>NC_090025.1:128589496-129824496 GCF_037176765.1 Anolis sagrei | reverse complement strand
TATAAAGCCCTGAACGGTTTGGGACCCGCCTACCTACGTGATCGCATCTCTGTATACGAACCCACACGATCCCTTCGATCTTCTGGAGAGGCCCTGCTCTCGATCCCACCAGCATTGCAGGCGCATTTCGTAGGGATGAGGGAGAGGGCCTTTTCAGTGGTGGCCCCTCGACTCTGGAACTCACTCCCTAAAGACATCAGACAGGCCCCAATCCTGGCAGTCTTCAGGAGGAGCTTGGAGACATGGTTGATCCAGTGTGCCTTCCCGGAATAATGAATCCCATAGCACCTTGTCCTCCAAAGCACTTTACATTTCCCTGAATCTGCTTGTATGCCCTCCACAAACACTAGTATCACCTTTCGCTTATGGCCCAGCATTATTTCCAATTTTAACTCTACATTTGGCCTTCCAACTGTTTTAATTATGTGTTGCTTTTTTAATATGTTGTGTATTTTATTGTCTATGTTTTTTAATTGCTTGTATCATTATTTTATTGCTTTTGTTGTTGTGTTGGGCTCGGCCTCATGTAAGCCGCACCGAGTCCCTTAGGGAGATGGTAGCAGGGTACAAATAAAGTTAATAAATAAATAATAAATAAATAAATATGGGGCAGAATCAAGGTATGTAAGAACAATAAATAACTTGCAATCTGCTTGTCTCTTGTCCTCACTCCATTTGTATAGGTGATTTGCACTTCTATTTTTCGTACATGAAGAATCTGCCTAGTTTCTTATTGCTTTCAGATGAAATGTGCTTTGCTTAATGATTATTCTCTTCAATGTTTTATTATCTCCTCCCTTTCTTCACTCCTTTGAATCACTGCAATGGAAGCAATATTAAGTGGGTCTTATTGAATGTTAATGGATTTAGAAACTCAGTGAAATGCATAAAATAGAAAGAAAAGAAAAGAAAAATATCTTAGGCTTTTTGAAAAGCCTGGATTTAGATGTGACCTACATATGCTAAGACAGCTCAGCTTATTAACATAAAATATTAAGGAACAGATTTTGGTTCCAGCAACTCAGGTCAGGAAACTGAGCTTGTTAAGATTATTGTTCTAGTCCACAAGGACACTGTGGCCACTCCTGTAAGGGGACTGAAAAGGAACTGCTGTAGCTATTTCTGGAAGTGTTTTGGTTTATCATATTTATGCTGGAACCAAGAATGAAATTGGCATTTTCTTTTTTAAAATATTGTGCATTATAAAATCCTAAGAGTAGGATAAATTGAAGCACATCCTCCCTTTTCTTAACAACTTAGATCAGGCTCATTTTCTAGAGACTTTAACCTCACCACTCCTCTCTTTCCCCCATTAAAAGCCCATTTAAGTTACTTTTTGTTCTTCTTGGAGTGATCCTAGAGCTCATTCATGGGTTAAACTAGGATCTAACTAGAGATTCAGCCTCTGAACAGAATTTCCTGTGACTGAATGTTCTGTTAAGAGAAACCAAACAACCCCTATTAAGCCCCAACCCATTGACTTTAGGATTCATTTCTCTACTATAGAATCACAAAAACATAAAAATGGAAGAGATCACAAGAGCCATCCAGTCCAATCCCTTGCCATGCAGGAACACACAAACAAAGCACTCCCAACAGACGGGTTTCTGTTTAAAATCTCCAAAGAAGGATACTCAACCATACTTTAAGGAAGAGCTGATCCTTTAAAAAAGCTAAGTATTGTGATCAATATGTATGTGTGAATCTTGAAGTCTTCAAGGATCCTATCTAATCACACGGATGCCATTGCCTCCTACTGGAACACAACTTTAACATATGTTCATTTCTGTATTTTCTTTTGCCTTTGTCATTGCTCTTGAGAAATCTCTCCTGCTGACCTCCAGATAAGTCCTGTATATTCCATTGCCCATAAGGAGGATGGCATTGTTTAGTTTCATATCATGGAAATAATTGAGAGATTGTATTTAGAGGAGAATTAGCTAGCCCCTTGCTATTTACTTTTCTTGACTGTACATTTCTTGATATCCACCTTGATATCTTTTTTTAAAGTTTCTTGAATTTGAAACTGGTAGCTGAGTTAATGTGCTTTTGCTGTAGTATGGTCCTATCTGCTCTGTCTATTTGGTTACAAGAAGAGTCTGGTTTTTTCCTTGCTTTAGTCCCTCTGTTGTCTTAGTTTTATGTCCAGATTGTAGAATAAAATTAGACTTTAGAAAAGTTGCTGTTTGAAACTATACATTCAGAATTCCTGGTGTGGCTACCACTACAGAACTATAATTTTAAAATCAATGCTTCCAAGCTCTGTGAATAATTAACAGGATGCCATCAACTGATGAATATTATTAAAGAGGAAATCTCCTCTCTGTTACATCTGCACACAGGGAAAAGAAAAACATCTGTCAAAAGCCTTTTTCTGCAGTGTTAGTTTTCTCTGAGAAAAATTGCAGCATTAAAACAAACAAAGAGGATTATTGTATTGTGTAGAGTGTGCTTTGCAGTATGAATTACTACAATTGAGACAAAGGCTTGCCAGTTCAGTGAGAACCATGTTTTAGCTTAAGTGCACTATAAAAATTTGACTGTCCCAAAAATCCAATTGTTAGTCCCAGCTAGATAAGATCCATTTAATCAATGGGAACCTGATGATTTAGAAGGTCTGTTCTAGCTGGGATTGATTTTTTGTTTTTGGCATCTGAGTTTTGATAAATACTAAAGTAACCTTTTGATAAAAGTATCAGATTTGAGTAAAATATCAGGAATCAACCTTAATTAGGTTTGTTTTCCCTTACCTTCATTTCATTGAACCTCAAGCTCTTTCTATCCTAAATATGAAAACATGTGAAAATGTGAAAACATTCTTGAAGAATAAAATTTAAAAAATCACCCCTGTACTGAAACAAAATTCTCACCCATCCTTCCTGAACATTTCTAACCAATTTGATCTCTGTAACCTGAAAGACGATGTGGGACAAGTGCAAAAACTTATACCATTACTATCCATCTAATCAACATTTTTCATGACCTTTTTATTTTAAGGAAAAGCCTTCGGTTGTTTTTTTCCTTCTTCATAAACCAACCCCAGCTGCTACATATTCTTACATATATAAAAGCACTTTGAACTATGATGTGTTAAAGGATATGGGTCTCTATTACTTTGAAATCAATGAGTTTATTTTTTTGCTTTCAAAACCTCTCTGTGCCAACTGGTATCAAACAGTAGCACTTGAAGTCTTAGTTATTAATGAATAAATGAGTTTTTGAAAAGAACAGGGAAACATTATTTTTGTCCATCTTAAAAATACTCCCTGTCTGAAAGTTATCTTTTTCTCTTCCTTAGTACAAATTGTTTTATATTCTGGATGAACTTGATTTTAACTTTGTTGGTCACTATGTCATTAGTGGAATGTCAACTAGACAAGGTGAATTTGTGGTCTTACAAACATTTTAAAAGTACAGCTCTTGGCCATGCTGGCTTGAATGTATGGGTTTCAAAGTCCAGCAAACTCTAGAAGACCATAAATATATATTTTATTTAGTGGATGGAAGCAGTGATTTTTTTCAAAAAATATTAAAGCCATGTGATAAATTCAGCATTACCATATGGTAACCACCACTCACAAAGAGCTATATATACGCTGATGACCTTGGCCTAACAACACAAGCAAAAGACTTTGAAACAGTTGAAAACCAACTTACTAATACCCTGAAAGATCTCTCCAGCTATTATAAAGATAACTACCTGAAGCCTAACCCAGCCAAGACACAATTATTTATTTATTATTTATTTACAGCATTTATATTCCGCCCTTCTCACCCCGCAGGGCGGATTACAGTGTACACATATATGGCAAACATTCAATCCCAATTTTAACACACAACATATACAGACATACACAGAGGCTATTTAACTTTTTCTGGCCGCCAGGGGAGCTGTCACTTTCATCGTCCATCTGCAACACTGATGAAGTACTTCCTCATTCCCTGCATGCTTTTTTGCATGCTTTTTTGCTGGAGTGCTTTGCTGGAGTCTTTCCTATGGCCTCAAAAATTAGTTAATTTAGCCTCCCCTCACTTTAAGGTGGTACCTAATTTTCCTACTTGACAGATGCAACTGTCTCTCGGGTTGCAAAGGTCGACAACAGGCTACACAATTGGTTGGAAACCCACTCCAACCCGGGCTAGCTTCGAACTCATGAGCTTTGGTCAGAGACACTCAGCCAGCTGCTCCACAATCCCGGTGCTTTCCACCTATGTAACCATGAAGCCAAAAGAAAACTGAAAGTTACCTTGAAAGGCAAAGAACTTGAACACTGTTCCCATCCTAAATATCTCGATATCCCCTTAGATTGAACATTAACATTTAAGAAACCCTGTGCAAACACCAAGCACAAAGTAGCTGCATGCAATAACATCCTGCAGAAACTTACTAATAGTGCATGGGTTGCAAATCCAAAACTAATAAGAACACCAGTCCTGGCCTTGTCTTAATCAACTGCTGAGTATGGCTGCCCCATCTGGCATAAATCTACCATGTAAAGCAGGCAAATACAGCACTGAATGAGACAGGTAGAATAATCACAAGATGTCCTAAACCTACACCTGTGGATAGACTTTATAAGCTAACTGGCATTGCTCCCTCCCCCGATGTGCGATGTGAAATTGCTTCCAATTGTGAGAGAAATAAGGTTGAACACTGTGAAAGCCACCCAATGTATGGCTATCAGTCTCCTTCCAGTAGACTTAAATAAAAAAATTATGAGAACCATCACTCCTCTAAATGTTCCTCCAACAACAGCAAGAATATCCATGTGAGAGGAAAAATCAGGCAATTCTAACTGCATGGCTCCTTACGAGGGTTGTCCTCCAGGGAATGGAGGAAGATCTTGTAAACCAAGAATGGGCAACTTGAAAGTCCCTGAACAGCCTCAGAAGTGGAGTTGGCAAAATGGCACTATGTAGAAGAATCCTCCACCTTGTGCGACTGTGGAACAGAACAAACAACTCAGCATCTGTACTTTTTTCCACAATGCGCTACCTCATGCACAGAGGAAGAACTGTTTAAAGCTACAGACAATACGGTTGCTGTTGTCTTTTTTTTTGGTCTAAAATTGTTTAGCTGCTTGCACTCCTTTTATTTTATCAGTTTTATACTTACTTATTAATGCAATGCTTTTGGCACAAAATAAATAAATAAACCATATTGCCCGGTTGTACAAGAATGATTCTGGATATACTTCAAAGTTAAAATCTATAGATGGTTCCTTATCCCCTTTATATACGATTACTACATTTTACCTAGAGCAAATTAGTCAACCAGATGGTGGGTCCCATATATCTCATATTGTCATGTTGGTATAGGCAACCAAATGGCTATTATGTAAACAACAGTTACCTGGTTCCAGCCATATTGTGTAATCCCCTTTTCACAGGGATTTCAAGACACCTGATAAGGTTTGTGAAAGATTCTTATAACTTACAACAGCAACAACAAATTGTATTTGTTACCTGCCTCTCCTCATGACTCAAGCAACAATCCATACAGAATAATCACTTCTAGCATATATGTTTGTATTGTCCCTGATGTGAATCTAGAATTCTCTCTCCTACCCACACTCCCCTGCACACTAACAGGAGGGTTCACTTCATATAGCCTCTTCTACTATTTTTTTGGTGAAATCCTCCTCTTTTCCACACATAGCTCACACCATTCAGTAAGGCTGTTTTGGTAAAATATTGAGGTGGGTGAGAAGAGGTGGATAGGTCAGACCTCCTTCACAACCTTGTTCCAATATGTCTATAGCAGAAACCAATCCACTATGTTGAGGAATCAATATCTTGCTTCATCGCTATTGTCTTTTCTCCTGATGGGGAATTACATCTGCACTGGTTACTCACTCTATTCTTCGTTTAAACACATTTTATCAGCTGTTTCAAAGATATTATCTTACTGTATTCTCTTTTGGGTTTGTGCTACTTAGTAGCAAATAATGGCTGACACATAACTTTTTATAACTCCCTCTTATTTTCAAATATTATCAGAAATCTGCAATTAGAATTACTATTTTTATGAGATCAATTGAAGCTGTCAAAACCAGGACCATTCATCAGCCAAATCATAATGTACACTAGAAATTACTCATTTCCAGTAATATTTCTGCATTTTGTTAGCATTTCTAAAGACATGCTCCTAAGTTATATTCCAGGAAGCATGACTAAGCTAAATAAAATATTGATGGTTTATCTGAAATGGAATGTCAGGTATTCAATTGCTGTAATAATTGACATAAACTTTTACTACTTCTGACTTGTCACCATTTACATATGTATAAGTTAATGAAGATGCACACTTACAGACATTTGAAAATGTTAAAGAGAGAAGCCCTTAAGGGTCATTCAAGAATAAATTCTGAAATTATGTAAATGCATTAAGGAATATTTTATCTCACATTCTGAAAAATCTGTCATGACTAAATTGGTAGTGACTTTTAAAATAGATTAACTAAAGATATTCAGCATGACCTCTGATAGAAGTTGCTCAAATGTATATTGATTCTCTTGCCATATTTCAAAGATGTATGGTATGAAGAACAACTCACAGTCCATGGAGGATAGAAACATGGATCCCCGGACTTACTTCAAGATCTCCATTGGCAAACTGGGAAGAAGTGACAAGATATGGAATTCATACTTTTCTCTTTGGTATATTACACATTTTCCCAGAAGCCTGCAAAGTGAAATAATACTACAGACAACCAAACTGGTCTGTTTGAGGAGCTTAAAGCCATTTATTCAGATGCACTGTACATTGTTCTTTATTGTAATAATAGCATTATTTTCTATCTCAGGAGGTAAAGCAACATATAAGTAGCTGATGACATCAAACAGATAAGGAGGAAACCAATGGAATAATAATCCAAAAGTGAGTGTGGGTGCCAAAGTCAATAAATCACTGCAATATCTGAAATGAATATGCATTTGTTGTTCAATTATGAAAGCACAATTAGGCAGAAGAATTGATGAGCTAAAACAACAGCTGTCAGTTTTTAATATAAAAAACCCTCCCTTGCCATTACTTCTCTCCATCCATCATTATTTCCAATTGATGGTGACCCTAAAGGAAAGCTCTCACAGGATTTTCTTGGCAATATTTGTTCAGGAGGGGGTGTTTTTGTTTTTCTTTCAGGCTAAGAGCATGTGACTTACCCAAGTTCTCCCAATGGGTTTCCATGATCAAGCAGGGAATTGAACCTTTTTCTCCAGAATCCTAGATCAACTTTCAAACCACTACGCCATGCTGGCTCCATATCCACTATCTTATTCTCTCTCTCTCTCTCTCTCTCTCTCTATATATATATATATATATATCCACCCATGGAGCCAGAAGCATGCTAGCCTCTCTTCTTATCTATTAGGAAATCCATTGTAGATAATTGGTAGGAAGTGTAATAGAGCAATTTTGAATTATGATTAGACCTAGGTTCATGTCACCTTATGCATGGGTGACCCACCATGTCATAGACTGAACTTGATTTGCTGTTGTGCCATCTCTTGTTCACTCACTCAATTGGAATACCATCAAGATATCATTTTACTATAGTGGTAAATTGATCTCCCAAATTTCTCACACCCCATAAAGAAATACAACCATGATGCAAGGACTGCAACCCATTGATGGTTCGTCTCTGTTGGCTTTGTTATATATGACTCACACTAGTCTCCATAGATCAATGGAAATATTGCTCCATTTACAATAGGCCTGGTGACTACAAAGATTGACACACGGCTTAAATGATGGGTACCTAGGCATCCCATTTGGTGTGGAATGGTCACACTTTGCATTGGGGAAAGTGGCACTTGCACCAATGAAATAACAACTCTCCAAGGTACTCCATAGCACTTATGGAGTAAAGCATAGTTAAATTAACTGCAATTTGTTTCTTGCCCTCAAAGCATTTCCTTCTTATATCTTATTATTTCAGATAAAGATCCTTCTTCTTTCTTACTCTTACAGAATATCCGGCCTGAAAATAATGATGCCAAAAGAAAAAAAAAAACAAGACAAATATAGATTTTACTTCAGAAGGCTATTCTGGAAAAAGAGGACATGGATTTATATTGTCAGTGATTATCACAATTCATAGAGATTCATCTCTAGTGCAGAAAGGTGTTATCTCTATTCATAGTTCTTATGAGATGCTTTTAATTTTTGAATATTAAATTCCATCTAATATGAAACTTCTGCACCTATAATAGTACTAATGGTCAATTAGGTAAGAAAGAGTGGAACTTCTAATATAACATTCAAAAAATCTCATTAAAACACAGAGATGAAAGCTGAAGAAAAGAAACTTAAAACTTCCAACCCCCAAGGTATTCTGGTGATTTTTTTAACTTTGAAAGAGAGAGGAAAATCTCCTAGAAATTTGTTTTTATATAACTAAAAAGATGGATGGCCAAGAGAACTTTACAAAAGAACAAGGGCCCCTTCCACACAGCTGAATAAAATCCCACATTTGGTAGTGTGGAATCATAACCCAGTTCAAGGCAGATATTGTGAGATGTTCTGCCTTGATATTCTGAGTTATATGGCTGTGTGGAAGAACTCAAGAACACCATAATACCTTATTTTTGTGTGTGTCTTTTGTTGTTAGAATACAAGTTCCAAAACAGAGCATGGCATTCCGGGAGCTAACATCCAGAAAACAGAAATATTTCCCAGCTTTTACTATATCACTGATAGAAATATCATTAGAGCCTTACACAATAACCCTTTAGAATCAAGGGCATTTAATAGACAAGCATATCATCCTACATTTTCAAACCCATTACAGAAGTAGTGCCATAACTCTAGTTTCCATACATCACTTCAAATATTATCCTACATTGTGCAATATGATATTGTTTTTATTCACTGCAAACAGTCATATCAAAATAGAAATGAGAAATAGAATTACACAAGGTTTCTTAAATTTCTGATATTTAAATGAGAGGACAGTCACTAGGGGAAAAATGAGATGTGCTCAAAGCCTTTTAGCATCTTACTTTATGGAAGGGAGAGAGTTTTATCATTCTTCTATGTTAAAATGAAGTAAGTGATTGTATACATTCCTAACACTGGATTATTGGGGCTTAGAAATATAAATAATATCAGAAAATATTCCAAAAATGGTTGAAAATGTTTTTGTCAAGAAACCCTGACAAGAAGAATCCAAGATTGACAAGGACCTTTGCAGTCCAATACTTATTCAATACAAAATGTATATGTAGTTGTTTTGCCCAATATTTTTCTGTTTAGGAAATGTTATAAATACAGAAATATCAATTAGACATATTAATTCTGGCATAGAAAATACTGTGCTCTTCACAGATAAAACTGTAATTGGGATTTCTTCTATGTATAATTTTATAGAAAACAATATTTTCTGTACTGAAAACAGCATTGTATGCACAGAAAATAATATTTCTGGTGTTTTATCATTAATCTTGGAAGCCCCTGGTGGTGCAGTGGGTTAAACCACTGAGCTGCTCAGCTTCTTGACCAAAAGGTTGCAGGTTTGAATCCGGGGAACAGCGTGAGCTTCTGCTGTCCTCCCCAGCTTCTGCCAACCCAGCACTTCGAAAACATGCAAATGTGAGTAGGTCAATAGGTACTGCTCCGGTGGGAAGGTAACAGCACTCCATGCAGTCATGCTGGCCACATGACCTTGGAGGTGTATACAGACAAGGCCAGCTCTTCAGCTTAGAAATGGAGATGAGCACCAACCCCCAGAGTCGAACACGACTGGACTTAATGTCAGGGTAACCTTTACCTTTTAACCTATCATAAATCTTAAAATTTTGGTAGCTAAACCAAAAAGTGTATGTGTATCAGAGGGAGATATTTAAATAAACCGGAGAAGCTCCAACATTTGAAACAGCATAAAACTGCTGTCAGAAATAAGAGCAAGCCAGGAATGGGTTAATTCTGGTGAGATTCTGCACCAGTGATCTAGTTACAAATGTATAATTACTTCTTGCCATCCAACCAGATTCCCCAAACTCCCCTTAATAGCCAGCATTTTTCATTGAGAAACAGAAATCTTTTCTAATGGCAATTGGAGACAGTGGAACGGGGTCTCCAGTCCCCTCCCACCAGCTATATCTGGTCTGAAAAGGCTTTAGATTGTCATTGACTAGAGAGAGTTGGAAATGTCATTCTGCTGAGTCAGACTGTCAACATAGCAAAATTCCATTACTTGATGATTCTGACTGATTAGGTATGTTTAATGACCTTGTCACATGGTCGCCAGAATAATCATGCATCTTCTGGTGGTGTGGGGAACCCGGTGCCCTACACCCTGCATTGCCTTGCTCCTGATTTAGGTGATTCCATCAGGTGAAGAGTTGACAGCGCAGCTTCCCCCCATTGCTTCCTATGGCAACATGGGAAGCCTCTCATGTTGCTGTGGCAGCAGCATGTGCCGGCTCCAACCTACATCACCCATGGAGCCCTGCCACTAGGGCTTAACCAGCATATATGACTGAAATTAGCTCTTTGTGATGAGGTTGTATGGGAGTACTGAAGATTGCAACACTAGTTCCATGTTTGTGAACATGGGGCACAGTGGAATAATGAGCAGTTATGGAATCATAACTCTAGGCTATGGGCCTGTCATTGCAATGTAAGACACAAGTCCTTGATTATCATCATAATGCAGTCAGCATGGGTTGGAGTGCAGGAAAGTGCAAAAAAAATGGCTAAAGAAATTACTATATTGTTACCTGAGAGAACACCTATTGAGTGATTTCTAGGTCTTTCAATGGAACCTTATGGCCAACTTCAGCTGGAAGCTAACCATAGAATCACATTAGAGAACCCAGGGAATTCTATAGATGTGTTCTTTCTAGAAATATTTAGGTTCTCTAGCGTGACTGGAGGAAGTTGATTGTGCAGCCACATAAGAGATTCCTAGAGATAATATTTTTATTCAAATCCACAAATAATCACATTCTCAAAAGTCAAAGCCACAAATGTGGAAGGATGTCTATCAATGATGGCAGGGAACAATCCCTAGGATGAGTGTCTTCAGCAGAAAAAGAATTTTGATTGGAGTAGAATAGTTTTGTAAGAGAAAAAGTGTTTGGGTGATTAGTGAAAGTATGGGGCACACAGAGCTATCTGCTGACATACCCTTTTGGATTTGTGGACATCTGGTAGTGATTTATCATTAACTCTGCATAAGTATTTGTATGTGGAGCAAATGTCAAACATATGCTATGGCACTACATGGTTTTTTATACACTTAGTAGTACTCACCATGCAAACATGGGAACTGGGAAGAATGCCATTCATATTTCTTTCATCTATCTTTATACCATATTTCTGTGGAGCCATTAAAGAAAGGTAGAATATCTCAAAATGCAAAAATACTGTGTTTGTTTGTGCTTCCTGAATGACAAGTTGGTTAATATCCTCCCCAAGGAAATCAGCGCATTAAATTTATTTGAAAACACAATTATCATGATGGTGACACCTTTTAACACTGTTGGAAGACTTAAATGGAAACCCTTCTTTATCGTCCTTTCAACAGAATATTGAACAAGAAAATACATTTTTCTTTCCTCAGGAAAATATATCATAATCTGCTCAAGAGTATAATCATTTAATCATCCTTGCCAATGTTGTTCTAAACAAAAATCCATCAAACTTGTCAAAACTTCAGCATGGAAGAGAGAGTTGGGAATGCATCTGACATAAGATATTCTCCTGCTATTAACTGTGCAAGCATTTATCACCAGAAATAGGAAAATCAGTTAATTGCAATTGGTATGTGTTGGGGATAAATATTGATTTAATTTGCGACTAAATAAAATGTTCAGCCACACTTTACCCTTTACCTGTAATAGAAAGTTCTGGATGGAAGATGCAAAAGCTATCTTTTTGATTCATCTCATCTAGCATAGTATTGTCTGCAGTGCTGCAGTATGAACAGAAACTTTGACATTATTACACGAGATGCCAAGGATTTAAGTCAATGCCACCTTTCTGCAAAGAATATGCTCTTCTCTTATGCCTTTATCAGAAGAAGTTTGGAGCCGATACAGGCACGGTTCTCACATGAGTTATGGAAACACTGCTTGGAAAAGCATATCTCCTTTATGTTTAATCATACCATTTTTCTTTAATATTCAAAACAGACCAGGATATGCTATGGACTTTCATTTATGGAATTGAGTAAGAATCTAGATAGTTTATAAGATCTGTTATTGATAACATGGATTTTGCTATTCTCACACCTTATCAGTAGGAAATTTAGGAGGCAGCTGTCATTTGCCTTGCCTGTTGTAGGCATGTGCACAGAGCTATATACAACAGAATCCCATCCTTTCCCAATTAAGCATTATTGCATCATTTACTGCAGATACACACCCAGCTAGAATCTAACACTAAAAATATGTGTTTCTCCAGACTTCCTTGAATATCATGTCAAAGCTAGTTCTGCAACAAAAAATTCCAGGTAGGCAGAGGATGAGAAGAAAAAGATAAGCCTGGAGTGGAAAAAAACTTGGTAATTTTTTTTGCAACTCAGGCTTTGTTAGCTGATGTATGTATGACCTACATATAGTGGAGGAGTTCTGCCTTGGCTCATAAATCAACATGGAGGCTGTGGTCAAGAAAACATAAATGTGTCCAGAATTAAGCATTTATTATTAGCCATTCCACATTTCTAAGAAACAAATATGATAGCAGATATACTCCTCCTTACAATAAATCATGACAAAAGCCATGACTCAAATTCCTTCCATCAGTGCAACATGGAATGATAGACAGGCCCCTCTTTCCATTAGCTTCCAGAAAAGTCAAAAACTAGGGCCTATTCAAATTAATGATTGTGGTGTTATCATTCTGCTTTAACTGTCATGGTTCCATCCTATATAATCATGGAGTGTGTAGTTTAGTGAGGCACTTGAGCTCTCGGGATGAGAATTCATGCCTAAACTGCTAGTCCTAGCATTCCATGGGACATAAGCATGGCAGTTAACATTAAAATATAATTTCATAGTGTGAATTCCATAGTATGAATGGTACCCCCCCTTAAAGGATTACGAATACCACCAGAATGGGAGTTAGGATAGTCTAGGAGGCTATAGTGGGAAGAGGATGGAAGTTTCGCCATGCTAAAGAGCAGGCATTAATATATAGCCTTTAGAAGTTTATAACATCCTTTCACATATTTATACATGGCTATCACGTCTCCTTTCAACCTTCTCTTATGCAGGCTAAATATACCCAGTTCTTTAAGATGCTCCTGAGAGGGCATGGTCTCCAGGCCATTTATCATTTTACCCACTACTCTGGACATCTTCTAACTTGTCAATATATCTTTTGAACGGTGGTGCCCAGAATTGGACACAGCATTCCAGGTGAGGTTTAACCAAGCAGAATACTTTGGTTAGACCTCATTTAAATATTATTCAAATAAAATACCTTATCTATCCCCACAATATTTCTGTAAGGTTGGTCAATATTCTTTCTCATGTGGGCGGCATACTAGAATTGGATGTTGAGACTGAAAAAGAATAGTTTGCCTATGTTCACTTAATGAGTTCATGGTTGACATGCGATTTGATCAGGACAATTTCAAGCTCAGAAAACATTGTGGTTTGTCAGCATAGACTGTACAAATGTACCCAGTCAAAGAGGCATGTTTACATGGCACAAGATCAAAGTTTGTCTGAAGGAAGCTAGTCTTCCCAGAGCAACAAGATAAACACACCACAGTCATATTCAGTCTTTAACAGGGCTGCCAATTTGCTATAGTTGTTTCTGCTCCTGTGGGGAGCTCTTGCAAGATTAGATGTTTAAATTTTAATTTCAAAATTTCTGGCTGTTAATGCCACATCGGGAACCTGACATGTTTGCTAAAGTAAATCTCAATAGGCAGAATGTCTGCTTTGTGTAAATGAAATAGGTTCCTATTAATTAAAAGACTGAGGTGTATTTTTTAAAATGGTCTGTATGGAATGCATTAATGACAGAACTTTCCAAACCTCTAAATGTACAATTTATCATAAAAATAACTTGAGCTTTTTTCCCCTGAAGAGAGATAGAGAACTTTGCTCACGCCTTAATGGAATGTTGAAGTGCTTCCACAATGTAATCTTCAATAACACACTTAAAGAAATTCAAACCTGCAGTTTCTTTCAATGTGGGGGGCATGAGTGGAAGTGAAAATACATAGAACTGGAATAATTAACTGAAAGATTTATAAAGGTGTTTTTATGAAAGCCAGGTGATATTCAATTTATGCCTTATTTTCTTTTTGATCCTCATCTGCCTGCAGTGAAAGAGCAACTGCTAAATAAGAATGTTCCCACAACTACAAATAAAGACCTTTTCAAAATAAAATATTTAAGCACTCCTCAAAAATTGTACTCAACCCTCATTGAGATGGATAAAAAACGTTGGATTGTGTGTCTTTTAGAGTATTTTCAAACTGTATTCCGTGTATTGCATGGTAGGAAACTGACCCTTGCTAACAGGAATGCTTGTGTGTACAAGGTCAATGCCCAAGAAGCAGAGCCAGAAGCCAACAGTTCACATGTATGTTTATTTTGTGTAGCAGTTGGATTTCCTTTTTTAAAGCAAACAATGATAAAACAAAAGTCAACACAGAGTTTCTCTAACTTTGCAACTATAATTTTAAATTGAAAACTAGAAAAGTTACATGGATGGTAGTGCAGACACCAGTAGCTGGTTGAGATGCAGAATTGATTGTGGATGTCCCGACAGCCATCCCATGCTCCCTGGACTCAATGGCTGCCCTCTCCTGTCCTGTCACTCCTTGTTGCTGCCAGCTACAGTGGTGACAGGGGGTTGACCTGCTCCTTGGCAACCTCCCTTCCTACTTCTGTGCCAGGCTCCTTTGCAAGTCATATGGCACAAAAGTAGGCATGGAGGCTGCCAGGGAGCAGGTCAGTCCACCTATCACTACTCTAGCTGGCAGTGACAGGGTAGGAGAGGACAACCATCCTGTGTCTCCAGGCCACTTAGAATCATAGAATCAAAGAGTTGGAAGAGACCTCATTGACCATCCAGTCCAATCCGCTGCCAAGAAGCAGGAATATTGCATTCAAATCACCCCTGACAGATGGCCATCCAGCCTCTGTTTAAAAGCTTCCAAAGAAGGAGCCTGCACTACACTCCGGGGCAGAGAGTTCCACTGCTGGAATGGCTCTCACAGTCAGGAAGTTCTTCCTCATGTTCAGATAGAATCTCCTTTCTTGTAGTTTTAAGCCATTGTTCCGCGTCCTAGTCTCCAGGGAAACAGAAAACAAGCTTGCTCCTTCCTCCCTGTGGCTTCCTCTCACATATTTATACATGGCTATCATATCTCCTCTCAGCCTTCTCTTCTTCAGGCTAAACATGCCCAGCTCCTTAAGCTGCTCCTCATAGGGCTTGTTCTCCAGACCCTTGATCATTTTAGTCACCCTCCTCTAGACACATTCCAGCTTGTCAATATCTCTCTGGAATTGTGGTGCCCAGAATTGGACACAATATTCCAGGTGTGGTCTAACCAAAGCGGAATAGAGGGGTAGCATGACTTCCCTAGATCCAGACACTATGCTCCTATTGATGCAGGCCAAAATCCCATTGGCTTTTTTTGCCGCCACATCACATTGTTGGCTTATGTTTAACTTGTTGTCCACAAGGACTCCAAGTTCTTTTTCACACGTACTGCTCTCGAGTCAGGCATCATCGTCCCCCATTCTGTATCTTTGCATTTTGCTTTTTCTGCCTAAGTGGAGTATCTTGCATTTGTCACTGTTGAACTTCATTTTGTTAGTATTGGCCTATCTCTCTAATCTGTCAAGATTGTTTTGAATCCTGATCCTGTCCTCTGGAGTATTGGCTATCCCCCCCCAATTTGGTGTCGTCTGCAAACTTGATGATCCTGCCTTTTAACCCTTCATCCAAGTCATTAATAAAGATGTTGAACAGGACCGGGCCCAGGACGCAACCCTGCGGCACTCCGCTCGTCACTTCCAGGATGAAGAGGAAGCATTGGTGAGCACCCTCTGGGTTCGTCCATTTAACCAATTACAGATCCACCTCACCGTAGTTTTGCCTAGCCCACATTGGACTAGTTTCCTTGCCAGAAGGTCATGGGGGACCTTGTCGAAGGCCTTACTGAAATCCAGGTACGCTACATCCACAGCATTCCCCGCATCTACCCAGCTTGTAGCTCTATCGAAGAAAGAGATCAGATTAGTCTGGCATGACTTGTTTTTGATAATTAGCGATGACCGCAGTTGTTTCTAAGTGTTTGCAGACCACTTCCTTAACAATCTTTTCCAGAATCTTGCCTGGTATCGACGTGAGGCTGACCGGACAGTAATTGTTTGGGGAAACCTTTTTTCCCTTCTTGAATATTGGGACCACATTGGCCCTCCTCCAGTCTGCTGGAACTTCTCCCGTTCTCCAAGAACTCTCAAAGATGATTGCCAATGGTTCCGAAATGACTTCCGCTAGTTCCTTCAATACTCTTGGGTGTAGTTGATCTGGCCCTGGGGACTTGAACTCATTTAGAGCGGCCAAGTATTCCTAGATGACTTGTTTCCCAATTTGGGGTTGGATGTCCTCTAATCCCTCATCCACTCCATCTTGCATATGTTGAAGATGACTTGCTTTTTTGTGAGAAGACTGAGACAAAGAAGGCATTAAGTAGTTCTGCCTTTTCCCTACCCCCTGTCAGCATTGCCCGTCTTCTCGAAGAGGCCCTATCTCCTCCTTCGAGAGTGTGGGATAGCTATCGGGATGCCCAAAACCCATTCTGCATTGCAACCGACTGCTGGTGTCTGCACTGCCAGAACACATGGGAAAACCCAAATCCTGGTACTGGGCTCAGTCATCCTTTATGGTTTTTTAACCCAGAATTCAGCCACATTAAGCA
Organism: Anolis sagrei; assembly: GCF_037176765.1. Taxonomy (NCBI): domain Eukaryota; kingdom Metazoa; phylum Chordata; class Lepidosauria; order Squamata; family Anolidae; genus Anolis; species Anolis sagrei. The sequence continues at coordinate 129,807,601 of NC_090025.1, read as the reverse complement.
ATTTCCCCCTGGATTAATGCAGATGAGCCCCCATGCCTTTTATGGACACTTGAAGACTGATCTGACTTCACAATGACTTAAATGGTCAGTGTTGATGTGCCCTCTGTCTGCTCTGGCATTATCCACTCATCTTTCTATTTAGATGCAGTTTCTGAGCTGTCTTCAAAGGCAGTCCTCTGTAGAAGGCATTGAAGTAATCATTCTAAATAAGCTAACCTTTGTCGGGACCACTTTCCATGTGGAAATTGATGCCCCCACTGTGAAAGAACATCTGAATCAAGAATAGGACTTTACAGCTACTTACGGACCCACCAAGCAATCATACTAAGCTACAAATGATAACCTATGATAGTCCAGTTTGTGAAGCCTATTCATAATTTGATACTTAAGAGTAAAATTTGCATATCAGTTCTTGTGGGTTTTTTCGGGCTATATGGCCATGTTCTAGAGGCATTTCTCCTGACGTTTCGCCTGCATCTATGGCAGGCATCCTCAGAGGGTGAGGTCTGGAGCTGGGAAAAAGGGGGTTTATATATCTGTGGAAAGACCAGGGTGAGACAAAAGGCTACTGTAAGATGGGCTAGGTGTGAATCTTTTCAATTGACCACCTTGATTAGCATACAATGGGCTGACTGTGCCTGGAGCAAACTCTTAATGAAAGGTGATTAGATGTCCCTGCCTGTTTTTCTCTCTGTTGTTTTAATTTTAGAATTTTTTAAAACTGGTAGCCAAATTTTGTTCATGAGGAAACACAACATACAAACAATCTACAAACCCACCAAGAAAATTCAACAAATGCTACGTTCAGCAAAGGACAAGAGGGATCCTCTCACCTCTGCAGGAGTCTACCGTGTACCATGCAGCTGTGGACAAGTCTACATAGGGACCACCAAACGCAGCGCCCAGACACGCATCAAGGAACATGAAAGGCACTGCAGACTACTCCAACCAGAGAAATCAGCCATAGCAGAGCACCTGATGAACCAACCTGGACACAGCATTCTATTTGAGAACACAAAAATGCTGGACCACTCTCACAACCACCATGTCAGGCTACACAGAGAAGCCATTGAAATCCACAAACATGTGGACAATTTCAACAGAAAGGAAGAAACCATGAAAATGAACAAAATTTGGCTACCAGTTTTAAAAAATTCTAAAATTAAAACAACAGAGAGAAAAACAGGCACGGACATCTAATCACCTTTCATTAAGAGTTTGCTCCAGGCACAGTCAGCCCATTGTATGCTAATCAAGGTGGTCAATTGAAAAGATTCACACCTAGCCCATCTTACAGTAGCCTTTTGTCTCACCCTGGTCTTTCCACAGATATATAAACCCCCTTTTTCCCAGCTCCAGACCTCACCCTCTGAGGATGCCTGCCATAGATGCAGGCGAAACGTCAGGAGAAATGCCTCTAGAACATGGCCATATAGCCCGAAAAAACCCACAAGAACTGAGTGTTTCCGGCCATGAAAGCCTTCGACAATACAAAATTTGCATATGTTTGTTTGCACAGAAAATAGCATGCTTGCCACAAAAAAGATCAGCCAATGTAATTGTTACCTATCTTTAATGCCATCTAGACCTCCAATCCCTACTTCTTCATCTAGGCAGCATTTCAGCTGAAGAGTTTTCAAGCCACTGGGGTGCTAGGAAGTTATAACATAGTCCAGTTATAGCTCCCTATTTCAATGAACCCCAATGCAAATATAATTTTCCCATGACCTAGATCTGCAGTGAGTCAGAAATTCTTTAGATGGGATGCTTCCTGGCTGAAGGTTTTGGGAGTCTTGGTTGATTTTGGGAGGCCCATTCAATTGCTAACAATGAGAAACATGATTCCCAAAGCTTGTTTGGTTGTAATCTCATAACTACTGAACAGCTCAAATTATTTCCTGCTCAGAAAATGTGGTGTACTCCTCAAATGGTCTATTCTAACTGACAAAACAGATAGAGATGATAGATACAGGATTTTGAACCAGGGTTTCCACAAGGTTAAATCGATGCAATGACATCATTTGGAATTGTTGTTCCAGGAGGAAGGAGGAAAGTGGGGACGTGGGAAATGGATAAGCTAAAGTGACTTTTGGAACAATGTATATCTAGATAAGACTTGTATGGCAAAAGTTTGCTATTTGAATGGATATTAATAAAAAATCTTCTCAAAGCATAGAATCATAGAATCAAAGAGTTGGAAGAGACCTCATGGGCCATCCAGTCCAACCCCCTGCCAAGAAGCAGGAATATTGCATTCAAATCACCCCTGACAGATGGCCATCCAGCCTCTGTTTAAAAGCTTCCAAAGAAGGAGCCTCCACCACACTCCGGGGCAGAGAGTTCCACTGCTGAATGGCTCTCACAGTCAGGAAATTCTTCCTCATGTTCAGATGGAATCTCCTCTCTTGTAGTTTGAAGCCATTGTTCCGCGTCCTAGTCTCCAGGGAAGCAGAAAACAACTTTCTCCCTCCTCCCTGTGGCTTCCTCTCACATATTTATACATGGCTATCATATCCCCTCTCAGCCTTCTCTTCTTCAGCAGTCCCATAAACAGGTCCAAAACTGTGAAGATGATCATCATTCCTACAATCTTCTTAACATGGTTACTCATCACTGAAAAATCATATTTTTCAACATTTGAATATTCCTACAGATAATTAGAGTATTCCAGTCAATTCAAATAAACATAAACAGTGGTTATAAATATTAACCTTACCTAATTTCCAACACAGGTAATTTTTCTTGTGTGCCGCAGGAATAGTGTCATTTGCTATCACACTAGTGAATGAATGCTATGAACTTTACACCAGCCTCCCAACTAACTCCAGCTAAATACCCCTTTGCACAGAAGTTAGGCGTACATTTATAAGAATTTACTCATGGAACTATCAGAATGACAGAATTTGCACTAAGACACTGCAAATAGAAACTAAAGGTCACCACTTCTTAACCAGTCTAGATGGAACAGGGAAAGTAAGGTTAAAAATAAGCATTTGTAGTATCAATGTTCTGGGATGATAGAAAGGTCAGCCATGCCTCTTTTAAATACATTGCCATTTAAACTCAACTTTCCAACTCTCTTGTGACATGTACAGGACTGTATTGCTAGACATTAGACTTTCTGATGAAATATTTGGCATTGAGAGGGGGCAGAAATCCACTTTGGCCTCTGACTGTTTGTGCTCAAATAGTGGAAGTGTGGATATTTTTAGAAAATCTTCCCTTTCTCCCTGGATACTTGATGGATTCCCCTGTGATCCCTGACTGCCATTGTAGTGTATCAACCAAATCAGACTAAAGATTCACAGTGTCAGCTAAGCAACCACGAGTACATGAAAATCTGTGGGATCCTCCAGATCATGGGTATCTTGATTTTCTTTGAAATGTATAGTATTTGTGTATGTGTACAAACACTTCTTCGGTGTTTATTTGTGATTACAAATGAATGGTCAATCTTTAACTACCTCTAGGACCAACAGATACTGTAAGCAATAGTTGAAACCTGGGGGCCATTAATCTGAAAGTGTTAGCCTTGTATTAAAGCTATGCAGTATTAACGAGAACAGCTTCTGAACCCACTTTCATAGTTTCCTGAACAGGGTAATGTGAAACAATGCCATTTGTTTTACCTTAACAGCACTGTTGCTAGTGTTGTTAAGTTTCATTAAATTTTGGCTGAAGCAGAAAATGGTCTGTAGTCTGAAGTGAATAATTTACTATTGAAATATGGCCCATAATTAAATTACTATTGCTCTCGCTAGTATATGTTCAGAACATATTTTGAAATATGCACAAAAGATGGTTGCGCTATCTTTTTGTCCATTAGGAAAGTATTGCTGCTGCATATGCTCCCACTACATCCATTCACATTTTCCCCATTACTGATAGTTTTTCATTTTGTCATTTTAATTCAGAAGAGTGAGGTGGTCTGTAATATTTAGAAGAATTAAATTTTAATAGTGCATAGTATTCAATGTAGCGATATCAGAGTATAGAAAGTTAACCAACCATTTCTTTAAGGGAATTGAAGCTTCAGCTGTGGGTGAAATAAGCATAAGTTCTTACTTCTGAATTGCAGTCGCTGACCTGTATATTTCAATGAGTTAGGAATGAGTAATGAAATGCTAATTTAGTGAAAAACACTCATTATGTTCGACAACCTGTGGGCAAACTATGTCCATATCAAAGTTGGATTTTCATCAAACAGAGGATACCTTTAACACAGGACTGGGGGGAGGGATCTATTGATCACATCACAGAAGGCTCATCTTAAAATAGAAAGTAATTGACTATTAATGTGCTACCACAAAAGATGGCCCTAACAAAGAATTAGTCACTTTTTCTGTGAAAGAAAATGAAAAATGGAACATCCTGTCAGAACTGATTCAGATGAGCATAACAAGCTACAAAATCAGCTGCTTGTAATAATTGAAGTATTCATTCCTTACTTCTGATGTTTCATCTAAAGAGAACTTTAGCAGACTTGGTCCATGCTTAGAGCTAAGGATCTCATTAGTTGTTGTTGTGTGCATTCAAGTAGTTTCCAACTTGTGGTGACCATATTCTGCATTTTTCTTCACAAGATTTGTTCAATGAGGATTTGCCTTTGACTTCCTTTGAGAGAATGTGATTTAACCAAGGCCACCCAATAGGTGGATGTGAGAGATTACATAAAATTAAAATGTGAGAATAACAAATCACAAGCAACACAAAATTAGGTAGTCCCTTCCTGTTAATGAAATGAGACTAAAAAACTACATTTCACAATAAAATAATGTTATTTTTCTGCTGAAATCCAGGTCTAGCCAATTGCTTGGTGATAGGGATCAATTTTCCCACTGTGCCCCACACCCCCACTGGGAGACCTGGGCATATTGGAATATCTCACAAAATATTGTAATTTCCAATTTCTATTTTTTAATATATTTTTCACTATTAAAATGCAATGACATTGTTCAGTCTTTTCCTCCATGGGGTATTCAGAAGGTTTGAAAACATTTCTGGGAGTATTGGGGCCACATAAATTGTGCAGGCTTCACTTTTCTCAATTCTGGCAAAATGAATATTTTTAGTATCTTAAGGGTATTTTTTACTGGATATGTTCATGTTTCATGCCACCTTTTAAAACCCAGCCTTCACATTTGGAAAAGATGCACAGTGGTACATTGTTGTGGGTGGAGGACACTTCTTGCAGTCCACAGTGGAAAAGGATAGAGTGAATTGGTGGGACATTCAACAAGAATAAAACTTACAGATTGCCATACCATAACTTTTCAATTGTCCTAATTTGGAAGGATTGGTCCCTGTTAAGTTTCAACCATCCTATTTTTAGCTATTTTTAAAACATTCTGGCATCTGCCTTGTCTTACCTTTTCTCCATTCATCCACAACTAACATTATATGTTCATAGTTCAACAGTAGTTTGCATTATATTAAATCAATGGCACAAAAGGAAAAGTGGGGATGGAATTTTTTGCCATCTTGACCACACTGACTTTGCTTGGCCATCTATAAAAAGTTAATCTTTTAAAAAGTTGAAGATGAGTTTGTGTGCATGTGTAAGAGTATATTTAGCATAAGCTATATGTATTGAATGGCAGCAGCTTGTCTATAGAATAACCATCAAATGCCTTTCTCAGTTGTGCTAACTGGTATTCTCCCTGAAATAGAGATGTCAGGAATTCAATCAACACTAATTCATGCAATGCATGCTCATCTCCTCTGAACTCCTCCTCCTCCCAAATCGCTAGTCATTTCACACAGTATAAGAACCATTTGTCTGATGCTAATCAATACATCAGAAGCAGTTGCTTTTGCCTCAGAAGGTGACTAGGTTTTGCAATCAGCCCTTGAAGTAATAAAAAATAAAACTCTCAGAGGAGTTTTCAACAAAATGAAAAGAGCATATGAGCACTTTCAGTTTTTTGCCAGCCTTGTGAACAACCTCCGCCTAGCCTTTAATTATAGCCTTCCTTACTTCCAGACTGAAACATAAGGCAACCTATAGAAGAGGCAGAAAATTATAGTAAAAATACACATAGTTTAAAACATACAAAATTAAGATTGAAACAACATGAAATCATCATTGGAATGAAAATACATTTAAACACTTACTTTAAGGGAAATATTAAAACAGTATACTACAATAGCAAGGCATTTTCTTGTTAAAATTTATTTTCAAAGGCAGGTTGGAAATTAGTGATCTTAACCTGTCACTAAAAGGATAACAAAGGAGTCACTATGCTAGCCTCTCTAAGGAGAGTGTTCCAAATTGAGAGCAACCATAAAGGCCTTTCCCTGTATTTTGACCAGCTGCACCTATGAAGTTTGTGAGATAGAAGTTTCTCCCTAGGAGATCTCAAAGCTCAGAAAGGGTTGGAAAACCTGAAAACTTCTCCCTACCCAAAAAGGGAGGGCGTCATCACAAATCATTTATACCTTGTGTTTTCCTCCAAAGTGTGCTCTTTCATATCATACATAACATATATAATTACCTGTGGAATTCACTTCCATAAGATGTACATGTGAGTGCCAGCATGGATGTCTTTACCAGGGGAATGGATACAGTCAATTAATTATAACTAGTTTGAATAGCTACTTGGCTACTTGGCTGTTGGCCCTGCCAGATAGGACCTACATCCAAGCGGACCCGAATGGGCCCAAGGGGGTTGTCCCATTCCATGCTATCCAAATGGATGGAATGGTACAAAAACACGAAATAAACAAATGCAACTAACTGGGCTTGGGGCCCAGATGCAGCAGTCACAAGGATTTGGTGCAGCTCTCAGAGGCTGTGTGTCTAAGCCTTAGAGACAGAGGTCACATGCAAAGCTACATCCGAGTAGCAATCGGAACCTACCATTTTTCCCTCTAAGTATTTTACTTCTACATGTTTCCTTTCTCTATGCACCAAAGTTACCAGACTAACCTGTAGCAAAGGAGGGGACACTGGTCAGAATGCTGGAAGTGCTGGTCTCTGCTGAAAACACAGCCTGGGAAGGTTGTTGGACTAGGTTAAAGTAGTGGGGAGCAGGGATGAAATTTTAAGATATATTGGACCTTTTTGGAGGGTAGTGTGTGTGTGTGGAATCTTTGGCTCCAGGTTATGTTAAAATTTAACATTAGATTGCCTGTTTTAGAGGGAGAGGTAATAAAGAAATGCCTCAGTTCTTGCCTCTTCCACTCCTTCTTTACCTCTATTGCCTTCTCATCTGGTGACAAAACCACAAGCTCTGTGCCTTTTATTTCCCTCATTTATGATGGAGAAAACAGCTTCACCAGTTTGCAGCTTTCCCCGAGGGAAAGACTCTATCTTACAAACTCTGAAGCATAAAAAGCTACCTGAAGCCTATTTAATTTCAGTCCCTTACTACTGCCAAGTTGTGCAGTCAGGACCTAGAGTATCAGAAACAATATGCCTCTGTGTACCAGTAAGTTGGATTATAGGAAACGTCCTCCTGGCAAGTTTTCTATAGGGAACTGGTTGCCTACTGAGTTTTTGGTGAAGCTGTGGTAGATTCTCCAATAGAGTCACCTGGCCACCCCTTTCCCCTCTCAGTGTTTTTCATAATATGCTTAGGGCTCAGTGAGAGAAAGAATTCTGCATGGGGATACACTGAACTGTTTGAGGGATTGCTGGATATAGATTGCTGTTTGTGCTCCCATTGCTATCTAATTGTCCCTAATTAACATTAAAAATAAAATAGAAACTGCAAGCTAAACAAGCCCTCAATTCTCTATCCCCTTAACACTTAAAGCCATCTTTCTCTCCCTACATCCTTCCTTTCCTCCCTATCATCAAAATGGATTTTGAGGAGTTACGTTTGACTCTGAATTTCTTAAGCAGTTTTGTTTCTTCTGCTTGCCATTGTGACACTTCTAAGCTTCTGTAGTTACACTTATCTATAGCTATATATCTGTGAAGAAGCCTGGTAGAAGGACCCCTTTTCTATACAACTACAGTGCAATGATTCCACTTTAACTAGGTGGAATATCTAGAATTCTCAACCTGTGGGCTGTGGCCCAGCAGTGGGCCACAACGAAAATCTGGTCCTTTCCACAGAGCTAGCCAGTCCTGTCCCTTTTCATATTAATGTTGGAGAGTGGCCCCTGTTCAAGTGGCCCCTGGTCAAGTGGGCCCTGGTCAAGCTGACCCTGGTCAAAAAAAGCTTAGGAACCACTGGTGTAGAGTGAAATAACTCAAAATCATCTCTGTCTTCCCATGTGAAAGTAATTTGGCCTTTGGGAGTCTGGTGTGAATATCCTCAAGAAGGTTGAGGGCCTTTGATTTCTTGATTGCCTAAGGCAATAGGGATAAAACATACCTGCCATTCTCCACAAGTTTTCACTTCATGCTTACATTTGTATTAACTGCCTGCATTAGCCACTATATCAGTCTTGGTGTATAAAGTCTTACCTTTTGTACATGCTTATGTAGGGTTTGAAAATCCAACTTTTGGCTTTAGTATTTATAGAGATAGGAATTTTATCTGTTGTAATACATTTCTCAAAGAATAGTCTTGTTTGCAAACAGTCAGCCTTTATTATGTCCCCATCATCTGTAAATAAATTAATCTAATTAATATGTCTGAGTACTAAATCCAGTCTTGGTACTTCTTTCTCATTTCGTTTGTAAGGCTATTGCTTAGTGGTGTAAGTTTGACACTAGTTTCTTGGAGTCTAAGGCCCCTTCTACACTGTCCATAAATTCCAGGATCTGATTCCAGATTATCAGATTTAAACTGGATTAATTAGTCCCCACTGCTGAATAATCTGAGATAAGAAGATTATCTGGGATCAGATCCTGGGATATAGGGGCATTGTAGAAGGGGTCCAAGACTGCCTTACATAGATCTATTCTTCCCCTGACTTGTACTGGGTGGACATTGATGGGGCGATGGCATTCCACTTCACTATATTAGCAGACAAATAAATGAGTAAAGATTCAGGTTGGTGGGTGGAATCTAAGAACCCTGGCATCAGACTATTCTTTGAACTTTATCCCATGATAGTTTGGCCCCATTTTCTCTCTGTTTTATTATGCTGGCAAAATTGAATTCCACAGAGGTCATCTGTAATGAACTCATACCTTGTCTTCGTAGGCCGCAGCCTGGAAGTCAGTGAGCTGGCCTCCATGTTGGGAAGGCAGCTCAGGATGGCAGACATGATGGTATAGGCAGAGAGGCAAGGGGAGGAGTCAGCCAACTCCTGATTGGTTCAGACCCCAAGGGGAGGAGTTGAAGGAGAGTGTAAATAGGCTGTCATTTCTGACAGAAGAGAGAGAGAAGGATTTGATCTAGCAGAGAAAGGATTAGGATTTCAGACAGGGAGAAGAGAGTTTCTTAGTGAGCTAAGAATTAGCCTGTTAGGGAATAATTAAAGAGCAAGTGCTTCTGTATAGCTTGACTAGGGCAGTCAAAGTGAAGGCTTGTTTACTTGTATTAGGACAGAATACAAGTGGATTTATTTCCCTAAAGTTCAGAGTAGTCCAGGGGAAGCCTAGAAGTAGCTCACGTTAAGGAAAAGTTAATCCTTCTAATGACACCATTTGCTTAATAAGTCTGTGCTTCAGAAACAAATTACGCGTATGTACCTCTCAGTAGTCCGTTGTTTGCTTCAAATACTTCAATAAACCTGTTCTCTAGTTTACTGTTAATCTGCCTCAGCCTTGTTTCATCATATAAGGTTAGATTCAGTAAGCCTCCACATCTCTACAGTTCAGTCACCAGAAAGGGAGTCAAAAGGAAGAGGGACATTTTACCTCAAGTACAACAACAAGACAATTTCTCAAACTGTAATTTGGGGTGGTGGCAGCAAACCTATCATTACACACGCACACCATTCTCCTTATCACCTGTAATTTCCTCTTTCATCCTTTTACATCATCCCATGACCCACAGCCACTTTTGATGGCCGTACATGGGAATCTGTCTTCCTAGCATGTGAAAATGGAGAGAAGACTCAATTTTCAAGAGTCAGGTGTTACCCAACTCTTGATTGAAGAAAGAGGGGGAAAGCAAGAAGACAAGGGAAGGACATGGGATGGTTGGCCATCCCCGAAGACAGATCTTGCCTGGATAAGACAAGTCCCCACTCATCCAGATACTTCCCCTCATTTTCCCTCACTTTCCTTCCACTTGGGGAATAGTGTCCTTTGTCTTTGGGTGCAGCTCTTTTTTTGTAGCATTCTCTCCCCTCAAAAAATTATAACTGAGATATGCTAGATAATGAGCAGTTTAAAGCTGTACCTTTATAATGATGATGATGTTGTTGATGATGATGATGATGATGATGATTGCTTCTCCTGAAAATATTTGGTGAAAATTGCTAATATTATTGTGATTTGATGACTATTATTTAGAGAGACGATGGAGAATTGCATATCTGATTACATAGAAAATGTGGCTAGTCAGGGACACCTTTTAACAGATGAACCAATGAAAGTCAGGGCTTGGAAAACTTTCTATTTGTATGGAAAGGCTATTTTTAGGGGTGAGAATAATAATGCTCATATGGTGTTAAGCACATTATAAGTATTGTCGAAGGCTTTCATGGCCGGAATCACTCAGTTCTTGTGGGTTTTTTCGGGCTATATGGCCATGTTCTAGAGGCATTTCTCCTGACGTTTCGCCTGCATCTATGGCAAGCTTCCTCAGAGGGTGAGGTCTGCTGGAGCTGGGAAAAAAGGGGTTTATATATTTCACAGATATATAAACCCCTTTTTTCCCAGCTCCAGCAGACCTCACCCTCTGAGGAAGCTTGCCATAGATGCAGGCGAAACGTCAGGAGAAATGCCTCTAGAACATGGCCATATAGCCCGAAAAAACCCACAAGAACTGACACATTATAAGTGCTCAAAATCAATGCTTGGTAGACATGTTAAGAACAGAGGTATGGGATCATCACTGAAGAGCTTGAAGAACTTAATAGAAAAAGAAATGTTAGATTTTTTGTTTTTTTTAACTGAATGAATGACATGTTCTGTGCAATTATTACTAATGTTTCTTGTACCATGCTTAATTTTTCACCAGGGACTGTTCTTTGTTAACATGGCTTGGTACACCTCTGTGACATCACAATGGGCCACCCCTTTTGGCTTTGACTATGGAATCCCAAGGCCTTGCACAATCTTGTCCTGATAATCCAAGATTCTTGGCAGCCTATAATTTTTCTTTTAATGTAAAGTTTGACCCCTTCATTGTTTTTGCCTCTGACTCTAACAGTCCCTTACTTGTGGACATGTGTGGGGTTGATAGGACTAAAACAGGTATGTCCAAAGTTTGGCCTGGGGGCCATTGCAGGCCCTGTTCAATTTCCACTGGCCCTCTCTCTACAGGACTCCTCCTCTCTCCCTTACTTCTTTCCCTCCTCTCTTCCCTGCCCTTCCTTGACATCCTCCCTCCCTCCTTTTCTTTATTTCCTTACTCCCTCCCTTCCTTCTTGGAGATTAGGGCCCCGGAAAAGGCAGACCCCCTCAGAAGGAGAGAAAGACAGGTAGCTGTCTCTTGCTTCCCTTCATCCTGATTAAACATCACTTTCTCCTCAGATGGCTCTGGCTCGAGCATCCCATCCCAGTGGTTCCTTCTCTTTCTCTCTCTCTCTTCCCACACAATGTTTTCTCTATTTCTTTGCAAAAGAAGGCTCCCCAACTACCATGCTTGCCCCAGGTGCTTACTGCTATCATTGCATGGACAGGAAGGGTGGGCCCCAGAGGCTGAGCTCCTACCTGCCTTCCCTCTCTCTCCCCCTTCCATCTCTGAGCCATCTTAGTTCCACATCGCCACCCTGCATTTTACAAAAGGTTACGATTTGCTGCAGCTTCTCCCTTGGGAAGAAAAGGGGAGAGCCAGGTAGCAAATATACCTCCCACCACAATCAAAGCCCTTCCGATAGATGACCATGCCACCTGTGCTGAAAAACCTCCAGAGAAAGACACTCCACAAAAATTTGAGGCAGTATATCTCACTGTCTGAAATGACTTGAAGTTCTGTTAATATGAGAGAGATTCAATGAGATAGCTGTGGTGGCTTTTTAAAAAGTTTTTGTGAAAACGTTAACAAATTCCTTAAAATCAGTAGATGTATGAATATTTCTGAAAGTTGATAGGGATGATTCCATGTGATCTTGTGTCATTGCATAGAAAATTCAAAGAGATAGCTTTTCTCTTTTTAAAAATGCTGTTTATAAAAACTTTGAAAATTCCCCAAAACTCCATGGATAAGTGAAGCATTATGAACCTTGATGGGCCAACAGTGGTAAATGTTTTCTACAATTATAGCAAGTTTCTACAATGCTGTATAAAGCTGTAAAAATGAGAAAGGACCCCCCCCCCCTGTTTTTTCATATCAGGAGCGACTTGAGAAACTGCAAGTTACTTCTGCAAGTTGGCCTTATGCAAGGACATTGCCCAGGGGATGCCTGGATGTTTTTTGATGTTTTACCATCCTTGTGGGAGGCTTCTCTCACATCCCCCATGGGGAGCTGGAGCTGGCAGAGGGAGCTTATCCGCGTGCTCTCTGGATTCGAACCTATGACCTGTTGGTTTTCAGTCCTGCCAGCACAAGAGTTTAAAACACTGTGCCACTGGGGCTCCAAAAGGAGCCCCCAAAGTTTCCCCACTTGCACAATTACTATAATATAGTAACATTTTTTCTACTAATAACAATGAAATGAAACGTCAGCACCCCTAATTTTGTAATGACTTTTGAAACATTTTAGGACTGAGAACAAAACAATTTACATTTTAAAACTGTGCATGTACAAATTTGGATAACACCAGTTAGGCTTCAAGGTCTTTAATAAAAAGCCATATTTTACTCAATGTGGGAATGACATCATGTTAACATCAGACAGGCCTCTAGAACTTGGAGGAACAGTAATAAGCAGGCCATGTTTCTTCTCCCATAAGTTCTGGTAATTTCCAAAATTCTTCTTTCTTGCCCCACTTCTAAAACCTTGAAACATCTCTTAAAGGCTTCATTCTGCTAGTAGCAGCTTTTATGTTAAAATGTACTGATATTTTTGACTTCACCTATTTGCCTTTGACCCCAGTCCACACTGGAATGACCCACCCCATAGATTTCATCTAAAATTGGTTTTAGACCTGAGACTGAAAGAGGTTACCACTCTTCTCTCAAAAGCTCATGACCTTTTTGGCATCTGATCAGTTTTCTTATGAAGACTCATTTGACATTTCTGCCAAAAATAGACACTGCATTAGTTCAAGCAACCACCCAGAGCTGATTCCATATTTTTTATAATTGAGCCTGAATAAGGATAATGCCACTAGAAACTGGGAACTATATAGCCTTTGCTTTCAAAGGAAGGCAGAATTAATAGCACTTATCTGAAGGTGGTAGAATAAAATGTCAGGCAGCAGCCATTATGTAAGGTCTATTTCCCTTTGCAGAGTGCACACAGTTGCTTGGGAAAGCAGCTGGTGACATTGTACTCAGTGCTTTCCAAAAGCTAATTGAGAATGATAGGGGGAGAAATTCTTCTGTAATATATGGCTGCACACATTTCTATTTCACCCCAGATGCTCATCATCCACATCTGTTCTTTGGTTCCAATAAACAACCCAGTTCTTCTGAGCTCCTTCCTCCTCCAAAATTCATCAACAGCCTGGAAGACAAAGAGGCACAAGGGAGGTACACGTTGATGCTTGTTGCTTCAATTACGATCCCCTTCCCTTACAATTTGAAACACATCATTAGAGGTTATTCACTTTACAATTCCCACATGGAATTCATTTCACCATCTGCATCACATTGTGTTGTTCGCATAGTGCTAACTATGGTGTGGCTGGCTATACCGAAGTGGCATTTCTTAGCCTCATGAAGCTTTAAAGGTAGAAATGTCAACATTTTGAATAAATATTTTTAAAAACATTTTGCCAGACCATAATCATTAGACTGATTGCAGAACAGCAAAAAGAGGAAAGTGACCTAGTATAATTCAATCACTGTCTCCTATTTAACACACATATACTTGTAAGATCTAAGGATGAATTACCCTCAATTAAACATAATAGTATTAACATACAGGTATTAATGTAGTAAACTAATGAATGAACTATTGATAATATATTCTTTGAAATCTTCTAAAAATGTTAAAGAGTTTAAAAGGCACCAGACAGAGATTATTTTGATTTCACGTATTTCCCGAAGATTTGAATCACCACTAAGCTATGGAGACTCACTGGGTGATCTTTGGCAAGTCATTCTTTTTTAGCCTTAGAGGAACATAATGAGAAATTTCTTCTTAATAGATCTTGCCAAGAAAACTCTACAATAACTCTACAATTAGCTGAAGTCCAATAATAAGAAGAACAAAATATAGACATAGTCACTTCCACATAAAGTTTCCACAACTTCCACCCCATTGGCCAATTCATCCCTGTTATTTAGGATCAAATACAAAATGGCTAATCCCCTTAATGCCTCCTCCACTGTTTGCACAATGAAATTTCTGCAAGGCTGGTGAGGAATTTGTTGGACTTTACATTTTTGGCAGAGTTCGACTTTGAATGAACACTAATGGGTTGGGGTTGAAATGTATCTTCTTTAAAAATGTTTGTTTTAGGTACCCACCATCCATAGCTTCACTTTGACTTGGGGACCCTTAAAAGACTTTCTTAATGAGGTCACTGTTAACTCATTTCTCTTTAATTTTTAGCCAAATACTCTCAATCAGTTTTTCATCAGCCCAACTATCCCTGCATCACTGACGACCTATAATGACAATCAATGGCTGGTACCAAATGAGAGACTCCCTCCTGGGCACACACAGAACTGGGCAACTTGGAAGGCACTGAACAGACTGCGCTCTGGCACCACGAGATGCAGAGCCAACCTTAAGAAATGGGACTACAAAGTGGAATCCACGACATGCAAGTGTGGAGAAGAGCAAACCACAGACCACCTACTGCAATGCAACCTGAGCCCTGCTACATGCACAATCGAGGACCTTCTTATAGCGACACCAGAGGCACTCCAAGTAGCCAGCTACTGGTCAAAGGACATTTAATCAACTACCAAGTTTGCAAACTTTGTTTTTTGTTTGTTTGTTTGTTTCTAATGCAATACAATGGTTTGGTTCGCTCCTGACATGATAAATAATAAACTGATGACCTCAACAGATGGACAAATTTGCTCATCCTAAGATGCTCCCTCTTCACTTGTTGCATGGAGCTCACTGGTTCCCATCTCATGATGTAGAACTACATCCGGCAGGGGTCTGTGGTGTAAGTGAAAAGGGAGCATTATAAGCTGCAGTGGCGTCAACACAGGAAGCTTCCTGTGCTGCAAAAGTGTCCTCTCTGGGCGCTTCCCTCCATGGGATAGAGCAACAGGTTCCCCCTGCCAGGCCCCGCCAGATTTGTCACGATGTATGACAAATCCCAGTCTTATTGTGAGGAGGTCCTTAGACCATTTTCCTCAATACTTGGTGCCCCTCTGCTCTTTGGTGGTCATATACATATTACACAAAAATATACTTGGCTCCTAAACAGTGCTGAAATGGGGGAGCTGTGGGCTAGACAGAGGGATCTTATATGAGCACAACACTTTGGTCTATAGAGGTAGATATGTGTTCTGACTCAATTCTGTGGATTTTGTCCCTTTCAATATACTCTTGTACACATTATGGAGTATTATGCAAAGTGCAAAATATGTGTTCAGTTCACACACAACAAAACTGTGCAGATGTGCTCGAGTGGTATGCGCACTGCACACAAATTAAAATGGCATACCATTGTGCAGTTCAAGACTGTTGATGTTAAAAGAATAGTTAAGTAAGTAACACAAATCAAATTTATAGGCAGTAAGGGGATTCTGGATCTCTTTTCCCTCACCGATAGCGTTTGATGCCTGACACCTGCATCATCAGATGATATTCCAAAACTGAATATTTCTGTCTCACCCCATTTCCAAGATTTTTGGAGAGCCATTCAAAATGACAGAGCGCACTTCCCCACAACTTTTGTGTTGTGTTGTTCTTAGTCCTTCAGCATAGGCAGTGTATAATTATTCAGTGGATGGAGGGGTTTTCAGTGAATTAAAGCAACTACCCCTCTCTATTGTGTATGCAATTTCTGCCTGACAATGTTTCTATTAGATTAACAGAGGAAAGTCCAATTTCTCTTCCAGTTTTCTGGTGCTTGGAAAATTCTTCTTGAAAGAGGCCAGAATCCTTGATCTTGTTGGCAGCTTCCATTCAGGGGAAAGAAATCTCTCTATCAAGTCACTTGTCTTGTTGTCCAGATATATGTAGCACTGGAGGAATCCTGTTAGATGGAGATTGATTAATCTTTCTCAGCACCAGAAAACAACAGCACTGAGGACAGATGCTACTCCCAATCTTACGACAAGGCCAATTAGACTGCAAGGGAATGAACTAGCAGAAACTGAAACAAATGCCTCTGTTTGGTTTTTTAACATTCCTATTGTGCAGACATTAAATCATTTTCTTACTTTTCAGAAGACTTACTGGTCAATTTCAAACCGACAACTACTAATATTAGAAAATAGGAGAATGCTTGGATCAATTCTTTGTGCAAGCTCCCCTTGTGAAACTTTTCACACATTTCATCCTGCAATATTGCAAATACCATGATCCAGCCACAGCTATTTGGTTGACTATATCAGCTACAAAATGCGCTTGCTTTAGTGTAGCATCTAATGCTCAGTATTTCCAAATGCTATTGATTTAAGTCTATACATGACTGCTGCAATGAAATCAAGGACCATTACTGAAAATGAGACTTTTTTTCCTTTTAAAATAAGAATTTATGTGCAAATTTCTCCATATATTTGGGGGAAATAACTTGAGATTTTAAGAAAAGGAGAGTGCTAGGAACCAAGTGACAGGTTTCTCTGTCTCTATCGCCAATGTCCATTGAGCTGATATATTCATTCCTTTGAACCTCTTCATCTAAACATAAGTACCATTACTAGTGGGTTGTGGTGGCAATGAATTTTCTTTATGGGCTGGGTGACGTATCCTTTTCCCCAATGTATTTATTGATTGATTTATAGACTAACAATCTGATTTACATTCAAAATAATATGCATTCATATTTTTTAAAGAAACAGTTGGAAGGAAATGAGAGAGAAAAATGAGAGAAGAAACAAAGAAAAATAACTAAAACACAATAGGATTTGAACCCTCAATTCCTGAATTCAATGAAAAGAAACATAATAAAATATTATTATACCATTAACTATTTAACAAAACATTAAAAAATATAACCATAATTTATTACATCATTAGATTTCTTATTGCTCAAAAAATCCATGAATGGATTCAGTTGGTTTGTCCTTTAATCTGTCAGTTTTGGCCAACTCAGAAATCTCATCCTGTCTGGTACATGGTTCAGTCAGTCTTTGTATTGGAAAATATAGCTGAATGTTCACCACTTTTGCCATACCCAGTGAGAAAGGTCATTTTGAGATGCCTCAAAATATGATTAGAGTTTTTGTGCATTTTGGGTTGACTATTTTATATGGGCATGTTTATTTATTTATTTATTTATTTATTTAGTAAAATTGATCTTGGGGCAAATGGGGATTGTATTCTGCACATAATATAACACTCCATTATTTTGGTCTATTAGGAAAACACATATAAGAGACAAGCAGTGATTTCAAATCTATTGCATCTCAGTTACACACTGTGATTTTGTTCTGCATACAAATGATATTGGATGTGAAGCCTTGAGATGTACAGAGCACTTCTTTTCCCTCTCTCTCTCTCTTTCAAAAAACGGTTTTATTGGAAACTTCTCATTAATTCAAAACTGAAAATTCAGTTATATTTGTAATAATACTTAGAAATGATTACAATTAACCTTCAAATAATTACTTCACTGAGGCAACTGCTTTTCTTGTCCATCATTCTTAACAAAACTAGTTTCTGAAAGGTGACATTTTGGTACTGAAATATCCCGAATGAGGAACATTCATTGTATTCTTTGACAGAGCCTATGGATGAATCTCAATAAAGTGATTAATCTCTGGCTCAGAAAAAGGAAGAGAGTCAAGTATGAAAAGTGATGCATTGTACAAAAGAAAAAAGAAATCATTGTGTTTCATAGCCTGCAGTGTTTAAGAGCAGAGGTGAGGAATGCAGGGCTTGTAGATCAGAAGAGCTGATGGATTCCAGGTCAGGAGAGTGGTGAATCTGCTAGTAACTTTGGTCCAAACTTTCAAGGAGCTATGCATGATATCAAGTCAATTTGAGTGATGGGGTCCATCACCTTGGATATTTTTTTTAAAAAATCAGATGGAAAGTGTATTGGATTCTTTGCATCACTGCAGAAGCTCATAGTGGCTACTGCATTGGAATGAAAATCCCATTATCAGCTAAACTGATTACAACTGATGAGAACTGCAGTTGAACAACATCCAGATGATTGTACATTTTCACAGCATGTTCAAGAATAAGAGATAGTCCTTATACAAGAATATCAACTGTTAGTCCTGGTTTGCTAGTAGTTAAAGGATATTACTATGTTCTAGTTACAGTGAGCTGTTGGTATCTGCTGGGGTTTTGTTCCATGATCTCCAATGGATACTAAAATCCATGGATACGCAAGTCCTATTATATACAATGCCATAGTAAAGTGGTATGCTCCGGCCGCTCTGGTCTCCAGAGGACCCACCTGGGAGGCTTCTCCCTCCCACACGAGCAGAGCGGCCGGAGCAGAGGGTTCCCACTATTGATGGAGCGGCACCGGGTGGGCGTGGCCAGGCCAGGTCGCGCGGGCCGGAGAAATGCCCTCAGCGGGCTGCATACAGCCCACGGGCCATAGTTTGGGGACCCCTGTAGAGCATGAATCCCATTTAAATCCAGTTTCTGCCTCCTGAAGAATTCTGGGGCTTGTAGTTTAGGGAAGGGCCTTTAAACAGCTCACTAAACTACAAATTCCAAAATTCCACAGAAGGCTGAAACTGGATTTAAAGTGGATCAATGCTCTGGTGTGATGAGGTTGTTACAGATTAATAAGATATCAGATCATGGTTTATGGGCGAGGGACTCAAAGAAAAAAAAGTGGTTTTGAGAAGTCATTGTACTCCAACTTTTCTTTACATCATTCTGTAACTATAGATTTTAATGGGTCATTTAAACAATATTTCAGAAAAAAACTTATTCTCGAAAGGAATAAAGAACCAAAGAGAATCTAATGGGGGATTTTTTTAAAATCCCAATTTCTCACTTTCTCCCTGTGCTCTTCCTCTCTCGGGTATTATACCATCTACCGTCTTTCATCCACCTTGGAATAGTCCATCCTCTGTAGTCTTGAACTTCTTTTTGTGTAATAGACTTTCATTCTAAGCAGTTCATGAACTTACAAGTCATGTTGTTTTCTTAGTTGTTCTGCTGCACATTCAATGAGACACTCAGTCAGCCGATCACCCAGGGTCCTTCCACACAGCCCTGTATCCCAGAATATCAAGGCATATTGCTTCAAGTAGCAATATGATAGATGAATAAATAACCACATTTAAAGATGAGACAAAATGAGAGTCCTCAAAATGTTGTGGAAATATTTGGTAAGATAGCAATAAATTCAAGTATGTTACAGAGAAAGAGCCAGTGATATATTGGTAGAGCATGATAGACATGTTAGTCTAGATCAGGGGTTCCCAAACCTTTTCAGCAATGGACTCCTTTTTGAAGCAAAAATTTATCATGGAGCACCAAGAAATGCTTAGTTCTATCTGTCTATGTTCTATGAGGCATATTATACATTATTCTTATACAGAAGTATGAATTAATAAGGTGTATACATTAATAAAGGAAACAATTGTAAAAAAAAGCCTGGAGACACTATTATTCATTATTTAAATCTACTATATTATATAACAACTAGTTAAGATAGTTTAGATGTATACCAAAAGTTAATGTGAACAACGTGCCTGCTTCTTGCAGCAGAGTTTGGCAGAGTTTGGCAGACATTCTATGATATCTCCCTCCCCTCACCCTCTTTTAATGCCCAAAGCACCCTCATTATTATTGTTCCCCTGGCTAATGAAGGTCCAGCACAGGTTTCTTTCAACCCTTCTCTCTCTGCTTTTCTATCTCTTCTGCCTTTCAAACACATTCATTGCTTGACTGAGTTGCTTGGCTTGCTTGTTCCTCATCACTTGTTCCTCCTCTCTGCTAACAGTTTCTGAGCTCGCAGTGTTTGGCTTTTCTGTTTTTGTGCAGTGACCTGCTCCTGCCAACCAATCCACTCTGAAGGTGGCTGCCCATTCGATGCACCTCACGTCTGGCAGCCTGTGTCATAGAGATGGGGAAAGAGGAGGGAAATATGAGAGAAGAAGAGGAAGAGGGAAACAGCACAGTGCCACTACCATGTACCCTTAGATTGACTCAGAGAGGAGGAAAAGGAGGGAGGAGGAGGAGAAGGAAGAGGAGGAGGAGAAGGAGGGAAGAAGCACAATGCTGCAGAACCCCTCACAATCACTCAAAGAGCCCCAAAGCTCTGTGGAGCACACTTTGGGAACACCTGGTCTAGATAAATATGCAAAGGGATCTTGCAGCATGTTTGAGACTATCTGAGAGAAAAAAGTTGGTAGCATAATATTTCATATATTTAGTCTACTTCATAGGATAAAGCACCCAGGAACAGAAAGTTATTCCCACAAATGGACAGGCTCTACATGTAAATAGTAATAGAAAGGAAAACTTGCAGATATGGTGAGATGCCAAGTTCAGTTTAACTGTGGTTGTTGGGAAATAGAAGTGGTAGGAAAGATATTGCAAAGCCAAGGTGAATAGATAACCATATAAAGGTGAAGTTATTCGAATGCAATATGATGCTGTCTGGAAACCAGAAAAGAAATGTGATAAACTCAACAAGGCTGAGGCTGAGGTGCTAATTACAGATACAAGATGTGCAGTGTACTAGGAAATCATTGCCTCTGTTAAATCCACTGTCAATGGACTGAAGTATAGTCCATTTCTGCTTTTTTCTCTTTCTAATCTCCTTTTTGTTCAAGGACTGCTTTAGTCAGGCCCTTTACCAGGATTTTGATTTGTGTATGTGTGTGTGTGTGGGGGGGGGGGGGGCTAAGTCTGAGTGAAAGAGGGTCTACCCTAGCAAACCTTTTGTATCATTACCCCAATACCCCCATGCATATGAGATATATTGAGCATGGTGATCAGATCATGATATTAATAAACATGATGTTTAAATAATGTACCAGTAAGGCCTTTTCGCAGACCACCATGAGAATTTTTTTGGGGGGCTGAAGCCCCCAAAATCCCCCTCCCCCCGGCTACATGCCTGGCTGTAGTGAGGTTTGATAGGGAATATCCAGGAAGTTCAGAAGTGTTCTGCAACTGGTTTTTGTGTAGTCTCATTCTTAGTGTTTGATTTATGTTTCTTTATCCTCTGAGATTGTGCTTCAGTCAAAATATAGCTGAACAGTAGGCCTGTTTGATCAAGAAAAAATTTGTTTCTAAAATCGTTTTGTAATTGGGGTGTTTTTTTGTTTCGATATTTAAAATATTTACAAAACTTTCCAAAAAAATGTTTTGTTATTTACGAAATTTCGTAAATATTTACAAAACATTTTTTAAACTCCATTTGCCTAGTATTTTAAATATCGAAATTTTTTCTTGATCAAACAGGCCTAGTTTCCAACAGACCTCTGAGGATGCCTGCCATAGATGTGGGCAAAATGTCAGGAGAGAATGCTTCTGGATTGGTCATACATACAGCCCTGAAAAGTAAACTCACACAACCGGCCTCCCGCGCCATCCGGCTCGGGCTCCTGCGCCCTCCTCCTCCTCCTCCTCCTCCTCCTCCTCCTCCTACCAGCTGTGTTGCAGGAAGTGCTAGGAGGAGGAGGAGGAGGAGGAGGGCGCAGGAGCCCGAGCCGGAGGGCACGCGCGCGCTCCGCTCACCTTTACAACCGGCCTCCGCTCCTGCTGTTAGCCCCGCCCGCCATCCGGCTCGGGCTCCTGCGCCCTCCTCCTCCTACTCCTCCTCCTCCTACCAGCTGTGTTGCAGGAAGTGCTAGGAGGAGGAGGAGGAGGAGGAGGGCGCAGGAGCCCGAGCCGGATGGCGCGCGCGCGCGCTCCGCTCACCTTTACAACCGGCCTCCGCTCCTGCTGTTAGCCCCGCGCGCCATCCGGCTCGGGCTCCTGCACCCTCCTCCTCCTCCTCCTCCTCCTCCTCCTAGCACTTCCTGCAACACAGCTGGGAGGAGGAGGAGGAGGAGGGGGGCGCAGGAGCCCGAGCCGATTGGATGGCGCGCGGGTGAGCGCGCGCGCGCGCCATCCAATCGGCTCCTGCCACGGTGCACTCACTGCTGGGGTGCTTGGGAGCGCCGGATTGGCTCCCAGGCACCAGCACATGACCACAGCACTGAAGTCAGCACAGCAGCCGCCATTCCATTTTCAGAGACGAGCTGAAGCTCGTAAAAAAAATGGGGCTGCTGTTTCGATATTTTCAAACCCTTCCGGGTTTGAAAATATGTTTTGATATCGCGTCGGATATGCAAAAAAAAAAACGATTTAAATACGAAATAACGAATTAACGAAACAAAACCGACAGGCCTACTGAACAGCATAAGTAAGGAACACTATACGTTGAAAAGATGATCAAATATGTATTCTTTCCATTAGGATTTCTTTTTTGCTTCCTTTTTTCACTTAAAACAAATTGAGAACCTTATCTCTTTAAACTTGCTAGCAGACTAATGTGGAGTACCACCAGAAATTAATAAATGGAAAAGACAGCAATATCTGTCTTAATTATGATTTGTGCTGAAATTGATCAAGCATCCTTTTTACCGGCTCTTTTTAATCTTTGCTCTCAATATGGAAGGGTCAGTACTTCATCTGTCTTCTAATATTACAACATCAAAATACTGAATGTAATATTTTGTAATTTGAGTTGTGTATATATCCTTAGCTTCCTCACTTACAGTTCATGGAAATATTAGATCCAAGAATGTATAATAAGTTAATTACTTTCACTTTAATTTTCAGTTATTATTGCAGTTTAGGGCCTTCATGAGGGTTTTTTTTTTTTTGTCGTGTCAGGAGCGACTTGAGAAACTGCAAGTCACTTCTGGTGTGAGAGAATTGGCCGTCTGCAAGGATGTTGCCCAGGGGATGCCCGGATTATTTGATGTTTTTATCATCCTTGTGGGAGGCTTCTCTCATGTCCCCGCATGAGGAGCTGGAGCTGATAGAGGGAGCTCATCCGCCTCTCCCTGGATTCAAACCTGTGACCTATTGGTCTTCAGTCCTGCCAGCACAGGGGTTTAACCCACTGCACCACTGGGGGCTCATGAGGTGTATGCCCCAAATATGAAGCATATATACAGTGGGCACTTGATATTCATTGGGATTTTGTTCAAGGACACTCCTTTCCCCTGTGGATACCAAAATTTGTGGAATCTCAAGTCCCAGTTTATAAAATGGCAAAACCAGTTTCCCTTTTTATGATACACACACACACACACACACACATGACACACACACATTCAAGTCATGAATGGTTGAATCTGTGGAAGAGGACTCAATGAATACAGAGGGCTGACTATACCAGAATTTTGAAAAAGCGAATACATTTTACATCTCTGAATAAACAAACAAACAAACAAAGATTTAGGCTACCAGTATTAAAAAAAACCTCTAAAATTGCAACAGCACAACAACAGAGAGGAAGCAGGCAGGGACATCTAACTACCTCTCAACAAAAGTTTGCCCCAGGCGCAGTCAGGCCATTGTATGCTAATCAAGGTGGTCAGTTGAAACATTCACACCTAGCTCCAGCAGAGAAGAGTCCTTTGTCTCATCCTGGTCATTCCACAGATATATAAACCCTTTTGCCTAGTTCCAACAGACCTCACTACCTCTGAGGATGCTTGCCAAAGTGCAGGCGAAACGTCAGGAGAGAATGCCTCTAGACCATGGCCATACAGCCCGAAAAAACTTACAACAACCTAGTGATTTCGGCCATGAAAGCCTTCGACAATACATTAAACAAATAATTCCACAATACCTTTTTCCAAGGACCTTTGGGGAAACTATTTAATAAATTAAATAAAGGGAGAGGATGCTGGAAGACAGCAATATTTCTTGAGATTGCCCAGATCCATAGTGAACTAGTCTCCCAAAGCAAGATGGGAATAAATGGAATTACAAATTAAATAAATGCAAGTTTAACAAAGCAATGGGAGATTCAATATTTAGGCAAACCTTTTCCTTCTGATTGTATCTGGGGATTTTTCCTATATCTTTGTGACTGAACAAACAGCATAGGCTGGAAGTAAATTTTGCCTTAGCTTTCCCTGGCCTTTTCAATGTCCCAAAAGATGTTTATTTCAATATACAATATGAGACTAACAGGAAATGTTTTATTTGTCATCTCTCAGTTCTCATGGGGAAAGACTTGGTTTATAACAGTTCAAGGAGAATAAACTCAACCAATATTTTCTGTTTGTGGGCAAGGAGCACATAATTCCAAATATATTTTTCCATATTGTGATTCTTGCTTTGTGGCTTAATAGATCTTTTTAAGCTAAATATCAAGACAGCAAGATGTTCCCATGATTGAGGGCAGTTTAACTTTGTGTGATACCATCTTCTAGGAAGAAAAAAAAATCCCATATTAGAACTGCCTGGGTCATCAATAAGCCCAGATGGACATAGTGGGGTCTGGAATGATTGGGAAAAAGAAAGCACAATCATTGTCATGCAGTGTACTTCTTGTCAGTATACAAACATAAATTACAATATTCCATCCATATTATCTCAAAGCTTTGGAGCAGTGCACAGACTCCTGAAACTGGGTACTACTTTCTCTATTCCCAAAAGCACTCTCATCTTAATGTTTGCAGGGACAAAATTGGACAGGGACACTGATAGCTTGGAATGAATGGATTTTAGGATTCTGGTTTTTGGAAATAATGCTGCCATCAGTTGATACATCTGGTTTGGTTGCAACACTAAAACTCCAAGCCTTGAGATTTCAGGGCCAAAACCTGGACCTGAGGGCAACCCCATCTCTCACAGGACGTGGTATCATATAGTAAACATAATTAAGCATTAAGCATTTGAATGTTTTGCTGCCTCATTCCTTAACTGTGTTTCTGAAAAATGAATAAAATTGAGCATTTCATTATTCTGTAGTTCCTTGACATTTCTTTTTCTAGGCCTGCATGATCCAGGTGTAAGTCTTCATCAGAAAAGTTCTTTTAACTACTATCAAATCTCTGACAAAACTGATAACATGTGACATAGTATGTTATCAATCTTGTTAGCATAAGTGGGATCAAGTTAAAGTTGGTGGTCAGGGTTTTGCAAATTAGTGACATCTATAAAAGCAACCTTTTCAGTTTTGGGAGGTAGTGGATATGGACCTGGGCAAGTGTTTGAATGTGGTAGCACAATCCTAAACAAATTTTCTCAAAGATACAGTATATCCCACTTAGCTTAATATAATTGCTTTGCTCTGCAATAAGCATGTATAGCATTGACGTTTTAATTCTCCAAAGCAGCAGCCAAAAGTTGAAAAAAAATCACAGTAGCCAAAAGAATCTCTTTATTATTCTCTCTCTGTGTCTTAGGACACTTCCACACATAATCTATAATCTGGGAGATAATGGGTTAAAAGGGGAGAGGGATGACCAGATGATGTTTGTACTAAATGTGCACTCAATTGCAGCAACGAAGAGAAAACTCAATTTAAAAAGGTCCCTCCTTATCCTGGTTCTGGGCAAAAATAACTGATTTTCTGATGAGTGTGTTGGAATTTCCCTCTTTACCCCCTGTGGAAACTGCTTCCTGCCCATGCTAGTTTTTAAAAGCCCAAAACAGCTGATAAGCTGTTTGTGCTCCCACGGAGACACAGTTAATTTCCAGCTGGTTTCAAGAGAGAGGAACCATTAGGGGTCTCTGAAAGTGTTTATTTAAAACTTTATAATATTAAATAGATTGTGAATAAGCAATTGGGAAAAGATGGAAATCCGGCTGCATTTTTAAAAGAAAAATCCTATTGTTATGTGCCGATATGTATATACGCACATAGGAATCTCTCCATATTTGCATTAGGATATTAGCACATGTGCATATAAGTATCAGGGCATAATTGAGTGATTTTTTAAAAAAACTTCAGGTGGACATTTCCTGTCCACCCTCCATTTTACCCTGAGACAGAGAAGGGCTGTGAGGACAGCCAGGGAAGAAAGCCTGGGACCAGCGGGTCTATGTGGGAACCTGCTTTGAGGTTCCAAGTTTGTTTATCCTGCGTTTTGGTGTGGTTTGGTAGTGCCCTTACATTCACATACACATATAAACAAGTGCACAACACATGAACCCAGACTGAAGTTAATAGCCTCGAGGCACAAAGAAACAGTTACCATTATATGTATGATTTTAATACCTTTTATGTATTTTCTAAAAAAACTTAAATCTAGAAGTGTGTGATACAAAATACCCTGTCTTCTCATCCACTTCAGTATTATTTTTGCATTCACAAAGGCAGAAGTACAAGCACAGCACAAGTGAGCACTCCAACCATGTGGTATTCTTCCATCACAATTTAACAAGGCCATGACAAAATGATATAACTCAAAGGCTAAGACAGACTGCAAACAGAATGGCATTATTTCTTACTAAATTGCAATGGTAGTTTGTTTATGACCTCATTACTAGAGAAATGAATTTTTTACAAGTTTCTCATTATTGGTCATGAGTTATGTTCAAGTTCTGTGGGAATGATATATAAAATGGGGAGTGTGGCATCATTAAAAAGAAAATGATAAGGCCAGACATGATCACCTGAATATCCTGCAATAATGGTTGAGTGTCCAGGTGGAAGTACAATTTCATGCTATCTACAATTACAGCACTATTGTTCTGTCATGGTTCTATCCAATGGTATTCTGAGAATTGGAATTTAGGGAAAGGTATTAAGATTTTTCAGCAAGAGAGCTCTAGTGCCCCTCCCTTGGATTCCAAAAGATCTTATTGTGGTAAAGTGGAATATTATTGAGATGTGAAAGGGCCTGAAAGCATATTTGCTACGTAGTTAGTAGCAATCTGCCTTCATCTGAAGATAGCAAAAACATTTGCATGTCTGTTCCTTTCAATATAGTGTTATTTTCAACAATGGAGGAGTAATGTGAGGGGTCATGCAACCAATTTGCATGATTACAAGGAAAGAATGGAAGAACTGCCACAGCCAATGAGAACCGGAAAGCTCAGCTAACCTCATTGTCAAGGTTGATGGTGAAGGAAAGACCTGCTGGGTTCTTCAAAGTCAATACTCTAATGTGCTCAGTGGGTTGCCTTGCAAACATTTGACTGAGTTTTAAAAAGAATCACTTTGCACATTGCATGGTTGGTTTCTCACAGGGAGCAATGCTAGATCCTGCAAAACAGAGGCATGATCTTTGAGTAGGAAAGTATGAAAAGAAAGTGTCAGCTAGATATAAAGAAATAGTTTTCTTTTGACTCCTCTTAATTTTTCATTTTCACAATCTTTACCTTTCTTTCAGTCCATGTCAGCATCAGTGTACATTAGACAGTAAAGTCCTGCGGTATGCCATATAAAGATAATTTCATTGCCCAGTGCAGAGATTCAGAGATCCATAAAAGCCGGACAACTCTGTCAAATAATGCTCAGTGCAGAAGAACAATAGTGGGCAAATAGGGGCCAACTTACATCCAACTGAAGTGTATCGACTGTGGTGTATAAGACCATATCTGCATGCACACACATATATACACACTCACCTCAAAACTGCCACTGGCAGTCTTCATAATGCAGAAAGACTTCCAGAAAGTATCTGGAGATTTTCGCACTTAACCCAATTTTTCTCCAGACTAAGCAAAGTCCAGGATGTTCTGGAGTTTATAGGAAGCTGCCATATCCTTAGTGTTTGCAGCAATTTGGACAGCTGGATTGGATCCATCTGTGGTCCATTGCCCACCTATACATCAAAACCATGATGTTCCTGTGCTGATCAGTGTAGGGAAAAGAATAGGTCATCCTTATATTGCTGCCACTGATCCCCGTCAGCTGTGTCTGCTGAGATAAATAACAGAGAGGCTGTGCAATCAGCAACAAGAGGGTTCAATCAATCCCTCTTTGATAATTGATATTCCTAAAATCTATAATGCCATCTTTTTTTTACTCTGTTTTGGGGAAAGGGGCTAACACTTTGTGCTTTATTAAATCTGACATACAGTGATACCTTGTGTTAAGAGTTTGATTCATTTCATGACAGAGCTCTTAACTCAAATCACATTTATCTCAAAGTGAATTTTCCCGTTGAAATGCTATTAATCCATTATGACCTCCTGACCCCCCCCCATTTTTGTTACACATTTTTAAATAAGAAAATGTACTTTATAACTAACAAATAACGTATAAATGAAGTGTAACAACAAGGCAAAACCTGTACATTCACATGGAACAATAAGAAAGATTAACCTTAAAATGGTAGAAGCACAAAGTTGTGGCAAGGAAGCACAAAGTGAAGAGGCACAAGTATAATTTTCTTCATACTGTACTCTTCCAATCTCCCAAAGCGGACAAGAACATGAGGCATGAATCCTGGAGGCTACTCCTTTGAATCCCTAAAGCCCTGTATTTTCACGCTAGCACTCCCTCTGGTGCTAATTTTTAACTTAGAGTGTTGCTCATATGTCAAAGCAAAACCCAGGTCAAGTGACAGCTCTTAACTAAAACCACTCTTAGATTGGGATTAAGTTGAGGTTCTACTGTACTTTAGATTTTAATCTAGCTCTGGCATAAATAATTCTTCAAAAGGAGAGACTCAGAGAAGATGTGCCTCATGCAAGAAGGCTCTGCATTATCCTTGCCTTAACTTATCAGATTGCATGGCTGTGATAAATAAAGCAGGCCAAATAAAGTCTGACTTCCTTTTTTCAGAGTCAGATTACACATTAAAGTAAGTGGCCAACAGCATGGGAACTTTTTTTTAAAAAAAAAATCAAAAACATAAGGGCTGTCTGGTCAATTTCAGGCTTGTTTTGTTTTTATCGTATTTGGTAGTCTATGTGGCTGAAAATGACACCTTAAAGCCTCACATCTGCTTTAAAAAACTGTCCAGTTGTGCTCTAAAATTCAAGCAAAATTTCTTTTTAATGCTTGATCTCACAAAAGCTGTAGTGGCTGAAGAGAATTGAAAGGAGGTGATGTTTGTGAAATGAGTTGTTTTTCTTCTATAAAGCCAGAGGAAATTTTTGACCTTTCTCTAAGAACTCAAATCCCCGTAGCTTCCGTGAAAATAAAGAGAAGAACATAAATTGAAGGGACCACCTAATCTCTGTCTATCCAAACAACTAGCGGATCTTGGCTCTAAAAGTCAGACAACTTTACTCAAAAATAAAGTAGACATCAGCAGAAATTAAAGATTTGCTTTTGTCAGCTGGTTTCTGAGGTTTCTGAGACATTTAAATCATTTTCTGGAACACTGAAAGGTTGGGTACTATAAATTTAATATATGGGACATAATTTCATTTTATTTCTTCTGTAGTGCTATGAAATTTCAAGAGGGCAAGACTATTTATATTAAAGCAGCTGGTTTATTCAAATATGTATTAATTTTCAGTCTGCATTTGCAACAATGGACGCCTATGCTTTTTTGATTTCTTAATAAATTTCATCGTGTTACTAAATCACATCATTAATGATAGCATGTGATGTATAGTGAACAAGGTGGGAAGAATGTGTCTCTGTATGAACAGTTCAAAAAGAGATGGGGCCATTTGTTGTTATGTGCCTTCAAATTGTTTTGGACTTATGGTGATCCAAAGTGAACACATCATGTGGAGTTCCCAGGGCTGAGAGAGTGTGATTGGCCCAAGGTCACCCAGTGGGTTTCCATGGGCAAACAGGAAACTGAGCTGCTGTGTCCAGAGTCATAGTCCAATTTGAGAAGTCATATCCCATGTTTTATTTATCACCCCAAACTACCTTTCATCAGGTTCATTAGTTTTTGCTCTGATTATCAGAATTTATGAACTCTGACCATTAGGCAATTAAATTTGTACGGATTTTTTTAATGGATTCATCTCAATTAAAGAGACCATTGCAGCAAACTGCCTTAGATACACATGTTCATCTGGTCATCATGGAAGGCTTCAAATCTTTTGCATGCTTTTATTTTGAACTGTGACCTGACCACCCTGTTATAAAAATATGTGTTCCCTGAGCAATTGTGATTCTTGCATGTTTGTGTGCACAAGATACAAATATAATTGAGGAGCAAGAACAGCAGAATATTTCAGTTAGTCAGTCACACACCTACGCATTGACATGCACACACCCATACCTCTGTTTCATTATTTGAGGGATCTGATAAATTATGGCTTATCATCAGATGAATGAAACTCAGGCTTGTGTTATCCATATTGTCAGGTTTTCAAAACAGCAATAAGAGCTTGTTGGAATTCATGACATGCAGGGCTGACAATCATGAATCAGGAAACTGCTATTAACAATCAGGAAATAACTATTAACAAGTATGCATTCTGCCCAAACACCAAATCAAACTATTGATTTCTGTTAACTTAGTCTCTTAAAAAATCAAAATATTATCTACGTTCATACATGATGAACATCTTTCTTTCTTCATGAATACTTTCTTCCCATATATCAAAACAAATCATGGGTTTTTTTTTACTTGTTCAATCTATATAAAAGGGGACATCCCATATAATAAGAGACACCTACCAGTCCTATAAGCAAAAAGCTTTCCAACTCACAAATAAGTGACATCCATCACAGTAAGTGACACCAGGCAATCCTGTTTGCTGTCGAAGGCTTTCATGGCCGGAATCACTGGGTTGTTGTAGGTGTTTTTGGGCTATATGGCCATGTTCTAGAGGCATTCTCTCCTGGCGTTTCACCTGCATCTATGGCAAGCATCCTCAGAGTTTGTGAGGTGAGGATGCTTGCCATAGATGCAGGCGAAACATCAGGAGAGAATGCCTCTAGAACATGGCCATATAGCCTGAAAAAACTACAACAACCCAATCCTGGTTGCCCTCATTCATTCAACATGCCAACTTTCTCTCAGATTGAGACCCAAGTTGGCTCACAGAAGAAATTATTTAAAATCTAACAATATCATTTTAAATTCAATTCGAAACATGTCATATACACAATTATTTTTAAAAGATAAAAAAGCTTAAAACACAAATAAAGTATACACTCCAATATGATTCCATATTAAAGCCTCGTTGAACAAAAATGCCTTTGCCTTGTGGTGAAAGGAAAACAGGAAGGGGGACCAGTCTAACATTCCACAGGATTGAGACACTTGAGACGTTCTCTCTTGCGTTCCTACCAATCACGCAGATCACAGGTGGCAGGACTGAAAGAAAGTATCCCCTTGATGATTCTAAAGCTCTTGCAGGTTTCTTTGGGAGATACACTCTCTCTGGACTCAAGTAATATACAGCAGTTGTTCTCAACCTGTGGGGTCCTCAGATGTTTTGGCCTTCAACTCTCAGAAATCCTAATAGCTGGTAAACTGGCTGGGATTTCTGGAAGTTGTAGGTCAAAACACCTGGGGATTCACAAGTTGAGAACCACTGATAAAGAGCTTTATAAATCATGACCTACACTTGAAATACATGAAATGAACCAAATACCAGTGGTGGGCCTAGATTTCAGGGGCATGTTATCCTGTCCAGGACAGCCAGAGTCCCTAGTGCCTGATCTACCATTCAACTGATGAGGAATCATTCTATGTTGTCTAGATTTAAGATTCTGTTGTTTGCATTCATCCAGTCCATTACAGACAGCAGACATTGGTACAGCAGGGGCCATCATTGCTGCAAGGTAAACCAGGTGAAGGGGAAAGTGAAGGCTACAAGAGAAATAAAAGAGTTGCGGGCAAGCAAGGGGATGCAATAGCACTACTGAGAGAGAGGAAAGGAATGAGAAAGGCAAGTTGAATTTCAAGGCAAGATGGGGAAAATGCAAGATTTTGAATGACAGCAGCAGCTGTAACTAGTTCTTTGCCAGCTGCTCTACTCTTGTGTCTTGGAAGGCAGAAAATTATTAGCTATTTGTTTGTTTTTTACTTCCAGGAAAATGTAGTGCCATATTTTCTAACACATACATCAAAATGCGTTCACTGGCTTGGAATCTGTGGAATGTCTTTTTTCTTTGCTCCATCTCAGATAGCAAAATGTCTGTTTGGCAGAAATGCTAAAATTATGGCAGCCTCTGTTTGAACCTGGGTGGTTTTCAGGACTTCAATGGTGTGGAAGAAGCATCTCACCATAACCTTACTGATAGCTTTCTGACACACACTTCTAAATCTGCAGCAGTTTATATAACATATAAATGGTCACTGTGCTGACAATGGTAACCGATAAAGTCCTACTAATTTCGGTGAAAAGGTTGGAGACATTTCTTGAATCTTTCTTTGAAAGCAGTGGAAAATAAAAGTATAGTATTCACACATTCTGTACATTATGTACACAGGCGGGCCCGTAGCCAGAAAAAAAAGGGGGGGGGGTTGAAACAATTTTTTATTTTTTAACAAATCATGAAGTGTAGGTCCATAACAGAAAATAATTCTGTGATGATTCTATGACTCATCTACATTTTATATAGTTGGATTTTAAATGGCCACATTTAATAAAGAAGAACACTTGCAGTTGCTGATCTGCTTCCTTGTGCCTTGTAAAACTTTCTTAAAGCTGATTGCAGAAAAAGTCCAGAAATGGGATGTACACATTTAGTTTGTAATATTCTATTGATATTGGTGAATTTGCCTGGATGTTTTCTTTTTACAAGTCTGCCTTGAACAGATGCAAGGATTCCTAACTTCTCTACTCATAGACTCCATCACTTTTCTTGCTGTGTCAAAGATCTCCTTAAATTCTTTCACAAATTCTGTGTGCATCTCCATGTCTTTTTCTAAGAGAGTGTTGACATGTTGCAGGTGTTATAAAATGCCGTATCTACTCTTTGTAATATTTTGCTAAGCTGAAGATATGATGACAGATGCTTTATTAGGATATGTATAGTTACTAAAAAATCTGCATTCACAACAGATAAAAGGAGGTGTTGGGAAGAAGTATCAATGTTGTATAGAGGACTCTCTTTTAGTTCTTCAAGTTTTCTCACTACCACATTGCATATAGTTCAAAAAAATTCAAAATTGCATCATGTTGCTCAATCCAATGGGTTTCACAAAGTGGCAACAGGTTGTTTGGTCTTGATTCGGGGAAACTCGATAATTAGATATTCATTGAAAAACTATTGTGCTATAGCACAATGTCCCTCCTGCAAATACGTTTTTGTAGTTTAATAAACTTTCCCCATGGTCCTATATTAAAACCAATTAAGAAATAACATGTATAACCCATGAATAGAAATCATAAAAAATATACCATCAAAGCACCCTGACAAATGGTCGTCCAGCCCCTGAATAATATAGTGACAAAGAAAATATGTTCCCAGTTCGAAAGCATTATTTCCTGTTTAATGGTACAGTCCTTTGTTTTTGTGTTACAAATCATGTTAAATCAGTGGAGACTCAATAAGATATTATAGCAAAATGTGCTATAGCACAATGTCCCTCCCTCAAAGACAAAGTTTTTGCAGTTCCCCAGGGAAAAAACATAGTAAATACACCATCAAAACACCTCTAATAGATGGCCATCTAGCCTTTGAATAATATGACAATAAAGAAAATATGTTTCTAGTTTGAAAGTGTTATTTCCTATTTAATGGTGTAGTCCTTACATTGAAAGTAGTTGTTCTACTCCAGCAAGTTTGTTTTTGTGGCACAAACTATATTAAATTGGTGGAGACTCAACAACTTAAGCAAAAAGTGCTATAGCATGATGTCCCTGTCGCATTTATTGGAACTCTGGCTGGCTATGGAGGGGAATACCACTCTTTTCCCCTATCCTGATCGGTGCTTTCTGATATTTATGCATTCTGGGAAATGTAGATTAGGGCAGGGCCTTTTCAATTCTTCCCTTCCAAAACTACATTTCTCAACAAACTCTGCTCCCTCCTGTCTTGCTTCTAATGGCAAGAGGCCATTAATTTACAGAGGAATGGAAGCTTTTTTGTCTTTGCTTTGCTTGCTTGCCATGAAAATGAAAATCAAGCTGACTTTGGGAAGGAACCTTACAAGATTTACAAAATACAAATGAAAATGTATTGGATAAGTTTCAGTTCTAAAGGTTTTGGTGTTGGCTACACACACACGTCGGATATCTCGTTGTAAGTACAAAGTTAACAAATTTCTTATAACTTACAATGGGATATGACTTCTGCACTAGCCTAGCAGACACCTCAGTTTCCTCAGTTTTCACTTGCAATCCAGTTGAGCATGTGCGGGGGTCTTCATCAGTACCAGCCACTGAAATGGTTTTCAACCTGCTGCCTTCTTGATTTTCAGTATTTGACTTTTTATTTTTTGCCATGAACTCAAAGATATTCTGTGGCTTTGATAGACATTTAGGCAACTTCTGGAGTCAGGTGGATGAAAGGAAACACTAAAAGCAACTAACAGAGCTCTAAGTCTCAGAACATCAACTCAAACTTACAGACAATTGCACAGTAAGACAGCTGTGTCTAGAATGACCCACGGCTGTATTCATGCCTTTATTTTATACCCCAGTGAGAGGAGTAAGAAGGCAGATGTAAGAGAGAGCTCTGAAAGGGGGAAGAGCAAGAGAATAGTGATGTGACTACTTTCAGGTTTTTTCCCCCCATAATATTTCAAAAACAATTAAAGATAATTACATGGGGTTAAAAACAAATGACATTACATAATAAAAATCTATAATTGTGTTGAAATTTCACGAAAAAATTCACAAAAATATACAATCAAGGATACAACATTTTGAAAGAATTCTTATACATACATATCTAAAAATCATATCTATGACCAGGCATGTAGCCGTGGAGGGAGGGGGGGCTTGGGGAGGTTTCAGCCCCCCCCCCCCCCGAAATTCTCATGGTGGTCCGTGAGAAGGCCTTACTGGTACATTATTTAAACTGTTATGTTTATTCATATTATGATCTGATCACCATGCTCAATATATCCCATATGCATGGGGGTATTGGGGTAACGATACAAAAGGTTTGCTAGGGTAGACCCTCTTTCACTCAGACTCAGCCCCCCCCCCCCCCAAACAAAATCCTGACTACGGGCCTGTCTATGACCCACACATTTTATTATATTTTTAGAAACTACATAAAATATATTTAATCTGATACCTAGTAATTCAAAAATACTTGATACTTGATAGTTTAGAAGAAATTAAAATAGAAATGTTTAAATCAGGCACAAATGATCATATTTGTTATATACCTTAATTTTTTCTTATGGAGTTTAACCTGGGGAGTTTTGGTGGATTAAATCATCCATATAAAAAATGTTGGTCCATGATGTCAAAACCTGGTTGCTTCTGCTATTCTGACTATTGCTGTTATTGCAATGTACATGGGTGGAAAGATAGATAGTGATAGTGTGAATACATTTTCAAAATTTGGTTGAGATAGTGCTTGCAATTCTGGAGGAACTCTAATTTTTGTTTCTCCTAGACTTGGCATAGGAATTTGGTTAATCAGTTAAAATTCATGAGTAAACCAGGTTTTTCTTGACTTGAAATGGAGGGGCTTTAAACCCATAACCCACCCCCTTGGCTATGGGCTTGTCCACAGGACACTGGTTTCAACTGAGATTAAATATATTTTTCTCTGGTTTGTACTATAGACACATGATTTAACATGTAGTGCTTTTCAAAAAAAAGATTTAGACACAAGTTATATTCTGTCAAAATTCCATATTAAAGGACTTAGGTTAACTTTAGTACTGTATGTCATTTGGACTAAAACATTTTTATGAAGAACAATGCTGAGATACCACACCATGAGGTCTGTTCATAATTACCAAACATCTCTTAAGTCTGATTTTTAAACTGTACTAATTGATCCTACAGTGAGATTTATTCTGTAATCATGGAAGCGACAGTATTTACAACCAGAATAAATTAAAGTAAATGAAGAGGAAAATTGTATTCTGTGTAACATTTAGTTCATTATAGGCTTAAACAACTACACAAATCCATGTTCATCAATATAAGTTATGATGCTTGCAGACATAATTAAATAAAATGTTATCACCAAGAAACACTTCGTGTTCCACAAGCATCGAAATTGGTGCATTACAAGCGAGTTGCTTGTGTCTTAAGGGCTTATTGGCAATGCTTAAGAATATGAATGGCAGGCACAAGGATGGAAAGCTCTCTTGTGTTTTGATTTAAAGGTAGAAATAATGACACTTCATAGCCTTTCGTTATTATGAAGTGTCTGCCTTATGGGTTTTTCCCCCTCTACCTGAAATGCTAATTCAAGTTTTCATACTTTACTAATCTCTTCTTTGAGTTGTCTTTTTTAAAATGACTCTCATAGTCTTTGCAATTATTTAGAAGCTTGGCAGGCATTCCTGAAACACACACACAACCCAGAGTTTGGAAAGTTGCTGTGATTTGTTGCAATGTTTTAAAAAATAACAGTTATGTTAGTTATTGAGTTGCTCATTGCCTTTTTGCTATACTTCAATAATTTTTTAGGATTGATAATTGTATGAACTAAAAAGATCATTATCAAAAATGCTCTAAAATGGTATAATATGCCTTTTAAAAGTTAATTGGTAAAAAGTACTAAAAAACTCTAAAATTATAACAGTAAATAAAAAACAAAACTCAAACAGAGGAGAAATCCAGACAAGAAACAATCAGGAATACCTAATCACCTCTCAACAAAGGATTTCCCAGGTAGTAACAAGCCACACCTAAAAACTGTCAGGCCATCAAATGCTAATCAAGGTGGCCAATTGAAACATTCACACATATCTCCAACAGACAAGAGTTCTTTTTCCCACCCTGGACCTTCCACAGATATATAAACCCAATTTTCCTAGTTTCCAACAAACTTCACAACCTCTGAGGATGCTTGCCACGGATTCAGGTGAAACATCAAGAGAGAATGCTTCCAGAACATGGACATACAGCCCCAAAAACCCACAACACACCTGTAATTGGAAAACATTACTTTCTACTTGTTTTGTTTCTATCCTTTCATCATTATATCCTTGCTACCAAAATATCATTGAATATCTAAGCATTTGAAATACCATTTAATACCGTATCATTGAATGTGAAAGTCAGAATTGTCCATGTTATCATATTTCTAATTTTTATGTATGGTTGTGAAAGTTGGACAGTGAAGTGGTGCTGAAGGAGAATTCAAAATTGCCAGTAAATGAATTCTTGTGTACATGAAGACTGAAGTCTTCCTGGAAAAGTCACCAAATGAATAAATAAATAAAGACATTATTCATTGCCTTGATAGGGTGTCTCAAAGTATCTAAACACCTTTTGTGTGTGTTGTGTGTGTGTTGAAGACAAGAAAATTGGTCAAGGTTCTGTACATCCTTACTTCTGAGAGTAAGAATAGGGCTCCACAGCCACATACGGACCCACAAGAACACTGGAAGATAATCATCCTCGGAAAGCGAGGGATCGCCTAAGTAAGTAAGTAAGTACTTCTGAGGGTCCTTGTCTGAGCACCAGGGATCCAATGATATTACTGGAAGACATGTGAAATGAAAATGAGTGTAACCATGGGCCGTGATAGGAGTATTCTGGAATAATTGAGTCTACACGTCCCTAAAACTTTGCAGCTTCAAGGAAGGAGTGAGATCCATAG
This sequence comes from Anolis sagrei, assembly GCF_037176765.1. NCBI lineage: Eukaryota > Metazoa > Chordata > Lepidosauria > Squamata > Anolidae > Anolis > Anolis sagrei. The sequence continues at coordinate 129,769,851 of NC_090025.1, read as the reverse complement.
TGATCCCAACAATTGTTCTCCAAACCAGCCGCTGAATCCTGGGACCCTAGGATGTGACATGAAAAACTTCTTGTCTCACAAAACTCCCTTATCTCACTGATCCACTTGTATACCCTTCCACACTAGTGACAACCTCTGTGACTTTCTATTTAAAATGCCCACAAATGCTCTTCAAAGCTTAACTGCAGGGTAGACAATAAATTCCTGGCTAAGATTTGTTTAGCATAGATTATGAACCTAGTTTCCAAATTCTTGCCTAATCCTTAAATTAGCAGCCTGAAATTTTAGAGCAAGTGGGCAGAATAAGCATCCACAACGAGAACCAATATTGAGGAAGACTGGGTATTTTTCTTGGATTCAATATATCATCACCATGCTTACATCCCACCTGGCATGATAAATCTGGCATTTTCTCTTTCCACCATATTCAGTTTTATTTTGGTCTCATGTAATGAAATACACTTTTTACTTATTCTTAGCATTTGCATGATTCTACTAGGATATTTCAAGAGAATCTCAGCCTTTGGGAGATGTAGGAAGTCAGCATTCTTGTTACAAGCACGTTGTAAATGAAAGTTATGTCTTGGAAGTTTCATCACTTGTAGTTCTTGTAGGTCAGATTTGTAGTAATGTACAATCACAAGGAGGTTTTCTAAATTAAAAATGTATTAGACTTTCCATTCAGATTCATAATGATGTCTATGACCATGTACACTTTGCAGTTATAGCCACTGAACTGTAAAAGTTGGTTCATTTCTGTAGTCTCTGCTTTATCAAATGTTTATGTTAATAAAATAATAATTGCTCAGGAGTCCATAGAATCCAGCATTTTCTTTCAAACAGGAGTCAAGGGGATTATTCTGGAAGCCATATTTGTCCCCAATACTTTCTTTTCCATCATTGTATTTTCAATGTGTTTCACTTTTTTGGCTGTACTTGAATAGACACTGAGATTTAATTTCCAGTATACTTTCTTTTGTTTAGCTTGGCATTTGATGGAAACAGAAAGCTGAATTAGATGGGCCTTTTGCCTGTTGGATTACTGCTTTTCTTATGTGCGGAGATTTTCACTAAACATAGACTGTCTTGAATTTGTTTAAAAGTGGGCAGAGATGAGAGCTTTTGAGTGGAGATTTGGTTTTGTGGAGAGTGCAGCCTGAAGATTTAATTAGTTAGGGTTCATTGGGTTGAAACTCTCATAGATTATTCTTTTGGGATTTTTTGTGTGTGTGCACATTCTGCCCTGGAGGAGTCTAAGCTGGTCCAAGAATTCATTGCCATCCTCTTCAATGCAGAATGCAACAGAGACCAATTTAAGATTTTGTTTCCAGTACTTCTCTAGCTCTAATTAACTACAATACAGAATTCTAAATGAGTGGGCAGATATCACTCGCTCAGCTTCTCAAGACTGATTGGCATGAATCTGCATGGCATAAGCACTCCCTTTGGTAAAGAAGGTCACATGAGTTGGAGAGAAAGAGAACATCAACCACGTCTGTCACAATATCCAGTCATTCATTAAGGGAAATGATACTAAAGCTGTTTAATTACTAAACAAGTGATTCATCCTTTATGATAAGTGGCATTTTTAAAAAATTACATCACCAGTTCACTGTTTAGCTAATGATGTGGCATAGCAAATGTGAAGTTAAATTAATGGCCAGATGACATATTACATTAAATGCATAGTTTGGTGATTTTGTTTAAATGGTAAGCAGCAGATAGTCTGTGTATGTTTCTGTTATGCAAGTGAATCAAGAACAAATCAAATCATTTATTTCAGTCATAGACCAGCACAGGAAAGAGAAGTCACAGTTTCATACAAACTTAGTACGTTTAGTACATTAAAATATAAATATATATATAAATACTGAAGCACAATAGGGGTGAGGGAGAAGAAGGGGAACCAGGGTAAAAACATACAATACACAGCTCCATCAGCAAATTATATATTCGGGAAAGATGATTACTGGATACACAGTTAACCTTTGGGACTAGTCATCCCCTGACAGATTTTGTATGCTGCTGCACAGAACTTTACAACTTTGTAGGTTGTAGCTGAATTTGTATCTACAAGTAGCAGGGAGGTATAAAATTGTCCTGAATGGCCTGGGTGCTTTTATATCAGAGGTAAGATAAGCCTGGCATGTATATCCCTGTAGAACAGGCACTAAAGCCTGGCACGGATATTCCTGTAGAACAGGCACTAAAGGAGCACATGTTCAATTGTTTCTATATGACCCGAGTCACAGGGGCAGAGACTCTCTGGGAAAGGGATCTTCCAGTAGTGGCCTTGGAGTACAGCTGATGGGAGAGCATGGCATGGAGTCAGAGTGAAAGCCCTCAGGAACCTCTGACTTTGTTAAATATACCATTAAGATATCTGCTGTCTTCATTGATAATGATGGTTGGAAAGGAGGCCAGATCTAGTTGGTGCTCTGTGTCTGTGATATGTTGTTTAATAAGTGCTTTGACTTGATTGTAATCCATAGCCAATAGTAGACCTGGAGAAAATCCCAATGAGGAGATTTTGGATGCTACCGCCTGCTTCCAAGTGGATTGGATGTCATCCTCCATGGTTAGTGGGGCAAGACCAAGGGGTGCACGGGATAGTTTGAGCCAGAGGTTGAGTATGGCCACCCACACCCTGGCCTCCATCCTCATAAAACCTGTCTCTAGTCACAGGGTGGCATTAGAAATGCATTTAGGTACCTGCAAGGCCAATCTCAGAAACTTTGACTGAACCAGCTCTAATGGGGCAAAAGAAACAAGATTCAGACCACAGAGTGAGGTGATTATTCTTTGGCATAATCCACTGCAGACCCAATGAAAAGGCAAAATCCTTCCTTCTCATTCCTAAGGAAGGCCCAGGCCTACAGGGTCCGGACAGTGAAAAAAAAAACCCCAACTTAAATAGTAAATGGCTGCATAGTAATGGACAAAGGAATAGCTATTGCATCTGGTATGAAACCTCAGCATACCTAAATACATACAATCATTTTTATGATTCAGTCATGGCAATGCACAACATATAACCAGACTTTAGACACTATCACAGGCATGGGCAAACTTCAGCCCTTCGGGTGTTTTGGATCAACTCCCACAATTCCTAATAGCTGGTAAGCTGGCTGGGATTTCCGGGAGTTGAAGTCCAAACCACCGGGGAGCTGAAGTTTGCCCATGCCTGCACTAGCACTTGCCCTCTGTTCACAGCTCAGAAAACTACTAAACCCCAGTTCACATTTTCTCGGTACATATTTGCTACATTTCTTTCAAAGGGAAAAAAAATAGGAAATAAGGGAAAAGGGGATAATAGGGGGATATTTTTTGTCTCCTCGTTTGTGATCACAACACATTGGAGCAATCTCTATGTGCTTTGGCATTGTTTTAAGATGCAATTAGCATAATGGGGTACAAATAGAAGTCTAGAGTACAGAAGGAAAAAGTGAGCAAAATATGAGGAACAGGGAGGGAAACCTGTTATGCAAGTCCATTGGGTCTGGCTTGTTTCAAATCCATGAGAGAAATAGTGAATATCAGGCATCAGGTAAGCAAAAGAAGAAAAAGCCAGTGGGAATTCTGCTGAAGAAGAGGAGCAGGATTTCGCAGCCCTCCTCAAGGTAAGGATAAATTGATCTCACCATCTCATAATTCAATGCAGAATAGTGAATTAATTCACCGACACACTGGTCTTAAAACTGTTGGTAATAAATATCAAGCCAGAATTTTCTAAGAAATGCACCAAAAGACATAATTTCACATTGAAAATACAGTGACACTTTAACTTAAGAGTTTAATTCATTATTTGACTGAGTTTGTAACTCAAAATACTCTTACCTCAAAGTGAATTTTCCAATTGAAATGCACTGAAATGCTATTAATCTGTTCCGGGGGGCCCTCAAACTCACCCCCATTTTTTGTGTTTTTAAATAAGAAAAATTACTTTGTAAATAACACATAATGTATAAATGCACATGGAACAGTAATAAAAGAAAGATCAACTTTAAAATGGTAGAGACACAAAGTTGTGGCACAATGGTACAAGAACAAAGATATGGCAAGGAAGCACAAAGCACAAATTGAAGAGGCAGAGGCATCATTTTCTTCATATTGTACTCATGCCAACCCCCCTCATTCTCCTGTTCCCTCTCCTTCTCTCTCTCTTCATGAAGCCAAACATACCAGGAATGCAAGCCACACAACATCAACTAACTCAAAGGTCCTCAAAGAGGAAAAGAGTTAAGCAGACAGTAATCTCCCAAAGCATACAAGACCACAAGACATGAAGCTTGAAGGCTGCTCCTTTGAAGTCCTAAAGGCCTGTAATCTCACACTAGTGCTCCCTCTGATGCTAGCTCTTAACTAAAAACACTGCTCTTACGTCAAAGTGAAACCCTGGCTGAGTGACAGCTCTGAATTCAAAATGCTCTTAAGTTGGGGTGTTCTTAAGTAGAGATTCCACTGTGCTGTTTTCTGTACAAAATAACCACACGCTAACTTTGTCAGAATAAACTCTAAACTGTTAATTTTATTATCCATTCAGGATTTTTCTCACCAGAGTTACAGTATATTATGCCCTGTATCCATAGGTCTGGTACCTGCAATTTCACTTATCCATGTCCCAAAATTTCCACTGGAAGTTGATATAGAGTCTTGGTGGAGGACCTCTCTACGCTAGAAAGATGTTCTCTCCAGGCATTTTAGATCCTTCAGCATAATTCTATGCTGTTATTTCCCTGGAAGTTATTCATTACAATAGGATTCACAATTAACAGTGGTTTCATGTTTCCATGGTAAGTCCAGAAACATATTTTCCACAGATATGGGGGTTTATACTGTATGGAGAAATAAATTAGCTTATCCTGACTACAGTCTATCTCATTTTATAGGGGAGAAGTGAAAAAAAAGAATAAATTAACAAACAAGTCATTGGTGGACACAAAAGGTTCAATTTTGAGGGGCATCAAAGTTTTCCTAAGAGGTTTCTTATCTTCAACTGTAAGCTATTCCTATCACAATTAATTTGGATTAACTTGGGGGGCGGGGGGTGAGAGATATCACATTTCATCTTGTTTCCAAGATGTCTTCATATTTAGTACACAGAACTGAAAATTTCAAAAATGTAAATGTAGGAGTAGATTTTCATATTCTCATTTCTGATTATTCTTCAGCTCCTGGTTTCTTATGGAATATCATTTTATAGATCACTAGCTATACATCTGGAGAAAACACAAGGAAGAGGTTATTTCTTTACTCTTTGGCCCCTGATAGCCCTAATCAGATGCTGATAATATTAATGATATATCAACATAAGAGTTTCACACACACACAGTTCTTCTATAGCTTGTCTATTCTGACAGATCCAGACTAATTATTGAAAATATTCAAAAACGTGATAAAAATACGTTGAATGTTGAGTAACTCTGATGAGAAAAATCATTTTCCAAGATCCAAGTATTGATCATGCCAATTCAAAGCATTTTTAAACAGAAAATCTAAATGTATTTTCATGCACATCCAATGAATGCATAATGAATGCATAGTGTAGTGGAACTAGATATATTAAAATTGAATGCTCCCACTCATTAAAGAAACATTAATGAACATGTGCCGGCAGTGAATAAAACATGTTTGTTGAGCTTTAGAATAATTTGCATTGTGTGGTATACATTTTAAAGCTATTTGCATGCTGTCCAGCTTTTCTTTTCTCTTTGTTCATGGATCTAATCACATCCCTGAAACTTTCAAGGGTTTTTTAGTCTCTAATTGTGGTAATGATTTTTAGTTGTAAAGATTTGAGGCCCTAAATTGTGACCAGTTCAGTTCACATAATGTGGACTGGACTAAATTTCTATAGAAACTCAATGGGCTGAATTCTTCACACATCGCTGAGATGCACAAAAATAGAGGAACTCCAACATTTGTTGAGCAACATATGTTTAACTGCCCCCATCCGTCAGATCATTCTGTTTCAGTCTTGCTGAGTATAATGCTTTAGCTCCTGTCAAAATGGCAAATTGCACACTCCCTTTCCACAATAGCTTTGCAGTTCTCACTGTGTGGTTGATTTGTTGTATGGTCACCAAGCTTGATTTTCTACAATAATTTGCTATAGATGTTAATAGTGATTTCAGAAAGTCATTGTCTACCCATTAAAGACATTTGCTTAACTGCAAACCTGGGAATGTAAGAAAATTAACACAATTAATAAAACAAACAATTGGAAGTCAATCACTTCACAATGAATTGTATGAACTGTGATTAGTCTGGAGAAAAAACGTGATTTCCAAGCTGCTCAAAATTTAAAGTGGCCCAATACCAGTCTATCACCAACAGGCATAACAGTAGGCTGACCCAATTACTAGTCACCACTAGAGTTGACTCGTTGTTTTAATTGCTAAATGATAACTCAGCATTTATGCAAACCCCATTTGGTCTAATTAAGTTAGAAGTAGCAACTAGCTTTAGTGAAATGGGTGGTTCCCCACCCTTGCCTCTGTAACCTTAAGGATCACCTAATCCGAATTCTGTTTGGCTGCCATCATCATCTTCTGGCCACCTGGATATCTGACTTGTGATGATGATGAAATCCAGAGACAATGCACCAATTCAATGTTCTTAAGCACTGGATATTTATATAGGAAAATGATCTGGCTTTTAAAACATTTATTATATATAATCATAAGTATTAAAACATATACAGTCAGCTTGGGGGAAAAACAGACACGGAAATGTCTGGGCAATTTGCTTGCATCACATTACATTACATTGCATGCAAGACATCATATATTTTTTACCGTTATGAAATTAGATGTTATACCTTCATAAGAACATATTTCTATATGTTTCCCTATAGTGGCAAATATTACAGTCTTAAACAATGTAACTCAGGCATTTTTTCATATAGAAATACCACCTCATCTGTTGAGGAACCATATGCCGCTACAGTCACCCAAGGAGTTAACATCCTTGGGCATTATTTGATCTAACAGCATCGGTGCTTACATATAAATATTCATAATGGGCATAACTGGACAATATATCTATTTTAGCATAGCCTTGCTGTTTCTCTTACTAGTAGTATCTACCAGTATATCTGAGCAGTTTATTTCTCAGGAACCGCCGGGTTTGGTGTTGCATTGCAGCTTCCTCTTCATGTGTGGCAAACTACCAAGTCTGATTTCTATCACATTTTATTCTCTTCCTAGCATCTTCCCAACCTATCAGCTGTCATATATGGTCCAGTCAAAACAAAAGCACTTGTGGTACCCCATTTATGTCAACAATAGAATCTAGATCTTGGCTTTTGGCTGCCTTCCACCAAATTGCATCATCATCATCATCATCATCATTTAATTACTTATTAATCACCCTCCATCCAAGAATGCTCCAGGCAATTTACAGCTAAATTGTAAAAGATAAAATACATACATACAAAAATTAAAAAATAACAGGGATCGAATGCTCTAGTAAAAAGCCAGGTCTTAAGTGCTTGAGTAAAAGGCCCTAAGTCACACATGGCTCTCATGTAGGGCAACAAGGAATGCCATAAAGCAGGGGCAGAAATAGAAAAAGCCCTGCGTCTGGTCCTTTCCAAGTGCACTTCTCTAGGACCCGGTATATAGAGTAAGTCACGTTGGGCTGGTTGTTGCGACCTCCAATGATGGGAGAAGGAGAGGCGGTCCCTAAGGTACGATGGACCCTGGCCGTAAAGAATTTTAAAGGTCAGAACTAACATCTTATACAGGCCACGGTACTCAGTTGGAAGCCAATGTAAGTGTTGCAGCACTGGTGTTATATGGCATTTCATGGGGGTTCTTGTGAGTAACCTGGCTGCTGCATTCTGAACGATACAAAGCTTTTGGGTCATAGACATCGGAAGGCCAACATACAGGGCGTTGCTATAGTCCAGCCTAGACGTGACCGTGGCATGGATGACAGTTGCCAGAGCCTCGTCAGATAGGTAGGGTGCCAGTTGCCTTGCTTGTCGTAGATGGAAAAAGGCCTGTTTGCTGGCAGCAGCGACCTGAGCTTCCATTGTCAGCTGCAAATCCAGGATGACACCTAAGCTCTTAACAGTGGTCAATGGAGATAGGGCGGCACCATTGAAGGTGGGCAACCGAGGAGTCAGACCTGCCGGGCAGCCATGCCAAAGAATCTCAGTCTTTGCCGGGTTCACCTTCAGTCTGCTAGCATGTAGCCAGTTCAACAGAGCTTCCAGACATAGGGTGAAATTGTCTGGAATTGACGTGGCTCCAGGCTCCAGGCACAGAAGGAGTTGGGTATCGTACGCATATTGGTAGCAGCCCAGGCTGAAACTCTGAGCCAAACTAGCAAGGAGTCTAACGTAGATGTCGAAGAGGAGAGGAGAGAGAATTGCACCTTGGGGGATCCCACATAGGAGGGGGGAATCTATTGGAGACTTGATCCATGTACTCCACGCATTGGCTCCGGTTCCGGAGAAATGAGCTGAACCAATTAAGGGCCTGACAGCGAACTCCGGACATGGCAAGACGGTGAATCATTAGATCGTAGTCGATGGTGTCAAACACTGTGGTAAGGTCGAGAAGTACCAGTAACGCAGATCCACCATTGTCAGACTGGCGACGGAGTTCATCCGTAATTGCAACCAGGACTGTCTCTGTCCCATGACCCGGGTGAAAACCTGACTGGAAAGGTTCAGGCCAGCTGTGTCATCCAGGAATTGTTGCAATTGTCCCAGTACAGCCTGCTCTATCACCTTGCCTAAGAATGGCAGATTAGAAACAGGGCGGTAATTGGCAAGGGTCATAGGATCCAAGCTAGGTTTCTTTAACAAGGGACGAACCCTTGCCTCTTTTAGGTTGTCCGAAAAAAAAACCCTGTTCAAGAGAATCATTGCACCTGCTATGGGCAAAGTCAAGTCTGCTCATATCATAATGTTAATAGTTATGCTGGCATTCCCATCCCTTTGTTCACAATTGAGTAGGTATTCTGCCTGGAATCAGCCTGGAGTACTATAACACTCACACATTCTACTGCACATCACTTTTTGCATTTTATATTAGTGAATCTATTTGGTCCTGAACTTGTCATATGTAGAGCAGACACACAAAAATGTCATGACCAGCAAGTCCCAGTAATTTTAACAGACCTAATGTAAACATGACTTAAATCTGGATCCAATCCAATATTTTTTCAAAGACTAAAATAGGGTCACATTCTTTCACTTACAATCACAATACAATTGTTTATATGTTTCCTTGGAGTAAAGTTCAATGTGTGTTAAAGGCTAGTGAGCATGTTTAAGGTTTAGTCATGGTACTTATCGAATGAAATCCTCTTTGGGCTTTCTAAACACATTGTTGATTCCATTGGTTGGACTGCAGCTGCAAAATAATCATTCATATCATGGGTGCTTCAGTGGTAAAATATGACCTGAGTCTGTTTTGATGACAAGGAAATATATATCAAATTAAATCAAGAATAAAAGGAGCAAGTGACAAATGATGCACTCCATCAAGATTCTTTATGTGCATACTGTGAAAGTCAGTGCTGTGGGTAAACTCAGTTTTAGGCACCCCTGGATTATTAATTGCCAAATTACTAATTAACCCTTAATTAGCTTGTAGAATTGGTTATCACAAAATGCTGCCAAGGTTAAAATATTTAGTAAAATCCTAACATAGTAGAGCCCCCTTTTAAATGAATAATGAGTACATCTATCTCTACATTAAATGTGCCTTAGAGCATAACATCAGCTGACAGATTGGTTTAGGAAAGGAGGTCTCTTGTGGTCAAATGATGTCATAATTACTAATTGTGACATGTCCTGTGCATTCTTCGAATGAACCATATTCTCTACTGATTGAATTTTTTAAAACTATTGTTTACAGTAAAAGAAAACAAACAGGAACATAGGAAAATGTAATACCTTAGGTTGGACTACTAATGCTGTATCTCTTTAGGTCCTATTCTAAGTTAAAAAGGATTCTTCCCCAACATCTGATCTTTTTAAATGCAGATGCTGAAGATTTAATGTAGGACTTTCTTCATGCAGAGTAGTGTTGTGTGACAGAACGATACATCCACACAACAGTAAATTCCATATAATTGACGAAGAAATTCATTTAGGCTACTTTTTCCCCTAGTACCTAGTAAGTAATGTTTCCCTGAGTAATGTCACACTGCCTAATTCTTGTCATGGTCTAAATTACTTTGCCAAGTGTGTGGCAACCTTTTTCAAAATCTGCAGAACAGTGTATAATCTGCCTGTTTATTGTCCCTTTCTTGTTCTCATAGCTTTGAATTTCATCCTAGGATTTCGTTACAGCACCAAATCCATCTTCTGCACACAAACCACACCTATACGGGAAGTATTTATCGTACCAAGGATGCAGTTGGAAATGTATTGAAAAACTAAAAGTTTAAAAACTTGGATTATATTGAATGTCCTTTGACCACTCGCTGGCCACTTGGAGTGCCTCTGGCATTGCCATAAGGAGGTCCTACATTGTGCATGTGGTAGGGCCCAGGCTGCATTGTAATACGTGGTCTGTGGCTTGCTTTTCTCCATGCTCTCATGTCGCGTACTCCACTTTGTGGCCTCATTTCTTAAGGTTGGCTCTGCATCTCGTGGTTCCAGAACACAGTCTGTTCAGTGCCTTCCAAGTCACCCAGTCTTCTGTGTGCCCAGGGGGGAGTCTCTAATTCAGTATCAGCCATGACTTGGAAAGTTACAAGCTCCTTTGTTAACTGAGTGGTATGTATCAATATTCAAACATTCTCTCTCTCTCTCTCTCTCTCTCTCACACACACACACACACACAATAACAAGTCATACTGTTTTGGAGTCTTCATCTTTCAATGTGTCATTTACAATTCTTTCAGGAAATTTGCAAAAACATTGTTCTTTTTTTTTTCTCCAACCTTGTTCTTTCAGAACTCATTCAGGACCTGCACATCACATTCATCAGAGTGTTTTTTGTGTATGTCCATTTAGGATTTTAGTAGGTGACTTTTATGGGAAGTTGTCCAAGGGAAAAGATGTGTATTGTAATTCAGATAACTTGAATAGACTGTAATGAGCTCAGCTTCTCTTTCCTTAAATCCTTCTGTCTAGGAGAATACTTGCTGCAGACCTGTGTTAAGAGCCCTGCCAGGAAACTGTTTATAAACTTATCAGGTTGGTGCCCATGTAGAGTCTAAACAAGTAATCAGGATTTAATCGACAATGCAACATATGTTCTAAAAAATCAGTTCTTTAAACACGTAGAATTCATATATATTTAATTGAAATGAAAGGCTTGGTTTTTCTCTTTGATTTTTTATATGCAAGAGATATGCAGATAACTGCATTGATTCAAAGTCAAAACAGATTGTGTACTAGTATTGTAATAATCCCAAAGTGTTATGTGATTTTAGCTCTGCTAAAATCATAGGATTGGAGTCCAAAGTGCCAAGTTTCCAAAGCACTAGATGAGATACAGATGGGCTGAAGGCAAAATCAGAGACTTTATTCTCAATGGCCAGAGATAATGCCTACCAAGACATCACTCCAAAGAACTGACACACTACAATTACAAATACAGTGCATATTTATTGTATTTTGACAGCTATTCAAGTCCACTGTGCTGGCTCCTGATTTGCTCAGAAACTACTTGGCTAGGATCCATTTCCTGGGTGCTCCAGGGCTACATTATTGCTGGTTGGTTCTTGCTGTGGTGAAAAACTTTAAGAAGATGTCATTGTATTATTTTGAAGGGTATGTCCATTTATTGATCTGCCCCTGAGAGGGGCATGATTGAAAAGGAATGTGGAATGACAGTCAATAAAACTATTGAAAAAACATCTGTTCCTACTTTGAAAGTGTTTTCCTGTTTAATTGTACAGTACTTACTTTGAAAGTACTCCAGAAACTCCATTTTTTTGGTTGCCAAAAATATATTGAATTGGTTAAAGCTCTATGAGATATTCATTGAAAAACTATAGTTTTTGCAGTTTTTTTGCAGTTTAATAAACCTTTTCCATATTTTTATGTGATAATAATAATAATAATAATAATAATAATAATAAGGAATAACTTTATTTTTATACCCCACCAACCATCTCTCCAAGGGGACTCGGGGCAGCATACAAGGGACAAGCCCAAAAAATTACAGATAAAACACAAACAATTAAAAATATCAGATAAAATATAAAAACAATCACAATCGTAAACAACATCAAAACAATATGGCTGAAAAAAAGAACATAGCTGAGGTTCAAGCTCAACGAGTGCAATACATCCTGAAGGGAGTGCAAGAAACATGCAACAATCAAGTAGACAGGGCTGGAAAAACTATCATCAGCAGTGTTGAGGTAGATGATAAGAGGGCCAACATAAAGTCTTGAACTTAAGTGGGGACAGGAAAAATACTGGTGGTCTGCTTAATCAAAAGCACACCGGAACATCCAGGTTTTTAGTTGTGTCCAAAAAAAGGACAAAGTAGGAGCCTGTCTGATCTTCCTAGGGAGGGAGTTCCAGAGCTGGGGGGCCACCACCGAGAAGGCGCACATCCTCATCCCCACCAACCGAGTTTGAGACGGCGGAGGGAGAGAGAACAGTGCCTCCCTGGATGATCTCAGAGTACGAACTGGTTCATAGGGGAAGATGCGATTGCAGATATAAGCAGGTCCCGAACAGTTTAGGACTTTATAGATGATTACACTGTTCTACAAATTTTCAGTTTTTCTCAGTTACAGAAATGAAATGTGCCGTTTCTTAATAAATTTAACATGCTGAATTCAAATATAATAATTAAACGTGTTAATTGGCTCTGGTTTTTATGCAACAGCTATTTCAATTTTCTCCACAATAGGTAATTCGTTAATATTATGATAATGCGCCTAACCTTACTGCATGTATATAAACCGTGAATATTTACTAAATTTTAGTCAAATTATATTGCCAATAGTTTATACATGAGAAATATTTATTTAATTAGTCTATTGTTTATGTTTGTGCAGCAAGAAACTATATTAGTAGGCAGTTGAAAAGTCTGAAAGTTTAAATGTCGCTTTAATCGTGACTTTAGTTTTAATCCTGTTTGCTTCTCTTGACTTTTCTTTTGTATTCAAGGAAAGGATTGTCTCTTACAATGCTCCAGCCAGTAGTCTGACAGCATTGACGGAGTCCATTTACCTTGATATCTTTTTCTATAGTGCTTTATTTACACACGTGCGAGGCATAACTACAGTAAAAAGAACAATGTAAAACGATGTTTAATGATACTGTCTCAGTCTTCAACTGACTGACCCTCACCGTTCAAAAGTCTGGCCTTATATAGGGCTTTCTGGCTTTTGCACACGGCACTAATACTGTGTCTTCAAACTTTCTAGAGTATTCTAGAATCTTCCATAGTGTAAGTCGCAACATGCATTTTTTCAACCATACGTGATCACGTGATTGCTTATATCATAAAAACTAGAGCCAATATACATTTTTAAATGTCATTTTTGTTTTCAGCACCCCAAAATCATAAAAGAACAGCTATTTTCAGGCCCGCAACTTTCTAGAATCTTCCATAGTGTAAGTCACAACATGCATTTTTTCAACCATACGTGATCACGTGATTGCTTATATCATAAAAACTAGAGCCAATATACATTTTTAAATGTCATTTTTGTTTTCAGCACCCCAAAATAATAAAAGAACAACTATTTTCAGGCCCACAAGTTTTTCTCCGTTGAACAGTGTAACCTGCCCCTTGAATTGGGACCAGAAACTTATTGGAAGCCAGTAGAGCTGTTAGTAGGTAACTTAATTAGGGAATGGCATTTATAACCCAGGAACAAAAATTGTGTTGCATAGTGTAATGAGCTTAATGCCTGGCTTTGATGGATACAATGGAGTTAGTCCAGATAAACAATGAGTGCTTTAGGGTGATTTCAACCTTAATGAGCGTTGTAAGGATGACTCTAACTGGGGCTATGGGAGAAGAATTGTTCCCACCAATAACCCAGAAAATTTCAGGTGAAACAAGAAAAGGACCCAGAGGGCTTTGATGCAACCCCATTATGTGTTCCCCCCAAGTGTTCCAGTTCATTGTGAAATGAATATAGTAATTTGGTGAAGCAACATTCCAAAGAAATTCATTAAGGGATATTAAGCTGTGCCCCATAATTCATAATTTTTGACAACAAAAGGGTATAGGGTTATTGCTTTATATATAAAGATTCACTAGACTCTCAGTTAACTAGAATTCAAGCAATGTCATTACATCAGTTTAACCATGTGGAAAGCCTTGTTCAAAATACTATATCTGTTGTCTCCATCTGTTTTGTCAATTAGAACAGACCATTTGCTGTACTAGTCTTGGTCTGTATGACTTTTAATATACTTGTTTTACCTTTGATTGCTAACATCATTTAGAATGGCTGATCCAGAAGGGAGGGGAAAGTGGGAGAGAGGGTATGGTGATGAGTGATACACTAAGGAATTTATAAAGGGTCATTTAAGGAATGTTTACTTTTGGAATAATGTATACTGAAATAAGTCTTGTATGACAAAAGTTTGTTAATTGTCAGGATGTATAAAATAAAATAAAATAATAAATAAAAAGATTTTTAAAACCTAGAATTCAAGCAACCAAAACTCTAGCAAGAAAACCCTGCGGAAGGGACTCTCCACACCAGTGAAGTTGGTGGGGGGAGCAATTTGCCTCCCCCCCCCTGAATGAAGAGAATGGATGGTTCCAGTGGAACCATCTGGAAAAGGGGGCAGGGGTTGGCTGACTGTTGCAGCCAGCCTCCTCCCTCATTCTGCCGTGAGATTTCAACCCACCACGCCCGCCCACTGACAGTATAATTATTTGGTTGCCATCTGGAACCGGGTAGAAATTTTTTGCCCCCTATGTTCTGGGGTTTTTTTTTTCGCCTACCTTATACTGTTATTAGGGGCTAGCTGGGATGGTGTGTTTTAATTAGGCTAGCATAAATAGCATAGGAAAACACAGATATTGATGTATACACAAGGAACCCCTTAAGGGTTGGGGTCATTACACAACAAACACTCACCTAGAGGTCATCAAATGGGTGAGGGGACATCACATGGCACAGAAACGGGAGAGTCTGAGATCAATAATTTGATACAGGCTTCTCCAGACCTTTACCTTAGAGGTTGCCCGGTTTGGGCTCCAGGGGACACAGATATTACACACTGAATAGCCGAGGACGCTGCCTCGGTTTGGACACCAAGTTCCTAGACACATAGTTTAGTTCAGTTAAAGTTAAATAGGTAACATTTAATAAAGTTGCCCAAAATTGAATCCAAACTATTGTTGTCCAGTCTCGTTATTTCGGGGGTTAAGGGGCAAATAATATTTCATTCACAGAGCAGTTTTTATAATACAGTAAAACTGTGTTACATTAAATCTGTCTTTATTTGTTTTTAATTACTGTATTTCAATATCAATATTGTGTCAATACAAAGTTTATGTCATGATATAGTATGGGGTATAATATTAGGCCTATTTTCATAGCAACCAGAAACTACATTTATCCAGCATCTAGCAATTCCCGTGAGTGCCAGTTAATTGAGAGTCTACTGTATCAATATTCTCTTATCTAAACCAAAGTGGAAAAACTCAGCCCAATCATGAAATTAACTGAAGTTAGAAGGCTTGTTTTCACAGTAAAACCAAGCCTCAAGTGACCCAATTTGAATTTTGAGTCATTATGGAATTGTGTCGAGGAACAGAATTGCATTTCTGCTAGCCCCAAATGCCCTTCACATTTGTGCTTGGTTCAGGTTCACTAAATTGCTGTTGTGGAATAGGAATTGCTGCAGTATGTCTTACAGGTCAGTATCAATGAGAGAGCTTTAGAAGAAAACAGCTCAACCCATCTCCTTTAAAACCTTCATAGTCTCTGATCAAATGCCGAGGAAACTCTTAACTTGCTGTTTTAATGCCCGGGGTTAGGGAAGCTAATTAACACACTACTATCAAGATCAATGAGGGGAATAATTGTTTTTTTTTCTTTGTACATCATCAAATAATAGGACTTCGGGGGAAGTTGATGGGATACAGAGTAGGGAAAGGAGGTGACTAATTTTTTTAAAAAAGAATGTGGTGGGTTTATCATTAGCTCTAAATAAATGAATACTTTACATACACTTACAGAAAGATTATCTATGAAACAAAATAAAATGGAATCCAGGTGAGTAAATTACTCAATTTACCTTCCTCACCATTGTCAAGAATGAAATACTTTTATTTGCTGTCTCTATTAAAGCAACTTATTATCTGTGACTTAGTATCTATGTCTTGTTTGTCTTTCTTTCTGGTCAAGCCAACTCACTGGAATAGACTGGAAAGATAATTAGAAATGGGTTTGGGGAATGAAGTCCTGAAAAGCAGCTAACATTTTTGTGATGGCATTTTAAGGTAGAAAAAGGTGTTGAAACAATTAATAGGAAGAGCAACTAACATATGAAAATAACTTTGTTATCAAAAAATTGACACCCCCTCTAATAATAACAACTATACAATTATAACAAGATTTAGAGAGTGGCTGAGTCTCAGCCATGCACAGCCCCAGCCATGCCTAGGAGGATGAATCTAATCATTTACCAAACTTAAAACTGGTTTGGTAGGAACCCCCTCATTATACGCTTCCGCTGCCTCTTTCCCCCACTTTGCAGGGGCTCAGCCTGTGATTGTCTCTTTAGCACAGGATTCAAGGGAAAATGATCATGAACCTGCAGAGGTCCCAATGTCTGACCTAAATAATCAGGTTTCTGCTGACTCTCAGGGGTTTGTGAATGGAGATGATGGTCAAGAGAATACAGTTAGCCAGAGTGAAACTGAGGATTCTGGGATAGTTGGTTCACAAGGCAAAGATGTCTGGATGCAGGCTGAGAAAGAGGCCAAGGTCAAACAGTCAAGGTTAGATAGAGATAGCAAAAGGAATTTACTAATTGGCAAACCGAGGGAGGCAATCTTTTATCGCAAAGTCCAAATTTATCAGGATCACCACCTGGATTTAGGGAGGAGGTGCTCAGCAAGATTGAGAGAGAAGAGGAGTCAAAGAGAGGTTTCCCAAGGGAAACAGAATGCTTTTGCTATGGCTTTCTGAATAAATATAGGGCCTATGAATCGATTCTCTTCAGTGAGTCCAACGTTTGGTTTTCATGCCTGATCCATACCTTTCTGTTCATGCTGAGATTCATGTATACTCCTGCTTTGTATTCATGTTCATGCTGAGATTTTTGTAAGCTGTTAGTCTTGGTTTCAAGCTCCTGCATTTGGATTATCTGGTTTAAGTTTGCTCCTATTTCTTTGAGGGATTTTGGTCTTTACAACCTTCTGGAGCTGAAAGACTTTATTCCTGTGGACTTGTTTATTGGATTTTGGGACTATTCTGTTTCCTGACTTGGATTTTGACTGGATATCATTACGTTGCTCAACCGATCAATTTGTGGACATTTCCTTATTCCTTGTTTAAATGCTTTTCGCCTTTTTGACTATTGCTATATTAATCTTCAATAAACTGTTTTGCTTATAAAGAACATTGGTGTGTTTACAGGTTCAAAGGTGCCAACCCCAGCTTTGGTGTGCAACATCTCTTCCCTGTTAAGACTCCAACACCTCGGGATTCACCTTTCTTTCACCTCCCGAGCCCCACCCTCTCAGCCTCAAGAGAAATAAAAATAAAAAGATAAAATTCCCATAACTCTGTCATCTCAAGAAACACCTACTTATACAGATATTTATGAAACCATACATTTCTTTTATTAACAAAACAGACCCAGGTGTACTGGGTGTATCTTTCCTTTTCTTCCTAACTTCTTCACTGTAGCAAAACTTTGCATACTCAAACTGCTAGCTCCAATATGATAACATTCTGTTTCTACAACTGAACCTGTACTGTACAGAGGACGAGCACAAGATCCATTAGACCCAAGGTTGTCAAATATCATAACTTATCTTATATAGTGCTTGCTTATGTGTCTTGGGAAACAACACAGATTCTTCCAGTGGACTCCCTGTTGAGAAACTGATTGCCAGCAACCTCAGGACTCATCAAGGACTTTGTTAACTGCAATAATTGTATTAGACAAATGTTTTAAAATATGTTTATTTATTTCTTATTGTAAATTTGTTTTTATAGGTTATTGTTTTACATATGCATATTGTTCGTATTGTATTTTATATAATGTTGTAAGCCATTTGGGTTCTGTTTAGAGAGAAAAGTGGGATATAAATAAATAGATAGATAAATAAATAAATAAATTGATTATCTTTCCAGTTTCCCAAGCCTCATTTTTTGTGTAGAGATTATTTTAAGCTTCCAAAGTCCATTCATGCTAAATACCTATTCTTTTTTCAGTCTGGACACTGGAACGTACACCCCTCAGAGGGGGACACAACAACAAACCTTTAATTTTGAACCCCATCAGTCCCAGATGTTCTCTCTTCCTCTCTGCCATGGTCTGTGACATCAGGAAGAAGTCTCAGCTAATGAGAAGGCGGTTTCTAGGAGGTACCATTCCTGAGCCAATCAGGGGAGGGAGAGGGTCTCCTAAATGGTTGACAAAGGGGCTAAAATGCTTGGCACTGTATTTTATGTTATGTCAGTTCTTTTGGCAATTACGCTGTTCTAGCATCCATCTGGTCAGGTGTATAAAAACCTTTGTTATTACTTTCAAACCTACTCATGTTTTGCCTGGCTTTCACAGTAGCATGGTGTTCAGGGCAATGGACCTACACAGCCCCCTGGTGGCAGAAAGCTGATTTTGGTAACAACATGGAAAAACACAATGTTTTTCCCCTATTCTAACCAAGGCCTACCAATAATACAATTTTGTTCATCTAACTGGTTATAGAAATTATAGCCTTCTTGTTTTCAGCTCCTTTGTCCCTGGAGCCAGGTGAAAGAGAAATTCTAGTTTTTATAGTAAAGTGATTTCACCTTTTATGAAACAAGTTTTTTTTCCCAACAGGTAAAGTGACTTTTGGAAGTGGGGTGCTTTGCCATGAAGACAACAAAGATGAGAAACCTTTAAGAGCCTACAGGAACAACTGGGCACACAAGCCATTTAATGTAGAATTTGAAAATTAAGATATACACAAATGAAAATTGGCATAGCTTAGTCTAGCTTGTGCATTTATCATACCTTAAATGTTGTATATCATCTCAAAGGAATGACTTTATGCCCACCTGAAAAAATCATTGATTAAATAGGGCTTCAAAGCAAGTCAAAACATGTGTTCCTTTAACATGGCACCATTGCAGTGCTGCAACTTCATTTTAACTGCCATGACAACATCTTATGAGATCTTGGGTTTGGTAGTTTGCTGAAGTACTAAAGCTCTCTGGTTGAAAATTTGAAAGTGGAATCATAGGGCTATAATTGTGTAGTGTGAAAAGATTCATGGCCTTCCTGTAACACTGAAATTTTGCTAGCTGCAGGACACTCTAGAGTATGAAGCTCTTTAGCTGCATGCATTCATAAGTGTTACTTGGTTGGTTGTTCTCAAGTACATTTCCCATTGTAATGAATTCATTTCATTGTAGGTTAATTGGGGTAATACTGCTGATTGCTTAGATTTGCCAAGGAGGTTTACACTCAGAGAATTTGATTATCCTGATCTTTTTCTTCTGTATTTCATGAAGCTGGAGTCAATCTTTCATACTAAACTGCATGGAATATCACCTATGCTTTTGAAGTCTTTAAACAGAGAGTGAGAGATCTGGGGAATTAAATCAGTCAGACTCATGTGAACATAGCAGACTGCCAACAGAGATGGTGTTGTATAGTAATATCTGTAGTTAACATACTTATTTTAACACAGTGTATTCCCTATCACATCACTTGTTTTATTTAAAAGAGAGTATTGCCCATAACAGCAACAAAAAAATTAATGCAAATACACAAATATAGTATGCCATATACATAAGTATCAGATGGCAGTTTCTTACAATGGTGACTAGACTGGAAAATGTCAGGTAACAGGTATAGCATGCATGAGAATCATTAAATTGAAATTTCTTACAATACAGTTAGAATATAGTGATGTTTGAAACAAGGTAGTCACATGTGAGTGTATTATTATGATTATGTTTATTTATAACCCATTTTTTCTCTACACAAGGAAACTTTCTGTCCAAAAAAATCTGTGTGAGTGTCGTGACCCACAGAACACAGAATGTCTTAAACAGCAGTTGAGGTGCAAAATAGTAGTATTTTAATGCAAAACAAACTAAATGAGGCACTTTAAGAGTCAGTGCAAACAGTTCAAAGGATGTTTTCAAACAGGAACACAAAATGCTAGATAAGCAGGCTTGAATTGCAGCCAAGAAATAACAAGAGATACGATGGACTAGGAGTAGAATACAAAACAAAACAGTCTTTAAGGGTTTCAAGGCATGGAGCAAAATCCAGTAGGCAAACGCGTAGTCAGTCAGTTCCAAGGGTCAAGAAGCCAGATGTACACTCACGAGCAAAGGTTCCAAGGTCCGGAGCACGGCAGGGAAAACAGGATACTGGAAATCCAAAACAAGATTAGGCACGAAACAACACTTTGTCGTCTGCAAAGGAATAGGTCCCAGAGTGCTCATTTTATTCACTATCAGAAGAATGAGATTCATTGCTTGCATCTGATTCTGCTCCCACAGCTGAAGCATCTACACCACGCCAAGCCTGCCACCTTTGCTCTAGTGCCTGATCCTGCCAATCAGTACTCTCATTCCCATTATCCCTAAAACCTTCAAAATCATCACTTGATGTTGCTTGATTGCAAATGTCTCTAATGTTCTGAACCAGAGTCCAGTCTACAGCCTCCTCCAACTCATCCTCACTATCACTGGAGTTATCTGCTGTGTCTCTAAGCCTCTTAGACATAGTGTCACTCTCACTGCCAGAATCACTAGCCACTCTCTTCACTCCCCTGTAATCTGCTTCCATAGCCTCCTCTGGCCTGAATCCTGCAAAGTCTTCTTCAACACTGGAAGCCAGAAAGATGTCACGAATACGTTTCAGCTAGCGCTGATTCTCCTCTGTTTCTGCATCACTCCTTCTTCTTCTCCTACTACTAGTAGTAGGTATGGTGTCAGAATGCTGACGCACAACAGTGAGTCTCCTTTAAAGTTAGCTGTTGACTTATGGTGATTCCTTAAAGTTAGAAGGGTTTTCTTAGGAAAGGAATATCCAGAGATAGTTTTGCCAGTTCCTTTCTTTAAAATAGAGGCTACAGAATCTGGTATTCATTAGTGGTCCCCATCAAATATTATCCAGACCTAAACCTGCTTAGCTTCCAAGATCAGATAGGATCTAGGATCTTTAGGTTATTGTTCCACATCATCATTATTCTTCCATATACAACTCTATTTCTTTTTCATCCAGAACAATTTCATACAACATAGAATATTATGTCCTGTATTTTTGCTTTTGCTTATGTATCTGTTTACTTACTTACTTACTTACTTTATTTATACCCCACCTTTCTCACCTCACAGGGGACTCAAAGCGGCTTACAAATTCTGACAAAAATTCAATACCGCATCATAAAACAAGCTATATCAAATTGTAAAATAATTAAAACATATAAACAAATTAATACACATAAAAGCAATAAAACAATTGAAAAAAAACATAACAAATTAAAAACATAATAAGTCTTGGTTTTCATACATATTGACTTTCTCATGGTCATTATTCAAGTTGTTGACATCAATTCCATGTTATCCTATTCTCCAAATGCCTGTGTACAGAGCCAGGTCTTTTCCTGAAGACCAAGAGGGATGGGCCAGCTTCATGCCACTGAGAAGGGAGTTCCACAACTGAAGGACCACCACGGAGAAGGCCTTGTCTCTCATCCCCACCAATCATGCTTGTGAAGGGGGTGGAACTGAGAGCAGGGCCTCCCCAGCAGATCTTAAAGTCTAGTCGGTTCATAAAGGGAGCTACGTTTGGACAGGTAAGTTGGACCAAGTCCACCGTGGCCAAGTCTCAAGGTATGGGCAGAGCTGACACACAAGTTTTATGTATTATGATTGAATTTTGTTGTAAGCTGCCCTGAGTCCTTTTGGAGAGGGAGCAGGATGATGATAATAATAATAATAATAATAATAATAATAATAATAATAATAATCACCGATACATCACACAGTCCTAGACACTTGGGAAGTATTGGGCATTTGATCCAATACAAGAGCCAGCAGAGTGATCTTGTTTGCTGTGTACAAATCTTATGTTTATAATAATAATAATAATAATAATAATAATAATAATAATCACCGATACATCACGCAGTCCTAGACACTTGGGAAGTATTGGGCATTTGATCCAATACAAGAGCCAGCAGAGTGATCCTGTTTGCTGTGTACAAATCTTGTTATGTTTATAATAATAATAATAATAATAATAATAATAATAATAACAGGAGCTATTCATTTTGAAAAAGGCATTTGGATTACACAGAAATTTAAGAAGTCATACTTTTTACAAAACACTGATAAAATTCTTCTTGATGTGAGATTTTGCTGTTCTTGTTTAAACAGTGATACTAAAAAGATTTGCCCGCTTTAAAGAATCTTAGGGTATCATACTATAGGTATGAAACATTAGTTCTGTGTCGTAAATAGGATCCAAACATCATTTCTTTATGTCAAGGTATCCATTAAGGTTTAAATCAACTAGTGCTTCAAAATGGAAAACAAGTGTTCCAAGAGAAAAATGATTAGAGCCAATTGTTTTCAAAATCACAAACTTTTCAAAAATTAGACAGATTGAAAGGAACAAATAATCTACACTGTGAAATTTATTGTAAAGCTTCATATTATAAGACACTTAGCTCGGTTCAAGACACTTTTACGTCTTTTCTTTTTAAAAAGAAACTCTGAAGAACTCTGAAGAACTCTGATATTTTTTCAGCTAAATCCCCTCCCAATGTGAATTATAAGCACTTTGGTTTAGTGTTTAAAAATAGAAAATGAAGTTTCCAAGCAAAAAAAAAAAAAAAGATTATAGAGATAATTGCTTGCAAGAGCACAGCCTGTAGAAAAATAAACAGTTTAATGTGCCTTTCAAAAAACAAATAATCTGTTCTTCAAAATTCAGTGTTTGTTTGTTAATATCGAAGAAGGTACTTAGCTCCATTCAAGCACCTTTTCATTTGGAGCTTTTTCCTAAAAAGAAACTACCCAAACTGATACCTTGTGGGCTAAA
Source organism: Anolis sagrei (assembly GCF_037176765.1). Classification (NCBI taxonomy): domain Eukaryota; kingdom Metazoa; phylum Chordata; class Lepidosauria; order Squamata; family Anolidae; genus Anolis; species Anolis sagrei. The sequence continues at coordinate 129,746,660 of NC_090025.1, read as the reverse complement.
TTCTATCCCAGCAGGAATTAACATCACTAAGTAATTTTCTAAACTCACAAAAAGGCAACAATTATAAGAGAGCAGCACTAAGAGGTATAACTATAATTAGTTTTTAAAGAATGACAATGACAATAAAATAGTAGGTTTACAGGGCAACCCCATTGTTGTGTCAGAGTGCTGTGACATATCCTCAGCCCTGCTAGTTTCTGGCTCCTTTCTTTTACATTTTTCAAAGAAAGGGGATGTTTCTTTCCCACTGTGCACAATAGGAAGAAAATATTTAGACCAGCTGTTGAATTGTTACCATTCATCTTCCAGATTTGGAATATAGGACAGGCCCAAGTGGGTTGGATTATTATGTGTCCAGAAGTTTCTTCCATTTTTTCCAGTGCTTATTTCAATCACTTTCTCTCATCCATTGTTAAAAGATAAAGATATGACCCACCACAACAGGAAGAATATTATCTCTTTATTGTCTTATATTTCATGAGGAAATTCCAGTCTTTACTATGGCCCCAGGACATTATTTCAGGAGTGCCTAATGCAGTTTGACACCACTTGAACTACCATGCTTCAATGCTATGGAATCACGAGAGTCATGGTTTGGTGAGGCATCAGCTCTCTTTGGCAGAAAAGGTAGGAGATCTTGTAAAATTACAGCTCACATGATTCCATAGCATTAAGCCATGATAGTTAAAGTGGTGTCAATCTGCATTAATTTGACAGTGTAGATGCACCTCAGAGTTAGTGCACAAAAACTGTGTGAACTGGAGGCAGAATGTTTTCAGTGTCTCTCTGAGGTCTCTTCTACATTGCCATATTATCCAGATTATCAAAGCAGATAATCCAGATTATCTGCTTTGAATTGGATTATATGAGTCTAAACAGCCACCTAATCCATTCAAAGTAGATAATCTGGATTTTATATGGCAGTGTAGAAGGGACCTGAGAATCTCTCATGGTGACCCCATGGTTGTCCAGTGGATTTGTTAAGCAAGGACTATTCAAAAGTGGTTTGCCACTGCCTGTTTCTAAAATATAGAATATAGCAACTTCTATTTTTTGGTGGTCTGTCACCCAAGTACTAATTAGGACTGACCTTGCTTTGCTTGTGGTAATAATAAATTCCCTAAACTGTTGGCTTTGGATGTAATAATTTGGGTCCTCCTCCTTTCATCAAGAGACTTGAATATAGATTCTTTCTATGTATATGGAGATACAGCAGGGTTACAGAGAGATAAATAATCAAAAGAAACTCTAAGCCAGGATTTTTTAAAAATCTAAGTTGAACAGTCTTAACTACTGCAGCAGACTGGTTTGCTTCAATGATGACTTCTCATGCTTGAATTTGTACTAATGAGACAAAATGTGGATATCACCCCTCCCCCCCCCCCGGGGGGGGGGGGGGGAAGGTGATTTTGTGTAGTGATGGAGGGCTGGAGCACACACCCCACCGGGCAAAATAAGCTAACAGAATGCTTTCATAGGACTCCATGTCTTAGATCCTGTGTAATATTTAGAAGAGCTTCCATTCACAGATAGAACCAGGATTTATCAGAGAATCCCAAATTACAAGAACAGAGGCAACATTTGCTGATTTCCCTCCCTCCTTAACTATTGCATAGAATCACCTGTCTTGGGCTCAAGTAACAAAAGGAATACAAGAGAAAAGATAAATTGATAGATGTCATCTGCTCTTGATGAATCCATTGTAAGAAATAGTGAATAAATTAAAATCTATATACAGGATATCATTGTTGCTTTTTTTGAGATTTCTATTAGGATAGTGAATAAAGAGGTCTGTGCTCAGTGAGTTTCTGCTAAACCAGATCCACCAGGACAGAGAACAAGCATTCCAGGTCGAAAGCAAAGCTACAGAGGTTTATTTAGTTTGGGTAAAAGGGATGCAAGTACCAGCAAATCACTTCAAATGTACAGAAAAATATAAGACATTTATTGCAGTTCTGAGACTTATTCAGACTTCCTACACCTCTTCCTGATTGGCTGAGAAACTGTACTGACTAGGCTCTATGTAGGGATTGGCCAGGGGTTTCCCTGACATAACTGACAGGTGGAGGAAATTCCCATGGTGGGAAGAACAGCTGAGGGTTGGACAGTTTAAAAGTTCAGTCCACTGCAGAGATACCCCCTGGGCGGGTGTGTAACTGGGAGAAGTGGTGATGTGGGTATGCAGATGATTCCTTGATTGACTTAAGTGTCCAGTTCTGTCAAGACAAAGGTGCAAGACATACAGAACAAAGGGTGAGAATCCTATCAACCAGGGGTTGGGCTGCCTATTTAGAAGGCTAATCTATTCATATTTGTTCAGCCTTTTTTTTCATGAGAATGGCAGCCTTCAGCCACAGTTGAACAGCAAAATATCTTAAGTTCATTTTAGTGACAAAAGGATAATCTGTTTCATATATATACACAAAAGATTTGGTTTTATCTTGCTTGGGAGACTAGAAGGACCCTTTGTTAATTATAGAAAGCGATCTCTGTTACCAGGAGCTTATGCAAACATGGGGATAGCAGCTGCCTTCAGGATACATTCGATACAAGTTTATACATTTAGAAATTGATACAGTACACAATCAATACAAGTTACACAAAAAGTATAATTATATATATTTATTAAAGGGTTTAGCTTTGATAAGGTACAATTGTTGCGAGGTTCTTCTGGAGCCTCTAGCGCAGTGGTTCTCAACCTATGGGTCTCCAGACGTTTTGGCCTTCAACTCCCAGAAATCCTAACAGCTGGTAAACTGGCTAGAATTTCTGGGACTTGTGGAGAATTTCTGGAGAAGGACGGGGTAGAAATGCTGGAAATAAATAAATAAATATTCCACTGAATGCTGAAAACTGGTTTTTGTGCTAACCTTATGTAGATAAGAAACAAATGTGAGAAAATATTCCTCTCCAATTTGTATTTAGTGAAATAATTTAATGAATTTCTTATGCACTGAAAGCATAGAGTAAAACATTTTAACATATGTATATCTAGTCACTCCCTCAAAACATCAAGAACTTGACTGCATATATATGCTTAACTCAAGAGTAATTCAAGGTTCAGAAAAAGGTTAATAAATATTAAATGTTCATTTTATCTTTAAAAAAACAAAAAGAGACACAAGTCATTGCAAATCGTAAATGTCTGGAGCATCTACTTTTATGTCTTGCCTTTTGGCTCCAATATATATCACTCTTTTCATCTCTTTCTCAAATAAGCATATAAATCCATTTTTCCTCCATTCCAACTGAGACATTGATTTCAACTTACAAGTCCAAAGCGCAGCTCTCTTCTGTTCTATTTCATCTATAATTTTCTCTCTTTAATTACAGCACATGATCTATGGCTTAGAACCGAAACTATACCACCAAATATTTTAAACTTTTGAAATGATGCAACCTCAGAAATGTTATCTCGTCATTTCTCAAGCAAATTTATGTTATACTATTTTTTTAATGAATGCCTTTTTAAAAAATTAAACTATGTAGGCTATGTTAAATGAGGCACATACTGTGACATAACAAATATGACACACCTCCCTATACAGTGAAAATCATATAATATATCTCCCGTAATAATATAATTTAATTATGGTGTTTCCTTTTGCAGAGATTTTGTTATGTCACAGATGCTTTTGGTCAGACAAGATATTTCTGTCAGATCTTTTGACTGTAATAGTGCTTCTGGGCTTTTTTTCCTATTTGCCCAGTGCTTCCTACCAAACTAGCAACCTGTTCCTTTTTCTGGGTATATGTCTTATATGCCTTATACTGTAATAGATTTCATTGTTTAGAGACAAGAAGCTTCAGGTGGATGTGAGCAGACTTTAGACGTGCTTTTATAATGTAGTTACTTGTAGACAGGTTTAAGCCCATGTGGATTTATAACCAATCACAGATAGAAAGGAATTGGATGATCTGCTTCAAAAGTCAATATGCTGCAGATTTAGATTACAAAACCCAAATCAACCTCCAATATTTTCAGGTTACAGTATAGTACAGTCCCTGTATATATTTATGGACCTGTACCTGCAGTTTCATTTATTTACATCTGACAAAATATGGTCTCTCTGAGCCTTTTCTAGGTCTTGCATCATGACTCTGTGGTATTATTGGGCCTGATGTTCTTTACTTCAATAGTTTTTGCTATTATCTGAAGTTTTGTGTATGTATGTAAAGTCCAGGAATGCATGCAGATATGGGGTCAAACTGCATTGTACAAGATACCGCAGATTAATGTGAATTATAACAATAGGATCATCTTTTGTTAATATCAAAGCTGATAGTACTGATCATGACATGAATGAACATTCCTGCAAATGATAATCTGTAAGACCCTTGACTTTGTAAACAATTTTTCAAGAATAGATGAGAAATGGAAAATATGTAATTATCATGCAGACACACTCCCTATGGCTTAAGTGGTGCTTCAGTATTAATTAATAAGAATATAAATCGTTTGTGATCTTGCATGCAGCAATGAGAAACTCTGAAATTTTCTCCTTGCCTGGAAACCAGTGAAATATTCTATTAGTCTCAAGAGGGGTTTCATATTTATGAGTGTGAAATATTTGCAGAAATTATGGAAATTGTGCATAGGTAGTACTGTGACTACTGCCATATTGCATGGACTTTTAAAGATTAGAAGCTGGGCACTAGGAGAGTCAGAATGAATGTTGGATTATGACTCTGCAGACCAGATTTCAAATCCCTGCTCATCTATGGGAACCCACTGGGTAACATCAAGTAAGTCACAATCTCTCAGTCTCAGGGAAGGCATAAGCAATTCCCTTCTGAACAAACTATGCCAAGAAAACACAATTATAGGTTCACCTTAGGGTCATTATTATAAGTTGGAAGTGACTTAAAGGATGTAAGAACAATAATTAGGTGGATAGATTAATTAAACAGTCTTTCTATGCTTCCAGCATGTTTGCACTGCATTCCAAATGGAAAAGACAGTCACTTTTGCAAAAACATTATGAGCAAACTATGGAAACTTAAGTGGCGGATGGCGGTGGGGTCACAAACTCATTGTCTCATTCTGGAAGAGAGAAATCTCTAGGAGGAGAATAACATTCTTAAAGTCTGCCTTGATGTGTCAAGACAGTTTCTTTTGTCAATAATATATAATTTAGTGAGATTTCTTCACATCTTTATTAATAACAAATTATACTACATTTGCCACATTCACATGGCTGAATTAAGAGCACTCTTGATATCGTTTCCCAGATACAATAGAAAGCATCGAGAATGAGACTTCCTAGTAGGCTTGTCTAAACCACAATCTGTTTCAGTGTCCTGGATTTCGGTGGAGGTTCCGAACCATTTTACAGGAGCCTCCTGAATTCGGGAGGACAGAAATCCATTTTTGTTCTGGGAATCTCAAAGATTTGTTTTCTATCTGGTCCACTGGTAGCAATGGGGAGGGGACTTTCCACAGGCTCCCCTTACCATTATTTTAGGCATTGTTTGTCCTTATATCCTTCATTAAGATCTGTATTAATATCATCAAAGTTAAGATACCATTCTTTTTGCAATCCTTCCCTTCTGTCTGTAGAGTAGACCAGGAGCTACAGGCACGCACTCTCTCACCCTGCAGCAGGCTGTTTTCCAAGGCATTCGAGGGAGGCTTCCTACTTCCCAGGGAAGGAAGCGAGATAGACCTGGAGGTATTCTACCCTGAGCTTTCTTTAAAAAGCCTTCTCTTCTCTCTTGATTTGGAGGCACTGGAGTGGTGCCCCCGCTCCACTTTTCCTAGTGGCTGCCTCCCTCCCCGCACTTCATGTGTGACCAAAAGCAGTTGGCTTTCAACAGCCACTGTTCTGTTGTGGCCAGTAAAAAAAGGTCAGCAGAGCCCATGCTTCCAAACCAACTGAACAATTTGAAAGGAAATGTCCATAACGAATCCATGCACAAGCCTGCTTCCTAGTACTGGAGGGAGAGGACTCTAAGGAAGGATTCTAGGAGATCACACAGCATTCTCACAATGGCACTGAAGTATCCATGGGTAAAATTATGATTTAACAAATGGAAAACAAAGATCAACATATAGAAAACACAATCAAGAAAAAAACAAGAAACAAACTTGCATTGCCCTAATTTTAATCCCAGCTTCATTTTAAAAAGGGAGCAGTTCCATGAGATTACTGAACCAACTGTATATAGGCAATCATTCTCTGCAGCTCTATGTTATCCTGCTAGACTTGTCAGTAGCAGATTGCAATTAAGGTGGTGAGGGTTTGGGTGGATGGTCTCTTTGAGTCTTTCAACTTCTTTTAATTTTCTTTTGTCATGTTAAATAGCTAAATTAAAGTTTCCATTTCCCTTTCCAGTTAACTTGTGTGATAACCTGTTTGGGGTCTGTGGTTGGCATCCCATTAGTGAAATAACACAGATGTGGATCCAATTTATCTCCTCATATATCTTTTTATAACCACCGTGGAGGGTCATATCATTGGGACAGAGGTCACAAACTTTTTTGTGCAAGATCTGCCAAAAAAGCAAAAGCAAAGGAAGACAGTGACATAGGGGAACATTACATGGATTGGGAGGAGTCATGTCTCAACTGTGTGATACGTCTGACACACATTATTTTATTACATTTAGAAAGAAGAGAAATGTGTGAGATGGGCTGAGTAAGTATGCAGTGCTCATCTAGCATTCTTAAACAATGGGTTACATACTAAAATATATTTTCTGAGGTGTCTTAAGTCTGGTATTCAACTTTCTTCTGCGTGGTACTGTGAAATCCACACCTGTGGTATTTCCCTGCGTCCACGCAGCTGACTCGGATCTTTCTTGAAAGCTTTTCCTAATTAGGGACTCCAGCCCCGCCCATCTACTCCTAATAAAGCCAGGCAGCGGGGCTTGGAGCCTTAATTCCTTTTGTCCGCGAAAGCAGCAACAACTCGGTGTTCTCTCCTAAAACAACTATTGGTTTGACTCAAGGACTCCACTTGGCCCATGCCTCAACAGGTAGGTTGCTACTCTTTTGCATAGGCAAACTGCACCCTCCTTTCCTTTTCAAGGATTTGTAGTCCCTTCTTTTGGTTTTCAGGAGTTTATTAAAACTTTTTCCTAAGCTCATTCTGGTGCTTCCTTCAGCTGCAACCAGTCAATGAGTCTGATGTAGATTCTGACTCCTATGAGTAGCAGATTTCTCCTACTCTTGAGGAGGATTTTTCCATGCCAGCTTCCTTAGGGGATGTGTTACCTAATTTTTCCTCCTTGATTGCTTAGAGGATCTGCTTTTCTCAGTTGAGCAACAGCAGAAACAAGCTCCAAGTACAGTTCTCCCAGCACTTCCATATTCGCTTAAGCTTGGAGCAAAACAAAGGGCAACTCCTGTATCTGTGTCTGGAATTTCTAAGTTTGTAAATGCACTTTACTGCATACGCACCTCTTCAGCAGAGTGGTTAGTTAAGCCTACTAAACTGAACTTTATTATGGTCAAAGTTGTTTAATCCACTGTGATAAGAAGATCCACCCCACTGCTAGCCTACTCACTTGCATGATTCATTACCATGCTTGTATGGCAGCCTATCAGGTGCTCTTGTGGCATAGCTCAGCACCTTATTTGGATCTTCTTCCCCTACAACATCAACAGATCCCAAGGGCTTTCTGTCAGTAGTATCTCACCTTAGCTTCTCATCACAACGCTACGGCTAAGCACAGCACCGATACAGTACTAAAGGTGTTTGCTGCTGTTGCAGCAGCCATCCACCAGCATGTGTAGATCCTCTACCCTCTCCAAAGAAGGCAGAGCAATGGCAGGACAACTGCCCATGGCAGTACATAGCCTGCTTCTAAGTTTGGCTTTTTACCACAATCTAGCCTAGATTGTGGTGGCCAGCCCCTCAGCTTAATTATCCAGGGGTGACAACAAACTAAAGGGAAGAAGTAGATCAGGGCCAATAGTTTTTTCGCATGCATTTTCTCTTCTTTCATAGCCTCCAACCCTTCAGCTCCAGTTTTTGGAGCTCCACCTCATCATTTTTAGATGCATGGCATTAGATCTCTTCTCACTCATGGGTGTTGGAGATTACAGAGCATGTTTATGCAATTGAATTTTTCAAACTGTCCCCAGTAGGGACTCTACGGGCCACTCCTCCTCCTGTGTTCTAGCAGGAGGTAATTACTCTGTTTCAAAAGGAGCAGTAGCTTCTTTACATCTTTCTATGTTTCCTTCTTTTTCCTTTTCCCCAGCTGTTTTTTGGTTTCCAGTAAAGGCAGTGGGCTTTGGCCAGGTTTGGACCTTACAGGATTTTATGCATATATTGCATATTGCAAATTTCAGGTATTGTCATTACCAACCATCCTCCCTCTGTTATCCAGCAAGACATGGTTCAGTAGCATTGATTTGAAGGATGCCTTTTTTCATGTGGTATTAGACCACAAGACGGTAGATTTTTGTCACTTTTTACTAACAGTCAGGCTTTTTCATTTCAAGTTCTTCATTATGGTATCTCCACAGCTCCACAGGTGTTACTAAGGAGATGGCTGTATGCCGGTTCATCCCTGGGTGCACGGGGTAGTAGTTTACCCCTATATTGATGGCTGGTTGTTGGTGCACAGTCCTGTGAGTATCTACAGAGGAACATTCACTTTACTCTGTCTTTATAGCAGACGCTTGGTCTTTTTATCAACAAGGTAAAATCTCTTCTTCAGCCTATCCAAACAACCAATTCATTGGGCCTGTATTGGACTCTTGGCATGCAAGGGCCTACTTGCTAGCAGACAGGTTTCTGAATCTGCATTCATTAGCTCTTTGAGTCTGGCAGACGCCATACATCCATGCCAAGGATGTCCAGTGCTTTTTGGGACACATGGCATTCACCACAGCTGCCACTCCTTTCTCCTGTTTGCACCTTCGGCCTCTCCAGAATTGGTTTCTTCGGGCACTTCATCCCATGCAGGATGAGCCCAATGAATGTGTCATTGTCCCTCTAGCCATCCACAGGTCTCTCAACTAGTGGACTCATCGCTCCAATCTCTGTGTGGGCGATGTTAGCAACCGACACTTCCCTCTCAGTGTGGTGAGCTCACCTCAAGGGTCACACCATCCATGGTCCTTAGGCGGCCATAGAGGGCATGGAGCACATCAACTATTTGGAGTTACTCGCAGTAGAAATGGCACTGCACCTTATCTCTCATTTGCTCATGGACAGTATTGTCCACCTTACTACCACCACCACGATTGTGATTTGCTTGCCCTCATCATCAGAATCTGGGACTGGTATACCATAACCATCAGTGCCATTCATCAAGAACTCTCTTGCTGGCTCCCTCAGTCAGACAGTTTATACTGACCACTAATGGTCCCTTCCTCCTTCCCAGGCATGGGAACTCTTTGTCAGATGGCACACTCCCCTTCTGGACTTGTTTGCCTCTCCCACCAACATGAAGTGCCAATTCTTTGGAGCACGTCTTGCCTCCACCAGACAGGCTGTTGGGAGATGCCTTCCTCCTGGATTGGACATCCACCCTCCTGTACATCTTTCCACTATTGCCAGTGCTGTCCAGCGTGGTCTCTCATCTTCAAGCAGAGCAGGTAGATTGCATTCTCATCACACCATGGTGGCCCCGCCAGCCATGGTTTGTCATTCTGCTCCAACTTGCAGGCAGCTGTTACATTCAGTTGCCACTCAGGCCAGACTTGCTGGCTATGGGCAACAGCCCAGTCCCGTACTCCCAGGTCACTCAGTTCCGGTTGACGGCGTGGCAGCTCCAGCCTCAGCCCTCTCTCAACCAGTAAAGGGCATTTTGGACCTTGCCCTGAGACCTGCCACTAAACATTGTTACATTTGTAAGTGGTGTCATTTTTGCATTTTTTCACAAAAGCAAGGGGTTCAGCCTCTCTCTGCTTCCACTTCCCTCCTCCTGGATTTTTTGATCTCTCTGTCAGATTCAGGACTCTCATTATCATTCTTGAAGGTCAATCTGGCAAATATAGATTCGTTTAGAAGCAAGCATTCTCTTCCCTCTCCTTTATCCGATCCTCTTGTAAGGAGATTTCTGCAAGGCTTTACAAATTTCTGGCCCCAAGTAGGCCTGTGCCCCCCTCTTGGAGGTTGGAGATTGTTCTTTCCGCCCTTAGGAAACCACCATTTGCGCCAATGGCCACTTCTGACATGTTCCATCTATCATGGAAAACAGCATTTTTAGTGCCTATTACTTTTGCTCGTCGCGCTAGCGAGCTTATGGCTCTTGAGTCGATAGTCCTTACGTGAAATTTCATAAGGATAACGTCATGCTGGGCACAGACATTCCCTTCTTACCTAAGGCAGCATCATAGTTTCATATGTCTCAGGACATTGTACTTCCAACCTTATTTCCAAATCCTTCTACTCCCCTGGAGCAGTCTTTGCACCTTCTTGATGTGCGGAGGGCTCTTGCTTTTTATGTCCACCGCATAGCTCCATTACGGAACTCACTATGACTTTTTGTTAAGTACCGTAGGGATACTGTGGGCCTTCCTGTTTCTACCCAGAGGTGGCGGCCTGGATAGTTGCAGCTATCCGGCTAGCTTGTGAAATGGCAGGACTGGACTTACCTGTTCAGATCCATGCTCATTCCACTAGAGCATTGGCAGCCTGCATGGTTTTTTTGCACAGTGTGCCTCTGCATGATATCTGTCGGGTGGCCATATGGTCAACACCGCATACTTTGTCTCCCATTATAAATTGGATTTAGCTGCCAAGAAGGTGACGGCTTTTGGGAGAGCAGTACTTTTTTCTGCACTAGCATGACACCCACCATCCGTGGGACTGCTCGCTAGTCTACCACAGGTGTGGATTTCACAGTACCACGCAGAAGAAAGTAAGGTTGCTTACCTGTAATCATGTTTCTTCTAGTGGTAACTGTGAAATTCACACAACCCGCCCATCCTCCCCACATTCTGTCATGCCTTTTATCTCCGACTGTCTTTCGCGGTACGGAATTAAGGCTCCAAGCCCCGCTGCCTGGCTTTATTAGGAGTAGATGGGCGGGGCTGGAGTCCCTAATTAGGAAAAGCTTTCAAGAAAGATCCGAGTCAGCTGCGTGGACGCAGGGAAATACCACAGGTGTGAATTTCACAGTTACCACTAGAAGAAACATGATTACAGGTAAGCAACCTTACTTTCCTTACATTCCTCCTTTGTAAAGACACAGAGACCCCTTCAACACAGCTGTATAAAATCCACACTGAACTGGATTCTATGGCAATGTGGACTCAGATAATCCAGTTCAAAGCAGATACTGTAGATTATCTGTCTTGATATTCTGGATTATATGGCTGTATGGAAGGGCCCTTAGACTGCATGGCTTAGCACAGTTGTCTGTATTCTTTTGTACATTCTCCTGCGCATTGCCAACTGAAAATAAATAAACAACAACTATATTATTTCATGCCTTTTTCTACAATGCTTTTATAGGTGATTTTATCCCTGTTAAAAATATACTCACAATGTCATACCTGAATATCACAAGTGGAAAAAGAAATCATCCTAATTGATTTCCTGCAACAAGGTGGAGGGGGGGGGGGGGGAGACACACACAGAGAGAAACACACAGAGAGAGATTTAGAAGAGTGTCCTATATGAGAAAGTTCTTAAAATTGGCAAAAAAAACTAATGTAGTAAGTAAGTAGACCTTAACTGGCTCCTATTTTACATTCCTTCATTGCACACATCCTGTACGTTCCTTGTCTAAATATATATTCTACTTACACAACTTAGTGCTCTACTGAGTACAAGACCTACATCAGTTCATTAGCATTTTTCCAAACAAGCTGCAAAAAATCCATTTTCTCATGAAGAGTCAATACTCAGTGGTGACTCATTCAGTCAATAAAGAATCGACTTTCATGGTTGTCTTGTTATGGGCAGTTGCAACAGTTAAGTAGGAAACAATCCTTTTTCTCTTATATGTATTTCTGTCCTATATATTATATTTCCTTCAGAGCCTAGCACTCCATTTTGGGATTTCTGAATCTCAAAATAGTTAAGCAGCATTTGCACACCCACATATGAAATATCAGCCTACTTAGCATAGCAGTCCTGCTAGACAGCAAATGAATGATACTGAATCAGTCTTTTCCCTTTGAGAGCTTTTAGCACACTGCTTCATGGTAATCCAAACCCAGTAATGAACATTTAAGCTGTAAAGTATTTTAGTGCTTTCTGATAGGCTATGCTCCTAGAACTATAGGGCCTTCTTCTGGATAGCAAGAAAGGGGTATTATCACATATAGCTATTCAGTCACACTTGACCACATCTTTTTAATAACTTGGTGTTGCTCACCCTTGGCTTTAATGTTTATAGGTGAAAGGGAAAGGAAAAGCACTATTATGAGAAAGAGCAAACTGGCCAACAGGAGAGGCGAAAATTTTCATGAAGAATTTTCCATTCCAGTTAGCAGAGCTGGTTTCTGGGGATGGGTGAATCCATCTGACTCAATTTTCACATACTCTTATTATTCCTAAAATTATGGGTTTCTCCCGGTGTCCCATTTCTGCATTCATTTATGAATGTGCATTTTTAAAATCCACCTCAAACTGTGAGCTTTTCCCAGTCTGTGTATCTGCAATGAGCACAATTTTAAATGTGCATTTTGCAAGTTATTTTCTCTTTAAGGGGGATTTGTGGTATTTATGAACCCACTGTAACATCCAAGCCTTTCTGTAAAATTTGTATGAATTTTAATTTGTACATATTGATAGCAAACTTTGGTTAAATGAGTCAAAGGACTCTTCCACACAGCCCTATATCCCAGAATAGCAAGGCAGAAAATCCCACAATATCTGCTTTGAACTGGGTTATCTGAGTCCACACTCAGACAATGTGGGATTTCCTGCCTTGATATTCTGGGATATAGGGCAGTGTGGAAGGGCCCTGGGTTATCTGAGTCCACACTCAGATAATGTGGGATTGTCTGCCTTGCTATTCTGGAATATAGGACTGTGTGGAAAGACCCCTAAGCAGTACTAGTGAGGTGTTTTTAAATGGTGGCTCACAGTTCTCCAACATGAGAGACACTGGGCAAACACTGTCTACGGCCCCTTCCACACAGCTGTAGAAAATCCACATATAACTGGATTTATATGGCATTCTGGACTCAGATATTATCTGCCTTGATATTCTGGGTTATATGGCTGTGTGGAAGGGCCCTAAGATGTTGGAGAAGACGAAAGTCTACAAGTCAATATGTCTTTTTGTGATTGTCCACAATGGTTAGAATGTAATAAGAATACAATCAATATTAGTATAGGGAGTGGGGGAGCATCTGAACAGTTGACTTGGGTGTCTGTCTTGATTTTAACTTCTGGATTTAAAGGATGGTGTTTGTCTAAATGTACTCAATTCTATCCTAGTTCACAACAGCCATGCTTTAAAAAATACAGACTTATTTGACAAGGTTGCCTAGTAGTAATTAATCAAGGATCTAAGGAGGCAAAAATATATTTTAATACCAATGGTTGATGTCTGCCTTTTGTATCTTAAAGGTGAAAATGTTAAGATTGTATTGTCAAAGGTTTTTCCAAACCAATTGATGATCAGGGTTATATATTGTAGATCTTATTAGTGAAATATAACTTTTTCAAGCATAAGTTTAACTGATATAAAGCTAGAAAAGCAATTAAGGACAGCTTTATCGTGTTACTTAAACCAAATAGGTATAGATACACATTTTACCCCTGCCTCTATATGTCTGGCATTGTCCTAAATAAGAATATAGTGAGTAGCTTGCTATGGATGATTTTTCCTGTTCTATCAGGTTAAAAACAATGACTTGCTCAGTCTAAGTTCATTCCAGGCACACAGCATTGAGAATAATTGCAGCTCTTCCATTTTTAAATTTATAGCAGCAGGAAGAAGGATTTTTTAACCGTTAATTAATTTTCCTTATTAATAACTTCAAGGTATGTTGAAATATTAGACTGTAAATGGGGACTTGGGAAATGATACACGTTTTCACTTTTTCTGCTCATTGTATAAATTATAACCATGAACAAGGCATTACTACCTGTGAAACCAGAAATTATATTATCAGAGAATTTTTAACATAACTTTAAAAATAGAATGGGATCTGAATAAAAGTAAGGACTGTAGAAAAAGGATTTTTTTCAAATGCTGGAAGAAGGAAGGAGAATTGAAAAGATGAAAGGACTGAGACTGAAATGAAACAATATGGTGAATACAACAAAGGGGGAAATAAGGGATAGATAATAAAAATAGAGGCTGTGAGTAAACTGAGCCCCAATAAAAATTTCCATTTACGCACATGTGCCAATTTATGGGGAGTTGTTCTGAAATCAGTATTCAGTTTCCCACTAGCTGGCAGAAGAACAGCAGACTTCTGTTTATTGTTGTCCTCCTGGAAATCCCAAGAAACAGAGTTGGTCTAGATAATAACAGCAAGAAATCTGTGAAACTCTGATACACAGAACTCACTTCTCGTCAAATGATAATTTCTTAAGGATGTTTTTGGAATGAATTGGGGAAACAAAGACATGTTCTTGATTACCTGGCTGTGCAGTAATGTCCTTTACAAAGATAGCTGAACTGTACTTTAATTGGAATTGTCATGAGCTCCATTTTTGGTCGAAAGATTAATTTCCCACATGGCTAGACTCAATATTTCGTTGGTAGAAACTGCTACCATCCCAGAGTTACTCTAGTCCTGTTTTAACTCAGGGGCAGTTGGACTCAGCAAAGGTCTTGAAATTACTTGAAAACATGTGAACAGGCTGCAATCCTCTATTGCCAAGGCTTCCAAGTCCTTCTTAGTATTATATCCAAGCAGATAGGTTTTGGATTTAGAGCCCAGTCAAACCTATTAATGTATGAACAACACATTACCTTTAAAACACATACTACAGCTTTCAAACATCTAAGACTGAAAGATTATGGGCCTAAAAGTGGACACAAGTTCAGGGGCTAGCACAATATGTTCACATCCCTAGGCTTGAGACAAAGAACCAAAGAGCCAATATCCAATATTGTTGGGGAAATAAACAACTACTTGTTACACAAATATAATGTTATCATTCCATTTTAACCACCATAGCAAAATCATGAAATTTGTAGTTGGGAAATCCAGCATTCCACAGGATGTTGCCATTACAGTTAAAACAGTTTTGAAGTGTTATAATTAGGTAATGTGGTTCTCATGAACATTTTCATCCAAGGTTTTAAAAGATCTGAACTTTCCAGAACTGGTGCCTCTCATATACCCTTCTTTTTTTCTCAACTGGAAAACACTCCTTTCAATTAACAGAAGCTCTGTTCTTGGTACTATCAGGACACATTGTAAAGGCAGGTACAAAAAAACCTGCCTTCTTGTTATTTCCCATGTGATCTGAATCCTAAGGAATGTATAACTGAGTTCACAAATGTTTACATATGATCTTATACATTTTCAAAAATGAAATCCAGTAAGATTCAAAGCAAGAAACTGTATTTCTTCACAGCAATGATCTTAATTCCCATTGAAATCATTGGATTAATTAATCTAGGATCAATGTTGGCTTAGATGTATGTTGTTTAGAGAATTTATTTTAATCAGTTGATGATCCTACATAACCAGCCTAGTTATGAATGTCGAAGTATTATCTCCTGGCCTGGCCCCATCCCATCCATCCAAATGCAGATTTTCCCCTTATGATCAGGGCACAGCAGGATGATGATTGCAGACCTTTCCTACCAGAAAATTGCAATGTGATGTGGAGTTGACATGCTGTCCTGCTTCTGATTGTCCCAGCCTAACTGGCTAATGGAAGGGACTGGAAACCTAATCTTACTGTATTGCAGTCACAAGCAGAACAGCCCTCCATCACTTAGAGTGGCTTCCTGGAGTTTAAGATAAGATTTAGGGGACATTTATCATCATGGCAACAGTGCTATGATCATGAATATGTAGTATAACTGAATGCAGAGTAGCTATAGATCTGCACCTCTAGGTTATGAATCCATAACTATAATATAGGATGACAGCCAAGATTTCTTATTAGTTTATTAGTAAATCTAATAAACAACTAGTAAACAAATTATGAGGCAAATCGCTGATACAAGTTACTCCATTCTGGGAAAACATATCATCAGAAATGACACAACATACTATTTGCGAATACTCTTCCTCAATTATCCAAGTACAGGGAAAATAGTATTGAGATGTGGTAGGATAAGGCCTGTAGCGCTCAACCTCAGGCTATAATGTTCATTTTGTAGAAGCCATTTGGAAATGTGCCAGAAACCTGTTAATTAGAACAGAGATCCTGGGCTTTTAACAGTGAACATTTTCAACAAGCCCTTTCATGAAGATACTCCTAGAGGCTAGTGTGCTTAGATTTAGATTTGACCCATGTGGTTCTTTTCATCTTGCTTTATGTGAAGTTAGGATAACATAGGTAATTGTCAATACTACGCTGATAAATAAAACTCAGATTTATGTGCCTGATGACTGTGTTTTTTGGACAAATGATTTTGAGTGCACCATAAAAGAGCATCAAATCTAACAGGTGGATGGTTTTAATTTCAAATTGATACTTCTGGGAGAGGAGAGGAAAAATGTTTGAAGGCTTCAGTCATATAAGTAGGCAGAACAGCGCATGCAGTTTATTTCTTCAAGAGGTTAATGCCTGCTGGTTCAGGTTCTGAGGTTATGGAGCTAGGATAAATTACTTTGTAGTAAAATAATTCCAATGGGAATGAAGTAAGAATAATGGAAAAACAACCAGAGTGAGACTTTTATTTTGAGGTAACTAAAATGAATTAGTCAGGATTCAGAACTTAAAAATTAAAGCCAGCGCTTTGCTATTGTTTGACTTTGGAGAAGAGGTTCTACAATAGTCCATAATTTTAGTACTGTCAAATATAGGAGCCTGAATTCTAGCGCCGATTCATAAGAACCACTGCTACAGGGGAACAAAAATAGGGTTCCACATAAATATTTTTAGCTCTAGGTGAAAAATCATATAAGATGAAATGAATCTGCATATCCTATTTGCATCCATGGGGAAAATATGTTATTGCAATATTTTACAAAATATATTTCAATAGGATATGGGCATTTTATGCCTTTATTTTCAGTTTTCCTCCATTTTAGCTTGTTTTAGGGGAATGAGAAATATAGATGTCTTAACAATAAATAATTGAGAAATATTCATTGAATGTGATTATATTCTAATTTTTCCTACTTCTTCATCTCAATTTTGAATTTCCAGTATTAAAAATTTCTGAACAGTTTATTAGGTATGGATGGTACATTTCAAGCTGAGTTGCGTTTAATCTTTTTACATCTAATATATTTAATATCGAGTTATGAAACCACTAATTTGTTAAGTAGCATCTCCTGGCCCAACCCTACTGCTTGTCAAATCAGTACTGAGGAACTTTTTATGATGCCTACGTATCACCAAGGAGCTCCCGGTGGTACAGTGCGTTAAACCCCTGACCTGCTGAACTTGTTGACCGAAAGGTCACAGTTCAAATATGGGGAGCAGCATGAGCTCACATTGTTAGCCTCAGCTTCTGCCAACCTAGCAGTTCAAAAACATTCAAATGTGAGTAGATCAATAAGTACTGCTCCAGAGGGAATGTAATGGTGCTCCATGCAGTCATGCAGTCATGCTGGCTACATGACCTTGGAAGTGTCTACAGGCAACGTCAGCTCTTCGGCTTGGAAATGGAGATGAGCACCTCCAGAGTAGGACACAACTGAACTTAATGTCAGGGGAAAACCTTTACCTTTAATACATATCCCCAACACAATTGAATACATGTAGATAATGAATATAACTACTCATGAATGCATAACTCTGGGTTAGGCATTTGTAACTATGACCACGAATTCCAATCTATATTTCTAAAAAAGTGATCTAGTAAAATTTTATTGTTGCCACTTACCACCGCTTTTCCATCAGGTGTGAGAGTCTGCCTAAACCACCACTGGCATCAAATGTGAAGGCATCCACAAATTTCATTGTTACCACCAAGGGTGAGGACTTTCCCTTGTCCATAGCTCTATCAATTTAAGGATCTCCCCCTTTCTTCTGCTGGGGCCACCAACTGTGAGGACCTTGAGCTTGTTTGGAGGTTCTAGCAGGGGAGTGCAGCTATCGTAAACCCGGGACCGAAGACTGGAGACCTCGGTACACTTCTTCTATACCTGGGACATCATCCTCTTCCACCGAGCGCGCAGCTTCGGGAGGGACGCACATGCTGTCCTCACCTTTTTGCCTTGTTTTTTTTACTCATGTTCTATTTTGAAATGGTCATATGACTGATCAAATAAAGAAATAATAATAATAATAATAATCTGTGAGGACCTCGAGATGATCTCAACATAAGTCCATGAGATATTATGCAATTTATATTCCTTGTCTGACTCCAACTATTCTAATATATAATGTCCCAGTAGACAAAAAAAGTACACATACAAAAATGATACTTTTTAACAGAAGTAGAGCATACAGATTATTTAATTAATACATTAATTAATCAATTTAAATGCATCACCACATTCTCAGATACTCTACTGTTAGCTAATTCTGATTCTGAAACTCTAATCATTCATTACATAGGTAACTGATTCTCTTAACCTTAATCCACACTTTCTTAAACTTAATCCACATATAACTCAGTCCTCCTCCCTCTCTCTAATTACTCTATTAGGTATTATTCACCAACCTATTCAAATTCCCCCAGAAACTCCCCAATCATCACTCACTCTCAACATGCCAGAGTCCCATCCCTCCCACCAGCTGTTTACCTTATTACATTCATATAGCACACAATAAACCAATTGTTTTAATGAGTATAATAAATTAACATCTCACACCAAATGTCAGTGACATAACAGCTATGCAAACAATCATGTGCTACTTGTGTGAATTTCACTGTTTGTGATTCCTAGTGATATAGGTCTGAATCCTTGTTAGTCCTAACTTGACTAGGGGAAACCCCGGTGGCGCAGTGGGTTAAAGCACTGAGCTGCTGAGCTTGTTGATTGAAAGGTCGCAGGTTCGAATCCGGGGAGCGGTGTGAGCTTCTGCTGTCAGCCCTAGCTTCTGCTAACCTAGCAGTTCGAAAACATGCAAATGTGAGTAGATCAATAGGTACCGCTCCGGCGGGAATGTAACAGCGCTCCATGCAGTCATGCCGGCCACATGACCTTGGAGGTGTCTACGGACAACGCTGGCTCTTCGGCTTAGAAATGGAGATGAGCACCACACCCCAGAGTCAGACATGACTGGACTTAATGTCAGGGGACTACCTTTACCTTTACCTTAACTTGACTAGACTCATTGAATCAGTCTGATTTACATAAATATTGATTCAATTGACATGCTCTATTGGAACTATCAATAGCACTCAGACCATAAAATCCCCTTGAACATTTCTAATGTTTTGTTTGCTTGTTATAATATTCAGGAAATATTGTTGTGGATGGAACAAATCATGTTCATTACTAGGGTTTGTTATCTAGGCTTGAAAAATAAAGATATAGTCATATTTTCTATCCAAATTAGAATCTAAAAGGGATCCTTCTCATGTCCCAAACAACACACAGAAGTAGATTGCATTAATTTGACATCTACTACTGATTGAAAGCAGTACATGTTATTCTTTTGTTTTTTCCATAAATGTGACATACCTAAAATGTGGGCAGAAATGTCTATGTTCAAACTAAGAACAAAAACATATGTGTCTTCCTGAAATTGAGTCATCAATAAAACAGACATACTCTGATAAACTGGCACCATTACTCTTGAACTGGAGTGCTAATGCTGACAGATGTTCATCTGACATGGATGAATTGAGGTAGGCTTGTATCAGATTCAGCTGGAAAAATCTATGTTCTACAGATGCTGCAATCACAAGAAATGTCAGTAATATTCCCATTGAGATGTGACAATTTAGAGATATACACCAGTATAATTTGTATTACAATGAAGAATAGCTAGCTACACATATCTGTATTTTTCTCACAGCATTTAAGCAGGAATCCTAGAACAATCATCATGCTCTTTATTGCTAATCTAGTATAGGGATTAAAGCACCCATGAAAAGTTCTATTGAAATCTTCTAAACTGCCTTGGTGAATGTCTGGAAAGGGCACAATAGACGGTTCTTATCAATATCTGTTATCTATATCTATCTGCATGTATTTTCAAAGACATGTCAGTATGCAAAGAAACCCTGCAACATTTTGGAGACTAACCAAATTGTTAGTATAAATCTTTCAATGTCTACATAGCTAAAATAATGTGGATTCACCACTTGGCTGATGTGGTGAGTCCACATAATACACAACTGGATTTGCAATGGAACTGCTGTATTCAGCCATTAATCCATGACAGTGGAACATGGGATTTCCTTTGGAGCTTCCTAGAAGCTCTAAAGTAAACCCACAGATCTGAAGATGTAGACAGCTGGATAGGGCTGGATCTGGCTTGATTCATCAACAAACCCACTGCTGTGTTACGGCCAGCAATTAGCTCTCTCCCAGACTGGATCTATGTTAACATATAATCCAGTTTCTGAATCCAGATTATCTGATTTGAACTGGATTATATGACTCTAAAGGTAAAGGTTTTCCTCTGACATTAAGTCCGGTCATGTCCAACTCTGGGGTGTTGTACTCATCTCCATTTCTAAGCCGAAGAGCTGGGATTGTCTCTAGACACCTCCAAGATCATGTGGCTGGCATGACTGCATGGAGTACCGTTGCCTTCCCGTAGGAGCAGTACTTATTGATCTACTCACATTTGCATGTTTTCAAACTGCTAGGTTGGCAGAAGCTGAGTGAGCAGAAGCTCACACTGCTCCCCGGAATTGAACTTGTGACCTTTCAGTCAACAAGCGCAGCAGTTCAGCGCTTTAATCTACTGCACCGCCGGGGGCTCCATATATGACTCTACACTGCTATATAATCCACTTCTAAACAGATAATATAGATTCAGAAACTGGATTATATGGCAGTGTAGATGGGGTCCCAGAGGCTTGCTGTAATGACATCACATTTCTATGAGATCATGTTGGGCATCAAAGCATGGAACTAGAAATATAATGACACTAGCAAGCCTTTGGGATAGAGTTGCTTGCCGAGAGAGATGCAGTATTGTGTGGTCATCTGAATGGACCAAGGGCTCTGGAAATGCTCCTGGGATGCTCCCAAAGCTGCACCAGACCAGCTCTGCAACCCCTGGGCATGTGCAATTGATAAAAAAGTTTCAAAAGCCATTGAAAAAATAGAGGGCACATATGTTTCATTTCTAAAGTGTTTCTAAAGTATCATTGGTAAAAGTTTTGTTACTATAACAAGAGCAACAAAACTTCATTACTTTTTTGTTATAGTAATGGTATCCCCTGTTTGGATATAAGCCAGCACGTCAATGACTTAAATCAAGAAATAGTTTTCTAAGACCTACAGAGACACTCACTGGAACACCTCGGCAAGCAAGAGTCCAAAACTGGCAGTCAAACCCAGAACCTCAATCAATGGCTGATACCAAATGAGAGACTCCCCACTGGGCACACAGAAAACTGGGCAACTTGGAAGGCACTGAACAGACTGCGCTCCGGCACCACGAGATGAAGAGCCAACTTTAAGAAATGGGGCTACAATGTGGAATCCACGACTTGCGAGTGTGGAGAAGAGCAAACTACAGACCACCTGCTGCAATGCAACTTGAGCCCTACCACATGCACGACACCGGAAGCACTCCAAGTGGTCAGCTACTGGTCAAAGGACATTTAATCAACTACCAAGCTTGCAAACTTTGTGTTTTGCTTGCTTGCTTGTTTGTTTGTTTGTTTGTTAAAACTGCAATGCAACTGCTTGGTCTGCCCCTGACACAATAAATAAGTAAATAAATAAATAAATCAATAACTAAATAAAAATAGTAATGGCAAAGTGGGGAAAAATCAGGGGCTCCTTTTTCCCTCATTTTTACAGCTATTGGGGTGAAACTTGCTACAATGGTAGAACACATTTACAACTGTTAGCCCATCAAATTTTAGAATATTTCACTTATCCATGGAGTTGTGGAGAATTTTCAATTTTTATAAACAATTATTTTAAAAAGTTACAAGAGCTATTGGCTTGCATTTTCTATACAATAACACAAGATAACAAGGGATCCTTCTCCCCAACTTTCAGAAATATTCATACATCTACTGATTTTAGGGGATTTTTTAAAAGTTTTGACAAAGATGTTTTTTTAAGAGCCACAACAGCTATCCCATTGAATACCTTTCATATTAACCTATAGAAACCTCAATTTAAAGATTTCTTCCCAGCCCAGCCCAGCGATTTACTTACTAGATGTATCAGTCAGTCCTCCTCTTTGCAGATTCAATAATTTCTTGGAACTCTGGCTGACTGCTGCTACAGAAGAGCAAATCTCTCCCATATCCTGAATGCGGCTTTCTGATGCTGAGCAGAATTCTGGGAAATGTAGTTTAGGGCAGGGCCTTTTGAATTATCTAGCATAGGGCTCCTCACCTTTCCAAACTACATTTCCCAGAATTCTGTGCTTCCTCAGTTTCTTTCCCAGTAAACTCTTGCTTTCTCCCTGCTGCTTCCCTCTCCTCATGGTGAGAGGCCATTAATTTAAAGAGGAAATGCAACCTTTTTGGCTTTGCTTTGCTTCCTTGCACTGAAAATGAAACTGACTTTGGGAGACTTCCCAAGTTTACAAAATTCAAGTGAAAAAGTATAGGGTAAGTGTTTATTATTAAGTTTTTAATGCGGGCCATGCCTGCACACCAGATATCACAAACCATTAAGTACAAATTTAATGGATTTCATACGACTTACAATAACTAATGAAAAATAATTATGCCCCTATTTTAGATCAGATTTTTTTCTGATATGCTCTTTGTCTATAAAAATATATTCTAACAATTCCATTCTTTCAGTTAGTCTTTTAAGGTGCTAGAGGTTGGATCACTTTACATACTACATATATTATTTATATGTACTTATACATATATGCACACATACCCATATGCACTCAAGACTGATGTCAGACAGACTTTGACAATAAGTTCAATATTAATTTAATGTCTTAGTTGTCCTTTCAGAGTCTGAAAATTATATTGTATTGATCAAAATGTTCCTTTGAATGCAATTAATGAGAGGCCATTCTATGTGTGCAGTTTTCCCTGCTCTAAGAACAGTACAGCAATTCTGAATCTTTCCGGGCACATCATGTCTAACTTGGCTAAATTCATTGCTGTCAAAGATGCTAGTAGCAAAAAGAGGGGGGAGCGGAATGTGTGACTGTAATTAATATCTTTATGTCTTTCCTTTCAATTACTTTGGATCACAGGGCACAACAATGAATGCCAATTGGCAGTACTACCAACCAGATCAGAAGAAAATTATGTGATGCTGTTTGTAAATTCTATCTTCAGGGCATTTATATTCCTTTAAACATTGATTTTTCTTCTGATACCCCCTCCCTTAATTTTTCTCCATTGAGGACAAATTGAGTCTTGGCTGCATTATCATAGTTACTATTAACTTCTTTTTTTCTTATGTTTCTATTAATGTGTTAAGAGAAACTATTAACCATTTGTAGAGCAGCCATATTATGGTTCAATTCCTGTGAGCCGCTTTGGGAGAGAAGCTGCTATTGCTGGCCTCCAATGAGAAGATGTCAGGTGTAAGTTCATTGAGCACAATTGTATCTGGATACCAATGGGGTTAGAGGAGATTTAGGTTTTCATGCCTCTCTGGTTGGCTCTGCCATGCAATTTTAAAATACACCTATAATACAGTAGCTAGACTACTGATGGTATATTCATTCATTCATTCATTCATTTATTTTTAAATGACACCAGTTCTAAATGAATTGCATTAGCTGCTCATATACTTCCAGACTGCATTCAATATGCTGGTAATGGCATTTAAAGCCTAAAGCAGGTATGAGCAAACTCTGGCCTTCTGGGTGTTTTGCACTTCCAACTCCTAAAATTTCTAACAGCCAGTAAGCTGGCTGGGATTTCTGGGTGTTGAAGTCCAAAACATCTGGAAGGTCAAAGTTTGTCCATGCCTGCCCTAAGTCACAATTTACCAAACTGTGTGTCATGACACATTAGTGTTTTAGCTGCAGTGTGTAGGTGTGTTGCACAAATGTAATGACAAACCTTTGAGTCTATGTGAAATAGGCAATCAATCAAGAACATGGCCATACAGTCCGAAAAACCTACAACAACCTAATCAATCATATATTTTTTAAAATATAAATAAAAGATTTTCATGAGATATGCTGTGCCCCCAAACATTTTGTTGTTACAATGTATGTATGTGTCTGTCTGTCAAGACCCAGGCGGACCAGCAAGGCAAGACAGCAGTTAAGGAGTTAAACAAGGTCTTTAATGTCAATTAACATAACCAAAAGGGCTCTTAAAAGCAGAGCTGTAAACACAAAAGGCTTGCGGCCAGCAAGAATGTAAACAAACCAAGTCCCAGTCAGTCCTCGCTGGGAAAAGGAAAGCAGCAAAACACAGGCAGTAAAGCTTGAATTCAGCAGCAGAAACTCAGTTCATTTCAAATCCAAACAAAACAGCAAACAGCAATCCGCATGAGGAGCGGTCCAACCAAGTCACCAAGGGATAAGCAGAAGCGTAGAGTGGTCAGGCAGTCCGAGGGTCAGGGCAGGAGATAAGACTCACAAATCCAGTTCCGGCAAGGTCGTCCACACGAACAGGAATCCACGAAGCTGTAAGCAGGAGCTCAGGGCAAGAGTTAAACACAAGGCACACGGTAACATGACACTTTGAACTCTGCAACTAGTCTGCTCCCAAACTGCTCCTTAAATCTCATCTGAGTCGCTGGAGTTACTTTCAGGTGCATCCATTTCCACAGGTGAATCCCGACTTCTCCATTGCTGCCATTCTGTACTTCGGACTGCATCCTGCAAAGTAGTATCTGAAACCCAAGTGTCAGTAAAACCCTGGAACTCATCGCTAGAGGTGGGAGCATTAACCACATCTAACACTTCCTGGACCTTGGTCCAGTCCAGCTCTTCCTCTTCGCTGTCAAACTCCTCACAATCAGTTACATCTCTAAGGCGTTTAGAAACAGATCCCACATCACTATCCGAGCTGCTTGCTACTCGCTTTACACCGCGGTAATCCTCCACCTCCATTTCTTCGCGAGTAAACCCCTCAAAATCCTCCTCATCCATAGGCTCTAGGAACAAGTCTCTAATACGCTTCAGCTGTTGCTGGGCGTCTTCCTCTTCCAAGCCTCGTTTCCTTCTACTACTAGTAGTAGGTACATGAGACAGACGCTGTCACACAACACTGTCTCTCTTATAATGGGTTGGTTTATACTCCAGTTTGCTAGTAAAACTGAATTTCTGTATCACAAAAAATGATATCTGCCTTAAAAGTGTGTCACCAACATGAAATGACTGAGATCTACAGGAGGAACCTTCTACTGTGTCCCACTAGTGGGAGCAATAACTTTTGTAGGGACATGAGGGTCAACCTTCTCCGTTGTGGCAATCTGGTTATATAATCTCTCCCCCTTGGAGGTGTAATTGGCACGTGATTTAACTCTATATGTTTATTGTTCTCGTTACTGCTGTGTGCCTTTTTCTGACTTATGGAGACTATACAGTATTTTATGGGGCAGAGAGTATGAGATTTGCCCAAAGTGACTCAATAGGTTTTGTGGCCAAGTGCGGAATCCAACTCTGGTTTCCAGAGCCATAATCCAACACTCAAACTACTACACCATGCTGGCTCTTTGCTTTATGTGTAGAGATAAATTTTTATAGTGTTTCAATGTCATTTTTTTAAAATATGCAACATTTATTATTTTAAAAATATTTAAATACTTTTTATTGCTGTCAAAGATGCTAGTAGCAACATGGAGGGGGGGGGGATACTTTTTATTCTAAATATTTATTAATTTACAGTTTAAATATTTCTAACTGATTTTGTTGTGATCCAGAAACCATACAATACAAGAAGAGGTAGAAATTTTATTTAAAAAATGAATGAACAGACTTTCAAAATGGGATATGAGAATAATGTCATGAGAATCCCTTGGGGCTCTACTGGTTTTGCGGATTAATAACATTTCTCTAGTGGCTGTATAGTGGAGTTTTGCTGTTCTTCAGAGCAAAGCTTTATTTTTCCTGCTTTATGCAAGCATTGAAGGTGAGTATGAGACACAGAAACAAATATGTTCACTCTCAGGAGCATTATTCAAAAAGCCATATAAAACAAACATCAGTAAACATGTAGAGATTCATATTGTTTGACACAACTTTATTTTAGCCTTGTGCACACAGCCTCTCAAATACACTTAAATTAGAAATTGTATTGACTTCTTTAGCCAAAGTATAATTAACACACACTCAAGTGTTTGCTTTTGATTCACATAAAACACTGTGAGCCAAGCACATTATAGAAACTGGTATTTTCTATGTAATGAATGACTACAATCATGAATTACTTAAAAGAGGATTAAGTAGTTTGTTTTGCTTTGTTTTATGACACACTCATTGCAATGCAATGAGAAAATACTTAAGAAATCAAAGTTTCTATCACAGGAGAATTATGGTAATAGGTATCAGGGGCATAATGCTTAAGCAAGATAAACTGTTGTATACAAGGTTACTACTGAAATTTCAACAAAGGCAAAAAACAAAAAAAAACCACAACAACAACCCCGAGATTATCGTTCTTCTAGTTCACATGACCCATTTGACAAAGTCCAAAGGAGCCCAAAAAAAAAAATCAGCAAGGGGGGGGGGGGGTCACAATGTCATAAAGTCTGGATTTCACTACCAAATCATGTAGCAATTGCCACAAAAATATGGATGATATCCTCCAACTGTCCCAAGATATCAGGAGCTTCATTAAATCTCTGTTATCACAGTGTTCACTAGCTTTTAAAATATCCAGTTCCTCTTTTGTCCTCTTACTTTCCCCTTTTGTCCTTACATTACTTTAACTTCAGACTGAGTTAACGTAATTTGCACCAAATTAATCCAACAGGTAATACAGAAGAAGATAGAACTTTTTCCTTCCTTCAGACTCAGGCAAAAGTTAACTGCTATATGCCTTTCTAGTTTGAGTGTAAGAACTTTTTCATATAAACTTTATTCTAAAGTTGCTTGGCCAAATGTGTCTCATTTTTATCTGTGAAATGGAAGGTAGGGAAAATTTAAGAGTATCAGCAGTATGGACAATAAGGTCATGACTTCTAGTAAGAGTCATCTCTTCCACAACAATTACCAAACTCCAATAATTCACCATTTATTGTGTTCTGCTGGACTAATGTAAATATTTATTTATATATTTACAGCATTTATATTCTGTCCTTCTCACCCTGAAGGGGATTCAGGGTGGATCACAGAACACATACACGGCAAACATTCAATGCTGTTAAACAGACTACACAGACAACAGGTAGAGGTATATGTTGCCATTTTCTCCAACTTTGGTGTCCTGGAGGTTGTGCTTGATTCTGGCCACAGGGGGGTGCTGTCACTCCATCCTCTATGAAGAAGAGCCCTTGATAAAACTGTAGGGTGAGTAACTTTTTATTTTTATAAAAAAAGCCCACTGATCTAAAACTCATAGATTCCAAAACATTGAACGAAGACAATTAAAATGCATTCAGCCAAATTAGTGTAGATGCACCATAAGCTGACTACTTTTTTAAAAACTGCTACATTTGCGAGTTTTAGCAAAATATTATTAAACCTTGTAAATTGTAGCAAACTGCTTTGCTAACTAAAATGTTAATTTGCATACAGCCCTTTCCCTGTGGAGTGGAGCCCACCAAAATTGGAGAATCCCCCCCCCCCCCCCCCGTTTCTTGTCTGGAAAAGACACACAAAAACTGGAAAGTCAGGACCAGGCAGTGAGATCTGAAAATCCTAATTATGGGATGGGGGTAAGTAAGAGCAAGCCACAATACAACTGGCCCATTCCTTGTTGCTGCCACTGTTTGTTGTAAAATTGCACCTGCCATCATGGCTTCTCCCACCAATATTTGTCTAATCACCCAAGCAGTGAAACCGATTCCCCCCAAACCTATTTCAAGCTGCATAATAGTGACAGTGTAGATGTGCTGTTATTTATTTATTTACTTTATTTATTTATTTATATACCACTTTTCTCAACCCTCAGGCAACTCAAAGCGGTGAACAACATCAATACAAAACATCATGAGACAAGTATAGGGCAATTCAAAACAATTGTAACATAAATCATTAAATATCCGTATAACAATCATTAGCGCCTCAACAATAAAATCAGAATGTTAGCTTTATACATGTATCAGAGAAGGAAGATGAAGAAGAAGGAAGGGGATAATGAAGATGGTTTTAAATCAGGGCAATCAGTTAGTCAGAAGATCCCAACCTGAAGATGTTGCTCACTTCTGTTTTGAAACTACATAACAATACAGCAATGGAGTGGATAAGATTTATGGATGTGACAGGCAAAAGTAACATGGTGCAAACCTACATTCACTCAGATACAGCCTGGAACAGTTTTAAATTTTTTTGGATGATCACTCGTATAATTTCTTGGCCAGAATTGTCATAAGCCATCCTGAATAACATCCTGGCTCTGGGATTATGGTAGATGTAAACCAAAAAATAACTTTCCATGCTCTCTCCCAAGATGCCTGTCCTATGTAGTTCATCTGTTTTTTGACACTGGCAAGCCCCTCTTTCAGACTGTTATCAAGAAAAGTATCAAAATATTTTCCCTTAATATATACCAGTATGATTTGTATATTATCTAATCACGTCTCAATAGCATTGAGAACATTAGAACAAAAAAAAGGCATGCATAATTTTCCTTCTCAATTAATTTGTGGATATGAAATCTCTGTTGGCTCATCCTGCATGAAGTAGGCATTTTGGTTAAGCATACCAATGTGGAGTTGTTTGTTCTGCTCCATGGTCGCACAAGGTGGAGGATTCTTCTAGGTAGTGCCATTTTGCCAGGTTGTCTTTTGATCTGCCCACTCCAGTTCTGAGTCTGTTCAGGAACTTCCAAGAAGCAATGCTTTTGGTTTGGAAAGATTAGCCATTTATAAGAAACTTTGCCCAGGAGATGCTCGACTGTATTTACTCAGTCTCTGAGAAGGCTCTTTCTGGTAGCATAAAACATGATGTATACACATAAAGTCGTATGCCATCAATACCGAATAATATTTTTCAAATTTGGTTTTGATATCGCATGAAAGATATCTTACCTTGGGTAGTCTGTCTTTAGCAGAGCTTGGGAAATTTACCTTTTTTGACAGCTCCTGCTGTATCCCAGGTCACCTGGATACTGACCATGCTGACTAAGGAATCTGGGACTTATAATCCCAAAAGTATCTTTTATGCATTCTAATATTTGGCAGAAATCATATTAAAATGGCAAGGATAATTAAAGTTCAAATGACATGTACTCAACCATTTGTTTTATGGCAGTAGATTTGTACAGCCCAACTCCTTGAGATATTTGGTTGGTCCTTTCCCAGTTGTCTCTCCATTGACAGAGTAAATACTTTTTTAGTTAGTGAGGCATTTTATTTTTAATATGCTGTGGAAGAATGGAGGGTTGGGTGTTGTGTTTATATTTCATTATGTTTTAAAATCGGAAATCTCATTTCATTTTGTTTTAACTTCTGTTGCTGGAATCCTATAACACCTACAACATGGCATAACTTTACATATACTTAAATAGCAGAGGCCTTAAGAAATCCAGTTAGCGAATTGTGAAAATGTGCATCAGCACATTGATAAGAGTGCTCGATGTGCATTAGGCACTTTGCCTGCTCTGCTACATAGTAATATGACAGCATTACTATCTACTAGGTACAGACATTTTAAAATTGACTGTAATTCTCACATATGGAAGTTCACTTACATAACTGCCTTATAAGATTCCAGCTTTCATTAATTGTTTTTCAGTTGTATTTGCTTTGAAATGGTTGTAACTTGCCTTGAATCTTATTTTGGGACAAAGGTAGGACACCAGTTACCAGGCCCGTAGCCAGGATTTCGTTTCGGGGGGGGGGGGGGGGGGGGCTGAATTTTTTTCAGGGGGGGTTGGGGGGGCTGAGTCTGAGTGAAAGAGGGTCTAGCTTAGCAAACCTTTTGTATCATTACCCCAATACCCCCATGCATATGGGATATATTGAGTATGGTGATCAGATCATGATATGAATAAACATAACAGTTTAAATAATGCACCAGTAAGGTCTTTTCACGAACCACCATGAGAATTTCGGGGGGGGGGGGGTTGAAGCCCCCCGAGCCCCCTCCCCCCGGCTACATGCCTGCCAGTTACGCAAATAACTAACTAACTAACCAAATAAATAATTCTAATATTTATGCTCTATATTTCAGAAAACTTAAAAAATCAATTTACAATAGCAATTGAACATTTACCCATAACTAGGCAGCTCCAAGTTGTAACACTAGCAGAAAACATGCAATAAATATCTGTCACAAAGGGATAGAATTTTTATCAGAGATCACTTGCGACAAGCCTAAAATACTGTACATCTTCTGCTGGACTAAAATGTTTTAGTATCACATCTAGAGTCTTTGTGATATGTGTACAGTCTCACCAATTGCCTCAAGACTTGCCTGAACTTGTTTTGTGGAACTATATATTCTCCATTTAGGGTACACATTCCTCATATCACTTTCACTTCACTTCCACTATTCTGTTGTGTCAGCTGATGGCACAGGCTACAGAGAAAGCATGTTTGCAGACCAAATAAACCACGCCACATATACCACCAAAATGAAGACAAGTCTGCTTTGGAAGGAAGAAAATTTAGTCATATTCTAGTTTACAGCTGGAGACAAAGGATGTCATTTCTATACTGAAAAAATTCCATTTCCCCTGTCAAATTGACTTGAATTAGAATTCCCAGGATTGAAGAATTTATACAGCATTCTAACAACACTGAAAATCACTTTACTGTTTAACCTTTGGTTTTGCAGGGGTTTGAGACTCCAGTTCATATAATCCTTTATTCTAGATGGGACTGATAGGACGCATACTCTAATATTGTTTGGAGTGCCACATATTCTCTGCCCCTGGGTTAAAAAGCTGTCATATTAAGCAAAAGGATAAGAAAGGTAGTTTTGATTAGTTACACAACTAACTTTCATCAAGTTGTTAGCAGAATCCACCCCAAAATTGTGAGATCTGGTAGCGACTGGGCCAGATAGTGTTTTAAAGTAAAACTTGGAGAGACAAGGAAAGGGGGAATAAATGAATTCCCAGCAGTTCTTTTCCTCCAACTTTTGCACAGCTCTAGAGACAGGCACACAATGCCTGCGGGAAGAGACAGAAATAGACATCCTGCCACAGGTATTTCTTTTCAAGCTAGAGACCTAACAGTAAGCTTATTTAACAACTGGTTGAGTTCTTTAAAGGTATTGTGTCAAATTTCCAGAACTAGATAGGGAGGTGG
The DNA here is from genome assembly GCF_037176765.1 of Anolis sagrei. NCBI lineage: Eukaryota > Metazoa > Chordata > Lepidosauria > Squamata > Anolidae > Anolis > Anolis sagrei. Next base: position 129,715,207 of record NC_090025.1, on the reverse strand, counting down.
GGCAAAATCCTTTTCCTTGCAGGGACAGTGACTTCATTTATTGCAGGGGGGGGGGGGGAGTCTCCATGAGGCATGAAAGAGATCTCTTTTCATCCATTTTCCATAACACATACATATATGTGTTTAATGGGTCATGTGTTCACTGCCCAGCAGCCCTTCTTTCTGTTCTGCATGTGGCCATTTTTATGAACTGTGCTACTCCACCTTCCCCTTCCACATTACTGCCTGAGTACCACATAAATGCCACCTTTCTTTAGCGAAGGAACAAAGATGCTCTGCTTTTTTCCCTGCATTTAAGATTTTACTATGCCAAGGGAGCTCTGGCATTCAACGTGTTTGCTATGGGGATGAAAAATGGTGTAATACTCCTGAAATAAGAACATCCGACCTTTGTACTGATTACAACTTCAAAGCCCTATGTAGCATGCATTACAATAGTTCATTCTGGATGTAACTAAGGCATGGACCAGGCTTCTCGAGGTATGGTCACATCATGGTGTCTTGGCAACAGCATGTGCCAGCTCTGCCCTCCACCCATGGAACCAGTGTGGCGTCATATGATGGGAGACAGCGGGCTTCATAGATGACCGGGGCTAAATCAGTGCATGCTGCCAATTTTAGCCCCATGTGATTAGATCTCTAGAATAGTGCTACAGTTGTTGCCAAAAGAGAAACTACTTGGTGAAAGACCTATCACACTAGAGTTGAAAGAATAGGTGAAGAGTATGCATCCCATCCGAAAACCCGTGGCTGCCTCCTGCAAAATTCTGAGGCTTGAAGTTTCATGAGACCCATAACATCTTTGACTGAACACTTTAAATGCTGCTCCCATAAACTCTTTCAGCTCTAGGGGAATAAGACATCAAAAAGCTCCTATCTAAACTTATGACTATTGGAACCTCATCCTGCAAGGAGGATGGAATCATCTTCTTTGTGTGGTGTTCCGTGGTGTTCCACAGAAAAATTAGCCCCCCCCCCCCCAATTCTAGCACAACCATCTGTCCCCATCACACAGCCTGGCAATGTCTCCTTTCATGTCAAGGAGGCCAGCACACTTGTGAAATGCTCATTTGCATGGATCTTCCCTTCTTCTCTTCAAATCCCTCCTCTCAAAAAGATCAGCACACTTGTGAAATGCTCATTTGAATTGATCTCCCCCTCCTTCTCTTTGAATACCTTTGCTTAAGGAGATTAGTAAACATTTAAACATTTATTTCAGTAGGACCCACATGGTCTTCAAACCACTAATGGCAACAGAAGGATCATGGAGGGGCATTTCATAAAATGGAGTGTAAACAGAGACACCCACCACTTCCCATCCCAAGGAAAAATACTCATTTTAGGTGTTTCTACATGCCACAAGTAAGCAATGTAAAAAATCCTGCATCATTTGATGGACTCCATAGAAGTCTGTCTTTGAAGTGTGTCGAAAAAGAGGAGGAAAACCATCTGATGAAGTCAATCAAGCAAATAACATTATTATTTGAAACACAACAAGATGAGTCCACAGCAGACACTCTGCTTGCTGTTGTATTGGATCACACGTCGGACACTTCCCAAGTGTCTAGGACTGTGTGATGTATTGGTGAATAATGCGTGCAGATCTCAGTAAGGTGGCCTTCTGCAGCTGGCAGATAGTAATTTTGTCAGCACCAATTGTGTTTAAATGCAGGCCAAGGTCTTTAGGCACTGCACCCAGTGTGCCGATCACCACTTGGACCACCTTGACTGGCTTGTGCCAGAGTCGATATTATTATTATTATTATTATTATTATTATTATTATTATTATTAACTTTATTCTTGTACCCTGCCTCCATCTCCCCGAAGGGACTCAGGGCGGCTTATGAATAGCACAAAGTGCCTAAAACAAAGCATAAAATAAATGCACGGTACAATACAATAAAGTAAAGCATATAGCACATAAAACAACAATTTAAAACTCAGAACAATGTCCAATAACCTATGGTTAATAAATAGATAAGTAGAATAAAAGAGCCAGGCACATGCATGGCATTCTTTGTGGGGTCCCAATACAATTCCTCCAAGCTTATGATGAGACAGAAAATAGACATTGTGATTTTTAAATATTCTAAAAGGATCTGTCTATGTGCAAGTGCTATGCATGTATATAATCTATTTGTGTACAGGGGAGCTCACCCAAGATGCCTATCAGTGTATAGTTTGTAAAAAGTGAAATAACAAAGAGATGCATAGAGAAATACTTTCTGAGAACATCAGATTGAGACTGGTTGAGCTCTACATAGGTAGGACAATTTTATGCTGTGTCACAAAACTGCAAGTATTCTACAGCCCCATCAAGATTGGCAAGCCAGGCAGGCTAAGCTGGTTTTTTTCTTCCCAGTGAATGCAAAGAGCTTCAATCACTATTCTACTTCACAACAAAACCTGCTTTCTTTGATTGATTCACAGGTACCAGTTTGGGTCTTTGTATTCAGGTGAGTTATCATACTCCAGAAGTAGATTTGGTGAGATGCAAGATGCTCTTTACTACCAATAAACTATGCTGATTGTAGACTGAAGAGTTATTCCTCTGTTAGTCCTATTTCCTAAACCTTTGATATAGTTTTCAATTATAATGAGAAGCAAATTGAATTTTTATACTCAAGATAAGAAAGAGAGAGGGAGAGATCCTAGAACAACACCAAAGCTTCCTATTTTAGCAACAGGTCTTAGTTACCTGAAGAACCATATCTCCTTCTATGAGCCTTGTTAGGGAGAGGACTTTCTTGGTGACTGTTCTAGGCTTTGGAATTCCTTCCCTAAGATACAAGGTCCTATCATGGTGTGTTGTTTTATAGTTTTATTACTATATTTGTTTCAAAGGTTTTTTTTTTAAAATTGTGTATTATTCCACTGTGTTATAGTAATTTTTCATCTGTTTTTACCTTTCATTTTGTAACTGATGTTCATGGCAATATATCTATATCTATTAGGCCTGGGTAACAACGGAAAAATTTGTTTCTAAAATCGATTCGTTTTTTGGGGGGTTTTGCGTTTCGTTATTTAAAATAATTACAAAATTTTCCTTTAAAAAAGTTTGATATTTACGAAATTTCGTAAATGTGAAAAAAATTACAAAACAATAACGAATCGATTTCCGAAACAATAACGAATCAATTCGTTAATGGCGGACGCGACCGCGCAATACGCTAAAAAACCTCCAAATGGGACAGAGGGAACTTCTGAAGCTTAATTAAACCAAAAACAACTATAAAAACCCTTAGAAAACCAAAAACAACTATAAAACTTGCCCCAGACATGCGGAAATAATAACGAAATGACCTCAAAATGATAACGAAACGAATACAATAACGAAATACAAAACATTTACGAAACGATTTAAAAATTCGTTTTTTTAAAAAAAATGCTCCAGACTAGTTCGTTATCGTTTTGTAATTGAAAAATTAACGAAATGAAACCGCCCAGCCCTAATATCTATATCTGCTTTGGGTGTCAATGGTTAGATCTCAATAGTGAAGAAAAGAGGGAATATAAATTAAGTGCTAGCTGGCATCCTGTTTTGTTGTTAATTGATGTCAAGTCAACTTTGACTTATGTTGGTCATATAAATGAGACCACCAAGTCACTCTATCATCATCAGGACTCAGGTCCTGTAGTCTTGAGGTTGTGGCTTCCTTGATTGTGTCCATCCATCTGCAATGCAGTCTCCCTATTTTTCTTCTTTCCTACCATTTTTGAACTGGATTATATGAGTCTACACTGCAATATAATCCTATTCAAAGTAGATAATCTGGATTTTATATGGCAGTGTAAAAGGGGCCTGGGTCTTGTCTTCTCATGATGTGATTGAAGTACAACAGTCTTATATGGCAGTATTAATGGGGCATCTGTTTAGTCATCTTGGCTTCCAGGGAGAATTTGGACTTGACTTGCTCTAGGATTCATTGATTTGATTGATTTTATCTCTCATCACATTTGAAATGAGTTGATTTTCTTTCTATCAGCTTCTGTGTTAGCATCCTGTTAGCAAATCACCATATTGTAAATCTCTCATATGACATCACAATTCACTTTTTCAGTTATTGTGTGGGTAACTCTTACAGCCAAATCCCACAACTCTACCGCCCCCACTTGGTAAACTGCGCAGCTATGCCCACATGACCATCTTAGTGATGTCAGAGAGTGAAAGAATCAGTTTCAACACATCCATCTATCTACTGGATGCACTACATGGACATCATCTTCATGGACATCTCAAGGATACCTGTAGGTCCCAGACAATGCCTGTTGCAGTATATTTAGTTACTGCAGAGGTGTCAAAATCATTTTCACTGAAGGCCACATCACCCTTATGGTTGCCTTCAAAGGTCCGTTCATAATGTTAAGACTGTATAAATGTAACTATGTTGCCTTGTCATTGAAAGCCACGCAGGCCACAGAACATGACATGGCAGGCTGGATTCAGATTACAGACATTGCATTTAATATGTGTGAGTTACAGGAACTAGCTAGATATGTCATCATAGATGTCATCAGTCTCTGATAACCCAAAAGGGGCTATATTGTGGAGAGAGAGGTTGCATAGCTTATATAGTGTGTCTATGTGGTATGTGTCTGTCCACTGTAGCATAGCAGGATTATTTTTATTCAAGGCATAATTTGGTTCATATGACACTACACTATTTGGTGTAGTTTCTCTGTACCAATATAAACAGCCATTTTTCAACAGGAACATTCTGTGGAATGTGACCAGAGTTAGGTTTTGCAATTTCTGTGCCAGATTATGAATAGTCTCATTTGGGGATTAGTTTAAAATGCTAGGAAATTGATGATTTAATGAGTTACAAAAATAACATTTTGCATCGACTGAGATCCATTTGTGTTTCGGAGCAAATTCAAACCTCAAGAAAAAAAAGCTATATCCCAAGAAAATGTCATTAAGGTCCCAAAGTGAACTGGATGTATTACAAGGGAATTAATTAGAATCAAACATGTAGATTCTACTGAAGCATGACTAATGCACTTGGTGGAAACTGAATGAATAAGCAAAGCTTTCCTATTAAGAAGTGTATTCTTTTCCAGCAAAGCTATATCGAGGGGAAAGCCAATGAGATTTGTTTTTGTTTATACCCTAGATTTTGTTTTAAAAAATCAATTATAATTTTGCCTAAAGAAAGGGGAAGCTCAGCATTATCTTCAAAATTATATGGCATTTTTTTTGTTGTTGACTCAAGCTGCAAGCTGTAACTGTCTGTGACAAAATTTTGACATTTCATTACTAGCATGACATTTAATGTATTAACACCTACTTTTCCCCCCTGGTGCTGCCATGGATATGTTACAATCTATTGCTAGTCATTCAAATCTAAAATTATGTCATTCTCAATATCAAAGAAAGTTGGGCTCCTGTCATTACTTCTATGACTATCCTGTAACAAGAAACTTGCCCTGAGGCAGAAGATCCAGGCATCACTAATGGTGTTGATTATACAGTTTGAGCTGTTCTTATCCAGAATTCCAAAATCGGAAACACTCCAAAATCCAAAACTTTCCACATGGGTAGCTGAGATAATGACACATTTGCTTTCAAATGGTACAGTGTATACAGAATTTGTTCCATGCACAAATTTATTATCATGTTCTATAAAAATTCCTTCAGGTTTTGTGTATAAGGTGTATATGAAAATAAATGATTTATGTTGTTAGACTTGGATCACTTCTTCAAGATATCTCATTATATATGTATATGCAAATACAGGTATTCCAAAATCTGGGCATGGGGGAGGGAAACAACCTGAAATCTACAACCTTTCTGTCCCAAGCATTTTGGATAAGAGATACTCAACCTCTGTTTATTTCATTTGTGCCTTCCTGAAAAACAGCAGTAATACGCGTGACAAGACCTATTATTGAAAGAATGATAGCCATGACATCTTATTGTATTCATTGTATAACTTTACATATACTTTGTTGTATATTAGAAGCTCTATAGAAGCCATTTAGTGGATTGCAAAAATATGTATCATAGCTATCCCAATGAGAAATGGAATTTACTGGTGCACATTAACACTCCCTAGCTAGTGTCCAAATTAATACCAGGTTATATCAATACACATTAGTGCTTCCTAATCATTACTTGAATGGACACCAAGTGCACCTGATGTTCTTGCTGCCCATTGCATGTTGGTCTGCTCTGATGTTGCTATCTAGAAGAACTTCTGCAGTGACTATTTCATGTTGGGACCAACATGCAATAGTCATTGAGGAGATTCTTGTAGATAGCAACATCAGAGCAGCACCTTGTTGATACAGACATTGTGAAACTGCTCAGTTCTATATCTCTTCTTATTCCAATTATAATTCTTTCCTCATTGTTAGATAAAGCAATGAGTACTTTCAGCAGCTTTTTTCCACTGCAGTTTTCAAAGACTTATTCTGTGGAAAATTCACATTTTTAAAAAAAACAGATTTCACATACAAAAACAACAACAATACAATTTTTCACACACAAAAATGCAATAGTTGAGGATTTGTCCTATATTCAAAAGTGATATTTTTAATAGAAATTTTGTTTTCCACACAGGTAAGTCTGCTTCCTATAGAGATGTTGGCTGGCATTCTGTTAGGCAATTGCAATATCATAAACTAGGATTATACCTCAAACCACACATGCTCCCATTTCAAATTCTAGACAACCATACTGAGGGATGCCGTTCTGCGGTGCTGGAAAGCAGGGCATTGAAGAATTTGCTGTGGTGTTATGAGGAGTTCTGACATGATCCCACAGGAATCCATGCTTCTGCTTGTCAGACAAGAGCTTCCTGGCACAAAATAGTTGGATGAGTCATCCTTCAGTACCCTACTCACTGGTGGTATAAGAAGTCCATCCCTTGGTACAGCTGCCTGGACTTTAAGCTGGGTTTGGAAAATGAGATCTCTGGCAGAGCATAACTATGACATTATAACTGCATGTGTAATGAGGGATCTCAGTTGCTCTTTTTTGAGAAAAAGGTGAAATGTTCTTTCCATTTGTAATATTTTTTTTTCCAACCCCACTGTCTAAAGCAATTTGATTGATCTGGGGCTCTGTGCTGAATTATACCAAGAGAAGGATCCCAATGGCCAAAATTCTATTAAAACATTCTATCAACACAACTATTTGTTTGTTTGTACACCTTTCTTTCAGCCAGGACTCAAGAAATTAAAACAGAAAACAATGGTTTGCAAATTGCACCGTTCACATTGTGTCAAACACTCAAGTGTTACTTCTCCCACTCTGGACATTCCAGACATATATGCACTCCACTGACATCATTTCTAACAAACCTCTGAAGATACCAGCCACAGATGCAGGTGAAACATCAGGAGTGAATGCTACTGGAACATGGCCATACACCCTGAAAAACTCACAGCAACCCAGTGATTCTAGCCATGAAAGCCTTTGACAACACAATGATTTTTTAAATCCCTAAACTGATATAATAACTTTATAATAATAACTTTATTCTTATATCCCACCGTCATCTCTCCGAAGGGACTTGGGGCAGCTTACATATGGGTCAAAATACCCACAAAACTTAAAAGCAAAACAACTTATTAATGCAAAACACAATTAAAATAAGAGTATAGTAAAATATAGCAATCTATATAAAAAGTGTCACAGCAAGATTCCAGCCTAATGGTTTCTCTGCTCTGCAGCTGCCCAGTTATAAGTCAACAACCTATTAGTCCATCTAGAAAAAATATATGAATCAAACATTGTATGAGTTAATGAATTGATAAATCTCTAGAAGCTCTGCAAGACCTGAAAAAGGCTATTGAGGATAGGGTGACTTGGAGGTCTCTAATTCATATTGTTGCCAAAAGTCAAAGTTGACTTGAAGTCAGTATGACAAACCGCATTGACTTAATGGGCCTATTCAATTAAAGAGTAAGAGGATTTAAATGCCACTGGAGTTTTTTGTTGTTGTTTTTGCTTTGTAACTATCATGGCTTCATTCTATGCATTTCAGGATTACTTGTCTGAATATTCTGCTAGAATTCTATTCTGAATGAGCTTCTTAAAGCTCTCTGGCAGACAGCTCAAAAGACCTGTACAATTCTATAGCAAATACGGAATAGTCTTCAAAACAGTTTTCATTCCTGCTTTTTTTTCTAACTGGTCAAGTAGTGATCAGAAATGTGCCTGTCCTTTTCTTCTACTTAAGCATGACTACATGTTAGCAAGGACACTTATATTTGACATTCTGTAGCACTGACAAAAAAATGAGTGGAGGGAAGCAGATCAAGAGCTTTGTCATACACAAGAAATGAATCTTTTCACCCAGTTGTTTGTGAGGTCACAATATACCTCTTGGCGGCCTCAAAAAGGAGGAGCGGAAAGAAATGGGAATGGAAAGCTGCCATTCAGGCCTTTCATTTGATAAAAGTACTTTCACCTTTGATTTTGCAGGGTTCCTCTATCCCTTCATGTTGACATTTTTCTTCTTTTTCATTGTTGGTTAGGCTCCAACTCTTGCTGCTACAGCAGCACAACTTGCTAGTGGACTCTGCCAAATTATGCATCCCAAGGATGGGGAACTTGTAGAAGTTGTTGGACTGCAACTTCCAGCAGCTCCAACCAGTGCAATAATGAAGGATCATTAGAGTTTTAGTTCATCAATATTCCATCATCTCTTATAGATGCAACATTTAGAGCAAGGTTTGGGAACTTCATGGAAGGGAATTCAGAACAACAATAGTTTTTTATAGGCCTGGGTAACAACGGAAAAATTTGTTTCTAAAATCGATTCGTTTTTTGGGGGGTTTTGTGTTTCGTTATTTAAAATAATTACAAAATTTTCCTTTTAAAAAGTTCGATATTTACGAAATTTCGTAAATGTGAAAAAAATTTCAAAACATTAACGAATCGATTTCCGAAACAATAACGAATCGATTCGTTAATGGCGGACGCGACCGCGAAATACGCTAAAAAACCTCCAAAAACTTCTGAAGCTTCCCTCTCCCTCTGTTGTTGACTGTTGGTGTGATATTATAATTTTTTTCCACTAATTAAACAAAAAACAACCATAAAACTTGCCCCAGACATGCGGAAATAATAACGAAATGACCTCAAAACAATAACGAAACGAATACAATAACGAAATACGAAGCATTTACAAAACTATTTAAAAATTTGTTTTTTAAAAAAATTGCTCCAGAATGGTTCGTTATCGTTTTGTAATTAAAAAAATTAACGAATTATTAACGAATTACGAATTAACGAAATGAAACCGCCCAGCCCTAGTTTTTTATCAAAAACATTCTCATTTGTATTATTTTAATGTGATTCCGGATAAGCCATGGATATGTTGACTGATCTCTTAATATCTTATCATAGGACAGTTATCCACGCACTTGTTTGTCTTAAACAAAAGTTATTGTGTTAGCAAAAAAGGACAATGATTCATTTAAAACAATTATATAAACATTCAAGCATTTCACATTAGAGTATTATGGTCTGTCTCATTGTGGCCATCTTATACATCATTGCTGGTGATGAGATGTGAGGTGGCCATTAAAGTAGCTCTCCATGTGCTTAACCATATTATAATGCAGAATACTAGGTCAAGCTCATCTATAAGACATGTAAATTGCAATTAGTCCAGAGGATAAAGACCTAAATCTAATTGATGATCTCACCCATTGACCGTTCTGATACTTGAAAAATCAATATTTATGTAAATCCCATTGATTCACTGAGTTTACCCTGGTTAGGATTTAGACTATTTTATGTGCTTGGACTTGAAACAGTTCACTCATATCTTGATTTGGAGTTGAAACTTGTTGAATGAAAGCTAGAAAAATAATGTCTTCCCTTCTGCAATTGTTGTGAATCTTCATGGCTCTTCAAATAACAACAACAATAACATAAACACAGTATATCTTCTTTATCACCCATACATTTTAACAAATGATGGGTCAGTGTATTCAGCTATTTCAGAAGGATAAAATCAATGCTGAACTGAATATCTGTTTATTCTTGCATATGACTAAGCACTTATCTACTAAATCTAATTTATTGCCACCCTTGATGATGAAGCAACCTGGGACAAAGGAAGGCTCAAGGCTGAGTAAATGGGGTCTGTGTAAAGGACAGTCTACCGAGGCAACTGATTGGACATTTGCAAAGATCTCTAGAGAGTGTTGACAGGCATACTTTGCAACTCTACTCTGAAGATTAATGAGGTTACCTATTCTGATAGCAAGGGTCTGAAACATGGTTATAAAGCTAATTGTAATTTCTCTGTTTTCTCCTTTTAGCCATCTTTGATTGCATGAAAATGCCTAGTTACCCCCCCCCCCCCCCCCCAGGCCAAGGAATGCTGTTACTCCAATTTTGTATTAGGATGTAGAGCTTCTGTCTTAAGGACAAATGCTGATTCAGACTCAATAAAATCTAGAATAGCCTCTATTATCATTGGGAAGGGAATACACATCAGTGACTCAGCTGATTGTTTAAATATTGGATGATCTCCTTTTCCTGCTAATTAATAATCTCTGGTGGCTTTGCGTGCATGATTGCAACAGTAGTTGATTTGAGTTAATCTAAATATTTATTATAAAAGCATAATTATATAAAAAACATTTCCTGACTAGGGAAATGAAATCACAGAAACTGAACTGTGTATTGCATCTCTCCCTCAACATTCATTGGAAATCAAGAAACATAACCATGTAATCGGTAGAATGAAACCAAGAACAATGGCTTTCATCATTTCACTACCCTAGTACAGGAAGGACCCCTGTAGGCTCCTGTCCCAAAATAACAGCATTTAGTTTAATAAGCTCCATTTAGTTTATGGGTGAGGAGAGGGCTTGCTTCAAAATAAATAGGTGTATAATTACTCTATCTGTTTCTCATCTCTGTGATCTCCTTGTGAGTTGTAGTCAGCACTGCATCCATCAACCATGTATTTTGAATATGAATCAGTTCCTCTGTGTGCTTGAAGGAACAGAAGGTACATATCTCAATTTAAAGAAATGCACTTTTCAGACTGAACTTCAAACCACTGATGGATTGTTCATAAGAGGCATGATTATTAACAAAACACACTAATCTCCATTTTGCAGGTATATATGTGTGTGTGTGTGTGCACAAAAATAGAATTGCATTAGTCATTAGGATACAGTATAAGCAATGTCTATAAAACTGTTAATGGTAATACAAATTGCAGACTTGTGGCCATTCCCTATTCCACAACATTCAATCTTCTTCAGAAATTATTATCAACCCAATGCTGATATACAAAATGAATCAGAATGATTAATGAGCTTACATTCCAGGTTATAGACTCCCTACTAAATGTAACAATCTAGCATATGTGTGTATTTTGTTGCCTCAACAGACATGGGCTAGAATTCATGAATGCAGCTATTAATGCATAACATAGAGTTATTCACTTGTAATTATTCAATCTTGTCAAAAACCTGGGGTTTTGTTTTGTTTCTGAAATGCATATTATTGTTGCTGCTGCTGTTATTCTTATGATTATTATTGTTAACAATAGTTTATTTGTTTCCTGCCTCTCTTCACAATTCAAGGTGGGGTACAACACAGTTAAATCAAATATCAAAATATACAAAACAAAGATCAACACAAAACAACAATAAAATGCAGATAAATATTCAAAGTTTAAAATTGATTGGGTAGGCCTGCAAGAACAGATAGATCTTTAGTTGGGTTTTAAATTCTGACAGCTCATTAAATTCTTCCAGCAGGTCATTCCACAGTCTTGGGGTGGCTGATAAAAAGTCATATGGGTGACAGTTGCCAGTCAGGGTCTGGATGCCTGAAGTAGGTGCCACTCAGAAAACTTAAGTCCTCTAAGAGGTGGATTATATGGGAGAGGGTGATCCTGTAGGAAACCTGGACCCAAATGATGTAGGGCTTTAAAGTTCATAACCACCATGTTTTGAACAAAGTTTCTGAACCTTGTACAAGAGTAGTCCAATGTATAGCAAGTTTCAGAAGTCCAACGTACTACCATCTTTTGGTCTTCTAATTCCAGGAAAGGACTCCGCATTAATGATCTTTTACAAACTGTGTTCAGGCAGATGACTGTTACATTAGATGACATCTTATCTTTTCTCTTTGGTTTTTGCACAGCTTCATAGCTGCCAAATCACAATGAAAGCTGTTAATAAATCCTTTCCTCTCAAATGCACTGTATCCCAAAGCAGGAGTGAGGAACCTTTGAATCTTCATCCATTTGGTTTATAACTCCCATCAAGTCCCCCAAGCACATTTAATGTTAAAGAATTTCAGCAGCTATCATTCAACAGATCTGAAGGGTCCCATCTCCTTCTTAAGAGAATCTTGAATATGATATATGTGTGTAAAAGAGACAGAGAATAAGAATAAATAAGCAAAGAGAAATGCAGTTGACAAAAAAGACTTGTGTGGTTGACAAGTAAAATGAAAAACAATCCGAGTCTGATCCTTTTTCCATCTGGCCCAGTTTTTTTACTCCAGCTAGAAGTGGTTATTTGAGCCATAGGAAGAAGTCTTAGCTGAAGATGCTAAGAGTGAGCCTGAAACTTTCTGCATGGTATTTTCTTTCTTTCTTTCTTTTTAAAAAATGCTGTTAAAGAACAAGGAGGGTTTTTTTTAAAAAAAGGAGGCTAAAGTGCTTCCCCAATTAATAAATTCAGAATTAATTCTAAGGCTTGTTCTGCTCTTACATTCTGTGCTTTAAGGTGAATTCTCAAGATCACTTTGCAGAATGAGCAGGTTAATTTTCAACATCCTTTAACTACCTCATTGTTTCATTAGATATGACTTTGAATTCCTTTCCCATTCCCCAGAGCATTATCATAATGCCACATTAGTCGACTGCTTTTTATTCTGCAGTGTTCTCATAGTGACTATCACGGTTAAAATCCCGGTTTCCCCAAAGCCCTTGAAAAAACCAGAAACCTTTTTTTAAAAACTATGTTACAAGTACTCAAATTATTAAGTGAAGAGGGTAGTTCAGACTTGTAAGAATAATGACAGAATAAGTCTTCTTGTTAACCCCCCTATGAGATTATATATATATATATATATATATATATATATATATATATCCACACACAGTAAAATAACTTATTTATTTCAGAGTTTTATTTCAGTTAATTGTAGCCACAGAATAACATGAAATAAATGATAATTCTCCCACATCTACACAATTACAATCCTTCCCCTCTCCCTATATTCACATCTCTCTCTGTTCCTCGCCATCATCTTTCCTTTTCAATCATGGATGATTCTTGTCTTCCTAGGACAAAGTTCAAGGGAAGTATAGAGAAATGCAAGAAGATGCACACATGTTTAAAGGAGTGCCATGGCATGATCTTATGGAAACCTAGATATGAAAATGATGATTCTGGAAACTGGAAAAGCAATGCAGAATTGTGTCCAAAATACAGGTCATTAAATATAACCACATACAAGAGGATAGAATAATGAATCCACTTCGTAGAAATCATGAAAGGGAGTTTTAATCTCATGTGAGGGAGAAAATGGGAGGAAATGCAGGAGTGAAAAGGAGGACCATTTTCATTTAACATACAGCTAAACAGATCTTATTCCCTTTAGGCACATGAATATAGTGAATTCATTATTGTACTGATCAGTGAGTGGGAAATATGCCTTATGCAAATGAAAAACACATTAGTGATTAGAAATGGGTCCTCAGTGTCTCTTTCTTGTCTTTGACCAGTGTTTTTTGTGGCTTCATTTAGAATGACTCTGTCCAAAATGCTCTGTTTTCTCTTCTCAATTCACCATAAATTGCAGCTCATGCCATCACTCATTTCCACTTTGCTAGACGGCTAGAAGACACACTGGCTATGCTCATTTGTAAGCAACAGGACTGAAACATTTCTGCACTCTATGCAGTTGGAATAAAGTATAAAATCAGTAAAGAATGTTCATTGCCCTTGGGCATTTAATCTACTGCCTTTCACATTTACCTGCTTGACCTATTGCCTTGTAACTTAATTCCCAGAACTACTGCATCTAGAAGGTGATGGTTCCTGGAAACATATTTCAGGCTAGTGCAAATCAATGGCTTGATAGCTAAAATCTAATTTCTAATATTATAATATCTCATTCCAGAAGCCATATGTCCATGAATGATAATATAATATGACACAAGGCACATGCTTTTCTAAGAGTGAGATACAAAAATTGAGTGTGTACTTATGACATCAGGTTTTTTTGCTTCCTCGATCCATGCTTCAAATTACACTCTCTGTTGTATGATATCTTGAAAATTGATTTGAAGGAATAATTTTATATGATTGATTATCTGACATTATTTACTGGACTAACCTATGCTGCTAATTGAGAATGCCAATGTCCAAATTATCTTAATTATACAGACTTAAATAGAATGCACTTTGGGCTGTTTACAAATTACCAACAAACCAAGCCATTTAGATTCAGCACAAGCCTGTCTTTAAGCGAGATTACACATCATGCCCAAAGGCCCAGTATATATTCATTCATTCTACAAAGACCATGTTTATGATGATCATGACAACCCCATAGCCATGCTGTAAAGATGAATCCAAATATTCAGCCTATATCTGCTTTGCTGTGAATGTACACATCAAAGGCAGCAGTAGACAGCATAATATCCAAGTCATAGAATAGAGAGCACTCAAAAAAGATATAGTGGAATGCTGGGCCTAGGTTAGGTAGACCAGACTCTGCATTATAAGGAGGGAAAGAGGCACAAAAGGTAGCACAAGACCATCCGTTCAAAATGTTTCATATATTATTTCTCCCTCCCCATCTCTATAGAGTAACATGTTTCAAATCAATAACAAAAGTCAAGCAGCTTTCCTCTCCACCAGGAGCAAGACATTTGTAAATCTAATTGACTGTCCATTCCTGATGAAGCCACCTCAACTTCACAGCAGGGATAGCTGACATCAGTTGTTTTGTTTGGAATATCTCCACCTTAAGCCTGATTCCAAGCTATTTTAATCACTGACCTAAGGTCATCTTAGATCAAACAGGGAATTATGTCATTAATCTCAGTTAGTTTGAGCAGGAATAAGGGATTATGGTTCTAACCCTACTAATGAAAAAATCCCAGAACTTTAATTCTTTGAGCCTTGGCTTTACTACAGTATTGTTTGTAATTTTACAGTTGTGATTCATGAAAAGTTATGAGAGCCATGTCAAAGTTTGCTGCAGGCTTCCCAACCTTTTGAACCACCGAGATCCGCATGGTAATACAGGGCAGTCATTATTTTTCCAACAGATTGACCGGCATTTCTATGGCTTTATTTGTAGCACTGTTAATACAGGAAAACACCTATGGTTTGCTTATTTGCCTCTTATATTTGAGCTGAGTTTCCCTGAATAAACCTTGTTGCCTCCTGATCACAAATTATTATGTAAATGTAATGCTGCCCACAATTTACACATTGACCATCCAAGGTCAGGCTTAGGTCTCTGTGTCTTAGCTGTGGTGACCTGAGGGCCTTTCAATTGGGAAAACACAAATAAAATGCCAAGTATAAGAACAGCCACTGAGTTACAGCCCTCCAAATCACAATGAAAACAGACAGAAACTGGGAACAAATGCTTAAGTACCAGTATTCTGCTTTCATTATCTGTGCAACATAATTGGGTGTGTATGTGCTAAAATGCAACCTGCAGTGAATCACTCTTTAGTGTCATCTGACTGTAGTCACAAGCCAGGGGAAAAAAGCTCTGGACTTCCATTAAAGTCATGTCTACTGTGTCCACACAATCCAGGATATTATGCTCTTGACTGGCCTCGATGGTGACCAGGCACATCCGGTTGAATTTACTGTAGTGCCAAATTGGTGTCCAGATACTCCAGGTGGACTGCCCTGTTGAGTTATCACATTGTCCTCCATGTCACTATCACTACTTCTTGTCAGCCATACAGCTCCCTTCTAGTGTCTGGCAATCATAATCATGTGTGTTGAGAAAAGAACAGGGTGACTGTGAAACCAGCGAGGAAGTGGTAAAGTGACCCCTTTCTTTCTTGTTGGTCATGCAGGTCCCCCACTAAAACATCAGCAAACAAAGCAGCAACAGGAAGCTCCATGGCCAGTGGAGCGCAGCAGTGATGTGGGGATGAGCTATCCCCTTGTGATGGCAATAGTGTCCATCTAGAAATCAACTGGGCTTAAACAGATGAAATCCAGCTGTTCAGTCTGCTGCAAAGCCATGGAATATGGCAGATTTTTCTGCAAATATTCCCCTAAAGTGGGGCAAAGTTGGGTTAAGATCAGATGACCCAGGATATTAACTGGAAGTTGGGCATCATGACGACAGCCAATACTGGGTTCAACTTGAGTCCAGATTTTTCTGTTATTCACATAGGACCACATCACATTAATGAAATTCCCCATGCCAATTCACTAGCCTCCATGGCAAATCGGCAGGGCAGCAAGGAAATCCCGGCACCTAGTGCCCCGTCCAGCTGGCAGTGATGCTTCCTCATCACACATGGGGTAGTTTCACTGCATGGCTTATCCCCACAGTAGATCCATTGTTTCAAATGGAACACAAGGAGGCTCCCATGTTGATGGCACAGCATCTTACCACGCTGCCACCCCAACAATGGAGCCCTGCTGGAGGTTAAACTACATCATGTGATGGGCAGTATGGGGGTCCATACTCAACTGGGGTGGCTGTGCCCTTGGATGCTAAAAAAACTGGCATGTAATGAGGTCAACAGATAAAAATCTACATGATGATCTAGAAGAATGACATCTGTTTCTTGTTCCCAACTGCTTGGCTATGTAGTACTTGGGAACCCTCTGTTTTCCTTTCTCCTCAGCCAGTTTGACCATAGGAGTGTGTGTAAAACTTTAAAGTTAAAGTTTCATGTAAGGGACAGGGTTGTTATGCAAAGAGGCACTGGACACTTTTGTTTTGCAACAATGAGAACAAGTACAGTATGACCCTACAAACTTGTAGAGGATATATTCCTGAAATAGCCATAGAAATAGGGAGCTATGGATAATAGCAAACTCTACTGAAATTTATTTATTTATTTGATTTGATTTGATTTGATTTGATTTGTACCCCGTCCTTCTCAACACCGAGGGGCTTCACATATTGGCAATAATTCAATGCCTTAAAAACATACAACTGATAAAAACATCTACATTAAAAACAGAATTAAAACACATAAAAACAGTTATATTAATAATTAAAATCACATAATCCAAAGTCTTAGTCCATGGTAGAAATGACCTTCTACTTTAAGACACCATAGCGTCATGTTGGGGAACTTAAAAAACTCCTAGAGATGTTTTGGCTCTATGGCTTGGCTTCTGGTGATGCATACCATGACATCAGCTAAATAATCTATAAAATTCATATAGAGAACATGTTTTGTCAGATGTGGGGAGGTTCAACTTCAGGTACCAGTCCTGTGAAATATTGGGAGTCGTATGTCATGTGGCCTTCTCTGCCAAAATATGCTACCTGCTCCCCTTTGGTGTGGTGTAGGAAACTTTTCCCATTACCAGTATAAACCACTGCCAGTCCAGATATGAAATGGTGGAAGATAGTATTTTGCCCTCTAGCAAAGGCAGCAAATTGTTTTGGGCCAGACTTGGTTATGTACATTCTATTTTCATTCTTCTTTCACAAAAACCTGGACAGCAGTTATTTATTAAAAATAGCAAATAACAGCAGTTTTCATATGCAAGTTGTCATTTCACTAGAGAAAAGAAGTGAAACTTTTTTAGTGTAATTGTGTGAATTTAACAAGGTTTCACTTCTTGTCATCTTGCAAAATATGTACTTAATCTGCTCACATTTTTCCTCTTCTGAAAATTAACAATAGTAACAGTGCGTATTAATTCTGTACTTCACTCAGGTTCTTTGTGTTCAAAATCCTACAATGGAATCATAGAAGTGGAAGAGATCACAAGGGCCATTCAGTCCAACCCCCAGCTGTGTAGGAACACACAACCAAAGCTTTTCCAAGAGATAGCCATTTAGCCTTTGCTCAAATACTTCTAGAGAAGGCAACTCCACCACATTCTGAGCCAGCATATTCCACTGCCATGAGAAAGCTCTTTCTAAAATTTAGGTAGAGTCTCTTTTTCTGCAGTTTGAATCCATTGCTCTGTGTCCAAAGCCCCATCTCCATTACCGTACAATGCAGCTTGAAACTGCATAATATCATCAGTGTAAACTCATAATGCAGTTCAATGCAATGCAGAATCTGAATTGTGATTTTGATTAGAGTACCATTTGTATATAATGGTAACAAACTTGCCCATGGGCTGATGTTAGCTGCCGCATGCTAGTCGCACACAACCCAAAGCACATGTACTCAACGCAAGGCATTGTTACATGGCAAAAGATCTGGAAAAGTATTTGTCTCTGTGTTTTATCTGAAGAATGTGCTTGGAATAGTTTCTTGCAATAATCTGTCCAAATCAATAGAACAAGTGATTTCAGTAAGACTAAAGACATTGTACAATCCATGTACAATGTGGGCCTTCTTTTTGAATTTGGGCAATTGGGGGAGGGGAAGTAAATTTGAAAAAAAATCAAATTATAATATCCAGTAAGGATTTGACAACCGACAGATATTGGTTTCCTTGAAGCCACAGGATTGAGCAGTTCAATACATTTGTAAGCATTGATCATATAGAACAGGTTTGAAATACAAAAGTGGCATGAAAACCAGTTTCAATCCTTTCTTCAAGATGACTGAATGCCTTGAGGACTACAACTCCTTAAGGTGTTCATAAGTGTTTAAACTGTCATTTCAAATCTAATTTCCAAAGACTTCTTTGTGAATAATTATTCTTTTAGAATCTTTTACACTGAAGGTCTTCAGTCATGATATTGTAAATGTATTATAGAAATATGTAGTACTTACAACATGGTTTTGAGTCACAAGAAGGAATACATTTTATCCATATTTTCACTGGTATGAAAAAGTTCTCTTTTGTAGACTTTGAAAACATCCAGTTTTCAAAGGTCTCCCAGCAATGAAGGTCTACTTAGATGCAAAACAAAGGTCTCAACCTGGAAATAACCTTAAAATGTTTTATCTGAGAACATAATAAGCAAAAATTCTGGAACCAACCTCACTCGGTTCAGTGTTTTGTCAAATGACTCACTCTGTGAGTAGCTAAAAAAATAATAAGCAATGACAAAGTACAGATGCATTACAATTATGTTTATATTTTCTAGGTTCACCATCTCAAACAGCTTTCAGCCAATATTGTGAACATGTGTCAGGGGTTTATATTCAATCCTTCAAGCCTTTGTGCTGCCACAATCCATTACAGACACTATTTGTACTGCAAACCCATAGAAATATATTTGGTTTCCCTTGAGTGCCCATTCACAACCCTTGATTTCACACACTATCAGCTTTAGATCAGATATATTTTCCCCAGCCTAAGGCTGCCTTTTTGATAGATAACTCCTGCCTTGGCAAGACTTTCACCCTGAATCAAGTCTGACAGCTGGATTGGGGCCAGTTCCCTTGCATACAGACAACTCTGGAAGACATTCAGGGTCACTTGTCAAGCCACCTTTCTTTGGGTGTAAAGAGTGGCTGACCACACACTTTCAGCTACAGGTGAATTATTTAAATCTATTAATGCTGAGCTGAGAGAAAACAGGAAAGACCACGTAGGTGGGTCTATCAGAATGAAATTATTTTAAAAAGCAACACAGCATTCAAGTAAAAGATTTAGTAAGAAAAATATCCAAAGATTTTCAGATGGCTGTTTTAACCTCAGCTTATTGTTAAATCCTTCCATTATCCCGCTAGGTTGTGCAGATTTTATTTAAAGTTTCTTATACGTTTCCATTCATACAAAGATTAGTTTTTTGGCATTATAGTTTTTTGGCATTTTTGGCAGGAAAAGGTTCAGTGATAGAGTTTGCTACTTATACAAGATGTCCCAGGGTCAGATTCTCTATTAGAGCCGCCACAAACTCTGTTCCTGCGGGAGCAAACCTTGCTAGCACGTCCCTGACGTCATGAGCCTGCGCCTCTCGCCCTGCCCCTTTCTCCACCCCTTTCTCTTTGCCAGCGTGGTTTTTCCTTTGCTAGGGCAGCATTGCCCGCATTTTCTCTCAGTTGAATTCTGCCAACTGAGAGAGTATGCTGGCAATGCTGCCCTAGCAAAGGAAAAACCACTCTGGCAAGGAGAAAGAGGCGGAGAAAGGGGCGGGGCGAGAGGCGGAGTCTCATGACGTCAGGGACATGCTAGCAAGGTTTGCTCCCGCAGGAACAGAGTTTGCGACGGGTCTTACACAGAGTGAGACAGCTGACTCAGAAAGCAAGTGTTGGGTGTCTTGAAATGGAAGTAGGAGTCTTTTCTTATTAATTGTCATTGTTTGCACTAAAGATAGAGAAAGGTGCTCAAAAGATTTTCTGCCTCCCTTGCTGAAGTAACTTGTAAAGGTAAAGGTAAAGGTAGTCCCCTGACATTAAGTCCAGTCATGTCTGACTCTGGGGTGTGGTGCTCATCTCCATTTCTAAGCCGAAGAACCAGCATTGTCCGTAGACACCTCCAAGGTCATGTGGCCGGCATGACTGCAAACTTGATGGACTATTAATACAATACCTTTTTACTTCATTGTGTGTGGAATTCCATTTATTATTCTGCTTTTTCTATCAGAATATCTTTAGCCAGCCCATGAAGTTCCTGCATTGCAGGTTGAGGAGCTAAGGCACATAAGTGCACAGTTTCTAGTACATTGCACCTGGTTTCATCATTGTTTTGAAGATCAAATGCTATGCTCTCTTTTTGAAAAGTTAGCCCAATTGAATACTGAGATGACCTTTGATAACCTGGCAGTGTAGAAAGGTCCTAAAATCTTAATTTTATGAGATTATGGAAAATACAAAGGATTTGCTTTGCTTTGAATCTCCCACTTAATCTCAAAATGCAGTTCGTAAGATTCATGAGACTGCCATATAATCCCTTCTACATTCCATATAATCCAGTTTATCAAATCAGGTCATCCACATTATCTGCTTTGAACTGGGGGCCCTTCTACATTGTCATACAATCAAGAATATCACAGCAAATAATCCACAATCTGTTATGAACTGGATTATCTGACTCTACACTGCCCTACAATCCTGTTGAAAGCAGATAATCAGGGTTAGGGTTAGGGCCGATAGTTTCCACTTATGTGGCCAAGTCCCCTTCTTCACTGCTATATAAAATCCAGATGTCAGATTTTCTGCTTTAAACTGGATTATATTAGACCACACTGTCATATAATCTGGGATAAACAGAAAACTTGGGATCAAATCCTGGGATAAAGGACATGTCTGGAAAGGGCCCTTGATCTCACCACCTACCTTCCCCAAATGTGGGAAGAATCAGAACTGACAAATTTGTCTGTCTAGATCTGAAGATTTGAGTGATGATTAAAAAGTTTGGGTTTGAATCCCTTTACATTCAACCATATTGATGGGAATATGGTTACCTCTCATTTTTTTTTCTGGAAAGACTCTTCAATTTTTGACACATATGTGGAAGCAATAACAGTATCATCTTCTACTTTGCTGGAACAACTATAACTTGAGATATAAAACATTCAAAAGCATTAGAAAGCTTTTCCTATCCCTTCCTCTGAGTTGGTTCAAAAATTAAGTTGATTCCTGTGTACTTTGTTGGGGGTGATGCATCTAAAGGGGGAAAGGAAGCCTTGACAAATGAATTTTGAACCTGTACCTAAATCTTCAGGACTGGTCACATTTGTACATTTTGGGTTGACCTTAATTGGGTTTTCTTTTACTATTTTCTACCCATGAATAATCTGGTGACTTTATACCCTGATTAGGATAAAGCACCTGAAAGACAGATGTAAAGAAAAAAGGAGAACTATAGACTACAATTACTTTTTAAGTGGATGTTTAGGATTAAGGCTTTATCATGGGGTGATAAAGAGCGAGGGGAACAATATTTCTTAGCCTTCACAGAAAAGGTATCCCAGTCCTTGCATTGTGAGGCAAGGTAGACAGTATTTTTCAGTACCAGCTGTTTTAGTGCCTAGCATCTGTGGATATTGACAATAAGCCTACCCAGGAGAGATTGTATCGTATCACTTAACACTGAGAATATTCAAAGCATTTTATGAACCTGAATTTTGTCATAACAGACATCTCCATGCTTACTTGCATGTTTAGATGCAGCACTAGAGTACTTTGTTTTATAGCAACAGCAGGTATTTCCTGAGCAGATATTGAATAAGAAAAATGAGGTGAGAGGGAAAATTTAACCGAAACAAGAACATGTCCACACTAATCTTGAGAAACTTGCCTATTTAAAACTATAGTGTCCAGAATTCTACATGTAGCATGGCCACTTGTGATCCAAAAGATTAACGTTTTGAAACTTTGATCTTCTCTTATATATATGAGTCATTGAATCAATTTCTCATGGTTTGTTGGCATGAAATGGAATATATTAATCATCAGTTTAACTGTATTGTATTGTATTGGTAGGTAAAGGTAAAGATTTCCCCTGACATTGAGTCTAGTCGCATCTGACTCTGGCAGGTGGTGCTCATCTCCATTTTTAAGCCAAAGAGCCAGAGTTGTCCTTAGATGCTTCCAAGGTCATGTGGCCAACATGACTGCATGGAGCACCATTACCTTCCTGCAGAAGCGGTACCCATTGATCTATACATTTGCATGTTTTTGAACTGCTAGGTTGGCAGAAGCTGGGGCTAACAATGGGAGCTCACCCCACTCCCCGTATTCGAGCCACCAACCTTTTGGTCAGCAAGTTCAGCAGCTCAGCAGTTTAACCCATTGTGCCACCATGTCATTATTTGGACATGATGCCAAATAATGTAGATGGAAGATTTTATTCTATTTTTTAGATTTGGGATACAGAAGAAAGGTTATTTCTCAAGACAACAAGAGCTGCAAGACTTTTTCATCTTTAAAAACAAATAAAGAAACAAAATACAATGGTTTTTGTGTTTATAGAACACACACACAAAAGTTGTACATAAAATGTACAGCTTTTTGCAAAATCTAGGCTTGCTTTCAACCACCCTAGAGCCCCAAAACTTTTTAAAAATGTGTATTACTTCCCTCTCTCTCCCTCCAAGAAATGAGATATGGTTAAATCACTTTGAACCACTAAAGTTTATCACCAGCAGAAGGGACTTTCGATTATGATTTTTGGCAGATAGTGGGTCAAAAATAGAATTAGGCGGATTGCTTCAAAACAAAAGTTATCCCCATCATCTGGTTGCTATCTCCTTGTTGCTATTGCTGTTGCAGTCTGCAAGCCCTGTTTG
Organism: Anolis sagrei; assembly: GCF_037176765.1. Taxonomy (NCBI): domain Eukaryota; kingdom Metazoa; phylum Chordata; class Lepidosauria; order Squamata; family Anolidae; genus Anolis; species Anolis sagrei. The sequence goes on along the minus strand of NC_090025.1, from coordinate 129,691,895 downwards.
ATTTATGGTGATCTTGAAGTAACCCTATCACAGTTTTCTTGGCAAGCTTTATTTAGAGTGAGTTTATCTTTGACTTCCTATGAGGCTGAGAAAGTGTGATTTCTGCAAGTGGATTTCTATGGCTGATCAGGAATTTGAATATTAAGTCACAGGGCCCTTCCAGACAGGCCCTATATCTCATGATCTGAACCCAGGCTTTCTGTTTATCCCAGATTATCGGGCAGTGAGGACTCATATAATCAAGTTTAAAACAGAAAATCTGGGATCACATCCTGGGATATAGGGCCTGCCTGGAAGGGCCCTCAGCGCAACACTCAAACTATTTCATACACTTGTCTAAAAACTTACTAGTAGGAAGCGTATTCACATAGGAAAATATATATTCCCTTTCTGTATGGAAAGAAACAATTGCAGAGGAATTAAGCTTCTGGAAATTAAAGCCTTGGTTTACATCAGGAGTATAGATATGTGACCTTCAAGTGATTGTTGGATCACCATTCCCTCATTTTTTCATCATTGGCTATGCTGGCTATAGGTAACGGGAGTTGTGATCCAAAAACATTTGTAGCACCACATATTCTCCATCTCTGCCTCAGATGACAGCCATCTCAATATAAGGAGAAAGAACTTACAGTAAAGGATTTCCAGCATAAACCTGTGCATAGCCCTATTCCTCTGAAGACATGCATACTAGAGCCCTTCCAGACAGATCCAATATCCCAGAATCTGATTCCAGGTTTTCTGCTTTAAACTGGATTATATGAGTCCACATTTCCAGATAATCTGGGATAAACAGAAAACCTGGGGAATCAGATCCTGGGGTATAGGGCCTGTCTGGAAGGGTTCCTATGGGTTATTAGCAGGGAAGAGGCAATATTAGATTTTAACTATAGACTGTTTTTCACTGAAACATCAAGGGCTTCTAACCAGAGGGAGACACAACATAATCAGCTAAGGAAGGAAATCTGTTTTCTACCTAAGGTTTCATGTATTTATTAATTTAGGACCCATCTACACTGCCATATAATCCAATATCTGAATTCAGATTATCTGATTTTAAACTGGATTATAAGGCAGTGTAAACTTATATAATCCAGTTTAAAACAGATGATCTGAAACTAAATTATATTGTCATTATAGACAATGCCTTAGAAGAGCAGACAAGAACTGTTTGCTATGATACTGTTCAAGATTAGGAAAAACAGATCTTGGTAATCTACTGCAATTATGATCTATTGGAACATCATGATGTAACTTCTGCCTGCTTCTGAGCTGTAAGGTCCTACTTGGGATACACAAAGCACATCACTTCCCTTATCAATCCATTTTGGGGGAGATTGCTTTCCAGCCTTTGGGGAATGGTTGTTATGTCTTGATTTTAGTGTTTAGGGTGTTTTATTATCTCAATTGAAACTTTTTTCCCCTGTTAAATTTTACTGAAATGATAAAGCATTCAAAGAAAGAGAAAAATTGAGGTTTTGATCATTCCATTTCAGTATTTTCTTTTCAATTAGTATGCTTTTTAACAGCGAAAAGCAGCATGAAACCAGCAGGAGATTGATTTGGGCAAAAGGAAATAAAGGAGGGGAGGGGGAGGAGAGAGAAATTCATTAAAAGAATCATTCTGCAATGAATGGTTTTGCCATATCTATAAAACAGTGGCAGTTCATGGACCGAGCGAGGGAGATATCGCATCCTCAAATTATTCAGTGAACTTCCATATCACTCATCCCATGAGCTGCCCTTACAGTGAAAACTAACTTTCATGTGTAAAAAGCTCTGTTCTTGCCACAATTGTCTTCCCACAAATTTCTCATCCATCATCCAATCTACTTTGATGAGAGTTCATCTACAACTACTTTGAGAATTTATATATTTTTTATGTTTTAATCTGGACAATTCATTTTACAAACCTCAAGCTAGTTCTTTCTAGTAGTGTTGATACCCTCCATGCCAAACACTGCCAATCCTCTAAAACTTCTAGATCAGTGGTTCTCAACCTTCTTACTATCGTGACCCCTTAATACAGTTCTTCATATTGTGGAGATCCCCAACCATAAAATTATTTTCATTGCTACTTCATAACTAGAATTTTGCTACTGTTATGAATCAAATCTGATATACAGGATGTATTTTCATTCACTCGACCAAATTTGGCACAAATACCCGATATGCCCAAATTTGAATACTGGTGGGATTGGGTGAGGGATTGATTTTGTCATTTGGAAGTTGTAGTTGCTGGGATTTATAGTTAATCTACAATCAAAGGGCGCTTTCCCCTCTGCCTTGAAGGAACACAAGGCTTCTTCCAGCCTCGCACACTCTCCCTCACCTGCACATGTGTACAACACTGCCATGTGCCAAGCACACCTGCTCTCCCCTCCCCTCTTGGAGTCTCAGAAACAGCCCTCCTCTTGGCTGAGAGGCCAGCTGAGAGGCCGACCAATCATAGGAGGAGGAGGGCTTTTGGTAGGAGGATTTGCTGTCTGTTTCCAAAAAGAAAGAGAAGGACAGGTGGAAAGATCTTCAGCCTTCTCTGCCACAAGGGGTCCTAAGACCATCAGGAAAATGTGTTTTTTGGTGGTCTTTGGTGACTCCTCTGAAACCCCCTCATGACCCCTGCAGGAGTCCCAACTCCCAGGTTGAGAAATGCTGTTCTAGATAGTGCCATATCAAGGTAGGCTGTTTTGGGCTTCCTTCACTTTACATCTAAACCACACTGTCCACCTTTTAGTCTCATTTGTTCCTTTTCTAATATCCAGCATACATATTGCTTATTTGAGATTTAAAAGTTGTGATTCATTCTTTAAAAAAGGGCTGTCTTTCTCATTCGTTTTATTTTAAAATTGTGTGTCATCTTAAGGTCAATTTTTTAGATAAAAGCAATGAAACAAACTAGGATCTGCTCTGCAAATCCAGAATCTTACACTTTTACCAACTAATAGGTGTACATGTTGTTGTTGTTCATTCGTTCAGTCGTCTCCGACTCTTCGTGACCTCATGGACCAGCCCACGCCAGAGCTCCCTGTCGGCCGTTACCACCCCCAGCTCCCTCAAGGTCAGTCCAGTCACTTCAAGGATGCCATCCATCCATCTTGTCCTTGGTCGGCCCCTCTTCCTTTTGCCTTCCACTTTCCCCAGCATAATTGTCTTCTCTAGGCTTTCCTGTCTCCTCATGATGTGACCAAAGTACTTCAACTTTGTCTCTAGTATCTTTCCCTCCAGTGAGCAGTCGGGCTTTATTTCCTGGAGGATGGACTGGTTGGATCTTCTCGCAGTCCAAGGCACTCTCAGAACTTTCCTCCAACACCACAGCTCAAAAGCATCGATCTTCCTTCGCTCAGCCTTCCCTAAGGTCCAGCTCTCACATCCGTAGGTGACTACAGGGAATACCATGGCTTTGACTAGGCGGATCTTTGTTGCCAATCTGATGTCTCTACTCTTTACTATTTTATCGAGATTGGACATTGCTCTCCTCCCAAGAAGTAAGCGTCTTCTGATTTCCTGGCCACAGTCTGCATCTGCAGTAATCTTTGCACCTAGAAATACAAAGTCTGTCACGGCCTCCACGGTTTCTCCCTCTATTTTCCAGTTGTCAATCATTCTTGTTGCCATAATCTTGGTTTTTTTGACGTTTAGCTGCAACCCGGCTTTTGCGCTTTCTTCTTTCACCTTGATTAGAAGGCTCCTCAGCTCCTCCTCGCTTTCGGCCATCAGAGTGGTGTCATCTGCATATCTGAGGTTGTTAATGTTTCTTCCAGCAATTTTCACCCCAGCTTTGCATTCATCCAGCCCCACACATCGCATGATGTGTTCTGCATACAAGTTAAAAAGGTTGGGTGAGAGGATGCAGCCTTGCCGTACGCCTTTCCCAATCTTGAACCAGTCTGTTGTTCCGTGGTCAGTTCTTACTGTTGCTACTTGGTCCTTGTACAGATTCCTCAGGAGAGAGACAAGGTGGCTTGGGATGCCCATCCCACTAAGAACTTGCCACAATTTATTATGATCCACACAGTCAAAGGCTTTAGAATAGTCAATGAAGCAGAAGTAGATGTTTTTCTGAAACTCCCTGCCTTTCTCCATTATCCAGCGGATATTGGCAATTTGGTCTCTCGTTCCTCTGCCTTTTCTAAACCCAGCTTGAACATCTGGCAACTCTCGCTCCATGTATTGCTGGAGTCTTCCTTGCAGGATCTTGAGCATTACCTTACTGGCATGAGAAATAAGGGCCACTGTACGGAAGTTTGAGCAGTCTTTCGCATTTCCCTTTTTTGGTATGGGGATATAAGTTGATTTTTTCCAGTCTGATGGCCATTCTTGTGTTTTCCATATTTGCTGGCAAATGGCATGCATCACCTTGACAGCATCATCTTTTAAGATTTTAAACAGTTCAGCTGGGATCCCGTCGTCTCCTGCTGCCTTGTTGTTAGCAATGCTTCTTAAGGCCCATTCAACCTCACTCCTCAGGATGTCTGGTTCTAACTCATTCACCACACCGTCAAAACTATCCTCAATATTATTATCCTTCCTATACAGATCTTCTGTATAGTCTCGCCACCTACACATATTATTACTGCCTCATCCCAGTGAAGTTGATGGCAGCTAAAAAATAAAGGCGAATCTGCCATAAAGTCAGCAAGGCATTACAGACACTCAAAGCTAGCAGAGTTTGGTTGCTTTCCCTTTCCCCAGTGCATGACCCTGAAAAAATGCAGCCACAGATGTATTATACCAACGGTCATTATCAACTATTGTAGACCCATAAAGTCAATTGCTGAATAGTATCAATTAAGTAAATGTCATTGCTTCTGCACTAGTTTGGACTAGCTGTTGGATTTATATAATCTTTTTTGGCACCAATTGTATTTCCCTGAAAGAAAATTCCAAAGGTTGCAAGAGCAGATATTTTGGTCTCCTGTAAATGATAAGTGGCTTTTTTTTCTTATGGAATACGTGCATAAAATGAACAACGTCAAACTGAATTTAACCTGATTTTATTTTGCATCCAAGAAAGTTAGAATGTGATCCTATGGACAGCTTCCTAGAAATCAATCATATTCTATTAGTAGGACTCGCTTTGAATGTATATATAGGCCTGCACAATTTTATATTGTTTATTTTGGAGGCTTGTCCTTCAAAAATATAAATGTGCAAAGGACAAAGAAGAGGTTTTTTACTTATAGAATATCAAGGTATTAATTAAACGTCTGAACTGGTATGTGTTTGTACAGCACTCTTCCTTTTTCACCCTCTGAATAGCTCTGTCAAATGTATATCCTAACCTGGTAATTAGGCTGTGAGTGTGCAAAGGCCCAGAATGCTGTGGAATCAAAACAATTCATTTTAATGAGATTGTAAGTGGGTAACAAAATGAAATTACAGTGAAATATCATCTGTTTGACATTGCAGAGCATTTTTCAGCTATGGATCCTGGCATCTGTTTTATTTATGTTTATACTAGAACCATTTAATTTCTAGAAACATAAACTTTTATGCCTTAATTTAGTGCTACAGAAATGATCTGAAGCAATGTTCCATCATCTCCGGACAGCTGAAGGTCAAAGAATTGCACCTTTACTTCTGTCCTCTAGTCTTACTCAACAGTCACAAAATCAACATGGATAACTCCAACTGACATACAGCCCTTTTTTAAAAAAAATCCCTTCATACTCTTTTTATTGTGCTAAGCTGTTATTTAATAAATAAATAAACTGTTATGCCTTCATTTAGTGCTGCAAAAATGATCAGAAGCAATGTTACAACACCACAGGACAGCTGAAGGTCTCAAAGAATTGCACTTTTACTTCTGTCCTCCAGTCTTACTCGACAGTCACAAAATCAACATGGATAACTGACATACAACTCCGTTTCTGGAAAATCCCTTCATACTTTTTTCATTGGGCTATGCTGTTTTCATAAACCTAAGGTTGTGTGGCTTAGTTCAGGACATTATGCTGGACTCTCCATTTTGGTCATTTCTTTATCTGTTCCTCTGGTATTAAGAGCTAGGCTCTGAATTTGGTGTTTACTGTGGGTTTTCTACCATTGAATTATTCTGAATATGTGTGAAATCTTTCCTCAGTGTGATTTAACATAAGTTTCCATGGACTGGGCAGTGGATGCATCTATAGCAGTGGTTCTTAACCTTTGGGCTGAGGAACACCAGTGGGCTGCAAGGATAAAAATTTGGTCTGCAAGCCTTCCTCTTCTTTTATTTTATTTTTGCTCCTTTCATGCAGCCTGCTACTCCTTTCCTGTCACTGACTATGGCATATGTTCTGTATCAGAAAGTCGAGCTGATATGGTCTATACAATGCAATTTTCTGAATCAGCACCTCAATCTAAAGTTGACCAAAAACTGATTCATAGCCCTTTTGTACTAATGTTGGAGCGTGGTCTCTGGTTAAGTAGTCCCTGGTGAAGTGGTCTCTGGTAAAAGTTGTCCCTGGTGAAGTTGTCCCTGGTGAAGTGGTCCCTTGTGAAGTGGTCCCTGGTCAAAGTGGTCCCTGGTCAAAAAAAAGTCTGGGAACCATTGATCTATAGTGTAGAATTAATGCAGTTTGATACCATTTTAACTGACATGACTCAATTCTATAGAATCCTGGGAGTTGTCGTTTTACAATGTTTAGCCTTGTAACGAGGCCACCAATTTGCGAGAAGAAGAAGCCATCAGTTTGTAACGGTTTTGTAAAGGAGCCGCCACTCTGTAAGGGCTTATTAATTTGATAGCATAGCTAATAGCTAGTAGTATTGGTTTGGTCTTTCTTCAGGGTGTAGCGTGACTTAACTTGGAAAGGATTTGTAACAGAGACCGGGCTTTATAAAAACTGTAACAAGTTTATTGAAATGTAGCAGAAGCTTGACGGTCTCAATGTTTCTTACTCTTAGAGGCACATATCTTCAGAGGTTACATTCATAACACTCTTTAAAACAACTCTGGAAAGGACAGGTTTCAAACTTTTTCTTCAAACTGTGTTTCTTCCCTTAATAGGTTACTTCAGATACAAGCTTATTCTTTCTTTGTGATATTTCTATTGCAATAAAGATTCTCACTGGGTTTCTCTCACCCCTTCTACTCATACACTAAATGCTAATATAAATAAGTCAACTCGACTTATCTAAACTACCTAGGCTAAAAGCCAAAACCTTCCTGATCCTCACTACAGTAGAGTCAGCCTTTCCCTGTAGTTTTTAAAACTACAGTCTACCTTCCTGGTTCTCACTACTACAGAACCAGCCACTCCTGCAGTTCAGACTACAGACTGACCATTTAAAAATGGCTGTCCTGCCAAGTGGCAGTTTGCTCCACCCCTATTTCCATAGCAACCCAGCTCAAAGTGAGCTGAGCAGGCTACCATCCCCCAGTTATGCTATTCTACATACTTAGCCTTTTAAATGCCTTTCTATAACTATACATAACAGTAGATTAAAATTTACACTTCACCACAAGCCTTTTCTCTTAGACTCCAAAGAATCGAGACATCTCAGTTAATATGCTGTCACACTGCATTAATTCTATGGTGCAGATGCACAGAGTGTGCTTGCAGAGTAGCTTTAGGACATGCCCATATTCTTGAAGTTTCCGATATGTATGACAAAAGCACTGAATATCTGATTTTGTGGTTGTATACTCATCTTGGACTGACACTTGTTTGTGGTCCTTTTCCTCCCATGACTTTTTATGATCCCCTGTCTCTTCCAGCCTTCCCCTAACTTACTTCCTCATTTACTTGCAGCATTTTATTTGAAACACACTCATGTCAGAAGAAAATTATCTTTACCTTTAACTTTTAATGATGTTTTTTTCTTCTTTTAAAAAATATTTTGGACCACCCTAATTTATAAAAGTCAGGATACAAGACTATGAAATTTCCTAGCACTGAAAAAAGATGGCATGCTTTTACCTTGGGAAGGTTTTCCACAACTAGGTTAACACCATATAGAAAGTTATCTCTCAATGGCATATTGTACATATCCCTTGATGAGAATATAAGGAAGAAAATCTTAACCAAACTTCTTCAAAGATGGCCAGGTTGATACTGAGCAAAGGCATGCAAATTGTGGTCCTCCAGGAATTGTTACACTGCAGCTTTCATGGTCTCTCTCCACTGGCTATATTCACAGGTGTAACAAGTGTTTAGAGCCTCAAATTGTACAGCCCTAGCAATATTTTGTATTTCTAAAGGTGTTCCCTCTGGTAACTGGTTTACAAACTGTCTAAGGACCTTAGAGGTAAGAACCAGTTTCTTGAATATAATTTGAAATATGTTTACCAAAGCGAAACATGGGAGATAGATCTTGTTCCTTTAATTTTTGTGTTGAAAAGAAAATATTATCAAATGTTGCTTGTTACTTGCTGTATGAAAAGCACCTGATGCTGAAATTTCCTCTTCTGCACAATTATTAAAAGTATAGGAGTATCTCTAGTTTTAGCCCTAGTTTGGGAATAGATATCATGCACCAAATGAAAAAACCTAGATCAGGAAGCAATTGTCAGAGTATCAAATACACAGAATCTAAATCACAATCACTGATCTCTTTTTCATTTTCTCAATTGCAGCTTTCTCTTTGGTATCCAAATAAGGATATAATCTTCTGTTTGTTTGTTTTTTTAAAAAGTTTAAATCATGAACAAATAATTTCAAACGTTTTCTCCTCATTGACCAAAATTATTAGTTTTGTTTCTCTTTCTGAACTTACTTTATTGGGACTTCAGGGCATTTTTGTGAAAAGAAATTTGTACAACACACCCCAACATTTTTGTTCAATCCTGTATGACAATTAATTATTATTATAGATTTATTTGTACATAACAACACAGCACACATGCATATTAGGTTTAAGTGTCTGGGATTCGTCTCTGAATATTGGATTCTTCCCAAGAGCCAAGGATATTAAAAGTATTTCTGTAGAATGTGTGCACTTCCAAAAAGTGCTGTCTTCTGCAGCATGTGGATTGATGTTCTGTCCAACATCAAGGCTTTTATAACAACAACAACAACAACAACAACAACAACAACAACGTTATTCTTATAACTTGCATCCATCTCCCCAAAGGGATTATGTGTGGTTTACATGGGGACCAAGCCCAGAATAAACAAATAATTCATAGTACTAAATTAAAATACATAGCAAAATAATATAATTCATACATTTAAAACAGAGGATGTAACAGCATCATCAAAATAAAACAATCAGCATCACAAAATTGAAAGTTGGACATAATCTGATTCGTGAGGGAAGGCCAGGGCTTGTTCAAAAATGCAGGATAATATGATCAGGGCTGGGAATAAAGTGCTGGAGAACTGGAACAACAAATAAATTAAGGGTGAAAAGGGATGGTTGCAAACTAAACTGTTATTCAAAGGCACATTGGAACATCCAAGTTTTTAAGTCTTTACGGAATGTGGACAAGGTGGAGGCTTATCTGATTTCCCTGGCGAGAGAGTTCCAGAGGAGGAGGCCACCACAGAGAATGCCCTCTTCCTCGTACCTACCAACTGTGCTTGTGATGGAAGTGGGAAGGAGAGGACGGCCTCCCCAGCAGATCTTAGAGCTTGCATTGGTTCATAGGGAGAGATATGGTTGCAAAGATAAGCGGGACCTGAACCGTTTAGGGCTAGCATTTTTCAAGGCCATTAAATGCTAATCAATGTGGTCAGTTGAAAGATTCATAACTACCTCCAACAGACAAGAGTTCTTTCTCCTACCCTGGACATTCCACAGATATATGAACCCCATTTTCCTAGTTCCCAACAAATCTGACAACCCCTGAGGATGCCTGCCATAGATGCAGGTGAAACATCAGGAGAGAATGCTTCTGGAACATGACCATACAGCCTGAAAAACTTACAACAACCCAGTGATTCCAGCCATGAAAGCCTTCAACAGCACATTAAATAATGTATGAAAGTGTGATGATATAAAACAGTATAAATGTACTACTTAAAATAATTTGCCTATAGCTCTTGCTTATTAAAATCCAATATAATTAAAATACAACACATTAAATATAAATAATAATACTAAAATCTGGATGAGATAAAAATACATTCGAGTATCTCTAAAGCAATATACTACAATATTAGCAATAAATTTGGCCTGAATTTTAATTGCAACCAGGGCAGAAAGAAAAAGCCCTGTGAGTTACCATAGAATTGATAACATTATTGGAATGTAGATACAACAGAATAGATCCCAATAATTTGGTTCCAAAAATTATGGACAGGAGAGCAAATAAAATGGCAAATCCTCGATTTTACAATTCATTTTTTAAATCTCAGCCAGTTCAACAAACAGGAAAACCAAAAATAGCCTGCAATGTAGAGAATCCTCAATTGGAATTAGTGCTAGCTGTTGCATAGAGCCAGTGCTTGTTTTGATAATTGTCACATGTTTTAATTTTTATTCACAAAACAATGAGCTTCATCTAAAACCTCATCCTACCCTCCTTTGGAGAGCAAAATCTGATTTCTGTTAGTCTACTCAAATAATTGGTTTGCCAAAAGTAAATATTACAATTTCCAGGGATGGAAACTGAAGTGACTATATCATTTAAGATCCAAAATATCTCTCTCTCTCTCTTTCTCTCTCTCTCTCTCCATATATATATATATATATATATATATATATATATATATAATTTGGTGAGGCATATGATCAGCTTGAAATTAGATCTTAGTAACTCTATTTTAGAGAGAATGTGTAGTTGTTCATTTGCAGGAAGCAATTAATGTTTTATTTCAATGAACATATGGAAGCTTACTTTAAATAGGATGCCCAAATGATATTTAATATAATGTCTACAACACTTAATCACATGAATATGGGAGTCTTACTACAGTACTAGTGGTAGTATAAGACTTATAGAAATCAATGATGTGTGGTGTCAGTGGAAAATTATTAAGATTCTGCAGATAAATATTGCATGCAATATCTTTTATAACCAAGGACCCTTCAACACAGGTACTAAAATCTGGTTTAATGGAATAGTATTATACAGTATTCCCTCACTTATCGCGGGTGACCCATTCCAGGACCACCCGTGATAAGTGAAAATCCACAAAGTAAGGATGCTTCGCCCACTCGGCAGCAGCCTTGTCCTCTTCGCAGAATCTGCTGCTCGTTGCCTTGGAGGCCCCTTGGGAGCCATTGATGGCACTGCCAGGCTGGCCTGAGATCTCTTGGGGAAGTTGATGGCCTATGAGGCGGCAAGCAGCAGACTCGGCGAAGAGGAAGAGGCCACTGCCAAGTGGGTGGAGTGTCCTCCATTCAGCAGTGGCCTCATTCTCTTTGCCGAATCTGCTGCTCGCCGCCTCGGAGGCCCCTTGGGCAAGTTGATGGTCTCCAAGGCGGCGAGCAGCAGACTCGGCAAAGAGGACAAGGCCACTGCTGAGTGGGTGGAGACAAGCCCCAGGGTAAGGCCTAGCACCTGGATCCCCCTCTCCTCCTCCTCTTCCTCCTCCTCCTCCTCCCCTCTGCGGCTCCCCCCCCCCCCGCTTATTGCGGATCCACGAAACAGCAAGTCAGCAATAAGCGAACCGCGATATAGCGAGGGAACACTGTATATATTTCCTTCCAAAGCATGTTGCAGGACTAAAAAACCACAGGTATCTGAGGTATCTTGCAATATGATTTGGGAGGTGCAAAATTGCTTGGTTTTAATGAAGATCCAGTGAAATTAGTTTGTACCTATAGCTATATGTTTCCTAGGACCATTAATAGTAAACCAAAGTGCATGGAATAATATATGCAATGTATGTACTATGTTGTGTCCCTAGACTACCATAGTTGCCAGTTTTGTTTTCCACAGATTTTCTTAGAGTCTACGATAATATGTGAATTAATAGTATGGTTGCAATCCAACATCACATAGTATTAATAGCCATACGTGAACATACTCTTTGTGAGCACTATGCAATTCCATGTAGAATAGCAAAATTATGCAACACATGTAAATGACTAGGTCCCTTTGTACAATGCACAATCTGAAATATATGCTGCACAACACACAACCATGACTTCAATTTCTTCCTAAAAGACAGGAGGGATATATTTGTGATGCTGGGGGGAGCGAGATCAGGACCTCCCCGGATGTCTCTAAGTGGAAGTCAGGCTGTGATGGTGATCATGTTATATGTGAATAATTTCATTCAATAATATTTCTCTTTTAAAACAAATAATCATAATTATTATTTTAAATGAAAGTTCCTGCTTTGCCTCTTGACTGACTGTAATAGGAATTGGATTTCTCTATAGGAAGGTGATCTCATGCAAACTTTTCCTCAAATTGACTCAAAGTAGTATGATGGCTTTTCAAGAAAAGATGCAAGAATGACTCGTACTGTCTCTTTTTCCACACCTCTGAATTTTATCTACAGTGCTGGTGATGCACATTAAGGAAACATACATCATTAAGTGGCAGCAGTGTATAGTAAGCCCTCTACATTTGTGACTTGGATGTTGCAGCTTCGATAATTTCTGGATTTGATTAAAATGTTCCTTCTAAGAATTTCTATATCTTCCAGTGCGGCTCTATGTCTGAAGGATCTAGAGATTCTTAGAAAGAGATTCTCTCAGATTAAAAATTGCATTTTATTTGCATTTTTTCCATTTTTGTGTGGGGTCCTATGCCTCTAACCTCAGTGAACATAGACACTTTATTCCCTTCCCTCTTTGTTTGCGATCTAGCAGCAAAGGCATTTAGTTTCCCTTCCCTTCCCATCATTGTTGTAGTTATTTTCCCATCCAATGAAGCTCCTAAGAGTCCATTTTTTATTCATGTGAATTAACTTGACACTGAAATGTTTACAAAATATTTGCTCAGTCTTACTTTGAATGATGGCTGCTACCTGACAGAAACCAAGCATGATGTTGGATCAAGCAATGAGCTTTCCTTTTCCATGTGGAGGTTAATACAATTATAGAGTATAAAGAAGATCTAATGTTATCGTCTTTGCTCCCCTCTGAGAGTTTTGTATCATTAGTGAAAAGAATAAATAGATTGACTAATTCATAAGGTTTACAACTCGCAGGCAAATACAAGGTCATTTTTAGTTTAGCTGCTTGATTAAAGAATGACTTTAAAAAACCTCCACCACAAAAACATAGTGGAGAAATCTTACTGCAGTGTGCATTTGAGTCAAAAATAGAAATGCAAAAAAGTCTCAGCTTATTAAAACAGTTAATGTTCTTCTGGATGTTTCTTATTTTATGCCCTCGTATTACTTCAGGCAGTTGTACTTATCTTGAGCCTGGGTATAATCCTTTTGTGGATTACTGTGGAGCTGTAAGCACATCTCTACATTCACAGTTTCATAAATATGTTCAAATACCAAAGGCGCTTTTCATTTTAAGTGGAATGAATACTGTATCCCACTGGAAGCCATTAGATATTCTCTATGGTGCACAAAAGTGAAAGACGGTAGCATCTTTGAAATGTAAAGCACCTTTCTCAATAGATGTATTTCTCTTATGGGCCATTCTCTTTTCAAAAAAAAATATGGCTTTTGAAAGGTTTTGAGAAAATGTCTCGTCTTTCTTTTTCCTAGCAATGAAGAATGGAGAGTGAGATCATAGTTCTAGATGGCTTTGTTATGAGTAGAAACAACATATTTATGTAAGGTTTCTCCCTTTATTAATAAATCCATTAAGAGTTCATTATTTTGGGTTTGAAGTCTTGGTTTTTACCTTCATGGCAGCAAGATCAATTTAGGGAAATGTTGTATGTGGACATAGGGAAGTCCTAGGACCACACAAAACAATTTTTCCCAAATGGATCATACTGACATAAAGGCAAAGCTGAAGGTATACCTAGGCAGCCTTAATCCTAGTGAGCCTTTGGTATCCACTAGGGGTTGGTTCCAAGAATCCTCATGTAAACAAAAATCAGTGGGTGTTCAAATCCCATTATATACATGGCATAGTAAAATGATAACTGTTCTATAAAATGGACAAATCAAGTTTGCAGTTTAGATTCTTTAAAAACAGTTCAAACTGTGGATGGTTGAATTTGGATTCAGAGGGTTGCTATGAAGTGCTGACTGTATACTAAAAGCATCAGATTCCATCTAATCTTGATAGCTAAGCAGGATCATCTGTGGTTAATACTTGGATAGGAGACCACCAATGAAAACCAGGTGCTGTAGGCTATATTTCAGAGAAAGTAACTGGGAAAACTATGTCACCAGTTAATTTATGGCAAACCCATTAATTTCAAGGTATATTTCTTGCTATACCCCTGCCCTGATGAAATTAATGGGTTTGCCATAAATTAACTGGTGACTTTAACTAACATACATATAGGGAAATCTTAGATGTCTTAGATCTATAGTTTTATTTTCAACTTGAATTAACTATTTGGAAAAAATGAAGAGGGGCCAATTAAGTTTATCTGAGGGCAGTTGAAGATATCCTAAAGATCTACTTTAGCACTAGACCCAACATGCTGTAGTGGCTTGAGCATTGGATTACAATTCTGGAGAACAGAGTTTAAATCCTCTCTCAGACATAAAAAACCATAGGCCTTGGGCAAGTCACAAGAGGAAGGCACTGGAAAACCCTCCCCTGAATGAATCCCCCACCCCGCGCTCCAACAGGGTTGCCATAAGTGGGAAACAACTTCAATGTACACAACAAAAACAACTCTAGCACTTTGTTATGTTTGTGTTGGCATTATGGCTCATTCTACAGTTTTGCAGGGGTGGGGTATTTTGTCTGCAGACAATCAGTCTGCAGACAAACAGTCATTGTGGTAGAATACTCTGTTAAAAAAACTCTGAGGTCAGGCAAAAAGAAGTGGGTTTTAGTGGCAGAAGTTTCAGTAATCTATGGCTTGGTTGACTGCCAGCATTTTCATTGAGATCAACAAGAATTACCCTCAGATAATGGACTTAACGTGGACAAGGACTGTCACTGTCATTCATGTTAATGAAAAGTTCATTCCACAACCTTTCAATGATAGCTTGGAGTCTAAATGCAGTGGCAGCATTCTAGAAAAATGAGAGGGGACAATTTCTGCTTATGCTACAGACCGTATGTTGAAATTTCTCTTGAGAAGCATCTACATTTCAACACCCAGGTTGCTGTTATATATATCAAGAGCCCACAGTTGTAAATATTTATATGGCTCAGTGTACCACAAATGTTTGCCAATGTAGCACACATTTTGCTTTTTTAAAAAGTAGTCTTCTCTTTATAATCTTGTCGTTGTTGTAAAATAGTGGGCTTTGCATAAATGATCTTACAATATTTGGTACTGTTGCAATCTCATAATGGATACATCTAAGAAGAGGCCTTTTGATCTGGCTAAGAACCAACTGCTGGTAAAATACATTTGTGGATAACAGTTCCAGAATTTTCCCACTAGCCAGTCACTGGCTGAGTTGTCTGGTGGATTCTGGGAATATGGTCTAACCAAGTCCCAAGTTTTGCTGAGGACTAATTGTCACACAGTTATATACACACAGTTTAATAATAATAATAATAATAATAATAATAATAATAATAATAATACCTTTATTTATATACCGCTCTCCGCTCTATCTCCCCCGGGGGGGGGGGGGGGGGGGGAGACTCAAAGCAATTTCCAAGCAACAACATCAAAACATACAGAGTCACAACATGAAAAAAAAACAGTAACAGCAACATATGCATGGAATTACCGAAAAACACATCTCTCTCTATCTCTACACACACACAGCCTGTTCTTCATGTCTATTTGTTAGGGCATGGAAAAGGAATGTGTCAGGACAATTAAAAAGGCTGGGTCAAGACTGATATAAATTGAAATAAGATGGGGCTGGCATTTGGATACAGAAACCACCAAGTCTTCGAACTCTTACAAAAAGAGGGGAGGAATGAGACCTATCTGATTCTCCTTGGAAGGCCATTAGAGGTGGGGGGAGGGCACCACCGAGAAGGCCCTCTCTCTTGTCCCCACCAACCATGCATATTCCTATGAATTATAGGCATCAAAGTCAATGATGAGGGATACTGAAATTTGCAATTCAGTATCTGGAGGGCTGCACTTTATCCACTCCTTATCTAAAATGATTGAACCATTTAAAGATGGTGAGTTATCATGGTTGAAAAGATGGTTGATGGGCAGTGGTGGAACTCTATGTTTTAAAGCTCTTCCCCTTTATATTTATATTTAATATTCTTCTTTTTAGTTTAGTTGTTGTTGCTGTTGTGTGCCTTCAAGTAATTTCTGACTTATGACAGCTATAAGGTGACCCTTTTATGTGGTTCTCTTGGCAAGCATTGTTCAGAGGTCGGACAGGGTTGCTTTTGCCATCATCTGAGGCTATAAGACTGTGACTTGACCAATAGATTTCCATAGCTGAGCAGGGATTTGAACCCTAGTCTCCTGTTCTAATCTAATGCTCAAACTGAGAGTGTGACGTTCTCCCATGCTTTTGTGAAAGATGGGATCCACTGAAGATTTCTCTGAAAATTCTTCTCTGAGAAAGCTCAGTTCAACACTTCCACTAGAGACAGAGTAAATAAAGGTCCTTTACCTCATGTCCTCTTCTCCTTTGGGATATGCTCTCATCATTTAGTGACTTTGTTTGCTCTTGTGTGTGACAAATGGTAGTTGACGTAAGGGGAGTTAATTTGGAATCTGGAATTCAGGGCATTAAAGACAGGATAGTTCAGCTTGAGAGAAATGGGTTTAGCTTTGGATTTACTCTTTTTTTAGTTTTATTACCCCCTACCTCTTGATCTCACGATGCCCTCAGAAGTACTATTGTAATTCCTACTGGTTGCAGAGATCCCATTTACTGTGACTAGATGATGACACTTGGGTTTCATATAGGCTAAATGAACTGAAACTGACCTGAACACTAGCTACAAGTTTCCATCTAAGCTAATGGACTTGTTAAATGAAGTGCTGTGTTCTTCAACTTGCATGTTCATGAAATGCATACAAAGGAATGTTAATGTTCTTCTTTCTCCACGAGTATTCTGTTCTTTAACTTTCACAGTAACATGGAAAGCTATCAAATTTCAAGGTTATTAAGACCAAAATAAAATTCATTCTAACCAGATAGCTCCCTAACTATTTTTCAGTCAGCATTAAGCATATTAAACAAATATATTTTATTTAGTTCATGCCAGAACTGGGAACTGCATTTGACAACTTCCTAAATCTTTTCGCATTTCCTTTGTTTCCTTCAGGGACAATTAAAAATATTTTTACATTCTTCTGAAAAGAACTATTAACTGTAATGCAGGATAAATAGTGTACTCTCCTAAATGGTTATTAATGTGTGCTTTGCATTTCTAGGTCTACCAACGTGAGTCCTTTCTGGGAGAGAGGTGTGGGTTAGAAATACCACACACAAACACATATACACATATATTCTTCTGCAGCTTCTCAATGGATAATCTTCTACAATATTGGTTTTTTTTCCTTTTTTTCTTTGACAGTACAGCTTCCACTCTCATTTTATCACAATAGCACAAAGATAAGCCTAGTCAAAGTCACTCATTCTTAAGGCTGCAGTCCTATAGAATTTTATGCTAGAGTAAGCTCCGACACATGAGTATTGTTTCTGAGTAAGCATGCATAGGATTGCCCTTAAAGCCTCATTGATTTCTGAAGGAGAGGTTTAAGTACATGCTTTAGCTTTTCCATTGAAATCAAGAGGATTAGAAAAATGTTTAGCTTTGCTCGTGGAATGCCTGTTATTATCTAATTTGTTACTGAAGTGGTGCTTTATACATTCTCTATGAGCAATAATGGAAACAAAACACTTTTCTAAGAATTCCAAATGGGCTCACATTTGGTTTATGCACATTATTCTAATCATCTTGAAAAATGCCTTGTGGGAAAAGGCAGGCAACAGTGTCCAAGCAAGTGTGTATTTTTCATAATCTCCTGAATCTTGATGATTTATCCTCCATTGGATACTGCATCGTAGAGGAGGAGGTAACTCTGGTGTTATATTTAGCAAGAATCCTTACCACCCTCCAGGCACAATGCTGTTGCCCCAAAGCAGGATCATATTCCAAAGTCATGCACCCTCAATTCTATATCTCCTTTCTACATGAAGATGAACCCTGTAGCTCATAAGTGCCAATGTCCATTGTCTGTGTAAATATGAATGATTAGTAATGGGCTTTGGATAGGAAACTCCAAAGACATCCACAAAATGCAACAATCAGGAAGGAATGATAGTTTCTCATTGAAAATGGAGGTTTCAAAAAATCAATGCAGAACCAGGGTTGCCATGTGTCATTTATTATCATGGATGTACCTTTTTTGAGGGTTGGAGAACTGGTCTCTTGTAGTACTGTCAAGTACCTTTCGGAAGAACTTTATATGTCCCACAGCCTTAAGAAAGCTTAGAACATTCTTAAGGATCCATCTCACCAAACATATTCTTTTCTTGAATTATTACCATCTGGGAGAAGGTACAGGGTGACAAAGACAAGGACAAAGAGACTGAGAGATAGCTTTTATCCTAGAGCTGTAACTATATTGAACTTTATGGTTTCGCATTGATGTGGCATTGGGGGCTGTGCTGTGGTGGTTAGAGTGTGGAAGGATTGCTGGGTTGTTTTTATGATGTGTGCTGGGGAAAGCATTTAATTTCATTGTACAATGACAACAAAGTTATTCTATTTCTATTTCATTATAAGAACACCCCCTCCCCCCCTGCATTTGATGGTTGGAAAGATTTTCGAACCACCAAACAAGATGC
Organism: Anolis sagrei; assembly: GCF_037176765.1. Taxonomy (NCBI): domain Eukaryota; kingdom Metazoa; phylum Chordata; class Lepidosauria; order Squamata; family Anolidae; genus Anolis; species Anolis sagrei. The sequence goes on along the minus strand of NC_090025.1, from coordinate 129,673,185 downwards.
CAAAATCTCATATTGTTTGATCAAAAAAGATGCCAAAATTCCATATAATAAAGACAGAAGTATATGCCTCATGCAGATTATGAATGAGGGCACTATGTTAATTTTACAGAGAAAGCAATGGTAACTGAAATCAATACTTCCATTGGGTTTACCTTAATAGGTAAAACACAAACTTTTTGACAGTTACTTTGTGATGGTCAGCCCTACATGTCATGAAGTTCAACTCACCTTATTATCATTTTGAATACTTAGCAACACTAGCCCACTGTGACTAACTTCATTGACCTGGGATAATGATCGTGAAAATGGAGGAGGAGGGGGAAGAGAGCAAGAACAAGAAGAAGAGGTAGGAGGGTTAAATTTATTAGATTCCCTTTACCAAACTGGAACCAAGGTAGCATGCAATTGCAACATATAAAAACCACATTTCATCACATAATAGTCACCATTGCATAATAGTTGCACCTCCATTTTAAGTCCAGTTTTGATATTTTTAAATTCCTCACTTACCCTCTTCCATGAACTCTGCTTCAAGTCCAAAGACCCACCCACCTGCTTCACTCACTTGCCTATCCACTCACTCAGACACCCATCCATCTGCTGCCACCCACCCACTCATTCACCTGCTCAAATATCTACTTTCTCACTTACTCACTCACTCACTTGGACCCCTATCTATTGACTGCCCACTCATTCCAGGAACACCTCTTCAAGTGGCATTCCTGGAATAGTCATGCATTTTGTTTAATTTGCTCAATGGAGGGTCAAAATGCTCAGATAGGTAGTGCATATCAATATGCAAGTAGCATGGTGAATACAGAGACTGTAGCATAATCTTTAATCAGATTAGAGGCCAAAGTTCTAACCATTCAAACTACATTAGTCTTTTAAACATGTATAATAATAAAACAGAATGTCTATCTGCCTCAGCAACAGTTCCAATACCATGAACCCTAGACACATAAAACTTGAAGTGCATACCAAAAGGGACCTAAGAGTATGCACCTTATATTATTGAATGCAACCTGTTATGATTAAATTAATTAAATTGTGTTCATGTTATTGGAGTCAGTAGAAACAGCTTCAGTAGCTAGATGGAATAATTCACAATCATCTTAAGTTTGCAGCTGATACAATCTGAAGCCAACAAAGAATAGTAGGGAGATTAATATCAAGGTGGTTATTCTGGGGCAGTGTCTTCATAAACATGGAGGAGTTAATTGGGTGGCTGTACTGGTAAGCGATGGTAATAGCTGTGTCTCTAGTTCTCAACACCTTCACATTGTTTGACAACTTCTATGTATGAAACTAGTAGGAAAACCAAGGTTTTTTTTAACGAGTATGAAATCATAAGACTTTACTGGACAAGGCAAGCAGACTCCATGTCCACCCCATTGACAGGCTACCTCCTTCCTGAAATTAACCAATTCTTTACCATCAATGGGCAAAATTCAGTAGCTCACAATCCTTCAACATTCCCATCACCTACTTTGTATGATGGGTCCATTCTGCTTCTGTATTAGCATGCTGACAGAATTGGGTGAGTAGGATTCTTCTTCTTTCTTATTCTCCCCTTTCTATTCCTGAGCTGTCTATTTTCTGTTTATTTAATATTTCATGGGTATGTTTGCCTTGCCTTTTCCTTTTTGATTGTTGAAACTATAAATTTACTGTAAAAACAAAAAATAAAAAGATTATGGAGCAGCAATAGAACAGGAAGACAGGGTTATAAGGGAATGCAAACACACGATTGCCAGGCCATAGATTGTTGAATCAGTGCAATCGCATGAATGAATGAATAAAGGTATGATATTAAAGGTGCTCACCCTGGTAGGTATCTGCTATCTGTGATAAAGTCAGTAGTATGCAAGATGCCAAAGTGGAGCTTATTCTCAGGTAAATGGGTATAGCAGTGTTTAGCTTTAGATAATTATCACCGGGATACAACAGAAGTCACTTGCAACATACTAATAGGGCCTAGGGTGAAATATAGTTGAAAATCCATGATTATATTTTTTTTTCTCTAAAAGCAGCATGAGAAGAGCATGAACTGGAAAACTGATACTTTGTGAGCCCAACTGGACATTGACTTATCATTATTCAAATAAGACAGTGGTAAAGCATATAGCTGATCATCTGTCTCTTGAAGTGTGCTAGAAAGCTGAGTGTTTGTTTGTTGCTTGTTGTTTAAAGGCAGGGTGCTTGTTTGTCAGGTGGTGGCTTGTTTTTAAGTTGCATGCAATTCAAGGAACAGTAATCTCCCAAAAGCATAGAGAAGGAGGTAAGTGAAGTGCTTTGAGAAGAGGGACCAGAGTTCTGTAAAACGTCCTGTTTGATAAACTATGTCACCAGGATATGAAACAGTATGAAGGTGTTGCTGTCACATGCAGAGACCGTGAAATGTTTGTCTTCTTGCCAGAACACCTGGCAGATTACATCTGCAGCAAGTACAAACAGCTTGCTTTGATGGAAGATAAGATCCAGCAACTAGAGACCTGATTTGCTATACTTAAGGACATCAGGGAACTTGTGACACGTAGGGTATGGCTATGAGGAAGTCACTTCAAAGAGAACGCTGACGCTTGGAGGAATGTCACACTTAGAAAAAGGAGCAAGACCAGGCATCGTTCTGTGAATCTGGTTTTCAAAGTTCTCTACCCAATAACAGATGATGAGGAAGTAGAACATGTTGGGGAGAATGAGAGCTTCTTAGATATTATTGAGTAGACTGTCCTTGATGAATGTATGTGGGATGTCTCTGGGGAGGAGTATAATTGAAAAACGTGGAATCTGGAGTTACAGATCAGGGATTCTCAAAATTTTTCATCCATGGAGCCGATGGATCAAGTCCATCCCCTTTCTGTCATGCAGCCAAAGCATAATTAAAGCACCCCAACAGATGGCCATCCAACCTTTGTAATAATAATAGGGAGGGGGAGGAGTGACCCCAGGGGCCATCCCATTCAACTCCCTTCTGCCATGCACAAAAAACACAACCAAAGCATCCCTTGGGTGTGGGAGGGAAATCAGGTTTTGGAAGCAAGGGGAGGGGGAAGGGTCTGGGTGGTAAGGAAAGGAGTCTGGACAGTGAGGGAGATGTGGGAGAAAGTATCTGTGCTCTGGAAGGACGCTGCTGCTGCTGTTTTGGCAGCTCCAAACTTTAATTTCAATGGATTTTTCAGGAGAGGGAGGAGGAGAAAGAAAGGGGGAGAGGTGGAAAGCAACATGGCACCGCGGAGCTCCTCACTACCATTGCAGAGCCTCAAGGACTCCACGGAGCACAGTTTGAGAGTCCCTGGTCTATATCAAGGAAAGAAATGGTGTCTCTCTATTCTACTTTGGTCAGACCTCATCTGAAATACTTATCAATAGGCACCACAATTCAAGAGATAGATTGACAAGTTAGAAGATGTCCAGAGGAGGGTAACTAAAATGATCAAAGATCTGGAGACCATGTCCTATGAGGAGTGGCTTAAAGAGCTGCGAATATTTATCCCAAAGAAGAGAAAATTGAGAGAAGACATGAGTGCCATATTTAAATATTTATCATAAGGAAGAGGGAGCAGCCTTATTTTCTGTTGCCCTAGAGACTAGAATTTAGAGCAATAGGTTCAAATTAAAGGAAAGAATATTTAACCTGAACATTATGAAGAACTTCCTGATTTTAAGAGGTGATCAACAGTAGAACTCTCTGGCTTGGAGTGTGGTGGAAGCTTCTTTTTGGAGACTTTAAAACAGAGGCTGGATGGCCATCTGCCAGGGGTACTTTGATTGGCTTTTCTGGCATGGCAGGGGGTTGGACTAGATGGCCAATTTGGTCTCTTCAAACTCTTTGGTTCTATAAGCGCACAGTTATATATAATGTGGGTGCAAGAATACAAGGAACACTAGAGTCTCACTTATCCAACGTTCTGTATTATCCAACGCGATCCAGGGTAGGAGAAAGAAAGAACCCTTGTCTGTTTTGGTGCTAAATTTGTAAATACAGTAATTACTCCATAGCATTACCATGTATTGAACTGCTTTTTCTGTTTATTTGTTGCAAAACATAATGTTTTGGTGCTTAATTTGTAAAATCATAACACATTCATAATATAATTTGATGTTTAATAGGCTTTTCCTTAATCCCTCCTTATTATCCAACATTTTTGCTTATCCAACATTGTGATGGCCCGTTTATGTTGGATAAGTGATACCGTACTGTATTTGTATTTGACAAGATTTGCCCATTTTTCCCTTTCAGAATGGTCAATGCCTTTTTAGCAATGGACAGCTGCTATTAACTTTGAGAATATAAATCCTACCCTATCTGATTTGTCATTGATCCATTCCTTTGTGCTTCACACAAATCTACCATTTGCCAAATGGTAGAGAATATAAGAATATAAAATAGGTCTGAAATCAGAAAACATTTTCCCCTCTTAAAAGCATTTGTGGGTCTTTCTCACCTGTTCATATATGAGATAATTGAAAAGACTGCTAAGAAGGTGGAATGCTCAAAGCCACCTGCTCATATAATTTATGCTATATATACTTTGGTGATTAATTAAAGGCCAGCTTTTGTCCTGAAGCGTATGTCTATCACTTCTCTTTTGCTGATTGTTTTCCTCATTACTAATTGAATGAATTAATGCCCTTCTGCAATCAGTTAGACAATTTAATGGTTCTTCTTTCTTACTATAGCGATTTATTACTGTCTGCAGTTAAGTGTCAAGGTTGCATGGTTCTGGTTCCAGTGATTGCATTTAATCTTTTGCAGGTACAACACTGACCTCAGTTTGGCTCAGTCTTCTTAATTGTGATGAAGAGGCCTGTTCATCAAATATCTTCTTCACTTTCAGACATCTTGAGGAAACACAGTGAAACAGGGCAATCAAAAGAACACTTGGCAGCCAACACCCTTCCTATTAAAAGTGGGGAGGCATGCTGGAGAAATCACTCTGATGTGTGAAAAGGACTAAATAAGACTGCAGACAATAACATTTTCATACATTATTACTTTTGTTTTTGATGAGACAACTCAATATGTTAGTCTCCTCTTTGCAATGATAATTGCCTATCAAACAATGATTTTGCTTAATCTTCCACTTACTAACTAAATTTCCTAGGGAATCAACTTGAGCACTGGAATGCAACAGTATCAATTTATTACTTGGCTTTTAGAATCTAACCCTCAGAAAAGTTACATTTAAAACTCTTATCTTTCAGACTTCCCACACCACCAGGCAACTGAACTCTCAAAAGTAATGTCAAGACTGGGAAGATTGCTTACCAGATTTGTGCCACTAAATAGAGAACGGAGAGAGCCATTGTTTCTCCTATGTGTCTCTATCCTTTCTGGTATTCTCCTTACCACCTCATCACATGGGGGTAAAATCAGCAGCATGTGCCAGTTTACCTTCTTCTTTAAGATGGAGCCTACCGGCTTCCATTATACAACACAACTTCTGGTATGTTCCAGTGTTGCTTTGGATCACTTGGGTGTGGGAACCAGGCAGTAGACACGTTCCGCAGTGGGATGGGAACATGGGTGAGTTGGGCGATGTGGGACATGGGGTGATGGGTTACACCCCCCCCTCAAGACGTGCACCACTGGAATCGCCATGATTCATGGCAAGCCCAGTGGCATATGTGAAGGCATCATTAGTCCAGCTGTGGGTCTCTAGGCCAGAGCAGGACAGATTTTAGGATGTTGGGAGGGAACTATTTTGGGTTTTTTTTTGTTATTTTACAAGAAACCTTAGATTTACTGAACTCTAATTTTCCAGCAGCACCTGTTTAAGATCTCAGTTTCTGCTTGCCTTGCATTCTTTAGGTCAGAAATTAACTTGCGTCAGTTCAGACAATTTGTCTACTTGCTCAATAGTACCTGCTCTTATTGGAAATGACTCTCCAAGATAATAATAATAATAATAATAATAATAATAATAATGCACTTTATTTATATTCTACCCTTCTCTCCTAGGGGACTCAGAGCAGATTACAACATTTACATACTTAGGCAAACATTCAGTGCCTTCACAATCATATACAATGAAACACACAATAATAGGGACATGTAGCATAAAGGATGTTAGGAAGAATGACACAGTTGAAACAAATGAGGTTATATATTAGGAGGAAAGGCAATATGATTCCAGGCAACTCAACATAAGCACTTTCCCTTTCCTTATTGAAGTCCATACCCCACTGCTCCTCCTTCTTGGGCTTCTTCCTCATAAATACACTTTTTCTATTTCTACATCACCCAGGGTTTTAACGTTTTAACATTTTAACATTTTATCTTGCACATTTGGCCTGCCCTTTGTGTTTGATTTTTATTATGTTGTTTTGCACTGTTTATTTTATTTTATTACTTCATGTATTTTGTTGTTTGTAATTTTTCTGTTATTTTGTGTTTAACTTTGCAAGACTGACACCACCAAGTGAAACTGCTTCTTAATCCTCACTGCCTCCAAAAGCTGCTGCTTACATGGATAAATCTGTTTTTCTTCTCTATTTTAGTCTTAGGTATGTTCCTTTAACTCAGAGGTAGGCAACTTTCTAATGCTGAAGGAGTGGGTTGAACTCTTGAAACCAAAAAGGGTTGCATTTGCACTGAATTAACTGCTGATGTTGCCACCCCCAAAATAGAGAAGTGGTCATTGAATGTGGTACTGCCAACAAGAGTAGCTATAATTCATTACTCCCAAACTCTACCACTAAATCCATCCATACTACTGTTATTCATTATGGCTTTTGAATGGCACAGCATCCTCCACATTTTAAATCCATATGAGACAATAGAGCAGAATATCCAAAATGAAAAGTCATGATTTTGATGTGAAGAAAATGTAAGAAAGCAGCATAAAACTGGTAATGGTAGTAACAGCATAGTACAACTGGACCTATGGTTTAGGGCGCTGTATGCTACTCACAGTTCACAAGTTGCCTATCCTCATCAGAAATGCCTAAACACCTTAGGAGGGTATTTACCAGAGCTCGTTTTGAACAGCTGGATACAATGGTCAAGCATGGAAGGTTTAATCAAGCCCCATACAACGAACGATTTTGTATTTGTGGAGCACCAGAGGTGGAGGATATCACACATGTATTGTTCAACTGTGAGCTGTATAAGAAAGAGAGAGACCATTGCCTTGGACCTTACATTACTCAAAAAACACACTGGGACCCATATATTAAAACCTCATTTTTGTTGGCCGGCCAGAACCCTAAAATAACACACAAAACAGCCCTTTTTCTATTCAAAGCAACACAGCTGAGAATTGCACATTTAGAATCAATTGGGGTAAACTGTGGAGGTGACGCAGACATTTGACCTGAACGAGATCTTGTTAACAGTTTGTTTATTTTAACTTCTTTTATACCGAGGGTTGTATGTTGTATGTATGACTATGTATGACTATGTGTTAATTGTGTTATGTGTTAAATGTTTTGATACGGCCAATAGGCCAATCAATAAAACGTATCTATCTATACTGCCTATCCTCATTTCAACTGGAGATACTAGGAATAAATGTCTGCTTGTATAATACATCCCCAGCTTTGAAATTGAGCACCTTCTTCCTAAATACCTTCTGAACTGAGTGCCTATGCTTCACTGTGGAATATTTACTGGCTTGCTACCTTTTTATTCAAAGATTCTTTAGTTTGAACCTATGTGATATCACCTTAAGCCTAATTCTGTCAAGAATGTTCTCTTGTGAGCTGTCAAATGACATTTGTGCTTTCTCTAATTCCCAATATACAAAAATGGAACTAAGGATATGAAGCAGATGATCAAACCATCTAACTGTAATAATGGAATGAGATTGGGTTCTTCTTTTCTTATAAAGAGTGAAATATGAATTGCAAAATATTAAAACATTTCCCATAGGATCAAACAGCAAAAGCCTACATATATATTTTGGCCTAAAGGGGAAAAAAGTAAGATTGGAGATATGTATATAGTTGAAACTTTAATTTGGCAGCACATTGTTTAAAAAAGGAAGCTAGGGTCTATGAATATTCATTCTATGTTACAGGAAACCCCTCAAAATGAAAAATAAACATTTCTTTAGAAGGAATAGTTGGCTGCCATAACCCACTAAATGTAACCTACTAAAATCAGCTTTACAGTCTGCAAATCCCACTTGGCTAATTGCTCATCAAATTTTCAGTAGCTTTGTGGAATCAGAAATCCATTTTTTTCTACCCTGCAGAGTTTATATTGTTCATATGTTTGTTTGGTTCGTATTCTTAATCTGTATTCGGCTCTCTTGGTAGAAATGTATCCTTATCATAAAATCAGAAATGATGAATGCCATCAATTGTTTTGTGGAAAAATCAGTTTGTCAGTTCTTTATAAATTACCACTTGCATTATTGTAGGCAAAGAGGGAAAGAAGAGTCTGGAAAGACTTTCAAACAAATTAATTTTTTAGTCTTAATTACTTTAGTATAACTTATAACTCTTCCTCAAATAAAAGGTTAATAATTTCTTCAGCTTGAAGATTCAGGGCCCTTCCACACAGCCCTATATCCCAGATATCAAGGCAGAAAATCACACAATATCTGCTTTGAACTGGGTTATCTGAGTCCACACTGCCATATATTCCAGTTCAAAGCTGATAATGTGGGATTTTATTCAGCTGTGTGGAAAGGGCCTTAGACTAAGGATACCAAGACAAATTTGGAATACTTTAGGAGGGGTGATTGTCAGGAGGACACGGGGGGGGGGGGGATCACTGGTGAACACTGTGCATCCAAGATAAGGTAAGAAGCTTCCCAATAGCACAGAGGATCAAAAGCACTCTTTTTATTGTATGCTATTAAAATCATTTTGCCACATCAAGACTGAAGATGTGTAAACTGAGATGAAAATGTTCAAACTATTTAAAACTACATTTTGAAAGAATTGGAGGCTGGGAAAAACTAGAGACTATAAGAAAGTTCTTGGAGCACCTTGCAGTCTCCATCCTAGACTATTCCCACCCCATCTATGAATAAATAGTCCATGACATTAATGTTGACAAGCTCTGGAGGTTCTAGGTTAGACTCTCTTGCACTGAACACTGAAATTCCATCAGATGATCTATAGAACACCACCCAGCTCTAAAATTCTATGTTCTCTAGACTATTAAAACAACTTTTAACTTTTAAGCACCCTGCATTAGAGCTCTTGAAATTTAGCGCAGTGGATGGAAAATGGATAAATTTTAGATAGTAGTGAAACTATTCCTTTTTAATTACCTAAAAATTAAAGCTCATATTGAAATGTGAGAACTACGATCCTTTGGAGCAGCAGCAACATGCCTAAAATATCACTGCAGTTTGAACGAAACCAAGTTATTTACAGATAGCAGAAATGAGGTTTTTTTAATTGAGAGCAATTTGTGTAAAGGTTTGAAGGAATGGTAGAAAATATAGATGAAATCATATGTGAAATTAGAATGACTATTATTTCAGTGATTTTTTTATAATAAAATTAATATAAGAAAATGACTTTCTTTTTTCCTTTACACAATTATATTTCCTTTACACAATTATAAGATTCCCCCCAGGCGCTACCAAGCCATTGAATGCAAATCACGGTGATCAGCTGAAACATTCACAGCTAGCCCCAGCAAACAAAAGTCCTTTGTCTCACCCTGGTCATTCCACAGATATATAAACCAATTTTTCCTAGTTCCAACAGACCTCATTACCTCTGAGGATGCTTGCCATAGATGCAGGCGAAATGTCAGGAGAAAAATTGCCTCCAAAACATGGCCATATAGCCCGGAAAAACCTACAACAACCCAATTATATTTATTATTAAGCACCAAGGTTGTGTCTCATTTTCCTCATTAAGTAAGTTCATAATTTACATTTTCAGTGTGCTCATAAAACATCTCATGCTTACAGAAAAATGTAATGCATGAAGGGTCACTCTTGAATATCTCAATCAATTCTGTCCTTTTACGGAAATTTAGCAAAGCAACCCTGACTGAGTCAGATGCATTTGCTTCCAGTCCTTGGGCATGCTTCCACTGTTTCGTGTAGGGTACATGGAAAAGACACACCAGGTGACTTTAATGTGAAGAACTGCTCTCCTCCACTTTCTGAAGGAAGTTCTCAAGAAACATTGACCACTGTAGTTCTATTTGTACATAGGTATCATCTATTATGGTATTTGCTCTCCCACCAGTGAAATCACGAGACAACATGTGGGTCTTACCTGCTACTGTCCACTGGAAGGGAAGCAAAGCGCTTCCTCACCCTCATACTGAGGGTAGGAAAGGAACTAGATGTGCCATTAACTATAGAATGGCAATGTTTAGAATTGGTATGAATACAAGAAATGCTTTATTTTCAATAATACTCAAACAGTTCTTCTGCTCCTCTTTTGAAGGTATGGGTAAAGTTATAGAGCAAGTATACAGCAAAATTTTTGAATGACAGAGTGAAAATGAAATATAACCTCTTCTTACATGAGTAAATTACTTAATTACCTGGATTTTACAAGTATTTTTTCCCAAATGTAAAGACTCTTTGTTGATTTACCCCAGTGTTCAATTTTAGTCTGTATTTTTCTAATATACACATTTTATATGCCTTTATTTGATGGGATCACTTTGTTAAAACATTGTTTGTCCATGTATAACTGAAAAAGTGCATTAAAACTGTAATCAATGACTGATTGGGTAACCTTTTCTAAGTTATTATTTAGTGTATTAATTAAAGTCATTTCTACAAAAGAAAGAAGGCAATCTTTTTACCACCATCATGCCGACTAGATGGAATATACTTAAATGGAATGGAGTGAAATAACCATCTGCAGCAAGTTCACAAGTTATACAACAGGCCTCAGGAGTTCCTTCTTTTCAGCTTTCTCCCCACCCAACTACTTTACAGTCTGCCTGACTTCACAAGGGTCTTGTTAAAAATGGAGGAGCCTCTCAGCCATTGAATCTTGGCAGTGAAAAAAAATATGTTGCATAGGCAAGAGGGAGTTCAGAGATGGCAATATAGTCTCAAAAAAGTCAATGCAAAGTGGTAGAAGAGGAAATATGAGAGAGAGAGAGATGCTTAGGGTATATTTGAAATGATTCCTGGACGTCTACACACGTGACCACTTGGACCATGCTAACAGGCCCTGGGGAATGCCAAACATGTTTCATAAATAGCAGAAAAGATGTAGAACTATATCCTTTGCTTGGACATTTCCATAGAAAAGCTTTTTTCATACGTAGTACAATGATATGTCACAAAGAAAGTTACATAGAGATTTCTATTTTAATTTGTTTGCAGAAGGACCCATGTATTTGCATTCTAGACTGGTATAGTCTAGACATACATTTGCCACCCCTGCTGGTGAGAACTCAGCCCTTGCTTCCACCTCTAAGCATTCTTTACAGGAGGTATATACCTTTTCTAACACTTTTTGTCATGTTACAACACAATAGTTTTCAATGAATTAGGAAGCACTAAGGGAGAAAAATTCTTTTACTACCTATTACTATCGACTGGAGAATGCAGGACGCAGTACATAACTAGATGCTGGGCAAGCGCTGAGTGAATTAAAGGACAGAATTACTTTATGTATATCAGTCCAAAGAGTGAGAGAGCAGCAGGGCAGGAGAAGAAATGATTGCCTGTTGTATTGAATGAGGCTCTCAGTGCTGGAATTAGAATTGCCTTGAACACTCATGTGTACTGAATCCTACAAATACTTTACCACAACTGGGGAGAATTCCTGCTAGCAAATGCTTTAACGTTATTCGTGGAGCATAAAAGCAGAGCAGGTGTATTGAAATTACCCACTTTATCAGATGATAAGGGTAGCCATGAAGGCTCTGTTACACTCTCCAAACCACGGAGGAGACTCTAAGAAAGAAGTGATGAAGTAAGGATTTTTAATGGGGCTCAGGAGAACAGAAATGTATGTGATTTTGAGAGAGCTGGGAGGTAGACTGCACTAATCAGTACACTGAAAGCTTTAAATACACTAATGGAAGCCAGTTCAAGCATCCGTCTTCAGTGTCTGACAATCGGCTGGCGAGTCCTTCACCTTTCTTTCATGATAAGGACATTGAGCCCAGTGATTCATTTGTGGAATGCTGTAATGTGAAAAGTAATTGTTCAGAATATTTACAATCACCCTGTGACTTGTGTAATGGTTATGTCATTCAAGGAGCATTTGAGGTTATGCCAAATCTGGCCTACACTCTTATTAATCAGTGCACACTCAGATAATGGGCTTTGTCAACGGATATATACTGAGTTCTCAGAAAAGATTGTTATGATGTGCCGTATGGATGCATAAATAACAGAATGGACCAGCAAGAAGACTAGCCAGAGAGAGCCTCTAGTTCTCCCACTACTCACTATCAATGGACTTATTACCAGCGTTAATCCGAACTACTACCTCATCAGATGGGCTGATATGCCCCTTGTATGCTGCTTCCCCTCCATTTTAGGCATGGAGCCCATCACATGACATACAGGGAATTCTGGTCAGGCTCTGTGCCCAAAAGGAAGAGACAGCAGCACACAACACCACTGTGGCAACACAGGAGCCTTCCCAATGATTTTTTAAATTTATTTTTTATCATGTCAGAAGCAAATTGAGACTACAGTCATAATGTAGTAATGTATAATGTATAAAAATCATGAAGTTAAAAACTTGCTAAATTTCTTTTGACCAGAAGCTGACCACCTTGAGTGCCTCTGGTGTCACTGTAAGGATGTCCTCCATTGTGCATGTGACAGGGCTCAGACTGCATTGTAGTAAGTGGTCTGTGGTTTCTTCTCCACACTCGCATGTCATGGACTACACTTTATAGCCTCATTTCTTAAGACTGGCTATGCCACTTATGGTACCGGATGATAAGGCCTTTGTGATAAGGTTTTTAGAGTAGAACATTTATGTGTAAGAGATTAACCTTGGTAGTGACTCAGTGTTCAGCAACCGATGGGATGAGTTTAGTCAAATATGTATCATATTTAATCAGAGCTCTTTTAATTGGAGATATTTTATTTATATTTTAAAACTTTTGTTTGTTATTAAAATGATTTTAAAATGTTTTATGGGGTGATTTTTTAAATTATTTTTAAATTTTATTGTAAACTTTTTAAGAAACTCTCTCTGGAAGTTGCCTTGAGTTTAATTCTGGGAGAAAGTGCCATATAAATTTAAATAAATAAATATCATGAATCACACACTGATATATTACACAGATTATTCTCTACTTGGAAATAGACAAAGAGGTATGGAATTATATGAAGCTTAGGTGTGTGCACGTATGCACGTGTGTGTTTGCATTCATATACATGTATGTACAGTCAGGTGTATATATCCACAGGTTCTGCAACCATGGATTCAACCAAGCACAACTTGAAAATTTTGGGGGGAGGGGGGGAGTCTGCCAAACTATTTTTTTTATTTTCTCACTGGCTGAACACTATGTTTTTGTGTAGGCATGCCCTGCATTGGCTTCCTATTATTTCACAGATCCTCGGCCTCAGTACTTCATCATGCTGCACAGAGAGCAAAGGAAAGTGTGCTTCGCTCTATGGGTTCACTCACATCTTGTTTGTTCCCATAAAAACTGGGCAATTTCTTTTCAACAAAATGAGTTAATTAACCTTCTGGCAAATGAAGTCTAGAACAAAAATAAACATCTTGTCTCCTAATGACCAAAACAACCTTCTAGCAAAACTCTCGATAGTAAGCAACTTGCATACACATCACGTGAAGCTTCAGGCAGTGATTTAGGAAGTGTTAACACAATGATTTTGAAGATGAACACACAGTAGTCATTATGGACTCATCAATACCTCACCTACAGCCTTGTCCATTAATCTGCTTTATTGAGAAAGGGAGAGAGCAGAGTCAGGAAAGTAGGATTTTAAAACCTACTTTTTAAGAAGTTACTTCTCTAGAAGTAAACAGTATGTATACATTTGTGTGTGTATTTACTGTACCCATATGCTATGCCCTGCAACTGGACATGCTGTATTGGTTTTCTTTTCTTTGTCTGTAAAGAAATGTTTCAGAAGTGAAACATCTGTTCATCTGTTAAACTGTCTGTTTTGATCCAGACACTTTTCCCTAATTTTGACTTCCAATAAAGTAGATCTCTAACTGTCTCAACAATCTGGTATCTCCAATAATGTTTATCCCAGACAATACATATATGCTGTGTGTTCAGAAAGACTTGATTTCAAATACAGTCGGCCCTAGCCACCGATGTTCAGTATGCTGACATAGACACCTGTGTGTGCATGTGTGCTGACTCTGCGTTAAAGTATTCCTTTCTTTGGAGATTTTCCCATAGTTACCTGGGTTGAAAAGGTTATGGACCAATAACACTCTGTGGCAGCTCTCCAAAGGCCATGAATTTTTAATACACATATTGTAAAAATGTACCTGTCCTGTCTAGACTCTAGAAATGTGAGACTAAATGCAGGTGATCCCTCTTTCACCTAAATGTATTATGATGGGAAGGGAATTGACTTCTCAGACTATGAGCAACATCTTCTGTCACTGAGAGAGAGGGAAAAATTCAAGGTAGCAACAGGCATTTAGAAATGGTATCAGCCATTGGAAAATATCTCTCAGTGAGTAACAATAAACCATAGGATCCTGTGTTGTCCGTAAACATGTGTCAGATTACAGTTGGCCCTTCACAGTTACTGGTTCCACACTGGTGAACCAATGGTGTTTAATTCTTTCTTGTGAATGGAAAAAAGAAAGTATTTACAAAACCTGGTATCTATTCATGTCATTGTGTGATCTTTTCCTCTAAAAGACTAATGGTTTCTGTCCCTGTTTTTCCCCTTCTATGCACATATGTACACATGCACAGACTTGCCTGTGTTATGTTTTAGAGCAGTGGTTCCTAACCTCTGGTGTTCCAGGTGTTTTGGAATTTAGTGCCCACAGTTCCTAAACTGGTAAGGTGGCTGGAATTTCTGGGAGCTGAAGTCCAAAACAACTGGAAGACTAAAGGTTGTGAACCACTATTTTAGAGGTACTAAACTATTAGGTGTCAAGGTGATGCATGCCATATGCCAGCAAATATGGAAAACACAAGAATGGCCATCAGACTGGAAAAAATCAACTTATAGCTCCATATCAAAAAAGGGAAATGCTAAAGACTGCTCAAACTTTCGTACAGTGACCCTTATTTTTCATGCTAGTAAGGTAATGCTCAAGATCCTGCAAGGAAGACTCCAGCAATACATGGAGCGAGAGTGGCCAGATGTACAAGCTGGGTTTAGAAAAGGCAGAGGAACGAGAGACCAAATTGCCAATTTCCGCTGATAATGGAGAAAGGCAGGGAGTTTCAGAAAAACATCTATTTCTGTTTTATTGACTATTCTAAAGCCTTTGACTGTGTGGATCATAATAAATTGTGGCAAATTCTTGGTGGTATGGGCATACCAAATCACCTTATCTCTCTCCTGTATAAGGACCAAGTAGTAACAGTAAGAACTGACCATGGTACAACAGACTGCTTCAAGATTGGGAAAGGCATACGGCATGGTTGTATACTCTCACCCAACCTATTCAACATGTATGCAGAACACATCATGCTATGTGTGGGGCTTGACAAATGCAAGGCTGCAGTAAAAGTTACTGGAAGAAACATTAACAAACTTAGATATACAGATGAAACCATGGCCGAAAGTGAGGAGGAGCTGAGGAGCCTTCTAATCAAGGTGAAAGAAGAAAGCACAAGAGCTGGGTTGCAGCTAAACATAAAAAATGGCAACAAGAATGATTGACAACTCTGAAAATAGAGGGAGAAAACGTGGAGGCAGTGACAGACTTTATATTTTTAGGTGCAAAGATTACTGCAGACGCAGACTGCAGCCAGGAAAACAAGAAACACTTACTTTTTGGGAGGAGAGCAATGTCCAATCTCGATAAAATAATGAAGAGTAGAGACATCACACTGGCAATGAAGAGCCGCATACTTAAAGCAATGGTATTCCCCATAGTCACCTACGGATGTGAGAGCTGGACCATAGGGAAGGCTGAGAGAAGGAAGATAGATGCTTTTGAACTGTGGTGTTGGAGGAAAGTTCTGAGAGTGCCTTGGACCGCCAGAAGATCCAACCAGTCCATACTTCAGGAAATAAAGCTCAATTGCTCATTGGAGGGAAGGATAGTAGAGGCCAAGATGAAGTACTTCATCATGAGGAGAAAGGAAAGCTTAGAGAAGACAATGATGCTTGGTAAAATGGGAGGAAAAAGGAAGAGGGGCCGACCAAGGGCAAGATGGATGGATGGGATCCTTGAAGTCACTGGATTGACCTTGAAGAAGCTGGGGGTGGTGACGGCTAACAGGGAGCTCTGGCATGGGCTGGTTCATGAGGTCACAAAGAGTCGGAAACGATTGATCGAATGAACAACAACAAAACTATTAGGGCTAAGGCTTAATATAGGAAAGGGAGAACATAAATAATTTCTCTGGATGGGGATACACTCCCCCTGAAAGACTGTCTTTGCACCTTTGGAGTGCTCTTGGATCCGTCTCTCCAAATGTCAGCCCAGGTAGATGTGACAGGCAGGAGTGCTTTACTAGCAGCTTTGGCTTATACACTAGCTGTGCCCCTTCTTAGAATCAGAAGACATAAAACCTCAGGGTTGGACTTTTGCAATGCACTTTACTTTGGACTATTTTTATACCAAGTTCAGAAACTTCAATTAGTTCAAAACATGGCAGTCAGACTGGTTATAGGAACATGCAGGCGTGAGCATATTAAACCCATATAAAAGTCACTCCATTGTTTGCCAATTAGTTTCCAAGCAAAGTACGAAGTGTTGGTTTAACATTTAAAGCTTTACATGGTTTGTATCCAGATTCCCTACATGATCACCTTCTTCCATATAATCCATCCCTTAGGACACATTGTTTCTCTGTGGGGTGTTACTCCAACTAGCCAGAATTTGACTGGCAACCATCACCCAAAGGACCTTTTCATCGGTTGCTCCTAGATTATGGAATGGCCTACAAGAAGAGCTAAATGCATTGTCAGAATTTAAAGCACAACTAAAGACCCATGTCTTTCAGCATGTCTAGCCAGTCAATTTTAAGTCATGAATTTTAAATTTACATTCTGTTACCACTGCATTTTAATATTTGTACTATGTGTTTTATTATATGTATTTCATAGTAATGTAATTTCATAGTAATATGCATTTTATTGTATGTATTTTATTATGTGTTTTGACCATGTTGTACCCCGCCACAAGCCACAAGGACAGGCAGGTAACTATTATTATTATTATTATTATTATTATTATTATTATTATTACTCTGACACAAAAGCACAGCATGACACAGGAAATGAGATATATGCTGGATTTCATATCACAAAATCACAAGTTGAACACTTCCCAAGCGTTTAAGACTGTGTGATGTATTTTCGAATGATACTCACAGATTCAAGTAAGGTGGCCTTTTGCAGTTGACAGATCATGATGATGATGACGATGACGACGACGACGACGACGACGACGATGATGATGATTATTATATCAGCAGTCCAGGTGAACCATACCTGGGGACTGTTACCAATGCTAAGAATAGAAGAAGCAAGCCCTTCTTTCCCAGATCTTTGCACTCACAGTTCCTTTGCCACAGTTCATAATAATCATGGCAAATGTTGACTTGGTGAGTCTGACCTCTCAGAGAGCTCTTAGATCAACCTGTCTCAGGTTGGTGCTTTGATATCTTTTGGACTACAATACAGAACATCAATTACATTGATCACATCATCTGGGGTGGATAGGAGATGCAGTGAAAGACAACTTAACCGAACTCTCTTCCCTTTCTGGCATATTGGCTCAGATCAAAGTATCTTTCTGATAGGTCACAGAATGCAAGCTAGCTGGCATTGCCCCCCCCCCCCGATGTGCAATGGGAAGTTGCTGCTAAATGTGAGAGAAATAAGGTTGAACACTGTGAAAGCCATCCACTACATGGCTACCAGCCTCCTCCCAGCGGACTCAAATCAAGGAAAGTCTTTATGAGAACTACCACTCCTCTTGGTGTCCCATCCCTGCCCCCCCCCCCCCCCCCCCCCCGCAATAACAAGGGTATCCCTCTGGGAAGCTAAACCAGGAAATCCCAACTGGATGGCCCCCTGCGAGGGACTTCCTCCAGGGGCAAACCAAGAATGGGCAACTTGGAAGTTCCTGAATAGACTAATGAGCAGAGTGGGCAGATCAAAAGACAACCTGGTAAAATGGCACTACCTAAAAGAACCCCAAACCTTGTGTGACTGTGGAGCAGAACAGACAGCTCTGAATCTGTATGCTTGTCCACTGTGCCCTGCCTCATGCACAGAGGAGAAATTGTTGGAGGCTACAGACAATGCTGTTGCTGTTGTCTGTTTTTGGTCAAAAGATATTTAGCTGCCTGCGCACCTTCTATTTTTATCAGTTTTATACTAATTTATCCTATGCTTTTTATGCGAAATAAATAAATAAATAACAGAAGAATTAAGTCAATTACAAGTAGAAACCGAACTAATGAAAAAGTTGCTTATTATTGATCTCAAGTTTGTATCTTCCTAACAGGAATTCTGCAGGCAGGATGAATTTTCTTTATGATGCAGTGCTAACTAGCTATGTTTTATATCATCCCTACTAGATATAACTTCACTATTTAATTGAAATGCTTTAAGAGCACATTGCACTGCTTCCTATAAGAATTAACAGTGTCAAAAAATGAGCAAGTGATTGAAACCTCTATGGCTTAAATCAGCCTTGCAGTTAACACTATAAACACATACGGACGCGGGACAGGGCCTTTTCTGTGGCGGCCCCCAGACTTTGGAACGCCCTCCCCAAAGATCTCAGACAGGCCCCCACTCTAGCCGTTTTCAGAAGGAATCTAAAAACTTGGCTGTTCCGTTGTGCCTTCCCAGACTAGGAATCCCCACCCAAGTCCTAGTAGCACCTTAGCATAACAATTTGGCGCTGCACACCGCACTTTCAACCTTACGTGCCTCCTACCACTTCAGCACTTTTAACCCTTGTACCCCAGTGCGCCAGCCGAACCAGTTTTAATAATGTCCTTGATGTTCTGTTCATTGTCGTTATTTGCTTATTGTTGATTTGCTTAGTTATTGTGGAGTTATTTTATTTTGCTCATTGTTTGATTTGCTTATTGTGATGTTACGTTCTATATTGTATTGTGTCTTGAGGCTTCGGCCTGTGTAAGCCGCATTGAGTCCTCCGGGAGATGCTAGCGGGGTACAAATAAAGTTAATAATAATAATAATAATAATAATAATATTTTCTCTGTTGTATGCTCCTCATCCACCCACTTCTCTGGAGTCACTGAGGCATATCACATTGTTGTCACCTGAAACAGCCACCAGGCAAAGAATTACTGCTCCAATAGCCGTGTTTCTTTTGTGCACCTTTCTAGTTCTGAAAACCTTTGCGTAATTCATTCAGGCTGAAATGTGCAGTCTCTGGCTCTGATGCCGCATGCTTGATGCCTGACTATGTAATGAGACCTCTAGTATGAATGAATGGATGAATAAATGGTTGCCACAAGAACTTTGGCTGAAAGGAAAGTATATCACACATCTGTGTCACTTCATCAAAACCTTGTCACTGGGAAGGTTCCAAAAACCTGTACTAAATTCAAGGGACTGGCCAATGATACTCAAAAGCATTGTTTGTCTGCCAGGAGCACGGCTCAACTTTACTGCTTGGATGCCAAAGTAGTTTTCACTCCTTGGCTGCTCACTAAGAACCAAGTAATGAAGAGCAAGGAGGTGATAGGCCTCCTTCGGCTCAATGGACATTTTTCAGTACTGTCACTGAACTGCAAATATAGTGAAATATGCCCTGTACATACTGAGACAAACCGATTACTTCCACCAGCCAAAGAGAAACACCTGGCAGTATATGATGCCTGCAGTCATCTTCTAAAAATGAGATTATTTTTTTTTTAAAAAAAATCCAACCACCTAAATTTACAGCCTAAGCACATTGACTTGGCAGCAGGTTTAATTTATATCAGTGAAGTTTACATCCCAGTAAGCATACTCTCTGCTGCAGCAACCTTCATCTATAGCTGCAGACTGTATCTGGAGGTTTTTCACCATAATCTGACAAGCCAACAATATAACAGTGACCATATGCTGCTATCTCTGATGCACATAAATAAAAGACTAACTAAATAATCAGATTGGAAGAGGGTCCCAGCAATGGAGTTTTAAAAATTCAAGAGTTTTAGAAATTAGCAAATCTAGAATTGTCTGTCCACCTAGAATGAACTATGTAAACACTGTAATATTACTGTAGTTCATATTTTAATCAGTTGTATACTGGCAAGAGAGTTATGGGTAATAGTTTGGGTGAACATCAGTTAATAAGTACATAAATCCCTTGCCTTTTTTCTTCTAGAAAGAAATTGGTGTGCATTTTGCCATCATTACCAGAAAATGTATTCGGGGTCTTTGTATTTCTGTTAGAAACAACACCAGTCTTAGGGTGTCAATGGTTTGTGCCGAAGTGCCTTGCTGCAATCTGATTTTTTGCTCCCAAACAGAAATTGCTCTATTACTCATTAGAAAAAATTATTCATGCAGTCTACATCATGCCTTTCTTCTTGCATAGTTAACTTCGTCCTGCATTGATGTTCTCATGCAAAAAGCATATTTCATCATCTAAATACATACACATTCTTGGAAAGGACATATTCACTTCAGGATTTTAAGTGTCAACAATCAGATGAGCATTCTATAGCCATGGTTCTTTCCGTGGCTTAATGTAAAAACTTAATTTAAAAACCAAACAAAACATTAAATCAACTCACCAGAGAGGATCATCACACAAGTAAGAAATTGGCTAATGACCTTGGATGTACTTTCAGATTCTTATATTATAATCATCAATGAGTAGTTGAAATAGATGCATGTGCCCCATGTACTCAATTCAGGGCATACTTCCATGCAGTGGAGATTTTGAAATAATTTATTATCCTGAAAGTAACCTTAGATAATGTTAGTGGAATACAGAGGATTTCAAAAAAACTGAACAGTATATTTTGATTTAAATGTAGGTTTATTGACATGTTTCCCCTCCCAGACCTTGTTTGTAGCTGAATTTTATGCTACAGCTGTCCCTATAATGGATTTTTTTCAATTACAACTATGAACCAGACAGCAAGCAGTAGTAAAGCCAAAATTACTGACCAACTGGCATGAAACAAAGTCTCTGTGTGGTCAGGAAAATTGGCCCAGTCAAGGGAGAGATCACTGGGATAGATAAGCCCATAGAATTTAACTGTTTTGGGGATACTTCTGTGGAGACCATCACTGTTCGGCAGACCTTGACAAGATGAGGGAAACCAACAATGACTCAGAAAGTGGACACACAAAAGATGTCTATATGATACTTATAGCATTTATGGTACAGTCACAGATCATTCTTCGTTACACTTGGCACATAGTTTTGTGCAGTTTTCCTCTGATGTTTTCTTTTCATACTTTCATCTCAGGCAAATAGTGAATAGTGAGTTAGTCAGTTCTTCCAGTCCTGGTAGGATTTGCACTGAAATAATTCCTTTCCTCTTTTCCAATCTATTGGGAAGCCTTCTTGGTATCAAATGAGCACCCCATAAATGGAAAAATGTAGATTGACAGGCTATTATATGTCAAAGAAATGTGTTACAAAGTCAGAACAATTTCCTGAATTTTGGGGAATTTTGTAATGGTTTGAGTGCTGGACAAGTATTCTGGGAGGTCAGGATATGAATCTCTGCAGAGCCTTGTAAACCCATGAAGGTACATAACAGGAACAAATAATGCAAGCTCGCAGCATAATCTAATGAATGCCTTGTGAGGATAACCAGAAGTAATTCTCATTACATTCCAAAACTCCAAACACCTTTCTGTGTTTAGAACTCTGATTGGTAGATCTTCAGATTCTAATAAAAAGTAAATTATATTTCACAGAACTGTAGTCAAGCATTGAAGTAATATTTCTGCAACACTGCTATAACCTCCTCAGGGATGTTATACTGACTCTGTCCAAGGCACTTATTTTATATAAAAGGAGATCTTAGGATGTCATTTCAGGATTATGGCAAAATATATCTACTAGGCATTTTCCAGACTAGATACTGAGGTTTAAACATATACCAAAAGCAGTCAGAGTTGTTTTATGAGTAATTGCTTGTTTCAGGCAAGAAAATAATAACAAAACAGGAAAAACACACAAGATTGCTAAACATCTATACAGAAGATTGCAAAATGTCCTTTTTGATAGGTCTGCCTATTCAAATTGTCCAGATTAGATGGGGTGTTAACATTTAAAACCTGTGAAGAACTTTTCTCTTTTCTTATTTTTTCTAGACAACATTTCCTTTTTATTAACTGATTAATAATAACAACCAACTAATTCATAAACAAATCAAGATACACTCAGAAAAAATTAAGTCTGAAAGAAGAAAATAACAGGAAAGAGGAAAAGAGGGGGAAAGATATATTACTATAACACAGGAGGACATGATCTTGACTATAATGAAAATAAAAACAAAAAAGAAGAAATATATCTTATTCTACTATTACAGCTCAAACTAAATAATCCTACTAATTACTAATAACTATAATTTCAGATTAGTATATGGTTAGATTTCTTATTGCTCAAAAATCCACAAATGTTTCCAGCCTTTCAGAACACTTTCAATTGGTTTATCTTTTAGAGCAAATATTAAATCTGGCAATTTAGGTTAACTCTGAGACGTTAACAATCTATTCTTCCACCATTCGTACTTCAGTCCATTTCCAGCTTTCTACAAACACTATTCTTGCTGGGTTGCTGTGAGTATTCCAGGCTGTATGGCCATGTTCCAGAAGCATTCTCTCCTGACATTTCACCCACATCTATGGAAAGCATCCTCAGAGGTTGTGAGAATTCCTGCCATCGATGTGGGAAAAACGTCAGGAGAAAATGCTTCTGGAACATGGCCATACAGCCCGGAAACCTCACAGCAACCCAGTGATTTTGTCCATGAAAGCCTTCAACAACACAATATTCTTGCTGCTGTTGTCATGTATCAAAAAACTGATCCATATTTACTGCCCAATTATTTACCCATAATGACTAACAGAAACATTTTGGCAACATTACAAAATCTATATTTTTGATTAGGATATAAATCTTACAAGTCCACCTTATCTTGACATTCCCAACATTGATTTGAAAGAATCTGAGACATTTCTGACAGCTTATTTGAGGTATGATAACATCTGTAATCATGTTATAGAATTTTCCTTTAAATTACTGCATCAACTAAATTTCATTTTTTGGACCACATTTTCCTATACATCCATATGAACATTATGCCCGGATACATGGTCTGTCTCTAATTTCAAAGTGATTTGTACACTTTTTTAAATTACATGGTCATTGTCTTTTCACAACTCTAAATAAGATCTAATCTCCATGGCTGTATTTCTCTTATGTTGATTAAATTGGTTCTAAAGTTGCACATAAGCAAACTAATTAAGATCTTTGACTTCCTTAAAAAGCATATCTCTTGATTTAAACTTCCAATTGTTTTTTTCAAAGTTTATTTCCAATTTTAACCAATTTTTCCTTTAAAATGCTTCTTGTGATGAGATGACTATGATTATTTTAGGCAGAAAACCCTGTTCTTATATTTAAAACAAGCATGTGGAAGATTCTTTCTAACACAGAACTGTCCCTGGTGGCACTTGGGTTAAACCGCTGAACTGCTGATATTGCTGACCGAAAGGTTGGCAGTTTGTACCCAAAAAGCGGGGTGATCTCCTGCTGTTAGCTCCAGCTTCTGTCAACCTAGCAGTTCGAAAGCATGCAAATGTGAGGAGATCAATAGATACTGCTTTGGCAGGAAGGTAACGGCGCTCCATGCAGTCATGCCGGCCACATGACCTTGAAGGCATCTATGGACAACACAGGCTCTTTGGCTTAGAAATGGAGATGAGTACCATCCCCTAGAGTCAGACACGACTAGACTTAATGTCAAGGGAAAACCTTTATCTTTACTTTACAACCCCCAATACGTGAACTCAATTTGCATGGTTTCACTTACGCATTGTAAAAATGCAATTCCATGAAACTGGCAAGCACTCTTACCCACAAGCCACACCTACCATTCAATCTGCATATGAACTTAAGCACCAAAATGATCAGAACAATCGCTTTAAGCATTTTTGACATGATGAATTCAGACTGTATTCCTATATATCCCATTGGAATCAATGGAATCAGATTCTGACTAAACATATTTAGGATTGTATTGTTTGTCCATGGAATGTATGCCCATTAAATGTGATTAGAATCAGAGTGTTAAGCTGCTACATATAAGCAATCTAAATGCTAGAGAGGGAAAGAATATTCAATATTAACCAATCCATTGGGATTAGAATGCCTCCTATTAAGATTCTTCACAATTTAGGACTTTTCTGCACATAAGCTCCATGTATTATGTTTTTGTTGTGTACAAAAATGTAGTTTTCTTTACAGAAAATGATTTTTTTTCCTGTGTAGAAAATCAGATTTCTGCACAGAAAATGCAAAACAACCAATTATGTGGTTACTAGGCCTGGGTAACAACGGAAAAATTTGTTTCTAATATCGTTTCGTTTTTAGGGTGCCTCAGCGTTTTGTATTTAAAAATATATCCGAAATTTTCCATAAAAAAAAGTTTGGTATTTACGAAATTTCGTTAATATTTGCAAAACATTTTGTAAAGATGGCACCCGTGGTTGCGCATGCGCAAAGCATCAACGAAATTTATTTTCAATATTTTTTCAATATTTTTTTAATTTAATTATTAATTTTTAATAATAAAAAAAATATTTGGCAGAAAATGCTTGCCAAAAAGAGCCACAGGGCAAACAGACTGAGCCTCCCCGCTGCTCCCAGCTCCGTCCCACCCTCCTGAGTCCTTCGGGTTCTCTCTCTCTCTCTTTCTCTCTCCACCAAGAGGAGGGAAAGGAGAAGAAAGAAAAGAGGAAGGGAAAGGAGGGAAGGCAGGCACTCACTCTGGCGGGCCCTCAAGCGCTGCCGCCGAGTCAGGCCCAGCTCCTCCGAAGCACACCCACCGCAAAGGTGAGGAAGGAGGGAAGGGGCCGCCTTCCCGCTGAGGGTCGCTCGCCCTCTCGCTCGCTTGCTCAGCCGGCGCCTTCCTCGCCCTCTCCTCCTCCTCCTCCTCCTCTTTCAGGCTCTGACTGGCTAAGGAGAGGGAGAGGAGAGCTCCCAGTAAGCATCTAGCCATCTTACGTATTTCCGAAATGGACGGAAATACAAAAATATTTGGCGCATGCTGTTTTGATTTTGAAAATACACTTCCGGGTTTGGAAAAAAGTTTGATATCGTTTCGTATATGGGAAATTAACGGGGGGAAAAACGATATACAAAATTAACGAACGAAACCGCCCAGCCCTAGTGGTTACCTGTTCTACATATAAATGGGTTATTGAACCTAACCTGAACATTGCCAGCATACATTTAAAAGTGACAAATTTTAAGGAAGGAATTTAAAATATTAGGTGGAATTCAAGTATATGCTAATTGTTTAAGACTATAATGCTAAGCACATTTTAGTATTTTGTTACTCTCATTATATTAATGAAAATTTCACTAATGAGACTTAAGAAAATGAAATTTAGACTTTAGAAACACTTTAGAAATGAAATGCCGACACCCTCCTACTTTTGTCATAAGTTTTGAAATTTTCTTATTAGTTGCACAGCCCTGCTGATTGGTATAAAATGGTAAAGCAAAGGAAAGCAAAGTTTATTGATTAGTCCACTGACCATATCAACAATAAAGACAAAAACAAAAAAGTACACAAATAGACACTAATCTATCACTAACTCCTGTAATAGTGAACTAACATACATTAGAACTTGATAAAGTTAAAAGTTAAAAATAATTAAAAATATCATCATTAAAATGCCAAGGTAAAACTTCATATCACAAAGGGTAAAAATGGTTAAAAAAGGTTAAAATAGACTAGCTATTCCACAATCCTAATCCATGTCAAATATCTGCATCATCCCTACAGTTTACCCCAATCGCATCCAAATACGCAGTTCTCAGCTGCGTTGCTTTATGAAGAAAAAGGGCTGTTTGGTGTGTTATCTTAGCATTCTGGTCAGCCCTTAAGAATGTAGTTTTGATATGGGGATCCCAGTGAGTCTTCTGTGTAATGAATGGTCCAAGGTATTGATTTCTCTCTTTCTTGTACAAAATACAACTAAACAGTACATGTGTAATATCCTCTACCTCTGTGCACAAAGGTATGAAATGGCTATATATGCCACATGATGTTTTCTATGTCTGCAGAATATTTTCCTTCCCTTGGGTGTAGTGAAGAATGCTATCTCCTTACTAGTATTGAATGTATGAATTAATTTATTTATTTACCATATTTGTATCCTGCCTTTCTCACCCCGGAGGGGACTCAAGGCAGCCTTACAACAGGCAGCAATTCAATACCATACATCATGTATCAAATAAACAATTACAATTAAAACCAAACAATTAAGACATGACATGTTAAAACTTCAATTAAAATAAGATCCAACTTCCAGTTTGGTCAGCTTTTGTATGCAGACCCCTGAACAAAAAATGTATTATCTTGTCTTTGGCTTCAAGGTATCCCTTTTTTGAGCTAGCCCTGGTGGAACATTGTCCCAAATAATAAAATTTAAGCAGACATTATTATTTCTGTACCTGTGGCTTTGTGGAGGCATTATTTGGCAGAGAAGACTAAAGACCTTGTAAAACTAGTACTCCCATCATTCCAAAGCATTGAATTATAGCAATTAAAGTGCATTAATTCTACAGTCAAACTTCACTGATTCTAAATGTAGACACACACTTCTTTCTCAGACTTCCAGTTTTTTTCTCCGAAAAAGCGATTGTCCTTTAAGGTGTCAATATTGTTTTTCCGTGTTTTAAATTTCAAAATGTTCTTGTCATGTACATTTTGTTTGGTGTATAATGCATGCCCTACACTTCAAGGTAGAAAGATGGATTAACAATCTTGTAGCACCACATTGTAACTTGGCTTCCTTAGCAGAGGAACAAGAACCAAGAATTAGTCGAACGGAAGTGAGTACTGCATTTCATATATTAGTCTGAATTAACGGAACGGTTATTTGGCTCCAGATTTCTGTTCTTTGACAGATTTAATAAATAGGCGTGCTATAAAAATGTCACCATAGTTTAAACAGAAATGTATACGAACTGCACGTCAATAATCAAATAAGTTATTAGCTATGGTGCCTTTGACAGATTTTCTCTGGTTCGTGCATTTTGATTATATCAAAGAATAGTGTACACACCTGTTTAAATGATATATTTATGAACCTTTCCCTTCAAGCAGCTATCAGCCACATACAATATTAATGTGAAGTAGACAGCTTCACAATAAGTGTTTCAGAACTTCAGAACAAAACTGTTACAAAGCTAAACAGAGTGTAACTTCCTAAATGCCTTTCAGTGCCTATAAAACATTTGTGTTATTTTGAGTTTTCTAGATTTCTTTTTTTAGGAGATTCTGTGTGTTTTTAGTGTTGTACGTGTGCTCTTTCCAAGAAGTAAAGAGTTTTGTATTATATGTCTCTTATTCACTCTATCATTCCAGTCATTTATCAACTTCTAGTTTCAAATGTTTGCAATGGATCCTACTACTGATTTTTCTCTGAAGTTCAGTTACTTGGCAGATGTCTTTGTGCATTTTTAAGGCATACTTGAGATAACATTCTTTTAAAAAAAACAATACCACCAACAAGGACTCCTTGAGGGGAAAAACATCACAAAAGTAAAAAAGGGAAGGGAATAGAAGGAAGCAAAACAGATTTTGATATTGTGTCATTCCTTAGAAATGAAGTAGATAAAAAGTTATTGTGAGAAATCTTTGATCAACAGCAGAGGCACATATCTATCTGAGTGTTAATGAGTTGTCCAGTGAAGTTCTAACTATTATTAATGAATGAGTGAATTTATCATTTAAAAAGCAATGTCTAATTAAGCTACAGCAGCATTATCAAAGCAAACATCATTCTCAGGCAGGTGGGGAAACATAGCCAGCTGTCTAATCAATGATAGAGATGGGAGACTAGCAATATGGATGGAAAAGAAATTACCATTAACACTCTCATACAAATTGACTTAATATATAAGTCAACCTCGAGAGCAGGCTTCAAAACCAAAATTATGGATTTCATAGATAAGTTGAGGGTTATTTTGTGGAGAGGGGAAAACACCAATGCCAATTCAGGGGACTGTCCTTAACCACAGTTTTCATATTCAGGCATTCAAAAAGACCCGAAGCGACACCACTGCAGAAAAAGTAGAGGTGGTCAGTGCTTCTTTTAGGCTCTTGTCTTTTGCTATTTTACTCAGTGAAGGGGAAGGTTCTTTTTTTATAATAGGTAAGACACAGAACTCACATTGGTCCATGGATAGGTTGACCCAGGTTTGTTGGATTGATTTTTTTGACTTACATTCCTACTTTTATACATAAGTGTATGGGGTAATTAAGATTACATTTATTAATGGAATTATTGATTTTCAAACTCTCTAGACTAGAAGTTTTCCATCTTGCCCAGGAAGTCCACACATCTTTGAGGCCGACAAAGAATGGAAGGGGTGGGAAGATACACAAGAACATGCGTACATTTGAAAAATTACATATGACAGAACTAAAGATGTGAAATGTTTTTGAAACATATGCATGAATATAAATATGATACCTGACATGTAACAAAAACTCCCACAGAAGTTAGCATAAGGCTATACAATAGGAATTAGTGGTAATTTTGTTTTGAGTTGCTTTTAAATCTGAATTTATGCCCAAATTCTCAAAAGCTATATATGAAAGAAAGGAAAACTATCCTATTTGACAACTGCTAATGCAAACTATCAAACTAACAGGATGAGAAACCTTGGCCCAGGATTATTGGGCAAAGTTCAATAGGTTCAACAACTTTCTTGGGATGAGAAAGCTTCAAGTGTTGGCTTGCTCACTTGTGCAGAATCTATACGAAGTGTAGAAACAAAACAGAATAGAATCATAGAAGTTTAGAGCTGGAACTGCAATGGTCATCTAGTGAATCCCCTGCCAAGATATCTACAGTATTCCCTAAAAATGTCCATTGAATTCTGCTTAAAGATCTCCAAAGAAGGACAGCCTACTACTCTACAAGACAATCTATATCACCGTCATGTAGCTCTTCCAGCAAAAAGCCTCATCCTGATGTTTGGCTGGAATATTGTAATTTGAATCTATTGGGTTTGTGTCTAGTCTTTGGTGTCAACTCAAGATCTTTGATCATTTTGGTCACTATTCTCTGGATATGTTCCCGCTTGCCAATAGCATTTGATCTGGACACAGTATTCCATGTGTGGTTTCAACAAAGCGGGGCAGAGTGACAGTACTGCATGCCTTGATTTGGACACTGTTAATGAAGTCCAGAATTTCATTGGCTTTTGTTTACCTCCATATCATATTGTCGACACTTATTTAGGTTGTGGTTCACTAAGATCCTTAGATCATTTTCTAACATGTATAAGAAATATAGCAGAAGTGATATCAGTCTGGAATAAAGTATATTTCTGAGTACTATGAATATTTGTATCCAATGAAGCAGACTTCAATCTACTATGGTTTATACTATTAACTTCTTTCTCTCAGTCCATCTCACAGGTGCTACAAGATCCTTTTGCATACAGATCCAGACTGCTATGTCTTTGAATGCTATAAATATAGCAAAAAAAACCAAAACAAAACAAAACAAAAAACAAAAACCAGAATGCAGAAGGATGGTCTGCTGATAAATTTTTACTAATTTTAGGGCATGCTATGAAATTGCCATTAATACATGGATAGGAATTATCTCTTCTACAGTCATTTTTAGAAATATAAAACCCCATACAGTAAGCAAAGTAGTTGTGGAGAGGCCCCAATACTTGAGGACTTAGTGATTTGCTTCACTGGCACTCTCGTCTGATACTTGAATACAGCCTATTTTATATCTGCAGGCACTGCTGCGTTTTATGAAATTTTAAACCTTATTAACATGGGTTTGTGTGTCCTTTTAGGAAAAACCATTGTGTAAATTTATATTGTCTTCATTTTATATGCTATATATTGTGTATTTTATGTGAGCCGCCCTGAGTCCCTTTGGGGAGATGATGGTGGAATATAAATAAAGTTTTATTATAATTATTTATTATTAATAATAGATAATTCATCAAAGAGCAGAAAGCATAAATTAGAAATAAAAATGCATATCCACAATGAGGACTATAAATAGTGGGATCCTTAAGAATATAGATGAGAACTGGCACTTTTAAACTTATTCAGAAATGATCTGATGTTAGGGGTGAACAGTCCAACTGCAACTTTTTCTGCTGAATTTTGAGTGCAATGACTCAACAAGAGTGAGCTTTCGAGGTTGACTTAGAGCATGATTAATGCCACCTATCTTCTTTGTGTTATGTAGGCTTATTAAAACAGTAATCATGACAGTCTTGATAACAGAAATACCTTCAGAGCCACATTGCTTAGTCACACTGGTCTTCCAGAATTTTCAGTAATTTAAAAAGTGTATTCAAAAGAATATCTCTTAACCACATTGTAATCTTATGTCATTCATATTCAATAAGAGTTTCTTTTTAATATTTTGTACTTTTTGTAGATGTCATGTGCTCCAGATCAATGTATCTCTGATGTGAATTTAAAGAAACTGTTCTGGTTATAGATTTAGAAGTCATGCTACTTTGTTTGCCATTTATATTCCCAATAGAATTTTTGCAGTCAGTCTAAAAACATATTTCAAAGAATTTGTCCCTTCATGTCCTGGCATTTCTTTCAATTTACCTGCATACATTTTATTTACATTTATCTTTATTTTGTTTTGAAGCCCTAGACAAATTGTCTTTGGCATTCAGTCCTCCCTCTCAGCTCCCACACACTCTGTCGAATATAACTGCATTTTGCTGAAAGTTCAAATTTACATTCATCCCAGACAAAATCTGAAAATGATCCCAGACTTATTGACACACTGAAGAAGAAATACACAATTGATTTTGATTGTTTTTATATCTAGATAGTTTCTTAGCACAGCAGGTACTGCAAAATTGACAAACCAAGGTCAAAAAAAGTTCTGTTGCAAGGATTAGTTTTTGCAATGGATTGCCATTATGAGGCTGTTCCAGCAGTGATTGTTCATATCAGGATGGAATCAGCTGAAATAAAGATAAAAGCCATAGGCCTCAGAGATCATCATGAAATACAAAGTTATAACCACAGATATTTGATGAGCTTGCTCACTGCTGAACTGTGCTTTTATCTGAAGAATGTCTCAATCAATGTGCATATGAACTTTGGCCTGATCTTCATACCAAGATTATAACAACAGCCAAGAAAGGGCCATTCTTGTCCTGTGCAGTTGTTCATGAGACAGAGGCTTATTCCCTCCCATGACTCTGAGGAACTCCTTTTCTGACAAACAGCTTATTAAGATAGCAGGATATTTCCTTTCAGTCTTTTTTACTTGCACATTTACTTTTAAGGTAAGAGTATTCCATATTTCTGGATGGTAGAGCCAACTCTTATGTACTTGAAGGCAAGAACACAAAAAGGCAGAATGGAAGACTTTGGAACCAGAAAACATTTTTCTAGTTACTGAATGCCAAGCTATGCATGTCTTCTCACTACTTAATATTATTCAGCTTTCAAAATGCTATTCCTCAAACATCTGTCAGCAGTCAAACATAAAGTTTAGGCTCATGTTTATATTCTAGTGACCCATTACAAAGCAGTCAAACATTAGGCGTGACTACATTCTAGTGACCCATTACAAAGAGAACTGTGCAAAATAAATGATCCATAGATGCATTTTTTCGTGTCAGGAGTGATTTGAGAAACTGCAAGTCACTTTTGGTGTGAGAGAATTGACCATCTGCAAGGATATTGCCCAGGGGATGTGTGGATGTTTTGAAGTTTTACCATTCTCTCATGTCCTCGCATGGGGAGCTGGAGCTGCCAGAGGGAGCTCATTCATGCGCTCCCCGGATTTGAACCTCTAATTGTCAGTCTTCAGTCAGTAGGCTGTTAGGAATTGTGGGAGTTGAAGTCCAAAACACCTGGAGGGCCCAAGTTTACCCATGCCTGGTTTAACTCATTGCGTCACTGGGGAAGCAATCGATTATGGAAACCACATATTTTGATGATTAGATTTTTTCCAATCTAGTTTGTGTACTTGTACATATTCATACATTATAGTATAATCCTAAAATTAATAAGATAGTTCAATTTGTGTACTCATCTCTCATTTGCATGCATAAATAATGAATCTGCATCCAACTATAGTTATCTCAGATATTCTAGTACTGTAATAAAATAGCTTTTCATGACCCGACTATTTCCAGATGTTTCGGTCTACAATTTCTTGATCTCTAAAAACATCATGGCTACAGATTGGCACTACCATGTATAGATGGAAAGAGGGAAAGTGATGACAGCATTGCTTTGGTGTGATTAGGTATGATAATGATAGACTTTCTGTATGGTAGGATTCTTAGCAGAAACCTAAGAAAATAGCAGTGATCACTAACATATGATATACAGGCAGTCCCCGAGTTATGAACATCCGACTTATGAATAAGCCTTTCCCCTCCTTGCCTGCCATGAAATCTTAGCGCTGAGCCAAAATATGACTGTAGCTCTCCACCCACCAACTTGTTTTTCTTGTCAGTTTCTCCAAACCTCTTTTTCCTTTTCTTCTTATGGATCTCTCCAAACCCCTTTTTTGTTTTTTCCTATTGATCTCTAAAAACCCTTTTCCATTTACTTCCTATCTATCCCTCCAAAACCCTTTTCTTGTTTTTCTTATCGATCCTGAAAACCCTTTTCTTCTTTCTTCCTATCCATCTCTTCGTCATCCTCCCTGTATCCTACCTACCTCTCCTCTACATGTATGACACTGCCTTTAATTGCCCTGGCTCAATGCTATGAAATGCTGGGATTTGTAGTTTGTTGAGGCAGCAGTATTTTTTGGAAGAGAAGGCTAAATATCTTGTAAAACTACAGATCCCAGGATTCTATAGCAATGATCCTGGGCAGTTAAAGTGGTGTCAAACTCCACAGCATAAGTACACCCCAAGGAAGCTAAGGGAGGATAAAGGAGAAGCTCCTTGAGGGAAGGTTATCTATGGCTATGGTTTTCCTTTCCATTGCATGGGAGCTTTGTTGGTTTTTTTTAAGGGATTCTAATCACACAGGAATTATAATTTTCGCCTTTTGGAGCCAAATTACAAAGAGTGCACATTTAACTGGACCTGTTCGAACTTACAAACAAATTCAACTTAAGGACAAACCTACGGAACCCATATTGTTTGTAATTTGGGGACTGACTGTATACAGTTTATAAGGGAGAAGAACTGAGAAACATTTCAGATATCAAGAAGGACATCATCTAAGACCAGTTCCTTCTCCCTGTTCTTTCAAATGTGAAAAAACAATATATCCCTCAGTATCAAAAGAAATTGGATTTTATGGAGCTCAGCTTGCTTCCTATTCTCATCCTGTAAAACTCTAAGTCCAGATAGTCAAGGATAGCCTCAATTTTCTGCCTGAGGTGCAGTAGCTAATGGCAATCCCAACATAAACCATAGGCCAAGATTCTGACTAATGATGTGGAGCATAAAATTCAACCAGCATACATATACTGAAAGTCTAGCTTGGCAATGGCATGAGGAAACTTCCCCGATGCAATCTTATGGCCAGAAATATGCTATGCAACTGCATGGGACAAACTTCTGTCTGTGTGTCATTTGACTATTATTGTGTAGACTGAAAAACACATTTCACAAGGAAGTATGGGTTGACTATTCCCAATCTAAAAAGTTTAGGACTAAAAGTGTTCCATATTTTGGATCCCTCCTCGTATTTTGGCATACCTACATATATAATGAGATATCTTAGTGGTAGAACACAAATCTAAAAATAATATTCATTTATGTTTCCTATATAACTTATATATGTAGCCTGAAGTCAATTTTATACTTAATAGTTTCTACTTCTTTTGTTTTACATGAAACAAAGTCTGTGTACATTGAACCAGCAGAAAACACCATCTCAGCCATTCATGTGCACAATTTGGGCTTTTGGAATATCTCAGATTTTGGAATTCTGAAACAGGATGATCAACATGTACTGGATAACTTCTAGCATCATGCCTCCAAAAATAAATCACAAAGAGGATTTCAGCATAGTATATAAAGCCCTTATCTAGCAGTAAAAATAATGTATTAACAAATTCCCTGCTGCCTTATTTTCCAACATGTAAAGATGGGGAACTTCAGACAGTTAAAAGGCATGTTTTCTTCCATAGGACCCACTGTGAGATATCCTCAAATTTGGATTTTTTTTTAAAAAAAATCCTGGCAGTGTCTGGAAACATGGTTCTGATTTCATTTGGGGAGATGAGGTAGTGCACCACTGTAGTGCGTAGCATGCAGATGAATATATTAATCCCTGGCCTAATTATATAAGTTGTCCAGCATTTATATTTCCACAACCAGAATTGCCTGACAACTTGGGGCATTATTCATGTACAAATTTTGATCACTAGTGGTTCAGGGTGGAGATGGATAATCATCTGAACTCCTCTTTATTCAAATATAAAAAGTCTCTACTATCCTGTCCATGTATCTTATTCCTCTGTAAACTGCACACTTCCTTACTAATATAAGAGATGATTTAAGAAGCAGGTGGAAAATGGATGAAATATTTATGGGGATATAAAATACTGAGAAACTGAGAGATTTATGAATGATATGTGTGTGTAAGCAATACAAAAGGGAATAAATTTTCTATAAATTCTTACTGTATAAGTATTGCTGTACAGGCACAGACCAACAGCCTGCCTGGCTGAGCTTTCTCTTGCAATAGGCTTGTGTTTTTTGATATTTTTTTGTCAGAATTTCAGGGAAGTTCATAAGGAGAACAAGACCAGTAAGACCCCATGTTGTTTGTTCCCAGAATCAAAGTAAGTGGTAGAATACCTTTGTCATGTATTATTCACCACTTTCATTCTCAAGACAGCAGTCATTTCTGCTTAGGGATAAAGGCTACAAAGGAGAAATCAGAAAGGTATCTGTGGCTTTCTGTGGGACAACAGTAAGCAGGTAGTAGCAATACATATTTTCCACTGCTTTTTTATCTAAAAGGAAAGGCAAGATGGCATATGTTCCAATGCTATGTGTAAAAGCTGAACAGAGTAGTGATTGCATTTTTTCTTATATACTGAAGTTGTTCTCTAGTACAACTGAGGCCAGTAAGGTGGTTGTTGAGGGAGTAGTGGGGACTAGATGGGATGCATAGCCTTGTCCTTTGACTTATTGCCATTGCGTTATGCCTCACAGCTATTGTCATTTGGATTTTCTCCTCTTGCTTAAAAGTTGGACAAGCTCTAGTTATTATTGTCAGTTATACTGGTGCTCCCATATTCCTCAGTTTCTTCTTTTATTCTCCATATTTTTTAATTATTTCTGCTTCTGGTTATTATTGGAAACTTTTAATATTACAAGGATTGCTTTAAATCTTGAAACATTTCAACATGCGAAGCTCTGCCTAAAATACAATGTGAGTTATTATATTATCAGCAGCTTGTTTTAAGCTTAACCTACCCCTCCCTCCCTTCCTTCCCCACCTTTCTCCCAGAACAGGAATTAGATGACTTACTGCAAAGTAAAGCTAAGTTTACTATTATTTTTTTTAAAAAAAACAATTAAATCAACAATTTTGCTTCAAAACACTTAACTAATTTTGACTTAATAAATGAAGACACAATACATCCCATAAAAAGCACCATCTGCTGCAAAGGCATAAAAAGCACAAAGAACTGCTCAAATATAAAAGTCTTTGCCTGATAGCAGAAATACAACTGGGAGGTGGGGAGGTCAAAACGCCCATGGAAAGGAATTCACAACGTAGGAGCAGCCACTGAGAAAAAGTTCTTCTGTGTCCTCACCAAACTTGTCTTTGATGATGATGAAACTGCAAAAATGTCTTGTACCATGGATATTAAAACTTGGAAGGTTCACATAGGGAGATATTGTCTTCAGATACTCTGGGCACGAGCCATTACAACTTTGAAGGTCATAATCGGGCCTTTGAATTTTGTGGAAACAGACTGATAGCGAGTTTTTCATCCTCTAAAATCAACTTCAAACAACAGCCTGGTCACAGCTTTATGGACTCACAGAAGTTTCCAAACAGTTTTCAAAGACATTCTCATAAAGAGTGCATTACAACAATCCAAACACAATGTAATCAAAGCACGTGTCGCTGTAATCAGATCTGACATCTCAAGGAACAAGCACAGATGGCACTCTAGTTTTAATTGTGCAAATGAACTCCTGGCCATTGCTAAAATTTAAACATTCAGGCTGTGAATCTGTGATTTCAGGGGAAAATATAACCATATTCAGAATAGGCTCAATTTTTAATCCTTGATCTGCCTTTTGACTAAGCAGGAACTCCTCTGTCTTGCCTGGATTAAGTTTGAATTGGATCTCTCTTCACTTAGTCCATTGTCAACAGCAGACATTTGGTTGGCACAGACAACTGATAACCAAATGGAAAGATGATATGGGCCTCATCTACATTGACCATTTAACTCAGTTTGAATATAGCTTTAAACAGCAGTGGCCAGACAATAATTTCCCATGAAAGTTCATGAAAGAAAGGCCTTAATGTACACCAATGTTATGTGATTTGTGTAATCACTATCCAGTCCTCAAACTAGTTCCAGAATTCCCTGTGTTCATAAGTATCAAGACAGGTATTAAAAGCATACTTCTGATTGATGGTCTGGAAAGGGGGAGAAATTATCTCAACAAACACTTTTGAGTTGGATCAGCAGTCAAGACTACCGAAGAACAGCTACTTCCACATGAAACTGTTGAAATATTAAGATAACCTTAAATGGGCCTTCCACTGAAGATGATCCATATGGTGATCAAAACATAGACCTTCCCAAACAATAACAAGCACCCTTATGGTTTCTTAAAGTACAGTGTCTATAATCTTCAAACAGCAAGGCCATTAGCTGGGGATGACTGGAATTGATTAAAGTACATCAGGTTATGCCGATCTCTTTCCAGAGATATGTACATATCTAGTAGGAGTGTGGACAATGCCCCTAAACTGTACCATTTTCAGTTCCATTTTCAGCTGCCCCCCCCCCCTTCATTTTCTGTGAAATTCCTGAAACCAGAAAGGGGATATAATTTTCGTTCCAGTAAGATTTGGTCCATTAGCCCCAAAAGGAAAACTTTAGATGCTTGTTTCTTTTTTTAGACCTATCAGGAGGAAACTTACCTCAGTTGTAGGCTGCATTTACAACTGCAAGCCTGCCAAGTTTCAGCACATTTCATCAATCCACTGATTTTTGGAATATGTTTCTAAAGTTTTTACCATAACATTTTTTAAAAAAAAAAACACAAGAGAGGCTTCTGGGAATGGAAGTCCCAAACAGCACATACCACAAGATGGGAGGAGAATGGACATATTCAACCAGGCCTCTGATTGTCTGAGAAAGAAATGTGAGAAACAAAGAGAGAGAGAAATGTCAACTCCCATCATGCCCCAGGAGCAAGTGCAAAAGCTCCTTCAATGCCCACACTGTGCAAAGTGTTGCTGGAAATGCATGTTCCCAGTGGGGCCCTCTCTGGAGGAAAGCCCTAGGGAAGCCTTTCCCATCTCTCTCTCTCTCTGATCTTATTTGCCTCAAGCGGGTGGTCCACTGGGAGGGGGGACTTGAAGAAGGGATGAAGGAGGTTGCTGAGGAAAAAAGCAGTGGAGGAGCTGCCACCAGGCACCCACTATTTCCTGATTTGTGAGGTCACCCACATGCTGAGGCCTCTGTCTCAGGTAGAGTGCTGCTCATCCCCATCGTCCCCATTAGCCAAAAGATCTGGCTGCTCATAATCCGTTCCGGTTAAGGCTTCAGCTGGATCCTGCCTGGTCCATTTTCAACTATCCGTCAACTGGATCACCAAATTTCCCTGATTCCCGAATCGCCAAATGGAATTCTGCACACCCCTAGAACTGAATTCTATGTCCTTTCAGTTCCAGGCAAATGCATTTTTATTCAGATGTCGCAATGTATAGTTCTATACTTCATTAATACTCTGAAGCTTCCCAAAATTTTAAAAGCCTGTTTGTTGCTTCCCTTTATTGTATTGTAATTTGTAACATCCTTTTTTCCTTTACAATTATGAACCATCTTGGGAGTTATAGCTGAACTGAAGGTCATGATAGGATATTGCGATTTCTGAATAAATGAATTCATAAAACCTAGACTCAGCCACAGCCATTGGCTTTTTAGAATCTCATTACCACATGTCTCTGGAATTAGCCTGAACACCACAAGCAGCAGAAACACATGGCAAAAATACAGGTCTCCCCCGTGGCAAGGGTGATACCTGAGAACATGAAGAGAATTGATAATAATGGAGACAGGGTGTGGGGTGGCAGGCAAAGTTAGAAAGCAGGAAGAATCTGTGATTGCTTTCATATAAAGAGCCAGAGAGTGGGGAAAGTTTACAGATAGCACCTTTGCCAATAAACTGTCTAGGGATAGTTTTTTGAATTCAGTAGGGACTACTGATGAGCAGGCAGACATAGATTTCTTCTGATAAGGTCCACTTTTTTTATATATAGGCATCACATCCTTGTTGATTGTTCATGAGTCCTGAACATGAAAAAGTTGGGAAGATTTATTTTATATTAATTATATAACTCATTGTAAAGCACCACAAAACAGCTTGTCATCATTAACACTGCATCTATTTATCTATTACTTTTTATGTTTGTTATAAATTACTTCTTTAATCCATATAAAAATGAAGAAAATGGCCCAAAATTGGGATAGGCAAAGGAAACCTCTAAAAAAAAAAGACCCTCAAAAGTCTTTCCAGCCTCATTCCTATATGAAAATTATTATATGAGAGATTATATTATGTCTATAAAGCTATTGTCCTCCCAAGCCTGCTATATGCCTGTGAGACGTGGACTGTCTACAGACGTCACATGCAGCTCCTGGAACGATTCCATCAGCGCTGCCTCCGGAAAATCCTGCAAATCTCCTGGGAAGACAAGCGGACAAACGTCAGCGTGCTGGAGGAAGCAAAGACCACCAGCATTGAAGCAATGGTCCTCCAACATCAACTCCGCTGGACAGGCCACGTTGTCCGGATGCCTGACCACCGTCTCCCAAAGCAGTTGCTCTACTCCGAACTCAAGAATGGAAAACGGAATGTTGGTGGACAGGAAAAAAGATTTAAAGATGGGCTCAAAGCCAACCTTAAAAACTCTGGCATTGACACTGAGAACTGGGAGGCCCTGGCCCTTGAGCGCTCCAGCTGGAGGTCAGCTGTGACCAGCAGTGCTGCAGAATTCGAGGAGGCACGAGTGGAGGGTGAAAGAGAGAAACATGCCAGGAGGAAGGCGCGTCAAGCCAACCCCGACCGGGACCGCCTTCCACCTGGAAACCAATGCCCTCACTGCGGAAGAAGATGCAGAGCAAGAATAGGGCTCCACAGCCACATGCGGACCCACAAGGAAACCCATGATGGAAGACCATCTTACTCGTCCAACGAGGGATCGCCCTAAGTATATGAGAGAAAGTATGGTGTTATACAATCCTTTCAGCATTTTCATATGTAAAAGAAGTATCTTTATAACTGTTAGTAACATATTATGTGTTACATTCAAATGCTGGTGTCATGTGTTAACAAATACAGGTTGCACACCTCTCACCCTGAATTCTGAGAACCAAAATACTCCAAAATCCATAATTGTTCATATGGGCAGCTGAGATAGAGACATCTTTGCTTTCTGGTGGTTCAATGTAAACAAATTTGGTTTCATGCATTTTAATAAAATTTGGTTTATTAAACACATTGTGTAAAATTACCTTTGGGTTATGTGTACAAGGTGTATATGAAACATAAATGAATTATGTGTTTAGGCTTGGGTCCCATCTCCAAGATATCTCATGATGTACAGAAATGCAAATACTAGTATTGTGAAATTGAAAATACGTTCAATCTCAAGCATTTCAGATATAGGATATCCAATCTATACTTGCTTAGCATATGTTTCCACATTTACAGAGTAGGTTTCAATAACTTGCATAGTTAATTTGCAGTTGAGCTAATGATATAACTACCACAAATGAGACTTTTATATGTCAACAATTTGCCATTAATCTGGAACAGATTTTTTATCCTTATTAAGTAAATTGTAAAGGGGGTGGGGGGTAGCTGAAAAATGGAGAGTGTCTTTAAAATAATAGATCATTATGCAATTTTATGTGGAGATGTAATACTAATTAAATTTTTAAACAAATTAGCTAGAATTAACTCTAGAGATTAGAAATTCATCTTATTGAAATGGCCATGGCTATCACCATAAAACTTGCAATTACCTGAGGCCAAATACAGCAAACCGTTCTAATATGAACTTCAAGAAAAAAGTTTACATTTCTTAACCCATTGCAACTAGAGAACACTTTGGGGATAGCTGTGAAAGCCAGCCACTTCTCCTTAATTAATTAGACTAACATTAATTTTAAGGACTTTGAATAGCGATGAATTTGACATAACTTGGGCTGTAGTTCTAAGAAATGTAGGCAGACATGTTGTCAAAAGTTGAGATTATTTTGGATCCAAATGATTTGAGATCTTTAAAAAAAACCCATATTTTTAACTCTCATGTCATGAAAAAATGGCACTCCAAAGCAATTACAATGGTAATGTCACACAGGACATTAAAATTTGATCCCATTGCCACTTACAGCTGGTGTATTTTCTTATTCATAGAAAAAAGTGGAATGCTATGTCCCACCAGAAGACAATGGTGTTACAGATCATCACAACTTCCATCCTAAAGTATCCTGTAATTATGTGGGTGATATATTTAAAATTATCTGCTACCAAATAAGAATAGTATATATCAGGGGAGTGAATTAGAATTCTCTAGCACTGAAGTCTTATCAAATTACAATTCTCAAGATTTAATAAGTTGGAGCCAAAGCAGTTAATGTGATATCAAACTGGTATAATTCTGCTTCATGTTTAGTTGCACTAAATTCTTTTAAAGAGTATAATCACGATCCCATTCTACTCCTGAACATGCTCTGAAACATGCTTGGGGTTCTCAGTTCACTTTGGAGAAAGAGATGAGCTCAGTGCAGAACTGATTGTTCAACTGAAGAAAATTTTAGAAACATTTAACAAGTGGAGGAACTCTATAGGCACATGAAGCATATAATAAGAGCCACACCGATTGAGCCAAAGGTCTGTCTATCCAATTCTGTTCCCATGTGGGCCAACCTGATGCCTATGGGGAACTTCAATCAGGGCAAAAGTGAGCACCTTTCTTGCAAAGAGAACTCTATTTTTTATTTCTTTTTATTTACAGTATTTATATTCTGCCCTTCTCACCCTGAAGGGGACTCAGGGCAGATCACAGAACATACATATGTGTCAAACATTCAGTACCATTTTATACACAAACAAGACTTCAATCAGGGCAAAAGTGAGCACCTTTCTTGCAAAGAGAACTCTATTTTTTATTTCTTTTTATTTACAGTATTTATATTCTGCCCTTCTCACCCTGAAGGGGACTCAGGGCAGATCACAGAACATACATATGTGTCAAACATTCAGTACCATTTTATATTTATT
Organism: Anolis sagrei; assembly: GCF_037176765.1. NCBI lineage: Eukaryota > Metazoa > Chordata > Lepidosauria > Squamata > Anolidae > Anolis > Anolis sagrei. Next base: position 129,631,419 of record NC_090025.1, on the reverse strand, counting down.
TAAATTGGAAGAGTAAATTGTTTGTGTATAAAATGGTACTGAATATTTGACACATATGTATGTTCTGTGATCTGCCCTGAGTCCCCTTCAGGGTGAGAAGGGCAGAATATAAATACTGTAAATAAAAAGAAATAAAAAATAGAGTTCTCTTTGCAAGAAAGGTGCTCACTTTTGCCCTGATTGAAGTCTTGTTTGTGTATAAAATGGTACTGAATGTTTGACACATATGTATGTTCTGTGATCTGCCCTGAGTCCCCTTCAGGGTGAGAAGGGCAGAATATAAATATAAATAATCATACATAGATAGAGGTATATAAAGGCTTTTCCCCAACTTCGGCATCTTAGAGGCTTTGTCCTCAGTTCCAGCCATGGGGGGGGGGCACTATTGCTCCATCTCCCTGCTAAAGAGTTTTGTTCCTAACTTCCTCCTTTGATCGAATTGCCAGCATTCCTTATGGGTGCCTCAGAATACCTCTCCACTTTTAAGCGGTACCTTACTCACATTTCACTTTCAAACTTCTAGGTAGACGGAAGCTGTGCTAAAGGCCAGGAGTTCACCCTGACCCAGGCTTTGAGCTGGCAGCTTTTCAACTGAAAAGATTTGCTACAGTTGGTGGTTTATCCTGCTGTGCTAAAGCCCAGGCCATGATAGCTTTAGGTGGTTAGAATTGGTGTAAGTTAGGAATGAGACATTTGCCATGCATCATGGGGGCATGGAGAATCTGTCTCCCCACACCCTGCATCGTCCAACTTACCACTGGCCCCATCCCATGGGGGCGGGGGAAGCGTCCACCACTCAACTTCCCTATTGTAGCAAAGGCAACACAGAAAGCTTCCCATGTTGTTCCTCTTCCCTTTCACCATACAGCCCAGCTGGAAGTAGATGTACATTGTGTAATGGGCTCCATAGCAAAAGGGGTGAGGAAGTGGCATATGAAGGACAAATCAGCGCATAAGATGAGGTCACTGAAGACATACAAGAATAACCAAAGAAAAATAGATGTGATTCATCACCTCTGTTAGTTAGACAGTGGGACTGAGAGTACTTGAAAGGTTCAAGAAATTCTAGATTTGTATCTTCTTCATCTATTACGTTCCTCTGATATTGACTCTAGTTTGCTCATCAAAATAGCTCACATGTCTGACAGATAGTTCTCCAGTATTTAAGTTCATTACTCTGTATCCTTTGGTTCCATTTGCATACCCAGCCAGAATTGTTTTGTTCAGATGTAGAGTCTAGTTTGTGTTTCTTCTGTTTTGGAATGTATGCACAAGCTATGCTTCCAAACTTTCTAATGTGTTTCATGTTTGGTACATCTCAAATGGAGACTTTGTAGGTCCTTTTGTTGGTGGTCTGTTTTGTAGTTAAGTAACTATTATGGTGGCATCACCCCAAAATCTTTTGGGTAGATTGGCATCCATTAACATGCATCTTGTCATATCAATAAGAGATCTAAATTTTCTTTCAGAAACTCTGTTTTGTTGCAGTGTATAAGACACTGTGGAAAGGAGCCCCGGGTGGACTGGTTGCTTTTTGTTGAACATAAGTCATACATCTGTCAATTTTATAATTGTTAACATTAATTCCAGTAGCTAGTTTTTTTTTCCCTTCTGTAGCTGCAATATGATTTCACAACTTCAATGCCTCAATCTTTTGTGCCATATCTCCAAAGTGTTCTCGTTTATCTGTGTCTGTGCTACATTAAATTTGTTCAGGTGAAAGAGAAAGTTCATAAACACATTGTTTCTGAATTCCTTCAGCATATAGCACTTTAAAGAAATTTCACATTTGTTTCCTTCAAAATGTATTGCAAAACCTTTGCCATTTAATGACAACTGCCTTTGAATAGAGATTTTGGTGTGTTTAATTCTTTTGAGAATTTCTTGAATTAGAATTACTTTTGTGGTTTTGTCTTTCTGATTTTTGATCACTGATGGGCATCCCATTTTCTTTGGTAGTCTACAGCCCCTGGAAATGTGTCCCTGACAACCTCAATTAAAGCATTTTCTATATTCTTTGTTTACATGCCTATTCTTCATCATGTAGTTTGTGCTTGCTGGCTCTCTGCTTAAAGATTTGTAGACCCCTTACTATCTGCACAATAGTCTTCTCTAGTCTTCCTAGAGCTTGTTCAAAACTTCAAGACTTGCTTCTAACCTAATGCTGAAACCTTCAAAATTGTCAGCTAAAATTGCTTCTAAAGTACAATCTTCTGACTGTCTTGAAATGACATACCACTAATTTACAAATTTTCAGATAAGGTCAAACCTTCAATATATTTGGAGCATTGTTTCTTATTTTCTAGCTTGAGCTTGATTAATTGTCTTAAGTAAGCACTGTAGCTTGGCTTCATAGACTTCTATGTCCAAAATGACTTTCTAGTTTCTCTACCATTTCCTTAGCCATTGTACAGTGTTGTACCAAACTCATCTGTCTATCAGGCAATTCTAATGCTATAACATTTTGTGCTTCATTGTCTATATCTTGCCATTCCATTTGAGCATTTTCACCTTCAGGTTTATCTTCAAAGCATTTAGACAATTTCTTTGCTTTTAAATAGATAAGCATTCTTGTTTTCTAGATTGAAGAAATATTGTCCGTGAGCTGCAGATTCAGTCTTTTAAATTCTCTCACCATCTTTGCAATCCGTATTGTCTTTGTCTCTGAGGCATAACAGTGCACTTTGCACTAAATGGGAGGTAGGTCAAAAATAACTGGAAAACCCTCTTCTTTTTTCTTGTTTGCAAGACACCAAAAAGAGGTGGGAAAACTGTTAGCTTTGGGTTGCTTTATTATTATTTATTTATTATTATTTATTATTTGCACTTATTGACCGCCACTCTCAGCCCTAGGGCGACTCGTGGCGGTGAGTTTTCTGAGCTGTATGGCCATGTTCCAGAAGCATTCTCTCCTGACATTTCACACACATCTATGCCAGGCATTCTCAGAGTTTGCCTCTGAGAATGAATTGCAAATCTCTTTGCAGGCTAGTGGTGCTATGACCTATAAACCTTTGAAAAAAGGCATAAACTTTTGGGAAAGGATGACCTTTGAGATCATAACCTTTTTGAAAACCAGAATATCTGAAGCCTTTTGGAAACATGACCTTTTAGAGATTCATCGGCAAATGTAATGATATCAAATCATATTCTGTACTATAATGCTTTTTGAAAAAGTGAGCAACTGATATGTCTGGCCTTACAGTAGCCTTTTATTTATTTATTTATTTATTTATTTATTTTGGGTATTTTTACCCTGCCCTTCTCAACCCCTTAGGGGGGACTCAGGGCGGCTTCCAACCGGCACAAATTCGATGCCTACAATTCAGTACAGTAAAATACAAATAACAGTAGTTATAAATAATTAAAACATTAAATTAATACAATAAAATCTAATAGTATTTAGATTGGAGTTGTCCAACCTGAAGTATTAATAGGAAGTATTATGTTCTTTCCCAATAGACTCACCATCTTGGATTACTCCTTTAAACTTCACACTAAAGCCCAAAGTAGATTTAGTAACAATCTGATATGAATACCACTGACTGCCAGCATTTGAATCAGGTAGGGATAGCCACTGATAGCATTGTCTTCTATGAAATGTGTTCACACTGTAGATCTTGGGTGCCATTTGCAGGGATAGTTGCTCCTTATGATGGATTCAAGCCTGCCAAATTTAAGAACAAGAGCAGGGTGTTTTGCACAAGAGAAGCTTGGATTCAGGATTCATATGAGAGTTGAACAGTCCCTCTGCCCTAATGCTTCTAATAACATTGCAGTGATTAATTCATATATTATAGCATTGGGTTTAATGAAACCTCTTGAAAAAAGCCAGTCTCACAGCCTTTTATCTTATTTAAGCCACGAGCATCTTATTAGGAGAAGTTCCATTCTCAGATAAATGTACAATTTCTGATTCAGAAGACTTCCACAACATGACAATAGTTCAAATTATTCTTCAGTTTGTCCTGGTTCTCTGCAGCCTATAAGTAGCAAATTGAATAAAAATCCAATTTCCACAGATTTCAAGGTTAAGGAGACAAAAATAGGCTTAGAGAGCATGATGAGGCCTTGGAAAGAATCAAAAGGTGTTCTAATACAATTATACACTTAAAATATTTTACAGCCATGTTCTTTTCAAATTCATATTATGAGCAAATCACTTTTTGCTGATCCTGTAATAAAAGCAGATGATATAAAAGACACAGAAGTGTGATTGTTGACCAAAAAAATAGAGGAAGAAACACAACCACAGGAAGAAACCTCTGACCTATAACTTGAAGGTCGAGTGACAGATGTCAATTGGTTGGTGAAGTGAGATTTTAGGATTGTAGCGCAATATTCAATACTGAAAGCTTTTTATTGGACTTCCACTTATGTGTATTTACCTTGGCTTTATAGCTCAATGGTCTCGCTTTGCTTGTGTTCCCAAAGTTAAAATGGCATCTTGTTCAAGGAAAGCAGAGATTGTCAAGGAATTTAAACCTAATTTATTTTTCTCTTTTCCTCCCCTGTTCTCAATATCATGAAGCATTTTCCATATTCAAGGCCAAAATGGGCCGTACTGATGCTATAGGGCTGATATTACAAGAGGCTGCCCTTGGTGATGTCCTTAAGTGTGAGGTGAGCCATTAAGCATCAACCATAGCTTTACTGAATATCCTACTCAAATAAAAATAGTTAAGTCCAATTAACGATAAAAATGCATGCACACATGTTTTAATGTGGCATTTCCATCTTTTGATTCTGTCTTCTTGCCTTAAGAATTGCAGAAGAAGGTCGAAATTTGTTGTGAATGCCTGAAATTGTAGTAACCTCTGTGTTTTTGGCTATATGTGGGCTGGAACTATGCCATAAAATTGTACTGGGAGACCCAGGGCCATTCTATACAGCCATATAACTCAGAATATCAAGGCAAATAATCCGCAATATCTGCTTTACACTGGATTATCTGAGTTCACACTGCCAGGTAATCCAGTTTAATGTGGATCTTATACAGTTGTGTGGAAGGAGCCCTAGAAAGACCCACAAAAAACTTGAAAGAGGGATTTTTAAAACAAGTTATTTATTTATTTATCTTGTCAGGAGCAACCAATGGTTAAGTGAAACCACGGATATCAAATTCATGAATAAATGGATCTTAGTGTAACTAAGATACACAGATAAACAGTACAGCACAATTCTAGCACAAGGTCCAGCACACTAAAGCTTCAAGAAAGATTTTAAAAAAGATCTTAAACTGGAAATATTGCAAAGATTATGCCAATCTAACCTCTCTCAGAAGGGAGTTCCTGAGCCTCGGAGCATCTACAAAGAGGACCTTCTCTTAAGTTTCTACTACAGATATTTATGAGGTTGGTGAGACAGAGAGAAAGCTATCTACAGATCATCTCAAAACATGGACAAACACAAAGGGAAGAATATGTTCTTTCAGATAATATGTACCTAAACCGTATAGGCCAGGGTTGTAAAACCCATTTTCATTGAGAGCCACATTACACTTACAGTTGCCTTCAAAGGGCCTAGGACACTGGTGAGACACAGCCAGGACAGAACCCACTAGAACCCATCACATGATGCAGGGATACTTCTAGCAGGGCTCCATACTGGCTCCATGAATGCTGCCTCAGCAATGTGCTAAGTGCCAGACTCATAGGACAAGGTGGGGCCACAGTGGGAGCATGCCAAGCCCAGACTGATAACAGGATGGGATGGCAAGAGGGTGAAAAGGGGAGCTGCCTGATGATTCACCCTGCTGCCTGATAGGTTTGCCTCGCTGCTCCATAGATGCCCCCGCTGTCCCCCAGCTTAAGGACCACCATGTAATGAGGTCCTTTAACATATTGTTAAATAAGCAGAGACATCATATGGCCAGTATAGTTACATTTCCCCCAAGTGGTTTCTGACACATATAGACTCTTAAGATGAATCTATCACTCGGTTTTTCTTGACCATTGTCTAAAGCTGAGAAACTGTGACTTGTACCTCATCCCCAGAATTGTAGTCCAATGCTCGGACCACACTGGTTCAATAATGGTTCTACATAAATAAATGATAATAACAATAATAACAACAAAAATAATGGGTGGATTTGATGATAACAATAATCACAAAATAGTGGATGGCTATAACAATAATAATGACAACAAAAATTGTATGTGGGAATAATAATAACAATCATCATCATCATCATCATCATCATCATCATCATCATCATCTATGACGACAACAACAGTTGTTAGTTTTATTTTTCCTTCTCCAGGCACTTCCTGGCAGTGCCAAAATCCAGATTTTAAAGGGCGATAAAAAGCTGGTCCCCAGCTTTCTTTCCTTGTCATTCTCACAGCCGTTCTGTATCTCAGGATAAAATGGAGGCCAGACAAGTTTTTTTAAAAAAAATCACGCTGATCCTCATATATGCACATTCGAATATCTCAGTGTAAAAACATAAAGATTCCCATGTGCGCATATACGCATCAGCACATAATAACAAGAATTTTTAAAAAAAATCTGCTGGATTTTCTTCTTTCCCTAATTGCTTATTCACAATCTATTTAATATTATAAAGTTTAAAATAAATACTTTCAGAGACCTTTAATGGCTTTCTGCTTCTCCTCTCTTTAAATCAGCTGGAAATTGACTTTGTCTCCAAGAGTGCCTGAACAGTTGATCAGCTGTTTTGGGCATTAAAAACCCAGCACAGCACAGAAAGCTGTCTCCACAGGGGATAAAGAGGCAAATTCCAAACTTTACATGACTATAGGGCCCACACAGTCATGAGAAAATCCTCTTTTTTCACCCAGAACAGGTATAGAGGAGGACCTTTTTGAAACAGGTTTTCCCTCAATTACTGGGATTGAGTGCGCATTTAGTGCAAAATTATCTGACCACCCTCCCTTTTTAACCCATTCTCTCACAGATTATAGCTACTGTGTGGAAGGGCCCTTTGACTCACCAGCCTCTTCCCTCAAACAATTCCTTCCCTTCCCTCACCCACCTCAAAGGAGGAGTCTGTTTCTCACTCTCCAGTCTCTACATGGCAACCACCCTTATTCTTAATGGCATAATGCCATGTAATAAAATTTGAAAAAAAAATGTTCCTGGTTTGAAAGTGTTATTTCTGTTTCAATGTACAGTAATTACTTTGAAAGTAGTTGTTATACTTTAGAAACTTCATTTTTGTGGCTGCCACAAACTATGTGGATTTGGTTGAGACTCAATGAGATATTCATTGAAAAACTATAGCAAAACATGCTGTAGGATGTCCCACAAAAATAAAGTTTTTGCAATTTGATAAACTTTTTCCATGTTTTTATAATAGAACCAATTAGAAAATGACATTTATAACCCAGAAACAAAAATCATGTTACATAGTGTTAATTGGTCATGAAAAATATAATACCCTATCAGTGGCATAATGATAGCTATACATTGGATTAACCAATGTATAAATGGTGTGAGAGGAGTGCTTTATATATGAAGTCTCAGGTCAATGCCATATAAAATCCAGATTATCTCCTTTGAACTGGATTATATGGCAGTGTAGAAGGAGTCTAATATATTTATATTCCAATTCTGTTTGCTTTTACTCAGATGTTATGCTTTAACTGAGCATAGTGGGGCCCACTGCTGTTTACAAACACAGAAAGTTGAACTCTTAAGCATGAACTTTGAGAGGAATTCAACAAAGATTAAGAAAGGCAAGCAGAAATAGATTGTTTAGATAGATAAGGATGTCTTTAGAAGTAGTTCACTGTATCTTTAAGGGGTCTAAGAAATAATGTATTTTACTGAAAGGTTTCGCTCTGTATAATATTGCAGAAGAGCTGCTTATGCTTTGACAGCTGAAAGGGCAGTCTACCTCATACATACAAATATTTGAAATTGTTGCTTCTAACATGTCCCAAACAGAAGTTATATTATGTTTCCATGAATTTCTAAGTAGCTGTTATATCAAGCCTCTACTGTGCTTCTCTTTGACATTTGTGTATTTCGCTTTAGGGCTGTGAAATCTTTCCACATAAAGCAGAGAAGAGTTATGTGTAACTTTGGCAGCAACTACATATTTCTTTGGGGTGATTGTAAACAGCTTCATACGGCAGTTATCCCATTCTTTGTCCAAACTTTTCTTTCTCTGGCATATATTATTTGAGAAGGCCCTTGAAGTTGTTTTTATTTACCTTTGTTTGTACTTTTTATTTGGCAAAATCTATTTTTCTATTGTCACAGTTGAAGAGTACATACATGAAACATAACAAAAATAAAAGCTTTTGTAGTAAGCACAAAGAGCTAAATAATATGATTGTTAATTCCAACTAAACTTGTCTTATTGAATTCATGAAGTTTACACCAGTGTAATTCATAAAATGTAACTAGCAGTGCACTATCAGTTAGACTCAACCCCAAATGTACATACAGCCCAGATAATAAAATCAGTGCCATAGACAAGATAGGGATGACCTGCTGAACTTTGCTGATAGGACAATAAAGCTAAATCAGATGCTAAAATGATATAGATTTGGTTTGGATATATAGCTTTGTAATTTTGGAACTGTTCTGCTTCTCTGAGGATGAGGAAGAACTTTGTCCAGCTTGGATCCTCTGACAAATTCACCAGATTTACTTTCCAAATCAGTACAAAGAACAGAACACAACTGTCTTTCAGCACTTCTTCAAATTTTCTGAAGCAAATCTTGGAATAAAAAGGTATACAACATATATATATGCAAGGATTTTGTGAAATATATGTGCAAAAATAAAAAATAAGTGCACAAGGGGAAACTGCTTGAAAACAATGGATATGTTAGAGCAGCAATTCTCAACCTTCCTAATGCCACGACCTCTTAATACAGTTCCTCATGTTGTGGCAACCCCCAATCATAAAATTATTTTCATTGCTACTTCATAACTGTAATTTTGCTACTGTTATAAATCGTACTGTAAATATCTGATATGTAGGATGTACTATTTTCATTCACTGAACCACATTTGGCACAAATATCCGATATGCCCAAATTTGAATACTGGTGGAGTTTGGGGGAAATAGATCTTGACATTTGGGAGAGTAGTTGCTGGGGATTTATAGTTCACTTCCAATCAAAGAGCATTCTGAACCCCTCCAATGATAGAATTGGTCCAAACGTTCCACACAGAACCCCCATAACCAACAGAAAATACTGTGTTTTGTAATGGTTTTTGGCAACTCTTCTGACATCCCCTCATGACTCGCCAGAGGCCCCAACCTCCAGATTGAGAAACACTATGTTAGAGCAAAAGGCATAAGTGAGGGGAGATGTTCATGGGTATGAATATTTGTGTAGCCAGTGAATTGATTCCAAGATAGTAGAAACAATGGTGAATAAAAGAACTTTTCAAAATAGCAGGCCTACTACACAATTGTTTCAATGATTGACTGGAAGAAAAGAAAGACTATATGAAATATACACTTTACGTATATTCTTGAACAAATTTTATCTTTGCAATAATCTAATACTTGTGTGTATAGCCATTATCTATCAATTAGAGAAAACTGTTGGAGATATATTGATGCAGATTAGAATGCAAATACTTTCCCCCCTCAGAAATGTATTTTAGTCAGTGTATTTCTGAATGTTGTATAGTCTGACTTGCTAAAGTACCCTGCAAGATCCTTCTGGCTGTGAGCAGAAGAGATTATAACTTTTTTAATAATGAAAAAGAAGCACTTGCAAGCAAAAAGCACAAATTGATTTTTGAACCTCCAAAGCGATACACAGCAGGAATGGAGCAAACTGAGTGGGGGAAAGAAATATAATGTGTGAAGGATTTTTATTATTATTACTACTATTATTATTACCTTCCTCACTTTTCTTGTTGGCAGGGAGACATTCAATTTCAGAAAAGGTGCAACAGGATGAATTCTGGGACAGATCTATGACACCAACAAGCTAACACTTGGCCCATATTTTCAGAGGGTTTCCAAGCAAGCTATTTCACCTTGTTCGATTGTATTGTAGCATTAGTATTCCTTTCACAGTAGAAGGAAGCAGAAAGGGCAATGTTAGTTTCCATTGTGCTTGTTTGTGAATTGAAGCATAAGCTGACATTCTGTAGTAAAGCAGGGAAATGCAAGCAACACAGTTCATAAACCCATATTTTGGGGAAGGCGGGCAGGATCTGCCACCTGAGATAATGATGCCTCCTTCCTCAATATGGTTCCCCAGTAACATTTGGCAGGACTTGACTGTCTTAACTTTTAATTTTTTGTCAAGTATACTATAAAAGAGCTACTGCCTTTGATTTTGGTCTACACAGACTCCTCTAAGCTCTCAAGAGTTGTCATAGGATGTAGGTACCAAATTCAGATGTGGAAGTATGATTTGAAATAGAAAAAAAATAAGGCAAGGGAAAGGTTTAAATCAACTTTGACCTAACATGGCAACCTCTGTTTGAATTGCTGTCCTTGGAAAAAAAATATTGAAGATTCAGTCATCGATTTCTTGAACTAATTGGGTCCTACCTTTCAGACAGGGAAAATGCTACTAGCTTTCTATAGAAAAATAATAACAATAACAAAGATAATTGCAATACCTGAGGCCTAATCCAATTGTTCAAGGGATAGAAATTGTGGTTTTGCAATATTGTTGAATAGCTAGAACATTCAATGGCAACCTATGATAGTAACTGCTTTATAAAAAATAGCTTGGAAAGATGTATAATATAATCTTCACTTTGTTAGTTTGTTAGTTTGTATGATATATTTCAGAGGAAGGAACAGGCAAAATTTCCTCTGAATAGTCCTTGTCTAAGAAACACCTATGAGATTAATGGGGGTCACCCTAAGTTGTTAGATAACTTGAAGACACCTACACACACAACAGTAAGAACAGACCATGGAACAACAGACTGGTTAAAGATAGGGAAAAGAGTACGGCAAGACTGTATACTCTCATTCTACCTATTCAACTTGTATGCAGAACACATCATGCGATGTATGGGGCTTGACAAATCCAAGGCTGGAAGAAACATTAACAACTTTAGATATGCAGAATTTTTTTGTGTCAGCAGCAACTTGAGAAACTGCATGTTGATTCTGGTGTGAGAGAATTGGGTGTCTGTCTGCAATGATGTTGCCCAGGGGACACCCAGCTGTTTGATGTTTTACCATCCTGTGGGAGGCTTCTCTCATGTCCCCACATAAGGAGCTGGAGCTGACAGAGGGAGCTCACCCACTCTCCCAGATTCGAAACACTGACCTGTTGGTCAGCAGTCCTACGGGCACAAGGATTTAACTCATTGTGCCACCAAGGGCTCCTATATCAAATGATATCACTTTAATGGCTGAAAGTGAGGAGGAGCTGAGGATCCTTATAACTAAGGTGAAAGAAGAAAGTGCAAAAGCTGGGTTACAGTTAAACATAAATAAAACCATGATTATGGCAACCAGACTGATTGATAACTGGCCAATAGAGGGAGAAAACATGGAGGCAATGACAGACTTTGTATTTTTAGGCACCAAAACTGTGTTTCTATGTGGAGACACAGACTGCAACCAGGAAATCAGAAGACTTCCCTTCTTGGGAGGAGAGCAATGACCAATCTCAATAAAATAGTGAAGAGTGGCAATGAAAATCCGCATAGTTAAAGCAATGGTATTCTCCATAAATAACCTATGGGTGCAAGAGCTGGACCATAAGGAAGGCTGAGCGAAGGAAGATAGGTGCTTTTGAACTGTGGTGTTGGAGGAAAATTCTGAGAGTGCCTTGGACCGCAAGAAGATCAAACCAGTCCATACTCCAGGAAATAATGCCCAACTCCTCACTGGAGGGAAGGATATTAGAGGAAAAGATGAAGTACTCTGTCCACATAATGAAAAGACAGGAAAGCTTGGAGAAGACAATGATGCTGGGGAAAGTGAAAGGAAAACAGAAGGGCCAGCCAAGGGAAGGTGGATGGATGTTAATACTTGAAGTGACTGGCTTGACCTTGAAGGATCTGGAGATGGCAACGGCTGATAGGGAGCTCTGGCATTGCTGGTCCATGAGGTCTCGAAGAGTTGGAAGAGACTGAACGAATAAACAACAATACACACAATCATTGATTAGAAGTCTGGTTTTCCCAGAGCTCTTTATCACATATACCCAATGGTGGTGCTCTCCACCTCCAGGTTTTGATAGCATTTTGAAACAGTGTGGCAGAATGCCAGACAAAGAGGGATCAATGCAAACTGCTTCATCACTTCTATTAGCAGAATCCCCTGCTAAGTATGAAATATTCTGTAAATGGAAGGAGGTTGTCTGTTTGCAGAATGCAAATCAAAGTATTTAAAGAGATTTGCATCAAACCAAATACTTCGTGTTTAGAATCTGTACTATATCAATCCTTCTCTTGGGACACTAAAACACACAACAGTCAAACACTCCACAACAGCTATTCGTAAAAACAGTGCAGTAGTAGTGTCACATTGAAAATGAGATCTTTAAGAAGTACTTAAACTGAATGATTTTTTTAACTATCTGTGTAGGACAATGTCTTTACAACAAAACCTCCAAAATAATCTTTTAAAATCATTAATTTTCTTATTAAAGATCTCTTCTTAGATACATAGCAGAAGCAATTATTCTTCACTTTGTCTAACCTTTTTTAAATAAAAAAATCTATTATTTCAAATAAATCCCTCTCGTCCAGAAGAAGCATCCCTATTGAATGCAAAACTGCAGGTATTGTTCTACTCTAAATAAAGGCTTTGTGCATTGGTTTAATTATTTAAATATAAGCTTATTACTCAATTATCTTTTGAATTAAACTAGGAACAATTTCCCCCATTTTAATTACTTGTAAAAAATTGCAGCATCATTGTGTGACATTATGAAAAAGTACAGGACACTTTTTTCCAGAAGTATCACTCAAAATGACCTTTGTCTTAATAAAAGGGCTCTAAAGTTAATTGCACCTTTTAATAGATGGCTCCTATTATGCTTGATTTTTCTTTTAAAAAAATTCAAATTAGATCATTTGCTAGTTTAAATAGTACAATAAAAGTTTGGTCCTCAAATTCTCCTTGTGGCAATGAGACACCCCATTTAATGTGCCTATGTGCAACTTCAAAGTCAGCATTGAGGTCGTACCCTTTTGATGATGTCGAGAACACTGATGTATGAGAGCAGTTCTTCAAGGTGCTTCTACTTCAAAGGTCTGAGGGGTTTGCAGCAAATTGAAGTCCCCAAGAATAAGGTACAAAGACCTTTTATGAAATAAATATGGTTTTGATTAATAACACAGTTCAAATTAAGTGTTGCTTTATGACTTCAACAACCACACAAGACAAATGCTGCTGCTGGGATCAAGACATTTTCCCTCCAAGGGCTTCTGTGAAATAATATCCTGCAGTATCATCTAGTCAGTCTATATGAGCAATATAAATTTCTGAAATCTTTGCTTATGAGCCAATTTCTGAAAAATTAAATTTTGGCTGGCCAGTTTGACTAAGTACGGACAATTCGGGTTGTCGTTGCCATATCTTTTCTTTCTTGCTTCATGGTTCTCAAGGCCATAAAGATCTTTCTCCAGAGCTCCTCCTCCTATTCACTACCAAGTCCAAAGTTGAAAGAAAGCTTTCATGAAGTTCCCTTCACAATGGGCACAGCTTGTTGTGATGGCTACTGCATGCTACTTCTCCTGAGAGCTCTCTTCAGAAGGAATGAGAATGACACAGTTGGCACAATATGTAGTTGGGAAATAGAAACAGTTCCTTCTCATTTTCTGTCTCATCTAGTTTGCTTAGGTTGCCAATTAATTTCTGGGGAAAGTACCATTTTACTTTAAAGCACTACATGGATCCAGGTTATCTGCAGGATCACCTTCTCCCATACAATCCACCCTAGACACTTGGGTTATCTGGAGAACACTTAACTCCAGCCAGCCCAAACCCAACTGGCAACTTTTCATTGCTGCTCCAAGACTGTGGAATGATCTGCCAGAAGAGATCTGAAAGCTCAGTTAGCGATCAGAATTCAAGAACTGAAAATCCCTCTCTTCCGGCAAGTCAATTTTAAATCATGAATTTTAATTTTGCATTCTATAATTATTGTATTTTAATCTTTGTTCTGAGTATTTTATGTGTATTTTACAGACCTTTTGGGGGGAGGGGGGCACACTTTGTCTCACAAATCAACTTCGAAGACCCTTTCCTATTCTCTTATTCAACCTTTTTTTTCTCCTGAGACTTTTGGTATCCAGTTTTTCCTTTTCCTTCAAGCCTAACCTACCTTTTTTTACTTACTTCCTCCCCCAATTTCCCCACACATTCCTAATTCTGTGAATTTCTGCCCTGAGTTGATCTAAGGTGACTCTTTTTGTTTTGTTTGCTCTTCCTGGATTCTGGAGAAAAATTCCACAATGAGAAAATGCTGGCTTTCATTCTGAGGAGGTGATGCAAATTAAATGCCAAACACATATAGAGCTAAACCAGCTTTTATCAGTTTTCAGGCAACAGCTGAAAACATTGCATTGTTCACATGAAACAAATTAACCTGACTAGCCAGAAGGATATCTGATCAAAGCAACAAGAGAAGTGGTGACATTAACTACGGGACAATTTCCATAAGCAAAGAAAGCCTTATCCCCACGAGACAACAAATCTTGACATAGCACAGGCATCATAAGGCTGAGCAGACAATGACTTAAAGGAAAGAGTGCAGTGCAAATTTAGTTTAAAATCTTTCCAGTTCAGAGAGCATAGATGGTCAGCTCTGGGCTGTTTTTCTCTCCAAGGTTACTCTGCTTCCCAGGGCTCAGAGGTGTAACTAAAGCTTCTCACTGGTGGTCAGGCTTATGACCCAGCTTATTACACAACCTTACTGATCTATTGGCAGCCCATTAATGGGGCTTATTTCTCATTGATGTGGGGAGAAAAGGATTGTGTTTCTGGCCACCACAGTTCAATAGTAGATAACATGTTTTAAATATAAGAAATCCTGGCACCTTCACGTATGGTTGTTTGATGAAACACTTATTTGAAACCATGGAGAACTGTTTCTAATTTAGACAAGAAGGGTTATATAGAATAAGAGCCATTCCACACAGCCCTATACCCCAGAATATCAAGGCAGAAAATCCCAAAATATATGTTTTGAACTGGGTTATCTGAGTCCACACTCAGATAATGTGGGATTTTCTGCCTTGATATTCAGGGATATAGGACTGTGTGGAAGAGCCCTGAGGCTCCTTCTACACTGCCATATAAAATCCAGATTATCTACTTTGAACTGGATTATATGGCAGTGTAGACTCATATAATCCAGTTTAAAACTGATAATGTGTGTTATCTGCTTTTATAATCTGGATTTTATGGCTGTGTAGAAGGGGCCTAAGGTTGTAATGCTAGATTTTTCAATTCCTGAGACATGTTCAATTCCTGAGACAAAATTATTAATTCTTTTTCCATTCTGTAATGTCAAGTCATTCAGGAACTTACTCCCTCATAATTATTGGAAATTGAAATAAAGTACAGACCTACCCTCAAACTAGCATAGTTTTCCAAAAAGCTATATGGTTTTCCCTTGAAAGCTATTCTGCCTTCTAAAACAATGGTGGGGGTAGAGCACAATGGAATGTTGCACAACATTAAAAGTTGCATAAATTTAAATGTTGTACACATTTAAAATTTCACATCTAAATAGGCAAGCACAAAACCTTCGAAAGGTACAGAGCTTTCCAGTGAGAGGGAAAGGTTATAAAACTGAATTATTCACGGCTCCAAGAGCAAAGGAGCTTTCCAAAAATAACCATAGTGTTTTTTTCTTGGAAAACTGCACAATTCTTCACAAGTGTGAAGATTTTGTTCCACTGAGAATCACAAAGAAGTTCATAAAAAGTTGTGAGAACTTTCCAGATCCTATTTTTCCTGCAAAATTTCCAAAGGACATTTCCTAGTCACAAAATGGTCAAATATCCATTTCATCTCCAGCATAGATTAATGTTATTGTTCTCCATCCAGAAGCACTGAACTTCACCTTCTATCATCATAGTCAACAGACAGGAAGTTCAAAACTTCCTCAGACAACAAAAAGTTCATTCAATCAATAATCTGACTTAGTATAAGACATTTAGTTCCTCATTTCAAAAAAATAGTTGAATGCTGTAAACAAGGAAAAAAAAGAACTAGGGAAAGGTATTGTAAATTAGCAGTATGTAATACTGCTTTTAATGGGTAATAGAATTCTATTTAATTCCCCCTTTTCTCTTATCGAGCGTAACCACCCAATATGAACATCCTGTTTTAAAAGGCCTATTAAGGGCCATTATTGCACGCTAGCTTGAAGGTATATTTCAGCCATGTGCTTTTTAAAAAGAATGTCAGAGTGCTTTAAGGGTCTTGCTTTGATATCAGAGCTTTTGGTTGGTCAAGACTTCTACAGTGACATTGCATAGCACAGAGCTGACTGCTAGTGGCAGCTACCTGCTGTCAATGGAAGGGATGAGCGAGAATAAATAGTCATGGGAGTGAAGTAGGCAGTATATGCACTTTTATCTCACTCAGATTTAAATGTTTTTATTTATTCATGCAAAATGTTTCATCCCACCATTCTGGTGCTTATGCACAGTGTGACCTTTTTCACAGAGGGAGGAAAAGAACTAAAATTATACATTGCCACACAGTTTCCCATGTTTCAGGACAGACTTGTATATGCTCTGTTCTCTCTACAATTACTCACTATCATAGGTGCAATGGAAAATGCTGTGTCCTAGAACCGAACGCCAGTAGATATCCAGGGCACACCATACTTGGAATTTATTTATGAAGATTTATAACAATCTATAAATAGGTCATTTGCAGTTATAGGGTATTTGCCTTCCAGAAAAAAAATCTTACTGTAGATGAAAGCATCATTTCCATATTACTGTTTCTACTCCTCCATTTTTTGTAAACACTGGTATACAATACAATAGTTGTGTAGTTACCTTTAGTTATCACTGCATTTCAATACACACAGAGAGTTTTTAGCCTTTCTTCTATTTAGATTTTTACTGATATTTAACCTATGTAGAGATAGTAATCGATCCGTTACACTCGCTGTTCTATGTTTGCAATTCCTGTTTTCCTATCAAAGGAGCATTTGTGTACATTTGACACATCAACCATTATTTGCCATGCAAACGCTGCATCAGAAAATAAAATATCATAAAGTCTGGAGGCTTCAAGCTTTGTTGCAGAGGGATTATTGTGCTTAAAGGTGAGCACCATGCACATCAATAGGATTGCTGAAATCAAAAAATAAGCTTGCATTCTCTGTTGGATTAACTCTTCCAAAGCTTAGTCCTGTTTGCTTCAAAGGGTAGATGTTTTGTCAATGGGGTTGGTATGGAAAAGATCAGCCCATTGATAGGGCCTCCCTTTTCTATATAGTTTTTAACAGTCATACCATGTCTTTTGGATTTTTCTTATTTTCTTAGGAGTTCTCTCCATCTCTCCCCATGTAATTGTCAACTTCCATATAACCCTTACATCTTCGAATTCATATAAAATTTTCTTCCTGAAAGTTATAATTCAGACTTGCATGTGTAGCATATCTACCAATTCTTTTTAAGACAACCCTACACAAAGGATCTTAAAGAACAAAACTGGGTAATGTGGTGTATGAGTGGGATCTTATCCATGCTTTCCTCAGAGAAGATGCATCTGCATGATTTTTGTGTATCATTCCATCCTCTCATATAATATATTTCTTATTTTTAGGGAGCTTCTGGGGGTGAGGAAAGGGAAAAAGTCAACTTGTATTGAGCCAGCTTTATGTACTACCATCAAGATCCAAACTCAGTCATTTGCAAACTAAGTTCAAAATGTTATGAGGTGGGGACCACTTAAATTGTTTGGATCAGACACGCTATCCCACAAACTTTGCTGAAAGTGATGAAAGGCATGGGGGGGGGGTTGTTGCCCCCCCCCCCCAAACACACACAATTTTTAGTGATTAGATTTCATATCTATCTTTCTTCCAGGAATCGCTAAGGAGAGCTCATAGTTTCCCTTCACTCCATTTTATCCATACAACCAGTCCTGTGTTAAAAAGACCTAAAACCTCCCTACCCACCTCAATAGTTTTCACCAAAATGTCTTATTTGAAAAACGTTCATATTCTTCTGAAAGTGGATTTCCTAAAACAAGAAATACATGTATCATGTGAAAATATGTGTGCACATGCATGTGTGTATGCAGTGGGACACTACTGTTACTGCTGAATTGTCAACATTGGAGTTAGCAGTGGGCTTCAAAAAGTAAATGGGGGTGCATTTGGCCTATGGATCACATCTTGTGCAATTTCATTCTAATGGATCACTCTTCTGTAATATGAATTTAGGAGTATTTCTTGAGTTCAAATAAGCACCATAGAGGGTGGGAAAACTTAAAGTCCCACGCTAAGAGATGCAATTCAGATTGGTCCATCTCCATTTGTGTGTGTATAAGAATTTGAGTTGCCTGTTGACTTACGGTGACTCCATGAATATAATCAGGTTTTCTGAAGTGATTTGATATTGTCTTTCTCTAAAATATCGCTCACAGGACCTGGTAATTAAAATACTAACCAGCCCTGACCCACCCTGTTTTGCTTCCAGGTTCTAACAGGACCTGATACCTTCAGGATATTTAGGCCCACATTTTTCAATAAAACAGAATGCAGAAATATTACATTAAAGTAATGTGAACTTCAGCCCTCCATTGTCATAGACCATGGGAAGTACAAAACTGAGACCAAAGCTTCATGGAAGCTTGGGTTTTGAAACTAAATTTCATGCACTGGCAACAGTGCAGTGTAGTTTGGAGCCTGATGTACTAGTCTGACTGAACTACATGATTAAGAATAACTATGGTTGACCATTCATCCTGCCTGGCAACTCTTTTGCTCTTATTCTCTAATTGACATGAAATCCTGACTAACAAGGGCTTTGGAAATAGGCTGCCAGCACCTGCCCTTCATAGTACTACTTCTTTTCACAAGACTCATGCCGACAGCCAGTAAACAACATGTTATACTCAGGTGCAAAGGTTGCTTGCCAAAGTATTGAGGAGAGGCTCTTCAGTGGAGGGAAAGGTTGAAAACAGATTGCGACCTTGAATTTTAATCTGGTCCTTCATCTATTTCCAGAGATACAAAGCTATGTGCTCACCCAAAACACAGAGCTACAGGCTAAGGAAAGAATCCATTGAAGCATTTCATTTTAGATAGTTTGTGTGCTCTTAGGGATAGCAGCCCCTTTTTTAGGGAATGAAGATGTATTTTGTTACTATTTCTTACTTTTCATGCACATACACAGTAACTGCAACATTGCACAAAGTGAAGCATTTTTTCTTAGGGAGCAGGATGTTAGGAATAGTGAATGGTGCCACTAACTTTATGTTAGTTAGCTTGGTTGCCTGCCTGCCCACCTTCTCTGCCTTTCAGCCACAACTTGCTGCTGCCTCCTTTCTCTACCTTTCTTTCTGTCTAATCTTTCTGCCACCATTGTCTCACTTGTTCGTTCAGTCATTCATTTACACAGTCTCCTACTTCCTTTCTTCTACAAACTGCATTACTCTACTGAAAGTCACTTAAATTTGGGAAAGGGAAGGGTGAAAGGCAATTTCCCCATAGAAAAGAAATGAGAAGGAAGAAGAGCCAGAGAAGGAAGAAAACCCAATGAACAGGTGAATGAGAGAATACTTGTGTTCGGTTAAAATCTAGATTTACAGTGGCAATGGGAAGCTTGTCTTTGTCGTACAAGCTTTAATATATCTGTTTTGGCTTCTTCTAATTGTCTTGAAGAACAAATACTAAGCTTGTTTAATTAGAAGAAATAAATCCTTCCATTCTATTTTTTCATTTTTCACGTACACTTAGGATTTTCTTCTTGTCCTACCCAGCCACTCCTTTTATTCCTTTTCTCTATGGCACAAAATATCACCAAAACCCGTTGCATAATTATTTGCTGTTTTGCATTTTCTGTAACAGCCTTGCTATAGTATGTACAATGAATTGGCCAGCTCAAGCTCTAATCTGTGGCAGACAGGAGAGCTCCTAAGAAGGTTATGGTGATTCCCTCACATGATTAGGGGATAAGTGTTGGTTGTCTAGTCCTCTTTTTTCCCTGTGGGTGCTGAAACAGCTTGAATAATTAGCAACAGAGAGCAAGTTGGGTGTGCCAAGTTGCCCTATAAACAATGCAGAGATAACATGAGAAAAATAAGATAGGTGGTGTGGCTTGGTGAAAAACCTCACTGAATTTTTTTTATCAAAAATGGATGAAGGCTTCCTTTTCTGTAGGGTGATGAATCCACACCAGGGTATAGTCCAAACTGTGCAGAAACTATCCAAGATACTGTACCTATTACGAAGATGGAATTCATAACCCGGATAACAACTTTAAGAGAAATGCATTTTACTACCAGGAAGAGAGAAAAAACCATTTTGGACATTTTCCAACTTAGCTACTAATATGAAAAGCCTTGAGAACTATGCACAGCCTTGGTTTGCAGGTGAGTGAGAGGAGGCACAATTTTCTGTTCTACATCAGTTGGCAAAATACTCTCAGCTGGCCCTGAATGCATATGCTACTAGTGTGCATGAGAAGATACGGAGAGAAAAAATTCTGACACACTGACTTTGAAACTTATTAAAATGCGGAGGAGGGGGGAAGAACCTAGGATGGTATATTCTGTTTGCACTTGAATTAAATTTATGGAAAGAATGAGATTAATCAACCATATAAATTGTAGGAAACAGTTTTTGAGTTTCTTTTTCTTTCTGGTTTTTTCATCTGCCTTTGCTTATGGGGGTGAAGTGAGAAACTCTGATGGCAGGAGCATAAATTGAATACCAAAGCACACCCCCTGAGCTCTTGCCCTCCTGGCTAGTCCAACCACTACTTCAACAAGGCATTTGATGATTGATCACATATGCCCACATACTTCTAGAGGTACATTTGCAAGCATAAAATCTATAATCTTGTGATCTAAAAAAGCACAGGGAAAGACACAATACAAAATCCCATGTTTCTGTAAATTATTGAATCAATAATGACAGTGATGCAATATTTTAGCAGATTGTTACATTAAAATAAAAATATCTCTTTTTCAGATATTTGCAGAGTATTTTTGTGAAATAGAGTAAAGGTGCCTTTAAAACCCTATCCAGTTTCTTTCATTTTAGCTGGATTCCTTCCTTCTATGTAAAGTGAAACTGGTCAAAACTCAAATATCGCAGCATCTGGTCAGCAGTGCAGATTGCAACATGGTGCACATAATTGCCAACAGCTTCCATCTGGTCAGGAAAGCAAAATTCATTACAATACACATAGATACTTGGCAGCTTCAAAACTATTTGAGGTTCGGCAAAGAATTTTCCACGGAAATCCAATCCTCCAATTGGATTACTTTAACAGTTCAAGTAATAACATTTAGCTTGAGTATCCATTAACAATAGTTCCTTTCCATAGGCACTAATATACTCACACCCATGATCCCATCCCATAAAAAAGTGATCTGTCTAATAAGCTAATGATCTCTTCACACTGGCTGTCAGCATCACCATGCATTGTGGTAAATCTAGTGACCATTATTGGGGGGGGGGGGGCATGGGGAACCTCCCATCCCATACCCTGCATCGCCTGGCTTACCCACAGAATGATCCCACGGGGGAAGCATCAACCATCCCTCTTCCCCTCATTGCTCCAAGGCAACAGAAGAAGCCTCTCATGTTGCTGCCACAATGGCATGCTGTGCTTCACTGCCTCTTTAAGTACGGAGCCCCGCCAAAAGTAGTAGTACATCCACATCATGTAATGAGAGCCAGCGGGTTCTGCACTCAAAGGGGTGGTGAAGTAGAGCATACCGCCTGTTCTTCCCCTGTCTGATGAGGTCATTCATCTCCTTATACAATATTGATTCAAATGTGAGGTGAGTTGCCTGATGCTGGAAAAGGAGAATATGAATTCAAATGAAACAGAAGTGCTGTATTGCAGCCATCAGTGGAAGATGAAATCAAGAGATGGGTGGGTTTCTTCACGTCATTTTGAATTTTTCAAGCCTTTAGTTTTGTTTCAGTTTTAGACTTTAAAAGGGATAAAGAATCATAGACTTATAAGAATGGAAAATATCTAGAATCATAAAATGGAATACAGCTTATGGGTCATCAAGTCCAACACCCTGCTTAATGTAAGCACTGTATTTAAGCCATTCCTAACAAGCAGCTGTCCCTTTCAAAAGAAAGATGAACCACTATGTCTTTAGGAGATTGGATTCCTTATTGAACTAATCTTATTGTCAAATCGCTCCTCTTCATGTGTAATCAAAATCTACTCTCCTATAACTTCAAATCTGGTTTTACACTTTGGATACTAAAGAAAGGTCTGTTCCCTCTCCTCTGTGACAGCCTTTGATGGATTTAAGCATTACAATAATGTAATCCTTTAGGTTTTTTCACTGATATGCCAAGCTCCTTCATGTTTTCCCAGGTTTTGTTTGCTTATCATCCTCGTTGCCCTTGTCTGAGACTACTCCAAACTATCTATATCCTTAAAATTAACTGAATGGAGAACTCCAGATGATGCCTAATCCATCTTACCTTGGACATTATGCTTCTATTACAACAGGTTAAAACAGCAGTCACCATTATGCTGGAGCACCACACCTCATGTTCACTTTATGATCAGCAATAATCCCAAATTCATTTCCACATGTAGTACTACAGAGCTATGTATCTCTCACCCTCTAAGTGTACATTTGTTTTCTGGCCTTCATGAATAATTTTGGATTTCTCTTAATTGAGTTTCAGTTTATAAATTATTCTAATTTTCATGTTTATCAAGATCCTTTTTCAAAGCATAAATATTTGTGAGTAGTTTTATTATTTATGATGTATTTTGCAGGTGTTTTCACGAATATACATATGTTTATGTACACTTTATCATAATTAGATTTTTGGGGCACAATTTCCTCTAATATGGGCATTTTTGAATATACAGCAAAAAAAAAAACCCTAATGACTGTGAATGAACCAAAACATTCTGTTCCAATTCAAATATTGACTTAAGTACAGATGTGAAACATTTGTATTAAAATGTGAACAGAATACAAATTACTATAGTACTAGGCTAGTGAAAGATTGGTGTTCCCCAACAAGTGAATTCTTAAGAAGCACAAACTTTTTTACAGGCTGGGAAACTGATGTTAGACAGTAGCAGTACTGAATAGAAGAAGGTTTAAAAGAAGGTTCAGGTGTTTGGTGCACAGAAAAGACAGGCTGCTTTTTCCAGTCTGAGCAAAATCTTCATGTGTAGCCTTGTGACAAACTGGTCCTGTCTTTCCTTTCACTGTGACTATGGCTGCATGATCCAGAAGAAAGAAAAACTGAGTCAAATGCAGAAATGACATTCAAGGTGAACTGACAGTATTTTTCATGGGTTTTTGTAAATTGTTGGACACAGAAATCTCAGATGAGCGTAGGCATCAAGATATTTTGCAACCCCCCTTCAATGATATCAAGGAATTGTAGAAAACTAACTACCCAGTTCTTCAGAGTATATTATTCTGCATATTTGAAATGGAGTTCAGATTCTCACTTTAAAACTAAATGGATCAATATTGAGTTATGGCTTGCCTTGCCCACTCATAGATATTCAAAATCTTTGTTGCTCAAAACTGAAAATACAATAGCCTTGAAAAAAGAATCTGCCTATTATTTTTCTTTGGCCCTCATCATATTAGCTTACCATAAAAGCCATCCCATACAGGGAAGTGTCCGTTGCCCACCCCCCCCCCCCACCTCAATTGTTGCTGGTGCAACACAGGAATGACTGGCCAAAGAAATGTTTCACATTCCCTATGAGAGGACCTAATCACCTGTACTTTCTAAATGACAGTGTTGTCTTGGTCCTATTTTGGGATAAAGGTAGAATAATAGATATATGACCTCATCAAACAGGGCTGTTTTTGGCAACGTACACCAGTTCCACTGTAGTTGAGCCATGGAACCCCACCGGAAGTAACTGTATGTCATGGGATGGGAGCCAGTGGGCTACATGGCTAAATGAACAGGGTAATAGCAATGACATTACTGTGGACTAACTCTGTGTGGCCTTAGCCACTGAGGGCTTGATTGAATTCTACATTGACCCAAGTGGACAGAGTAGATGGGGCATATGTCATTTGGGCAATTAATCTATTTTAGGCTTTAGTTTAAATGAGCTTTCCAAATTGCTGAATTTATTCAAGAGGACAGAGTTCAGTCTATTCAATGGCTCCTTTCAAAACACATTAATAGGTTCACTGAAGTTGCGGCCACTAACTGACATTGGATAGTAGGCAATATATTTGTAATGAAATTGTTTTGATTGTTTTTTAATAGGGCTATGCAGTTGTCTTGCTTTTGGATTATTTTCTATATATGTGCCTCCAGATGTGCCTTCTGTTTCAAATGCATGCTGACTAGCTCCTAGTGGTACCAGGAGTTCTCAATTAAAAATGTTCTCCACAGCGTATCAGACCTCCCTCACTCACTTGCCTTCTACTCATGAATGCCCCAGTGAAAGGCAGAAGGAAGAGGTGGATGAGGCCACAGCAAATGTTTTGCCTACAGAAAATCCATCCCCAGTACAAGCAAAAACCAACCTATACCAACTGAATGAAGATGCCTCTACACATGGCACCCATTTGGTGGTTGCTAGAGTGGCCCTTTCATCAGACAAAGAAAACAAACAGGAATTAGCATTGATCCATGATCTTCACAATTTCAAGGAAAGCCATATGGTGGACATGTATTATTCAGACGGGATGTTAGATGAGAATTCAGTAAAACGATTAGCTGAAAATAGTGGCATGACAATCACTGGCTTGAATTTTGAAGGTTCTTGCATCTATATGTTTCCTATTGCTGAAAGTAGTGTCACTTCCTGTGAGAACAGTAGCCTCCAGGTAGATAGTGGTTAGGGTTAGGGTTCCAGTAGTCTTATGGACACAGGTGGAGGTAAGACTAGTTGCAAAAAAAAAATGACATTCGCCTTTGTGAGAGTCAAAACAATTTTCTTTCTTTTTTTTTCAGAGCAAAGATCGCTAAACTTGGCTATACAAGCAGGCATTCAGCGATTGATAGCAATACTGAAGCAGATAAAGGACAACCACAGGATTGATGCCATGTCAAAATGGGTTTATGTTTTTGTATAGTTTTAAAAGTTTTTGATCTACAGTTATATGTTATTGATTTAGACATGGGGTGTATTGTTTTGCTATGTTAGGCATTGAATTTTTGCCATTTATTATATTATACAACATTTTGAGTCCCCCCAGGAGTGAGAAAAGCAGTCCAAAAATGTGATAAATAACAAATAAATAAATATATATTTTAATGACAGGCAGCATAGCAATCAAGTGACTTACTGACAAATGGGGATCAGACAAGGAAAGATAGGATTTGTCATTTTAAATATTTTAATGTCTCTCTAAATATAGAAGTTTTAAATAAGATTCAAAAGACATATTTCCTATTAGGATACAGAAATTTTCACAAAGTAGCCTCACATTCTCTTATGTATGCCACAACAGTCTCTTACATGTAGCTGTGAACATTTGGATTAGTCTCACTTGACTGATGGCGATATAATAGAAAAGGGGCCTATAAAAAAGGAAAAGTAAGTGAGCAAACTGTCTTTTTTGGAGGAACAATTAATATACAAAATTCAGAAATTGTAGCAGCTCATTTCTGAAATAAACATTTTAAACTGCTGTCATTTGCTGTCATGTTAATGTTGAATCTTCGGTGCAATTAGATTTCAAAGTGCTGTACATGCTGGTTATTTACAAGAGACTGTGACTAAATGAGGTATTCTTCTCTACACAGAATGCTTAAGTAAGTAGCATGGCATTCTAAGGAGTTGCCCTCTGTTCTGAAAATATAGCTTTCACCAGAGCAAACACATAGCCACAGAAAGCAGATGCTTGGCTAAACATGTGGATATTTAACAACCATATATTATAATCTTGAAACTTAGAGCATTGTGTGATGGAATGACATGTAGTACATTTAAGTGGTAATGCAACCTGGTGTTAGCCATAGATACACATCTTAGTTTTTTCACAAAAACTCTCAAATATGAAGTTAAGCTCAAGATTATTCCTGTACTGTAAAAAAAAAATTCCTGTAAAAATAAAAAGGATCAGTGCGGCCAGTAAAAATATGGGTTTAGGAAGCCTCTTTTAATGGTACATATATTCTTCCATTCCTGACTCCAGCAGAGTCTCTGCCCTATTGATGTTGCCTCCCTCTGCTAAACCCTAGTCTAAATTTCAGCAACATAGCACCTTCCCCTCTATCCACACACATTAATGAGTCATGGGGAGACATTCCCATAAGCATTCAATCAGTGCAACTGAATTTAAAACAAGATTCATGCTATCTGTATGGGTGGTTTTGGAAGTATAGCCTGTCCTGCCAGATTTCAGATGTAAAGTTGGCGTGAATGGTGGTAGCAAAGATATTGGTCAGGATCTAATTATAGGTCATGAGCTATGTGTTTCATATCTCTGCATGAACTGAGTATAAAGAAACTGTTTTCAACATTCCTATGCCAAATCTTTCTGATACAGTTAATAGCTGTCCATAAGAGAATATATCTGAGTTTGTGGCTTGTTTGGCAAGAGAAGAAAATAACATCTTTGCCAAATTTTCTATTGCTGGGCATGTTTTATGGATTGTGGAGTCCTTCTTTGTTGTCCTTCTGGTGGCAGGTGGATATCTTTTTATTCCAGGAATAAAAAGGAGGAATTGTAGAACAACAATAACAACAACAACCTGCCTTTTTCCTGCTTTGGGAAAGCCAGGTAACTTACAAGAGTTATAAGAGACATCGCTCTTTTAAAAGGTACCAGGTGTCCTGTCTTCTTTTGAGACCAGTGCAACTGAGTGGTGAGAGAAGTTTCTCTTCTTTTATCCCGCTTTGCTTCTGTTTTTCTCACACAAGAAATAGTATGGGGATGCTAAACATGGTGGGCTACACATCTCTAGATTTAAAATCTGGTTGACCAGAATATGAGTCTTAGCTTGATTTAGGATATAGCTTCATTCTAGTTTGTGCCCATTTGCATGGAAATTCAATTTAACAATGTCTCAAAATTTGCTTGTTCAGGAATGATTAGTCTGGTTCCCATTGTGAAATAATTATTCTGTTCATTGCAGTATTCATCACAAATCCAGATTATTTATTTTGAAGTTGTCAGGCCAAGTGGTAATGACAATAATGCCACCATTTCGGCATTCTTGTCTCACGGGTTCTAACTTTTCACAATGCTGGTAGAAGCAGCTATCGGAATAGGGAAGAGGCACAAATATCACTAATCTTCATTGGATACACTTACAGTATTTATTTACTGTTAGAATTTACTGTAAGAGATTACATCACTAAAAAAATAATTTCAAATGCATAATTAAAAAATCAGTATTTTGCTGAAACAATCTGAACAAGTTTGCAGTACTACTGAAGAGACAGCCTGATTTGGAATAGATGTTTGGCAGTTTTTTCTCTTTCTTAAAGAGAGATTTAGCTGGCCAATTTCATTAATGGCATCAAGATATTAAAAAAATAGTCTTGCAATAAAGCGTTTGAGGTAATGGCGTCTGCTCCATTAACTGCCTACAATCAAGAAAGACAAGGGAAGCTCTCTTAACATCGCCACTTGGAAGACCTTAATTTATCTCCTTCAGTGTAAAGCAAGATCTATAACCTACTGTGGGTAAATAATGAGGATTCAATTGTTGTAAGTACACACCCAGGGGAACATTCTGTTTGCTTCATTGAGAGAGTAATCAAGCCAAGGCCGTTGAACATTAAAAAATCAAGGTTTGTTTATTTCTTCACTATATTTATGTCTTGTCTCATAAACATGGTCTCCTAACAGATTTATCAAATTATATATCTGTAAAACATTCCACACAATATATACATTGCTTGTATTTTATATGGTTTACGACACTGTCACAGGTTAATTTGTTTTGGAAATGAGTGCACATTTCAAAAATTATGTAATGTGTACTAACAATATTATGGAGAACAAGTAGTGTTGTGAGAAGTCTTTGCATACCTAGATTTCATTAAATGCAAAGGGGGTGCTGTTTCACTGCTGCTGGAGTCGCTCTGTAGTTTTTTCCCCTGAAGGGGAGAGTTCCAATGATTCTGATTATGAAAGCAGCATTAGAAAATAAATAAATGGGTCCAGCACAATGCCTGAAAATAGCCTTCTATTAACTTTCTCATACAGATATGGAGATTCTGTTCCAGTCATTTTGATATAGGAAATCAAAGATGTTAGACAACAGAGGATACTCAAGGAACTACATGAAGCCGTTGGGAGAAATCATCCGGAGTTTTGGAGTTCGATATCATCTGTACACAGATGACGTCCAACTCTATCTCTCCTTTCCACCTGCTACTAAGGAGGTGAACCAGTGTTTGGCCACTGTGATGGTCTGGATGAGGGTGAACATATTGAAACTCAATCCTGACAAGACAGAAGTCATCCTGGTCAGTCGTAAGATCAAGCAGGATATAGGATTACAACCTGTATTGGATGGGGTTACACTACCTCTAAGAATGCAACTTCGCAACTTGGGAGTGATCCTGGATTCATCATTGAGCCTAGAACCCCAGGTCTCTGCAGTGGCCAGTGGAGCTTTTGTACAATTAAAACTTGTGTGCCAGTTGTGCCTGTATTTTGAGAAGCCAAACTTGGCCACAGTAGTCCACACTCTTGTTACATTGGGAATAGATTACTGCAATGTGTTCTACATGGAATTGCATTTGAAGAATGTTTGGAAGTTTCAAGTGGTCCAACAGTTGGCAGCATATAGGGAGCATACAACCCCTCCCCCCCCCACCAATTACATCAGCTCCACTGGCTGCCAGTCTGCTACAGAGCACAATTCAAAACGCTAGCTTTAGCATATAAAACCCTAAACAGTTCAGGCCGAGCTTACCTGTCTTAACGTATCTCCCTCTATGATCCACCTTGGAGATTAAGATCAACTGGGAAGGCCCTGCTTTCGGTCCCACCTCCTTTGCAGGTGTGGCTGATGGGGATGAGAGACAGAGCCTTCTCAGTGGTGGCTCCTTGGCTGTGGAACTACCCCCCCCCCCTGTGAAATTAGATCAGCCCCTTCCTATCTGACATGCAGGAAGAAAATAAAAACATGGTTATGTGACCAAACTTTAAGATAGCAAGTTTCATGCAGTAAGAGAATAATGAATACTAAACTGACAAATGGAACAGCTTTGGATTATGATTTTGGAAGGCATGAATTTAATATTTGGTTTTAAATTGTGATGTTTTAATGTTTGGTTTTTAATGTAAATGTTTATTTTATTATATGTTATTTCTGGCATCAAATTGTTGCATGAGTTGTAAGGCCTTCAAGGTAGAGAAGAGTGGGATATAAATTATGTAAATAAATAAATAATTAAAGTATTTGAGTCATTGGTTTGAAGTATCATGGAAAGATAACTACTGATTGATTTTGTTAGTGCTGTAATTTTATTGCCAAGAGTGTGGAGATGTGCTGGTGAAATTTTCCATGCCATATGCAACAATAGTTTGGCAGGTTTTGGGTTCTCGCTGTCTTGAATTCACGAAGATGAAACACTAATCACAATTTTCCTGCTGTTGTAGTGATTTTGCTTTTTTTTTTTTTTTTTTTTTTTGACATCCTATGGACTCTGTGAGATAAATTAGTACCTATCACATATCCATATTTGGCCTGCCTGGCAGGCTTTCTGATCTCTGAACAGCAGTTACATTCTAGGAATAAATTAGGGTATGGAAAAAAAAATCTCTGTCCCAATTTCATGATGTTTCTCTGCATCCAGTCTCCCATTTCACACGTCCATACATCTCATCAGGTTTAGAAGCTGATACATTTTCTCTCTCCATGGAAATATGTATAGATTTCCATACACATTTTTCATGATCATATATTTAGTAGTGCACATTCCACAATGTACACATTTTGTATACATTTTCTCATAGACCAAATACTGTTTGTTAGTAATTTTCAACTCAGCACCTTTGAACTGTTCTTATTTTAAAAGGGAGTTATTCATGCTTTTGTACACATTTGATGTCCCCAATGCTTCACAGATTCCAGTTTCTCAGCAAAGGCGTACTTTGTCTGGTAGTAAGTCTCAGGAGAGGTGAAATAGGTGATTTCTCTATGATTTCTCAACCATACTAAGTTTCTTTCCCCCTAAGGGGGAAAATATACCAACTTGATCATCTGAGTACTGAAATAAAGAATGTACAGGCTCCAATAATATATAGTTAAAAAAAATGCCATGTTGCTATTTGCCTTCAGGCACAGAATAAATCCCCACAAATGCACTCAGGTGACAATTGATAGTTCTTCACTGAGAGCATAATGATAGCTGAGTGGCAAAAAGCTATAGTCTCATGGACAGTCAGTGGCTAGGGGTCAGGGTTGTATCTGTCCTTCACTATCAAGGACAAAGATACTGCAAAAGGAGGCACAGGTTAAGTATCCCTTATCCAAAATGCTTGGAACTAGAAGTGTTTTAGTGTATTTTAGTCTTTGCTATACTTTTATTTGCATATATGTACATAACAATATATCTTGGAGATTGGACCCAAGGAGAAACACAAAATTCATTTATGTTTCATATGTGCCTCTTATACACATAGCCTGAAGATACTTTTGTACAATATTTTTAATCATTTTGTGCATGAAGCAAAATGTGTGTAAACTGAACTATCAGAAAGCAAAGGCATCACTATCTCAGCCACCCTGGGGACAATTTTGAATTTTGCAGTATTTCAGATATTGGGATAAAGAATGCCAATATGTACTTGATATTATCTTACACAATGAAAAATGTATGCTTGTATTAACTGGGGTTTATGCTGGCATAAATCACCAACAGAATTCCAGCCTATATTTCTCAGACACTTCTCAATGGCTGACCATGGATGTCCATATTGATAAAATCAGACCTGGTTTAATTCAAATGGGAAAAGGTTAATTCTGAATCTGTGTGGGAGAATTGGTTAAACCTCACAACAGGCTTGTAGCCAGGATTTCGTTTTTTTTTGGGGGGGGGGTGAATTTTTTTCAGGGGGGGTTTGGGGGGGGCTGAGTTTCGGGAGGGCTGAGTCTGAGTGAAAGAGGGTCTACCCTAGCAAACCTTTTGTATCATTACCCCAATACTCCCATGCATATGGGATATATTGAGTATGGTGATCAGATCATGATATGAATAAACATAACAGTTTAAGTAATGCACCAGTAAGGCCTTTTCGCGAACCACCATGAGAATTTCGGGGGGGGGGGGGGCTGAAGCCCCTCGAGCCCCCCCCCCCCCCCCCGGCTACATGCCTGCCTCACAACCTCTGAGGATGCCTACCATAGATGCAGGCGAAACGTCAGGAGGGAATGCTTCTAGAACATGGCCATACAGCCCGAAAAACCTACAACAGCCCATAAAAATGAACAAATTCCTATGCACACTGCACAGATCTTGTTTGTAGTGGGGAAAAAGAAAGAAAGAACAATACAATATTTAAAATGAAGAACAATTTTAACCAACATAAACTTAACAGTATTTCAGAGGAAGACCCCAGGGGCCATCCAGTCCAACCCTATTCTGCCATGCAGGAAAAGGACAGGCAAGGCACCCCCAATGGATGATCATCCAGCCTTTGTAGTAATAATAATCATAACAACAACAACAATATTAAGGGCAAATCCAGAGGCCAGCCAGTCCTACCCCATTCTGCTATGCAAGGGAAGCTTTGCAGGTCATGGCAGCAATGGCAGTGGGGCTCCCCAGGAAGGCCCTGTATCCCTCACAGATGCAGTGGAGTGGCCCACTACCCAGGCTGCACAGATGCAGTGGGGGTTTCCTAGTCTGTAGTGTGGGACTCCCCAGTCTGAACAGCTGCAGCGGGGGGCTCTCTAGGCCATGTGCTTCAGGCAGGTGAAAGGGTTCCCCAGACCACAAGCTTAATATGCAGGGTGAGTCCCTGACAGTGCATTGTGGAGCCATAAGAACTCCGCGGAGCAAACAGTTTGAGAACCGCTGCTCTAATGTTTTAAATCTTGCTCAGTTCTTGACTTCTACTTTATCCTTTTGGCACTGAATTCCAATTAGCTAATTTTCTCAAATGTTGGTTTGGACAAATTCCAACTAGTTCATTCATCATGTCCTTAACTTTAACTACATCTTAACTTAATTTTTAAGGTGCCCAGAGCTTTGCTACACAAAAGGCTTTAATTGGTTTCCTTTCTAGAATAGCACAACTTCACGTATGGCTCAGTTGCTTAGAGAATGAAGGAGCAGTGTAGAGGAAAAAATGAAATCCACTTATGGAAACTAAGTCGAGTCCTAATGTCAAATGAACTGTGCTTATCCAAAAACAATAGAAACATATTATGAATCCCTAAATTTTCAAAAATGGCAAAACTGCATTTATTTCAATAAGTTGAATTGAGTGTTCCTTGTTTCTTTTTATGAAAATTGGCCATCCTGTTTGCTTTTCCAGAATACAAGTGCATGCACAGTGGTTTGCTTAAAGTTTGCAGATTCTGTAGCAATGTCATCACGATACTTCAAGGTTTCTGTTGATGCCCATTGTGGTTTTTTCCCAAACTTGGCCCAAGAAATGTAGCAGCAATTGTTATTCTCATCCATTTAAATCAAAGTGCAGAGTATCCAAAGTATTTTAGAAGAAAAGAGCAGAAAAGTCTGCAAATCCCACCCATGCATCAGAGAAATTATGTAAATATAACCAGATTCTTTCCTTTCATGATACTCCTATACTGTTATCCAAAGCTGCCATCTCATCCTGCCACATGGTTAGGCAAGCCCTCCTATTTCCTCAGTCACTGATATATGTTCTCCAAAACAATCCAGAATTTTAACACTGAAAACAAGCAGGTGACATGGAACAAAGAAACTATCCCTCGTTGCTCCAGATGGCCCCATAAGAGTCTTAGAGGTGGAGAAGACATGATACTATGCAGCCAATAACAAATGAATTTGTTCAAACATGAAGCAATGATGTTGTTTCTTTGTATCAGATACTTACATTCATAATGCACATCTGAAGCATGAAGAATAGCATTTATATCAGACTGTTCCCAGTGTGCTTTGGTGCCTAAGATTTCAATTTGAAGTTTTTTTCAAATTACAACACTGAACTGTGAGTGAATTTGGAGGCATACCTCTTCTATAGTCATTCCAACCTTGAATTATGACATTCTGAAGACAGAATTGACCCTGAGCTCTGGTTAAACCTTGCTCTTTACTCGTATTTTGAGGAGGCATGCTGATTGAATTACCCTTTACTTTGCTTTCTCGATAGATGCAATCTCCAGGTCATTCTCAAATCCTTTTAAAAACAGAATCACGTAGACTATCTTATGGCCGAAACTAAATGATCCCTTCCACCCCACCCAGTCTTCTTTTGAAAGTACCAAAGGCTGGACTCCCAGCTCATCTGCAGGGCAATGTACAATTTGGAGTTGCTCTTGAAATATTTAGGCTTAATATGGCCTTGTGTAGTATCAGTTATAAATTAGTCCTGAATTGTCACACGTCCCACTCTAGCTTGCCAGAAACATGATTGGAATTTCTGAGCAAACTCAGTCTGTTTGTATTACATTTCAGTTCTCCAGGGAATCATTCAGAATACAAAGTGCAATTTCTCATTCCACTCCAGAAAATGATCCACACCACAAAATGTAGCTTAGAGTGGGAGAAAAAAAGGCACAGAATACTTAGAGGACTTCAGCGGAAGGCTAATCTGTGCCGTAGTTTGCGGGAGAAATACTTTAAGAAAGCAAAAGTGTTTTATGCTACATATTTCTAGCCATCCATGCTTCTATTCACAAAGATGAACTAAACAGAATACTACTAGGGCTGGACTGAGGCAAATGGTGAGATGCCATTCTCTGCTCATGGACAACAGCTGAACAGGTTAGCAGTTCAATCTTATTTCCATCCAAATGAAAATAAGGGGGAAAATCCTATTTCTGTCCCAATGAAAATGGGGAGAAGGTACCATGGCTCAGTGATAGAGCACATAGTTTTCATGCAACTAGTCCTAGTTTTAATTCCTGGTATTTTCAGATTATTATTATTATTATTATTATTATTATTATTATATCTTGCTTTATTTCCCTTAAGGGGACCCAAAGCGGCTTGACATAAAAGCATTCATATACAATTTAAAATATGTAAATATACAAATATTAAAATAGAATTAATAATGAACAGCACTAAAACATTCACAGTTAAAATCAATCAAAACATATTCAAAGTTAAAACTCTAGAAGATTGGTGTTTGAAATGCTGCTGAACCTCTGCTGATCAGTATGGACAACAGCGTGGCCAGAGGTGATACACAGGGTCCATGGAGCTTAGAGAGGCTCATGGATGTCCCCATCTCCCTCTTTCCTATCTCACTTTTTTCATTTTGTTCTAAGTGCAACCTTCATATTGTCTGCATTTTACCAGTAAATAAAATCCCTTGACTTCCAGCACAGGTAAGACATAGCATCTCCAACTAGAAATCCAAAGCAATCCTATGGAGAGAGCTAAGAGGGTGGTGGTTGTCCTAGTACATAGTTGCAGAGTCAGATGGGGGACAGCAGGCAGACAAGACATGAGGCAAGGTGTGGGTTTAGATACTGGAGCCTGTGTTTTTGGTGTGCCTAATGACTGCACTTAAAAGAGAGAAAAAGAGAGCTGTGAGCATTGCTCCATTGATGTTTTTGGCAGCTCTGAAAAGCTGGAAGCAGGTGAAAGGAAGCTTTTGCATAACAAAGGCTCTGCTTGAGAAAAAGGAACACTGCTCTCAGGTCCCTTCATTTGATGCAAATTAGTGTTAAGAGCAGCTAGGGTCTCAACTGTGGCTTTTCCCTGACTGTGTCTTAACATCTTTGATGAATTACAAATCTCAGACATGGAGTCTGTATGAACTGTGTAATTTTCTTTTGCTAATGTTGATTTGTGAAAATCACTGTGATATGAGATGATGATGGTGATGACGAATGTGACAGTGATTATGTTTTGAACATGATATGCCTAAACATAGGGTTAGCAGCTAATTGATCTTGGCATTCTGGTTATTCAAACTTTTGCAGCCATTATTATTGATACAGCAGGATGCATTCACCTTTCAAGATATAGGAAATACATTTAACCCACACAGAAGTAGCTGGTGGCTTTGTGAGTTAGGAACATTGAATCCATTTTGGATTTCGCAAGAGCTGCTCCGGATTTGTGGGAATAAAGTCTAGGTCCTGCACCCTAAAAAAAATCACTAACTGCTTCTGACCCTGACCATATTGCATTTTAAAACAAATCAAAAGTAAAACAATTTCTTTTGATTACCTTTGCTCCTTGGCATTTCTCCATTTTTTTTTTTTTTTTGCTTTTCTTATCTCCTTCTTTGAATACCTCTCTCCATTCCTGGAATTATAACCCTCCCCTCATCTTTTATCTTCTTACTGCTTTCATTTTTAAATGAAATTATGTTGATGTTTCTCACTTATAATGGGCTTCCGGAAGAGTTAAGGATCAGAGGTCACCTGTGGTTCCCCTGTCCTGTATATTATGAGATATAAATAGGTGGTATATTCGAATGAGTGTGAGTGCACGCAGAATCAAGTGTGTTCCACCCAATCACCTGAAAACAGAAAATGCAGAGAAATAAAATTAAGGCAAGATGATATAAATAATATAAGTTAAATTGATACATAATGCTTATTAGACTGAGGGGCATTTCAGGCCCCACAAGAAATTTTAATTCTCCCCAAATAAGACTAGCCTGGAGACAAAGAGAATACAGGCAGTCCACAAGTTACAGGCAAGATAGGTTCAGTAAATTTGTTCTTAAGTCAGAACAGGTACATTTTTAACTGTAACTTCAGCCATACACACAGAGAGAGGGGGGGAGGGGAGAGAGAGAGATACACATAAGCTTTGGAAAGCACAGAGAAGGGTTATCACCTCTGGAGTGTTTTTTGTTTTTTTGTTTTTTTGCAATCAGTGACCTTGTTCAGAAGATTTCACTTCACTTTCTGTCCCTTTGATAATAGGATATTGAAAAATTTGGCTTGTTGTGGAAACAAAGATTGGTGATAAAGCTTCAGTGCAAACACCTTTTCCCTGTGATCACTCTTCCAGGAGTGAATTTTCCTTCCCAGAGGTAGGTTTCTCTCACTCCCTGTTGTCTCACCCCAATTCTTAACTATTAGTCATTTATAAATCAGATGTTTGTAATTCGGGGACTGCCTGTACATTATTTCTACTTTGATGCACCATGCTTTGGAGAGAAATGATGATATGAACATTTTAAAATTATATTCATCAATGTAAATGTCTTTACATTGGCTATGAAAATCTACCACAGTAGGAAAAAATCAGTAAATATATGTATGCGTGCCTATATATATGTAGTTGAGAATGTTTTAGAATATATACATAGAATTTATACCAGCATGAATTCTAGAACAAAACATGATTTTGCAAGACTGCCACGTACCATTGCAGTGCACGAGGGTTAAATATGTGTTCTTTGTTTCATAAATGTTTTATTATGCTAACTTTCTATGGAAAACTTGAATGTTGTTTCTGTTTTCATGTGTACTATGCAATGTCAAGTGCAGGATAACAATGTTTGATGGAAATTAAATGACTAAGTGTGAGAAAAACAGCTCCTTAGCTGCTTCAGTTTTGTTTCCTGGAGCAGTACAACTGAGCTGAGAACATCAATGGCAAGTTCACTTTTTTGAATGAGGTTTACTACACTGTTTGAATGAATATGAGTCATTGATCAAAAAGCAAAAAGAGCAGGGCGAGGAGCAAGCAATTCATCTTTGATTCAAGGCAGATTATATGCCTTAAATTGTATCGCAAAAGGACTAGGATTCATTATAAAACATAAGTAAAATTATTAGAAAAGCTGGGTTGGTTTGTCAATATGACTGCAAGGTTCAACTGTACTCATGTTTAATCATAAACAATGTTGACTACTTAGTGTGGATTGTCTCAGGAAAAGGTGAGAAAAGTGGGAATAATTCAGGACTGATGGCCATTCAAAAAAATGTATGGTCAGCTATCATTTCGAGGTTGTGTTGGTCCAGGGAGGGTGATGTGTGTTGCCTAGACTTGGATTGAAAAAGAGTCAACACAGAAGTTAGGCATGCCATGGTTAAGGATTTGGGATTTTGCATTAATCATGCTTATATTACTTACTGATGTCCCAAAGTGTTGAGGTCTGATGAAGTTCACCTGTCAGAGATTGAACTGGAGCTGTTTCTTGAGGATTTACAACATGCCATAAAAATTATTATATTTGGTTCTGGTGGGGAATAGGGGATTCAGTGGGGATTCAGAAATATTGCAAGAATAAAATGAAAATATATAACTTAGTTTGCCCTTTGAATGTGGCTGAACACCTTTAATTGTGATTCAAGAAGAAGAAGAATTCAAACAAATAGCCAACACCTGTAGGGAAAAGGTCCGCAAAGCTAAAGCAAAAAACGAGCTCAGACTTGCCAGGGACATTAAAAACAATAAAAAGGGCTTCTATTCTTACGTCAGTAGAAAAAGGAAAAACAAGGAGGCGATAGGACCTCTTCGAGGAGAAGATGGGGCAATGCTGACAGGGGACAGGGAAAAGGCAGAACTACTTAATGCCTTCGTTGCCTTGGTCTTCTCACAAAAAGAGAGTCTTCAACCTCAGCAAGATGGAGTGGATGAGGGATTGGAGGACATCCAACCCCAAATTGGGAAAGAAGTCGTCCAGGAATACCTGGCCGCTCTTAATGAGTTCAAGTCCCCAGGGCCAGATCAACTACACCCAAGAGTACTGAAGGAACTAGCGGAAGTCATTTCGGAACCATTGGCAACCATCTTTGAGAGTTCTTGGAGAACGGGAGAAGTTCCAGCAGATTGGAGGAGGGCCAATGTGGTCCCAATCTTCAAGAAGGGAAAAAAGGACGACCCAAACAACTACCGTCCGGTCAGCCTCACGTCGATACCGGGCAAGATTCTGGAAAAGATTGTTAAGGAAGCGGTCTGCAAACACTTAGAAACAAATGCAGTCATCGCTAATAGTCAACATGGATTTATCAAAAACAAGTCATGCCAGACTAATCTGATCTCTTTCTTCGATAGAGCTACAAGCTGGGTAGATGCGGGGAATGCCGTGGATGTAGCGTACCTGGATTTCAGTAAGGCCTTCGACAAGGTCCCCCATGACCTTCTGGCAAGGAAACTAGTCCAATGTGGGCTAGGCAAAACTACGGTGAGGTGAATCTGTAATTGGTTAAGTGGACGAACACAGAGAGTGCTCACTAATGCTTCCTCTTCGTCTTGGAGGGAAGTGACAAGTGGAGTGCCGCAGGGTTCCGTCCTGGGCCCGGTCCTGTTCAACATCTTTATTAATGACTTAGATGAAGGGCTAGAAGGCATGATCATCAAGTTTGCAGATGACACCAAATTGGGAGGGATAGCCAATAGTCCAGAGGACAGGAGCAGAATTCAAAACGATCTTGACAGATTAGAGAGATGGGCCAAAACTAACAAAATGAAGTTCAACAGTGACAAATGCAAGATACTCCACTTTGGCAGAAAAAATGAAATGCAAAGATACAGAATGGGGGACGCCTGGCTCGAGAGCCGTACGTGTGAAAAAGATCTTGGAGTCCTCGTGGACAACAAGTTAAACATGAGCCAACAATGTGATGTCGCGGCAAAAAAAGCCAATGGGATTTTGGCCTGCATCAATAGGAACATAGTGTCTAGATCTAAGGAAGTAATGCTACCCCTCTATTCTGCTTTGGTTAGACCACATCTGGAATACTGTGTCCAATTCTGGGCACCACAATTGAAGAGAGATATTGACAAGCTGGAATGTGTCCAGAGGAGGGCGACTAAAATGATCAAGGGTCTGGAGAACAAGCCCTATGAGGAGCGGCTTAGGGAACTGGGCATGTTTAGCCTGAAGAAGAGAAGGCTGAGAGGAGATATGATAGCCATGTATAAATATGTGAGAGGAAGCCACAGGGAGGAGGGAGCAAGCTTGTTTTCTGCTTCCTTGGAGACTAGGATGCGGAACAATGGCTTCAAACTACAAGAGAGGAGATTCCATCTGAACATTAGGAAGAACTTCCTGACTGTGAGAGCCGTTCAGCAGTGGAACTCTCTGCCCCGGAGTGTGGTGGAGGCTCCTTCTTTGGAAGCTTTTAAGCAGAGGCTGGATGGCCATTTGTCAGGGGTGATTTGAATGCAATATTCCTGCTTCTTGGCAGGGGGTTGGACTGGATGGCCCATGAGGTCTCTTCCAACTCTTTGATTCTATGATTCTATGATGTTGTGTGGTGTATTCAAACTGATAAAACATTGTCACCGATAGGAACACTTGGAGTTCAGCTGGTCCCAGCACTCCAAAACTAGGTTTGCCATTGATAACTAATACAACCTCTGGCAGCATAAATGTGTGTATAAGGCTGGGAATGATAACACCCATATTTATTATGTTGTTGTTGTTCTTCATTCGTTCAGTCATTTCCAACTCTTCGTGACCTCATGGACCAACCCACGCCAGAGCTCCCTGTCGGCCGTCACCACCCCCATCTCCTTCAAGGTCAGTCCAGTCACTTCAAGGATGCCATCCATCCATCTTGCCCTTGGTCAGCCCCTCTTCCTTTTACCTTTTACTTTCCCCAGCATAATTGTCTTCTCTAGGCTTTGCTGTCTCCTCATGATGTGGCCAAAGTACTTCAACTTTGTCTCTAGTATCCTTCCCTCCAATGAACAGTCGGGCTTTATTTCCTGGAGGATGGACTGGTTGGATCTTCTCGCAGTCCAAGGCATTCTCAGAACTTTCCTCCAACACCACAGTTCAAAAGCACCTATCTTCCTTCGCTCAGCCCTCCCTAAGGTCCAGCTCTCACATCCATAGGTTACTACAGGGAATACCATGGCTTTGACTATGCGGATCTTTGTTGCCAGTGTGATGTCTCTACTCTTTACTATTTTATCGAGATTGGACATTGCTCTCCTCCCAAGAAGTAAGTGTCTTCTGATTTCCTGGCCACAGTCTGCATCTGCCACGACCATCCCATCTTGGGTGGCCCTTCATGGTTTCGCTCATGACATCATTGAGGTGCTGAAGCTCCAGCGCCACGACCAGGCGGTGATCCTTTGCTGGAGATTTATTATGTTATCCATCTTTATTACAATGGGAGATATAGAGAGATTTGTGCATACCTAAACAACTATGAATTGGCACAGTAATGAAAACATAAAATGGCAGACACTTATTAATCTCAAAATTGTGCAGTAGAAAACACGGGGAGAAAGCCTATTATGAGCAAAACACAGTCAGAGAAGAATGGTCTACCAGTTGGTGCAGCCAGCAGAAAATGTGATCTGTAATTCAAGGGGGGTTGTATAATAGAAAGAAGGGCTAGCTTCATAATCTAGTTTTATAGAATGGGTTTACAACACTTAAACACACCACTAGACCATGGTGTTGTAATCTCCTAAAAGTTTAGAAGAATTCATAGTTCCGAGGCATACCAGTTCACAAAGAGAAAAAAAATCAGTTGGTTATGGACCTTGTTTCTGATAGGCTGTGCAAAAAAGTTGTTTGTACCATGTATGTCATATTATTTCATTATTATTTCATTAGATTTGTACATGTGGGGTGATATGAAACACAAGAGGTGTCCACACAAAAAAACTTAAGAATCAAAAGACTCATATATGACTTTTCATTACAGTTCAGTTACCTCTTAAGTTTCCCAAAGTCAGTTTCATTTTCAGCCC
The DNA here is from genome assembly GCF_037176765.1 of Anolis sagrei. Classification (NCBI taxonomy): domain Eukaryota; kingdom Metazoa; phylum Chordata; class Lepidosauria; order Squamata; family Anolidae; genus Anolis; species Anolis sagrei. The sequence goes on along the minus strand of NC_090025.1, from coordinate 129,590,568 downwards.
AAGCAGCAGCCAGAGTTCCAATAAATTATTGAATCTGCAAAGAGGACTGATAGTAAATATTGGGCATGTGCAATCCATGGTTCTAAATGGTTCTAAAGTACTTACAAAACTAAAGTTCTGGTTGTGAAAACTAGGGGGCGCTGGTGCTTTGCTTCTACACTGTTGCTAATGTTCTGATGGTGAAAATTTCAGAACTCTAACAAAAATTCAAAATTTCATTATTATTTCATTATTGGTGGTTTTTATGACAGAACATATTAGGAACTGCCATTTATAATGAAATTTTGAAAGTTGTGTTAGCGTTCTGAAAGTTTCAGGGGGCACTTTGAGCTTCAGTCACTTAGAATGGTAGAATCAGAGTTGGAAGAGACTTCATGGGCCATCCAGTCCAACCCCCTGCCAAAGTCCAACCCCCTGCCTTTCTCCCTTCTATCTATGGGGAGAAGTGGGTTATAAAATAAACAACAACAACAACAACAACAACAACAACACTTTCCTATTCTCTCTACATACTCACTGAAGGCTAGGATATCCCTACCAACTTATAGTATTCCACATGAGAAGTGGAGTTATGGGATAATTGCAGTGACATGCCAAATAAATACAAACAAACAAACATATGCATGAGTATATACATACACCTCTATGCAAAACATGACTGTTTTGCTACTTGCCACCAGCAATTTTAAATCAGTATGCATAGCTGCTGCTCTGCTCGCACTAGTCAGGAGACTCAGTCCCTTTGTTGCAATTTTCCCCCATCTTATTTTAAATGTAGGCATTATAATATCCTTTATGGAAAATGCAACTGCGGTGTTTGCTGAAGTGACAGATGGGCCACACCCAGCTGTGCTTAAATGCTAAACAAAATCCACAGGAGAGCTGGACGCAATCCCACCTGCTGAGGTAATGCACATGCCAGCATAGGCTTTGCAGCTGGAATCCTAAAAAGTGAGACATGTTTAGCTTATTGAAGAGCAAAGGGAAGGAAGAAAAGAAAAGACTATATGTCCCTCTATTCACTGAAGTACTCCTGTATGAACATAACAACTGTCAGTATTGTGTGCCATTTGTTTCATTTTTTATCCTGTACTTCCACTACGTGAACCTTTTTGTCATGGTGTTGGTCTTATACAATAAACTATTTGATTTTATTTGGTGTGGAGGCGGGAACCAAAACCTACAGCAAAATCTGTACATTGGGGGGACTTAACCCAGAATGTTAGATAATATACCTTACCCATGGTTTAACTTATCCATGTCCCCCAAAATATTCCACTCCCCCAAATATTTCTCCAGTGTCATTATATGGTATGCTTCTAGCTCAAATATAATCAAAATATAGGGTTCACTATTATCCATAGGTTTAGGTATCCATGAGGGGCTCTTGAAATGTGTTCCCAGTAGATATGGGGGTCAAACTATACATAGAAATAGTGTTCTTTGCAACCAAGCTACATAACATTCCACTCCCTTGAGCTGCAGTCTTACCTCACTACCTTGAGCTACAGTCTTCATATCACAGGACTTAGAGTCTTGTGAGATATGAGGTTGGCTTAATCACTGTTTGATGTGTGTGATCCACTCGGGGCATAGAAAAGTTGTTGGACGCAATCCCACCTGCTGAGGTAATGCACATGCCAGCATAGGCTTTGCAGCTGGAATCCTAAAGCTAAAGCTGTGTGATTCTGGAAACAGTAATCCAAAATTAACTTCTTCCTACATCAGTACTTTAGAGGGAGACTTCAGCATTGCAATTCTGGAGACAATTTAGCCTGAAGATGTATTTGGGAAGACTACTACATTCAGCTAAAGTATACAAACTCACACCTCAACTATGTAAGTATAACTACAAGTTCAGCTCTTTTTTTTTTCAGTGAGTTGTCTGATCACAGTTCATCCTAGAAACAGCCGCCATGATTGAACTGCTGTCTACTGAGTGAATAGAGAATTTAATCTGGCACTGCTATCTAAATTCAGGTAAAGGCTTTACTGTACACTTCTTTTTATGAATCATGAATCACTCCACAGCTGTACCATTGTGATAGAAAGGCTTTATTGCTTCCTGTGAAAAGTTACAATAAATTCATCTTGCCTTTATTTTTATATATTTTAAAAGCATAGCACATCCCCCAGTTCCTTAAACCACAACTTCAGATTGTTTTCATTTTTTGAAAAGTGAAGACTTGCTGGAATGCAAACTCTGATCAAATATCTACACCTAAAACCAATCAAAATATTAATACACATTTTTCACATTGGTCTCAGCATTCTTCACAATGTGAAATGGAATGGTTCAAAGTATCTCCAAAGTGACAAAAAATGTATCTGACGAATAATGAAAATGCTATAAATTCAAGAAGTCTAGTAAAAGATATCAATAAAACTGCCATCCTACAGTCTCATTGTTCAGATACCCCCTTTCAAGGGTAGGAGAAGTGCTCACATTTGGAGGGGGAAAGCGATGCTTAGATTTCCAATCTGACCCCTATGGAAATTTTAGCATCATTTATATTTCTAATATCAGAATTCCAATGTTGTAAGCGGTAGAGGGTGGAAGATCTGGATGTCAACGTTACTTTGTTTTCTAAGTTCAAGGAGAAATTATTTCAAAAGGTGCCACCCCTTTAGGTGAGATTTTAAAAAAATGTTCTCTTTATATCTAAAAATGTGTTTGCAGTTTTAGAAGCTGACATTGTCCCTGTAGAAAACAGTGCATTTTGTTTGCACAAAATTTTTGCATAGTTGTGTGCGGCACAATGTGAAAAAGCTTAAGACCATTTTTAGTGAACTGTCTTATACTCATTTGTAGTAAGGGTGAGAAAAATTGAGAGCATTCTATGAATCTCTGTTTCCCAACCATAGCTGAAGCATGGTGGGTAATAGATGTCAGAGTATACACTGGTAAAAATAGCTTCCATTCCACCACTTACAATGGAAGGGAATTCTGTCAGTTCCAACACCCACCACAAACAGGAATGAGAGCATATCTCCTCTCACATGCCTACCTTCTGATAGGAATTCAGTAGTATTTGATTTATTTCAGAGATTTCAAATTTATATTCTTTTCTTCAGTGTTGTGGGCACTGCTGACTTGGAGGCCTAGTTTGACAAAGACGGCGCTTCCATACTGCACATGTGGTCTTTCCGCTACTAAGACCATTCCTGGAACTTTGGGTCGTTTCTGTTGTTCATCCCTGTGTGTTTCTTGGACACACAGCACATCACATTTCTTATCTCGGCACAGTTCATAGAGCAGTTGCTCTTTGGCAGCTGACATGCCTTCGATGTTGATTGAGATTATTGTCATGGTTGGTCCTGAAAGGTCCGTTGGTTGTTTTGCTTGCTTGCTTGCATGCTGGTCACTTCTGTAGTTTTCTAAGATCTACAGAGACACTCGCTGGAACACCTCAGCAAGCAAGAGTCCAAAAGTGGCAGGCTCAAACCCAGCACTTCAACCAATGGCTAATACCAAATGAGAGACTCCCTCCTGGGGACACAGAAGACTGGGCGACTTGGAAGGCATTGAACAGACTGCACTCTGGCACCACGAGATGCAGAGCCAACCTTCAGAAATGAGGCTACAAAGTAGAATCCTCGACATGCGAGTGTGGAGAAGAGCAAACCACTGACCACCTGCTGCAATGCAACCTGAGCCCTGCCACATGCACAACGGAGGACCTTCTTGCAGCAACACCAGAAGCACTCCAAGTGGCCAGATACTGGTCAAAGGACATTTAACCAGCTACCAAACTCACAAGTTGTGTATTTTTCTGTTTGTTTGCTTTGTTCTGTTAGAAATGTAATATAATGGACTGGCTGCTCTGACACGACAAATAAATAGAGACTTCAACTGGTAGAATTTGCCTGTAATACCTAACTAATTGACAAATAATGTATAATTGTTGATCACTCAGTGACTGGCAGCTAAACTCAAAGCATGCTCTCGGGCAAATGTTAAGTTTTATCACTGATTTGATTACTAAGCAACTTGTTTAGACATCACTTAATATTAAAACTGATGGAAATGCAGATTAAAGCGAACCTCTCTCTTTCTTTCTGGTAAATGGATATACAGCCACATAGAAAATTGGCCAACATGCATGTTTCTTGGAACTTATTTGTATTCTTTATTTATGTTATTTCCAAGAAAAAAAATCTTCCATTCTAGCTAAAAATGGTTACAACTGACAACAAGCTACAACAAAATTTCAAGAAAATGAATAAAGTACTCTACAATAAAAACCGAGAAAGATCCAGAGTGATGTAGTGGTTTGAGCCTTGGATCCCATCAGCTATGATAACCTACTGGGTGACACTGGGCATGTCACACAACCTCAGAAAGCTGCATGATAAGTTCACCTTAAGCTGGAAATGACTTGAAGATACACCACAACAATAAAATAAAACCAAAGAAAAGTCCACAATTTTGGTACAGCAACAAAATAGACTTGTAGCTCGAAATTTCAGCTGGGGTGATCAAAATAAAAAGGAGGTGGTCAAATGAAAAGAGGTGAGAAGAGATACTTGAGAATATGTATTGTCAAAGGCTTTCGTGGTCGGACTCACTGAGTTGTTGTGAATTTTCCAGGCTGTATGGCCATGTCCCAGAAGCATAGCTTATGAGAATAGTTTATGAAATGAGCTTTACATCTTCTATCCGTCTGTCCTTGTCTTGGAAAAGGAGGCCAGAAGGTTACATGTGGTGTTAGGTTCTCCATCTGACTTACCACCTTCCTACTAGGAATGCAGGTCTAGCTAGAACTTAGCAGTTCTGAAAGTTGGTCTGATATTGCAGGCAGATACTCACTGAGCAAATATTTAGATGCAAAAATGTAAGGCTATTTCAGTCCAAATACAGATTTTCATAAATGAGATTCAAACTTCTTTTATCAACTAGGCAATACTATTCTGTCTTTTACTACAAATGTTTTCATAGTGTTCTCTACAAAAGCCACAAGGCCAACAAGCAGTTCAGGGGAAAACAACAACACATTTTCTGCTGCTGTGCTTCCTGTGCACTAGGAGAAAAATGTACCCGAGCTATCTCTTGACATTAAATGAAGAACAAGCCTTTACACTTTCATTATTCTTAAGCCTTCCAAGATTACAGGTTTATACAGTATTTCCTAAAAGCAGATGCAAGAAGATGACAAAGATGTACACAAATGACAGACCAAGCATACTTTTCTCTCCAATACAGAAAGAGGAGAAATTATACTGACATTGCTTTTTCTCCCCTGTCCTCAAAGCACCATAGTAATGAAAGGGGAAAGAGTGCCTTAAATGAATCACTTAAAAAGATATTCAAAGGGGGTATTTTAGCACTGCATTTGTTAACATTTCTGTCAATCCATTTAGTAAAATAAGCCATGCAGGGAAAATGCGCTCTTTCCATTGAGAATGTTTTAAGACTTTACTTCCGCTTCACTGAATGTAGAATATGTACAATGGGGATGGCGTGTTCTGCAGTACTAGTCTTTTTTCTTCTAGAATTGCCATCCTTTGTTTACTTGTATTTTATGGGGAATCCATATGCCATTAGTCTCAGTTCAGTACAATATAGTATTTTCATTGCCATCCTGATTTGTGTTCCTTCAGACCCAATTTGTGTCATTTTCTTTTTAAAAAGTTGTCTTTAGTGTCTTTTTTGTTTGCTGTAAAATGTCAGAGAGATTTTGGCTGCCAAGCACTTGTTTGATGCCTTTTTCAAATGACTAATATGTAATGATGAGCATAATCTTATCTAATCAGGTGAACTCATTTTTAAGTACATATAACACACTCACCACTAGGGTTACATTATCACTCACCCCATTGGCACAATTGCTCAAGGTCCCCTACAAGCTGGAGTCCAGGTTGGAAGAAAAGGTGAATGTAGGTCTTACTTTAACATCTTCTCTAATTTCTTGACTCTCATAACACTTCTGCAATAACTCAAATTGGTGAATAAAGTGATGCTATTTTGAATACTGCTCCAAGGCCCCTACCTGGTCTGGCTCTCAAATCTTTCTGGCTCTCAAATCTTTCATCCCATGGCTAAGGACTTCAATGGTATATTATGAGTGCAACTGAGTGCAATAAAGCTGAAGCAATGCACCTGCTACAAATCTACTTAAATGTCATGAAAGGTTAAGAATGGAGATGCCTCTCAAACATCCTCTTGTTATCAAAGAAGGGTTAAAGAGATTCACATTCAACAGAACAGACATTGTGATCTGCATGGTTACTTTTTTTTCCTTGAGACTTTCTGTCTTCATAAGGTGCAACAAGTCTGGCATTGCACTGCTGTGATCTCCCTCCACACTTTACAATGTCATAATAACTCAACAAGGCTATCACAAAAGATACATTTGTCTGTTAATTTTATTTTCTCTTTGAATAAAGATGCTAATCTGACTTTTCACCACAGAAAGCTTAACTCAAGACCTCTTCCCAATATTTATTTTATTTAGGGGAAAGAATTCTACAATTTTCTTTTGGAGGAAACAGATCTACAAGACTAATTTCTAGTTAATTTCTGTTCTGTACAGTAGCATCTCTCACAGGATAAGATGCACCACACCAGCCAATTGGAAAATACTTCATCTCCTGACCTATATTTGGAGAAGAATGCCAGAGGGCACCTCTCCAAACCTATTCCGAAGTTAAGGGAGGATAAGATAACCAGGCAATGGATGCCTTTTGCAATCTCTATGATCTATATGAAGTTTCTTGAAGCCTCATGTCACCCCACTGAAAGGAATGAGGATCAACCAAAACTGTTCAAATTGTCATTCTCGGGTGTGGCTAAAAAGTTGACAGATCCTATAAATACACCCCCTTCCCCAAAATTGCTTCAAAATGTATAGAGTTGAACCCCCATATCTGTATCTTCAGTTTCATTTATCCACATATGACCAAATATATCCTCTCTATGAATTTCTTTTACCTTCCAATGTGAGTCTATGGTATTTTTGGGTCAGAAGACCAACATTTCAAGGGGGCCTACTACTATCCACATTTTGACATATCCATAAAACATCCTGGAGCAAATCCTCCACAGATACTGGGGTTATACTGCATTTAAACCAAAAATTAAATGGTTAAGGGAATAAAAGGAAATGAAACCATTTCCAAATAAGTTTTGATCAATATGGCCCATCTTCAGATCCAGCACCATTCATATCCCTCCAGCTTAAAACACACACACACACACACACAAATGCTTCAGAGGACCTAGTCTTCTTGTTCATTAGGAAGCAGATCTTAATACCTTTACACTGAATGGAGAACAGAAATCTTGGAAAGATTTTAATTTGTAAAACAAAAGTAAACTCATTTATCTTAGTAACCTACATTTGGTCCTGAAAAGACAGCCACAATTTATTAAGAAGGCTTGTTCATGTGAATAGAGATAATTTAAATACAATAAATAGTGTTCTTCTCATTTGTCATTTCCCAGCAGTTTTTTAAATTGAAAATAGAAACCATCTCAGCGGAAACTGTTCAGGACTCAACTTAGTTATTGAAATACAACAGTATTCCCAACATGATTCATATAAGAAGTGTACACAGATGGCCCCTCTGGTCTATTTTGGGGCATTGAAATTAGATGGACCATTGCAGTGGGTTTCTTCAAGAAGACAGAAAATAGCAATGGCAGGCAATAACACTGCTAAATTCTTTTTCCTTAGTTTTGAGTTGCATCTGGTTATTTTTGAGGGGAGGGAGTACAGATGAAAATGTAAGTGGTTGTAGTAGTAACTGAGTTAGCAGCCTGCCCTTTGTGTCTCTCACAATTTTCTAGACATATACTCCTTCCAAGACATGTTTCAGAGTTCTGGTGAGGAAAAAATGGTGGTCCCCACTCAAAATAGTGGAGAAAATTCTCCAAAGTGGTCTTGTAGATGTGAAAATGGAAAGGAAACCCCACAGAACTCTCCCTTACACACACACACACAAACACATGAAATGAGAAAAATGTCTTCCTAGACATCCTAAATGAACCAACTTTGAAGAATGAGGTTTACATGAATACAGTTTCCAATTGCCAACTTAAATTTTTGAGCACTTCACATTGAACACTCTTTACATTGTTGATAGAATTTTAAAACTTTATTTTTTAAAAAGGCAAGACAATCATTTTCAAAAACTCACGGCACTGCTTCTGCAAAAATTATTGCGGCATCTTGTGCATACTTGAAAAAACAGGTCCATAAATGGAAAACAAAAGTTTAGATGTACCTATCTATATATACAAATGACCTCTCCAGCCTTTTTTAAGAGAATTGAAATTAGAGGGACTGTGGTTTCTTTTGTTGTCTTTAAAAAGTCATAGAAATAATATTTTCCAGCCATCTTGGCAGGTGTAACCTTCTCAAGCCAACATACAAGATAAAAGCACAGCAGCATCAATAATATTTTCTGTAAAAAGATCACAGCACAGTTCATCGTTTGTTCTCTTTATTTTAGTCTTACAGATACATCTAGTAATTGAAAACAGAGTGTATCCATAGGTAGAGCTCAGACAGAAATTGTGGTGCTAGATTCAACAGTGTTGCATTTTAATAAGGCTACTGTTGACTGTTCTTAAAACCTTATGTGTAGTCAATCTGTTCCTTTTTTATTCAGCAGTTTGACCATACAATGGGAATATTAAACAAATAAGACATTTCTTGAAAAAAAGAAAATAGCTGTCTAACAGCTGGCTGGACAACTGGATAATCACAATTCTCCTCTAGGTATAACAGAAGTGCATTCTGCTTATGAATGAATTAGGCGAGTTGGTTGGCTGACTTTCTTCTGACTCCAAATATTCAACACACAAAATATCCAGTATTGTGAATGAAAAGAAATGAAAAATGAATGAAGCCGTGATTTTAAATCATGCTGATGAAATGCTTTAAAGATGCCATCTATTTGGGCCACAGATGTATTTCCCCAGAGTAGATGGTCTTTGAAGAGTAAGACTTTTTTCTTTCATTTCTATATATGGCCTGAACATTGTTAGTGGGAGAGATTATACAGTCTCATGTGTGAACACATGTGTCTTCAAATTTTGTGTTGACTTATAGTGACTCCATGAATTTCATAGCATTTTCTCAGGCAAAAAGTATTCTGAGGTGGTCTGTCATTGTCTCCCTTTGAAGTATAACCAATAGCAACTGGTATTTGTCTGCCAACCCACGAAGAAACACGCGAGAATAAAAGACACAACACCAATGTTTTGGATTCAAATTGGGCAACTTTTATTTAACGTTACCTATTTAAGTTCTTAACTTAACTCAAGGGTGTAAGGAACTGGTGTCACCTAACCCAGGTAGTATCACTACCCGATAATAACAATTTCCGGGCGAAGCACCTGGGTTTCGGTAATCAAACCGTATCCCCATCAAGGGAAAGGAATGAGGAGTCTCTTCCAGAGCTCTTGTATCGAGACTCCTTCCCATTAAAGGCCATTAACTACACCTCACCCCTTTAAACTGTAGGTGAGTGTTTAACTTAAGGGCCTTTCACCCCTTAAAGGGGTGCCCTAGGTGCACACCGACTAAAGGAATTTCCCTATCTATTTACGTCTGGCCTATTTAAAGCGTAGCCCACTTCCTCTATCTAGCCCCTAAACAGTATAGGGTAGGCAAACCCCCCCCCCCTATAAAACAAGAAGAGGAAAAAATTCCTACCCGGTTCCGCAGGCAACCACAAGATATACTGTTAATGGGCGGGAGTGGTGGGCCAAATTCCAGGCGCGGAATGAGCCTGGGAGGGCCTGGCCTGTGCTAGAAGGCCACGCCCCCAGATGTTCTGGAGGGTTCCTCCAGAACTCCTCCCTGCCTCGTGTGAGGCAGACAAATGTTTTTTCTCTCCCCATTTCTTGGGGAGAGGAAAACTGTTGTCTGCCAACCCACGAAGAAACACGCGAGAATAAAAGACACAACACCAATGTTTTGGATTCAAATTGGGCAACTTTTATTTAACGTTACCTATTTAAGTTCTTAACTTAACTCAAGGGTGTAAGGAACTGGTGTCACCTAACCCAGGTAGTATCACTACCCGATAATAACAATTTCCGGGCGAAGCACCTGGGTTTCGGTAATCAAACCGTATCCCCATCAAGGGAAAGGAATGAGGAGTCTCTTCCAGAGCTCTTGTATCGAGACTCCTTCCCATTAAAGGCCATTAACTACACCTCACCCCTTTAAACTGTAGGTGAGTGTTTAACTTAAGGGCCTTTCACCCCTTAAAGGGGTGCCCTAGGTGCACACCGACTAAAGGAATTTCCCTATCTATTTACGCCACGGATTGGGGGCAAATGTCCATTTCGCCCCCATCCCCCACCAATTCCTCTAACACCCCTAAAATACCTTCCTGTAAATCTAACCGAAATCGTTCGTTGCCCAATTCCGAAAGATGTATTCCAACACCCCGCTACAACCTCTCGTCGTCACGAGTGATGTTTGGGTGCTCAATGTAACGACCCCTCTGATGGATCAGAACAATCACATGTCCCGAGTCACTCGTTTCATAGCTCTCTCAAGCCTTCCCATGTCGCCTCTGCACTTGCGACGAGGTATGATAATCACATGGCCTGAGTCACTCGTTTTCTGGCTTCCTCAAGCCTTCCCACGTCGCCTCTGCACTTGCGACGAGGTATGATAATCACATGGCCTGAGTCACTCGTTTTCTGGCTTCCTCAAGCCTTCCCATGTCGCCTCTGCACTTGCGACGAGGTATGATAATCACATGGCCTGAGTCACTCGTTTTCTGGCTTCCTCAAGCCTTCCCACGTCGCCTCTGCACTTGCGACGAGGTATGATAGCAGACCAAATGACGTGCACCCTGGGCCATGACCACCAAATCCTTCGAATGTCCGCCCGTGCTTGCAAAAAGAGGGCTTTGCCTGTTAACAGGCCCAAATCGTTACCACCGAGGTGGATAACCAACACATCAGGAGGAGAACCACTCCCAGCATCAAACAACAAAGGGCACAAACCGTCCCAACGCAGGCTTCTCGTGCCTCTCCGTTCCACCGTTGCCGTGGAAGAGAGACCCAAGTGCTGGCCATAGGCAGTCTTGTGGGCCTCTCTCACTGCCCAGAAGACATAACTGTCCGCAGACCAGGACCCTTCTTCTATGTGCCAGCCCTGCGTGGCCTGTGACGATAATGATAACTAGGCTGAAACTGACCGTACGTAACTTCTGGTCTGTTTTGGAAGTTCTAATTCTGATTTCCACACTATCTTGAAAAACTTTGAAGTCGGAAACCAAAAGTGCGCGGTGTGAGGTATCGTTATTGGCTAATGTCACCAATTCACTCACGCGTAGCTGCAAAACATGCAGTCCACGCCGCCGCATGATATAAAACCTGTTCATAATATGATGTGCACAGGCTGGGCCATAGTTGCTTAAGTCCCGAGCGTTAACGACCGTACTGTGGCCCTATTAACGCACCAAAGCCCAAAACCCTGCCTTCCTTAATCTCCTTATCTATCTTTTTCATGACCCCAGCTTCTAGGCCTATAACCGATTTTTAAATTGGATGCTACAAAAGGTGGGGGGGGGGGAACGTGGCCCACGGGCCGGGATCTGAAAACCCTCCTAAAGCCGCGAAGCAAGTAATTTGCTGCAGCTCTGTAAGGCTATCTTTCCGGCCAGCAACTAAGCGGACCTGCCTTGATTGGGCTGGGGCCCCCTTTGAACATTCACCTGTCCTGGGTTTTTACTATTGAACTGAGCGCCTCTTGGCCCAATTCTTGTGGGTTTTCCCTTGTAACAACTATTGGTTGCGTGGTTACCCTGGCATATTGTACAGGCGTGCTGATATTTACAGTCTTCGCGGGCGCAAGCTCCCTGGGCCGCGTATTCCCAGCACATACTCTTCTGTCTTTGCGGCTGTTGTGCTGGGACTCCCTGCCAAAAGGGCTGACTCCCCGTATCGTTCTGTATAGTGTGGCCGCTATCAGCCTTCTCACCAGAGACTGCTCTGGTTGTATTCATTACTTCCATCCACAATTGACTGTCAATGAGGTCCCATCTCTTGTTAGACATCGTGGCGGCCTCAGAACGAAAGCGACTATCGTAAACCAGCCACGCCTGACCAGTGTAGTTGACATATGCCCCATATATTATATTTTGATATTTAAACAAGGCCTTGGCCCTGTAAGGATGAGCTTCAACTAGCAGGGATGCATATATGGTGTAACAAGCTATCCAATTTTCCCAATTTTGTTCAACCCGCCTTTTCTTTAGCCTCTCTTTACGTTCTTCGTCTAAATCCTCCTTTTCCTTCTTATCCAACTCTCTAAAGTACAATGAAAATAAATCCACATACTCATTTCTGAGTATCTTGTCTATGGTCTTTTGCGACAAATGAGCTCCCAAAGAGGCTGAGGCTGCTGTGGGAACTATCGGTAAAACCCATTTATCTGTTCCCCAATACTGGTTGTCATCCCCCGTCCTGGCCATTTCTAAGGTTATAGGGGCAACCGAAGGAAATTGAGGACCAGCCTTAGCGACTGAAGTTCCTGTTGTAACCAGGGCCGAACTCAGGAGAGTAGGTGTAGTGTTTTGCGCCTGGCTCAGGCCCCATGGCCAGACCAGTGTGGTGTTATTACCTGCGGATGTTGACGGCCCATCCATGACGACGGCTTGTATAGAAGGTTGTCTCGCTGCCGCCGACTCTGACCCCGCCGGTGCCACCGAAGGAGATGCTCTGACTGGATCAGCTGGTGTGGAGGCCGATGATGCCGCTGTCTTCGCAGGCTGTACCTCGACAATAACTGGTTGAGGCTGGGGGACCGCCGGGGCTGCGCTGTTCGGCGTTGTTGTCGCTGGATTGTCAGCCGACCCTTGGCCAACGACCGCTTGAGGCTGACGCACCAATGGGGCCGGGGGATCTTGTTCCCTCTGATTGGGCCCCGGTTGGCTGGCCCGATCACGTTCATGCATCGCAGCTGCTCGGCCGGCCTCTAAAACAGACATGCGAGAGAGCAGATTTTTAAAAATTAATTTCTTGCTAGCCCGCCGCGCCGGGCGCGGTCCAGCCTCCCTCGTTGAAAGCCCCCTCTCCCTCTCAAATTTGTCCATCCTAGCCATCAGAGCACTCAGTTCTTCGGCTGAAACGCCCTCCTCCCCCGACGATGATTCGTGGGGAGGGAGGGGGCGCTTCGCCGGAGCCTTCTTGGCAGGTCCCTTTCCCTTAGGTCCGCCCATGTTCTTCTTTGGTGCCATCCTGTAGACGTGGAGGGTCCCTCCAGGACAGCAGGTTGTGAAGAAGGGGTTGGTCGACACTGTGATTGCCGTCGCAGAAGGTTGACTCTGTCAGGCTGGCGGCACTGGGTCAGCCGGCTTGGGCGTGGATGTCGCGGCTAGGCCTTCTTCGCCAGCCATTGCCCATCGCTGAGATACCGCCCGAGCCCCGGGATCGCCGTCTGGCTGGTTGGACTGTGGCTGGATGGCCCGCTCTCCTTTTTGGGTCCCAGCTTTCTTAGCAGACTCTGTGCAGACATGGGAGAAAGCAAACTCTTAAAGATTAGCTTATTAATAGCCCGTCAAGCCAGGCTCCCTAACTGGCAAACCCCTCTCCCTCTCAACTTATCCATTCTGGCCATTAAGGAGGGGGGTGGGGGCTTCTTGGCCGGCTCCTTTCCCTTAGGGGCTGCCTATGTTCCTCTTTGGCAACGTCCTGAAAGAAAAATTGATGTCGCTCCGTCAAATATAGCAAAGAATGCTGGTTCCCTCTCAAATGTCATCAGTTCCAGCTGGAACTAACCTCAGAAGCTCACTTCTTACTTGAAATCGCCCCATGACCCCATATCATTAGTAAACCGACTATGAACCTGATTCGTCTTAAGCAAGCCCTATGCACATGTGTTCCGCCTGATGAACTGTCGCTGACGAATGGGGGCTATTGATCTGCTCAGATTTGCATATCGCAAAGGTATCCCTGTTTTATATATATATATATATATATATATATATATATATAATTTTATTCATTTTTCTATTATTTTAGCAGAAGCTGGAACTAACCGCAGGAGCTCTCTTTCAGACATAATTCTTTCTTATCTCTCTCTCTCTTTAACCTTTTTTTTGTTTTTGTTTTTTTGCTATCCGAAGCTGGATCAAACAGCAGGAGCTCCCCCTCTGATCCTATTTAAAATAATAATATTATTTATTTATTTATGGGGTATCAGAAGCTGGATCTAACAGCAGGAGCTCTCTCCCTGCTCCCCCCTTTTTTTTTTGCTATCAGAAGCTGGATCAAACAGCAGGAGCTCCCCCTCTGATCCTATTTAAAATAATATATATATATATTTGGTATCAGAAGCTGGATCAAACAGCAGGAGCTCCCCCTCCGATCCTATTTAAAAAAATTTTTTTTGGTATCAGAAGCTGGATCAAACAGCAGGAGCTCCCCCTCCGATCCTATTTAATTATTATAATTTTTTTTGGTATCAGAAGCTGGATCAAACAGCAGGAGCTCCCCCTCTGATCCTATTTAAAATAATAATATTATTTGGGGTGTATCAGAAGCTGGATCTAGCAGCAGGAGCTCTCTCCCTGCTCCATTTTTTTTGCTATCAGAAGCTGGATCAAACAGCAGGAGCTCCCCCTCTGATCCTATTTAAAATTATATATATATATATATATATATATATATATATATATATATGTTGGTATCAGAAGCTGGATCTAACAGCAGGACCTCTCTCCCTGATCCATTTTTTTTGGGAGCTGTGGCTAACATCGGGAGCTCGCTCCGCTCCCGAATAAGAACTATCGACCTTAGGTCAGCAACCTCTGTAGCCAAGGGTATAACTCCCCTATTACCTGTGTAACGTTGTATATTTAACATCATACCTACTACATATAACACGCATCCGGCCCAAAATAAAGTAATTGAAATACCTTTCATTTTCATTTTGCCCCATGTGGCAAACGAAATTGGGCCTATCCTAAAATGGCAGCCGCCCCATCTCCCACAATGGCCTCCATCAACGGCCCGGACGGCGACCAAAATTGACGCTGGGGGCCCCGGCAGTGACGGATGCCAATTCAACACGAACCCTATTGCCAGAACCCTCAGGTAGCTCGAGGCCGGGCCCAATCCTAGGCCACGGTGACCATGCACCAGGGAATGTCGATGGCCGGCTAGCCGCCTGCCAAGCCGCCCAGCTCCAGGCCCCTGGCCACATGTGCCCTTGTTTGCCATAACCAAGGCCTCTGTGAAGGGCCCTGAAGGGCCCAGCCTTCATCCGGGAGGGGGGTGGGTGGGTGAAGCCTCCTCCCCCAGGACCCCTGTACAGACCTGTAGATGCTCTTCTTATCCCCTTAACCTCTTTTCTTCTCTTCTTTGCTGAACCTCTTCAGACTTTTTGTCTTCGCTCTTCTCTGCAACCTCTCTCCCCAACTTCCAGGCGCGGAATGAGCCTGGGAGGGCCTGGCCTGTGCTAGAAGGCCACGCCCCCAGATGTTCTGGAGGGTTCCTCCAGAACTCCTCCCTGCCTCGTGTGAGGCAGACAAATGTTTTTTCTCTCCCCATTTCTTGGGGAGAGGAAAACTGTTCTTGGCAGTCCTTCATCCAAATATTAACCAGGAACTACTTAGATACCAAATCAAATGGGATCTGCTGCTTTCAAGATATTTAAAATCTATCAAATATAGTATACCTATGAATACACCTATGATGTTGTAGTTCAGCGTGTTGGTCGAGTTGCTACTCCTGGTAGCAGGGAAAACGGGTCTACTCTGGAGTCGGAAGGAGAACAGCAGCGTCGGCGCATTAGGGAAATCATTATGGCTCCAAGCGATACTGACATGTTTCCAGGCTTCTCCGATTGTGAAATGGGGGATGGGGAAGTGAGCAGAGGTGTAAAAAGGGCTGCTCGCGAGCCAGAGTCTGAGGGGGAATTACAAAGGAAACGTATTTGGGAAATACTTTGTGCACCAACAGAGGATGAAGATTTCCTTGGGTTTGAAAGGAGTTCTGGATCTGGGAGTGATATGGAAGAGGAGGAGGAGTTAGATTGGACTCGTGTGCAAAACATAAGGGACATCTGTAACCAACCCACTTCTAATGAGGAATTTGAGGGGTTCACTGGGGATTGGCAGCCAGAGGACTCTTGGCAGGATCTGAACCCTGACAATCATTGACAGAGTTGGAGGGATGGGCACTCAGCTGCAGGTTTGGGGGCAGCTGAGAGTGATGACGAGAGGGTGGGGAGCTCATCAAGCTCTGAGGAAAAACTTTGAGATAAAGGGGGTTCAGTTTGGCTTGTACTTCGCAGAAGGTAAAGTGTCTTTATCAGAAATAATTCTTTGTGCTGCCAACTTTCAACCTTGGGTCCTGGGCTGCAGCTTTGTGTGTTCCTGTACTCCCGTTTCCTCGGTGATTCCTGCATTCCAGCCTTGTTTACCAACGGATTGACCACGGACCGGTTTGTCTACGCTTTTGGATTTTCCAGACTTTGAACTCTAATATCTTTGTGACTGAAACATTTCTTAGTTTTGACACCACGTTTTTCCTGCTTCTGTGACTGTGTTTTGGTACCATTTTGATTTTCAAGCAGTTTGCTTCACTTTTTGTTTAACCCGGATTATAAGGCAGCGCTATAATCCGGATTATATTTTTGTTTCTTGTAATGACTTCTTTTTGATGCCAAATCACTCCTGAGACCCTTAGCACTGAAGTTAAGTGCTTTGTAGGTCCATTTGTACTCAATAAAGCTGTGTTTGAACTTTTATTTTGTGTCTGGCATTGTTTAAGGCTTCTGGGTCCTGACATATGATGTATGGATATACCATTTAAACCTTTTCCCCTATGGACCTATGATGCATCTGAGAAAGTAAACATCCATAAAATCTTATGCTACCAACTTTATTTTGTTATTATTCTCTAAGGTGCTACAAGATTCCTTAGCATAATATGGGCTATGGTAATGCCATTTTTAATATGATTTCCATCAGTGTGGTACCAGTAGAATGTAGATTGAATGAAAACAGTAAATTAATGCAAAAGTATATTAATTAACAGTAAATGAATTCAAAAGAGTCTAAAAGCCGTGTCACTAGTTCTTTAATTCCTGTACCACCAAGACAACAGGTTAGCAGAGAGTCCACCAATCTCTCAAAATGAATAGTTTGAGTCCTTTACACAAAAGTAAAATGACCTGTAAGAATCAAGTAACCATCCTTAAAATGGCCTGTAAGAACCAATTAACCCTAACCTAACCCTAACCCTAACTATAATTTTATCCTATATAAATTACAGAGGGTACAGCTCTTAATTTGAAGATTACCTAGGCAGGTGCAGTCTACAAATACTTAAGGTCTGCATGATTCCCACACCTGAACTAGAGAAGGTGCTAGCTTTTTCTTCAGTTTCTTGGGCCTGCCAATGCTATCCATATCTGCCTATTTACTCGGCCTCTGTCTCAATTTTATTTTTACCTAACTAGATGCTTGACTAAAAGGGTCATGCTTCTGGTTTACTCCTGTTTACCTAACTATTCACCTCAATTGCATTAACCAATTCAATCTTTCTTGACTTCACAAGACCATATAATATCACCAGCCCATTGAAAATCTGCATTATTTATTTTGTGAGTAGATGGTTTCTCTGCAACATTTAATGTAGCTTGCAATTTTCAATCTTTTCAGAGGACTGCCTGGAAAACTGTGTTAGCCAGATAAACCAGCAGAAATGTAATATCTGATTCCTGACTTCATCCCATGACAAATGAGATTCATAATGTCTTCTTTGTAACTGGGACACAATGGCTGTTCTAGTGCCAGATTTGGAGATCATTCTGCTTAGGAGATTCTGGGAGATAGATATTTAAAAATAGTTTTTCCACTCTCTATTCAGTAAGTGGACACAGCTCTTTCATAAACATACATAGCATTTGCAAACTCACAGATCACATGGAAATCCACATCACACAAATGGTTGCCACATGGTGTTTTACTGCAGAAGTCACAAATCAAATCCCAATAATACATTGGGTCTTTGGCACCATGATTACAGAACATGTGCTCAGAAGTTTTGTTAAAGTTTTATTCCCATCGTTTCACTTCAACATTACATGAAAATCAAATGCAAATAGTGCTCTAAAGACTAACTGTCTCTGACAGTTTGTTGGCAGAATGAACTTCTATCAGCCCTGGGGGAAAATAATGAACAGGTTGTCTTGATGGTATTTTTTAAAAAGTTGAATCCTAACAGAACTCTTTCTGCCTTTTGTCATTTTCCCCTGATGGCAATGAAATTTATTTCTTCTGCTAAAGGACATCATGAGCTATAAATTGGTGAAAAGAAGCCATTGTTTCCTTAAATTTAGAAGAGGCTGCTTGTTCAAGGGAAATGTGGAGACTTTATGAGAAGGTTTTGTGTAATTTGTAGTTATATACATTTAACCAATTTAATGACTATAGTTTATGCTGCATATGGTATGAAATCCTCAAATCACATAAGGACTCCAAAATCAATCGGATCTCTTTGGCATAAATGATTAGACAATTACAGTCAAAGACTGGAATATTTATAGGTAGCAAGGGCCACTTCACTGTGTAATTTGAATATTTGGGAAAATGTGTAATAAAGTCAGATCGTCCATGTTTGGCTGGGACACACTTTTAGAGGAGAAAAAGAAAACAAATCTTGGTGTCTAGGTATCAGATGTCACTGCATATTCCTGAAAGCATTAATTGATTGTGAGAAAACACATATAAAAAACACACACTGTGTGTGTGTGTGTGGATGAAAAACCTACCACGTAAGATGCCTTTAAATAAAATATTTGTGCAGTCAGATATAGAACCATTTGTTTAAGGGAGTCAGGGCTTTTATGACATTTTAATTAACAGAGGTTGTGGCTGTCAACTGCAACCCCCTCAAGCATTTTTATCACCTCTGAGCTTAGGTCAACCCTCAATATAAATACATAATTTGGATCAGAAGAAAATATACAAACAAGGTAGTGCCATGGCTATTCCTGTTGCAAACTCACACTATTTTGGCAGGAGCAATTGCAACCCATTATATTTACAAAATATCTCATTCTAGTGGAGTTGATATTCAATATAATGTGTTTTTTAAAATGTAAATCATCATAGCTTCTGGTACTTCTGGCTTCCCCCTCATGATATCACTTTGGGGACCACCATTTGGAGTGACTGCTCTTCAATATTTCCTGTTTCATCATTTTATGGGCCATTATTTGAAATCTGTGATGGCCTTAGCTGGGACCTCCCTATGCACATTGCTAGCAGGATCTCAGAACAGTTCAACTTTCCTATTTTTCTCCTCTTTCTGTTGTTTAACAAATATACCACACATACAAATATTGCAGTGAGGAATGATAATTTTGGCTTTCAATATTAATTTCTCTTACCCAAGAGGTTATCAGTGCTATCAAATATAATCAGTAATTACATACTAGTGTGACTCACATACAACTCTACCTGTAGAAGTTCTTTGGATCAAGGCCAGGTTCTCACCCATCAAAGCACAGCTTACAGAAAGAAGACTTCAAATACATTTAAAGTCAACTTCAGGCTAGCCTAATGTTTAAGAATGATAAAGAGATAAGTATCTACCTTTGTATATCACTGGATTCCTAGGAAACTCTACATTCCATCTTTGTCAGATAAATTAATTTGCATTTATTTTGTTGAGTCTCAGGTGAGTTGTTTGAATAACCTGTCAAAATTGTATGTATTGAAATGTCCATGGAGCTATAGAGAACATCTGAAAAGAACTATCCAGTTTATTTTATTAAAGCAATATGAAATGGTCATCAAAATAAAACCAATTTTTGTTCCATAATATGACAACAGCAGTTATGTTGCCATTGTGAAAACAAGAGACAGTATGCTAGGCAGATACTATTTCATACATGGGGTTTGTATGGAAATGTCTAGAGTCTTTCCCTAGACATCAGATAGAAAAAAATGCAATTTAAATTCAGACAGAAAAATGGAAGACATGCATCTCAAAAACCCTATTGAAACAATAAATATAGAAGCTTCATAAAAGAGATAAATATAATTCAAAATTCCAATAAAGAAGAGTTTCCCTACAGGAGGGGGGGGGGGAGTCTCTTAGGAAGGTCCATCTGATTCAGAGTGATGAGATGAGCCAACCAAAAACCTTCTAAAAGGGAAGGGAAATAAATTATTACAAAAGTTAATAGTATTCTTTACTGGCCGAGAAATATAGCAGTTTTGAATTGAGCCAGGAATAGTTCAGGATACAAATGGCATACAGTTGAAGTTATATTGTTGTAGTTGCTTTCTACCACAACAAGAATGATAGAGTCAATCAGAACAAATTCTGATCACACAGCTGGAATCAATAGTGCTACACAACAGAAATACAACAGCAGTTCAATCCCATCTTTTTCATATTCAAATAAATAAATAAATGCTAATCCCTATGTTAATGTAATTGATTTTTCACCTAATGAATCACACTACTCAGCTTTCAAAATCCAAAGTAAAGTAACAACAATATTAGACCCACCCCTCTGGTTGTCACCATTTTTGTGCTGAGGTGGCTTGTTTGTTCCAGTGAACCTGTGTTTGAAGACAGTGGAGTCATATGCTGCCAGAGGGTCCCAGGGGAGAAACCAGACCAAACACAATTTGAAGTCCTCAATGAAAGAGCAGGCAGATGATAATATGGTACATGTTACAATTACTGTGAAGGCAGAAGAAGGCTGCAACAGATGAGGGGCCAATGGTCATCAAGTTAACTATGCCACTGGATATGGACCTCTTTCTGTGAAGACTGTGTGTCAATTGGGTGTGCACTGATCTCCTCACATAGAACGAATTCATGCACAGGTATCTTCCAAAAAAAGAAAATAATATCAACAAAAGTCCCATAGCGATCAGTGAGTGGTAATGGGGCAATGACTGGGAAATCTGGAAGCCTCTAGTGACAGACTGACACAGGGATGATGGATATGAATTCAATCATTCTACCTCATGGTCTGTTGAGCAATCCTGCAGCTATATCCATGAATGAGTAGCCCTATTTAAGATCTATTCTGCTCACCCCATACAGAGAGGGGGCTAGTAAAGGTGCCCTAAACATAGTCTGCCTCATCCCCTGACTGGACTGCCACATCCAGAGGGGTCACCACCTTGCAGTCAAAAAAGACAAATGAAAGAGATAAATACAATTCAAAATTCCAATAAAGAAGAGTTTCCCTACAAGGGGGGGGGGTGTCTCTCTTAGCAAGGACAGTGAAACACATTTCCAACATGAAGGAAACTGCAAGTATTTTTGTTAAATAGGTGTATATACTACACCTATCAAAGTCAGAGTAGTCTGGAGGATGTAAACCACTGCTCTCCATCCATTCTGACAATTGCCTTGTTTCTTAAACCATTAATCCATTTCTATGATGATGTATTTTTTAAAACAAAGCTGACAATGATGTAAAATCACAGTTTTCTATTTCACTACCAGATTTGTAATTTTCTGCCATTATGCACTGGCTCAATTTGATCCTTACCACCTGTAATGACTTGCTTTGTGCAGCAAAGGAGCACCAGAGAAACTAAGCATAGATTCCATATCTTTTAGATTTGCTTCTCAATTTACTGATTTCTTGAACAGCGTATAGTTGAGCACTTAACTTTGGGAAATTAAACTCAGCAAGAGAGGGAATACAGACCTTGGAGTGGAAGCAATCAGATGTATTTGAATGTGTTATAAATGGAATGGCTCCATCACATTTTAAAGGATTATATGAACCATATCCTGGTGGAGACGGAGTGCTCCCTCTCTGTGCCTCCAAGTTTGATTCATGCTCAGTAGCTACATGAGCACTAAAACAGATTGAAAGCATAATCTTAGAAAAAGTTCCATTGGGTTCAAAGGGTCATACTGTCAGGAGAATGCCTAGAGAGTCCTTGTATCATATATATATACTCTTAGATACCAGATTCTGTCTGATCATGGATGCTAAGTGAAGTCATCCCTGGTTAGTACATGGATGAGAGATAAGTAATTAATACTAGGTGCTGTATGCTATATTTCAGAGGATGTAACTGTCAACAGTGCTTTTTGAGGAAGGTTCTACACAGGCCATGTAATACAGTTCAAAGGAAGCTTGTGGGTGGGGTATCTATAAAATGCACACCCTCAACAGCATGCATTAAACAAGAAATAGCATGTTTAAAATTCACCAGAAAGTCTGGGATGAGATAGATAATGCCGTGCAGCCAATCAGAGTATAGCTTATGCAGAGCTAAAAATGGGGACTGGGACTTGTCAGGACACACTTGACACTGAAGCACTTTAAAAACACCAAAACACATCTGGCCAGAAGGTAAACAATTGCTCCCTTGGGAGAGAAAAACACATTATTTCCAAGGGAACTCTTGCTTTCTGCCCCTTTGTTCTCATTTCCTATGTCCTGCTATGTTTTAGCACTTATCCCAAATGGACAGGGAAATGTGCATCAGAACACCTTAGTGGACTGGGTAAGAAAACACCCTACAATTTTCAACAACTGTCTGGCCAGAGATACTGAGGTTTCTGGGTTCAACTCAAATCTGCATTCAAGGGATACTGTTATCACATCCTAGCCTCAAACAAGTTCCTGGAGTGTTTGTGTAGGAATTGCACAGTGGAAATAGTTTGTTTTATTCACTTCCAAACTGAATTATAGTGTCTGTGTGATTATAGTGTTCTAAGTATACCTTGTCTAAGAAAACCCTATGATGTTCAAGAGTTTGCCATAAGTTAGCAGGTGACTCCAGGTGACTTAAAGGCACAAGAAACTCTCATTTTGAAAGTAATGGATACTGTTTCAGAACACCTTATTATTTGAACCAATGTTCAATCTATACTATCCCAATCATATCAGATTGATACCAATATAATTGCCATGATGCCATCCTATAAGATTCTGGTGCACGTAGTTTTGTGAAGTAGTTGGAATTCTCTTTCAGACAGTCTTAGTCCTGTTAGCATTGTGCCAAGCTATAAAACCTTGATAATGATGTAACCATATAAACATCCAATATGGAGATTAAAAACAATGAAAATTTAATGTGTGGGTTTTATATATTCACAGACAATTGACTGTTTAAATCAAAATGCAGGTATCACCCACCTTGAAATGAATTTTATTAGCCCTATCAATTTTTCAATTCATAATTCACTATGTCAGTTTTCCCCTGCTTGGTGTCTTCTGCAAATTTTTGGATGACATATTCAGTCACATTGAGAAAATGTAACAGTTGGCTTACAAACATGGAAGCCCTCAGGTATGGGGATTGCTCTGAATGCAGTGGAATGTGTTATCTATAGTGTGTTTTAGATTGCAACCTCTTTTCTTAAAATTCATCAGATTATTTGCCAAAGCAAATTTTGTCTGCACATTAGGGGAAGAGGGAGAAGAAGCAAAAGTGATGAGGGCAATAATATATCACGCATACACTGATGAGACAAGAATAAACCAAGACTGACCAAGCAAAAGATTTGGGAGTTATTGTCTATAGCTTAATGAAATGTCAACCCAATATGTGTCTTCTGTTGAAAGCAAACAGTGAGCAAATTTCATATTTGGAATCACTGAGAAACAAACTGGAAATAAAACAGGAAGTTCAATACAACTGGAAACAATATAGAGAAGAATAGCATCGGCTGAACAACTGTTCTATGAGACCATGTTGGGACAGTGGTGGGGTAACTTAGGAAACAAACACATGGAAGAAGTACAGTAAATATGCATGGTATGGACAAAATAAGAGAACAGATTAACCTGTAGAGGTTAAAGCTAACAATAGATCATTATTGTATGCTTCTTAACAGCAGTTATTGGGGAACATGGGTAGAAGGGTGCTACTGAATTAATGTCCTGTATGGAGTTTCCCATGCAG
The DNA here is from genome assembly GCF_037176765.1 of Anolis sagrei. Classification (NCBI taxonomy): domain Eukaryota; kingdom Metazoa; phylum Chordata; class Lepidosauria; order Squamata; family Anolidae; genus Anolis; species Anolis sagrei. Next base: position 129,566,688 of record NC_090025.1, on the reverse strand, counting down.
ACATGGTTGGCTACTGTGTGAGCTAGATATTGGACTTTGTTTTGATCCTTCTTGTTTTGGTCCTTCTTATGTTCTTAAACTGCACATGTATGTCCAAAGGAAGTCATATATTCTCAAGTATAATGTGCCATAGGAGGTAATGTGCACCACAATTTTGAAGGTGCACAATACAAAAAAATGGATTTGGCCTTGAATTTAATTTGCCCAACAGCATGTGCATAGCACATCAGGGAGCCAGGCAGCATGATTGAGGCCAATTGGTAATCACATGGACTGAACCTTGGAAGAGTGGGCAAAAGACCCCGAGGCCCACCGGGAGTCAGGATCTGCAACTAAGCTTCACAAATGGGTCACCAGTTAGGCACTCCTCTAACTTTTCCAGACACCACAGAGCCCTGACACTGCCATCACCACTGGGAGTAACACCTTCATACCCCCACCTCCCTGTCTGGCCTCCAGGATTCTGGATTCCTCCGGGTCTTTTCACATAGGTGAGATTCTAACATACCATGGAATCTAATGCACACCTCAATTTTGGCAATGTAATTTAGCCAAAAATGTGAGCATTACACTTGAGTAACTATGATAGATCAGCTTCACTTTATAAATATAGCATATGAGTGTTTAGAAACCAAAATTCTAGAGAGAAGCGGGATCATGGTTATATTGAAAGGAAGAAGGACCCAATAAGATGTCAGCAACAGAAAACTTAAGATGCTCTGCATCATAGGTGCATCTGTCATGTACAATATAAAGGAGTTATTTTTAGGTGAGGCAATGTAAGCTATGATTCCAAAAATTCTTTTGTTATCTTCAAGTTTATTGTTTGATGAATCTCACAGTATGCTTCCTGTCTATATATACCTAAAACATTTTAAAAACAGTCATACTTTAAGAAGACAGGTTTATGTGAGTATTACACATAGGCTGAGAAAGTGACTTTTTGAGAAGGAAAATGGGGAAGAAAAGTACAAAAGAAGCATCTTGCAGATCAGAATGAAGTATTAGAAAATATTGCAGACATATTATGTACCCCTTTAACCTTTCCAAAAATATGTGTTACAACTTGAAATTGAAGGGAATTTAATTGGCATCCCTACCTCTTGATGTAACACAATATACAGCATGACACCTTTATCTACAGATTTTATATCCATGGTTCCACTTTTAAAACAAACAAACAAACCCTCCCAAGTGTTTGTGAGTATCTCTAGCTTCCTAAGTGCAATTTTCTTGTATGCTTCCAGCCCAATTATAGTCAAAATATAGAGTTAATTCCTGACAGCCATACAGACTTTTGGGATGCATCCTCTTTGGATACAGGGGTTGTACTATACATAACACTTTGAATATACATAATATTTTAATAATGGTATAAAACGTAAGTAATCAAAAACTCACACTGTTCCATAAGTATTCCTGTAATACTGTAATACATTGTAGTCAATTGGTGTGTAGTTCCAATACCAAGAAAACTCAGATTTCAGGAAGGCTCCAGAGTTTGTTACTAACCTCTGAGGATACCTACCATAGATGCAGGTGAAATGTCAGGAGAGAATGCTTCTAGAACATGGCCATACAGCCCAAAAAACCTGCAACAACCCAGTGATTCCGGCTGTGAAAGCCTTCGACAATAAATTTTCCCCATCACTTTACTAACATTGCACATCACACAGTGTCTGAATACAGAAAAAATGTATTTAGTATTGGGAATGCCAAGAACTCATTCAGATGATCAAGCCTACCAGTGAAATCCAGAAATGTAAGGAGAAAATGAACTCCTTAACCTGAATTATGTATACTGCATAAATATGGGGGATGGGAGGATGTTCCAAATTGCCTATAATTAAGAAATGCTCTTTAGTTCTTCCAACAATCCAATATTTGAGCTGTTTACACTTCCTATCCATCTGTCTGATAGTGTCTTCTTATTTCTCTGCCCAATTTCCCCAAACATCCTCCCCTTTCCTTACCTGACCAGTAACATGTACTAAACTGTCCACTGAGCTATAGTGAGCAACGTTCTGGAAATTCTTCTCAGGTGAATCATAGAATCATAGAATCATAGAATCAAAGAGTTGGAAGAGACCTCATGGGCCATCCAGTCCAACCCCCTGCCAGGAAGCAGGAATATTGCATTCAAATCACCCCTGACAGATGGCCATCCAGCCTCTGCTTAAAAGCTTCCAAAGAAGGAGCCTCCACCACACTCCGGGGCAGAGAGTTCCACTGCTGAACGGCTCTCACAGTCAGGAAGTTCTTCCTAATGTTCAGATGGAATCTCCTCTCTTGTAGTTTGAAGCCATTGTTCCGCGTCCTAGTCTCCAAGGAAGCAGAAAACAAGCTTGCTCCCTCCTCCCTGTGGCTTCCTCTCACATATTTATACATGGCTATCATATCTCCTCTCAGCCTTCTCTTTTGCTTTGTTCCAAGCTAAAGAAGAAGCTAGAAGAATTCTAAATTCATCATCTATTGTGTGCTTTTGTGATCTGCCAAAGTTTTTCACTGAGCGTGGCTGGGGAAAACTTTGACAACTAATATTTCTTTTAACTGCTTTCCTGGAATGTTGTGGACCATTTAGGACAGAAAGGATCCTTCTGATTTTGGAATCCTAACTTCTTGAATAGTTGACTTTTTTTTTAGTGTTCTTTCCTATCACCTCAGAGTTTAAAGGTATCAGGCTTTCATATAATTTAGTTTTCCTTTAGTACCTGGGTGTGGGACAGGTCCATTTCTATTGTTATGGCAAGCTTCACATTCATATAGCTATAGAAATATTTCTTATAAGAATTTTCACTTTTGTTGTTGTTGAAAACATCACACTGATTCTCATTCCAACATTTCTTGGTATGTTCACCTCCTGCAGATTGTCAAGTGTGGAAGAGTAATAGGAAATAGCACAAACTCTGTTTCATTCCCTTAGGCTAGAGGCTGCAAATCAACATTCAGTGTCCCGTAGTTGTCTGCTTGACATAAAAGCTGCCAATATTAAAAAAGGTAGTAGTCCATTTGGGGAGTCAGCTAAGCCAAATGATCTTATGCTATGCCTCAAGCCATAAAGAAAGGTGGGTAGTAAATGAATTATTACATTGTCTATAAACTAAAGGACTACACCCTAAATACACCCCTTCCATTGCCTTGCTAAATAGCTGCCATTCATTTTTCTTTAGTCTCACAATTCTTGCTCTTGAATTGCCTAGAAAGAAACAAGAAATTAATTCTGTTTTTCTGCCTTCATAAGTTAATTTGAATAAGCATAAAGCATGGAGAGCTTCTCCTGAAGGAAGTTTCTTGTATTGGTTTATCAAAATCACTGTCCCTTTCCCAAATAAAAACAGCTTTATGTTTAGGTGACTAAGGTTAATTCTAGTAAATCTAACAAATTGTCCTGGCAGAAAGTAAAAACCTGTAACCAGGAGAATGGCAACCATAGTGAGTCAATCAGAGCAAAATGTCAAGGCAAATACAGCAGAGGTCAGACAGTTTTTAGCAGACAATGTTTCCTTTAAAAACTGATTATCCCTTCCATGATCCCACTTTTTCAGTTTGGCTTACAGCCTAGCATTCTACTATATCTTACATTAATTCTTGCCAGGTGAGTTATTATATTGATAAGTAGCATTTCTGGAGAATGTGGGCCTTGCGGACAAACTTATCAGACTTTAAGTAGAATCAGTGTTGACTTAAGGTGTTCTTGGTTTTGATGTTACATGAACCCAGCCTTAGACACAATGTGTTTCTCAGGCCATGCATGCTCAATTCATGGATTGCTTCTCTGTGTCAATCATTAAGCTGGTGCTTCATATGTTATGCCAGTTGTAGGAAATGTGAGATATAGTACTGAAAGTCACAGACAGAGTCATTCGATTGGCAAAACAGAAACTGAACAACAATCAGCCCCACACCCATTCATACATGCAGAAAAACAGCAGAAAAATAAAGAAAGCTGACTCTTTTGTTCTAAAACATATAAATGCAACTTTACTTTTTTTTTGTTTAGCAATTATAGCAGCGAGTTAGAATAATTCAGGTTATTACAAAACAGATAAACAAGAAATTGCCATAATGAAAGCCATCGGTTACTGAGTACAAGTATAAAAGACTGTTAATTGTATCAGGATCATAACCCTATTTTCAGCATATAGAAAATATTGATTTCCCTTGAAGTTGTTATCCAAAGTAGAGATATGATATTATAATAATTATCACTCCACCATCACCCTCTTACACAAATTAGAATTTAGAAGGGAGTGAGGAAATGTATATCCACCAAATACACATAGGCTTGTACTTGTCATGGATTATCTGTTAAGAGAAATATAGCTGATGGTGGTTCTTTTAACATTTTGAGCAGTAAGACTGCAAGTACTTCAGCACAAAAACAAGGAAAGGTGACCTTAAGTTTGTTAGCATGGAGAGTAATTTTAAAATGTATAAAAGAAACTTACCCTGTGGGTTGTTCCTTGCTGTTTTAGCTCTTTTATGTAGCTACGGTGCAGTGAAGCAACTGTTCTCAATAACTTACCCTTACAGTTAGGCATATCTACATTTTGCTAACGTTTGGCATTCTGCAGAAACTCTGCAAAGAAAAGTGTGATGGTCCAGAGCAAATATTTAAAATAAATCTCGTCATTTCAGTGTTTTCCAAATAGCAAAGGCTCAAGGGTGAGCCAATGCTTTGTTCCTTTCCCCTGTTATTGCCCTCTACTAAAGTATTAATTCATAAAACCATCAGCTTGCTGCTAAAGAAGGAACACAGATCTGTATGCGGAAGGCACAGCATTTTTGTAGATATTACTGAAACTTCAAGGCACAGAAAATAGAAAATTGCTTTCTTTTGTGAACTAGACAATAACCCTTTCAGTATAGTTAATAATCTTGCCTCGTTCAAGTTCTATCTAAAAAGAAAAGGAAAAGCAGATTTGTTCAGTTCATAAGACTATGTCAACAATAACAAATAAAGATTAGATGCAATGTACAAAGTGTAAACTGTGAAGCAAATAGAAGGGGGATAATACAGAAATGAAAAATTTCTGATCCTTTTAATACAGTAGGGCCTTAGAGTAGCCCTACTGAGATTTTAGGAGTGGAGGAAAAAGTAGTGATGTGAAGAACATTCACAGAATTTAGTGTTGTTAAGACAAGAAGCTGTCTCGACATGTTAAAACAGCCCATAAATCACCAGCCTCCATCAGAGTTCTCACCTCTATGGCAAAACAAGAGAAGGAACACAGTTTTACTCACTTGTGGAAAGACTACTTTCTCATCCCTTTGTCATGCAAAACACACATGGACACACAGCAAATTCTCAAATTCTGGCTGCCTGACAAAACATGTGAATGAATACGCACATGAACAACAACTGGTAGTATCTGCTGGACTGAATTTACTTCTCCACTGCCAATCACTTGATTTTGTGTGTATTGTCTTATATGGATTGTAAGCCTGAGAGCAGGGAACTGTCAAATTACTGTGTATACTCATATATAAATCAAGGGAAGGTTTGGCGGCCAAAATTATGGATTTTGATTTGACTCATGGATAAGTTGAAGGTCATTTCACAGAGAGGGCAAAAGACCAATGCTACTTTGGAAGGCCAGTCACTTTTGGTCTCCACTGCCGATTCCCCACCCAAAAGTGGTCCCACAGCAGAGAGAAGAGAGCTGGCCAGTGCTACTATTAGGTTTTTCTGAGACGGGTTAAATTTTTGCCTTTTATCATCACTTTATTTAGAGAAGGGTGTGGTTTCTTTTTCAATAAGAGTTAAGGCAAAGAAAGAACTAGTTACATTGATGCATGGATAAATAAATCCAGGTTGATATTGGACTAAAATTTCTAGACTTATACATAAATACAGGATACATAAGCCTCTCAGAACCTTTGTGACTGAAGAGCAGGATACAAATACTTGAAATAAATAATAAATAAAGCAACTGTTTCCTCCTGCAAACGGTACAACATGCATCACTAAAGTAGACCTCCCCTTTCAATTCTCCATATCTACCTTTCTCTTTTGAATGGCTAAGGAAATTCTTGGAACAAATTTGCTAACTAACTCATGGAAGAAAAACAGAATGGGAAGTCTTTTCTGTGGTCTTCTTGTACAACATTAGATTTAGCTCAATGTATGTCACGAAAAATTTGCACGAGGCACTCAACACTGACATTATTTTAGAAGTTTATAGTTTATCGTTCATCTTTGTTCCAACACCATTTTGACTAAGGACCTTATCAGAGGGCAATATTGAGAGGCATTGTTAAGTAAAGAAAGGAATCAGGAGCTGATCATACCTTCCAGTCCTCCATTGCTTACTTTCTTTCATTCTTCTCTTATCAGACTTTAGTGCTTCGGGTTGTTGTAGGTTTTTTCGAGCTTCCCTGTAGGCACCCGCCATCTTCCTCATCATACACAGGCAATAAGTCTCTGTCATTAATAATTAAAAAAAAAGAAATTTGCAAAGGGAATGAGTTTTATGCACTTTTGTAAAAAGAGGGATGACAGCTCGCTGCTAAGGACCATCCACCCCTTTCTAAGGAACACCCCTTTCTACCATGGCAAGCTCCAAAACAGAATGGAGACTGTCATGGGCCCTATCTCATGTTGTTTGGAGCCAAAATCACAGGTCCTTTGCTATATTTTTGGTTAAATTCACGACTTCTCCTCATGTACAGATATGCCCAATTTCATGATTGCGCTGTAATTCTGTGACCGAGGGAGGGGGGGGGGTTAAGAATGAAAACTGGAAGTTTTCTGATGCATATACAAAACATGTACAAGAGATAACAACAATGGTTCTGATACTGCATATCATTCTCTAAAAACAATAAAAGCCTAAAAGCATTTTTTGTTGCTCAACCAAGATAACACTCACTTTGCATTGATCGACACATGGCTCTAAGAAGAGTAAACATTTCTAGGCAAGTTGTCTATCTTCATTTTATCTGAAGATGGTGATTCTTTTGTTTACTTATTTAAAGTATGCGTAACCTTTTTCTCTCAAGAGCTCAAGGAAGCTAATGAAAGCATAATGCTATAAATTAGCCTTGAACTATTCAGTTTAACAATACTAATTAAAATTAAGCTTACATTTACCCACAATCAACACAATATTAAAGTAGTTTCTTGTTATAATTATAAAGTTATTTTAAATTGTTAGTTTGTTGTTGACTCATTTTTTGTTAGTCATCAACATTCTGCTACTGTTTTAATTAAGTAACTAAAAATGCAAAGCAAAATACCAATAAAGCTGAGACCCTTAATACTTAGAAACTATTAGTCATTTCTTCACTTTTGTGGTTTTGACTTTTGCAGATTTGATTATTCATGGATTTGATTTAAAATGTTCTGTCCAGAAATGTCTAGGTACTCCAGTGTGATTCAATGATCAGCTTCCTTCATTCATGCTCAATGACCTGAGGCACCTTTGCAATGACCACGTAATGCAAAAGGGCTCTGAATCATCTCCATGGCAGCCAAACACTGCAGTGACCTGATCCAGGATAATGTGGGGAAAAGCCAACTTAACATGGCCTTCACCTGTGTCAACCCAAGTTGAGGGATACTCTGAATTCTGGCCCAAAGTCATGAGCCCAAGTTGGAAGTATCACCTGACTTTGGGCTCATGTAAAAAGTTGGGCTGGTTCTGAGATGGAGGCAAGCACAACTGTTTTCACTGCCATCCTGTGTTTTCCAAATTCAGGAGGCCTAGGCTATGGCAAGGCACATATGCCTCCTCTCCCATTTTCCATGTCACAGTGGTCCTACTGATGAGCTGTCTGTCACCTACAGTGATGTCATCCAGATTGGGGAAGAGAGAAGGGAGAGGAAGGCACCGTATAACCCATTTTGAGGCTAATCCTGCATATGCAACAATAAATAAGTCCCAAGTTAGTGGGTTGGTGTAGATGTGTCCTTAAATTTTTTTAGAGAAAATACCTCACTAGGAATCTGTAGGTCCTGCAATGTAATTCTGTGGTGAACACAAAAAAGAACAAAAAACGTTAGAGTCATGCTGGAAGACCAAGAAATTCCTAGAGAGGTATTCTCTCAGATAAAAGGATAGCAATTCCATTCATGGCTTTTTATTTTCACGGGAGGCCTGTCCCTCAAACCCCAATGAATGTGGAGAACTGACTGTATTGCTAAACCAGAGACCAAGGATCCTTCCACAAACCCTATATCCCAGGATATCAAGACAGAAACCCCCACATTATCTGGGGGGTGGATCCAGACAGCCTTTTATCCCAGAAGCGTCTGCGTTTTAAAAACGTGGATGTTTGTGGGAGGTTGTCTACACCCACCTCAGAAAGTATGCACTTTCTGAGGTGGGTGTCCAGATGTTCTCTCGGAACTAGTGTGAGAGAGCGTGTGGAGGCCCTACCCCCCCCCCCCAAAACCCAGATGCTTTAGAAAAGCAATGAAAACCTTCCCGGCCTCCATTACAGACTTCAGCCAGCTCTCCCAGCGTGTAGAAATGATGCAGCAGGAGAGCGGAGGGGGGGGGGGAAGTGAATCCTCCCTCCTTCCCCCTCCCGCTCTCCTGGCGCATCATTTCTATGCACCGGGACAGCTGGCTGAAGCCTGTAATGGCCATGTAAGTTTCCATTACTTTTCTAAGGGGTCTGGGGACTTTGGGTAAGGGAGGTGGGTATTTCCACAGTTTACCAGGATTATTTAGCCCAGTAAACTGTGAGAATACTGTCTGGACTGCAGTATTTTGTAGTCCAGAACTAGAAATAGTGGGTTTATCCCACGTCTTGCAAGAAGGCGTGGAATAAACCCCTCTATTTAATTAATTAAATACAAACCAGGGCTTTCTTGGTTGGAGCAAATTAATTTGGGACTGTCCAGAACATTGTCTGGACAGCCCCTCCCTTATTGCAGTAGATACTGCAATAAAGGTACTGTTTGGATGAGCCCTGACTGTGGACTCGGATAACCCAGTTAAAAGCAGATATTGTGGGATTTTCTGTCTTGATATTCTCGGATATAAGGCTGTGTGGAAGGGCCCAAAACTTTCCTATAGCAAATCAGCCACCCATAGCTGAAGTGAAAGAGGCTACTCTTGCATGCCAGAGTTTGGGAACAGTCACTGAAAAGGCTTGCTTTACTACATTTCTGGTGTGATTTCACATACACAGATGGCACTGAGGCTGATTCGATAGATGGCAGTTTCATATATATCTTCAGAGACATTCAAAGTGGTCCTCACATCATTTATGGTATTGGGGAAAAGCCACTTTGACTTGTATGTTGCAGACATCCAACTAGATGTGCTGTACAATCATGCCAAGCAATACTAAATATTCTCCAGTGTTCATTTTGGTCAAAAGGAAATAGAATCACAGATGACAAATTTCATCAGTGGTTTGTGGTTATAAGCAAACATCTCTTGACAAATGTCACTTTCCACCTTTCTCATAAAGCGGGATAATATTGTAAACAGTAAGAGCCATAGATTTAGGTTCACCTTCTGTGACTTGGCTCACCCCGCTCCTGCCTGCCATTATTTGTCTAGACCTTGATATATAGCCTCTGAGAAAAGGACTGTTGGGTTATCAAATTACCTTTTGAAATGTGCTTTGCAATGAGCAGTTTGCCAGATTTGAAGTTGAGGGTTATGGCCTTGCAAGTTTGGGGACTCAAAATATTTGACAGAACTCTTTTTTTAAAAAAATCACCTGAAGTTGGTACTGAATATTGTGGGCAATTTATGACCTCTGGAAAAAATGGATTCCGAGGTTCAACATGAAAGGCAATTAAAATGAATGCAGCAGCCTAGTCTATTATTTCCTTATACACTCCTGTGCATCATATCGAAACCAATAGTGAGCTCTATTCTTTAGAAGCATAGTCTCAGCTGTGAGGGTCAAAAGCACATTTGTTCAGTTGCTCCAGAGAAGATTGGACAATTTCTGTGAGCAAACTGAGCCAAATGACTATACGAATTCGGACTTGCACATTAAAAAAATACTTGCTTTTTTTTAAAAAAAATCATGAAACAAGCATTATTACATTTGCTAACATCGTAAGAATTAAATCAAAGGCTCTTGTGTTCTTTGAGAAGAGAATATATAATGAAAAAAGTCATAAAATATTTCATATTTTATAGACTGAAGGTTGGAACCAGATCCTTTCGGCAACTATAATCACCTCCATGTACAGAAGAGGTTGACGCCCCAACAGGATTTCTTGGCCTCCTCTCTCTCTCTCTCTCTCTCTCTCTCTCACACACACACACACACACACACACACACACTCCTTCCCTCCCTCCCTCCCCCCCTCCCTCCCTCTCTCTTTCTCTATTATCTGAGGATTGCATGGATTCTAAGAATTAATAGGGCAGTAAACCCATCTTTTTCATGCCACTTCTGTTAGTTTTCCTCTGAATATTCCCATATGTTGTATACAAAGGGACTATCATAATCTTTTCAAAGACAGGCACCAGGATGTAGGTGTGCCATTGTCCACCATGACAGTTCCCATAGCTATGGCCCCAATGATATTCCATAACAACAAACCAGTTCTAGCATTTTTCAGCCCCCACTGGAAGTGTTTCTTTTGCAAAACTTAATAATCTTCATTACCTGTTCAAGAACAAATTATCTCTAAGTATCTAACATTATAATAGGAATAGGTGAATAAAATATGTTACTAAATGGGGGAGGAGGTGATTTTCTTCCCAGTTAAATTGAGAGACAAGAAATATTCATCTGTGTGCTGGTGGGGTGGAGGGGGGAGGTGGGGGGGGGATATGTCATTTTTCTTGCTACATCCCAGAGCTATGATAAATTGAGCCCTGGTTCCAATAATCTAGTGTGTTCCAAACTGCTCCTTCAGGTGTTTTGGACTTCAGCCCCTAGAAATCCCAACCTGTTTATCAGTTGTTAGGAATTGTGGGAGTTGAAGACCAAAACACCTAGTGGAGCAGAGTTTGAGAAACACTGCACTAAACCACAGGATATGGTCAGTAGAAGCCTATTGCTTCCATGCCTGGAGGAACACAGCTGAATCTATTCTGTCCAAGATGCTCAAGTCACTCTGGGAATGGAAGTGTTCAGTGTAAGAATTAGCTCTTTAAATCTCAAACTAAACCCCGGAATAGATTCACCATCCCAGCAAGTACTGTCCAGGTTTGTAGATACATATGTAAAAAAATCTTACTTCATCTTTGTACAGAGCAGACCAACTCTTGTTTCACATGCTGCTTGAGGACTGCATCAAACAGATACTACTGCTCAATCCATAAACATTTTTAATATTTTCAACAAGGGCTCCTGGGTGTGTTTTTCCAAGAAAATAGAGCTGGAGAAAAACGTAATGTGACTAATTATCCATCTGCCTAATTAGGAAGGCATCAAAACACTGCAACTTTCTGCAGCATGCTGTGTTCCCACAACCAATGTTCATCATATTTGCATCATATTTGGAAATTCCCTTCCTCCTATTCTCCTCCTTCCTCAGCTTCAAACCTGTTCCACTGCATCAGAATGAAACTGGAAAGCATCAAATCATTTAATCCTTCTCCTCAATGGTGTTTTTAGTGCAAAATAGATAAAACTCAGAGGAGAGGGAGCATTTTTCTAAATGAAGAGCAGCAGCCAGGTCATTGAAAGCTTCCACTGTCAGAGCAATCATTCTTTCACACAGCTGAAAACATCTTTGAAGGATTAGAGGCATTTGTTAATGAATTTTCCAGCTTGATGTCTTCTGTCCCATACATAAAATAGACAGCTAATGTGATTATATGCATGCACATCCTCCAAATCAAGCATAGCTAACAGGAACCATTTCTGTAAAGCTGCAACTGAAAGAATGTTCATTCTTTTTTTTAAGCAGCTGTAATATGAAAGTGTTCAGATTATGATTCACTGTTATAGAGAGCTGTTTTCATGCATTTATTGTTCAAACTCACAAACAACAAATCTATATAAAATCAAAGCAGAGAAGGAAAATGGATTAAGCTTCCACCACGTTCAAAAAGAAATATTTGAGATTTGATCAGCGATTATTCCCTGCATCTTTTCATCCTGTCATCATTCCATGGCTACCAGGATAACTATGCTTCAAGTAACTTGGCAGCCTCCAGAAAAGTTGGACTACAATTCTCATCATCCCGACACATGGCAGTGGGATAGTGACTGTTCTTTATATGAGCTTTTCCCAACTTCTGTGTCACACTTGTAGAGAGGACAAGTCAGAGAAGGCGACATTTATATATTTTAATTACTTCTTAAGTTCCCCAAATGAAGTGCAAAAAGGAAAGAGATATTCAAAAGCATCTAAATTCAAATATTTCACGAAGCGTTAATGAAATCCATTAACTCATTTCTACTCAAGACAATAGTAGTATAAATTGCCACTTGGTTTTCCCTAAAATAAAATTTCAAGATGGATCTGCTGGCTAAGAAAGATAAAGCCCCACAAATTTCAAAGGCAAGCCCAAATAATTTTGATAAGTTTACTGTGGGGGCAGGAGAACTGAGAGAAAACATTTCTAGGTTGGAAATTACATTTGTTTTATAGTAAAATGTTACTGTCTTGGAATTCCTCAGGCACGTCTTCATGCCGCTACTTTCGGAAACACTGTGGAGGTTTGCACTCCAGGTTTGCATTTTTATTTGTTTCCATTCTCCAAGAGATTCAAGTGGCAGGCATGGCTCTCATCCTACCACAGAAAGTTGAGAGGCATGGAGAGCATTTTTATGCTTCTCAAGCATATCTGAGTGAAACCTACATATTTGCCAGAGAAGGCCTGCCCTGCCCACACAACTGCAACAATACCAATTGGCTCCTTTTCCTCATTTTAGCAAGAAGCCTGCAGAAAACACAAGGATCCCGGGAAATATGTTGTTGGTCACACTGAGAAAATGCACTTGCTCGTTGCTGTGGCCTGCACATTTGCTAAGTCCGAGCTATCTGGATTCAGGACAGCTCAGCATGGCCCCTTCTACACTTGTACTATAATGTAGCTTGGAACCAGTTTGGATCACTCATAGGTGATCAGATTTCCATGCCTTTAACTGCTTTCCAGTTTTTTTCCATTTCTCTAAGACAGGGGTTCTCAAAATTTTATAGCTGTGCAGCCCTTTTTGAAGGAAAGTTTCTCGGGAGCCCCAAGAAACTTTTGGACATAGGGGCCGCATTGCATTTTAAAATTTGACAGATGGGACAGGCCTATGACAGATGGACAGAGAATTTCTGTGTGTTGATATGACACTATTCAGTCTCTTTTTGGTGTTGTTTTTCTAACCAGCTTTTGATAAGCCTGAAAACTTCAATTTGTGTTCAGAACAGTGCAGATCTTTAAATGTCTACAATTTGTGTGGACTAACTGAAGAAAAAACGAACAAATTCCTATGCACAATATGCATACCTTGTTTGTAGTACAAAAAGAAAGAAAGCAAGAAAGATATAATGTTTTAAATGAAAAATAATTTTAACCAACATAAATTTAACAGTATTTCTGTGGAAAACCTCAGGGGCCATCCAGTCCAACCCCCTTCTGCCATGCAGGAAAAGCACAGTCAAAGCACCTCCCACGGATGGCCATTCAGCCTTTGCAGTATTATTTATTTATTTATATGCAGTATTTATATTCCGCCCTTCTCACCCCACAGGGGACTCAGGGTGGATTACAATATACACGGCAAATATTCAATGCCATAGAGAGACAACATATATAGACAGACACACTGAGGCCATTTAACATTCCAGCTTCGTGAGGGTATTCTGGCCACCAGGGGAACTGTCACTTCACCATCCATTTGTGACACTGATAGAGTACTTCCTCATTCTTTACAAGCTTGCTGGAGTTTTTTATGGCATTGTAAATTAGTTAAATTAACCTCCCTGCATTTGGTCGTGTCAGGAGCGACTTGAAAAACTGCAAGTCACTTCTGGTGTGAGAGAATTGGCCACCTGCAAGAACATTGCCCAGGGGACACCTGGATGAATTGATGTTTTTATCATCCTTGTGGGAGGCTTCTCTCATGTCCCCGCATGATGAGCTGGAGCTGATAGAGGGAGCTAATCTGCCTCTCCCCGGATTCGAACCTGCGACATGTCGGTCTTCAGTCCTGCCAGCACAAGGGTTTAACCCACTGTGCCACCGGGGTCTCCTCACTGCATAAGCTGTACCTAAATTTCCTACTTGACAGATGCAACTGTGTTTCAGGCTGCAAAGGTTAATAGCAAGGTACACAATGGTCGAAAGCTCACTCTGACCCAGGCTGGCTTCGAACTTTCTGGTAAGAAGTGATCTAATGCAGCTGACTCCCAGCCAGCTGCACCACAGTCCCGGTGCTAGTAATAGTAACAACAACAACAATTGACACTGACAAATTTACCATCTGTAAGCTGCAAAAGACCACCCTGCTTGGATCTGCATGCATTATTCGTGGATACATCACACAGTCTTAGACACTTGGGAAGCCAGCATAGTGATCTTGTCTGTTGTGTGCCAATCTTGTGTAAATAATAATAATAATAATAATAATAATAATAATAGAAGAAGAAACCCAGGAGCCATCCAGTTTAAACTCCTTCTGCCTTGTAGGAAAAGCACAGTCAAAGCAGTAGCATGGAGGCCTTGCAGGTTGCACTGGCAGCGAGGAGGGCCCATAGGCTGTGGTGGGGAGGTGTCCTGTAGACTGCACTGGTAGCAGAGAGGCCATGCCAGTGAGGTTCCACAGGCCACCTGCTTCTTGGCAAGATGGACAGGGGAACCCTCAGAGTGTCTGACTGTGCTTTTCTGGGCCCTAAGGGCTCTGCAGAGAACAGTTTAAGAACCACTGCCCTAAGAGATGTGGCTCACCATATCAGAGGCGTAGGAAGTGAGGAGAAATGGCAAGTGAAAGTTATCGAAGAGGAAATCAATTACTTCTCCCAGAGGTTGATTAGCCTCCTCCTGCCCAGCTGTACCCTTGGGGTGCTTTTCACCAGCCTCCTATTCTGAGTTCTGTATTGTGCTTCAGCAGGGGCAGGTTTCTACAATGTGCTCCATATTTTGTGGAGTTGATTTCACCCTGGATCTGGAATACACTGGGATTAGCTGCAGCACATTGTTTGGCTTAAATCAGATCTTCCTGAGACTTTTTAAAATGCTCTGCTTCCTGTTTAATTCATACTATGTTTTGTGACACAGTAGTCTCCAGATGACTTGGAGCTGCATTATATGGTCTACTAATGGGCCCAGTAACCATTTACAGTTATAAACATATTTAATCTTTCCATCATAGCAGTGATGGGATTTGCTGTTTTTGACTACAGTTTCCAAGAGAAAGCTTTGCAGAAAGTGGGAATTAGGTTGTTCAGTCCTTTGTCTAATGAGCCTAAGGGAGCTGAATTTACTGTCATTGGTAAATCTGACAGTTTAAGGCAATTTACTTTCTGTTCCCCACAATTAACCCCTAGTGTTGCACTGCAATGTGTCTAGTATACCTGCAGAAAGCTCCATTTTTGTATAAGAAGCATACAGGTCTATTGCTAAGGAACTCTAAACACCATTAGCCAGCATAACCAATGGCGAGTGTGCTGGTTTTTGCAGTGCAACAATACCTGGAGGACCATATGATTCCTAATTTTCCACACCAACAACCAGTTTCCCCCTTCAGACACAATGACATTTCATTAGATTTAATTTAAGAGGGGATTTTCTCTATATAGTCCTTGTTTTACTTATTCATTAAAACATTTGTGCCTCAGGTTTCTTTGGACAAATCCACAGCTCTTATTGAAAATAAACGGGAAGAAAACCAGATTGCTGCAGAATGAGAGCCAAGTGAAACAGAATAACCAATACCATCTATTATGCAAGAGCTTGATCAGTGAGCTTCTTCAAAAGGAATGCTCATGTGAATGACACAAAAGTGAGAACGAAAGAAGGAAATGAAACGGTAATCACAGACACGGTTAATAATAGCATTATTATTAGCACGATGGAACACATATCACAGCCCTTTCCTTTTTAAAATTCATTTCAGCCATAATAGTTTTGCAGGCAAAGACTAGCATTATAAATGCATATACAAATCCATCAATCCATCTTTTTTGTTCATGTCCTGTGGGGTATAGGAATATAAAGACACCATAACCCAATTATGTAAAACAATATGGATCTGTAACCAAATAGTGTAACTACTCTTAAAATACAAACCATATGCATATATATGTAAATGCATTTGCATTAGTCAGTTAGCATTTAGCATGTCCAGTAAAGATCTACTAATGTATTGTGCAGAGTATACACTTCTTTTGTTTTCTTCTTTAATCCCTAAAAATGAATTAACACTCACAAAGATGTGGAGTCATTGAGAATAATCTTTCCTGGAACTATTTGTCGAACGCCCGTCACTTCATTTCTCCTTATCACTGTATCACATTATTGCATCTGTGCTGTTCAGTCTGTAATAGGGTGTTGCTTTAATGTGAAAAAAGAATATTCCTGACAATTTGAAAATCATGTTGCATTGAAAATGCTGCTTTAATATTAAAAAAATAATAGTGAACAAAGCATCAAAGGAACTCTGTATGCCTTATTGTAGGAGATATTGTTTTCATTCTAGGGAAACAGGAAGGCAATAGACCAGAGATTCATCTTCTGTTCTTTCCTTTCCTTTGAATCATCCTGTTAGGGCCCAAATTTAAATTCAGTGTGGAAGTCTAGTAAATAAAAGCCTGTGCAAGACCTGACTTCTAAGAATAGATCAGATATCAAGCCATTGTTGTAACAAACAAAAAGACTCTACAATACAAATGTGCTGCTCAATCTAGTGCTTGACCTCAATTTTGGATTCTGACATGGCCACTTCAGTCATGTCACTGACGCACTGGTTGTGTGTCTCAGTTGGATAGTCTCCTAGGCAAGGCTGAACAGAGGAGTGGAAATTATAAAGAGACAGAGAAACACCATGACTATATAGAAAACTGAAAAGGAGACAAAGAAGAAATTAAAGAGTCAATGGAACACACATTCATTGAACAAATGAGCAAGTAGTAGCCTAGCCAGTCACATTCTCCAGAGCTTTTTAAAGATAGGCATCAAACAGATCTGTAATGCCTTAGAAAACAAAAGTACGTTCTCATCCTTTAAAATGTGAGTCTACACAAATTTGTGAAATCTGTATGATTGCACATGTACTTAATTCTCCTGCATTTCCCCACATAGTAATTTCAAGTGCTCATAGTTATTGTGAAATGAAAATAAATTAGATAAACTAAATGAAGTGAAGAAACATCAGATGGAATGGAACAGTGTAATAGAAAACCCAGGACCACATCAAGGTTTTCATTGTTCCTAGGTACTATTGTATTCAGCTCCCAGTCTCACACTAGGGATAAGAAGACATCATTTTGAAAACTATGCTATCTCTATGGACCTGAAAATATGCATATCCATTAAAATGAGAAGAGGAAAATAATGTATTTTGAATGTTTGTTTTACTTTTCAATTCCTATAATATTTTGTTTGTTAGTCCTGTTTTCATAAGCCCTAAATGTCTAAAGTGCCTAATCAATAAAGTACCCCAGAGGAAGTCCTTAGTAAGGAATGGGCTTGATAACCTGTTTGTGATAGTGGCTTTGCAGAGGAAGTCTTTAAGGGTCTATATGAGAGTAATGGGCAACAATGGCTTTTCTGCTGTGCATCACAGTAAGAATGATACAACAGTGGTAATCCAATAATTCTATTTGCACTGCAGGGAACAAATGAAGATCATACCTGCCTTACCCAAATCTTCTAAATTAGAAGCACTGTAGAATAATATTTAGCCTTTTGTTGATTACTATTAAGATGAACTGCAGTTGCTTTCAATACAATTGTCATTCCATATGATCTCCTAGCATCACCTTCTGAGGCAGATTTTCCAGGAATGTGTCAATATTCCATGGTTCCATCTTGGCAAGGTAAACAAATAATTAAATAAAAAAATTATTTGTACACTGCCACCATCTCCCTGAAGGGACTTAGGATGCTCACAGAAGCACTCCAAGTGTTTTATATTTATCTCACTGTGTATACAAAAGCAGTATACACAGTGAGATAAATTATAAAACAACAATGCACATTAAAACCCAATAGATAAGATTATAAAAATTGCAAAAGATTATAACATTTCCTAAAATGCTATAGAACCTGCAAATAAAGCTGGTTATATGCCATGACAAATCAAAATGCGTTGTGACACAATCGGTGGATCCAAGCTGATAATAGATTACAGAGGGTCAAACGCCTGTCTGAAGATCCATGTTTTTAAACTCGCTCAAAAGGCTTGAAGAGTGGAGGCTAATCTAATTTATTTAGAGAGGATGATCCAGAACCAGAGAGCCATTACTGAGAAGGCTCTCTTGCTTGTCCCCACCAACTGTACTTGAGACCAGAAGAACACATGAAAGATGGTATTGGGGATGATGGGAAGTTTAGGAGTGCTTACCTTTGTTAGGTTGGTAACCATACAATTGCATAGCAAATGATGATTCAACAGACTTAGCTTACCCAAGTATGAAAATGGAGCCACAACAGGAATTCTATTTTTTGACTTTCTGAATGCCATGCAATTTTAAGGAAGGGTCCTGTGTTCAGAAATTGTAAAGGTCAGCAAATACTCAGGATGATAATGATGATGAAGAAAGTGGGTTTTTCCTCCTTTAAACTCCTATACTCAAACATACTTTCGAAAACATATTCCTTAAAAACATTTGAAACTAGGTTTGGAATGGTATGGTTATAAATCTAATTTCTATCTAAATAGGTTAGATCTTTTTTTAAAAAAAAAATCTAATGTTATATTTTGTCATGTGCAGTTTTGCAAACACTTTTACGATTTTTAGACTGTCAATTTAGTTATCCACGTGTCTCTTGTTTGAATTTTCTATTTTTGCACTTTTGTCTGCTAATGTTCACATATTCACAAAGTATGGAAGGAACAAGCCATGTGTAACTTGTGTGTGTCTTCAAGTCTAGTTTATGGTGTCCTTCGGATTTTCAAGCTTTTTTAAGGCAAGAAATTCTCAGAGGTAGTTTGTCAGTTCCTTCCTTGCTTACCTGAAATTTAATCCCTGGGTTATGCAGTCCTCTTCTGCTGTCTTGTAACTTATCATGCGTCAGTGGAACATACATTCATTACCCTCTTACAAAACCTTGAGAGCACTATTTCCATTCTACCAAGTGGACCCTTCTGCCAGAGCAGCCACAGAGCAAAGATCATAATAGCTTAGTGGCAGAGTACAGGGTTTATTTGCAAAAGATCTTAAATAAAATTCCAAGCATCTTGAGGTGGAACTGGGATTGATCCCTGACTAAAATACTGGAAACCTGGAGTCTGTAACAAACAATACTGAACTACAGAGATTAATGCCCTGGCTTAGGCTAGGGCAATTCCCTGAAGAGGAAAGAAATCCCCGGACTAAAAGGTTAAATGTGAAAACTGCAAAATTTGGAGGTGAATGCATGATCATCATAAACTTCTTTTGGTGCTTGTTGCCTGATAAACTTTTCACTGGATGAATGCACATATTTTCCCTCTCTTGTATCGCTCTGTTGCTTTTCAGGCAGTGCACCTAATATTCTAATGGCATAGTGTGACATATCCTGGAAGGTACTAAATCATATTCACTTTCCATGTGTGTTTGTGTCAATCATCAGTGAGCGGGATACATATTCTGTGCCTCCCTCAGCCAACTATGCGAGGTGCTTTTTTGCCTGTCATGATGTTTCAAGATAAAAAGAAATCTCTCTTTACTCCTGCTGAATAGTCTGTCTATTTATAATGCAGGTATTAATGTTTGCCATTATCACCTTTTCCGTGCCTTCATCTTAGTGGTGAATTTTCTAAATGTACTCACTGCCACCCATTGTTACTTCCCTAGCATATATTTGTCCTTCAAAAATCACTCCTGGGGCATTCAAAGGCTGCTGCATTTTGCTCATATTCATTTATATTGTATTTGGGCAGAACAAGCTTTTTGATCCTAATGGCACAACTGGGTATTTACAGAAGAGGGAACAAGATTGCATTCATATATGCATTGCAAGTAAATGAAGGCTTACTTTAATTGATTTCAACCTTGTAAGATTGCTTTCCATGAGGAACTACACCTACTTTTTTCCAAGTTTAATTTTATTTAAAGTAGAAACAGTGTGGAAATTGGGAAGCAGCTACAGTCCTCCACAGGAATAATGGCTGGGGGATAAAAAATACATGGGATCAGAGAGAGATGTAATGGTGTCTCTATAAATATTTCCAGATATTCATAGCAAAAACTGGTAGACACAGCCAAAAACTGTGATGCCCTTTGGCATAAGATGTCA
This sequence comes from Anolis sagrei, assembly GCF_037176765.1. Classification (NCBI taxonomy): domain Eukaryota; kingdom Metazoa; phylum Chordata; class Lepidosauria; order Squamata; family Anolidae; genus Anolis; species Anolis sagrei. The sequence continues at coordinate 129,546,379 of NC_090025.1, read as the reverse complement.
GAACATTTCTAGAAGATAGCATAGTAACTATTCACAGAAGGATGTATGTTTACTGTCCTTTGAGTACATTTTTTAGGAAATAGAAAATTGTTACCAAAGCAGGAAGATATTTCTGAAAGAAATCTGTAGTGGGGTTCCTGAAGCATTGACTGGTGTTTTTAAAAATGAGAATCAGAACTAACATTGGGATCAGAACTGCAGAATTCATGGCTTGTAGCAAATATACTGTATATACTTGAGTATAAGCCAACCCAAATATAAGCAAAGGCACTTCAAGTTAGCACAAAAAACAGGGAAAACATATTGACTTGAGTATAAGCCAAGGGTGGGAAATGCAGCAGCTAATGGTAAATTTCAAAATGAAGATAGATACCAATAAAATTGCATTAACTGAGGTATCAGTAGGTTAAATGTTTTTGAATATTTACTGTATTTCAAAGAAAAGCAATTAAACTAGTTCTGTAAGTGGAAAAGTATGGTCAACAAAAACAATATGATATCAACAAGAACAACAATAATAATAAAACTTCATTTATATTCCACCCTATCTCCCCATGGGGACTCAGACCGGCTTCCATCATAGTAACAGGTAAACATTATATGCCTATATAAATAATGCAGAACTAGATATAGATCTATAATTATTTATATTAATTTCACATGTGCATTTTCTCCTGAAAAGTTTGCAAATTCTCTCTCTATATATGTGAATTTTCCTCCTGCAATATTTCCAAGCCCTATATATCTATGTTTATATCTATCACATCTCTCTCTCCATGTGTGTGTGTGTGTGCATTTCCCCTGCAATATTTGCAAACCCTATATATCTATATTCATATATATTTATACATAGGGATTGTAAAGGTTTGCAGGGGGGAATGCCTATATATTTGTAGGAGAGATTAATAAATATTAATAAATATTTTTGGGGGAAATGCTTTTATAAGATTAATGGATATTCTTGACTTGCAAGGGCTTCTCTCCCTCTCCAGTGAGGGAGGATTTAGAAAATAAAACACACTTATAAGGGAGGGGAAGAGGAGAGAGGAATAAATCATATATTGCAAGCAATGGCCCCCAGGCTCCGCTTCTGGCTTGACTCCATTATAAGCTGAGGGAGGCTTTTTCCACCCCGCCCCCCAAATGGGCTGAAAAACTTGGCTTGTCTTTGAATATATACAATACAATGTTTTTCTCCCATCCATGTAGGAGCATTGGGAACCCTTGGTCAATTGCTTTTGAACTGCAGGCCATGGGTATATGCAACCTTCTACTGTATACTTCACTTGATAAGATGCTTTATTTATTCCAGCACTACAGAGGTGTTCTCCCTGGTCTCACTCCAAGGCAAAAGTCCCATCCTGTGTCATATCACCCACTTTTGAACTACTATGGATTTAATTGCCTGTTGCTCCAAATAATCTACAAATAGACTTCACCAAGGAAAGGGAGACAGGCTATATTGCTTAGGGTCACACCATCAGTATGAAGAAGCTTTTAGAAATCACTTGCATGAGTATGAATAATTGAGTGTTGGTATTACTAATGCCAGTGGGCCAATGGTTCATAGCTGATGAATACTTAAAGTCAAAATGATTGTATTACTCATTTCATCGAACCATGTGAAGTACCATGTGTGATACCCTAGAGACTTGTCAGGATCATTAGACAAATTGTAAAATGGATATACTCCAATAACGAGCTATCCATCTGCCTAGTATTGTCTTTTCTAATGAGATGAGAACTCATGAAAGTATTTTTATTAGAAAGATACATTAGCTGAAGATGCTGGAGCTGGCGACTGAGGCCTTATATATTCAAAACATGCTCTCTCATTCAGAATTGCTATTGTATCCACAACTCTTAACGTTCATTGGCGCTTCGTAAATCAGAAGGGTTGTAGTGCAGGTTTTGCATACAGAAACTATCCAATATATTCCCTAGAATTTCCAGGTAAATGCTGGGAAAGAATCCTGTTGAAAACCCTAGAAAAGCACTTCCAATTAGTGCCAAGAAATACTGAATCCGATGAACCAATGGCCTGATTTAGAAAGCCAACAGAAACTGATCTTTTCCAATTTAATTTAAATGTAAGCTCATATCTCCTGGATTAATGTGAAAGCCAGAAGAACTTTATGCATCTACTTTCACAGTTTCTTCATGTTCTGATTCCCTTCTTGACATAAAATGTTTACTTTGAGGGGGGAAATAACTATTTAGAAAAACCTGTTGAAAGGAAAATAGTGGATATTTTGGGGAAAATTATATAAAGAAGTATTTTATTTAAAACTAAGCTTTTGTGCAGCTTTGTGGGAGAGGAAATCAGAAATTAAAGAAGATATAGGTCAGAAAGGAGTTAAGAGTGAACACATCAGTACATAATACAGATGGAAAATAGATGCACGGAACCTATCTCCAAGCACAAGTCAACCCCCAAAGTGCCTCTGATAGGTGAACACATTGCATGCTTGTTCCCATTACTGACTCTTAAAGAGATGTCTTTTACATGGCATGATGAAATTGTCCAAAAAAAGCATTGGCATCTGTGAGAATTTTTCCAGGACAAAGTTGCACAAGTAAATACAATTGTGGCTCGTCTTTCTATGTGTTTGTGTGCATTTTGTATCATTTTCTTTAACATTTAGAAGCCCGAAAATAATAAAAACCCAATTAATTTGACAGCACTAATGCAAAATGTAGTGCAAGCCTCACATAAAAGGCATCATGAACTCCTGTGAAGTAGAATTTGTAGTGAGCTGTATTTAAAAAAAACACACTAAAAAGTAATATATACAAACAGATGCATAAACATATTGTAATATGGTTGGAAGAATGGCATAATTTTCCTGGATTCATTGCTTCCATCATCAGACTGTCATCACTTATCAGGAAATGGATTCTTAAGGCCTAGAATTATTTTCTTCATCTTTGTAGCATTAATTAAATCTTCAGGAAGTGTTGTCATGGAAAAGAAAATGTCATGTGTGTGATTGGGATTTAGGATTCTTAAAGTGTCTGGAAGATTGATGTGACTTTTCATACTTTTTTCTTCTTTTTTTCCATGGGAAGAAATATAATATAACAAAGTCCCATAGAACAGTCAGCATTCTGTAAAAATGATGTAAGAAATTTTTATACAGTCAGCCCTGCAAATCCATGGCTTAGAATGTTCAAAAAAAGATTCCCAAAATCAAACCTTGATTTCACCATTTTATATGTAGTAAAAGGGACAACCTTTTACTACACCATTCTATATAATGGGACTTGAACATCCTTGGATTTTGGTATCCATGAGGAGATCCTGGATCCAAACCAAGGGCTCATTGTACATGCATTTCTTTTTATAATGTTCAAGTTAAGTTGTGTTGGAAATAGCAACCTACCTCTATTAACTGTTTGTACATGTGTATAATTGTTAACCTATATTGTATGTAGATTTTGGTTTGCCGGTTTGACTGTAGCTCTTTGATGTGGGAGGGGCTTCGGTCACAGAACTCCATTTTGTTATACAGTTTGCATCAGATCTCAGTGGAGGGAGATGCATGCCGCTGTTTGGACTTTAACAGAGAGGTTTAACTTATAGACTTCATTGAGTACGATGGGCAATTTTTTATGTATCATATCCTGTGTACTCAACATGGAGAAGAAACTACATTTTATCTGTTACTGAACTTTAACAAGAAATGTGAATTAATACAAGTTGTTTATCACTAAACAAGATATATTATTTTTAAAAGAAGACTACTTTGTTTTTGTCTCTTGAGCGCATGTTTTAAACAAGAGGTTTTTAAGGGAGAGTAGATGGGTAACTTCAGCTTCAAAGAAACAATCATCCTCTGCTAACCAAGTATACTTTTGTAGTGGCATGTCTTTATCCTTGGAAGTTTAACAGCTGAGTTACATGTACCTGTTGCTACTATGTCAGTGGAAAATCTTCAGGGGGCCTATGAATGATGAACCAGTCTGCTTAAGCAAAACAGAAATAGAAGTAGAAGCAAAGTCCTCTTGAACTGATGATGACCCAGATGTCACTTGACCTGCTCAGGTTTTACATACTCAGGACCATGAATTGAATCAATCCACATGTGATGTGTTTTTTTTCTTTTCCTACCTCTTAGCGTTATTGTCTTTGTTATTTCATGACATGTCCATAATATGACTTCCCCTTGTGTGACTGTGGAGCAGAACAGTCTCCACATCTGTATGCTTGTCCGTAATGTCCTGCCTCGGGTACAAAGGAAGAGTTGTTGGAGACTACAGACAATGCGGTTGCTGTTGCTCGTTTTTGCTCAAAAGACACTTAGCCACTTGTGCTCCTTCTATTTTTTATCAGTTTCATACTAATTTATGCAATGCTTTTGATACAAAATAAATAATAAATAAACCTCCCCTGTTCAGTCATCTTGGCTTCTAGGGAGAGTTCAAGCTTGATTTATGCTTAAGAATATAACTTCTTGACTTCTAACAAGGCCATGCTTATCTTGACTAGTGGTTTTCAAAAGGTGGTCTCTATGTTCATGGAGATTCACATTTGCCAAACAGATGTGACATCATTTTCCCTTTTAGATAAGGTTATGGCACACTTATTTCCAATAGGTTATGAAATTTCCAATAAGTTGTTATTTCAAAGACTAATATAAGAATCAGGTGGCTTTAGATTATATATGTAGCTATTTATAAAAAGAAATAAATTGATATCAATCCATAGCATGTTAAGTAGGCATCATGGAGTTCATTTCTTGTGAACGTGTTGTGGCAAATCTTTCCGTGAGTGTATGTTCTTATAACCTACTTTTTACATACAGTGAACACATATGTCTTTCTCAAAAAAAGAAAGAACAGGAGCAGACATATTTCTTTAAACAGTGAGTTTTCAAAGAACAAGAAACTTGCATATTATTATTATTATTATTATTATTATTATTATTATTGCAAAAGGGAAAGATCGGAATCTGAGGTTTGAAATTCTTTGGGAAAACATTGACCCACTGAGGACACTATGAAACAGGCTACACGACAGCCACTTTCATATAATTGCATGAGTAACAGTAATAATTTATAATGAAAACACAAGAATGTGCAAAAAGCAGTTCTGCTTATAATTTCTGGTGTCTCCTTTTGATGTTTAATGCCATCATTTACTGGCAATGGCTGGAAACGAGAATGAAATGAGCTCATTTAGTGAAGACACCTGAGTGATTTTGGAGAAGTAAAGTTCAGAATTTTCACTGAAAGCATCCATCAATTTACCGCTGACATCCTGAAATCTCTACATTATCAGCAAGCATCAATGTCCTCTGGGTTTCTGATGCTCCCTCTCTCCATAGCCCCTAGAAAGTTCTATATTTTCTTTTGTTCCAGCACTTTGTGCTGTGTGTGTGTATGCATATGTGTGCGTGTGCGTGCAGGGGATTCATATCTTTATCCATTTTGTCTAAGATTTTATGAGTGCATCTCAATGGCTAGCTGTAAAAAAATATCCTCAATCTTTATCAGCCCAATATTCACAAATGGGTCTTCCAATTGACCTTCAGATGTGATTTCCCAAGCACTTTGGTTTCTGGCCAGTTCAGTACTTCTCTGAAGTGCTCAATCCCTCATCATTTCTTTCTGCTCAGTTCTGCATATTGCTTTCAGCAAAGTTAGTAGAAGAATGTTCCTTGCATACAACTTTTCCTTTTTGTTTCAATGCTAGAATTGTTCTTGAACACACGCACACAGAGACATACCTCTTTGCACTGAAGCATTTGTGAGGGAGCTTGGAAAGCAAATGGCTATGGAAATAAGTCAGATTTGAGTGTTACTACTTCCGAACAAATCTACTTAACATGCAGAGAGAATCATTATTGGTTTATATTTTAAAATAAAAGCAAAAGAGGAAGGACAAGTCAGGAGATAGAAAATACATTATCCTTGTGACTATATGTTATTTTCAACTAACATAATGATTTTGGTGTTCTCAGAGGAGGCAAAGATAAAGGGAGCTTGAAGAAGAATGAGTAATAAGGCCCACATGTTTTTGGACAGTTGGAGAACATTTTTTATTAAAAAGATCCAAAATGCCAAAAAAACAGCAAGCGACCAGTGCATAATCAATCATTCAATATAAAGTGTTCTTCAGCCAAAGAAAACAGCCTGTGAGTCTACACAATATACATATTTTTTTTCTGATAGTATTATTAAAATAAGCTGATTTTGGAGTAAGTTTCAGAAGTGCATTACTCTTGGCAAGGAAGGTGATCTCCAATATAGCTTTGATTAAACATGCCTGATGAAACAGTAATCATATATATATATATATATATATATATATATATATATATATATATATATGTATATAAAATAAAGAACAATAGGCATGATCTACTGACTGAGAAGGTGCCTTTTGAAAGATAAAATGTAAAAAAAATAGGTATATACCATTTATACAAGTTTGTGAATACCTCTTAGGGCCTACAGTTTAAAGTTTTATTTCAAATTATCATCTGTTTTCAAATATGACATGTTGCTTTTAATTAAATATTAAAAATCATTTTACTAAACATTGACTCTGTTAATATATGTAGAATGAGTAACTAGATTTGGTGGTTCCTGACACAAGGTTAAAATGGGAATCATAAGGATTTCATCTCCAAATAAAACCAGACCAGCTAATGGCCTCATAGTATATGCTCAAACATTAAACAGTTGATATGTGGGAAAGCATAGGTCATTCCACTCTACAATTCTGCTTTCTACTCACACATCCATTTTAGGGACTCAGTGTAGTTGTTACCATTTACTGTAGGACTAAAAGGGAGTCACAGCTATTACTGTTTACACATGAATGCATCTTTTTTATAGATGCTCTCAACATGGATGGGAATCATGTGGCCCTTCAGAGAGCAAATCCTCCTGATTCTAGCTAGCATAGCTTTCTAGTGAGATGCCTCCCAACAGCTTCTGAAGGTACACATTATTCCTACCGATGATTTACACTAACTCAGTTGGAAGACTTGGAAAAAATGGGGGTTTAAAACATAATGGTCACAGTGAGAAAGTGCACCCTAGATAAGTTATGAAGGCCTTCTTGCTTGACCCTTCAAATCTTTCAGTGAAGGAAGATCTCAGCATATCTGACTCCTTCAATGTCTGCTCATTGGTTTGGTTTGCTGCAAATAATTCCCTTTATATAAGCAGTTAAATAAAGCTGTGGCCCCAGTTCAACCTACACATGTGCCCTACCTTCTGGGTAAATATATAATCACCATTGCTTTGGCACTCAATAAAATCCTTCAGTACCCGGTTCCGGTATGGTGGCTGGCAGCAAAAACGCTGCGCTGCTCAGCCAAATTTACAATCCAGAAGAATCCTGAGCCCCCCCCCCCCTCGCCTATTACCCTTAAACTGAGGGGGGAAAGAAACCCAAGCCTCAGGCCCCGAAAGAGGGGTAGAAAGCTGGGAAAGAGCCAGGAAGAGCCAAGAAAGCCAGAAAAAAGCGGAGGAGCCGGAGAGGAGAAGAAACACCCGCCGCCATTTTATTGCGGCCTACCTCGCATCTCCGGTACCCGGGACCCTGGGCTTGGCCAGGTTGGCTGGCCGGGCTGGCCGGGCTGGCCGGGCTGCCGCCGTCGCCGCTGCCTCCGGTGGAGTGACCACTCTGGGGCTGCTCGGCTGTCGCCGCCGGATTGCCGCCGACCACCGAAAAGCCGCCGAAAGGGGAGGCCGAGAGGAGAGGCCGTAGGGAGAGGCCGGGTGCTGAGAGGCCGAGAGGCCGAGTGCTGCCGCCGCCGCCGGCTGGGCCGCTTCCGCCGGACCGCCGCCGCCGGACTGCTGCCGCGGTCGGCCGCCGGCCGCCGAGGGGAGAGGCCGAGGGGCCGAGCGCCGCCGCCGGGAGGAGAGGCCGAGTGTGACCTGGCGAGCGCGGGGCCGCCGCGGAGCCGCAGCCGCCGGACCATCACCTCCACCAGCCGCCAAAGGGGAGGCCGAGAGCTGCCTAGCCGTCGCTGAGCAGCCGCCGCCGGACCGCCCCCGCCGCCGGCCGCCAAGAGGGAGGCCGGGTGCACCCTGGCCCCGCCGCGGCTGCCGACGAGAAGACCACCGTTGGGCCGCCGTTGGGCTGCTCCGCCTGCATCGTTCCACCTTCGGGCGTGGCCGCCCTCGGCCGGCACAGAGGCCAGGATCCCGTTGGGGCCGCCCTGGAAAGATCTTCGTGGCCGCCACAGGGGCCTCCTCTGAAGCTGCCGCCGCCGCCAAAGAGGCCTAGCCGGGACCATCGGAGGCTTATCCAAGCCGAGACCATCTGAGCGGCTGGTTCGCCTAAGCGGCTGGTTCGCCCCTTTCTTGGGGCGAAGCGGCGAGTTTGCGGAGCAAAAAGCTCCGAGGTGAGCTGACTGGATCTCTGGGGGGCTGGCGGCGCCAGTGGGCGGCTGTATGGCCGGTCCATCTGGCCGCACAGGTCGCGACTGCTGAGTCAGCATTGCAGTCGCTCCCGCGGCCATCACCATTACCATTACTATCCGGCCCGCCCTTCCCACCAGGCTGCTGCCGAGTCACGGCCTTTGTGTTGACCGCCTATCTTGTGTTGACCGTCTATATATGGGCCCTGTGAGTTACTGTGAACTGACTTTCTTGTGCAGACCGTTGTGTAGACCTAATGTTGGCCTTTCTGTAGATTCTTGTGTATACCTTTAAGCTGGCTTTTTACGATTGATATCTGTTGAGAAAGAGTGTGTTTGACCATCTGTGCTGCCCCACCCCCGAGTTACCATCTCCGGAAACCCTATCTGCTTTATTCCAACCGTCTAGAGATTACCGGGGTCATAGCAATAGTTAGCTAATTACCATCACTTCCACCCCATAAGAGGGTTTATATATTACCAACTAGTACATTCCTGGTGGTCATCTGTTGTATCTGTTGCCAATGTGATAAGAACGAATAGAGCACTTAAGTACCTGCCATCTGCTGCTAGACTGCACCAGCACTTACGCCCCTTCCCCATCCCTCTATGCCGCACTTTAATTATCTCCGAATAGAGCACTTTAGACCTAGCACTTTACGACTGTGCCTGATGACACTTAGTGTCGCTGCTGACTGAATACGATTCTGACGGGCTGCTCCCAAACCTGTGCACTTTAAGAACTATCCCTTTGGAGTAACCGGACATCGACTTCTATCGGTACCGCTGCCACTCATGTGGCCCCCCGCCCCCCTTTATGTATTGTCTCTGTTGCTCCTGTGTAGCGGAGGGGGCGGAAGAAAAGGTGGGTGGGAGCTTGTAAATGAGGGTGTGGTAGGGAGGGGGGAGGAGGGGGAGAGAGGATGCTGGCAAGAACCAAATAATCTAAGAACGAGCAAAGTAGAAAGTAATCTCTTAGCTCCGGATTGCGGCATGGAGGGGGGGAGGTGTTCCACTAGCCGAGGGGCCCCCATAGAGGTCGTGGTGGGAAGAAGGAGATGCGGGAAAAGGAGACCTCGAATTCGGCCTAATTCGGACCGTTTATCCAAATTAACAATTCCCATCCGGTCTCCTAAGGTAAATTGGTGTAACCAGGTGAGCGGGCCCTCTGGCTTGAAGGTGGTGTTGTTGAACGCCAGATCTGTCAACAGAAAAACGACCTGGATTCAGGACTTAATCCTGGAGGAGCGGGCAGATCTGGCGTGCATCACGGAGACCTGGCTGGACGAAGCGGGGGGCGTAAACCTCTCCCAGCTTTGTCCTCCAGGCTTCTCCGTGCAACACCAACCAAGAGCCGGAGGACGGGGAGGCGGTGTCGCAGTGGTCTATAGAGATTCCATCCATCTAACCAGGAGCCCCATCCCGCAGACCACAAATTTTGAATGCGTCCACCTGAGGGTGGGTGACCGGGACAGAATAGGGATTCTGCTAGTGTACCGTCCACCTCGCTGCACTACAGTCTCCCTACCTGAGCTAGCGGGGGTGGTCTCGAGCCTGGCGGTGGAGTCCCAACGGCTTCTTGTGCTGGGGGACTTCAACATCCACGCCGAGGCAACCCTCACAGGAGCGGCTCAGGACTTCATGTCCGCCATGACAACCATGGGGCTGTCCCAACAAATAACTGGCCCCACCCACTGTGCTGGACACACATTGGACTTGGTTTTCTGCCAGGGATGGGAGCAGGGTGGCGGTGTGGAGGAGCTGTCTATCTCTCCGTTGCCATGGACTGACCACTTCCTGATTAGATTTAGGCTCACTGCGCCCCCTAACCTCCGCAAGGGTGGAGGACCCATTAAGATGGTCCGCCCCAGGAGACTAATGGATCCGAATGGATTCCTGACGGCTCTTGGGGAGTTTCCCGCCACCTCGGTAGGTGACCATGTCGAGGCCTTGGTCGCTCTCTGGAATGGGGAGATAACCAGGGCAATCGACAGGATCGCTCCAGAACGTCCCCTCTCAAGTAACCGAGCTAAACCAGCTCCTTGGTTCACCGAGGAGCTGGCAGCGATGAAGCGAAGGAAGAGGGTTCTAGAGAGCGTGTGGCGCTCAGACCCAAGCGAGCCAAATCGAACACGGTTTGTGTCCTTTCTAAGGGCATATGCCGCAGCAATAAAAGCCGCAAAGAAAACTTTCTTTGCGGCCACTATTGCGTCTGCAAAAAACCGTCCGGCGGAGTTGTTTCGGATTGTCAGAGGTCTTTTAACTCCCCCTACCTCAGGAGGGAGCCCTGACAATTCGGCAACGCGCTGTGAAGCATTTGCTCGGTTCTTTGCAGACAAAGTCGCTTTGATCCGCTCTGGGCTGGACGCCACTTTAAATGCAGTCTCCGTGGATGTGACACAAGCACCTGCTTGTCCGATTTTGTTGGATTCTTTTCAGTTTGTGAAACCCGAGGATGTGGACAAGATACTTGGAGGAATGAGACCCACCACGTCCATCCTAGACCCCTGCCCATCCTGGCTTCTGAAGGAGGCCAGAGGGGGATTGGCCAAGTGGGTAACGGTGGTGGTTAATGCCTCCCTTCGGGAAGGCAAGATTCCAGCGAGCCTAAAACAGGCTGTTATAAAGCCGCTGTTGAAGAAACCATCACTTGACCCCACTAAATTTGACAACTTTCGGCCTGTTTCCAATCTTCCCTTCTTGGGCAAAGTCATGGAAAGCGTGGTGGCCTCACAACTCCAGGTATTCTTGAGAGACACGGATTATCTGGATCCGGCACAGTCTGGTTTCAGACCGGGACATGGTACCGAGACGGTCTTGGTCGCCTTAGTGGATGATCTGCGCCGGGAGCTAGACAGGGGGAGTGTGTCCCTGTTGGTGCTCCTGGACCTCTCAGCGGCCTTCGATACCGTCGACCACGGTATCCTTCTGGGGCGCCTTGCGGAAATGGGTCTCGGGGGCACTGCTTTGCAGTGGCTCCGGTCATTTCTGGAGGGTCGTACCCAGAAGGTGTTATTGGGGGACTCCTGTTCAACGCCACAGCCGTTGACCTGTGGCGTTCCTCAGGGTTCCATCTTGTCCCCCATGCTGTTCAACATCTACATGAAGCCGCTGGGTGAGATCATCCGGAGTTTCGGGGTGCGGTGTCACCTGTACGCAGATGACGTCCAACTCTGTCACTCCTTCCCACCTGCTACTAAGGAGGCCGTCGAAGTCCTGAACCGGTGCCTGGCCGCTGTAATGGTCTGGATGAGGGCGAACAAACTGAAATTAAATCCAGACAAGACAGAGGTACTCCTGGTCAGTCGCAAGGCCGAGCAGGGTATAGGGTTACAGCCTGTGCTGGACGGGGTCGCACTCCCCTTGAAGGCGCAGGTTCGCAGCTTGGGTGTGACCCTGGACTCATCGCTGAGCCTGGAGCCTCAGGTTTCAGCGGTGACCAGGGGAGCATTTGCACAGCTTAGGCTCGTGCGCCAGCTGCGCCCGTATCTTGGGAAGTCTGACTTGGCCACGGTGGTACACGCTTTGGTCACATCCCGCCTCGACTACTGCAACGCTCTCTACGTGGGGCTGCCCTTGAAGATGGCCCGGAAGCTTCAGCTAGTCCAACGCGCGGCAGCCATGTTGTTAACAGGAGCAGGGCGCAGAGAGCATACAACGCCCCTGCTGTCCCAGCTCCACTGGCTGCCGATTTGCTACCGGGCCCAATTTAAGGTGCTGGTGTTACCTTGCAGACCGCATCTCGGCCTACGAGCCCACGAGGACCTTGAGATCATCCGGGGAGGCCCTTCTCTCGGTCCCGCCTGCCTCACAGGCACGCCTGGCGGGGACGAGAGAGCGGGCCTTTTCGGTGGTGGCCCCCCGACTGTGGAACACCCTCCCTGTTGAAGTTAGACAGGCACCCTCCTTGATGGCCTTTCGTAGGAGCCTGAAGACTTGGCTCTTCGAACAGGCCTTCAACTGAGTGGATCATTGGAATGATACTGGAATGGACTATGACTATGAAATTGACTATGACCCCAGGATTTGACGAAGCGGATTTTTAGCATAAGTATATGTTATGTAGTGGTAGTTTGTATGTATTGTCATGATTTATTGTACACTGTCTTTTCTATGTTGTTGTTCACCGCCACGAGTCGCCCTAGGGCTGAGAGTGGCGGTCAATAAGTGCAAGTAATAAATAAATAATAAATAATAATAAATACCCAGATTTCAATGAATAATAGAGCTATAGAACAATACCTTGACATACATAATATTGCAAGAGAATGATAAGGAAAATAAGAGGTAGCTCTTCTTCTATTCACCTTGAGAGGACCAAAGGATCTCATTTCATGGACCATGGATACTATACATGAAAATTAGTTTCAACAGAAAGAAACTTGAGATGGGATGGAAGGGAAAAAAGCTATCAATTTAAAAAGAAGTTTATTAAGGGTCATTACAGCTAAGCTATCTCCTGTTCATTAAAGTAATGGATGTATTAATTCAACATGCCAAAGAAATGTACCATAGGATCCATTATTTGCAGACGGTCTCATGCTATGCCATAAATATGGAAACCTGAGGACAGAAGGAGTTTAAGGGAATATTACACACATGGAGACAGTGTGATGTTGAGTCAGAGTATTCATATAGAACTCCAGGAATCCAGCTCAAATCCCTACTCAGCTGGGTGACCTTGGACAAGTCATAGTCTCTCAACCTGACATTGATAACCAAATCTTGCCAAGAAAGCCCCATGATAAAGCAGTCGTTATTCAGAATGGACTTCCAGGTGAAAAAGAAGAATGGAAGTATTACAAATGAGAACCTATTTATTGTTTCACTGAAATATAGGTGTGTGTATGTGTTAGGTACTCATATGTGACACTCACAGTTCATGAAGTTTACATGTATTTTTTATGTCAGCATATATGCTGGGTAACAGATGTAAAAATTAGTGCTGGAGTGAGGATATACATCTGCATTGGCATTCCTTCTTTACAGTTGAGACATTGCAGAGTAATGTGAGGATTATATGTAATAATCCACAGGAGTCTCTAATGCATCTGTGATGTGTCTCCTAGAGGACAGAGTCTCCAGCCCTCACCTTAAATACAAAAACTGTCTTCTATGCAAAAGCAGTAAGATGAGTCCTTGGAAACTAGTTAGAACAGCTATATAGGAAGCCTAGAAAAGTAATTCTTTTGGACCATATCATCCTGAAACCCCACCCTACTATGGAATTTAATGTATAAATGACTTGATAATTGATTTTGCTTATAATCTGAATGGGTAGCAAAACCTGTTGTTGCTTTGTTTTCAAGTCATTTCCAATTTATAGTTACCCTAAGGCTGGCCTATCACAAGATTTTCTTGGCAAGATTTGTTCTGAGAGGGTATTTCATTGCCATTGCCATTGTGCTGGTCAGTGACTGTAATAAAGTTTTGTATTGTAGATAGCCAGATAATTGATTTCAAGGAGCTTATGACACAATCAAGACAGCCCGTGCCCTTTCCAGGTTCTGGGGCATGGTGTCCATGGCAGTGGGTCCTCATATATGACCATACAGAAAGAAACTTTAAGAATAGCTTTAAGAATAACGTATTAGGTTATTCTTAAAGCCAGGACTAGCCTTTTGGGGATGCATTTGGGCCTGGGGAGCATGGTTGGGGAAGAGAGGTTTTGTTGGCATGGTTTGTTGTCAACATTGTTTGATGAGTGCCTCCTCCACATGTGTTATTAATCCATTTAGGGGGAAATGATTTGGGGTTCTTGAAGGATAAGGGCCTTATCTTGTAGACTATCCAGGATATACAAATCATCTGTCATCATTGGTTTGTTGTCAAGTTGATTCAGTCAGCAATGTTCCTGAGGCAAGTGTGGAGGGGAGAAGATGACCAGTGGTTATTGGATAGGGCTCGGGGGAGAGTTAACAGAGATATTCTGAATGCTTTGGCCAAGGGTTTGGGACATTACTTTCCTCATCCTGATTTTATTTTTCAGAGACCAGAGCATTATAATCCAGATGGGTTACATTTATCTGTGGAGGGGACTGGTTTGTTTTTGAGGGAGGAGAAGTCCTTGGGGAAACCTTCCAAGAGTGGGTGGTCTGGGAACAACCTGAGTTTGGGTTTACCTTGGAGCTCTGGTGTCTTCATCTGAGTAAGATGGTGGGGAGGTTTAAGAGGATACCTGCTGCCACCACTTTTTCACATGAGTACACTTTTTGGTTAAGGATATATCTGATTCACAGTTACAGTAACTAGCCCAATAAAGATGGCCTAATTTACCAATGTTCTGGTGTAATATCATTATTTTGCTGGTGGGTCATAAAACTGATTTTACTGCCTGGCTGATTAGATTGACAGATCTGTAACTAATTTGAGTCCAAATAGACCAGTGGTTCTCAACCTTTGGGTCCCCAGAAATCCCAGCAAGTTTACCAGCTGTTAGGATTTCTGGGAGTTGAAGGCCAAAATATCTAGGGACTCAAAGGCTGAGAACCATTGAGATAGACAATTACATTTAACATGAAATCTAGTTTCAATCTGCTGTGCTGTTCCCCCCATTTCTAGGGGAGATGCAATTCTGGGCTCCAAAGGCACATCTGTGCAACAAAGGGTAGGAACAAAGGTAATCCCAGGGGGTCAGTTGGCCCTCTTTTTTATCATGTCAGAAGCAACTTGAGAAACTGCAAGACGCTTCTGGTGTGAGAGAATTGACTGCAGAGATGTTGCCAAGGGGACACCTGGATGTGTTACCATCCTGTGAGAGGCTTTTCTTTAGGCCTGGGTAACAACGGAAAAATTTGTTTCTAAAATCGATTCGTTTTTTGGGGGGTTTTGCGTTTCGTTATTTAAAATAATTACAAAATTTTCCTTTTAAAAAGTTCAATATTTACGAAATTTCGTAAATGTGAAAAAAATTACAAAACATTAACGAATCGATTTCCGAAACAATAACGAATCGATTCGTTAATGGCGGACGCGACCGCGAAATACGCTAAAAAACCTCCAAAAACTTCTGAAGCTTCCCTCTCCCTCTGTTCTTGACTGTTGGTGTGATATTATAATTTTTTTTCACTAATTAAACAAAAAACTTGCCCCAGACATGCGGAAATTGCCCCAGACATGCGGAAATAATAACGAAACGACCTCAGAACAATAACGAAACGAATACAATAACGAAATACGAAGCATTTACAAAACGTGTTTAAAAATTCGGTTTTTTTAAATTGCTCCAGAATGGTTCGTTATCGTTTTGTAATTAAAAAAATTAACGAATTATTAACGAATTACGAATTAACGAAACGAAACCGCCCAGCCCTACTTTTCTTATGTCTCCACATGGGAACCTGGAACTGAGAGGGGAGCTCACCCTGTCTCGCAGATTTGAACCGCTTACCTTCAGGAATCCACTGGCATTTCCTGCAATGCATTTTGTGGCTGAACTCAGATGTCCCTGTGTTTTTTAAAAATGTGCTGTATACGCTTAACTACCATTGTACCATGCACTGATTATGTGCATTTGGTGTCTGTTATGTGGATGCCACAGTTTTGAGTTGTCTTAAAGTTGCATTATAGTGTAATTGTATATCATGGAATCATAGAATCATATAACAATAGAGTTAGAAGAGACCAAATGGGCCATCTAGTCCCAACCCCCTGCCAGGCAGGAAAAGTACAAACAAAGTATCCCTGGCAGATGACCACCCAACCTCTATTCAAAAGCCTCCAAAGAAGAACCACACTCTGAGGCACTCTGAGGCAGAGACATCCACTGATGAACAGCTCTTACAATCAGGAAGTCCTTCCTAATGTTCAGGTGGAATCTCCTTTCCTCTAATTTGGACCCATTGCTCTGAGTCCTAGTTTCCAGGCTGCAGAACACAAGCCTTCTCCCTCTTCTTTATGACATCCTTTTATATATCTATACATGGCTATCATGTCTCATCTCAGTCTTCTCTTCTGCTGGCTAAACATACCCAGTTCTTTAAGGCAGTCCTCATAAAGCATGGTCTCCAGATCTTTAGTCATGTTAGTCACTCCCCTCTGGACACATGCCAGCTTCTCAATATCTCTTTTGAATTGTGTTGCCCAGAATTGGAGACAGTATTCCAGGTGAAGTCCAACCAAAGCAGAATACAAATGTACCATGACTTCTCACAATCTAGACACTATACTCTCTTTCATGCTGCCCAAAATCCCATTAGCTTTTAAGATGCTGCATCACACTGTTGGCTCATGTTCAACTTGTTGTTTGCATAGACTCCAAGACCTTTCTCACAAGAACTGTTTTTGAGCCAGGCGTCAACTATTCTGTATCTTTGCATTTCATTTTTTTTCTGCCTAAGTATAGTATCTTGCATTTGTCCTTTTTAAAATTTATTTTGTTAGTTTTGGCCCAGCTCTCTAATCTGTTAAGGTAATTTTGAATTATGATCCTGTCCTCTGGAGCATTAGCTATCCCTCCTAATTCGGTGTCATCTGCAAATCTGATGAGCATGCCCCCTAAACCTTCAAGAAACTCATTAATAAAGACGTTGAACAGTACTGGACCCAGGATTGAACTCTGTGACGCTCCATTAGTCACTTCTTTCCAGGTGAGCGTCCTTTGAGTTTGGTCACTTAACCAATTAGAGATCTACTTAATAGTAGCATTGCCTAGCCCACATTTGACTAGTTTATTTGCAAGAAGGTCACGGGGGCCTTGTTGAAAGCCTTACTATATTCAAGATATACTATATCCACAGCATTCCCTGCATCAACCAAACTTGCAACTCTATTGAAAAAAAGAGATAAGATTAGTCTAGCATGACTTGTTTTTGAGAAATCCATGCTGACTTTTAGTAATCACAGCATGGGGTATATGGGACTTTTGTGATCAAGTTCTTTGAACTATATGTAATAATAGAGAAGAAACCCTGAAAATAATACTATAACAACTGGAATTTGATTTTTCTCAGAAAGAATTTTATTTATTTATTTATTTATTTATTTATTTATTATTTAAACTTATATGCCGCCACTCCCCTGGGGCTCGGAGCGGCTTACAAGAATAGCTAAAATCTAACAAAGTTTAAAAGCAATTTAAAACAGTTTAAAAACAACAGTATCAAACATTAAAAGCCTGTCGGAACAGGTATGTCTTACATGCCCTGCGGAAAGCTGGTAAGTCCCGCAGGGCACGAACTTCAGGTGGCAGAGCATTCCAGACTGATGGCGCCACTGCTGTGAAGGCTCTGCGTTTGGTTGCCGTTAGATGCAAGGTCTTGACACTGGGGACTTCCAATAGATCTTGGTCCTCAGAGCGGAGGGATCTCTGGGTTGGTAGGGGGTGAGACGATCCCTCAGATACATTGGCCCCAGACCATGCAAGGCCTTAAAGGTGAGTACTATCACTTTGAAAGTGATCCAGTGCTCAATTGGTAACCAATGCAGCTGTAGTAAGATTGGTGTTATGTGGCATCTCATCGGAATTACCGCAAGAAGTGAATGTGTCTGCAAAACCTGATAGTATTCAAATGGACCTTTAGGGCATGTGGCATGAACGTACTAGATACACAGGAAAGACTGCAGAGCAAGCAAGCAACTGAAAAAGAAATTCCCTGGTGTGACTAAGTGCTTCTGTTAAATATGCCCTCTCAGAGAACAAAACTTCTCAACATGGGTACTATTTGGGCAGAGAATGTGATGAAAAGTCAATATTTACATCAGTCTACGTGTAGGATTAGGACATTACACTCTTGGAGCTTATTGCTGCTTGTGCCTTTATGCTAATAAATCTGAAGTCCTTGTGTTTTCCTATCTGTAAAGAATGAAAAAACAGCCAACAATTAATCATTATCATGGATGTTTAACTGTAGGAGGGATAGTAAAGGGAAATATTATTATGTGCTTTAATGTAAAAGAAAAAAATCTTTTCAACAAGCCAGACTCTTCAAAGTCCTTCACTTTCATTTACTTATGTTCATCAATAACAACTCTCAACACAAGCTGAAAGATTGACCGAATATCCCATTCTGTTCTGATAAGAATTTCAAATTGCAGCTCTTTTTATGAACCACATAATCTCTCCCCATCCAAAATCTGTCTCTCCATTTTGCAGACTACAGTTTGTTATTTTAAGATTCTATTATAATTTTCCTCCAACAGATCAGCACTTATGTCATTACTGTGAGTATTTTGGCATTTCTTTCTTTGAGGCAGAACTAAATGCATATTTTTGAACTTCCACAAAAGTTTCAGGATAGACTTGGATATAAGGCTAATTCAGGCATTCACATAGTGTCTATGAAGTGTGCCTGAAGAGCTGGTTAAAGAAGAGAAAATTTGACCCAGATGATCCACAATCAAAGACACACAATTGCTCAGAAAATATTCTTGTGATCACAGCATTAAACTAAATGTTCTTCTTTTACAAGATAAGCCCCACTCAATTGTTCCCCCTATATAGAAGCCACTTACAGAGGACAATTTAGCAGGGTTATAGCTGCCTATATGTGTGTACAGGATAGGTCATACAGCTTGTGGTCTGACCTGGGATGATGACAGCGCCCTGCCATTTCATAAGAAGGATAACCTTCCTATCCTTAGACCATAGGCCATTCCAGGTGTTAATGTATTGTTTGGAGACAGCTTGAATATACTTCAAAACAAGGATGAACATAGGCACAGATTTCTGCTTTCATAAATCGGTCTTTACTTTTCTCCCACTACTGAAATTAATATAACTTTACAAGATTCAACAGGACAAAATAAAATTTACCATCTCCCAACATTCCTTAGTAAAAGTGATTAATTTTAAAATAGTTATGTAATCTGTAATGTCATTGACACTGTACAGTCACAGTTTCATTGCCTCTCACAATCAACCATAAAGTTTCCCTTCAGTATTCAAGTGGCAGATAGATTTCTGGGGGGAAAAAAATCCCTGAAATATTTAGAAGGGAATTGTATTTACCATTAATATTCATAGGGTTAAGCCCTCTCCTCATGAAGGTAAACACACCATAGAGCTCCAAGTTGTGTAATTCCAGCACAGATATGGGAAGATCATTTTAGATCTATCTTCACTGAGACTCACTGCCTTAACCTAGAATCTGAGAAAGACCAGGAAGTTAATTTTCTGAACTTACTTGTTTGGGACCCAGTTTCTATTGACAGTTTTCTGGACTTAATTCACTAGTTGAAGAATGGTAAATGCCCGGGCACTGATCATGTCCATACTGAACTCATTCAAACTAACCAACACTGGTGGCCACTTTTACTAGCCATCCTATTTAGTATGATCAATATCACATGCAAAATTCTTGTTAGCTGGAAGCAAGCCATTGTGGTTCCATTTATTAGGAAAGAATCACCCAGTGATCCAGAGAACTACAGACCAATCAGCTGCTTTCAATAATGGGAAACCTCTATGCACGCTATCTGTGTATGAGACTTTATTCCCCCTTGGAATCAAATAACACAATATAAGAGGCACAAGTAGCATTTAGAAAGAACCATTCAATCAGTGATCATTGCTTAGTGTTCTCTCGTTTTGCTGAAAAACATTTCCGACTGCTACAGGACAAGCTGTCTATGGCCTTCATGGACTTGAAACCAGCATTTGACTCTATCTCCAGAAATGAACTAGGGGGGAAAACAGACAAGACCTTGAACAATAAAAGACTTCTAGGACTTATTAAGGCCTTGTATATTGACAGTAAGCTACAGATCAGATGTGACAACCTGGGACAACTTTCTGGAGAAATATTTATTTATTTATTTATTTACTTGGTAGTTTTGTATACCGGTCTTCTCACTTCCATTCGAGGGACTTGGGCCGGTTTCCAACATCAATATTACAGACCGTCATTAAAACATCATATTTCTAAATCACACTAAAACATTAAAACATTGAAACAATTAAAATGGCAAAAATACAATCATATGATTACAGTGGTCAGTCGTCAACAAAGTCATTATTCATCGTCATCCATCCATATCACAGGATCATGGCTCATTCGTTGAATGCCAATCCCCAAAGCCAGTTTTTCACCTGTTTCCTGAACGTTAAGATCGAAGGGGCAGTTCTGATTTCCAGTGGAAGGGAGTTCCAGAGTCGAGGGGCCACAACCGAGAAGGCCCTGTCTCTTGTCCCCACCAGCCGCGCCTGTGAGGCTGGTGGGATCGAGAGCAGGGCCCCTCCAGACGATGTTAGTAATCTTGATGGCTCATATGGGAGGATACGTGCGGACAGGTAAATTGGGCCGGAGTCGTTTAGGGCTTTATAGGTTAAGACCAGCACTTTGAATTGTGCTCGGAAGCTGACTGGCAGCCGGTGGAGCTGGCACAACAGAGGAGTAGTATGCTCCCTGAACCCCGCTCCATGTCCAGGGGAGTGAGACAAGGCTGTTTAATATTTTTATCAATGATCTGGATGAAACCTTATGGGATCTTAGTAGACTTCCACCCAAGATTGGAACAAGGAGAATCCACATATTGCTCTATGCTGATTATGCTGCTATTATCACACACTCCAGGGCAGAACTAAATTACCTATTAAGGAAATTCCTAAATTATTGCTCACAGAATGATCTAAAAATCAATTATAGGGAATCTAAAATTATGTTTTTTGAGGGGAAAAAACCCTATGCCAATGATCCCTCAATGGGCATACCTTCAAACAGATTAGAAGCTTTCAATATCTGGGGCTGCTTTTCAGTCACACTCTGTCCTAGTCCATTCACATATCTTTTGTTTCCCTGAAAGCACAAGTTAGCAGATCAGCCAAAGTTTTAATGCCAAGACAGCAACTCAAGTGCTGTATGCATCTAGCATCTGGATTGGTGGCTCAACACCTAAGAGAGATCAGCACCAATCACAGTTCTTGGGGGCCATCTTCTAGTTCCTCAGATGTGTGTCATCCTGTGTCTTGCTGTTAGAATCTGTGGAAATACCCCTGTCAGCAAGAGCTTGGTGATGGGTCCTTAAATATTGGATTAAGGTCAGTATTTTCAGACAATTTCCCCCAGGTAACCTTGGCTGTTGTCAGGTTTCTCTCTGAGGTAGCCAGGATAAGACAACTTCCTGTATTAGACTCAGTTGAAACTTGCCTTGCATTTATTTGGAGTGGTTTTATCCATGTTGTTTATATGTATCTAAAATTGCATTTGTTTATTAATCTGCTGTGCACTTTTTCTGCTAAGCAAATTGAGTCTTCGGGCTGTAATAAAGGTTGATTATGATGATTTTGATACAAAAATGGTCCAAAACTCTTTCTGAATATAATTGATTTAGGAGAGGTTGGAGGTCTTGGGGAACTGGGGGTAGTTGTAGAACCAGAAAGGAGGAAATCAAGGTCAAATGAGGCCACACTTCCTTCACTTCTGTTATTGGACTTCAACTCCTAGAATTATTCTCCATTGACCATGATAATTGCCATCCAACAATATCTGGAGAACAAGCACCTCTGTTGCAAATACAACCCTCTGAAATCAGCAGTACTTAATCCCATGTGATTTCAGTATTTGTCTCTTGCAACAAAATGTTCTTACTCTTAGTTTGTACTCTAAACTTTTGAATGCCTTTTATGAACAGTTCTCTTATTCAAGAATTCATGCAAAAGGAAAATAATCAGTTTTCAAACATCACTGGATATTTCGCTATATACTATTTTACCCCTTTAAACAAAGATTCCTTAATCTTTTGTCCCTAAAGCTGTAGAAAATGTCATAGATAATGCTGCTTTTGATACAGTATCTTATCCAAAGTACACAAAATTGGAGCGCAAAAACCTAATTTAAATGGGCCTTGAAGAAGCCGCATGTTCTTCTCCTTGAGATAAAGGAACTGATGCTTTGATATATTTTTGGCACAGAGCTGCAAAATTTGAGAGCATGTGAGCAAAAGCCCTTGTCACTTTGGGAAGCAAAGCCACACCAAAGCAGTATTGAACAAATAGGTAGCTGCAGAGAAATGTATCAAAGTCACAATTCATAATGAAAGCAAGACCAAGGGGCTTTAAGTGTACAAAAGCATTTTTATTGTTTCTGTCATGGTGGGAAAGTAGACAGGGTCACAGGTTAACCAGAACATAATGTGTTTAATAAACATAGCATGTGAGCAGATCTTTAAACATTGTGCTGTTTCTCTGGCAAAAACTTCAGATAACTACTTACAAAAGTACACCTGGATTTTAAAAAAAGGCTGGAGCTCAAAGGTGTGTGATGAGAAGAGGGCCTCTTTCTTTGGACAGGCTATAACCTGCCCAATTGTTGGAACACTTGACTCAAATGAAACATACTCCAATGCAAGCACCAGACTTCCTCTGCTCCTCCTCTTGCTCCCAGGCTGGACTTTGGATTGTATCAAAAGTTTTCCTCTTCTTTTCGGGCATCTTTTTTGGATGCTTTGGGGAATGACCTGGCCTTGCACACTGTCTGCCAGGAGGACATGTTGGTGATAGAGATCTACACTAAGTATATGAGAGTATGGATTCCTGACCCAGAGAATGTCTGGAAATTAGTAGAAATCATCAAATATTATAAAGAAGGAGGTAAAACTCTACAGCTGAAACTTGAAAATGAAACAATCCAGGAATATTCTATTGATCCGAAAGTCAAAAAGCTTCCCTTCTCCAGACATTTTGGTTGGAGAAGATAACCTGACAGCTTTAAGTTACCTCCATGAACCTGCAGTTTTGTACAACTTAAATGTCTGATTCTTATAATCAAACCACAGCTACATGTATTGTGATATTGTCCTGGTTGCCATTAATCCCTATGAAAAGTTGCCAATCTATGAACAAGATGTTATCTATGCTTACAGTGGCCAAAACATGGGAGACATGGATCTTCATATCTTTGCACTTTCAGAGGAAGCATAGAAGCAAATGACCAGAGATGAGGAGAACCAGTCTATTATTGTTAGTGGGGAGTCTGGAGCTGACAAGACAGTCTCTGCCAAATATGCCATGTGCTTCTTCACTTCAGTTGGAGGTTCTTCCAGTGAAACCAATATTGAAGAGAAACTTTTGGCTACCAGCCCTATTATGGAGGCAATTGGGAATGAAAAACAACCATCAATGACAACAGAAGTCACCTTGGGAAAGACATTCAGATTGGCTTTGATAAAAGATAAAGAATGATAAAAATTAAGTAGATAATGAAGAAAATGGAGAGAATTAAGAAACATTTAAGAGAATTTGAATGGGTGACTGGATTGAAGATAAATTGGAAAAAAGAGAAACAATACTATTTAACTATACTAAGCAGGAGGAAGAAGAGTTTAAAAAGCAAATGGATATAAAAATATATTAAAATACACGTGGAAGATAATATAAAATACCCTGGAATAATTATAACCAAAGATCTAAAAGCTATAGAAAAAAATAGAAGAATTAAGGAAAGAAGTAGAGGGAAAGTTAAAGGAAGATAAAATTAACAACTATCATGGTTTGGTAGAATAGCATTAGTAAAATTGAAAGTCCTACATAAAATAAACTTTTTATTCAGGATGATCCATTAAAGATTTCAGAAAAAGAAATAAATAAATGAAAACAAATGATAAATAATGTATGTAATTATGGGAAAAAGAACAAATCAAACCAGTGATGGGCAACCTTTTGAGCTTGATGTGTCAAAAATTTCCAAAAAACAAAGACAACTTGTGTGGGGTGTCACTTTGAGAAAAAACCAAACATGATTTCATGATATATATAGTTTAAATAACAAAAATGTAATTGTAATATATAACTGTATTTAATAAACTAAAAACTAATCATTTAACTTACCTGCTTAGTGACCTCTTTGTTCATCCATCAGTCGGTTTCTTTTGTTGGTGTTGATATTATTTAACATGTGGGGTTCCATGAATTTAGATAAGTGAGGGGATATGTGGTTGGTGGTAATGGCGAACACAGGACCCCCAGAGGCGTGTCCCCTGTGGCATTCCACTGCTCCCTGCTCTGCTAGCTGGAAATGAGGTCAAAGCCTAACCAGATGTCCCAGAACTAGATGCTCTGTGCCAGAGTTCTGTTGTTTTGACCTACAGCCCACCGGCACAGAGTTTCTACACTACACTACAGCAAATATTTCATCCTTGGCTACTGTGCCAGTGCTGACACGCATGTCATAGGCTCGCCATCATGGGATTAAGCAAACAATTTTGGTACAATCCCCAAAAAGGAGGAAGATTAGGCCTACTAAATATTTATATAAAAAAGATTATGAGGCAAACCAATTAAGATATTTAATAGAAAAGATGGTGGATAGATAGGATTTAGAATGGATGGAATCAGGGAATAAAACAATCGAACGGAGAAAGGACAATTTTAAAGGACATTTCAAAGAAAAAGATTAAACAGATTGGAAAGATACTATTAAGAAATATAATGGAAATATGGAATAAGCATAAAGGACGACTAATTGGTAAGAATTTGGTATTAGCACAAATAATAATGAAAACTGATTCCCCAAAGGAATTAAAAGGAATAATAGATAAAGAATGTGAAAAGAGGAAACTAAAAGGAGGAGGAAATTAGATAGAATGAAAAATGGAAAAAGTTGGTGACTCCGAAATAAAACTGGAAAACAAATAATGCAATTCGAGGAAATAATATTTAAAAGATTAAAAAGAAAAAAATTAAAAATTAAAAAAGGAACATTAAGAGAATTATGGGAAGAGGAAGTAGGAACAAAATAACTGAGAAAAAATGTGAAGAGATATGGAAAGCAAGACAATCAAAAACATGTCGGTTAGAAAAAAATAAAATTATTACAAATTAATTCAGATGAAGCACTGAATCTGCCACTAGAAGCTGGTCACCACCTCAGAGAACTAAATCAAGGAAAGGTCGTGAATGTCAGGAATGCGCTGGCTAAGTGCATTCAAGCCTAGCTGTTCAACTAGATTGTGCAGCATATCAACAAGGCTCGGTACACCATGGTCAAGCAGCATTCCTTTATTGGGGTCACAGTAGCACAGTGGGTTAAACCGCTAGCTACAGGAAAACTTCTAATTGGAAGGTTGGCAGTTCAAAGTCGCAAATCAGGGTGAGCTCCCGAATGTCAGATCTAGCTTCTGCCAACCTAGCAGGTTGAAAGCATATAATGTGAATAGATCGATAGGTAGCACTTTGGTGGGAAGGTAAAAAGGTGCCCCATGCAGATACGCAGACATGCTGTCAACACAATCAGAGCTGTCTATGGACAACAGGCTCCTTGGTATGGAAAAATGGAATAAGAGCACCTCCCCATGGCCGGAGTCGAGCATCGCTAATGTTATGTTTTGCTTTTGAAGCACTGAATTTTGTATATCACTCTGAGTTCCCCTCAGAGTGAGAGAGAGTGGCATAGAAATGCAGTAAGTAAGTAAGTAACCCCAGTGAAGTTTCTGTCCAATTAAATAGCATTAGATACCTTATAGCAGTGGTTCTCAACCTATGGGTCCCCAGGTGTTTTGGCCTACAACTCCCAGGAATCAAAGCCAGTTTGTTAGGATTTCTGGGAATTGAAGGCCAGAACATCTGGGGACCTATAAGTTGGGAACCAGTCTTATAGGCTCTTTTCATCCCATCATGAGTCTCTCCAGAACTAGGAGATAATCCCAGAGTATCTTCAGCAGTGAAGAAAGCTCCATACATGCCTTGTATGGAGACATATATGTATTCAATGTATATCAGATCTGGTGGCTAAAAATGATGGAGTAACACCCTTAGAGAGTTTTGGAATAAGTGACTGAATGTTTTAATGAAAAGACTTTGTCATGGCCTACAGTGTTACTTCATTTATTGTATACCATTTATAACAGACTTGAAATATTTCAGATTAATTATCCCGGTGAACATATTAGATACCAGAAAATCATTCCAATTTCTAGATTGATCTCCATTTCAGATATCTGGATTAGTGGTTGTCCACCTTTTCAATTCCAATGCATATCTATGTATTTGTACATACTGAAGGCACCAGCCAGTATTTGGGACTTCCTGTCATAGGTGCAACTTGTCTTCAAACCATATGTTTAATGTCTGCAGCTCTTAAGAGGAGCAATGGGATATAAATATGAAAAATAAATACAAATTTCCTGCAGCAGTATAGGCGATTCACCTCGTAAAGTGGCTGTTAGATTCCAATTGTCTTAAGTGCACTTAAGCAGGCTTTTCGTCAGTTTATGCAGAAATGAACTAACAAACTGCTACTTTACAGTGCTTTGGGACTGACAAAAACTGCATGTGGATAAATAAAGAATGTACATTAAAACACCGAAAAGGTATTAAAATTTTCAGGAGAAGTTGCTATCCAAAAATCTGAGAATCCATGATTTTGAAAAAGAAATCTACAGGTTTTAAGCTGTGGTTTTCTCAAAATTATCTGTATTTGCTACTGTAGTGGCCTGTTCTTATAGCAAGCCCTTTCATACAATGTTGCATCCCTTTTTTCTTATTTCACTTGCATTGATGCTAGAGGTATTCTAGTACCAGGCATGCAGAATATGGAGGGGGGTAGGTAGAGCAATTTATGTAGAACAGACTAATAAAAAGTAGGTATGATATAACAGTTTTTGAGATAATCTATATTCAAGTAGCAAACATTACAGAAGTGTCCTCAGGCAGGAATGTTGCAGGTTTCAGAAGGATTGCTAGGAAAGTAATGGTGCATAAAAATCAGTTTAAGTCTTGCGAGAATGTTGCCATCTTTGCTTGCTCTGATCATATCACAAAGAAGATTAAAGCAAATTACATACAACTGTGCACAACTTTTTTACACTGCTAAATTCCAACTCTAAAGGTCTCTGATTTCTCTCTCTTCGGTTAAGAAAAAGGAATTCAGTCTGATAAAATGTTAGCAAACAAGCAATCTTCTCTGTAGATTGGAGAAACCTTCATAAAGTGTGCCTTAGGATTAAAAAGTGGACCAGTCAGTCATTAAACCCCATTTCCTCCTTCTTTTCCCCCATTCCCAGACATTTTTACAAAAATGAAACCTAAAACACACATTGTGTTTGTTTTTTCTCACTGTATTCCCAATACACAGAAAATGAATAAAGCTTTGGTCCATGCAGGGAAATTCAGTTCACCTTCAAAAATACTGAAGTTGGTCCCAGTTGTTGGAAGGAAAGAGAGACTAGTATACACAGGTTAGACAATGTTTGTCCTTTTGTTTCACCCAATTACATTTTTCTTTGGCACTTAAGCCTTTTGCTTCCTTTTTATCTGTTGCTTTTCTTTTCTCTAAAGGGCCTGTTCCACACAGTGGTAAAGTTTGCTTCAACTCGGGTTTAAAAATCCCAGTTTGGGGGCAGACTATAGTCTGCATACCACCAAATAAGCCCATGCTTTCCATGGGTGCTGTCGACATGTTCTTCCAGTACCTACTGGGAGAACAGGGACAGCCCCTCCAACCCCCAACCCCCGTTTAAAAATTAAAAAAAAACTTTCCCGGCCTCCATTAGCATGGTGCCAGAGCTTTCCTGGCATGTAGGAATAACATGCCAGAAGAAGGGGGGGGGGTGACTCCTGCCCCTCTTCTCCTGACACATCATTCCTACATGCTAGAAGAGCTTTGGTACCATGCTAATGGAGGCCAGTTAAGTTCTTTTATTTTTTAAAAGGAGGTTGGGGGGGGGGGGTTGGGGGGGTTGGTGTCCTTGCCGTTTTCTGGGTTAATTATCCCAGAAAAATGTGAGACTACTGTCTGGACTGCCCCCCTCCCAAGGTACAGAACTTTTTGAGGGTTTTTCTTGGAAGGAATGGAATAAACCCACTAACAAATTAATTCATGACAAACCAGGGTTTTCCTGGTTTGTGGTGAATTAATTTGTTTTACTGTGGGGCATCATCTGGACATCCCACTTTTAAATGTGGGAACTCCCACTTTAAAAGGGCTGTCTGGTTGCACCCAAGGAGTTGGTTAGTTTTTCTTGCTTTTATTCTAGGGTGGACCATCATTGGGGAACTAACTCCAACCATACATGCATATTTACCCCCACCAATGATAGCTGGTCAATGTCCTTTGTCTATGAGTATTACCATTGTAAACTGGATTTCCTGAGACAATAAGTATAAGTTATTTTTACCTTACAATAGAATCCAGAACATTTCTCTTGTTCCTACCACAAGCTCATACTTCACTGCCTGACTGCATTCTACTTAATATACATAAAATATCCCTACAGCTATGAACTTCAATTCAGTTCACATTTCAGGCTTCATGCAAAACCATTCACATATTTAAAGAAAGGGTATGCTAGAAAGTATGGATTTGGGACAGTCCATGGTTTAATTGCTTATAGCAGTTAATTGCATCACTTTTTAAGTGTAAGCTGCTTTGGGTTTCAATGCTGAACAAAACAGAGTAGTCATAGAAGACAGAGTTACAAGCTGGGTAGATGCGGGGAATGCGTGGATGTAGCATACCTGGATTTCAGTAAGGCCTTTGACAAGGTCCCTCATGACCTTCTGGCAAACAAACTAGTCCAATGTGGGCTAGGCAAAACTATGGTTAGGTGGATCTGTAATTGGTTAAATGGACGAAGCCAGAGGATGCTCATCAATGCTTCCTCTTCATCCTGGAAAGAAGTGGCGAGCGAAGTGTCGCAGGGTTTCGTGCTGGACCCGGTCCTGTTCAGCATCTTTATTAATGACTTAGATGAAGGGCTAGAAGGCAAGATCATCAAGTTTGCAGATGACACCAAATTGGGAGGGATAACCAATACTCCAGAGGACAGGAACAGAATTCAAAATGATCTTGACAGATTAGAGAGATGGGCCAAAACTAACAAAATGAAGTTCAACATGGACAAATGCAAGATACTCCACTTAGGCAGAAAAAACAAAATGCAAAGATACAGAATGGGGGATGCCTGGCTCGAGAGCAGTATATGTGAAAAAGATCTGGGAGTCCTCATGGACAACAAGTTAAACATGAGCGGCAAAAAAGCCAATGGGATTTTGGCCTGCATCAATAGGAGCATAGTGTCTAGATCTAGGGAAGTCATGCTACCCCTCTATTCCGCCTTGGTTAGACCACACCTGGAATATTGTGTCCAATTCTGGGCACCACAATTGAAGAGAGATATTGACAAGCTGGAATGTGTCCAGAGGAGGACGACTAAAATGATCAAGGGTCTAGAGAACAAGCCCTATGAGGAGCGGCTTAAGGAGCTGGGCATGTTTAGCCTGAAGAAGAGAAGGCTGAGAGGAGATATGATAGCCATGTATAAATATGTGAGAGGAAGCCACAGGGAGGAGGGAGTAAGCTTGTTTTCTGCTTCCCTGGAGACTAGGATGTGGAACAATGGCTTCAAGCTACATGAAAGGAGATTCAATCTGAACATGAGGAAGAACTTCCTGACTGTAAGAGCCATTCAGCAGTGGAACTCTCTGCCCCTGAGTGTGGTGGAGGCTCCTTCTTTGGAGGTTTTTGAACAGAGGCTAGATGGCCATCTGTCAGGGGTGCTTTGAATGCAATATTCCTGCTTCTTGGCAGGGAGTTGGACTGGATGGCCCATGAGGTCTCTTCCAACTCTATCATTCTATGATTCTATGATTCTAAGTAACAACCACACTAGTTTTATTTCTATTATCATGGCCTATATGATAAAAAACAAACTTGAACGCAGAAGAACCCTTACAACTAGTTGTATTCAATCCAGCTGGCACAGCCCTCCCCTCCACAAATAATGTGGCCACAGACTACTTCCAATTATGAAAAAGAGAGCGGGAAAGGGTTTAGTTTTAGACTTCTGTTAAAAATTAATGGGAAGGACAAGCTTTCAGAAGTCCAAATCTCAGTTTGGGTTCAGATCTCAAGTTAAAGCAGACCAGGCTAAATTGATCTAAGCCAAAGAAGAAAATGAATTCTGTAAACTCTGCATTTTTCATTATGACACTTTCTTTGACAGGAAAATACAGCATCAGCAACAGCAATAATAAAACTACAACCACAGTTACTATACTGATAGTCATAACAAATCAAGAGCATCACTTATATCCATGGGGTGGTATATTCTGATGGCTGTTTATTAACTCACCAGTCCATCTGTATAGCCCCAAAAGCACTAAATCAAAATTTGGCCACATGAAATGATTGTTTGAATTGTGGGAATTGTTAGCAAAGATAGTGAAAAAAATACCAAGTTTCAATAAAGCTATTTCTGTCATTATTTGATGACATTTTAAATCTGCAGGTCAGTTTTTCAGATAGGACTATTCACTATACTCTGTCTAGACATTTGCAGCATGATTTGAGTGTCTCTGTTGGTAAGCAATTTCTATCCTTGCCACTGCCACTAGGATCAATATCAAGAGTTTTTATCCTTTTAAGTCCCCTTTCTTCTGCAAAATATGGATGGTAACAACAACATTTACTTCCTAAAACTGAACTGTCTGATAGGACTTTTTAAAAAGAGAATCCAGAACTTGTGTCCAAAAGGTATTGATCTTTGCTCATGCAAGTCACATATGAAAAAGTGTTCCTTTATCATTCTATCTTCACCAGGAATAAATTGCTGATGATATGTGGCAATCTGAGATGCCATCTCTGAACTATTTTTATGTATTTTCTTTCACTGCTACTGTGAATATTCACAGAATGCTATAGTGAAATTTTAGGACTGGATCCTTATAAGCTGTATCCACAATCTCTTATCATTGCTCCTGCTTACTGTGGGTTCATCTACATTGTGGAATCAATACAATTTGACACCACTTTAACTGCCATGGCTCAATGCAATGGCATCAAGGGAACTGTAGTTTTACGAGCTCTTTATGCTTTCTCTGACAAAAAGTGCTGGTGTTTCACTAAACTACAAATCCCAGTTTTCTATAGCATTGAATCATGGCAGTGAAAGTAGTGTCAGACTGCATTAATTCTGCAGTGTAGATTCACCTGCTGACTGGATCATAAAGACTAAGAATACTCCCAACTAGAGGAATATGTGAAAAAAGGAGTGGTGGCAGTGAAATATCTGAGCAGACCTTTGGAATAATTAGTTATGTATTAAAATTGAAGAGCTGTCTATGAAATAGGGAAGGGATATGTACGACACATACCCTGCCATCTTGGAGAGGAAATGCATCTTTATAAATTTGTGTAAACAAATATGTTTAGTTTGAATCATTTATCGTGACTGCTGAATGTTTGTGCCTTAGCAAATAGTTAGGACGTCATTTGGTGCAGAGTACACACTGATCCGTGATGT
Organism: Anolis sagrei; assembly: GCF_037176765.1. Lineage (NCBI taxonomy): Eukaryota > Metazoa > Chordata > Lepidosauria > Squamata > Anolidae > Anolis > Anolis sagrei. Next base: position 129,514,826 of record NC_090025.1, on the reverse strand, counting down.
TACTTCAAATGCTTAGCGCCTTTCTTCCTGCTACAGGAGGTCATCAGCATCAAATATGCAAGAGCTTACTCTACTGTGCATCTGGGTCAGAGCCTGCATTGTTTGCCATTCTCATTAGTGATCTGCAAGCGAGGGCAATCAAGAGTGCATTAATGAATAATGCTTGGAACTAGATTGGGACTGTTAAAATCAGACTATGTGTATCTGTAGCAATTCAGGTCAACTTTCTCTTATAAGCAGATCTGTTTTATACAATCCAAACAGATGTAGCGTGTATGGGAAATGACTCATCATATTCCTCCAATGGACATGATTAGTGTATCCGCCTGCATTCATACCACTTGGGTAGGAATGGCACGAAATGGGTAGAGAAGTGGTAATAACACACAATGGTGAAGGGATGAGCCACTGGAAATGTAATTATGAATTTCAGATGGATGAATCTACCAATTTGGCTTTCATGCACAAATACTTAAAAAAAATCTTACATTCAAAGGGTGTGAATTTCAGAAAGCTCATATCAAAAAATGAACCAGGTTAAATTCTCCAGTATTGTTGAAGGCTTTCATGGCTGGAATCACTGGGTTGTTGTAGGTTTTTCGGGCTGTATGGTCATGTTCTAGACCTCACAACCTCTGAGGATTCCTGTCATAGATGCAGGTGAAACGTCAGGACAGAATACTTCTAGAACACGGCATACAGCCCGAAAAAACTTACAACAATCCTATTCTCAAGTACTTTCAAATTTTCATAGGTTTTCTTGTCACTGTGAAAAGCATCATGGTGTGCCTTCCTGCCATTTAGGTATGAAAGAAGAGACACCTGCCAGGAAAAAAAAGGGGGATGAGATAGAAAGCCAGACTTTGAGGAGATAAATCTTCAAAGCCTTTTTCTTGGAGAGGGAAGACTATTGGTTTTACTGTCTCCCAAATGTAAGGTTTTTTTAAAATCTTGCCATCAAATTTAGGAAGAAATTTGCAACTCTTGGTAAATTCTTACCGAAACAAGAAACATGAAATTCCATCCATTCCTAGCATAAACTAATGATGGTTTGTTATAATTTGTAATAGATATGGGATTTATTATTTGGTGAGGCACACTCATTCACAAAGAAGGCTAAAGACCTTATAAAACAACCACTCTTGCAATTCCTTAATATTGGACCATGACAGTTAAAGTGGTGTCAAACTGCATTAATCCTATAATATAGGTACTGCCTAAGTCAGATAACTGGCCTATACCTCGGTAGGGGTTACATAGTGATTGTACAGCTTTCCCAGAGCTGTCAGTGACAGTTTCCTGCCCATGCATAGGAGAAAGTAAGCATTTATATGAATGAAGATTGTTAGATCGGGGAACTGCATATCAGGTCACTGCATATCAAGAAGATAAACTATGGCCTGGCAAATTTGAAGCTCAAGTTGCGGTTGAGCTCCCGACTGTTAATAGCCCAGCTTACTGTTCACCTAAGCAGTTTGAAAACAGTTGTGCTGTGAGTAGATGAATTAGGGATGGCTAAAAGTGGGGAGGTTAATTTATGACACCATAAAATTATGGAGATCAAAGAGCAAGGAGGAAATACTACGATCGAAAAAGCTTGGCATCATAGTCAATGAAGCAACAGCTTCCCCTTGTGGCCAGAATAGAGCAACTTCCAGGATCCAAAGTTGGAAAAACTGCTAAATGACATCTATCTGTTTGTATGTCTTGTATGTCTAAAAATGACATTGAATGTTTGCCGTGTATGTGCGCATTGTGATCCACCCTGAGTCTCCTTCAGGGTGAAAAGGACAGAATATAAATACTGTAAATAAACAAATAAATAAATCCCAGTGGCTAAGGCCCAGTGTCAAATATTTCTGTTGATCTTGTTGGATCTTTCTGCAGCCTTTGATACTTTGAAACATTAGATATTACTATTACAGTTGGAAATAGTGGGAACATTTTGCCCTCGTTTAAATCTTTTTTGTTTGATTATTCTTCCTCTGCTTCATTTCATAATTGTAGGAATTTCACATGGGTCAGTTTTTAGTTCCTTTCTCTTTTTTGTATTTTCTACTGTTCGCCTTGGGGTTTTTTAAATATGTTTTTTTCCAGGGTTTTAAATTAACTTATGCATCTGTATGGAAAGCTGTGATAGATTGCTTGTTGCATGTATCTTTCTAGATGATCACACACCATTTCAGGCTGAATATGCAAAAAACTGAAATCTTGATGTTTCAGCCGGACCATCCAGTAACTATTCTTTCATGTCCTCCACTCCTGACCCCCAGATTACTATATATATTTTCTGAGAATCAGACAGGAATATGTAACAAATTAATGGCATATTAATTTATCTTCTTTGTTCTGGGAAAAAGGCCTTTTCTTTTTTACTGACAGCTCAGAAATGGATAAACTGCTCTAACCATAGCAATGCAAATGGCATAAATATCAGAAAGTGAAAAAAATGTCTGGAACACTTTTATTTGATTATTCCATTTATAAAAGACTTTAGTGGTTTTATTGTCTCTCAGGACACCTTGAGTGAAACTTTTTAAAGCCAATCTCTTAGGAAAAGCAGAGTTCTTATTGCAAGACAGAATCAAAATGAGATGTTAACAAAATGTAGGAGAAAAATGTAGAAGACAAAAATTTCACACACTTAGGGACACTATGTAAGACAATTGTTAAAATGGTTCCATGAGGAGAAAACCTTGAAACCTACATATATGGTTATAAATAACGCTATCAAATATACATTTTGTTCAAGTGGAAAAGCTGTTGTGAATTATAAACACTAGTCCCAATTCAAAAGTCAAAGTATGTGAATTTTCCTTGTTTAATGTATTTTCTTTTGTTAATGTGGTCTAAGATCATGAAATGTTTATTAAATCTGGAGTAAATACGTCTTGACATAAAAAAAATGTGGAGAGGTAATATTTTGCAAGCCAGAGTCACATAAAATGGTAAGGATGCATATCATTGAATCTACAATAGACTATGAGTCAGAGAAATTGAAATCTTTGCCTTCAAGCAGATATTTCTTGCTTTTGTTTGTTCGGGGGCGGGAGCTAATTGCTTTAGAGGTTGAGCATTTTTGTGGTTTTACATTAATTCACTTTCAAATTACTGTATTTAGCCGAGTCTAATGCGTCAGAAAGTCTAATGCTCACCTCCATTTTCAAAACCCTGAAATCAATAAAAGTAATTTCTGATGAATGTGAAGTGGGGCACCTAAAGGTGTCCCCATGACTCCAAAGCCGTGGAGTCATGGGGGCTGTAGTTTTATAAGGCCTTGAGCCTTTTTTGCCAAAGAGTGCGGATGTCTCACTAAATTACAAATCCCAGGATTACATAGCATTGAGCTATTAAATTACAGATGACATGTCTTAAATGGGAGCTCCAAGTGCTCCTGGAGCAGATTTCCCTATTGCTTTGGCTCAGCACTAAGACAAATGCAAAAAATAATTACAATAATGTAATATAATATAATAATGACAGTGAATTTATTGGGTAAAAATTGACATCAAAATGAAAAACAAGATACAAATAATCACATAAAAACAGGTTGCACTAATCACATACTCAACATTAAAACATCTCAAATGATAAAAGCAATTGAAATAAATGAAAATTAGCTGTTATAGTTGCTCTTGAAGTGTACCCAAGTGGCCATGAGGTACAAGTAGGCAAGGTGATTTAGCCAAAAAAGGTGAGCATTCGATTCAAGTAAATACAGCATATCAGTTCCATGAGGAGAAAACCTTCATTTCAATGAAGAAAGAGAAATCCAGTAAAGTTGAATTCATTTTAAAAAATATTTTTATTAAGCATTTTTTTAACAGTGAGGGATTTTTAAAAAGCACGGTAAAAGGGGAAAGGCTAGGTTTGAAGGGAGGTGTGGTGGGGTCGGAAGATGTGTGGGGGGAAGGGAGGGGAGTATGTGAGTCGGTATAGAAAGGAAAGGGGGGGAGGAGGAATAAAAAGGGGGGAGATGGAGGGATGGTAAAATGAAGGGTGTTGGCTTCCAGTCGTCTCCATCTTTGGCATTCAGGGTCTCGTGGATCAATTTTTCAGATGTATGGCTAGCCCATTTGCATCTAATCTAATTTTGTTTCTATTTTCATTTTTTTCTTTTTAATTATATTGAATTAGCATTTTGTGTTTATCATCCATTTATAGTTTTTTTTAATTAAATAATTATGTACCGTGGACCAAGTTGAATTCATTTTTAAATACATTAATGCCTAGTTCACAATAAAGGTATTTTGGCAACTTTCTGTGTTTGTTTTCCTCTTTTATTCTGCTCTTAATACTAACAGAGTGACTCATGCTACAATTCAACTAACACTTTCTTGGCCTTAAGTTCAGGACTTTCCTTCTACAGTATGATGCTAGCAGTGCCAGTGTCTCTTAGAGCTTATGAGTAGTGAGTTCAGCAGGTCCTGGAAGATGCTGCCAGCATCCCTGAATTATGACAGGCTTAGTTCTAGCCAATGGGAATAATGCAAGGCTTGGGACTATTTCACACAAGGCTCTAAAAACAGGTCTAACATTGCAAACGTCTTGAATTTCAGCTGATGCACACCAGGATAGCAACTCTTCTTATCACACCAATTAGTTCCCTAAGTGTTTGAAGAACATAGCAAACACTAACAAAGTAATGTTTTCACCTATGGGGAAAATGTGTCTAATAGTTCATGTATTAACAAAATGGTGTACATTTGGAAATACGGCTATCTAAATATGCAGAAATTGCCACATGGGCAATGGGCGATTTTATTTTACCACTTAATGACAAATGTAGGCATGACAGAACAGCTGGTAGAATTCAAAGAAATGCTGAGACAAATCAATCATATTTTCTACACTTTTGCTCTTTGCTTCCCTAATAGGAATTTCTTGAACAAAATGCCATTAAGGTTCCTGAATGATTTGAATGAATAAGCAAAAATCTCTGTGCAGATCTGTTTGGGCATGACTGCAGAAGTAAGTGCATATTTAACAGCTTTTTATGGACTCATTTTAACTGGGCTACAATTACTTCAAGTAACAAGGAACAAAGTGTTTACTAATTATATGTTTTACAGGTATATTATAAATGACCAAGAAATATGCATCCAACGGAATTAGATTTGCATCGGTATTACTTTTCTTCTTTATGAAGTTTTCATAATTAAGAGACAATGAAAAATAAATCTCTCATCTAACATATTAAAAATAATGAATTTAGCCATGATATCCACATACTTTTTATGAAAACTGTAAGAAGCAAAAAAAATATCACAACTAATTTAGTTTGTTGTTATTACAAGAGTAACTTAATGAGATGATAGACATTCAACACGTAAATATGAGACTTGAGTCTGACGTTCCTGGAGGGCTCATTTTGTTTAATTTACCCTTTAATAAGAGTTGCAAGATTGGCCTGATTAAATTTATTTCTTTTATTTGTAAACATTTGCATTGTAATGTCCCAGATAAGTTCATGGCAATCCTGTGTATATATTCATTTCATTTTGTTTAAGTAACACTTCTTGTAACTGAATGTTTCACATGGGGTTATATAACTCAATTTTAGCACTTGGTAAAATTTTAAAATAAAAAGTGCATTGTCTTATTTTTTTCCCCACTGGGTTTTACATTGCAGTCTCTGTCTTTCTCTCTATCCCTTTAATTGTCCATTAAATTCTCTAACTTCATCTTAGAAGTTTATCACTTTTCCAACTGTGTCATTTAACTTCTTTTAATTTTATTGTTCAGGTACTCTGACATCACTTCGTGCTTCGTGTCACCTCTCAGTGTCATTTCTGAAGGTTATACTTACTTTCAGCCATGTTTTCAAACTGACTATACCTTCCATTCCAGTTCTGTCACAAATGCCTTCCCTTTTTCTAGTTGACGGCTTCATCTCCACATTCTTAAACAACTGTATCTTCTCCATGCGGATGGCTGTGACATATCCAAATGTTCCAAATAGGTTTTCAAGCTTTACACTGTGATGTACTTCTTCTGAATCCATTTTATTTCACATCCAAAGGCATTAAAATTATATCCGCACGTATACTGGTAAGAAGAGATGTCTTAATTGTCATCATGGTGATGTTTATGAAGTAAGTATGTAAAGTTAGTCTGCCAGAAACAAACTCTTAAGTTTCTGTGAGTAATACCCTTTGCATTCTAACAAGTGGAAAATGATAGATACAGACCATTAACCTAACACAGCATGATCAGTTTAGTTTCTTTTCTTGTATCTGACATATCTGAGAAATGTAAGATGCAAATTCTGCATTTTACATAATGTTGGAGAAAAAGAGTATTCATGAGAAAAAAGTAGACTCTAAGCCTTTAGGGATGAATCATTAGAACTAATCCTCAAATACTTTAGTTAGGTAGGTTTAAATCACCTTATCAACGGGAACTTACTTCTTCCCTATCAGTCTTTTGCAAGTTAAACATATGCTCTTCAAGGCACACAGGTATATTAGCTCTTGCTTGAAAAATAATAGAATTGCTACAAGTTGCTTATGAGGGCAAACATATTCACAGGGATCCTGACATCCAGTGAACCAATATACTGCATGGTTATACGTGTATGCGAAGATGCAAAGTGTCTTTTTGTTTTGTTAATTTGTTTGTTCTCGTAGTCTAGCGATTGTTGTTTGAAGCCTTTGTATCTCAGGCTAGTGAATGAGGGTTGCGAAGAGGGCACAAGTTATGGTGTCCTTTTGTTGCACAGTGATGGATCTATTGCTCTATTTTTGCTTTTTTGGTCGTGTCAGCAGTGACTTGAGAAACTGCAAGTCGCTTCTGGTGTGAGAGAATTGTCCATCTGCAAGGACATTGCCCAGGGGACGCCCGGATGATTTTTGATGTTTTTATCATCCTTGTGGGAGGCTTCTCTCATGTCCCCGCATGAGGAGCTGGAGCTGATAGAGGAAGCTCATCCGCCTCTCCCCGGATTCGAACCTGCGACCTGTCGGTCTTCAATCCTGCCAACACAAGAGTTTAACCCACTGCGCCACCGGGGGCTCCTCTATTTTAGCTGCCATGGAAGCATGATATGGAATCCTGGAGTTTTCTGCCTGAGAATTTTAAACACCCTTCTCTAAACTGCAAATCACAGTTTGAAGGAAAATGAAGGAGGAGGAGATACAACTGAGGATTTTTTTAGGTTTAGAAAAATGCTTGCATGTATCTTTGTTTCTTCTAGACAAAGAAGCTGACACAGCTAGAGTTACACCCAGTATGTCTCTACTTCCTTGACACATCAAAGGCCTTTCAATAGCAAGAAATCTGGAAGGAGTCTGTATAAAGCAGACTTTTGACATCTAGTCTGGAAAGATAATGTAAACATCAGGTCAAGGATGATAATTGCATGGAAGGTTTTCCTGACACATGTGTAATATATCGTAACCTGGTGTCCTCCATATTAAAACGTACAATACTGAGCACAGTACTTTCATTCAAATTCTAGTAAGTCAGAGTGCAGAAAGAAATGTGTTTCTTTCAATAACGTTGGATCTGTAGTTCATCAGCATGAACTTCTAATTTCTCCTGGAATTACTGGGGAAAGCAATTCAGTTTCCTTGGGATGGAACAATTGCAGTTAACATAGAATCATATTCCTATATCTGTTGGTGGTGCAATGGGCTAAGCCAGTGGTTCACAACTGGGCCCACCAGATGTTTTTGGCCTTCAACTCCCAGAAATCTTGACAGCTGGTAAACTGGCTGGGATTTCTGGGAGTTGTGGGCCAAAAACATCTGGGGACGCCGGGTTGAGTACCACTGGGTTAAGCCCATGTGCCGGCAGAACTGAAGACTAACAGGTCAGTGGTTTGAATCCAGGGAGAGCGGGTTAAGCTCCTAATGTCAACTACAGCTCCCCATGTGGGAACATGAGAGAAGCCTCGCACAAGGATGGTGAAACATCAAACATCAGGGCATTCTTGCAGGCGGCCAATTCTCTCACACCAGAAGCATGTAAGTGTTAGACGAGGAGCCTCTCAGGAAAAGAAAACAACAACTGTTGATCCTACTTTATTTTATTTCGTTTTCTTTATATCTTGTCTTTCACCCAATATGGTACATATAAAAACAAAGTGCATCTAAAATTGTTTAAAAGGTAACCAATTAAATAAGCCATTCTGTTTAAAACAGCACTAATTTAAAACAGTTTGAACACATTTAAAACATAGCAATGAGATAAAAGTACAGCACCTCTCATTAAAAGGCCCTTCTGCAAAAGATAGTTAACAGCCCAAATCTGGTCTAAATAAAAAGTTATTTCCCTGCTGGTGGAAAGAGCATAGCGATGGAGGCAACAACTTTCTGTGGATTGACGTTTAGTATGTGTTCTTACTAAATGTAGCTATGATATTGATAGGACCAAACAAAGGCTCTTGACAGAAGAACTCAATCCTAAAATAGGTTCCTATTAAGAGATACCATCTCACAGGTAGTATGGAGCCAAGCCCTATAGAGCTTTATGAGCCAATTCTGATCAGTAGGCCATAAAGCCATTGCAAGAAGGGACTTATATGTAACTAGCTCCAGTCAGCAGTCTGACAAGCATTTTGGACTTACTGATGTTTTCAAACAGTGTACAAAAGCAACCACAGTAATCGAAATGAGATGAAATGAACAGAGGTGTCAGTATAGCTGAAGCTAACATGAAGTACTAACACAATTGCATACCCGGGTTTTGAAGAGTCAAGCATGCCAAGCCCAGGAGTGGATTAATAGATCAGGTAGTCTAACTTTTATCACTTTTGCATTTCTTAGATTTCCTACAGTCTCAAGGTCTTTCCATTCCAAATATGAAAAACTTTTAAAGGAACTGAACTAAAAAATACCCAGCTTTAATTTGATAGGCCCTTCTCATAGCACAGTCACAGATGTGCAGAAATATGTATGCCAGAATAGGCTGGAGTGAAAATAAGGTCCACTCTGTAAAAATGTAGGAAGGCAAATCCACTGATGCAAGATATAAAAGCATAACACAGCAAGCTCTTCTCTTGCAATTTCTTATCCTACCTTTTCCTGTTGCTGTTGCTAGAGCTGCCAAAGCAGAAATGCTCTTAAATCTCTTCTAAATCCTACTACAGAGAAAGTGATGAAGAGCTAAGATACCAGGGCTCTTTCTAAACCAGAGAAAGGTAAGTCTTTGTCACAGCAGGCTTTATCAGGCCCACCTTTAACTGTGCATTTTCCGACTTTAAGTCACTGGGGAAAAGTACTCTATCCTTTCCCCTTCATTAAGCTCCCTAGGCACTTTCTCTGTCCCCAAGGGACAAACACCCTGCATTTGAACATCTGAAAAAAATACTGTTCAATATCAGTTTCTCTTTTTTCCCAAATAGCAGGTGATTCTCCTTCTCACAATTGGTTGCTTTTTCATGCTTACTTTCCTTCTGTGCTGCATTGCACCAATGACACCTGTTGATTTTATTATCAAACTTGTCTAATTTTCAGATACTTTTGACTGCATCTGTAATTTCTGAATTTCCTTTAAAATAATTAACCAGACAAAACGTCTATTTTACTTATATAATTTTAACCGCTTCATCTCTTGGTATAAATGTCTAGACATATTTCCTCTCTAAATAAGCAGCTTTACATTGTATTTTTTAAAGAGTCAACAGCTCAATTAAATCATTCACAAGAAGCATGAAACCATTCAGATAAGTAGGTCCTGCTCTGCACATTGGTTCAGGAGTTGTAGATCAGGTCAGAATGTATCGGACTATAATGGAGCATCTCTTGCTATGATAATATGTTGCCTTGATGCTCAAGATTGTTGTGGGTACCCTCTAGGAAAGTCTTGAGTAAGAAACTGAAAGGGATCTGTATACATATGTCTTCTCCATTCCATCTCACGCAAAGTGTCTAAGCATGAAAAAGCCTATGTTCAACTACCTTTCCCTTGGAGAAAAAAAAAACAAATATTCTGTTTTTTCATGATAGGAGACAGCTTTATGGAGGTCTTACCATCTCAAATAATAATCATGGGTCCTCCTTTCAGATTTATCCCTATTCTCACAAATAGGTAAGGCGTTCAGAAGGAAGAGTTAGGCTCCTTCTACACTGCCATATAATCCAGATTATTAAAGTAGATAATCCACACTATCTGCTTTGAACTGGGTCACCTGAGTCTACATTGCCACATATTCCACTTCAAAGCAGAAAATGGGATTTTATTCAGCTGTGTGGAAGGGGCCTCAGGTGCTTCCAAACAGCATCAAATCACAAGTTTTAAACAGGGACAAAAATCCCAGGACTTCAGAAGAAGTCCACATACAGACCTGTTGGTTCCAGGATTTCTGCCTCCACTGTCCAGACTTGATGCTTTGTTGTGAGATTTAGAGGATCCCAAGATGGCCACTGTGGGACTTCCACCAGAAACTTTGGCAGTTATTTTAAAAAACTTTCAAAATGTGGATATGTGGAGAATCACTGCAGCAATTCACTGCAAAACTTCCACTCTTTGTCCTGGCCAGAGAAACTGTGCCCTCCAGACATTTCATGAAGTATCTGCCATATAAAGTTTTCACATTTATTCAACCGTCACCTTCTTTTTAGAAAATGACCAATCAGGGAAAAAAAAACATCTAAAGCCCAGGAACAAACTTAGATTTTAAAAAGCTCATGATTTCTGATTACAGGAACATACAGACATTCGAAGATGCAGTTATTCAGCTCAAAACCATGGTATTTCCACACCTGGAAATCTCTTCTCTTTTGCCTTTTGTAGCGATTCTGTGTTTACAGGGAATGGCGTCTGACCATACTCCTGTTTGCTACGGAAGCTTCTGGGATAAAGGTACTGTCTGGGTGGGTCCTCAGTTATCCTATGGAGTTTGCCATTTTCTAGAGGTTGGATGGTTATCTGTTGGGAGTGCTTTGATTCTGCAAGGCATAGTGATGGATTGGTTGGATCTTGTGTTCTTTTCCAACTCTTGTGAGTCTGTTAGCAGTAGCTGGGGGGAATTTGCTAGGACAGAGTTCTTGATAATGCATACTTGAGCTTGCATGTTATGTGCTGCTCTTGGCGGTTTAGCTATATTGGTGTCTCAGCTCAAGTTCTGTTCTCACCTCTTAGCCCTATCACCACCACAGAGACTTCTAATTGAGGCTGATTTTTGCTGGCATTTTTGGTCATAGCCTTGAGAATGAAGCTGAAATATGACCCCCCCCCCCAATTCTATGTTTCAGAAACAGATTTTTTTGAGATGTGTGTGAGAGAGATACCAGTTGTTCCTATTTTCTGGCCCCCAATAACAATAACTAAAAAACATAAAAAACCAATACTAGTTCATTCCTAGTTGGTGTAATCCATAGTGAGTACAGAGACTTTGGTCCCCAGAACTGCCAGACATGTCTGTCTTTGATCTAGGTAAAGAATGGTAACTAAAAGTAGAATTAGACAAGTACAAGTAGCATCAGCTTAGAAAAAAAATGTAAAAAACCTATACCAGAGCTTCTGGAACAATAAGGGATGTAAGGGAATGAATGTGGCTGTTGTTGCTTCTGGGGATGTTCCTAGCGCTGAGTGTCGAAGCCAAATGAGTAGCAGAAAGCTCTGTTCTTCTCAGGGCTTTTAAATGTTTTGCTGGCTGCTCGGTGTGTTTTGATCTGATTGATCCTGACCCTTTTTCTTCTCAGTTATTGCTCCCTTTTACCTCCTCCTCTTTTTTGCCGTATTTCCTAGTGAGGCTCTTTCTATGGCAATTGATTCTCTCACTTTTGCCCCTTCATTCTGATTGCCCTTGGCTTGCTTTCTTATTCAATGCTTCTTTTCCTTTACTTGGGCTGCAAAGTGTTGATATCTTTTCCCAAGAACACCTTCATCCATTTCCACATACATTTCTGCTTCCTTCTTTTAACTTTTGCTCTCTTTCTCTCCCCCCCCCCCCCCCCTGGATTTTTCTAATATATTACAACTCTTCTCCTCCTTGCCACTTCTTTCCCACTTGTTGCTACCTCGATGCCCTCATCTTCCAGCTTTTAAAGGTAAATGTCTGGATTAATACTTTCCATTATGGTGTTTCAGTATTTAGAACAGGGATGGGCATTGTTTCTTGCCCCATTATTACACATCCAATCCTGCCCCATCTCAAATCACTTTGCAAAAACATTCAGAATCCATTCAAAACTCTTTGCCGGTTTTGATTTTTTTATATGAAAGGAAGAATTCAGAAATTTTACTTCCTCAGCTTCTTGATCTGTCCCAGGTCAATAGAAATTGAATGCAGAATATTCAAGCCATTTAAATTACTCACTTACTCAAGACCATCATGTTTCAAAAGAAATGGCTGATAATAAGCCTCAAGATGTGGATATATGCAATGTTGTTTACTAGTTGTATGCATGAATGCTTTCATACATTTTAGTTCAATGAGGCTGTCCTTCCAGAGGATTATGTATGTTTTTTTTTTAACAATCTGAATGCCAGACCTTGGTTACGATCATTTTCTTTATGCTTGCAAATTCCTAATATCTATTATTTTCAGAGTGCTTCTTCCCCTTTTTATTTCAAATAAAATCAAACAGCACTTGTTTTCTGGTGAGGATGAACACAATTGAAAAAAGTGGTATTTTCTGTCGAGCTACTCTTTGTGACAGATTTAATGGTATGTGTGTATGTGAGTGAAGATGAGCATTATCTTAGCATTTTCTGGCAACTTTGCAAAGTTTCAGAAATAAACAATGGCAAAAATGTAACCTATAAGATTCTTTGATGGTGCAAATGGATAACAAGAATTTTTCTAAAAGCAAAAGAAAAAATAAGCTGTTTTAGATTGGTTTTTTATTATTCTTTGGCTTCAGATTTCTTTCCGTTTATGTATTATTAAGAAAATACCTTATATCAAGAAATGGCCTCCTAAAATCTACAGAGATACTCGCAGGAACACCTTAGCAAGTTTTGTTTTTGGGTTGTCTCAGGAGCGACTTGAGAAACTGCAAGTCACTTCTGGTGTGAGAGAATTGGCTGTCTGCAAGGACGTTGCTCAGGGGACGCCAGGATGATTTGATGTTTTTATCATCCTTGTGGGAGGCTTCTCTCATGTCCCCGCATGAGGAGTTGGAGCTGATAGAGGGAGCTCATCCGCCTCTCCCCGGATTCAAACCTGCGACCTGTTGGTCTTCAGTCCTGCCGGCACAGGCGTTTAACCCACTGCACCACCGGGGCTCCTACCTTAGCAAGTGAGAGTCCATAAGTGGCAGGTTAAAACCCAGAACGTCAATCAGTGGCTGATACCGGATGAGAAATTCCCCCCTGGGCACATGAAAGACTGGGCGACTTGGAAGGTGCTGAACAGGCTGCAATCTGGTACCACGAGATACAGAGCTAACCTTAAGAAATGGGGCTACAAAGTGGAGTCCCTGACATGCTAGTGTGGAGAAGAGCAAACCACAGACCACTTGGTACAATGCAGTCTGAGCCTGCTACATGCACAATGGAGGACCTTCTTACATCAGAGGCACTCGAAGTGGCCAGCTTCTGGTCAAAGGAAATTTAGTACAATGCCAAGCTTTTAACTTTGTTTGTGGTTTTTGTATGCATTATAACCACATTCTCAATTTGCTTCTGACACGATAAATAATAAATGAATTATTAGTAGAGAGAAAAAATCAGGGATCACAATCCTATGGAATGATTTTGTTTCTTTTTCCCTCCCTAAGCATCAGAGAAAATTTGTAGTCATTCTTATGAAAAGCATTTCCATAAAGACCCTATTGCATCTCACCAGGCAATATAAAGAACCTGATTCATCCTCCCTTACTATGTGGTATGGATTTCTTTCTCAAAACACCCTCAGCATTAAGGTAATAAATATTTTAAACCATTGAAAGTTATTGTTGTTTTATTACCCTGCTGGTAAAAGTACACTATCCAACTATTTCACACACAGCACTCTGAAAAAACAGTTTCTGGAAATAAGCAGTTTCCATGGAAACCAATGTAGGAAGCTTACTGTTTTACTACAACACAATTTGGCATACTATGAGGTCCCTTGGAAGTAGTCTTAAGTCCCAGAAGAAAGCAAGCCTGAAGGATTGACAGTCTACAATCTTACTAGCTAATACTTCTAGACAACTTGTCAAATTGAATGTGTTTAATTAACTCTTTCTCTAACTCTTTCTTAGGATTGCTAGTCTTCTTTTTGGAGAAACCCAAGGGATCCTAACAAACTCCTGCCTATAGTATGGAGAAAGCTCTGGCGCTAAATGCTGCAAAATTCTACTTTGGCTTGAGGAGTTTCTTGGAAAATTCAATGGGACTTAATGCCAGAAAAATCAACAAACTAAGCACATTAATTTGCGAAGATTCCATCCAGAGGTTCCTCATGGCATCACTTTAACTGCCATGGCTTACTGTGTTAATAATAATAATAATAATAATAAGTTATTATTATTATTATACTCAAACAAAAACACAGTATGTCACAGCAAACGAGATCTATATGCTGTATTTCATATCACAAAATCACAAGTCAAACACTTCCCAAGCATCTAGGACTGTGTGATGTATTTGCGAATGATGCATGCAGATCTAAGTAAGGTGGCCTTTTGCAGTTGACAGATCGTGATTTTGTCAGTGTTTATTGTTTCCAAATGGCACCCAATGGATGGCACCTTGTTATGGGGGGGTTTTAACTGCTCCGAGGATGCTGAGGGCTATGCTGGTGGTAGTGTAACTACCAGCAGGTTCAACCAAGTCAGAGAGGTCTCAGCTGAAGAATGGAACTAAGAGCACCTAACCCATTAGCATTATGGAGAAACAAGCCAAAACGAAGTCTGTACTGGCTCAGTTGACGTCCAGGATAAAAAGGACCGTGGTAGATTCTGGACATCCATCGACAAGTGGGCTACAGAATCAAAATACAAATGAACAATATCAGAAGTGGGAGAAATATACAATGCCAGAAAACTGCACAATTATGAAATGCTATTACATTTTAGTGGTAATCGGCATACTGGGTGCCGTGCCAAAAGATCTCAGCCGGCATTTGGAAATAATAATAATAATAATAATTATTATTATTATTATTATTATTATTATTATTATGTATACCCACTTTATCTCTCTCAAAAGAAACTCAAAGCTGCTTAACATAAAAGCATCAGCAAACAATTTAAAATATACAAATATGCAAACATTAAAACAGAATTAGTTATAGATAGTATTAAAAACAATTCATATTAAATCCAACAAAACATTTAAAACCAAGTAGACCCTGACATGATCTTTAAAACCTTCCTCTTTAAAAGCCTGTCTGAACAAGAAGGTTTTAGCCCACCGCCAGAAGGACAGCAGGGAGGGGGGCTAGTCTGGCTTCCCTGGGCAGGGCGTTCCAGAGTTGAGGGGCAGCCACCAAGAAGGCCTGCTCTCTCATTCCCATCCACCTAGCTTGAGATGGAGGTGGGACTGAAAAAAGGGCATCTCCTGAAGATCTCAGGACCCAGGCAGGTTCGTACAAAGGGATGAAGTCAGCCAAATGTCCTGGACCTGAATAGTGTAGGGCTTTAACCAGCACTTTGAATTGCACCTGGAAACAGACTGGCAGCCAGTGGATCTGCTGCAACAGGGGGGTTGTACGCTCCCTGTAGCCAGCCCCAGTGAGCAACCTGGCTGCAGCTCTTTGTACCAGCTGACGTTTCTGAGTACTCTTCAGAGGCAGCCCCATATAGAGTGCTTGACAATAATCCAGATGGGATGTAACTTAAGTATGTATCACCATGGTAAGATCTGGCTTTTCAAGGAATGGGCACAGTTGGTGCACAAATTTTAATTGTGCAATGGCTTTACTGGCCACTGCTGACACCATGGCCTCCAGGTCAGTGCTGAGTATAGGAGGACCCTCAGATTGTGGACCCATGGGGAGTATGAGCCCATCCAGCACAGGTTTGATCCCTATTCCCTGATCTGCATTCTGACCAGAAGTACCTTCTTGTTTGCATTAAGTTTAAATTTGTTTGCACTCATGATGGAAACAAATCTGATGACAGACATTGGTTTAGTGTCAGAACAGCTTCCTTTGCATTAGGTGGAAAGGAGTAGTAGAGTTGTGTGTCATCCATACTGTATAGAGATGGCACCATACTCAAAAACTTCCATATGATCTCTCGCAGAGGTTTCATGTATATGTTAAATAGCATGGGGACAAACTGGAACAGTGAGGAACCCCCAGGTGCTAGGGGTTTGAACAGGAGTCTGCCAGCACCACCTTCTGGGTATGGTCCCCCAGGAAGAATCAGAGCAACTGTAAAACAGTGCCTCCCAGTCCCATTCCAGCAAGACAACCCAGGAGATACTATGATCAATGGTACTGAAAGCTCCTGAGAGATCCAGGAGAACCAACAGGGACACACTCCACCTGTCTAGCTCTCTGCGGAGGTCATTCATCAAGGCAACATAGAAGCTATAACTTCTATAATTTGATGGCAGTTAAATAATAAAATGCATTGTCTGCAATGTACACCCCTAGATTCAAATGTAAATGATGCATGTTGTTTTGTTTGTTTGTTCATTTGTTTTTTAAAAAACATACATATCCAGCTATCCATCTATGGGCAAAAAAGCCTTCAATTGAAGGGTCAAGGCATTGACCAATTTATTTCTATACCAAAATAGCCCACAAAATGGAAGCTGCGGTGTCTGACTTAACTTTTGCAACATCTTCAGCATAAGAAAATTGGTAGCTTTTCTGGGCATCCATTTCAAAATGTTCAGCGGCACAGTAATATAAGAAATGGAGCCCCGCTGTATCAGATCAACAGATCTGCAGTAGGCATGGAAATGCCTTATATTTGATGGGATGAAAAATATAGGGCAGTATCTTATGGTGGCCTGGTGAAATGGCACAATCCAGCATAATCTCCCTCACATTATCTCCCCCATACACCCTTCAAAACAAGATCCGTTGGGTTGATAAAACCTTTCAAGTTTTTTTTTTCAGAGGATGCAGAAAGTGGAAGGGAGGAGAAGTGAAGAATTTTCCACTGCAACTATCAGCAGAATGATGGATTTATCCCACATGCTACTGTAGTCTGTGTGAGTTAAGTGTGTGCGTATGTTTACATATATGTGCATTATGGACTCAAGTGTAGTTTATAGCTGTATTTCGCAATAATATTAACATTCTACTTCAACAATAAAAGAGAAACTACTTCCCTCTATTCTTTCACTTTAGGTCATTCAATTACTTACCTGGTTAAAACTGATGTGTTTTTCTCTCTAGTATTTCTGCACAAAGAGCAACATTAGTTTGTGATGCCATCAAAGGGGAAACAAGAAATGATTGTACATTTTTTTCCAGCTGATGTTGCTTGCCTTTATTTGAGTGAAATAAATGGTGTGGGGCACTGATATTTCAAATAAAGTGGACATTCAGGGCTGATGTGAAACAAACCAGTGGTATTTATCCAGGTTCTTTAGGCTCTTATGCTTTGCTTTCATTTAGAAAAACAACACAGCTGTAAAAACTGAACACAATTATTTCTATGCTGTCTGCTTCTTGCTAAATGCTAGCACCTTCTCGCAGCAAGGTTGTATTTTTCTATCATAGTCATTGCACTAAAATGGAATTTATATGAGGATCTTCTTATGTAGCTTCTACCTAAGCTACACATTTTGATTCGTTTACTATGTTCAGCATGTGTTATAAATATATACATGTACATCTTTCTTATTTATTTATTTATTATTTATTATTGGCATTTGTACCCTGTCTCTTCTCAACCCCCGAAGGGGGACTCAGGACGGCTTACATTAGTAACGGTGCAAGACTGCTGCATCACAATTACAATAATATAACACAATCAAATACAAAACAATCATGAAAACCAATACAGATAACATTAATTAAAACAATAAAACAAAGTCACAATGTCATCTGCCACAACGCCATTCCAATCAATGTCAATTATGGTGCAAATTACGTCTGCTGCCTGAAGGCCTGGTCCCAAAACCACTATTTTAATTTTTTTCTGAAGGCCAAGAGGGATGGAGGCAATCTTATTTCATTTGGGAGTGCATTCCATAGGTGGGGGCCACAGCCGAGAAGGCCCTGTCTCTTATCTCCCCCAAATGCATTTGCGATGTTGACGGAAGCGAGAGCAGGGCCTCCCCGGATGATCTTAGGTTGCGAGATGGGACGTTCCTCTTAGTATGAGGAAACACACAACACAGTTCAGAAAGGGCAACATAAGTTCAATAGGCTTAAATTTGAAATTGTCCTATAAATCATGGCATTTATACTGTCACAATTAATGGTTCTCTGTATCCATAAATGGCATTACATATTCAGATGGCAAACGTGCTGAACATAAGGTGTGCTATACATTTGGAAACAGGTGGCTCTACATGACTTCAGTATTTATAATGGACCTAAAATTTCTAGGTGGTATACAAAAACTAGAAAGAAAAAGGTCTTGCCTTCTGCTTGTATTCTAAATGCAAAAAATAAGTTCCTTTATGGAAGAAAGGAAAGAAACTCAACCAGGGAAAGGCCTGAGTTAGAAATATAAACGGATACAAAAAAGAAGTATAAAGCATATACACATATGCTTCTCCATTCCATCCCATGCAAAGTGGGCATGAAGAAGCTACTCTTCTCTTTTTCTGGAAGATGTAATTTTTCATTCATTTCTTCTTGACACAAGCAACAATATAATTTAGGTGTTTTTGAAGACTTGATGGTTATGGGTGTATCTGAGCTCCATTCCTCTGCACTGCCAGAATGGATCCCTGCCAGTAGTCCTATATCATCTGATGGACTCCGTGCTGGCAGTGCAAATGTGATGAGGTTGAAAATTACCCTTGTGTAGGAAAGGCCAAAGCTGATGGACTAGTCAAACCTCTTGACTCTCGATGGGCTTAAGAGTATTCCCAAACTGTGTGTACACTCCCACAGACAGTATTTTATTGGGAATTAGTTTATTGGCTCCTTTCATCCTGTCATTTACATCATCCAGTCATTGTTCCAGCACCTACATAGTCCTAGCCTACTTCTAAAAAACTTTTCCTTATAAACAGTCCATTCCAAAAGGTCTTGAAAGATAGACAGAATTCCGGTAATGTGGTTCTGCACAAGAAATATCATGCCATGTAACACATATTATTTCATACTATGTGTCATGTCTCTGCAAGAGCTTTCATTGTTTACCCCTATTTCAGCCCTTTTTAGTTAGAGAGAATTAGTATTTTGTGTATAGTTTTGTAGGAGGTCTGTTTAGATTGCCTCTTTCCCTTTGAAGCCCCTATCACCCTGTCCTTTTAAAAATCCCATCGGGGGCAGAGCCTCAGACAAGGCACTTCTGGTTCTTGGAGGAATCAGCCTTTTTTGTAATGGGAAGGTGAAGAGAGATGAAGGCCGGTAGGTCTACAAGTAGCACATCCAGTCGGAGCTTGAAAGGGAGAGACAGTGGAGGGTCCAGCCCAGGAGGTGGAAAGAAGCTGTTCCTTGAAAACACCAGCAAGATCCAAGGACACTGAATCAAAGCGAGTACTGAGACAGATGTGGATTAATTGGAAAGAGGGAGGAGGTAGTGAAGGAAGGGGATGAAAGAGGGAGTGAAAGAAGAACAGGGAGCTCAGTTAAATTTGACTTGTTGGCATGTCTGAAATAAAGGATTACCGGGAATATTCCAAACAGCTGTTTGAGTCCTGTTTGTTATAAACAACTGATGGAATGGATTACCATGCTTATGATGTCCCCCTGCCTATGTATAATGCTGGACTCTCTCATAGAGCTGTATTCAAATCTAGTCAGTTAAATATTGAGACCATGTTAGAGACAGTTGAAAATTATAAAAGAAAGAGACAACAAAAAGAAATAGATTTAAGAGCCTTGGTTCTGCCAGAACTGTATCTATCTCTCAAACACTTTACTTCTCCTCAGGAGGAGAGAAAGTAAAATTCTTGTCACTTAATAAACTCTTGT
Source organism: Anolis sagrei (assembly GCF_037176765.1). Classification (NCBI taxonomy): domain Eukaryota; kingdom Metazoa; phylum Chordata; class Lepidosauria; order Squamata; family Anolidae; genus Anolis; species Anolis sagrei. The sequence continues at coordinate 129,494,893 of NC_090025.1, read as the reverse complement.
ATGATTCAACTATATAGTCTCTGATCTGTTCCTGGCACAGCCAGTTCACCTTTCAAGTAGTGAGTGTGGTCTCTATCCATCTCTCTCTGGCCTGGATAGCATGGGGGCAGAACACTATGTATATTTCAGACTGTATTGCTATGACACAATGATGGTTCCTCCACTCCTACAATCTATAGAAGTCTGATCATCCTTTGCCTTACTCCTGTCAGTTTGATTTTGTTTGATTTTTTCATGAATTGCCATATTTGTCATCCAAGCTGCCAAGATTATAAAAACCAGTTCTATCCAGTAGTCAGTAAGCCTGTGCAACAAATGAAAAAAATGTTTCAATGCTCATTACTAAACTAGGGGGGTATGGACAATAATTTCTAAAGTGTTTCTAAAATACTCTTAGGGGTCTGTATCATAACTGTAATGATATAATGGAATTTTATTGCTTTTTCAGTAAGTAATAGCACAAGGGGGGAGCTTCTGGGGTGCCTTTCTTAACAGGACTATTTCACTGAAAGACACCAGAAACCATCCTTTTAGAGAACGAACATGGGTTTTCCCCCACCAAAACTTTCCGGGAGAAGAAGGAGGAGGAGGAGGAGGAAGAGGAAGAGGAGGCACAAGGTGGTAAGCAGAATTTGGGGAAATGAAGTTTGGGAAGGCAAGAACCCCTGTGGCAGAGAATTCAAAAGGTCCCACCCTAAACTACATTTCCAAGAATTCTGCACACTTCAGAATACTGGGGCTGTCCTCATTAAAGCCTCAATGTGAGTGTGGTCTCTATCCATCTCTCTCTGGCCTGGACATATGCCTGAAGAGCTCATTCCTTGCCTGGCCATACATTCAGAAATAAATCATCCACCTGCTCTGGGCCCCCCTCACCACTCCCTTTGGGGAAAGAGCAGTGTTTCTCCCTCAAGTCTGAGTCTTGCCCTGGAAAGATTAGGCAGCACTGGCTTTAATGGTATTTGTGAATTAATTGCATAAATCCAATGCATTCGATTTATGTATAACATTTTATCAATCACTTGTATGCCCATGAAACAATTACGATGGAAGTAAAATATTGCCCGATTTTCTAGCTATGAATGTCAGAATTTCGTTTCTCAACAAGAAAAACTTATGATAAGATCACTATAAGTTGGAAATACTTGAAGATGCATAATCTAAAATAGAGAATGTTGTTATTTCCCAGTTTTTTATTCCAATTTTTTAATTTGGAAAATTGTCTAATGGTAAAAGATGTGCAATGATACAATTCCATCACTATATAATTTTGAAAATAAGGAAAGGTGGAAAGCAAGAACATATTATTTCCAGCCCATCCAACATTAGCCAGCCAATATAATCATTCCCAAAGAACAGGGACCAAAATGATAAACATTCGCCACTGCATTTAAAAAAATAACCATCTCTCTGTATATATTTATCCTGAGAGAACTGGGTATGTTTAGCTTGGAAAAGAAAAGGTTAAGAGGAAAAATGATAGGTAAAGGTAAAGGTAAAAGTTTCCCCCTGACATTCAGTCCAGTTGTGTCCGACTCTGGGTGTTGGTGCTCATCTCCATTTCTAAGCTGAAGAGCCGGTGTTGCAGGCATGACTGCATGGAGCACCGTTACCGGAAGTCGGAGTGGTACCTATTTATCTACTCACATTTGCATGTTTTTGAACTGCTAGCCAGGGCTAACAGCAGGAGCTCATCCCGCTCCTTGGATTCGAATCTGTGACCTTTTGGTCAACAAGCTCAGTAGCTCAGTGGTTTAATGGAGCCAGTTTGTTTTCTGTTGCTCCGGAGACTAGGACATGGAGGAATAGATTTAAAATACAGGGTAAGACTATTCTCCTGAATTTTGGTAAGAACTTCCTGACAGTAAAAACTGCTCAGCCTCAGAGTGTGGGACAGTTTTTTCTCTCTGAAGAGTTTAAACAGAAGCTGAGTGGCCATTTGTGGGGAGTGCTTAAATTACATCTTCCTACATGACAGGGGACTTATGCTCTTTTCCAGCTCTATGTTTCTGTAATTCCATTATTCCATGATTCTATTTTAGATAAATAGCACACATGGTAAATTCTACTGCAACTGGATGACTAGAACTAAATTGGAACAGAACAGTTATAGAACAAATCTCTTATTTTCCATTGTAATTTCTTCATACTTGCCATTCGGAAATAATTTAAATGATAGGAAGTACAACCAAATGGAATAATATGATGTATACATTATTTACTGCCAGCTCTGATTAGTTTTGTCAGTACTGACTGAAACAGGCTGGCAAATGCAACTCCACATTGCAATGGTACTAGTGGTGAGCATATTTGTCAGCCTTGTTTTCAAATCTCAGGGTTGTTGTTGTTGTTGTTGTTTGGCATCTTGGTTGTTTTTTTAATTACAAACTTTGGTGAATCCTTCAAACACAAATTGAAATCAATTGCTTTTCAATTTTCACTGAGCTAATTCAACAGACTTTTCAAAAAATTGTTTTCCCAGTTTGGAATTCAAGGTGGCTTACAACACTTTAAAAATATTCACAAGATACAAAAGTTAAGCAGTGGTTAATAAAGTATGCCAAAATTAAAACCAATCTGAAAGACAGACATTCTAAAAACAACCTCACAAGTTTTTGAGGAAAAACAAAGAAACTCCATAATAATAAAAATTACAGAAAATCCAGCACATATTTTAGGCCAGATGGATTTTGTACAATCAGTTCTCAAGAGCCCTGTCAAAACAGAAATTATCAGTGGAAATATGTATAGTAAGCTGGATACTTCTCTGTAAAGTGTTCAGCAGCTTTGGGGCAGCCATCAAGAATGCCCTTTCATATGTTCCCACCCAATATATGATACAAACCCACTATCAGTGAAGGATACCTCCTAAGACACACACCTTCTGTGGATACCTGAAACCATGGATAATAGTGAACCCTATGTTTTGACTATATCTGGCCTGGAAGCATAGCATAGAATGTTACTAGAGGACCTAGAGAAACCCATAAATACTTTCCTGGGAGAATATTTTTTTGGAGTAGATGTAAGCGAAACCATGGATATTGGATCTATGAATAAAGGGGTCATACTGTAGTGGGAGAGATTAAGAGAAATATTTTACCCAAATTTCATAAGAATTTGTTTATGTATTTATTTACTTTATTTGTATACCACTTTTTTATCCACAGTAGGGAACTCAAAGCCGTTTCCAACATAATCATGGCAAAATTTAATGACTCGCATACAGAAATCTAACATAACGATAATAGCATACAATAAAGAATAAAATCCTTGAAATGTCCTGGAAGTGAGTCATTAAAGGGTTTATACCCCAAAACCAGCACTTTGAATTGTGTCCAGAAATAGGAGACACTTATTTTGATATGCCACAGACCATGTTTTACCTACTCACGAGAATAAAATAAAACAGGTTTTTTATAGAGGAAATCTTATTCATCCCTAATGTGGTGGAAGTCTTTGCCTTGAATCTCAATCTTGGGGGGAAGTTGGGGCATAAATAAAATTGTTAATTGATTGAGTTAACACATCATGCAAAGGCCTGACCCTAGATGGATCACTGGGTTTAAAATTAGATGGGTTTTTAAAAAAATCATATTTTTTTACATCTTGAAATAAAGGAATTTGTGAATATTGGCAAATTCTTATATTAACTGAAAATCTTCAGCCATACCAAAGTAACCCCGAAGCAAGGAAGAAAGTACCTCAGCAGCTCCCTCTACTGGCAAGTCCTTGCATTGACCCAGTGCCTGGTCTGAAGCCTGCCATGTAAGTTCTTATTGAATCTACATAAGTGTCATTCAAGCTTGGATAAGAGTCTCATATAAATATCTTTACAAATGTGCATCCCTTATCCAGAATTCCAAAATATTCCAAAATGCCCACTTGGGCAGCTAAGACAGTGAACCTTTTCTTTATGATGATTCAATGTACACTTGCTTTGTTTCATTCATAAAAGCATTCAAAATATGGCATGTAAAATTACCGTATGGCAGCTATCTGCATAAGGTGCATATGAAACATAAAGAAATTTCATGTTTAAATTTGGGTTCCATCTCCAAGATTTCACAATGTACTAATATGCAAATACAAGTATTCCAAAATCTGAAAAAAAAATCCAAAATCCCAAACATTTTGAGTCTCAAACATTTATGATAAGGGATAGTCTGCATAAAAAGTAAAGAACACATGCCTAATAAATAAAGTTTTCTCCAGCTGTAATGCTGTGCAATATTTATTTATTTACCTATTTTTTATGACATTTATATGCCTCCTTTCTCAACCCCGAGGGGCACTTGGAGTGGCCTTTCAACATTGGCAACAATCTAATGCCATAAAAAGAACATACAGTTAAGTAATCATCCATGTTTAAAACCAAAGAATTAAAAATATCTCAACAATTAAAATCACATAGTCCAAGATTGTAATCTAGAGCCATTCCAGTTGTCATTGCAGATTCTACATTCATTTATTGCACTGCAGTTACTCTCTGAAGGCTTGATCCCATAGCCAGGGTTTTACTTTTTGTCTGAAGGCTAGGAGGGAAGGAGCTGATTGGATGTAACTGGGGAGGGAGTTCCATAGCCACGGAGTCACCACTGAGATGGCCCTGTCTCTCATCCCCACCAACTGAAGGAGGTGGGCCTGAGAATAAGGCCTCCTCAGAAGATCTTAATCTCTGAGATGGTTCATAGATGCATATTTAACAAATACACTGCATTTGTAACTTAATGTACAAGGTTTTGCAGCCCACAGTTCAACCTAGATAACAATAACAAAAGAAGAAGAAAAAATAAGGTTCCGTAATAAAAAAAATGCTGCATTGACTAAGTACTTCAGTTGGAGGCAGCAGCAATAATAATAATAATAATACTTTAATTACCCACCTCTCCTTGCGGCTCAAGATGGGGGTACAATATTTTTAAAAGAGTGAAGTAGAACAGAGCATCATTAAAATACACGTAACATATACACAGGTAAAATGCAGCTTCGAATTTACCAATAATACCAGGTTAAAATTCACAAGTTAACATTGACTGGGATATGTTGTACAGACATAAATTTCTTTTAAAATAAAATCTTTTAACACTTGGCCAGACCCCTTTTCCTACTTGCCCTCTGTCTAACTTGAAACGTTTAAGGAAAGAGAAAAGTGACAGAGCTTCAGTGTTGTGTTACAACAATAAACAATGCCATAAAGATTAAGCTGGGAATGAATAGGACAGTTCTCAAGCCATTTCTACCATGGATGTGGTTGTCTGACTAAAGGAAGCAAGGTAAATAACAACTTCCCCCAAAATCCTTTCCTCAGCATGTACAAACAGCAAAACAGATAGAAAAAGAGAAAGCAGATACACCTACCTTGCCAGCTAACCCCAATATGTTAAAAAGCATAGATTTTCCCACCAAAATCATAATAAAAGTGAAGGTTGGTGAAAAAAGAAGTTATCACGAGATACAGCTTGGAAGAAACACATAATGTAAAATGCCTTTTGTTTATTTATTGCAAAGCTTGTCTAATCTGGTTGCTTAATTTCACATATTTATACTGTTAGTTTTCAATAAAAAAACTTTTCTGAAACAGGTTGAACTGCTGTGCTTTCTTGCAATGTTGGATTCATTCAGTATTCTTTCCATGTTATTTTGCCTCTGGTCTCCAATTTAAAGAATTGTTAAAAGAATATGAACCAGAGCCAAGCAGCAAGACCATTTTGGCTGAAGGACAAAATATGAAGGCCTCTGTGAATTGAAGCCAGTGCTAAGCAATTCACACCAGCTCAGCACATGAAGAGTGAATGTGACTAGTGGTATTTAAGGGATGCCGACCTCTCTCTCTGCCTCTTTTCCAAGGTTTTGGTGAGAGATTGGATTTTGATTACCTTTACGTTGTTGTGTTTTTTTCTCTTCCTTCCCTTAATCCTCTGCTCATCCCTTCTTTCTGCTTAATTATCTTTTCTCCTCGTCCTTCTTCTCCATGTGGCTCCTCTTCTGTTCAGTCTTGGGACGTCCGTGCTTGAGAAGAAGGGAAGGTCTGTGCAGGGATTTCCACTTCACTGGTAGAGGGAGAGAGTCACTGGCTTTCAGAGAGGGGAGCATTGATTTCTGACACAGTGTCAGATATCTCAGTTCCAAGCTGTGTGGCTCTGGAGAAATCTCCTATGAAGGATCATGCAGAGAATCACAAGTGGAGTAGACATCAACACGTTTATTGCTCTGAATACAAGAGCTTCAACTACAGGCCTCCTATATAGTACTAACTACCATACCATAAATCATACATTCAGGTATCCTGGTGCCTTTACCATTTCAAAGCCTTCCCATATCAAAGCCCATTTCCTCCCTCACCTTTAGCACCTAGTGCCTTTACCATTTCAAAGCCCTCCCATATCAAAGCCCAGTTCCCCCCTCACCCTTGGCAGCTAAGTGTTATGGCTGCCCCGTTTGTCCTGCATTTCCTTTTGGCCCAATGTCCTATGGCATGTGGTTTGTGTCAGTTGTATGGCATGAGCTGGAGATCATGACATCCTGCTTGGGAGTGCAGTGGTGGCAACAATTGAGCTTTTTAAGGCTAGAGGCAGCATATGGTCTCAGTTCAAGCCGTGAAGCTTGGCAATCCCCCCTTTTTTCTTCCAGTAATTCTTCTCCACAGAGGCAAAGACACATCACACTTCCCACTCCAGATTATTGCCTTCTTTCCTCCTTTCCAGGCAGAATTCCGTGGATTTGGGGAGCTTTCTAGTGGGCCAATGGTGCAGCACTTAAGAGATGCAGCTTTGAGCAATATTTTGGAGCCCTTTTGTAACAGCTTTGTCATTTTGGCTGCCTCACTGGTTTTCTGCAAAAAGCGTAAGAAGTCACTGCCTAATCATTCCTCACACTGGTCAATTCTATAGAAAAAAAGTATTCCAACAGAATCGATAATTGGAATTTATTTGTTTAATAAGGAGGAGGAGGAGGAGGAGGAGGAGGAGGAGGAGGAGGGAGAATGGCTGGGTTATTGGAAAGGGATAATGAGTTGAAAAAGAGAGAAGGGGGGGCACAGAACCAGACTCATTGAGTTTCCTTTATCCTCATTGTGTTTTGCTAGTAACGCAATAGCAATTACTACAATGATAATATGTTAAAGTTATAATAACTTTATTTATGACCAAGATGGTTTTAAACGGTGTATTTTAATTTCATGATAGATGTTTTTAATGTTTGTGTATGCTCATATGAATTCTTGTCCTGGCATTGAATGTTTGCTGTGTATATGCTGTGCTCCACCCTGAGTCCCCTTCGGGGTGAGAAGAGCGGAATATAAATGTTTTAAATAAAAAAAATATTTGTACCCCACCTCCATCTCCCTGAAGGGACGCGGGGCAGCTAACATGGGGACAAGCCCAAGCAATTACAATAAAGCAAAATAAAATACATACAAGATACACAACAACATCAAATAAAAATGCTTATACAATAACATAAGCCAATATAGTAGTAACAATAACATAATAAAACAGACTATAAAAGCAGTACAAGAATTTAAACAAGGGTGGGCTCATTTAAAGTTATAAATAATAACTAAAATTAATAGCGTATTAACAAAATAATTGCAAGGATAACTGGTTATGACCTTTCAAGCTCTATACAGCTATTTGGCTGATCAAATCTCCCTGTACGAACTTGCCCGGGCCTTGAGATCCTCAGGAGGGGCCTTTTTCTCATTTCCATTTCTATCAGAAGCTCGTTTGGTGAGAACAAGAGAGTGGGCTTTCTTGGTGGCTGCCCCTCAACTCTGGAAATCCCTGCTCGGGGAAGCCAGAAGAACCCATCCCTTTTTATCCTTTTGATGGCAAGGTACAGCATTTTTATTCAGACTTTTAAAACAAACAGGGGTGCTGTATGCTGTTTGAATGATTTTAAACAGTTAAATGCTAATAGCCTTTTGGTGTAGTAATGAGGTAGTGGCAATAACTTGAGGAGGTGCCTCTAGTAAGGTGTTGGAATTGAGGAACCCAAGTTTAATCACTCAGCAAGCAATGTTAATGATTCAAAAGTAAAAAATGAATCAAAATAAGGAATTTATTTATTTATGTATTTACTACATTTATATCCCGTTATCTCTCACCCCAAGGAAGACTCAGTGTGGCTTACAATATGGCAATATTAAATGTTCCATGCAATGAAATAAAATACAATAAACTATATAAACAGATATAAATAAAAACATATAAGCACTGTAAAACTGTTAAAACCATGGTACCAAATCCAGAAGTCAACATTTGTTTTGCTACGGTTATGCCAATAGCATATTGCACTATTCAACGCCTGATCCCATAACCAGGTTTTCACTCTTTTCCTAAAATGAAACCCTAAACCATTTTAAAAATGTACACTTTATTTGTTTCGCTTTTTAATGTTTTAGATCCATTATCAAAACTAGGATCAAAAGAAGGATCATGATCTGTGGCCACAGCATGGTATACTTGATGGAGAGGCAGGTCTGAAACACCCAACTGGATTGAGCAAGATTGCTCAATCTTGATTGCTCAACTGGGATTGAGCAAGATGTTTAATGAGTGTGTGAGACCTCTTCTACATATGTTTGTTTCTCATTTGGGAATGATCTAGGCTCATTGAAAGTGAATGCATTTAGCTTAGGCCCCAGTATGATTTCCCTTATATTCTAAAATAATGGCCCGGAATCACAATAGCTTGGTCTGCTATGTTGCCTCACCAGATTTGGTGAGGTGAAGATGACCCAGAGAAACTCAAGAATGAAAGTGGAAATTGTATCATCCAGATACATTTCCCAGCAGCATGAGTTCTGAAGGTAGTATTCATCTTTTAGAGGAAGATAACAATCTGTTTTTGGGAGAGCTGGAAGCCATTTGGGCAGAAAGGGATTAGACAGATACCTATTCCTTTCAGGAACAGGTGTTTAGGGTAAGAATAAGAATCTGTGTACACCTTGTCACCCCCATTTTAGGTGAACATTGAGCTTTTATCATTGCCTCTCTAGATTGTGGGTCTTGAGGGTATGTGAAGAAGAGTTTGCTGTCTCTTATAAAGTTCTAGGGCTTTGTAGGAAATGCCCCTAGACTGGCCTTCCAGTAAATTACCATCTAAGGTGAGCAGCCCATGTATTTGGATTGTTATCAGACAATCAGGGTGGACTTGAGGTGGTTACAGATTGATAACTGCCCTTTGGCCTAGACCTGCATCACCCCATTTTAGTAGATATTCCAGGAATTAAACAAATAAATAGGTACAGATCATTAAAGGCCCTATTTATTATTATCCATGCTGGCCTCTTTATTTTATGACTGATATGAAAATCATGTCCAGAATTATAATTATTTCTTTAACTGAGATATAACTGCATACAGTTACGAGTGGTCCATCCAGTTTAGATATTGATGAATGGTTCAAATTTAATGACTGGGCAACTTTTAAACTTTGATCTCTGCCACTCATGGTTGTGTTCAATTATTCTGTTAATGTCTAGTATAGCTTCATCTGCAACACTCTATTTTGCATTCATAAATTTCTCTGTAGATTGTCATATAGCTTGTTTAGTAAGCATAAGTGGTTGGCAATAGCTAAGAAACATTGACCTCAATAGACTTCTTCAGTGTTTGCACACCATCATCTTAGTAAATAATCCAGTTAAGACACAGTATTAAGATTTATGTAGATTTTGTCCCATTGACTTTTTAGTACTTTGATTTAGCTGGCTTATGGATTGAGTTGCTAAGAACATTCAAGAGGAATTAGATACACAATGCTGTTAGAAATGGGGCAGGAAATACACACCACTGATAGAAGATAATTGTTTATTTGAACCACTTGACAAAGAAGAAATTGAACAGGGGTTCGCAGTGTTAACATCTGCTTAGAAAAGCAACAACAGATTTCTGGTTTGTGGAGAAAAAGATCTTGAACTTTAATTATGCCAGCATCACTTTTAGTTAATGAGCCAGTTCTTTGTATGGATCAATAATTTTCACAAGAGCTATCTTTATTTCTCTCCAAGGCTTCAGTGGCTGAGTGAGGCAGAACAGCACACATCCATAACTAAATTTGTTCATTCTGCCAAAACAGTTTCCACTGTCCAAGGGGGAGAGAGACAATTATCCTTCTTTTAAACCTGCATGTAAGCCAGACTTTTCAACAATGAGGACTGACTTGGCAGAGGTTTGTATGGATGTCCCTTCGAGTCACCTGTTAGCTTTTGGTGACTACATGAATTCAATGGAATTTCTTAGGCAAGGAATGCTCTGAGGAAAGACAACATGTACAATTCTGCCTGTGCATTCTATCTTCTTATGAGTGAAAATCTGTGCTTCTAACTATAAATTATCATCCTTGTTCCTCGACCTTACTTTATACAGTCAATGAAAGCCTAGGTGAGAACCGTGGAATCAAGTCAAGACCATAGAAGGAAAGTCCTCTATTAGATCAAATCAAAGATCTATGTTTAGTCCAACATCAAGTTACCCACAGACACCTAGTGGGAGCAGGGCTTGAAGACAACATTCCTTTCTTGTTTGTGTTTCCTAGCAATTGTTATTCAGTAGCACACTGTCTCTGATTATCGGAGATGTTCCATATGGCCATCATGATGAATAGTTACTGATAGACCTGTCCACCTCTATGGGTTTGTCTAATCCCCTTTTAATAAGAGCTGTGTTTCCATTCTCTGCACTCATTGGCCCTTTGCCAGAGTAGCTAGCCAAGAATAAAGAAAGGAATAATCTACAACACTCAGACTCTTGGAAAACTGACATTTTCTGAACATAAATATTAACTCAAAAAGAATAGTGATGTGTATAATTCAGTCTCTATTTCCAAACAGCCCAATTTCTGTTAGTTTTTACCACGTCTTAAATTATAGTTGGTCTTTCTGTCTAATTTAAAATAGAAGTACTGAACACTTCACTCTACAATTTACTTAGTCCTGACTACAAAAGTACAATGTATTTTTTTCTAAAAATATATATGCAATACCCATTAAAGATACTAAAACTTGGTACTGTACATTTGTTGTCCACATTGTTGAAGAATACATGAGCATGGTTCTCATCATGCTTTGTCTAACCAAACACAAAACAGATAGATAAATAGATAGACAGATAGAGATAGCTACGGTACTTATAACTTTAAAGGTTATTAGATTTAAAAAGGGGGTTGCTATTAAAGATAAGAGGAATGAACATACTTCATAAATTATTTATTTATTTATTTATTTCGGTCATTTCTACCCCGCCTTTCTCACCCTCTAGGGGGGACTCAAGGCGGCTTACATCCAGCACAATTCGATGCCCACAATTACACTAAAATACAATAGCAATAACACAATAGATTAAAAACAGACAATTAATACAGTACAATACAACACAATACAATATCAACTAAAACCGCTCTATAGCCCGCGTTCATCGTGTTCTAAAATCCGTCAATCCGTTTAGCATTGCCATAGTCCTTTCCAACTCTAGTCATCATTACCTTGTTACCCTGCCAGATTACCCAAATGCCTGGTCCCATATCCATGTCTTCAGCTTTCTTCTGAAGGAGAGGAGGGATGTTGACGACCTAATTTCCCCGGGGAGTGAGAAGGCCCTGTCTCTCGTCCCCACCAGCCTCACTTGTGATAAACATCCCTCCTGTTCAAGGAGCTCCACTGGCTGCCATTTATTTTCCGAGCCCAATTCAAGGTGCAGGTGCTTACCTACAAAGCCCTGAATGGTTTGGGACCAGCCTACCTGCGTGACCGCATTTCCATCTACGAACCCACGCGTTCTCTTCGGTCATCTGGAGAGGCCCTGCTCGTGATCCCACCGGCGTCGCAAGCGCGCTTGGTGGGGACGCGGGACAGGGCCTTTTCCATGGTGGCCCCCCGACTCTGGAACACCCTCTCCAAAGACCTTAGACAGGCCCCTACATTGGCTGTCTTCAGAAAGAACTTGAAGACCTGGCTTTTCCGATGCGCCTTCCCAGATTAGGAAATCTCCACTAGTCCCATAAGCACTTTATCAGAACCAATGATTGCTGCACATCGCACATCGCACTTGCCCTGGAAGCCTTATATACACCTCCTGTCACATCAGCACTTTTAATCTTGTACCCAATGCTCTGGCCTGGCCCAGTTTTAATGTGTTTAGTGTATTGTGCTTGTTGTTTATTTTGCTTTATTCTGTTTTTAATTGTTTGATTTGCTTAGATTGTATTGTTGTGTTGTGTGTTGAGGCCTCGGCCTGTGTAAGCCGCATCGAATCCTTCGGGAGATGCTAGTGGAGTACAAATAAAGTTTAATAATAATAATAATAATAATAATAGGCCGAGAGCAGGGCCTATAGGTCAAAACTATAGGTCCTTAGTGCTGCCAATTGATGATGAACTGGAAACCTGTTGATTATTTACCATGTCTTCTCTGCAGTTATACATAAGGATGTACAAACGTTTCAGTAATTTTATTGGACTTTTATTATGTCTCTGCTTTATAACTCGAACAGCTTAGATCAGCTACAAAAGTGTTAGATTTCTTCCTTTTTGGTGACTGATTTTGGAAGTGGGAAATGGCATGAAGGTCAACTGAACTATTAGATCCATTTTCTATATCAACTGGAGTGCATACAGATTTGTCTTAATTATCATAGTACACCCTTCCTAGCTTTTAGATAACCCAGGGCACATCTACATTGCAGAATTAATGTAGTTTGACACTATGTTATAGAATCGTGGGATACATAGTCCTTAGACTTCTTTGCCAAAGAGTGCTGATAGCTCACCAAACTACAATTCTCAAGATTCCATACCATTGAGGCAAGATAAAGTGATCTCAAAATGCATTAATTCTAAAATGAAGATGCACCTCAGTGGGACTCACATGAAACAGATATGCCACGCCAAGCAAAATTCCCCCACATATAAAGCATTTGACTGTACTAGCCTCTGCTTTGAAGCCATTTTGGAGAAGAGATCAATATAAGAATTGTTACTATATTAAGGATGAACAAGTGTCCCTTGAGTGATAAGCGCACATATAGATTACATGTATAAAAATATATGATTAATTGTTGAACTGATCTATTGTATGTTTTATGTTAATGTTAGTTTAATTTTTTAAATAAGTAATTTTTTAAAAGTAGACTCCTAGGCTCCCCTGGTGGCACAGCAGTTTAAACTGCTGAGCTGCTGAACTTGCTGACCAAAAGGTTGGAGGCTCGGATTCGGGGAGTGAGGTGAGCTCCCACTGTTAGGCCCAGCTTCTGCCAACCTAGAAAACACGCAAATGTGAGTAGATCAATAGGTACCTTAGTGGCAGGAAGGTAACTGCGCTCCATGCAGTCATGCTGACCACATGGCTTATAAATGGAGATGAGCACCAATCCCCAGAGTCGGGTACGACTAGAAAATATCAAGGGAAACCTTTACCTTTACTTTTAGACTCCTGGGTGTTAACCCCTTTTCAGGGAAGGATGAAGACTGGTTCAATTAAGATCCAATCTCCTTTAGCAAAGTGGAAAGTGTTGAATCTCTTTTGTCTCTCTGAGAATGCAGGGGCTTTGGATCAGGCCCGTGGTTGTTATATGATGAATGGAGCTGATATGATAAAACATGGGCCAAGGCCACAACACAGCTCTGACCCACATTAACTGAAGTCACTTACTATTCCAAAGGTTCAGATTATTCAATAAATTGGGACATTTGTAATCAACTATACTGCTTCTCATTTGGAGAAAGAGAATGGAATCTGCCTTGCCCCCTGCCTTTTAGCACACTTTAGTGGTGCCTAGGAGTGTACACATTTGTGTGTGTGTGTACCAGATTCAGATCTTTTTGGCTAATGGGGCAGAGCAACACTCTATCTGAGGCAGAGACATGCTGATAGGCCCAAAAATGATGGAGAAATGAGCTTCTTAAGCAGTGGTTCTCAACCTGTGGGTCCCCAGATGCTTTTGTCTTCAATTCCCAGAAATCCTAACAGCTGGTAAACTGGCTAGGATTTCTGGGAGTTGTAGGCCAAAACACCTGGGGACCCACAGATTGAGAACCACTGCTCTAAAGTTTCTGCATTGGCGCCAATAGGCAAATATTTCCGGCAAACAGAAACCTCTCCTGAATTTGGGAAGTTCCCTAAAAGTGGAATGGGGGACCGGGGACACCAGAAAGGACACCAGAGACAGCATGGGTTTTTGTCGAATAGCATACCCCTAGTGGTGCCCACCAGGCACCTGGAATGACAATATCCAACACACTGAGAAGATCAGATTGGAGAGGAGAGAAAGGGAGGTGCGTGATTCCTCTTCTCCAGTGATAGGAATATAATAGATATACAGCACTGGAGTGCTTAGATCAATCCAGTTTTTGGTTCAGAATTCTCTTCCTGCTGCACTTTTCTAAGAAATGTTAAGCCTCAGAAACGTAGATCATTATTTTGTGATGGCTTAATTGGATCACAGATATGGAACAGATTGAAAAATAATAAATTTGTAAGAAAGAACAGATAACATGATGGGAAATAGCAGAAGGTGAAGGAAGTAAAACATTTTGAATAGATCACACATTTAAAAAGCTGCCATAACCACACAGAGACACACTTTTACACTCAAAGACATTATAATAAATTTCACAATACGTTCATAATTAGTAATAATCAGTCATCTTGAAAAGGTGTTCATAGCACAAATGGTGAATTTCTAGCTTGATATATTTTACTTCACTAAAGAATGTGCATGCCATAAAACATGACAGTCTGCTATGCTAAAACAGGTGTGATAAATATGTAAAGATGCTATACTTCAATACTTCAATACTTTGTGATAGATTGTAAAGAAAAGTCTTATCTATCAGACTGTGTAATTACAACATCCCAGTGATTAAGAAATACATTAGAATAGCACTAATATAAAAATAATTACCTTACTGAAGCATGTTCTGTATCACAGCAGGGTAATACTTTGTTTATTTTCTTTCTTATGAAAATTATGGTCAAAACAGTACTGCGCATATGATTGCAGCATGGAGGTGGCTGGCTGAAGAATAATTTCAGCAATTAACGACAATTTCATAAACTCCTGAAGAGAAATTGCTTTTAAGATGACTGCATTCAGAGATAAGCATGTAGGTTTATTAAACCTGCCCAGTAGTGTTTTCAAACAATTAAAATTTTAACATAATGAATATATGTAGTGTCAGTTGGCAATTGCTAGCTAAGTAATCAAAATATTGTGGTAGTTTAAGACTCTGAGAATACTCTTGTAAGGGGGCAGATGACATAGTAGGCAACAACAATACTGAATGTGGGATGCAGTTTTCTCAAGATTTGACATAGTGTGACAAAGAGTCACAAATTAGAGCAAATTGCACAGACTACATCAAAGTCCTTTTCCTCATGTAATTCGAGGCACCCAAGTTAAAATTCATCTATTATTTTATTCTTATATTTTATGAGTTATCATGATCTCCCCTCCCCTATATTCTACTCCCCATTTTTATTCAAGCCTGTAATCTTAGTTTTCAAAGGCACCAGCTCATCCCTTTGCTATGTCATGCCGATTCTCTTTTCCCTTGGCACCCCAAGTTAGCATTGTACTAAATGTGTTCTGGTTTATTTAAGAAATGACGATACTTGACGCTGGTCTCCTAGGATGGATTAAGGCTTAACTCTGACTACGCAGATTAAGTGCTTTTAATGTTCCTTTAAATGCAGGCTGTCTACAACTCAGTTAACGAAAGTAATTTACTTCAGATATCTGGAATTTATGTAGACAAGTGCCCCTGCCAAACCTAAAGCATACAATTATAAAACCATAAACATGCTAGACCTTGCCTATACTCCATCAAGGCCTGCCTTCCAATACAATTGTATTTTGAAATACAAAACATCATGATTAATTAACTGACGCTTTGTTGAGGTGGGTCTAATTGCTTGATCTGTCAGTAAAACTAACTTTACTCTTCATACTCAGCCTTTATATTTGGCAGATGAAAGTAAACCCTATCATATAGTATCTGGACACTGTGGCCATATATGGTTTCAAATTTCAAGGATTATGAAAAATATTTTGAGTCAGCCAATGTAAACCCACTTTCATCCATGAGTTGATTGAATCTGTGAACTGGAAGCATGGGAAGAAAAAGATGTGGTGCAAATGGAAGAAAATAGAGAGGTGGCACTTGTCCACAGACTAAGTATTGTGAGATGAAAGCAGTAGAGATTAAAGTAAAGCCAACTGCATCATCATAGGTAAAGGGTGAGAACTAGGTTGAGGTCTGGGTGGTGCTTTGTCAGGACCATGGGGCAAGAGGAGGAGGAGGAGGAGACTTGCCTCCAAGCAGCACAGTGAAGGAGCATCCTACATGCTGAAGGAGCTGCCTGACATGACTAAGAGTGCTATAGCTGAGTAGGAGACAGGCCCTGCAGAAGCTGCTATGGACAGAAAGAGGCTCTTCAGTGGGAAGAGCAGAACTTAATGCCCCTATTTACAACTCAGGGTGGATGTTACTCAGTTGTTCAGGTTAAAGAGGTTGACCCAAAAGAAGAATGACCAGTGTAGGATTTTTGCAGAGGCAGCATAAAATCAGGACATTTGCAACAATACCTTGTTGGAAGGAATAGTTGTGGCAGATGTTCCAGCTAGTGATATTGACTCTTAGACCTTGGATTTTATCTATTGGACAATTGATGAGCTTCTTGGGTATTTGACCTTGGATCCAACTCTTGGACTGTGCCTGCTATTCTACTTGAACTGCCTCTGTGGATGACTTGGAACTTGGTGTATTGCATAGTTGGTGAGCCTCGTGTTTTTGATCCTCAGACTGGACTATTAGGAATCCCTTTGTGTGTGGACTGTCTGTGACAACCTTGGACTGCCATTGTCTATTCTTGTAAGCAATGGCTGTAGCTCCTTGATATGATTATATACACTGGAGAGGTCAGTTCCACCCTGATTCCAGGATTGGCAGTTGTGGGAAATTTTGGTGTGGTTTTTGTGCGCTGCACATGTGTGTATCTCCATCCTTTAATCAATTTCACCATGTGATGTGGCTTAAACCTAGATACTAATGTGCACCACAGGCCTTATTTTGATGTTTAACACTGCAAAAGCATGTTCCTGAATACATTTAATACAGGAATGGAGGCCACCAGAGCCCATCAAATGATGCAGAGCTACTTCAGATGTAGCTGCATTGGACTCCGTGTTGACAGTGTGCCAGCAGAGTGCTGAGAGGGAGCCCTGAGGAGTCCAGTGACTACCCATTTCCTAATTGAAGAAGCCGGGGACAGCACAGAAACATTGTGAGATGGCAGGCCATGACCAAGAACAGTAAGGGGTGAAACTGGACACTGTCCCTTAGTTTCCCACAATGTCTCTCCATTCCCTGCTGTTCCTGTATGATGAGGTCCTTGGTAACTTCAGTAGATTAATGACTCAAAGACAGCTATACCTCAGTAAAATTTCTGCACTGCAGTTTATTACTTATTACTGTAAGATTTCCAAAGCATTTTGAATAGCAATCATCATAATCACTATCTAAAACAATAAGTTGTATAATCATGTTATAATCATCATCATCATCTAGCCTCATGCAATCTGTCTGCTATTACAGGATGGAAAGGAGCCATGAAAATGGACACATCTTTGGGACCCAGATTTACTTAAAAATATTGTCTGTCATAGAATATCTAAATTCACAGATGAAGAAATGCATCACTGTTCACTTTAAGACATGGATAGGAAAACATCAGTTGTGAATTCTAATAAGTTCTTATACACATGAGGGCAGAATTGATTATGTATCATCTTCCACACTGTACTGCAGTGGAAACCAATATTCCATTGTTTACTATTGTTCATTGTGGATTATTCACCTAAAGGGAATAGTTTGAAAACACTTTTAGATGTAGTATCTGCATGTGTTTGTGACAAACAGCTTTAGTGAGGTTTTTTTTAATATTATAAACCTTTTGTTGTTGTTTGTTAAACAAGGCAGACAATAACTGGGAAGGACTTTTCAGTGGTAGGGATGCAACAGTTCACGAACACAGTCTCAGTATTACTACTACTACTACTACTACTTATTATTATTATTATTATTATTATTATTATTATTATTAAAACATTATTTATATCCGGCCACCATCTTCCCAAAGGGACTCTAGGTGGCTTACAAGGCACTCAGGGTGCAACAAATACATCAAACAGTACATAAGTATAAAACAATAACACATAAAATTATAATGACAAACATTAACAACACACATAAGATAAAATTGCACAAGTTTAAAATGCAGAAGGCCTACAGATAAAAAGTAGCTGCCATCAATTCACAACCTAAAGTGCCAGACTGTCAACCTTGTATGGGTCCATTGCAACTTACTCAAGGTCAAAGGCCTGTTTAAACATCCATATTTTTAGGCTGGATTGGAAAGATTTGAGGTTGTGGACTAACCTAATCTCTTTTGGGAGAGTATTCCAGAGCTGGGAAGCCACCACTGAGAAGATCCTCTCTTGTCCCCACCAACTGTGCTTGAGATGGTGGTGGAACCAAGACAAGGGCCTCCCCTGCAGATCTCAAAGTCCACGCCAGTTCATAGAAAGAGATGAACTCAAGTCTCATAGAAAGAGAGTCCCAAAGATAGGTTGAACCTGAAGCATATAGGACTTTATAGGTAATGACCTGCACCTTGAATTGAGCACAAAAACTAGTTGGAAGTCAGTGGAGCTGCTTTAATAGGGGTGTGGTATGTGCCCTATAGCTAGCTCCAGTTAGTAATTAGTCAGTCATCTGATGCCCAAAGCTTGTCCAAGACTACTATTTCTTTAAAAAATCTGGTTGCACTTTATTTATTAATTTTATGGTTGTAAGTTTTGCTATTACCTTTCTCCTCCTCAAGTTTATTTATATACCATCTGGAGCTTGCAGTTTCACAAAGTACTAGCTGACAACGATGAGAGTGCATCTACACTGCAAAATTAATCCAGTTTGACACCACTTTAGTTGCCATGGATCAATGTTATGGCATCATGGGAGAGGACATTTTGCAAGGTCTTTAAACTTCTCTGCAAAATAGTTCTGGTGCCTCACCAAACTATAACTCTTAGGCTTTCATAGCATTAAGCCATGGTAGGCATTAAACTGCATTATTTCTACAGTGTACATAAACCCTAAATGAACCATGATAATTAAAGTGGAATAATGATATCATCATCATCATCATCATCATCATCATCATGTAGAAGGAAAAGATATGTATGTGTGGAGTAGCTTTTTGATGTCTTCATTCTGTCCCTGAAAATACAGCAAGTTATTTGTAGCCCAGTATTGAACTCAAAATTTCCTGAGCTGAAATATCAGGAACCACGAGAGAGAGCTACAGGTCTTCAAAACAGATCTAATCAGGTTTTATATTTCATACATGTCACTTATCCCTGAGGAACATGCTTCCCAACCTTTGATAACCCCTTGGTTAGTCTGGGATTTTATCCACTTGTAATACAACCTTCGTCCTTTTGTTCCTTCAAGTAATGTTTGTGCAAAATGAAACTGCATTGTCAGTAGAAAGCAAGTTGCAGATGTGCTTTTAAGTCCATTGAACTTCATTAAACCCACTCAAGGCTTCACCTATTTCTGAAAGCATTAAATAACACATTTTTGAAGTGTTTCCTGTCACAAGTGATTTTTCATTTCTCCTCAAACAATAAAAAACATAATAGTCCCTGTAGATGCCAGTGTAATGTATTTAAAATAACCAGTAAAAGCTTTCTTTTAAATTAAGAGTGGGAAAAGAAACAAAGTAAGCACCGCTCTCATTTTATTGAAGAGCAACCTAGAATTGAACTTGCCATCTCTTATGTGCTATGTACAGTCATTTTTAAAGGGTTGGTTAATATCACATTTAAGGGAGAGAAAAATCCCTAAAGTAGAGAACTGGCATTTTATTTTCTGATTAGCGCAGACATCACTGAATCTTGATGCTTCATCTGTGAGAAAAGGAATGGCTCTTTATCAGTGATGTCTACCATATTAGACAGAATGCTGTCATTCTGGATTTATTCTGGTAAAATCCATAAATGGTTTATTTGAATTGGGGAAAAAAGCATATTGTACTCAGCATTTTCTGTACAAGAATGACTATTTCTGCTTTGAAATGTTATTTAATATACAAAAAGCCTGCTTTTTTGCAATCAAATAAATAAATGCTGATTTCTTCCCAACTACATTTGATTTTTTTGCAGAATAAGTCCTAACTGGTGAATATTCTCACCTTTCAGGATTCTTCTTGCACTTAAAACATACCCCTTTGAACCATGATTCAAATATTTTTGACCAAACTTTGCATCCATAACTGACTCCCATCTTGCCATCTTTCGACAGGCAAGTCAATATTTTTTTATTATTATTTCTGTAGGCTTTTGAAGACTGACTACTGAAGGGACTGGGCCTTGCATAATTGTGTTTGGTTGCTTGGAGATTTTTGGTATTGCTTTATTTTAAAACTGGTTTTAAATTTATGGAATCAGAAAAATGTGGGATGATGATGATGATATAAATTTGCAGGAAGAAGAGTTAAAACACACTTACTGGAAAAATTAGTAAGGACCATTTAGTCATTACCACCCAAAATGGATGAAATAATTTAATTTACTGAGTTTTTTTTATTTGCTAACCTATTGTTTAAAGCTGTCAATTGTACCATTAATTCCACAAATACAGTGTTTATGGTCCTGTTTATTCCCCATAAGGGGCATATATGGCCTGATCTACACTGTCCACTTAATGCAGTTTCATTGTGCAGATGATTACATAGGAACCAGTTTGATGTCTGGATGGTGGTTACTCAAACCACAAAGTTTGAGTAAGAGTTTTCTTTTGTGTGCTTTTCTAGGAAGCTACTTTTGAACAGCATTAAATCAACAGCATAGATAGGGCCTGTATGTTCTCTCTTTTTCCATAAGTAGCAAATATATGTTACCTTTTTGCATAAACAGACAAACAATGTATAATAGGATTCATGATGAGTACAAATGTGAAATTGTTTTATTTTTTTTAAAAAAAGATTTGTCACAATTTGCAAATTTCTTCCCATTTGGATGGAAAGAATGAAAGTGAAAAAGTTCAGATGTGAAAAAAAAACTGAATCAGAGTGATTCAAAGCAGGGCTTAACTCCTATTACATTATTTCATGCCAAGGATTAATTCAGGATCAGACTTCTTCTTTTTCTTCCTCTTTTCTGAGCATCATTTTATCTTCATGACTGTATATGGTAGGCAAGTACAACATGGTCCTTTTCATATAGAAAAATGTACATTTTTCTGTATGAAAAATGGGAAATGGGAAAGAACTACATTTTAGTTAATTTGATGAAAGATTACAAAAGTTTCATTTTTCTTTATGTTCAGATAGAACAAATTTGAGGCTTTCTTTTTTAAAAAAACGTGAATATAGAATAACGAATATACAATATAGTTACACATGTATCCAGGGATTTTGGCCTTTTTGAATATAGCAAGGACATTGTCATGACACATTATTTCTTTAATATAGCTGCAGGCAACTAGATTCTCCCTGCATGTTCTTGCTGTTCACATACTGGTATCGTATTGTGAAACTATCCAATATTATTAACCTCTACAGAAGTCCATTTTAAAAAATTATGATTTTCTATATTAGGAATATTTAACTGCTCTTAAAGCTCATATTAATGTAAAGAAAATTAATGATAAGATGTTAAAATGAGACATCATCATGCAAAGAATCAGAGATAGGCAAAGTATTATCCCCATTTCTTGCATGGATGAATGCCAGAACCAATTAGGGCCCCATATATTTTCTGAGAACAATGCTATACAATAAAGGTCACACAAAATTGCATGTGTTAGTTTTGCTTTATATGATATGAGCAGATTATAAAGAAGTAATAAGGTAGTTTGGCTTTCTGGAAGTTCAAGATCTCAGTTTAGCTGAAAAACAGACAAAGGAACCAAATGTTGATGTACAAGGAAAAGGAACAAGTGAGATGGGCAGAATATTAAGTGTACACCCGCACAGAGGGTGTATATCCTCACTATTCATAGGCTAATATATGGAAAATATAAGACAAGAGCTCTTTTTAAATGTCTCTATTGATTTGTTTCAGAAGTATAAATAGGCATGTTTATACAGGATATCTGAACAAGATTAATACAAAACTAAAGTAAACATTTAAATAATCTTTCTAGTTCAAGTATCATTTTGACTCTGTGCTATTGTAATTTCCACCTCATCAAAAGACAAAATGAATGAAATAATAGCCTTGTCAGTTGCAAACCATATGATAATTTGCCACATCGATGTTTTCAAGGATATCAGTTACATGAAGTATCTCCAGAACCACAGGTGGAAAAAAAGGGGTGGCAAAACAGAAGTTCTGTCTTTTATGTATTCAAACAAATACACAAAAAGCATGTTCCATGAACTGATTGAACTTCTGTGTGCCTGTGGACCTGTTTGTTTGCTAATGAGTTTTTCATAAAGTCCATACATGGTAGAAAAAAGCCTAAGTACTGCATAAACTTGATTGTACGTCTAGTTTTTCAGTCCTTTTTTAGGCTGAAAAAGCCCCCCTTGGCTTATACTTGGGTGAGGGTTCTGTCAGGAAGATGTGGGGCTGAAATAAGGACTTCTTTCTGCCCCACACCTTCCTCCCAGGACCCTCACATCTCCACACAGCAACACAGCTCTCCTTCCTCTCCTACTCTCTCATACAGCATGCACCTTCCCCTCCTCCTCTCTCAGCACCAGCCTTTCCCACTTTTCCTTATTCATATACACACAGCATTTTCCCCAAACTGTATAGTTAAAATAAACTATAGTGATTATTGGAAGGATACATAAGAACATTTACATTGAAGAAGGTTATAATAATGATGTAATCAGAGTTGGATAGTTGTCTCTTAAATTACAGTTTTATGTACATATTCAAAAACATTTAAACGATTAAGGTCTCAATAAATGCAATTTTATTGGTATCTATTTTTATTTTTGAAATTTATTAGTAGCTGCTGCATTTCTCACCCTCAGCTGATATTCAAGTCAATAAATTTTCCCAGTTTCTTTGTGGTAAAATTAGATGCCTTGGCTTATATTTGGGTCGGCTTATACTCAAGTATATATGGGTACTTAAACTGGATAGTATTTTCCAAAGGAAAAATTTTTTTGGGGGGGGGGGAGGTACACAGTACACAGCCATATTGGGTTTCTCAGTTGCATTAATAAGATTCTTATAACTGACTGAGATCTATTCCACATTCACTACCATCAAAAATGTGGCTTGTGGTGGAATTGATTGAGAGGTGTAGCATCCTTCTGCATGTCCACAGAAGACTTTAAATTAAACTGGCACACATTTTCCATTTGATTAGAATTAAAATTGCTACTCAGTCATGGAAACCACTACTGGTTGACCATAGGTAAGTCATAGTCCCTTAGCCTCAGAGGAAGGCAAGGATAACCCTTTCGCTCCCGATCAAATTCTGCCTAGAAACCCAAATAGGATTTCTTATGTTGTCATAAGTCAGAAATGACTTGAAAGCACACAACAACAAAAGCAACAAGAAAATATAAAAGCAACATATAAATGGGGCACTTCCTATGGAAACGGGTACAATCTGAGGTCAATAAATGCAGAGACACATAGTTAGATTGTCTTTCATGTGTTCTTTATATTTGGAAAATTTGGATGCTGCATTTCTACTGGTAGTACAACACATTTCAGCAAGAATATGCTCTCCTTTCTTCTCTAAAACTCTGAGAAACCACTGGAGGCAGGTTTATATTAGGTCAAAGAGTTGTGCATGAAGACTGTTACACTACATTGGGTCTGCAGAACCAGTACCATATTGGATTGTTCATTGTCTATTTTATTGATTCTTTATGTGCAGTCAAGATATGCTCAATATTTATTTCATGATGTCCTTTAAAACCTTTCCTCCCACTATGACCTGTAGCAGGGGATAGTAGAACCTATCATATTTCTCCAGTACCAAGCACATATTTTTTTCTGTTTACTGAAGAAGGCATTTAGAGATGGTTCCAAGTACTAGCTTCCACATAAATCAGGAATTATTACATGCAAGTTACCCTTATATAACAGGCTTACCAGAGAATCCTGTGTAGGATTGTCTTCCATATGCAAGAAAAGGCAGGTTTCTTCAGGTAAGCTTTGAACAGAATACTGTCATAAGTTTGAAGCTAGACTGACACCTAGTAATGTAGAAAATATGAACTTTTTTCATCCTAGTAAAGAAATATTGTCTCAACACATCAAGAAACTTCATCATAATTCAATTGCCACACAGGTTTTTCCCCCCATCTCTGTATGAGAGTAAAAAACCCAAGTACTCTTTATCAACATCAGCAACATAAAATATCGTGCAAAATTGCTATTGTCCAGAAATGCACACACATAAAATGGATGCATCTCATAATCTCACTCAGCAGGACGAAAAGTTTTTTTTAAAAAAATAGATTTCTTTCACACATATGAGAATGGCATAAGTGAAGATTTATATTCCTAGCTACACAGCCAGATGAGAGGCGCACACTTTGCTGCCATTTGGGTTTGCCCTATTTCTGAATGATTCAGAAGCCTCTCAAAAACAGAACAAAAGAAGATATGGTCCAAAAATCAAGATGGATGTTTCAAGGAAGGAGTGCATTATAGGAGTGCATTGCCTCAGTCATATTACTGGAGGATAAACATTCGCATTCTGGCATTTTCTAAAGTGTCATTGAAAGAAATCTGACTAATGCAGAATTTTCATACTGAAGGGTACAAAACAGTATGAGATTATATGTTTCAGCAAAGAAAAATATACTTGTGATCTGAAATCACAATGTTTAAAGAAAGAGCAGCATGGTTTCTTCCTTTTCCTTTTTTCACCTTTATACTAATCTCTGACTGGCAGCCCAAAGGATTATATAGATTTCCAGTGCAAAAGAATGTTTCCAAGGATTTTAAACTGAAACTTAAATTACACTTGTTTTTCTGGTTTATGGCAAAGAGCAGAAATACACTTCAGCAACATGGATTTAAGGAAATACATTTTTCAAGAAATGTCTAGGCTAACATAGATGCACATAAGAAAGGTCTATACTAGCAAGGCACATAAGCAGTATATCCTCCCTTGGAGAGTCCTGTAAAACATATAACTTATTAAGCTAGATATGTTCCACCAGTCACATATTATGGCCCACCAAGCAATCAGCAGTTGCCTTTCTGCTCTTCCTAGCAGGAAGCAAAGGTAGGTTTATGGAGCCCTTACTGAGCACATACATGATTAGGTGGCTGAAGTCAAACTGAATTGTAAGTTATGCAAGTTGGGAAAATAATTTCATCTGTTGACCCTTTCCCTTTAAATTAGCTATGAATAGATGACTGCTTGTTTCAGTCTACAACAACCTTGCTTCAATAAGTACCACTTCTGTCATCAGAATAATCACTAAGACATTATCAGTGTGTTACTCTTGGTGGAGGCAGATGAATTAGGCAATCATTTTAATTCTATTATGACTTAAATTAGGAAATATCAGAAACAAATACAACAATGCCTATGATCATTTACAAGAGAATAAATCCTATTTAGTAGGGATTACCTCTGTTCTACACAGCAATGTAGTATAGCTTTGTCAGTGTACCATTGATGACATGAATTGTTTGGAATCTGCCCCGAGTCCCTTTGAGGAGATAGAGCAGAATATAAATAAAGTTTTATTGATGTTATTATTATTATGAATCTACCTTATACCAGATGAATTTAGCTATAGATCAGCTCTCCTGACTCATATTGTAATATACATTTTTTCCAATATAACCTAGGATCTTCCTTTCCTTTTTTTAACCAAAAAAAAAAGAAAGTAGGCATTCAAAAATATTAACAAAAGACACAATTCATTGTGTCTTTTGTTAATTTTTTTAAATGCTCTCATGGAAAAATATATCAATTGGGGGAAAAATTTGAATGGGAACAGGATTGACAAAGAAGGAAATCAAATATATGAGAAAAAAGATAAAAGTAGTATAAGAATAGCTGGTGAAGATTTCTGAAACATCTGAGATGGACAAATTGACCAGAGTGACTATTATTGGGATTTGTTTTATTACTTTGTTGTAAAAATGGGTGCATTAGACAAATATGAGATTTATGAATTAGGAAAGTATAATTAAAAACAGAAATGAGGCCATATAATATCATTTAAAGGGAATACACTAATAAGAAATATAACAATCAAGTAGAAATCTATAGATTACTGCGTGTGTTTTTGTGCCTCACAGCTTTGTGTTTTGTGTAAGTATGTTCCTTTGTGTGTTCTGTTTGTTATTCTAGAATTTAATTGTAATGTTGTGGGTAGATTGATGTAGATTTGCAGTTTTAAAAACTCTATAGTCTAAAATAAGTGTTTGTATGTTCTATTACTCTTGTATAACCATGGGGAGGTGGTTATGGGAGGTGGGAATGAAATGAAATGAATAAAATTGAATTGAAATTAAATTTTAATTAATTAATTATTAACATTATTTAATAAAAAGAAAAGAAACTTGAATAAATTCATTGTGTCTTTTGTTAATTTAAAGCAATAGGAAAAACACAAATAAAAATTCTTATTTTTCAAAAATTTTCACAAGAAAATGCCCATTTCAAAGAATGAAAGGAAAGTAAGTTCATTTTTCTATATAATGCAACAAACAAACAAAAAAAGACTTCGCAATCCCAAACCTAAGCAGGTAAAGTTTACAGATGCCCCCTTCCCTATTATGTTCCAAGAAGAGCACATCTTTGGCGTGAACTAAGAGAAAAGTGCACGCAGACCTATTCTGCCAGTGACTGAAAGGACAACAGTGTGTTCTGATATAGATGAGCTAAGTGATCTAATATAGCAAAAGCTATAGAACCATGTAAAAACCATGGCTTCCAGAAGCTTTCCTTAAACAGAACTGGCACTTTTAAGTCTGAGCTTCCAAAGCTACACCAAGGGCTCAGGTGAATGCAGTTAGGCGGAAGGTTTCTAAATGAAGAGTGTCCTGCTCACAAGGAAGTACTTCCTCTGGAAGAGATTTTTTTTTTAGAGGTAGGCATTCCTAAAGGTGATCACCAAACTTATCCCAACCTTAAAATTGCAGTACTTACTTCGGCAGTCTAGTCAAATGAGTATTTTCCCAATAAAAATATACAAGAAAGCCATGCTGCCGGGGGGCGGGGCGGGGCGGGGCGGGGCGGGGGGGACGGGACATATTGTTTTGTTGTGCAAGAATCCTGCTTTCTGTGAAAAATATCTATTGTGCAACATTGCTGGTGAGAATTGAATTTAAAATGTAGTCTTATACATTCAAGAAAAGTGGCTACCTGAAAACAGGTTATGCAAAATGTCAGAATTCTTCTGCAGAAAATCCCATTTTTATACTTAAAATGTACATGCTCTGACTCATATACAAATTCAGCTTAAGAACACACCTACAGAACTTATCTTATTCATAACTTGGGGACTGCCTGAACATTCCCCCTTTTTCATTTTAGTTTAATTTTTTTTCTGCCAGCAGACCCAAGAGTTAACTGCCTTGGATTGTACCCAACAGCTGCAGATGAGTTCCAGATGTCACTTTAATCCCCTCACATCTGTTATCCAAAAACAAATGTACTTTCCCTCTGAGTGGCAAAAGTGTGCGTCATTAACTACTCTACCTGCCTTATACTGAAATCTGTAGCTGAAGGACAGCATTTTAGGAGACAAGGAATACTCTCTTCCTCTTAAGACATATTGATGACAAACATCAATAAGATGTCAGGACTGAGTGAAAATATTACAACAATATGATCTGAAAGAAAGGCTGGGACAAATGGTAGTGAGATAGGGGCAAGATGGAACAAACTGGCCAGCACTGTAACAATAGAAACCTAAGAACAGCAGAGGGGAAAAGATACAAAATTCTCAGCAAGACTTCACTCCAAAACAACACAGAAGCAATGTTACTCATAGGCTGTGATTCTATTCACATATAATTGGAAGTAGGTTCTACTGAATTCATTACAATAATATCTGAATAGACATGGATTGGGTTAAAAGAGAAATGAGATAATGTAGCACATTGAACCGAATGCTTGATTTGAAAGCTATGTATATGTATATTGCTTCCCTTCCACCACTGGAAGGGAAGAAGGGCCGACCAAGGGCAAGATGGATGGTATCCTTGAAGTGACTGACTTGACCTTGAAGGAGCTGGGGGTGGCCACAGCTGACAGGAAACTCTGGCGTGGGCTGGTCTATGAGATTACAAAGAGTTGGAATCAACTAAATGAATAAACAAAAAACCAACATTGGACAAATGAGAAGAAGTCATCTGGAAGAAATTTCTACTTCTGTAGGACTGTGAATTTTGAATGACAAGATATTAATTTTCTTGGGAAGAAAAGGCTTGATAAATTTCATACAATTCCTGCATAGGAGGGGATGATTCAGTTGTGTAACAGACTAGATGAGAGGGAACAAATTGAAACTAAATCCAGACAAGACAGAGGTCCTCCTGATCAGTCAGAAGGCTGAACAGGTTATAGAGTTACAGCCTGTGCTTGATGGGATTACACTCCCTTGAAGGCACAGGTTCGCAGTTTGGGAGTGATCCCGGACTCATTGCTGAGCCTGGAACCCCAGGTCTCAGTGGTGGCCAGGGAAGCTTTCACACAATTAAAACTTGTGTGCCAACTGCACCTGTATCTTGGGAGGTTGGACTTGGCCACGGTGGTCCACACTCTGGTCACATCCCGAATAGATTACTGCAATGCACTCTATGTGGGGTTGCCTCTGAAGATTGTTCAGAAGCTTAAGCTAGTCGAACACTTGGCAGCCAGGTTGCTTATGGGAGTGCAGTATCAGGAGTGCACAACACCCTTGCTACTCCAGCTCCACTGGCTGTCTATTAGCTTCTAAGCTCAATTCAAAGTGCTGGCTTTAGCCTATTAAAACCTTAACGGTTCTGGCCCAGTTTACCTGTCTGAACGTATCTCCCTCTACGAACCACGCAGGACATTAAGATCATCTGGGGAGGCCCTGCTCTCGGTCCCTCCACTATTGCAATTGCGTTTGGCAAGAATGAGAGACAGGGCCTTCTCTGTGGTGGCCCCTCAGCTGTGGAATTCTCTCCCTAATGAGATCAGATCAGCTCCATCACTTCTGACCTTCCAAAAGAAATTGAAGTCCTTGTTGTGGGATCAAACATTTGCAGAATAGACTGGCTTGCTGGCAAAGATACTGTTTTAATGGACTATGAGGGACT
Source organism: Anolis sagrei (assembly GCF_037176765.1). Lineage (NCBI taxonomy): Eukaryota > Metazoa > Chordata > Lepidosauria > Squamata > Anolidae > Anolis > Anolis sagrei. Next base: position 129,465,596 of record NC_090025.1, on the reverse strand, counting down.
GTTTTTAGGACAATGACTTAAATTGGTGAACTGTTTTTTAATGTATTTTTATATCTGTTTTATTTAATATGTGGATTTATGCTTGTTTTACTTTGTTGTTGGCACTGTGCCATGCCGGTTGGTAGCCACCCTGAGTCCCTCTGCGAAGGTCGAGAGAGGATGGGATACAAATGCCCTAAATAAATAAATAAATAAATAAGAAAGAAGTCTTGCATTTCTCTAGTTCATTTTGGCAGATTTTCAAGAGAGTTTGATTTATGCCATCAAACAAGGGTTTAACAATGGCACTTCTCTGCTGAAGGAAGCAGTTTATGCAACAGACATGAAAAGCAAAAAAGCATGCTTGTGGTTATTTTTTACTAATAAAATAATAATGCAGCAATACATTTGCCCTGACATTTTGCTTTATAGGCAACATTGCCTTAGGGAAATCCTCTTTAATTGATCAACAAATAGCATAATCTGTCTCTAAAGTTAATTTGACTCTATTAAACCCTTATTACTTACAACTCTTTTATCATTATTTTTCTTCTGGGCTGTGGGTGGTCTTCAGATCATTTAGAAAGCTTGACACTACTTGAAAATAATTGAACATTAGATAATTTATTGTTCAAAAAAAGATCAGCATAATTTAATGATAAGATGAAATAATGAAATTTCATTCCTCCTTGTGACCTTTGTAATGCAAACAAAAGACAGGAAAGTAACACAGAGTAAAGACACTTTACATTATAAGTGTCTTGTCTTCAAGAGGGTGACTCCTGTGCTGCTACCATACATAACCTTCTACTGTCAAGTGTCTGTATCTCATTACTTACCTGAAAAGAGAATGAATATGCAACCCAAAGTGCCTGCTCAGCTGAAGAACATGCAATTAATCTTTCAAAACACCAAGACTAACATTTGCACACAAAATAGAATGGCTAGAATCGAGTTATATCATTTTAATAGTGCAAATAATATCATGTTCATTGATATCTTGTTCAAAACTACGAATAAGGGTGAGGCTGGTGTGTGGAGATCATCCAATGCGATCTCAAACTGGCTTTGAGACTCCAGGGCTAACTAGTACATCTGCTTTGCAACTTCAGGAGATAAACAGGCACAAGCAGTTTAATTGCACCCCCAGCATTCATGACCATTGGCTGGCTAAGAGTGGGAGTTGTAGTTCAAGAACATCTGAGAATGTTTTGTTCTACATAGTTATAGTTGTATGATCTATTTTAACTGCCATGGCAGCATCCTATAGAGGTTTGGAGTTTCTTAAGTAGTAGAACTCTCTAGCTCAGCATTCTAAGTACTCTTCTCTAAACTGTAAATCCCAGGATTCCATAGGATGTGACTATGTCTGTGAAAGTGCAATCATAGTTCTTTAACTTTAACTATGAGGATACGAGTTTAATGATAACCATAATAGTGTAGAAGGGCCTCTGGAGATCCAGGCAATTTCTATTATTGTAACACATGAATTGTTTGCCCAAGTGGCAGCACAGCTGATAGCTGCAGTGACACAGCCAAGAACAAGTCACAGAATGACAAGAAAGAAGAGGCTGCTTGCACAGCTAGAGCAAAAGGGAGTGGAATTCTGTAGACCAATTTTTAATTGCTTAATGTTGGGTTTTGGACATGTTGGGAGAAAGATGAACCAGATGAACAAAACAACAAAAAAGTGATAAGGATATCCACAATATAATTTATTTATGATTTATTTCTCTAAGGAGGAAGTTTTAGAGTCACGGAAAAGGCCTTCTCCCTTGTTCCCATCAAACAAGCTTGAGAGTTACATGAACTACACTTCACAAAGTGAGGTGCTACAAGACAATAAACAGCTATGAAAATCTTTCAACAATGCTTATGTTAACAAAGTTATGATATTTGTAGCATCTGTTTATGGAGACATCTGAGTAGTTATTGTGAGAGAGCTACTGGACAAGATGCAACTTTGGCCTGATTTGACATGCCTCTTTTCAGATTCTCGCATTTTCTAAAAAACAAAAAACAAAAATGACCATATTTTCATATCTTCATCCAGTACTTAAAATAATAATAGTTGTACATACCATAGTTAACTATATTTTCCCTTTCTTTCTATGTATGTGCCAGACTATCATATCTCCTTTGTGTGAGAATTTTTCCCCACCCCAATATCAGTAAGATCAATTAAGGAAATACTCCAATTTGCCCCAAGTAATTCTAGTTCTCAGAATTAATGACTTCAAAAAAGTCTCCAATTTACATGGCACTGAGGTCTCTCTTACGTACAGATCTCCAATTTCCCACAGGGTCTCAAGAAGTGCTACCAATAGGACATCATTAATCTTCTATTTTTTTAAAAATAAGGCCAACTGTGACTCACTGCCTGTAAAAATTGCTATATAACTTTTCTTCTCCCTGAGATGCTTCACAAATTATCCATGTTGTTTCATAGACATAATTTTGCAAATATGCTCATGCATTAAAACTGTTTCAGATACTCAGGGAGGTGATAATGTCATAAAAAGAAGATGCTTTAGAAATGGTTTTGCTATGTGAAATGTTGGTGTTCTGAAAATACACCATTTGGAACAAGGCACTTCAGACAGGAAAGAAGCAAGAAAAGGTGGTTCAACACAATAGAAGTATATTTTTCTTTGTTTCATTCAGAAAAAAAAATGGAAAAATTAATCCAGAAAAAATTGAGGACCCCCCCCCCCCCCCCCATTTGAATTGTTTAAACAAAATTTCATTTCTGAAATAAAACCCCACTGATTTTACATGCAAAAAACCCCCTGGGTTAGGGCAAATGTCTTCCTAAATGCAACCAAACAAGCAAACCCTCTATTTGGGTGTGGGTATTCCAAAATGCAAAGGTACTTTATTAGCAAGTATGAGGAAATGTGTGTTGTATTATTTTGATATGCATCAACAGACTGCTAAAAGCAACTAGAAGCTTCCAACAATGCCTGGAGCAGCTAGAAAACCACAGCAAACCTCTAAATTGGCATGCAAGACAGATAAAAGAATTGGTATAAAGATGTGATATTATTGCTTCTTCATATGAATTGGCCAGAGAGGACGAAGGGGAGAGTGAGGAGGAAGAAAGGAAGGAAGGTAGGTAGGAAAAGAAAAAGATGCCATTCTGGAACAAGCAAAATAGATGAAACATATCTGACACAATGGTGATCAAATTTAACCTTACCAGGATGTGTTAGGATACATTTTGCAAAGGCACTATTCATTAAAATATATAATTGACCAAAGTAAAGAGGCAAACATTAGATATTGGCAGGATTCCCTTTTAACCATAAGGCAACAAGATATGGCAGCCAATGCAATAACTACAGTTGCCCCATCCATATCTACACATTTTGCATCCAGATTCCACCATCCATAGCTTGAATATATGGGTTTTTTTAAAAATCCAGAAAACAAACCTTGATTTTGCCATATTATATAAGGGGAACCATTTTATTATGCCATTCTGTATTATGGGATATGTGCATTTATATATTTTGGTGTCCAAATGGGGTCTAGTAACCAAACCCTAGTAAACATCAAGGGCCCACTCTGCTCATTAAGAGAAAATTGACACTCCTAAGTTCTGTCTAGGAGTAGGAACCTGTGACCATGAGAATGACTAAAAAAAGATTATAATTCCCCAAAGAGAACATTCAAGATAGGATGGATCAGGAATGGGCAAACTTTTGACCCTGGGGGCCTTGGGCTGGAACAGGCCAGGAGGAGGTGGGTGGGACCGGTGGGAGGCAGTGGATGGGCCGGCCGGCAAGGAAAGTGCAGTGGAAGGGGTGAGGGAAGTTTTTTTTGGGGGGGGGGAGGACAGGATGGTTGGCACGAGGGGGGGGTGCATCTAGCAAAGAGAGGAAGGAGCACAGCTGGTAGAAGCTCTTTAAAGGGCTTCTTTCAGCTGTGTGCCTTCCCATCAGGCCAGGCATATTCTCTTGGTACATCTACCCAGCTGAATCACTGTTCTGAGTGGGGAGGATAGGAAAGTGCACAGCTGATACAAGCCCTGCAAAGGCCTCTATCGGCCCCATGCCTTCCCACCGAGCCGGGTCTCTCCTATCTTCTCTTCCCTTCGTGGCATAGCAACCCAGTTTCTGTGCTGATAGGGGAGAAATGCATGTGGCTGATGGAAATCAGCCATGCACCTTCTCACCAGGCCAGGCATCTCCTCTCAGAGCATCAATCCAGCTGAGTTGCTGTTCTGAGAGGGTAGGAGGTGCATGGCTGGTATAAGTCCTGTGCCTTCCTGCAGGGTCTCCTCTCAGCACAGCAATCCAGCTGGGTTGCTGTTCTGAGAGGGTAGGAGGAGGTGTGTGGCTGGTAGAAGACCTGTGCCTTCCTGCCGGTTCTCCTCTCAGCACAGCAACCCAGCTACAGCCAGTTCTTTGTGCCATGAGGAGAGGAAAGGAAGGAGCATTTCTCCCTGCCAGGCTTCTCCTACCTACCCTGTTCTTTTGGCATGTGGCAGTGGGTCAACTCAACCTCATGTGGAAAGGAAGGGGAAGGGGAGGGCTAGAGGAAAGCCCCTATAGGGCCGCATCTGGCTCAGGGGTCTTAGCTTGCCTGACCCTGGGTTAGATGAAACCCAGGAGAATTATAAGATATTTGCTAAGTACAAGTGACAGAAAACATATCCTAGAGTTTAGATTTTCAAAGTTAAGTAATATCCATGAACACATCTTTAATACACGTGTTAAAATTATTTGAAAGTAATTTTGAAAACAACCTCATTTTAAAGTCAAGGTATTATTTACAAAAGATATATGTTCATTTTTACAATTTGATGATGTGAACATTTCATCCAATAACAAGGGAAGTTTATATTGACTTTTAGGGATATATACATTCCTGTTTGGCAGGAGAATGAACTACAAGATCAATAGGTTCCTTTCAGCTCTAAGACTCTTAGGCTCAAATGACCATTTACAACAGTACATTCTAAGTACAAACTTCCTTGTAAACATGTTCATAAAATTCTTCCTTTTTTTGATAAAATGCCCCATATATCAGAAGAAAAAAATAATTAATCATGATGGGGTATGTAGAATAAAAAGAAGCAAAATTAATAATTATGAGAACTAGAATGATACAACTCTGAATAATGCTGTTAATTTGAGAGATAACTAATGTTACAATAATGTTCATTTAATGGCCATGGTTTCAGGGGATAAGTTAAAAGACAGAGATAGTAGATCATAATGAAACAAAAAAGTCTTGATATTAATATATTTTAAGAGACCTACCATTAAAAAAACACCTGAAGGACAAATAGAAGATACCTGTACAACTCCAAAGTTTTCTAAATCTAGAGGTGCTATAATTTTGTGTGTGTGTGTGTGTGTGTGTGTGTGTGTGTGTGTATCACTTATATTCAACCTTCCCCCTCATCTGGGATTCAGGATATTTCCTGGTTTGGCTGTAAGTTGTACATCTGTTTTACTTTTTTTTTTTTTTTTACTTCAGCTTTGTTCACTGTGACAGGTTACACTTAGTGGTGAACTTTAAAATATTTGAGACATTGCTACTAATGACCCCATCCCATGGATTCCGGGCTCAATTTCCATGCGCTTTGGAAATGGAGTGCCAAAGTAGTCCCATAGAGGACATCACATGATGTAAGGGCACTTCTGGTGGGACTCCATTTCCACAACACATAGAAATGGAGCCTAGAATGCATTTTGAAAAGGGATACTACCTCAATCCAAATGGGGGAAAGTGAGGGAAAGATGGACCTCAATGGGGAAAGGATGTGGGATGGCTGGCTATCCCAGAAAACATACTTTGATGATAAGGAATTGATTAAGATGGTTCCTTCCTCTTTCCTCCATTTCCCGTCCATGGGAGGAGATCCTATAGCCACCCCCAGTTTTGGATAACCTTCTAGCTCTAACATTTGCATAACCAGAAATGGTCTGACTATGCTATGACTGCCTTACCCTGGTTAAGTTTGCTTTCTTCAGAACTTGCTGCCATACCCCATGTAGCTCTGATTTTCCCACAGCTTTCTGCCACTAGACAAAGGGTGCTATTGAGGTAGGAGTCAGATACTCTATCATATCATTATTATAGGCTATCACTTGCAGCTGAGTATGAATGCCTTCCAACTGTAAGGTCTTGGCAATGAGTCTGTAGGTGACTGTAGAGAACTATTCTTGATCTTCATATTCTTTCACAGTGAGGACATTGGTTTCTAAATGGAAGGCAGTCCTGAAAAGGGTTGGCTTGACAAACCTTCCTCTTGACACGTGTCCCCCTTTCACCCTCCATTCATGTTTCTTTGAATTCCACAACACTGTTGGTAACCCTAGTTAGGACGCTAAATGGCCAGGACTTCCCAATTCTCAGTGTCTATGCTAGTTTTTAAAGTTAGCTTTAAGTCCACCTTTAAATCTCTTTTCCTGTCTACTACCATTCCATTTTACATTCTTGAGTTGAGAGTATAGTAACTGCTTTGAGAGACAGTGATCAGGCATTCAAACAACGATGTCAGTCCAGCGGAGTTGATGATGAAGCATCATCACTTTGATGCTGGTAGTCTTTACTTCTTCCATCCCATGACATTTGTCTGCCTGTCTTCCCAAGAGATTTGCAAGATTTTTTGAGACAATGCTGATGGAATTATTCCAGAAGTTGAGAATGATGTTTGTAGACAGTCCACATTTCGCAAACACTTAACATTGTTGGGAGGATAATAGCTTTATAAACAAGCAGCTTTATGTCCCTATGAATGTCCTGATCTTCAAACAGTCTTTGCTTCATTCAAAAAAAAATGCTGTACTTGCAAAGCTCAGATGGTGGTGTGTTTTGGTGCTAATGTTGACTTTTGTGGAGAGGTGGCTGCCAAGGTAGGGGATATGGTCAACATTTTCTGACATTGCACGATGAAGCTGTACTTGTGGCACTGCAGAAAGATTGGTTGGTGCCTGTTGATAGAGCACTTTGATTTTATTGATCATCAGGGAGAGGCCAAGCTTTTCATATGATTTTGCAAAGATGTTTAAAGTGGCTTGTAGGTCTTCCGAATGAGCATAGACTACATTATCAGCCTATTGGAGTTTTATAACAGATGTTCTTATGACCTTGGTTTACAGTCTGCTGAGGTTAAGTAGCTTGCCATCTGTCCAATGAATGATTTCCATGCTGGTGGGAAGCTCCCCATCAACAAGGTGCAGTATCATAGTGCTGAAGGTGGAAAATAAGGTTGTTGCAATAACACATCCCTGTTTGGCACCTGATTGCACCCTAAACGGATCACTTTAGGAGACACTGCTATCCAGGACTGTTGCCATCATGTCATCATGGAGGTGTCACAGGATATTCATAAATTTATCAGAGCATCTGATTTTTAGTAGGCTGGTTCAGAGAGCATTACAATTCATTGTGTCGGATGCCTTTGCAGGGTCAATCAATGCCATGAATTGAAGTCTGCTGGGATTTTCTTGGTTGCCCACACTTTTTCAATGAGCTGGTGGAGTTGTATAAGCTCAGGTCTACCCTCTTTAAAGAATTAAGCAGGGATCCAATCGTATCCACTAGCTTTGTTATTTTTTAGTTGGCTGATGGCTTTGCTGGCTTCCTCCAAACTAGGCGGTGCTGCAAGCTCATCCTTCCACTACAATGCACAAAGGGAGGGGTTTTTTTACACAGGATTTTTTAAATGGAGAAAGATTGTTTAGAATTTCCCTGTAGCTGTATCCTTCAGAAGTTTTGCACCTGCCACACTAACTTTAAATCCAATTTTTCTATAAGTGCATGTTTGTGGGTATCTAATAGACAATGTACAACAGGCAATAGAATAGTGAGCCCCTCAAGGAGTCCTTGCAGAAGATGCCCTCAAATCTTCTGGATGAACCCTAAACCATAATTAAAAATATTTTTATCTGGAAAATCCCACTTCTTACAGCAAAAATACCTTCTATTTGTTGCAATTTTGGATCTAAGGCCTGCTTTTTTAAAAAGGACCCTGAAACAACCCAAAAATAGATGCAGGAACAGTTGAAAAACAACTGAAGTTAACTTCTGGTTAGTTCCAGTCACTGCAAGGTATAATGGTATAGATTAGCAAAAAATTATTGTAGCAAGAAATTGGCCAGTCAACCCAGAATATGTTCATACCTCTGAAGAGTCAAAATTGTGGAGTGATAATTGTAGTTTTTTTTATCTTTTGTGCTATGCAACTAGATTTCTGTTAAAAGTTTCTGTTCCTGGAATGTGTTCCTCAAGGGAAAATTTGAGTGCCATATGAATACACAGCAGAAGGCTCATTTATCAGTTATTCCTGGTAGTATGCAGATCCTGTCTCATTAGGAAACAGGCTTAAATGGCAATTGTTACTTCCTTTCCTTTGTATGTGGTTGTAGAACCTTTAAAGAACTTTCTAGAAATTGTAATGAGAATTCAGTTAGTTTTATACGAGTCTAAGTTATTATATTCCTATTCGTTATTCACTTTGTTTTTGGTCACAGCTTTTATTTTATTATTTATTATTTTATTCATTTATATATTGCCTTTCTCTCAATAATGAGAGGCAGCTCTAGTTATCTTATAATCTTTTTCTTATTTACTTCAAAAAGGGAAAAAACTTTCATAGGAGAATAACAGCCTTGGTAATGGGCAGAAAAATGCCTTGTAGGGAACTTCATCAAGGCCAGGTTCCTGTTTCCATGTCAATCAAGTGCTTGAGTGACCTGGAAATAATTAATAAATCATTATGGGTTATTATTCAGTTATTTCATTAAATTTATGTATACTACAGAGGATTAAATTCATTAAAGTAAATACGGATGCATTCTAAAATAAATTAACAGTGACTGACTAAAAAAATTCTGTGATTAACTTTAATTAGCATGGGGCTTCTTACTGTAAAATTGCATTTTACATTTTCCCCACCCATGATTTAAAAGATCACAGCTGAGTCTCGGTATCATAGAGACCTGAGGTTGCCTAGCCAGGAAGTGGTGTAAAATAGTGAGAAAAACTGTTACCCTATTATAGGGGAGAAATACTTCAATAAAGTCTTGTTCTATAAGAAGGACTTTGGATAATTAAATTGTAATTAATTGTTTCTCCTCTGTTTTTCCCTCTGTAATGAATTGATTCCCATGTGGGTGTCTCCTTTGCAGTCTCAGTTCCTCCTTACATTTTTTCCCTCTTTAAATTAAATAAGACCAGAAGTGTCAGTGTCTACATGTTCTATACTACTGGTTGCTCTGTTGCCACAAAAAATTGACTTTTTGTGACAGAATTCATTCTTTCAAAGGAAGTTTCCCCAGGGGATTATGGGAAGGTGTTCCAGTCTTAAACTCAGTTTTAAATCTAAAGTCAAGGTGTAGCTGTACAGCCCAAACACAAGAATTTGGAGCATTTTTAACACATACCAAGCAAATTAAAATCATCATCATCATCTGCAATTTTCCCACTTTGAAACTCAAGGTGACTAACAATAGTTAAAAAAATTATAATGAAAAATTAAGAGTATGAAAATTTTAAACCAATTAAACCACTATACGTAAAATTTGAAACCAGATAAAAGTTAAAGCCAATAGCAACAAATAAACTTGGAGCCACTAAGAATTCCTGTTAGCCATTAACAGTCCTTCCCTTTAATGACTACCCCATACGCAAAGGTGTTCCTTAGTCTCTTATCTCATTAACACTTGAGTTCAAATGTCTATTGTTTTGGAATAGGAAGAAATTTAATGGTTTATTTCTCAGAATGAAGTGTTCATGTTGAATGTATCATTGAACTTCCTTTGCAAGAAGAAATTTGAAAGTGAAAGCAAATCACATAAAGTGAGAAACAAATGAAACAGACAGTAGGCGGTGAATGTTATACTGCAGTGGGTGTCTGCACCAAGGCAGAAGTCATTTAATACCTCAGCCCAGGAATGGTCTGTATCACCGCAGCCAAACAGAAATTATGTGATATCAGTTCTAGGTGTGGATTTTTTTGGAGGAGTGAGGGTGGTAGATTTTAAGCTTCCTCTCACTTTGCTTTTGGGGAAGTTTGTGGATGGGGAAACAGAAACTGCAAACCTGCCATACTTTGTTGTAGTTTTGAATTTTAAAAATCGCTCCTTATTTTTTCAAGTTGAATTTTTTTACAAGAAGAATCAGTATTGTTCCATTATCCAGGTGGAGGCCATAGGGAGTGCTCAAGAAAGAATAATTGTCAATTTTATGGGGGCGGAGGGTGGGTTGAAAGAGTAAAACAATTTCCCCCTGTTTTCCTGTTATTCCCTCCCTCCCTAATTCATGTTCCCTGTGTGGAAACAACACTCATTTATGATATGGGAAGTGGGGAGAGGGAATAACCAGCAAAAATTTGGAAAATTGTTTTCCTCCTTCAACTCCCCCCTGTAAAATAGACTATCTTTCTCTCTCTAGAGCTCCCTAGTGGCCTCTACCCAGATAATGTAACAGTACCGAGGAATCCTTTATCTGACTGCTCTGGGACTGAAATTTCTTTATCTAAATATGGATCAAAGGGACTGTATTTGTAATGATGGTTTAATTGTGCATGATACTGTGCTGAAAATGTGCTGTTTGCAGATGTTGACCCAGTCAAAGCCAACACTTTATTTCAGTTCTTCCATGCACTTACTCACCCTAGGAACATCTGTGCTGGGAGCTCAGGACTATAAATTAGCAGTGAAGCCAGTATTCAGCGCTGGCAGCAACTGACCTACTTGATGTGTTTGGTTCCAGTCTCGATGCTACAATGTCAGTTTTGCAAAAGACTTCTTGCCAAAGACTCCTCTTCCTGTATACTGTAAGACTTTTTGCTAAAGACTCTTGCTCCTGTCCGCTGTGAAGACTTGTTGCCAAAGACATTTGTTTCACAACTGCTGTAAGACCTTGCATTCCTTTTGAACTTTACCTTCTGTTTTCTTTACTATTTGCATTATTTTTATTTTGCCGAAGTAAAGCTTTTTTAGTTACTTTTATTTTGCTGAAGTAAAGCTTTTTTTAGTTACTTTTACTTGTGTTGTAAGGCTGTTTCTGGAGCAAAACAGGACAGTTAGGCTGTGGGAACTGAAGTCCAAAACACCAGGAGGACCCAAGTTTACCTGTGCCTGGAAGAGAGCATGTAGGATTATGTTGTAGTGTTTACTTGTGGTTAAAGTAACAATAACAGAACCCTCTATCAATATCCTATGTTTGTATGTATTAAATTCTTAGGAAACCCATTCGTTACATACTTCTGCATCTGATCATAGATGAAAACAGATAATATATTTCCTGTTTGTGCATTAATAAGTACCCAGTATGCTGGGCATTTGTTACTACTTTGCCAATTGTAATGGTCAATTTGAACAACCTTCCTCAAAATTCTGTGTCAGTAGCTGAGTGGTAATTTCTTAATCTTTTATTTGGATATCAAATAACTATTCTACCACACATTTCACACCTGTAACTTCCCTTTTGAAGATTTTTTACTGGTCACTTCACCAAGATCATCTATTCCACACCTTTTGTGTCTTCTGGGCCTCCACTTCCACAAGCCAAAAACCCATCAGATGATAAGTGTATACATACCTCCCGTCATTCCTGTGCTTAGTTGAGTGTCTCATTTTGTGATCCTTTTATGCTATAATGCCCTGCTGTATTATCTTGTTCTATGCCACCTAGCATAAAAGCCTTTAATTAAAACAAATTGGTTTTCCACACCTCATTCTTTCTCAGAGCAAAAAGATAGCTGTTAACCCTCAGAACACTAATGGTTTCAGTCTCCACCAGGAAAAGAGAAGAATAAAGAAATGTACATTGATTTGGCTAAAAATGGTACATTAAAGATTCTACAGGTGCTGCCTCTCTGCTATAATGCATATAAATTCCATTTGGTCTCCATGAGTTTACCCTAGAGTTCAAATAGTAGATAGGACTTTCATTTTGGAGGAGCTTTAATAAATGTTGCTGTAAGCATAAAAGTAAGTCAAATAGCCTTTGGTTATACTATATAGCATATCTTTACAATTTAGAAGGCTCTATATTTTAAAAGTATCACATGTCTGTAAAAAAGTTAAGGAAGTTCTAATTAGAATTGGTCAGGGCTTAAATACACGGGAAATAATTCAGCCAAAGATGGGCTCAAAGAGTTGTATACACATCCCTAAAACATTTCTTTGGAAATCAGGATTTTTTTCTAGCTTACTTTCTCTTGAAAGCAGTTTTTCTTATTCTTTTCAAATTAAATTTACTCCTAAAATTCTCATAGGCATTTTAAAATCTGAGATTTATTTAAGTGGCTCCTTTTTTAGTTGACTCAATGGTTGAAGAATATTCATTCCTATTATGTTGGAATTATTTGGGGTTTAAGAAATTATATTAGGTCCTCATCAATGTAGTATTCTCTCAATTTCTCTGCACTGCCAAAAGGAAGGTCCACGGAAGCCACCATATGAAGCAATGCCTCTACCTGTGGTTGCCCTTTGCAACAGTGTAGGGAAATTGAGGGAAGACTGTATTTTTAGAAGTCAGTGCTACCTGACTCTCAATAACGGAAGACAGATAGAAGTGGGGAAAGATGGACAAAGAACTTGTGATGGCAACACTGACCATTATCTGCAAAGTACTGCGCAACTGCTTCATAGCAGATTGTTGAGTAGTCTGTATAGCTCTGCTGGATGACTCCTTGCAGATGCAACAATGGCAGCAAAATAATAATAATTTCTTCTGCACTGCCACAGAGTAGACTTTGAAATAGGCTCTGGTCCATGTTTAGTCAGACTGCCACCAGAATCGTCCCAGTCTCCATTTCATCACCATCAGTTCCCTGAAAAAACAGTGGCGCTAGTTTAGCTCCACTCTATAAGGTGATCAGAGTTGAAGGGTTGACATTGGTTTGTGTGTTTTCAATTAGTTCATAAGCTATTTCTATTACAAATGAGTTAAATATTTTTTTTTTCATATAAATCCACTGCAATTCTCAATTTTTATTTTTTTCTTCTGTCCTCTCTTGTCTAAATAATCACCAGGCGTAACGTAGTCAAGGGGAGTCATTGAAAAGAAAAGGCCACAATCTGGGTTGCTTGGATTCTGCAGCAATTAACAAATGCTATTATGTGGGTTTGATGTTCTGTTATTATTTATCGGAAAGTTCTTTCTTCAGCTCCCTCCCCCACAGGAAATCACAAAACCAAATTAAGTGGCTGTCTAATTGCTCCATTTTTAACACTGGAGATTGATGCACCCTAAAATATCCTACTGAATCTCCACAGCTGTCGCAATCTTCTGAGTTAACAGAACAGAAGGACTTAAGTATTCTGTAGGGAGAGATCTTAGTGAAGTACTGAAACACAATTCTGCCAACTCTTTTCAACAATGCCAACAATGAACCTGTTGATTAGTAATATTACTTATGCCTTATAAGATTTCTTTCTAGAACACAGAAACTTTTTCATGGTTCAATCACATCTGAAAATAATTACTGGATAAATTAAACCTCTCTAAGATGGCATTATTATTGACATTAAATGCCACATGTAAATTATTTTTGTGTTGCTTCTCTAGATTATGCCGAAACTGATTTGGAAATTTCATCTTCCATAAACTGTTACAAATAATATCACTAATAGCATGATATCCTAACTAGAGGACAAATTCCCATACTGATTGACCTATATTTCACCCTGCTTAATATCCTGAAGCAGATCACACTGTCCAACGCATCAGTTTCAGAAGCAAATCCCTTCTGATATGAAACCTGAGCCATATTTGGGTGTTACTTCCTTAGGCTGAGTCAGCACATGAAAAAGAGTCCCTTTAACCTCTCCCCTGTGTTGTTTTCCTCACATGGAAAGTAACAGATGTGAAGAAAAGGTCCAATGAATTTGGAAATTCTTTGTGTGAGCAAGGATGCTGGGAAAATAGGATTCTTTGTCTCCATGTGAACAAGATCATTTCTTACAAGATCATTTCTTAAACTGGCACATTAGAAAAGTATCAGTGGATCTAGTTACCTCCATCATCACAGGTTGTCAGTAAGTTCAGAGGTTTCCAAACTGTGTGTCGTGACATGTTAGTGTATTGTCTGCAGTGCATAGGTATGTCGCAGCAAAGGTGCTGATTAGTACCTCTCCCAACTGCATAGAGTTGGGGGGGGGGGGCAATTGAAGGGATGCCAGCCTTAATTGTTTGGGGTCAAACACGTGTTTCTTAAGGGATTATTTCACCTTCACTTTGTTTCTGGTCTTTTTTAGTTTTTTTGTTCCTTTTGTTCTCTCTGGTGACTATGTGTGCTGAAATAGCTAAACCAGGAGGTAGTTTGCTTGTAGATCTGAGGATCCCCAACATGGTTTACTTTTACTTTTAATTCATGTATTAATTAATCCTGCTGTTTTAATGTTAAGTCATATATTTTAGCCAGTTATTTTAATCACTAGTAGTTAATTTAGTTCACTGATTAACTTGACTATCTTCAGGTGTATTATGTCCCCATACATTTAATTATTACAATGTATCATGTATAAGGTGTCAATTAATTTGCCAATTTGTTACTAAAGCAATTACTGTGTCACAAAATGTCTAAAAAGTGTATCACTAACACGAAATATTTTGACAGCTCAGTTCTAGTTCTTTGGACTTGGTAAGTTCCAGTGCTGTATCATCTGCCAGAAGATTGAGTTCTCATTTCCACATAAACTACAGTCTTTTTAGCATGGACGTCTTGCTGTGTATAAGAGATAAACTATTTGTCTATTAAACCAGGCAGAGAAAATGTAGAAGTCAGAACCAAAATTTACTCTGTTTATTTCACTGACTATATTCCAAGTTATGTATATTTTGTGAATACATGCCATTTTTTTGTTAGTTACAGCAGGTGCATTAAAATCTAAGCCATTTTGTCACCCCACATTCTGAAGAATTCATTCATTGATTCTGTTAATATCCAATCCTATACTACCAAAACTTGGGATAGTATTCAAACAAGAAGCAATTTGAAACAGGAAGAAACAAATAATAATTTAAACAGTGTAAAAACATGTGACATTTTAAATAATTTAAGTTGATTTTAAAACTTACACCTTTATAGACTGGAACAAGACTCCTGGAGCCTAAGGCTTTGGTGGAAATCCATCTTGGCTTTGGGATGAAGCTGGTGTCATTGGAACACTTAGGGATGGACACTAAATTATAAACAATATTGTATAACATTACATCCAAGCTATGTTTATAGCATGAATATGAAATATGAATTAATTTCATGTTTACACTTCACTCGCTTCTCCAAAACAACTCATTAGGTAGGTAAAGGTAAAGGATTTCCCCTGACATTAAGTCCAGTCATGTCTGACTCTGGGGTGTGGTGCTCATCTCCATTTCTAAGCTGAAGAGCCGGCATTGTCCGTAGACACCTCCAAGGTCATGTGGCCGGCATGACTGCATGGAGCACCGTTACTTTCCCGCCAGAGCAGTACAATAGAGTGGTGCATGTTTTTGAACTGTTAGGTTGGCAGAAGCTGGGGATGACAGTGGAAGCTCACCCAGCTCCCCAGATTTGAATCTGCAACAAGCTCAGCAGCTCAGCGCTTTAAGCATCAGGAAGAGTACAATTTCATTGTTTCACACATGGACAATTTTGGAGTGTACTGGATTTGGGAATTTGGATAAGGGATTTCCAATCCAAAAATATTAAAATGCAATAATCTTCTAAAGCACTACAAACATTTAAAATGAATTCTAGATCAGCAATATACAAACATATTCCTATAGTTAATGATTAAATGTAAAACAATGGACTCTTCTATCACTGAACACTGGTTGTTAGGGATCTCTTCAAGAAAGCTCTTAAGCAATTCATTTTTCCATTACACTTGCTAACACCCTCACTGTCATCATTTCATTTGTCTAAGATTACTTGCATGAAAATAGGATTTCCCCCTCTCTCTATAGTTCCTGCTGCTTAATTCTTACTTGAAGTCATAATCCGTTTTATCACATCATGACTATTTCCTAGCAAATGATTGTGATGTCACAGAAAGAGGATTATGACTTTAAGGGATTAATTGATTATGAAGCAGTTTTAATTTACATAAAATTGGGTTTAATAACTTATAAATTAATGAGGTTCAAGCACAAGGATGCTAAAAAGTAAGGAAAGAAAAAAATCTACCCAGGTAATAAATACACTTTCTGTTTAATTTTGTGGGAAAGCAAGGTAAATAATTTTATGGGGAAAACCATGTTTTTTAATGAACTTAGCATTGTGTAAAACATTTCTCTGAGTCCGTACTTTGCCCAGTAATTGTGTTTGTTCCTGTTATATTGTGGGTCACAAATAAAGCATGAAGTAGAAATGAGAAATGTGAAAATTTAAAAAACACTGAGATGTATATTTTATTCTTATTATTTACTCTCTGAAAATAAAGATATGAAAAGTATGGATGTCTCTAACTAAGTCCATAACTTGAAGAGCCATGATTTTATTACAGACAGCTTTTCCTCTATAGATGCAGTTCAGAACTGGTTCACATCACTGTTCACATCACTGTATACATGGTTATTGTGACCAGTTTGCCACTGGTGGCCAGTCTTCTGGTCATGAGAAAGTCCATATCTTTAATAAATTAGCAGATATGCAACCTTGGTCCCTGTGTCCCAAACTTTCCATGGATTAATTAATTCATAATTTTTAAAATTTCAGATACTGCTCTTTTTGTTGGTACGTATATTGATTCAATGACCAAGAGCAACATGTTTCAAAATCTTGATTCCACTATACACCATAGAAAGTGTGCCAAAGGGAGCCTAGTATAATCCATTCCCTTAGCAGAATGTCAAAGGTCATTGAAATTACACTTTTCTAAAACATTACCCCCTTTACTTTTCTGCAGTTTAGGTAAATCTCCGTTCACCATCTGATGCTTCAACATGTTCACCAGTGCTCCCATCCAAGTGTGGTATACATACTTGGTGCATTGTATCAGCACAAACTGAAATGCAAATACTCCCTCCTTGCTGGGTGCAATTATAAGACATTTTGCTCATTTTGTTATTATTTTTGTGCTTTTTTTGTTTTGAATAAAACACATACTTGGGTTTGTTTTTGCATAAAAAACATTTCATCTGGCACAAAATCCAACTATTTTTTGTGCAAACAGCATTACATGTCCTCAATGTTTTTCGAGGGATTTTTTTTTTTTTAGCAAAAATGAAAATTAAATCAATCTATTCTCTTTAATGCACTCAAAGAAACCTGCAGCCATTAACAATTTTTCTGGTGAGATGTCTCAGCATGTTGAAACAAACAATCTTTCCATCATGCATGACAACACTCATGATATTTTTTCACATTAAAAATGTACTCACCATAAATCAAACAAAATCACAATGCTTTCACTGTATTGGGGCAGAAGGATATGACACAGCTGCTGGCAAAGTGTGCCAGTAAAAGGCAGGTGTGCATTAAATAGGTGTACTCATGATTCCTCTCTATTGGCTTGGCCACTAAAAACCCACTGGCATCTCTGAACTCATCTATACACACACATCCTGACTGTAGTGCTTTATTCCCTGTGAGAGGATGTGGCCATGTTCAGTCCCGTTCATCACTAACATACAAATTTGCTTTGAGGATCATCAGTACAACAGTGGCATAACATCAAACATGGTCTGTGTATAAAGCACACAGCTATCGTCAAAGTTCAGCCTGGAAATACACACCTGCACAATATAAACAGAATTATTATATGTCTTGGTGAACTCATGTTCAACAGTTATACAATCATTGCTACAGATTTTCATCATCTGGTCTAAGCTAATAGAACTGATCTTGACATTGTTCATCCTGACAACTGGATGACTTTCATAAATGCGTCGTTTTTAAATTGTTCAATAATAAAAAAGGAAATATGGGACCAGATTCACAGAATCAATAATTAACATGCCAGTGGAGTCAGAAAATAAGCACAAGTCTGAGTGTGTTTGTAGCTAAGAAACGTGTAGCTAATAAATACAAGCACCAATTTGCAATAAATTTACATAGACAGTCATCAATGTTAAATACATAATCCAACAGTATTATAATACTAGGTCCATTCAGTGATATAATCAAGGGGTGTGGGTGAGGATGCAAACCACACAAGGTGGCACTATTATCCATAGTCATTTTCCAAAATCCATATTCATTATTCAGGTTGTTGAAGTCTAATTGCATAATGCCCTACTCACCAAATGCCTGCATACCAAGCTTGGTCCTAAGCTTTTTTTTAAAGACAAGGAGGGGATGGGGCCTGCCTGATGTCACTAGAGAGGCAGTTTCACCACTGAAAAGACCCTGTCTCTTGTCCCCACCAGTCACACTTGTGAAGAGGGTGGAACCAAGACCAGGGCTTCCCCAGATGATCTTAAAACTCTTGTTGGCTCATAAAGGGAGATGCATTCGGATAGGTAAGTTGAACCAGAACTGTTTAGGGCTTTACAGGCCAAAGCCAGCACTTTGAATTGTACCCAGTAGCAAACTGGCAAACCGGAGGGGGGGGGATGGTACGCTCCCTATATGCCACTCCAGTAAGAAATCTGGCTGCTGCCCGGTGGACTATTTGGAGCTTCCGGACAGCCTTCAGAGGCAACCCCATGTAGACTGCATTGCAGTATTCAAGATGTAACAAGAGTGTGGACTACCATGGCCAAGACTTGCTTCCCAAGGTACAGGCACAACTGGTGCACAAGATACGGTCTAATACTGTAGGTGGTCCATGGGAGTGGCAACCTGAGTTACCACACTGGTGACACCATTTGCACAAATCTTTTCCCTAGTAGAAGACTAATGACAATTGATGTAAACAAAGCAATGCTTATACAAAGGACAGTCATAATTCAGCACAGCTGTCTTCCTTGGAAGCCAATATTGAAGTCCTTCAAATCTAGAGCTTTCTAATTCTTTCCAATGCCTAGAGCAGTGGTTCTCAACCTGTGGGTTCCCAGATGTTTTGGCCTTCAACTCCCAGAAATCCTAACAACTGGTAATCTGGCTGGGATTTCTGAGAGTTGTAGACCAAAATACTTGGAGACCCACAGGTTGAGAACCACTGGCTTAGGGCAAAACAAATTGTTGCAGAATTACATAAAAAATACCAATAAAATGCCTCTTCTTTTAGGATTGCATATTACACTAAACCTTAAACAGAAACGTGTTTTAATTTATGTTGACATTTGTCATCCTTAACATAATGTACTAAGGAGTAATTCCCACAGAGTTTTGTTGAACTAACCTCAGATTAAACAGACTTATACTTCAAATTTACAGGATATTTTTTTAATAAGGAGACATTGGGAAAAATTGGTCAGCTGGAAGAGATTATGGCACTATTTGTAATACACAACATGTTGTTGTGCTGCTGAAGTGAACCCATCAATCAGTGGCTTTGATAGCAGTCAAAACATTATCTTCCAACATTATTAGATCAGAGGCCCTGCCCTTTCACTTAGAATTGGAAAATGGTATCACTGACATTTATTTTCTATGTCCTGACTTGCTTGCTGGAAATTGGAGAGTTATACCTTTCAATAATACAATTATTGCAACAACAAAAAAGTAGCCTCTAGGGTGTAAAATTTGCTCTGTGCCATTGAATCCAATATGGTATTTTAGAAACCCTGCCTATTTAAATCATAACTATTGCCAAATCCTATTCAAGACTTTACCCAAATGCTTTTACTTTCCACAATACCTTGTGTGTTGTTTTGCAACATGTGTTATAGAACCCACGACCCTCCAGTTTTGGAATGAACAGTGTATGCACTCAGCTTTACATCACATATATTTCATGACCTTCCAAAGAATTAGACTTTAAAAATATGTATCTGGTTTAAAGTTATTGAAGGATTCTCCTGATATTTATTTCCTAATAGGGACAGAAAGTAAAGCATTTCTGTTTCAAATGAAAAGCCTCTCTTTTTCTACCAAGCACACTTAGTGAAACATTATGTAAATGCAATGCAAGATTGAACCGTAAACAATGACTGTGTTTCTTGGCCATCATAAATCACTCCCCTAACTGCTGCGTGGTAAAATATCTGTACCTTTAATAATTACAGTACTGTGAAGCTGCCTGGAAGTAATCTCTGTGCAGAGCATCTTTTGGAAAGGCTGCTCAGAAAGGTCTAATCTCATTTCAGGGTGAGCAGCTATGGTTGGTGGGTGAAGAAAACCAGTGGCAGTCAATGGCTTCCATGTGGATGGGGTGACAAATCCACTCTGGCTTTCGGTCTGAACTTTAAAGGAGACATCCAATTCATCAAACCTATAGGGTGTTTTAAAAAGACAGAGCCAATTTGAAATCATGATATTTCTGTAACCATGAACTACCCATGAATTTCAAATGAGTTTCAAATGATTACCATTAAATGCCTCTTCCAGTGCACAAACAGCCCATAGTCATTTCCAAGATGGCAAATGCGCATCATTGGACGTCATGGGATATTCTACATTTACAGTTATTTTTAAAGATTTATTTCTGGCCCAAAATGGTTAGTAGAACTCATTAATCCATCTATAACTTTTTGTGTAATGGTAACATGTTGCCCTCTTGAAATAGACTGCTTTGAAATTGGGCCCATCATTTCAAAACACCCTGTATTTTATAGATAGAGTTCAGCACCTCGGATAGCTCCTTGTTAATTCATATTACAAACTAGAATAGAATCAGGCTGGATCCACACTGCCACATTTCAGTTTCAGGATACAGATGAATGGCATTGAACTGGATGATATGGCAATGTTAATCATATAGTCCAGTTCAATGAAGATAATCTGCATTATATGGCAGCCTCAGGCCTCCACTGACAAGGAATATAGTGAAATGTTACAATTTTTTCCTTTTTTTTTTTTTTTTTTGGAGCTACATCTTTCAGCATCCTGCAAGCAACAGGGCTGTCTCTGGAAATTTGTCTCCACTTCAGTTTGCAGGTGGGAACACCCATCCTTTCGAAATCCTAATCTGTTCTAAATGTTGAGCTCTTGAAGGCGCTCCTCGTCCTCCACGCGCCATCTAGTGGCCCAAAAGTGGAATAATTTTGCAGCTTGGACAAAAAAAGTGAAGGATGGAAAGGAGGAAAAGAAATTTGAGAGAGAGAGAGACTGAGAGGAAGGGGAAAGGGAGAAACCCAACCTCCCAAGGAGCATCAGGCGATTGAGGCCCCTTCTACACAGCTGTATAAAATCCACATTGAACTGGAGTATATGGCAGTGTTGACTCAGATAACCCAGTTCAAAGCAGATATTCTGGATTATCTGCCTTGATATTCTGGGTTATATGGCTGTGTGGAAGGGCCTTTAGACAGGAGCTGTTCCCATGGAGCAGGCCTTTGGGGGTGAAAGGGGGAGGGATGCTCATTGTATAATTAAGGGCTCTTCTATTTGAGTACACACTGCCATATATTCCAGTTCAAAGCAGATATTGTGGGATTTTCTGCCCTTGATATTCTGGGTCATATGGCTGTGTGGAAGAACTCTCAGACAGGAGCTGCTCCCATGGAGCAGTCCTTTGGGAGTGAAAGGGGGAGGGAGGCTAGGCCTCTTCTACACAGCTGAATAAAACTCCACATTATCAGGTTTGGACTGGGTTATAAAGCAGTGTGGGCTCAGGGCCCTTCCACACAGCCCTATTTCCCAGAATATCAAGGCAGAAAACCCCACAATATCTGCCTTGAACTGGGTTATCTAAATCCACACTCCTTCCTGGCAGGCCCTTTACCTCAGGATCTGAGCCCACATTTTCTGGTTTACACTGGATTATATGAGTCTGCACTGCCAGATAATCTGGGATAAACAGAAAAACTGGGATCAGACCCTGGGATATAGACCTGTCTGGAAGGGGCCTCAGAAAATGTGGGATTTCCTGCCTTGATAGTCTGGAATATAGGGCTGAATATTCTCTATATCCCAGAATATCAAGGCAGGGAATCCCACATTATCAGAGTGTGGATGCAGATAACCCAGTTCAGAGCAGATATTGTGGGACTGGGTTGTTGTAGGTTTTTTTGGGCTATATGGCCATGGTCTAGAAGCATTATCTCCTGACATTTCACCTGCATCTATGGTAAGTATCCTCAGAGGTAGAGAGGTCTGTTGGAAATAGGAAAAGGGGTTTATATATCTGTGGAATGACCAGGGTGGGACAAAGGACTCCTGGTCCACAGATATATAAACCCTTTTTCCTAGACAAGAGTCCTTTGTCCCACCCTGGTCATTCCACAGATATATAAACCCTTTTTCCTAGTTCCTACAGACCTTACTACCTCTGAGGATGCTTGCCATAGATGCAGGTGAAATGTCGGGAGAGAATGCCTCTAGACCATGGCCATATAGCCCGACAAAACCTACAACAACCAAGTGATTCCGGACATGAAAGCCTACGAAAACATAATGTGGGATTTTCTGCCTTGATATTCTGGGATATAGGGCTGTGTGGAAGGGCCCTCAGATAACTGAGGGCCCTTCCATATAATTTAGAATATCAAGGCAGAAAATCCCACAATATCTGCTTCGAACTGGGTTATTTGCATCCACACTGCCATATATTCCAGTTCAAAGCAGAAAATGTGGGATTTTATTCAGCTGTGTGGAAGGGACCTCAGTTCAAAACAAATATTGTGGGATATTATGGGTTATATGCCTGAGTGGAAGGGCCTGGGGGAGCAATTTGTTTAACCCCCACCACCACACACACACACAAATGGAGGGAGAGAGTCGTACAAAGTTTCAGAAAAGCTATGTCTGATGTATTGTCGAAGGCTTTTATGGCCGGAATCACTGGGTTGTTGTAGGTTTTTTCGGGCTGTATGGCCATGGTCTAGAGGCATTCTCTCCTGACGTTTCGCCTGCATCTATGGCAAGCATCCTCAGAGCGGTGTCTGTGGGGAGACGAGAGAAAGAGCCTTTGGGGTGTGTATGTATGTGGTTTTATCTTTTCGTAATATCCCTTGCGTGTCTACAGGGAAGAAAAAAGCTCTCTAAGACCCCAAAGGTGGGTGTGTGTGTGAGAGAGAGAGAGAAAGAGGGAGTGTGTAAACTGTGTGTGTGTGAAGGAGGGAGAGAGAGGGACGCGGCGGAGGATGAGGTAAAGCCCCTCGCGCGCGCCTTCAAAGCCCCCCCCCCCCCCCCCCCGTTTTCCGCGCGCGCTCTCTCTCTCTGGCTTTCTGTTTCCCACGCGCTGTCCGTCCGTCCCTTCGCGCGGACTCCCTGAAAGCAGTGTTGGTTGGTTGAGGCTCCCATTAGGAATCCTCTCTGTCCCGCTTCATCCCCTTCTTGGCCTCGCGCCTTCCGTGACAGGCGGCGAAGAGCCCTAACCTGCTGCTGCTGCGGAGGAGGAAGAAGAAGAGGAAGAGAGAGAGGGAGTGGGATTGATTGGCCGCCTCCTCCTCCTCTTCTTCTTCTTCGCCGCAGCCTCGGCAGAAAGAGCAGCCGCGTCGCCCCTCGCCCGGCTTCAGCGAGGCGGCATGGAGAGGCGGCTGAAGGAGGAGGAGGAGGAAGAGCGGCGAGGACAGCGGAGGAGACGCCTGCCTGACTGACTGACTTGACAGACTGACTGACTGACTGGAAAGAGCCGGGCTGCTGAGGAAGAGCAAGGGGGCGAGGAGGAGGAGGAGGAGGAAGGGGCTGCATTGAGAGCCTCCCTCTTTCCCTGCCTCCCTCCTGCCTTTCCCTGCCTGCCTGCCTTCCTCCCCGCTGAACTTGTTGCTGCTGAGGGGAGAAGGCTGCTCAAGAAGAAGAGCTGCTTCTCTCACCTCCCCACCCACTCCATGCCAACTCCTCTGGACAGACTTTGCCAGGTGAGGTGACTGCATGAGGGGGGGGGAAGGGGGGTGAGGGTGGCGCAACGGTTTGAGGTGGAGAGGAAGAGGGCAAGGGCTGCCTCTTTAAGGCAAAGGGAGCCCCCCTCCCGACGCCATTCCCGCCCCTCTCAGGGGAAGAGAAACATCTGGGAAGGCAACCTATTCGACACACACATACACACCCCTCCCAATTGGAATGCTTTATAAAGCTTCAGGAAGCAGCATCAAGTGGCGAGGGCGGGAAAGGAGAAATTGGGGAGGGGAGTGAGGCGAGGCGCGTGTTGCCTGAGAGCGGGTAGGGCTGGGCTCTGGACCCGCATTTCTTTTTCACGTGAGGACCCCGCCCCCGTCATCTTCCAGTCGCATCGCGCTGTCAGGCTTCCCGACGAACTTCCCCGCTTAAGCTCTCCTCTGCCTGCCCTCCGTTTTCCATGTGGCTCATAATCTCCTGCGACGATTGGCCTCCTCTTGATCCCTTTTGCGCCGGAAATACAGCCACTCTCCCTCGCTCCCTTCTCTCACACATCCTTGAGCTCGCCCTACTCCCAAGCCACCTTGTTGACCTCTGCTCAACTTTGCCCCGAGTCAGTTTAAGGCAGGCACGGGGAAACTTCGGCCCTCCAGGTGTTTTGGTGGACTTCAACTCTCACAGTTCCTAACCTCTGGTAACAAGGACATCTAACACCTCCCAGCAAAGGATTTCTCCCAGACAGCAACCAGCCAGGCTTTGAAGCTACCAGGCCATTCAATGCTAATCAAGGGGAGTCCTTTGGCCACTCTCCCCCTTTCCCTTCTCTCACACATCCTTAAGGTCGCCCTACTCCCAAGGCACCTTGTTGACCTTTGGTCAACTTTGCCCAGAGTCAGTCTAAGGCAGGCACAGATAAACTTTGGCCCTCTGGGTGTTTTTAGATTTCAACTCTCACAATTCCTAACAGCGGGTAACAGGGCCAGCTAAAACCTCCTAACAAAGGATTCCCCAGGCAGCAAGCAGCCAGGCTTTGAAGGTACAAGGCCATTCAATGCTAACCAAGGGGAGTCCCTAGGCCACGTACGGGGAAACTTCGGCCCTCCAGGTGTTTTGTACTTCAACTCTCACACTTTCTAACAGCCAGTAACAAGGACAGCTAACACCTCCCAACAAATGATCCCCAAGCAGCAATCAGGCAGGCTTTGAACGTACAAGGCCATTCAATGCTAATTAAGGGGAGTCCCTAGGCCAGGCATGGGCAAACTTTGGCCCTCCACGTGTTTTGGATTTCAACTCTCACACTTTCTAACAGCCAGTAACAAGGACAGCTAACACCTCCCCCAAGCAGCAAACAGGCAGGCTTTGAAGGTACAAGGCCATTCAATGCTAATTAAGGGGAGTCCCTAGGCCAGGCATGGGCAAACTTTGGCCCTCCAGGTGTTTTGGATTTCAACTCTCACAATTCCTAACAGTGGGTGCCAGGGCAAGCTAAAACCTCCTAACAAAGGATCCCCAGGCAGCAACCATACAGGCTTTGAAACTACAAGGCCATTCAGTGCTAACCAAGGGGAGTCCATAGGCCAGGCACAGGCAAATTTTGGCCCTCCGGGTGTTTTGGATTCCAACTCTCACAATTCCTAACAGCAGGTAACAGGGCCAGTTAAAACCTCCTAACAAATGATCCCCAGGCAGCAACCAGACAGGCTTTGAAGCTACTAGGCCATCAAATGCTAATCAAGGTGGCCAATTGCAACATTCTCACTTGCCTCAAGCAGAGAAGAGTTTTTTCTCCCACTCTGGACATTCCATAGATATATAAAACTCACTTGCATAGTTTACAATAGACCTCACAACCTCTGAGGATGCCTGCCACAGATGTGGGTGAAACGTGAGGGGAGAATGCTTCTGGAACATGGCCATACAGCCCAGAAAATTTAGGGCAACCCAAGAATTGTGAGAGTTGGAGTCCAAAACACCTGGAAGGCTGATGTTTGCCATGCCTGGTCTAAGACTCCCCCTTCATTCTCAGCCACTCCCCTTTCAACCCTAGTAGACACCTTTTTCAGACTTCCTTCTTTTCCCACTTCCTCACCACAGCACCCTAGAAGGGTCCTAGAACCATAGAATAATAGAGTTGGAAAAGACCACTTGGACCATCTAGTCCAACCTCCTGCCATGCAGGAAAAGCACAATTAAAGTATCCCAGAGAGATGGCCATCCAGCCTCTATTTAAAAGTTTCCAAGAAAGGAGCTTCTGCCACACTCCAAGGCAGAGAGTTCCACTGTTGAAGAGCTCCTAAAGTCAGGAAGTTCTTCCTAATGTTCAGGTGGAATCTCCTCTCCTGTAATTTGAACACATCATTCCTAGTCCCAGTTTCAAGGGCAGCCGAAAACAAGTCTTCTCTCTCTCTTCCTTATGACACCCTTCACATATTTATATATGGTTATCACGACTCCCAGTGGTGCAGTGGGTTAAACTGCTGAGCTACTGAACTTGCTGACCAAAAGGTTGATGGTTTGAATCTGGGGAGCAGGGTGAGCTCCCGCTGTTAGCCCTAGCTTCTTCCAATCTAGCAGTTCAAAAACATGCAAATGTGAGTAGATCAATAGGTACCACTTCAGCTGGAAGATAACGGTGCTCCATGCAGTCATGCCAGCCACATGACCTTGGAGGCATCTGCGGACAACACTGGCTCTTTGTCTTAGAAATTGAGATGAGCACCACCCAGCAGAGTTGGACATGACTAGACTTAAACATACCTAGTTCTTTAAGATGCTCCTCATATGACATGGTCTCCAGACCTTTGATCATTTTAGTCACCTTCCTCTGAACAAGTGTTAGATCATGCCTCTGTTTCCAGAGGATCCAATATCATTCTCTTCCCATCTCCTCCATTCTTTCCCCTTAAACGTGAAATGTCATTTAGCCACTCCCTCCTTTTATCCCAGTTTCTTCTGTGTTTTAGGGCATGTGTAGAAGAGCTCCTAGAGAGGCCATTCCAAAAGCCTACCCTTCATCTACAAAAAAGGTCTCCACAGTGCTTACCAAATCTATCTTAAGTTCTAACCATTGGGACATATTTTTGTGGTAAATCATCTCTTCCAAAATGATATTTTACATCATCTTCTTCTGACATTCTGTGTAGTATTTTAGAGGGCTGAAAAAGCTGTCACAAGAAGAAGGGTTTGGGAAAACCCACTTCAACTAATATGGCTGCAAACACATGCATTTGAATCCAACCATTTAAATAAATTATGAATTATGTTTATTATTCATGTAGGACAATCACTGTACATGGTGTATTACTGAGTAAGAAACTAACTAACTGTAAAATGGGTGTGTGTGTATCTCAAAGAGCTGCACCCTGCACAAGAAATGAGGAAGAATGCAAGATATAAGGGTCCTATTAGATCATGGCCTCTGTTTCCAGGAATCCAATGTCATTCTCTTTCCATCTTCCTCATTCTTTTCCCTCCTAAACATCACTTCCAAGTTTTCTTTCTGCCTGATCTTTAAAGAAGCTCCTACCATCTCTGTTTCTTCTATTTCATTTTATATGACCATGGACTCCAGTGTTGAAGGTTGGCCCTCTTTGGAGACTTTCAAGCAGAGATTGGATGGCCATCTGTCCAGGGTGCTTTGGTTGTGTTTTTCCTGCATGGCAGGGGTTTGGGCTAGATGGTCCATGTGGTCTCTTCCAACTTTAGGATTCTATGAATAAATGAAATTAAATAACAATCATAACACAAAATATAATTATGTTACTAAGTCTCCCTTCCACTACTTATTTTGTTTCCACAATTTGGCTCTGACAGACATCAAGCAAAATTTTGACTCCTCTGCTCCAGGTTTCAGAAGTGGCTTTTCCCTTGTGAATGAATTGAGATATATATCCCTTTGATCTATCTATATTTATACCTGTATCCACAGTATATGTATCCCTTTTAATGTTTTTTAATTATTTTATCTTTCCTAAGGAGGTTAGACTTCCCCCGCAAACACCATCTTCATCTAACTACCCACCTGTTTGTTTAGAAGGATGCTGTTTGTCAGTACCATTTTCATGTGTCTCTGTGCATTAAATCTGTTTTTTTCCTAATGTTAGAGGGCAGTCATTATCCATCTGCCCTGTTTCCTTAGAACAGGAATAGTCTGAAGATGGTAAGTGGTTGTTATGATAAGATATCATTGATCAGGATGAAGGGAATCAGCTGTTTTATTCAGGAGGGATATATTCTTCACACCTCCTTTCTAAACTTGCTGAAATGGGGAGAAAATCAGCAAGTGTTTCTCCAGCAGTACTAGTGGACAGATTTACTCAAGGCAACTCTGATTTTTGTCTTTCCTCTTACCTCATTTCCTGGCCAGCTGTTGTAGGACTATGTGGGAGGCAATCTGAGTTGGTATTTTAAACACAGTTCCCAGAATCAGTCTGGAACAGAAAACTTCCTAGCCAGAAGTTGTGCCTTTCAACTGTCAGACTTGCTTCTTACTGCTTACCTGACCTGACAGGCTGCTGATTAACTATTGGAGACTATTGCTCTGCATTGCTACATTTGGATCTTTCCTTATTGCCACCAACTATTGAGAAAGGATGCACTTTATATAAGGAGAAGAATATGTGACAAATGTTCATAGACTGTTAGAATATTAATTCAAATCTCCTTAAGTAATATGAATGAAAGAGAGAGCAGTGAAGGGTTGAGGAAGATAACACAACATGAACAGAGAAAAATTAGCAAGATTTTTTTTTATTATTTTGAAACAATTGATGTCCTAACCTCTTGATATATTTGTTTTTAGTTTTAGTAGAAGCAAGAGCAATACCACTAAGCAGCTGAGACAATGGCGGCTGGAGTGGCAGCATGGTTGCCTTTTGCTCGGGCAGCAGCCATAGGATGGATGCCAGTGGCCACAAGCCCAATGCCGAATGCCCCCCGACAGGAGAGAAAGCGGAGCCAGGACTCCCTCATTATACTGAATGTGAGTGGCACCCAGTTCCAGACCTGGCTGGATACCCTGGAACGCTATCCAGACACGCTGCTGGGCAGTTCAGAGCGGGATTTCTTCTACCACCCAGAGACACAGCAATACTTTTTTGACCGGGACCCTGACATCTTCCGACACATCCTCAATTTTTATCGAACAGGGAAGCTCCATTATCCCCGTCAAGAATGCATTTCAGCCTATGATGAGGAGTTAGCCTTCTTTGGTATTATCCCTGAGATCATTGGCGATTGCTGTTATGAGGAATACAAGGATCGGCGACGGGAAAATGCTGAACGTCTGCAGGATGATGCTGATCAGGATAATGCTGGTGAATGCAATCTGCCCTCCATGACAGCTCGGGAAAGGATGTGGCGGGCCTTTGAGAATCCACACACCAGCACACTGGCCCTGGTCTTTTACTATGTAACAGGCTTCTTCATTGCAGTTTCTGTCATTGCCAACGTGGTGGAGACAGTACCCTGTGGGGTAAGTCCTGGTGCCATCAAGGAGCTGTCCTGTGGAGAGCGCTATGATGTAGCTTTCTTCTGCCTGGATACAGCGTGTGTCATGATCTTCACGGTTGAATATCTGTTGCGTCTGGTGGCTGCTCCCAGTCGTTACAAATTTGCGCGTAGTGTCATGAGCGTCATTGATGTTGTGGCCATTATGCCCTATTACATTGGTCTTGTCATGACCAACAATGAGGATGTCAGTGGGGCCTTTGTAACACTGCGTGTCTTCCGGGTCTTCCGAATCTTTAAGTTTTCCCGCCACTCACAGGGTTTGCGCATCCTGGGCTACACTCTGAAAAGCTGTGCATCAGAGCTTGGCTTTCTCCTGTTTTCTCTTACTATGGCCATCATAATCTTTGCTACAGTCATGTTCTATGCTGAGAAAGGCTCAACATCCAGCAAATTCACCAGCATTCCTGCTGCTTTCTGGTATACCATTGTCACTATGACCACTCTAGGGTAAGTCTGTATGAAGTTTCATTTTTGGCTGGCCAATAGCTAACAGCTGGGTTGTGTTTTTATAGGTTTTAAAAGTGTGGTGTAGAAAGTGATGACACCCACTTATCTCTTGATCAAAGAAGTGTTCACAGTCTGTAATGCTGATACACAGTCTGTAATGCTGTAATGTATCAGCATTACAGTCTGTAATGCTGATACATCAATACACCACTTATGAATTGATCTAAAGTATTGCAGTATGGCAATAATGGGAAGATCTCTGTCGATTGCTCTAATTTTCACATTTTAATTTGCTCACATAATTAGACTACAGCATTAACCTTTCAATGTAGTACCACCTGTTTTCCTTTCATTGCTAGAATGAAAAAAGAAGTGACATGTGCTCTGCGATGACATGAGTTCAGATATTATGATTTTGCTCTCCTTTGCCTTGTATATCAAGATAATATTTGTTATTGTATTGTAGTTTATGTACAAACTTTGCTTGACTTTTGGGGTGCGGGGGTTGCCAATGCAGTACTCACAACTGTCATGATTGCTATAAATTTAAATGCATCTCTCTTAACATTGGCATCTCAAAATGAGATGTTATGATATTGTGCAAATGTTACTTTTCATAATGTTTATGAAATATTATTCTAATTATAAATACAAACTGCTGATGAGTTTGAAAATATCACAATTAGCATTTAAATGTCCTGTCATGTTGAAATGTATGTGGAAAGGATACTAATTTATCAAGAGGATGAATAGCTAGTGTTATGATATGTTTCTGAAGATAGAGTCATGCAACTGTATTTGCTTAAGGAAGAATATTATACAGCACAAGATAAGTTTAAATGGAAGTGTAAATGGAAAGACATTGTAGTTAAACTTTAATGTCCTCTTGAAATCAATGATGCTGATTTGGCCTGAGGAGGTAAGTTAATTTAAGAAACATATTTGTCATTTTAATCAAAGGCCTTGGAATAATGTATTCAAAGAAAATACCCTATTCATTTCAATATAGTAACTCATAATGAAATATTAAAAATATTTACAATATTTTGACATTGATGAAAACTGGTAAGCTAAAATCTATGACCAACAAAGCCAATAATTCATTTTATTTATTATTATTTTAAAAAGATAAGCTCCCTCTGTATCAAAAGAGAGAATGACAGATTGCACAAAAATCACAACTTGAACAGCACATCTCAATACATAAAACATGAGAAAAGCATTAAAAGAAAATGGAAGGGAACATTTTGACATCAAATTAGTTATTTATTGATTGAAATTAAAAGAGGATATTATGGGAGCAAATTCTGAATAGTGAGAAAACACTATTTCAGGAGAGTAATTTGTGTTTTGGCAGTATATAGTGAAATGGAGTTACTGGGAAGAAACACCTGTCTTTTCCATGCTGTTGGAAAGAGAGTTGTCTTATTGCTATCCATTCTAATGTAGTTTTAGATGCAGGACAAATATATCTAATTAAACCTGATTGCTTTCTGTTGGAGATGTAAGAATGCACTTAACGGCATCATTGAAATCAATGGCATGGAAAAATACTTAACTATGGATCGACTATAAACTAGTCTGAAACTAGAAGTAATGGTGGCAGAACCACTTTTTAAAGCATACCAGTCAGGATAGAGCTAATGTGCGAATGTCACAAGGTTGATGGTAAGAGTAAAAGGAATGCCTTGGCAAGGATTATTGAGCATGAGTATTAATCTGCCTTGAGACCAGTCACTACCATTTCAGTATTTTTCTGGTTTTGGGGGCTTGGGGAGGGGCAGTATCTTGATATAATCTAAAGGAAGGAGATAGGTAGCAGACATTTCTTTTTCATTCCTATTTTCTCTTACAATTATAACCCTTCACACTATTTTGAGGTAATTTAGGGGCATGCCTACAGGCAGTCCCTGAATTATGAACAAGATAGGTTCTGTAGGTTTGTTCTTAAATTGAATTTGTATGTAAGTGCAGGTGTAACTCTAGCTGGACAAAATTAGTTTTGGATAACATAGGGAAGGGTTAACATCCCTAAAATGTTTATTTTACTGTTTATGTCCATGTTCAGAAGATTTCATCTTACTTTCTGTCTCTGTGACAACTTGTTTTTCAAAATGTTGGATTGTTGTGGAAACAAAGATTGGTGATAACGTTTCAGTGGCTACATCTTTCCCTCATAACAACTCTTCCAGGAGTTTATTTCTCTTCCTAGGAGTACATTTCCTCCCACTTCCTGTTGTCTCGCCCTTGTTTGTAACTAAGAGGTGTATATAACTAAGATGTTTGTAACTCAGAAATTGCCTATATAGTGAAAGTGGGAGAATCCTATCTTGAAAGTGCTATAACCATCCTGTAATTAAATGGTACTGAAAGTTTGGAATTAAAATGTTAAAATGGGAAAAATCTACTTTCCCACTAATTACACTATTAATTGTAGAGTTAGAGGAAAAGATTGTTCATAAGATAGCATACAGCATTGAGGTAACGTGCCTAGTTGGAAACTTTTCAGGCTCACATTGCACATAAGAAACATTAAGAAGACTGCAGGACTCTCCGGTTGTCCTTGTCCATGGTACTGAAAAGAACACAATTTTTCATTTCTTTGTTTTGGAGTTTGTTAATCCAAGGTGAAAGTAAATTCTCCATCCTCTTCCTTTTCTTCTTATGTTTGTTTGAATTATAGCATCAATGCTGCTACCGGTAAAGGGGGACAAACATAAGTAATATCAATTTAGCTTCTTAAATGGGCAGACAGTGCTACAGTCTGTGGCAAAGTGTTAACATTTTTGTGCATTGCCTTTAAAGTACCTTTAGTAAGTTTTCCTCCTCTACTATGTGCCCTCTTCCATTTCCCAGTTATACTATACACCTTATTAATGCTCTCAGTAAAAAGGGGAATTGCTAATACCAAGATGAACATTAATGTTAAAGCTGGCTTGAAGGTGCTGACAAAGAAGCACTTAAAACACTGCAAGTAATGAATTTTCCTATGATATTTTATTACACATGTCAGCAGATTAACAGATTCAATTTGTCTTTTTATATAATATCTGTTACCTGTATAAAATTTGTGGCTGAAATGTCATGCAATAACAAAAAAAAAATCCTAGCACTACCTCCCTATTTATTTCTGGTCTTATGTTCTTTTGGGACAAGGCCAAGCAAGGACAGAAAAGAATGAACTTTTTAAAAGTTCTCACAGATGTTGATTTTTTAATAAGTATTCAGTTGTCCACTTATACACAGATAGTATTGCTTTCAATGTATATAGCTTTTCTGAAGCCTTAATAAGGATTTTTAATGGTACTCTTTAAGCAACTAAATATCATTAAAGCAAAACAGAATGCTATAATATGGGGCATTGTTAAAGAACTCCTATTCTGTGTAATAACAGCTCACCAGGGTCCCCTCTACACTGCAATGTAACCCAGATTATCAAAGCAGATAATCCACATTATCTGCATTGAACTGGATTATATGAGTCTACACTGCCATGTAATCCAGTTCAAAGTAGACAATCTCAATGTTACATGGTAGTGTAATAGGTGCCCAAATTATCTGGTATGCTATAAAACCATATGTGGGTTGAAAATAAGTAAAGAACAGACTTTCTACATGTCACAGCTAGGTGTGATTCCTAATTTTCTTTGAGACAGCAAGGATACTGAATGACAGTCACACTTATATCAAAAGTTATAACAATGGAAACAAAGCCATATTTTCCCATCCTGTGTGACTGCTAGGTAAGTAAACAGTTGTCTGAAAATGCAAGACAAGACAGTATGCATGCCTTTGTACTCATAAATAGTAACTACCTCTCTTATTAGATACTACTAACAAGCAAGAACATATCACTTTATGATGCTCTAAATCAAGAAATCAGCCAAAGAAGATCCTAAAAGATATGCTTGGGTTTCTTTCTTGAAATGGGAATTTATATGTCTACAAGAATTTACAAACTTGTAATAACTACAGCTACTTATATTAGAACCCACCATTTTCTAAAGCTTCTCCATGATCTGTGCTTCAGTGCTGAAGATTTGGAATCTTAATCTATCAGGAGAACTTTGATAAAGTACAGATAAGCAAAATACATGTTTGATTGGTTCATTAGTTCATGCACTACCGCACACTTCTTCAGCCGAGGAAAATATTAACGATTTTTTGTAAATAAGTCAAAATAACCATCTAAATAATACATTTTAGATTTCAGGTTTTACCATCTGTATTTATGGTTGATTTATCTCCAAGTGTAGATGAACAGATTTTTTTTTAAAAAAAGAAAAGCTTTAAAAACATACATGCTCATTTGTTTCTTCTTAGTTGTGAACTGAAGGCTTTATGTGCTGAAAATATTAAACTGTCATTTGATATTGTTCCTTCTAATGGCAAATTGAGTAGAGTATCAGTCTAAAAGCAAAATAAACTTATCAAAAATAATGCAGACTTTGTGTATACCGAAGGCACATCTAACATATTCAGAAGTACAGAGGTTAATGCACTTTGAGGATTTTTACACACAAAAGAAACACATGAATGTATATTAAGAACCTGCTAGTTTATACACTGTTGATCCAACAGTCTGTTAAGCATGTTCATAGCTAAAATCTATTTAGGATGCTTTAAGAAATGCATTTTGGGACCGTCTGAAAGTGGATGTGGATCAGCTGAACTCAACATAACTCATACTGACTCATCCCCCCCCCCCCCCCCCACACACACACACACAACTTGGGAAGGAAATGGTTTCCTCAAATTCCCCTTTTCAAGCTCTTCGCTGCTTACACAATTTATTTTTATACTTATATTCCACCTTTTCTCCAATGAAAGTAAAACGTTATACAGTATATTTCTTTCATTTTTGGCTCCATAGGGCCTTGAAACAAGAATTCCCAAGTGAGCTAAACCATTTTCTAGAAGAAAGGGTTGAGCCTGGGGAGGAATACCTTCTTACTCTTCAGAACCACAATTTACATAAAGGTATAAAATACTTTAGTTTCCACTTGTAGAAGGCTTGTAGAGCTTTATTGCTATAATAGGTGAAAGAGTCCTGGTGGTTGGTGGGTTGGTTTTCTTTCTACAAGGCATGTGATTTAGACTGTCTGGAGCAATGAATGGAATATTTCTCTTTGGCCCCTTCTACACTGCCATGTAAAATCCAGATTATCTGCTTTTAACTCGATTATATGGAAGTGTAGACTCATATAATCTAGTTCAAAACAGATAATATGGATTATCCTATTTGATAATCTGGATTATATGGCAGTCTAGAAGGGGCCTTAGGTATGCAATTTATTCTTTTCTACATTTTTCTTCAAAAGCTAGGCATATTTAAAACCACAAGTAATCATGTTTTTGTGGCTCACAACTCTGGACTCTTTTGATCTCATTAAAACTTTCCTTTTCCTGAACAAATTCTTCTTGAATCTACATGTTCACTCACAAGACTGTC
Source organism: Anolis sagrei (assembly GCF_037176765.1). NCBI lineage: Eukaryota > Metazoa > Chordata > Lepidosauria > Squamata > Anolidae > Anolis > Anolis sagrei. The sequence goes on along the minus strand of NC_090025.1, from coordinate 129,430,431 downwards.
TATCAATCCAAAGATTGCAGTGGTCTGAGCTATTATCTAGATTTTTCATATAGTCACTGATGACAGTAATGTAATATCACTGAAGTACATTGGCATTGGATACTTTGGGGAGTAGGGGTATTTTCTCTGAATAAATAGGAGAAATAACCAACCAGTCAATTCTGTAGAGCCCAAGGAGTAAGTTTGAAGAGTCATCTGTAGTCAAACTCTGATGAAAACTCTTCTGTAGTCAAATTCTGATGACATGATGGGAAGTCATTATGATTTCATGCTGTTGTTATAGCTTGGCTATGGAAGAATATATCAAATGCAACACAAGGATTGGAGATTTGACTTCTGGATCTCCAGTATTGAAATGTGATTGAAATTTTGAAAATAGTCCAGGGGAAATTTATGCCACATTTTACCTTGCAGGTAATAATCTCAGCAGTTAATGAGAGATTGTCTAAAATCTCTACATTCTTGGAGCAGAATTGAAAAAAAAGTAACCTTCCCCTAAGTAAGAATTCTCAAAATTGTGACTCCAAAAGTTACTTTTCCAGGTTTTCCTCTGTAATGATATCCAGTAACCAGTATTGTCAATCACTGATTTAAAGCAGCAGTACTGTTGAAGTGTAGTAGTGGTGCATCCATATCAGAATTCTATGCTTTTCTTTATATTCATTTCTAGTCGGAGATTAGTAGCAGATTGTGGTGCTTTTATGATAAATGTTATCTACACATGAATGAAATGATGAAATGAAGATAAAACAGGCTGAAAATAGAGAACAAGAAAAAAGTAGAGAGAAAATATATTCTTTATAAACAATTCCTCCCCACAGATGTTTCATCATCATTGGTTCCTCAAGAGTGGAACCCTTATTCTTTTATAAAGCTTTCATGACCCAAGGATACACCTTCAGTATATTCAGTTCTTCTGATGAAGAGCAATGGTGTCCTCAAATACATTTAGGCTGCAAATACATACTCACTTACTTGGAACTAAGCCTTTAAAAACTCAGTAAAATCTGTTTATGAATAGACACTTATGGGATTGCACTGTGTATTCTAGCAGTGAATAATATGCTAGAATTCAGAGTTCAGACCTTTATACTCATTCTATTTGTCAGCATGTGATCATCCTGAAAAATAAGCAAAAGAAGCATTAAACAATCTAGATAAAACAATTTGATTCACAATCTGTCTTCTGCTGGTGTAGTATCTCTAGTCATGGAATTTGAACCTCCACCATGAAATAAGAGGCCAGCAACATGTTTATGGTATAAAGGAACCATTTTTAAAGCCATTTATTATTTGTTCATTGAATTTTTGCAACCTGCAGGGAAAAAAGGGATCAAATCCACCTAATGGGTCTAGTTGAAGGATAGGTGTTACCTTTCTGTCTCCCTCTATAAACCAGCACCTTGGACTAGCACCTAAACTTTGAGGGCAATCCAGACTATCTTGATGGCTTACCCTGGCCTGTCTTAACTGAAAGGTCTGTCCTGGGGGCACTTCCTCCCAAACCACAGAGTTTTAGAAGAGTGAAAAACCCCATTCTAACACCAAGATTGAGCTCCCTTTCCAGCCCACTAAGCCAAAGAACCTAGGGCGCTTCCTGACAGAGCCAAAATGTGAGACAAATAAGTGGGGCAAAAAACACAGTCCTGTCAGTCCCGATAAATGGTCCCCCACCATCCTGGCACCTTCATTTATAGTGGATTTTAGAAATCTGCAAGATAGATGGGGAACATCCAACAGAAGTTTACTTTTTAAAATTGATGCTCTGAGATGCGCTGGATATCTAAATTTACACACAAGCAGATTTCTTATTATCTCTCCTCACCCTCCTGTAAATTCAAGCTCTGTTTAATTTCATAAAGATCAGAACAAAGAAATGCTTGCAGAAATGCTTGCAGAGAGTTCTCATTGTAATTGTTTTCCATTTATACTACCAGGGGTTCTTGGTAGACACCAATTATCTTAGGCCAGAACATGGAACTGAAACAGGCTTGGTCGCCTTAGTAAATGATCTAAGCCGGGAGCTAGGCAGGAGAGGTGTGTCCCTGTTGGTTCTGCTGGACTTTCAGTGACCTTCGATACCATTGACCATGATATCCTTCTGGGACACCGCGCAGGGATGTGACTTGGAGGTACTGCTTTGCAATGGCTATGGTTCTTCCTGGAGGGATGGTCCCAGAAGGTGTTATTGGGAGACACCTGTTCAACCCTACAACCGTTGTTGTGTGGAGTCCCACAGGGTTCAGTACTGTCCCCGATGTTTAGCATCTACATGAAGCCGCTGGGGGAGATCATCCGGAGTTTTGGAGTATGATGTAATCTGTACGCAGATGATGTCCAAATGCCACCCCCCCCCCCCCCCCACCGCGGGGCTTGAGAAGGATGGGGTAGAAATGTTGGAAATAAATAAATAAACAAACTTCTAACAATTGGGGCATATTTTTGTGGTAGATCATTCCTTCCAAAACCATATTTTACAGCAACTTCTTCTTACATTCTGTGTAGCATTTTAAAGGTTGAAAGAGTTGTAAACCTCTAAAATGAAGAAGGAAGAAGAGTTTGGGAAAGCCCACTTCAACTAATCTAGCTGCAAACACCTGCATTTGAATCCAACCATTTTATAAGTTATGTTTATTATTCATGTAGGACAATCAGTGTACATGGTGTATTACTGAGTAAGAAACTGACTGTAAGATGTGTGTGTATATCTTAAGGAGGGCACTCTGAAAGCTAACAAATTAAGAAAGGAATTAGGAGGAATGCAAATAATAATAATAATAATAATAATAATAATAATAATAATAATCTTTATTTATACCCCACAACCATCTCCCCGAAGGGGACTCAGGGTGGCTAACATGAGGCCAAGCCAAAAATTACAACATAATACAAGTACAGCAAAATAAAATACAAAAAACAAAAATACCATCAAAATAAATACATACCATAACAAAATAAAAAAGTTCCAAAATGACATGATAGAGAAATGGGACACAGTAGGCGGACCAAATGTACTAGCAATAAAATTGGTAAAACCCTGGATGAGATAGGTAATGTTTCTGAGGGGGGAACTCAAAGGGCTGAACAGTGGGATTAAACCTTCATTAAGGACAGAGGGAAAGTGCATCATGAGGACAGAGCTGTGGGCTGAGAGGGGCAGTATACAAATACAGTAAATAAAATAAATAAATAAATAAATAAATAAATAAATAATTGGGACAGACTAAAATGGAATATATATTCACTCGCCAAATACACATCGGAAGAGCCTGGTTTTTAGGTCTTTCTTAAAAGCTGCCAGAGTAGGGGCTTGCCTAATCTCACTAGGCAGCGAGTTCCAGAGCTGAATAAGACGTATGGAAAAGCTGGCTTCTAAAGGAGCAAATGGAGAAACATATGTCTAGGTATACTTTTGGATATGAAAAATGAGGAGGCTTTAAGGTGGGAAAGATGGGGGAGGAAAGATATGAAGGAAAAAGAGAAAAGGTACAATGCAAGTGTTTTTGGAGAGAGTCACTGACACAGCGGGCAACAAAGAAGAATAGAAAAAAGTAATTTTAAAAGCCAGGAAATTTTTGATCAGTTCGGGTAGGTATGGTTGGAGGATCAAAGGCTGTAGACAAAACTATAGTAACACTATGGAGAGAAAGGCTGGGCAGAGCAAGTCAATAAAGAACTTCAAAGCTAAAGGCAAAGAGTATGTGCTGACTACAGAAGGGAAACAGAAATAACCTTGTGAATAGAACATAACTGCTTCTTGAACAATCATTTTCTTACATTTGATAACAAGTATCTCGTTTTACTCCTTTTTTATTAGAAACAGATGGAATCTGATGTTCTGGAAGTTGCATCATTATAAGTAAAAAATAAATGATGCTGAGGACATCAGAATATTATACTGTAGCATTATGGGCTTTCATGCTACAGTAATGTCAGATAGCATATTATTTTATGTTCAACAGTTTAAGGGCAGTTTTTGTAGTATGTGAATTGTAGTAAATTCAGACTTAATGACAAGGGGGGAAAAATCAAAGAATTTGAAATGTATTAGGTATCTCATTCCTTGAGGTAAGGAGTGAGGAGAGTTTTCAAAAATCATGAGAAATCTATAATAATCAGAAGTTAAAATATTCTTCCTATATATGCCTTTGGCTGGAAATGGAATTTTCATTGTGCATCACAGTGAAATAGAAAATAAGCTCACCAAATCCAATATTTATTTGATATCTTGTTGACATGAGCAACATTTCACAAGCATAGGTGAAAGTGCTCAACTTGTTCATAATTCACCAGCAAACTTTATTGGCCTTATTACCTTTTTATTATCTTGAATAGCATTCCTGTAAATGCCTCAAGCCCTGCAGAGTAATTCCTAATTTATATCTAGCCAAATGACAACTGTTGCACTAGAGTTCAACAGTTATATGACAAAACTAGGATCAACTGTATCTAGGTTTTGGCAACTTGTTCCAGATGTAAGGACATTTTATGTAGTTCAGTTTCTTCCTTTGTACATTTTGAATTAGTTAAGAACATGGTGAAGGGCAGACTCCCTGATAATTGAAACTATCTACATTCTTGATCCTTGAAGGAGGAAAAAAAGGAATTTCAATCCAATTATGGGTAATTGGATCACTACACAACCTGCCTAAGCCGTTACTCATTTAAAGATATAATAGGGCATATGGTTTTTTAAAAAAAACATATAGAGGAGAGAAGAAAATAAGAGTTAGAACAAGGAAATCTTTCTTCATTCAAAACAACAATGAAAGAGGCAATCACCTATTGTATTAATGTGTTTTAAAGTTATCTAAGACATCTGTGATAAGCTCATTATTTGTAGCAATGCAGAAAGTAAGCAGGTGGTAACACTCCATGTATGTCAGCATGTGGCTAGGATCTATTCACATCTGGTTCCTCACATGGTTAAATCCAATACAGAAATTTTTTCAGTGAGTATTCCATGATATGTGGTTGTCTGATTTCACTCTTTGATAAGCGAGTTCATTCAAAACTTGCTGTAAAACTGGCATCATTGGCAGAGCTAAGATGAGTGCTGACATCTTGATAGTTTCTAAAGATGATAGGTAGGTTGGAAATAACCTTGTGAGGAGCCTTGAATGTGAATTTTGTATTAGATATGGTAGGAAAGATAGAGTGGAAAGGTGATGCGATTGAAGCAATTACCCAAGAAAATGACTGCTACCTCTCAGCTTGAAGAGATAGAAGGATGCATGATGAGATCTGGTAAAGGTTGCAGAACACAAGACTAAAGTAGTCAAGTAGGGGTTACATATAAAAATAATAGGGTTTTAATAATCCTTTAGCTGAAAAGACAGAAATTTATTTTCCTCCTATACTTTTGTGATGACAAAAGATGCAGTCTGCTTTGAGAGCAAAAGCCATTGTTTTTAACCAGAAACCTCTCAAAAATTATTTTTGTTCTATTAAATTGGGGGGGGGGGAACCTTTGTAGCTTGTTTCATTTTAAATACTGTATGCTGAAGAAAAGTAAACATGGAGGCAGAGACTACATCAAGGAGATTGATGGCATTTCAAGAGCATGTGTGCTTAACAGAAACTGCCACACATAAATGATGCTTCTTCCTGCGATGCAGACAGAATTTCAGAAAGACTTACAGCCACCTCAAATTTCTGCCATGTAGTTAAGAATTCTCAATTCACAATCACCTTCAACTTCGTATGGAGTTTGACAGTGATGTCACAAAAACTCTCTATCTGCAATATAGTGATAATAATTATACTAGCCTTAGTTATAAATTTGTCAAATTATTGGTAGAAACCAGTTGATGACCAACTATTAAATAAGGAAACCAGACACAAAAAATGGATTAAAGAAAAGCCACTTTATTTGACTTACAGTCTACAGTTCATCTAGAGATGAACAAAGCAACGAGGGAAGCAACCTGATGTGGGTCTAGCCAAGGCCAGTTTCCTTCCTAGCAGAGGTGGTCTCCAATTCGGCCTTGGTCTCCCAGCGCCTGGTTGTGCTGGGAGACTTTAACATTCATGCTGAGACCTCCTTGACTGGTGCAGCTCAGGACTTCATGGCCGCCATGACGACCATGGGGCTATCACAAATTATATCTGGACCCACCCATCAGGCTGGACACACACTCGACCTAGTTTTTGTGGCGGACAGTGGAATGATCAGAGTGGAAGAACAAAACACCATTCCTTTGTCATGGTCTGATCACTATCTGATCAGTTTTAGACTTTCTGCAACCCTTAATCTCCGCAGGGGTGGAGGACAAATTAAGATGGTCCACCCCAGGAGACTGATGGATCCGGAGGGATTCCTGAGGAATCTTGGGGTTCTTCCTGCCATGGAGCCTGGCGATTCTGTCGACGCCTTGGTTGATCTCTACAACAGGGAGATGACTAGGGCGATAGATACGATCGCTCCCGAACGCCCCATTATGTTGCGTCGTGACATACCATCTCCCTGGTTTACCGAGGAGTTGGCTGTGATGAAGCATACGAGAAGGGAGCTAGAGCGCATATGAAGGAGGTCTCAGGACGTGTCTGATTAAGCACGGGCTACTGTTACATCCCGATTAGATTACTGCAACGCACTCTACGTGGGGTTGCCTTTGAAGACTGTTTGGAAACTTCAACTAGTCCAGCGGGAGGCAGCCAGACTACTCACCGGAGCGTCATACAGGGAGCATACCACCCCCTCTGCTATGTCAGCTCCACTGGCTGCCGATCCAATTCCAAGCACAATTCAAAGTGCTGGTTTTGACCTACAAAACCCTATACGGTTCTGGCCCAGCGTATCTGTCCGAACGTATCTCCCTCTATGTCCCACCTCGGAGTTTAAGATCCTCTGGGGAGGCCATGCTCTCGGCCCCACCTCTATCACAAGTGAGATTGGCGGGGACGAGGAGCAGGGCCTTCTCAGTGGTGTCCCCTCATCTATGGAATTCACTCCCCGGGGAAATTAGATCAGCAACATCCCTCCTTTCCTTTGGAAGGAAATTAAAAACATGGATTTGGGACCAGGCGTTTGGGCAATCTGGCAGATAAATAAAGGACTACGACAACTGATAGGAATAGACAATATGGAATGAAGTATGGACTCTGAGTTGGCGAACGCTGTGCATGAGATTGGTTTATTGACTGTGATTTTTTGATGTTTTAATTGTTATAACTGTTTAACTGTTGTTTTTATACATTTATTGTATTATTGTGTAGGCATCGAATTGTGCCTTTTGTAAGCCGCCCTGAGTCCCCCCTCGGGGGTTGAGAAGGGCGGGGTAGAAGTATACAAAATAATTAAAATAAATAATACTGCCTCTCTTAGGGCATATACCGTGGCTATACGGGTAGCCAAGGAGTCTTTCACGACTGCCCGTATAGCGTCTGCAGCTAATACAAAATCGGAGCTGTTTCGGGTCATCGGGGAACTCCTCCAGCCACCTGTGGTGGAGGAGACCTTCGATGACCCAGCAACTCGGTGTTGCAAGTTCGCACACCATTTTGCAGGCAAAGTTGCTCAGATACGCTTTGAGCTCGACTTCAATTTCATCACAGTGCCAGAAGAGGTGATTGAGGCATCTGCTTGTCCAATTTTGTGGGATTCTTTTAGGCTTGTGCTTCCTGAGACCGTGGAAGAGGTCCTTGGGGCTGTGAGGGCAACCAAGTCGGCTCTAGACCCTTGCCCGTCTTGGCTAATTAAATCGGCCAGGGAGGGGTTGGTTGATTCGTTTGTGTTGATCATTAATGCATCGTTGGAGCAGGGGTTTTTTCCATCTCAATTGAAACAAGCTCTGGTTCGTCCACTCCTTAAAAATGTCTCCCTTGACTCCACAGTGCTGAACAATTTCAGATCAATCTCCGACCTCCCTTTTTTGAGTAAGGTGCTGAAGCAGGTGGTTGCCTCCCAGCTTTCTAGATGACATCAACTACCTAGATCAGTCACTGGTTTCAGGCCTGGTCACGGCACCGAGACAGCCTTGGTCGCCTTGGTGGATGACCTCCGTAGAGAGCTGGACAGGGGGAGTGTGACCTTGTTGGTTCTCTTGGACATCTCAGCGGCTTTCAATACTAGGGCTGGGTGGTTTCGTTTGTTAATTTCGTAATTCGTTATTGATTCGTATTTAAATTAGCTTACGATCCAATATTGAGCCATGCAGGAGCAACTAAAAATCGAAACGAATTTTTCAATTTATTTTGTAATTGTTTCGTAATTGGTTCGAAATCGTTTCGAAATTGTTTCGTTATTATTTCCGTATGACTGGTGCAAGTTTTATGGTTGTTGTTTGTTTTATCAGTGATAAAAAAATAAATTATCACACCAACAGTCAACAACAGAGGGAGAGGGAAGCTTCAGAAGTTCCCCCTGTCCCATTTGGAGGTTTTTTTAGCGTATTGCGCAATCGAGTCCGCCATTAACGAATCAATTCGAAATCTTCGAAATTTCGTAAATAACAAAAAAAATTAAAGAAAAATTCGGAATTCTTTTAAAAAACGAAACGCAATGGACCCCCTAAAAACGAAACGAGTTTAGAAACAAAATTTTCCGTTGTTACCCAGCCCTATTCAATACCATTGATCACTGTATCCTTCTGGGTCGACTCTCTGGGATGGGTCTCAGTGGCACGGTTTTGTCGTGGCTCCGGTCCTTCCTGGAGGGTAGATCCCAGATGGTGAAGCTGGGAGATGCCTGCTCGGACCCCTGGCATTTGACCTGTGGGGTCCCGCAAGGCTCTATCTTGTCTCCTATTCTTTTTAACATCTACATGAAACCGCTGGGAGAGGTCATCCGGAGTTTTGGAGTTAGGTACCACCTCTATGCAGATGACACACAACTCTATTACTCATTTCCACCCAACTTCAAGGAGGCCTCTCGGGTGCTGGACAAGTGCCTGGTCGCTGTGTCTATCTGGATGAGGAGGAACAAGCTGAAGATCAATCCCAACAAGACAGAGGTCCTCCTGGTCGATCGCAAACCTGATCGGGGTATAGGGTGGCAACCTGTGTTGGACGGGGTTACACTCCCCCTGAAGCCACAGGTCCGCAGTTTGGGAGTCCTCTTGGATTCATCGCTTACACTTGAGGCTCAGGCATTGGCGGTGTCCAGGAGGACTTTTGCACAATTGAGACTTTTGCACAAGTGCGCCAACTGCGACCGTACCTCACAAAGGCTGATCTGGCCGGGGTGGTCCATGCCTTGGCCACCTCTAGATTGGACTAATGTAATGCGCTCTACGTGGGGCTGCCCTTGAAAATGGCTCGGAAATTCCAACTGGTCCAACGGGTAGTGGCCAGGATGTTAACTGGTGCTCCTTACAGAGAGAGGTCAACCCTCCTGTTCAAGGTGCTCCACTGGCTGCCGTTTATTTTTACCGAGCCCAATTTAAGGTGCAGGTGCTTACCTACAAAGCCCTAAACGGTTTGGGACCATCCTACCTGCGTGACCGCATCTCTGTTTATGAACCGACGTGCTCACTTCGTTCATTTGGAGAGGCCCTGCTCGCAATTCCGCCTGCGTCGCAGGCGCATCTGGTGGGGACGCGAGACAGGGCCTTTTCTGTGGTGGCCCCCCGACTCTGGAACACCCTCCCCAAAGATCTTAGACAGGCCCCTACATTGGCAGCCTTTAGAAAGAACTTGAAGACCTGGCTGTTCCGATGTGCCTTTCCAGAATAGGAAAACCCCAACAACAAGTCCCAGAAGCACTTTATTAGAAATTAAGATTGTTGGCACACTGCACTTACCCTATAATCCCTATATATCACCTGTCACATCAGCACTTTTAATCTGTACCCATTACTCTGGCCCGGCCCAGTTTTATTGTGTCCTGGTGTATTGTTTTATTGCTTGTTGTTTAATATTGCTTTAACTGTTTTTAATTTGCTTTAGGTTGTGTATTGTTATGTTGTGTTTTGAGGCCTTGGCCTTTTAAGCCGCATCGAGTCCTTTGGGAGATGCTAGCGGGGTACAAATAAAGATAATAATAATAATAATAATAATAATAATAATAATAACAACATGTGTGTCATGTTTTGCCAAATCCCAGTTATCCAAACAGAAGTTTCACATGCAACAAAAGAACAAAACAAAGGTTGATTTGTTAACAGAAAAGTCCCAATGAGAGTCCTCTCTGTATATAAACCAGCACAAGCACTGTGATCTGCAGAGGAGGCCCTTCCCTCGGACCCACTCCCATCTCAAGTGCAGCTGGTGGGAACAAGAGAGGAGGCCTCCTCTGTGATCACTCCCCACCTCTGGAACTCCCTACCAAAAGAACTGAAAACTGCCCTTCCTCTTCTTTAAGAAGCTGTTAAAAACTCACTTGTATAATCAAGCATATGGGGAAAAGGAGGATTTGTTCTCTATTTAAATTTTGACTCCACTCATGGAGACTTACCTGTATCTGACCATTATTAGAGTCATTAGAGAAATGCGTCCCAACATTTTTCCTTTGTTTATTTAAATTTCACACTTGTTATTGAGTTGTTTTATAAACATATCCTGATGCTCTCTATTTGATTGTTTATTATTTGAAGTGGATTATTATGTTATGTTTCTCAGGCATTGAACGTTTGCTGATCTTTGTTGTATACCGCCTTGAGTCACTTTTGGGATATAGGCCAGTATTGAAATAAAGTTTTATTGTTATTATTATAAGCCACTAGCGGTCCCCTGCCATGCGTTGCTGTAGCTCAGTCTGGTGATATGGAAAATAATTAATTAGAAAGTGCTGGTTTCTATGTAATGCCTTTATGCTTGTGGGTAAACAGTATTTCTTGATGTTTCTTTGACAATGTTGATGTAGAGGTTTTCTGGTTTGCCTACTCTGGAACATGCAACATATAATTGTACATCTTTAGGAGTCCCTTTCAAATCTATAATACTTTACCTGTGTGTGTGTGAATCATATATACCTATCTATATCTATGGCTGGATGGCTCTCTGTCAGGAGGGCTTTGATTACGTTTTCTTGCCCCGGTGAAGGGATTTGGACTGGATGGCCTTAAGTATTTTCTGTTGGTCAGGAGGGTTCTGTGTGGGAAGTTTACCCCAGTTCTGTCATTCGTGGGGTTCATTCAGAATACTCTTTGATTGTAGGTGAACTATAAATCCCAGTAACTACAACTCCCAAATGCCAAGGTCTATTTTCCCGAAACTCCATCTGTGTTCATATTTGGGCATAAGGAATATTCATGCCAAGTTTGGTCCAGATCAATCATTGTTTGAGTCCACAGTGCTGTCTGGATGTAGGTGAACTACAACTTTCAAGGTCAATGCCCACCAAATGCTGCTAGTATTTTCTGTTGCTCATGGGAGTCCTGTGTGCCAAGTTTGGTTCAATTCCATCGTTGGTGGAGTTCAGAATGCTCTTTGATTATAGGTGAACTATAAATCCCAGCAACTACAACTCCCAAATGACAAAATCATAATTTTTTGAGTGATGGTCACTCCTTGTGTTGTGAGATGTTTTGTTGCCAAATTTGGTGTGATTTCGTTCATTGGTTCTTTTGTTTTTAAGGTACTCATGCACAGAGCATTTATATATATATAGATTGAGGGTGCTATTAAGCCAAAATTTATATTGAATTTGCCATAATACACCAGAGGAGTTTCGGAGTTCAGTCAAGAGCAATCCATAATCCCAATACAAAGTCAATAAATCCAATAGTCTGAAAACAGCAGAATCAGAAATTCAAAATAGGGTAATCAAAGCCACAGTCCAGGGGCCCTTCCAGACAGCCCCTATATCCCATGATCTGATCCCAGGTTTTCTGGTTTAAACTGGATTATATGAGTCTGCACTACCAGATAATTTAGTATAAACAGAAAATCTGGGATCAGATCTTGGGATATAGGACCCGCCTGAAAAGGCCCCAGGATCAACAAAGCCAAAATCTAAAGAGCAGCAAACTTAAAATTGACATCACAAAACAACAATGTTGTCTCCCACTACAAGGCTTCACCTTGAAAGCTTTTTATCATATGCTGTCAGGAGTTGCCCCTGTAAGTCTCATTTTTCTGCTAATGGTTCAGGCCTGCAATCAGAACACTGTTGTCTGCATTCTAAAATGGACAGTGCATTTAACCTTCCACCAGACTGCTCTGATTTACTGCCTTCTGCTGGGACATGGTAGCTACCACTGAAGGCTGCTCTTCTAAAATATCTACATTAGGCTGGATGGTGGGGGGAGGGCTGCTGCTGAGAGTTGCTAGTGTCCAACTCCACCACTGGCTTTTCCAGCAACCCCACATCCTCACTCTCAGAGCTGAGCAGGACACCATGACCACCACTCCAGCCTGTCTTTTGGATGAAACGCCTCATCCTGAGAGCAGTCCATACTATGGGTTGCTCTTCTGGGCAGTCACACTGGAAAATCAACTCAGGGCATTCCCTCCTAACTTGCAGGACTTTATAAGAGAAAGGAAAGTCCCTGGGTCCTAGAACATAAAGAAGCCATTCTAGAACCCCAGCACAAGACTGTATGTGTGCAAAGTATACACCAAACACTTACATTCTTTCAAATACCTTCCACTGACAAGTAACAGTCTGCTTCATTCCTTTCATTCACCTAGCCAGGCAATAGGGCTTCTGCCCCTTCATACAAATCTCCCAGAATATATATTTCCCTCTGCTGACAAATGAATGCCATCAGCTCTGTAAAGCTCTAGGTTTGGAAAACTATGTCAGGTTATGGAACAAAGTTTCCAACATTTTCCTCAGGGCATTCAAACTTTTTCTGTTCATCCTCCTATGGACCAAGTTACATCATCAAATGTCCTCATTGTCTGACCAAATCCAATGAGCAAAACTACCAGACTAAACTATAATCACCCCAAGCCATGTTCATTGAATAAAACGGATGAAATTGAAAGCTTTTAAAATGAGATTCTTATCCTTGAGTAACTTGAAGTCTTTACCACTAAGATAAATATAGCATCCTTACCTTCAGCACCTTGATATCCTTAAAGTGATTGGTTTGACCTAAAGGAGCTGGGAGTGGTGACAGCTGACAGGGAGCTCTGGTATGGGCTGGTCCATGAGGTCACGAGTCAGAAGTGACTGAACAAATAAACAACAATAAACATCTGCATCACCAGTTGCTGCATGATCTAGGGAGCATAGTATGTGAAGCATCCTAAATACATGGAAGTTGCTATATTATAACCTATGCTTAGCCAAATTATTTGATATATATTTTTGGCACCTCTGGGATGTACAGGTGTGAATATAACATCCAAATATTTTTTGAGGTGAAGGGTTCTACAAGTTGTGTTAGAATGAGAACGGTAGGCAATATCTGAGCAGATAATACTTATTAGCTCAACGTGCCTTGTTTTACTAGTACTTTCTGGACATTAACTCTTACTCTCTGACTTCATGACAGTGTTTCTACCTTAATTGATTAGGGTATTTGGGGTTTTTTGTTTTTCTAGTAACCTGATGTGGGCCAGGTGCTTGATTAAGTAAGGCATGTCACATTTATGTTCAGTTCTTGTTCTCACTGGCTCCATCTGTATAGGGCACACATGAACTAACAAATGTGAAGGATTTGGCTCAGTGTTATTCACAACTAGTGGTTCTCCTCCTACAAATCATTTTACAAATCAAAACTATCCATTATTTACCATACAAGGATATGACCTCTAAACATTTTCTGTATTGTGGATTTGTATCAAGTGAATTTACTTCTTTTAGCCAACAGGAATTAATTGCTTTATGTCTGCAGGTCTGGCTGGGGGAAAGGTGCTCATTTCTGTTGCATTTTATTATTTTAATCTTATTGCTATGCTAAGAGTGACACAGAGATGGTACAATCATTTTTTGTAATCTCTCTCTATACAGTCTGCAACCAGCTAGTGAACATTTCTTTCAGCTGCGTTGTTGTGCCTGGACGGGCACAACAAGGCCACACTAAAATAGCTTAGGAATACAGTTGATGCATTTTGCTATGGTGGATTTCAACTGCATTGTGGCTCTTACTCTGAAAAATGGGAGATATGTTGCCCATCACAAAATGAGAAGAAAACACTTAAAATGGATTTAGGAAAAGAATTTTATCTGCCCACTGATGTGAACCAAAACATTTAAAGATGAGCATCATTCTTTTGAATATGCAGATGTAATGGGCTTGTGATTCTCCCCATTAATATACTGCAGGATGCAAGTTATAAACATTTTAATAATGCAGGCAATTTATAGTAGTTAAAGTAATGGCATGTTTTCCTTCATCTGAAAACTGGTCTGTTCATGTCTTTTTCTTCATAGAATTTTCTGTAATAAATTGGGTTGCATGCACATATTCTGGGAGAGACATTCAAATGTAGGAGCCAGGAATGTACACATTGTATACATAGGTGTCTTCAAGTCACCTGCTGACTTGACCTCATGAATTTCATAGGATTTCCTTAGGAAAGAAATACTCAAGAAATTCTTTTGCCAGTTAGTTCCTCTGAAATATAGCCTATATCCCCTGGTATTTGTTAGTGGTCCCCATCCAGATGATGCTATCAATGACTGACTTTCAACCTCATCAAATGTGCCACCAGAATCACCATGGATCATGGCATTCTCACAGTGCCCATCCAGGGGCATAGTGAACCTGTCACCCCATGCCCTGCATCACCCAACTTACCCGAGTCCCCATCCCACAGGGGGAAGTGTCTGCCATCCGGCTTCCCTTCACTGATCCAAGGTAACACAGGAAGCCTCCAATGTTGCCACTGCAGTTGCATGTTCCAGTTTGCCTTCCCTTTTTCGACATAGCCCCACCAGAAGTTGCAGTACTTCATGAGATGGGAGCCGACAGGCTCCATCATAAAAAGGAAAAGGCAAACGGGTGCATGCCGCCAAATTTGCCCCATCTGATGAGGTTGCCGATTTAGCTTCCAAAATCACACAGTTTGTCGTCATCTCAATCATTTTGTGATGCAGAAGAATAAGCAAAAGATTTCCTTCTCTCCTCTTTTGTTACACATCAACTTGATGAATAAGAAAGTGTATGCCTATCTTGATTTTGAATAAGGCTTTTTGTTCAGGAAATTAGTCATTTCTCTTTCAAATTGGACAGGTATATGGAATTCCTGATGCTGTGCATTTATAGTCCTACTGGTATAAACTGAGTTGATTAAATTTTATTTTTATATATAATACATTGCTGTAATTTCACCCATTGATTTCACCCATCTCCAGCTCATCCCCTGTTTGGGTATCAGCCAGCACATCAACAACTTAAATCTAGAAATAGTTTTCTAAGATCTACAGAGACACTCACTGGAACACCTCAGCAAGCGAGAGTCCAAAAGTGGCAGGCTCAAACCCAGAACCTCAACCAATGGCTGATACCAAATGAGAGACTCCCCCCTGGGCACACAGAGGACTAGGCGACTTAGAAGGCGCTGAACAGACTGCGCTCTGGCACCATGAGATGCAGAGCCAACCTTCAGAAATGGGGCTACAAAGTGGAATCCTCAACATGCGAGTGTGGAGAGGAGCAAACCACTGACCACCTGCTGCAATGCAACCTGAGCCCTGCCACATGCACAATGGAGGACCTTGTAGCAACACCAGAAGCACTCCAAGTGGCCAGATACTGGTCAAAGGACATTTAATCAACTACCAAACTCACAAATTTTGTATTTTGTCTGTTTGTTTGTGTTGTTCTGTTAGAAATGTAATATAACTTGACTGGTTGTCCTGACATGACAAATATATACCCATTGATTTCATATTTCTTTCGATAGGTGTAGAAAACCTGGTCTTTTGGAGCATAATTATGCTGTCTCTTCTGTCACAATGGCTGTCAGACTAAGACATCCCCAGTTTAGAAGAGAAACTCAGAAGCAATTTGAATTGGTTGTGACATGAACATTTGGTTCCAGGATCACAAGCCTTTCTAAGCCTTGCATATTTCCTTCATATTTTGTGCCGGTATTTCAGGAAAGCCAAAACCAGCTTTCTTCCATAAGTAATGCATTTGCAATTCTGAAAACTCATTTGCCTCACCACCTAAACCTTTCTGGTATTGTCTGCCTACTTTCTCATTCAAACTCTAAAGCTAAAGCATGCTATCAAAAACTACCCTTACATTTTTGCTATCAAATTGGGCAAATGGGAGCCATCCATGGATTGTTTACTATCTATGGAGAAAATTATCTTCAAGATTTTGAGATGTTCTGTGATTTTATGAATTAAAGAAGATTTGAACATCTTTTGTACTTCTCAGAATGCAGCTAATATTTCTTTCTATCAATCAATAAACCAAATCTACAAAAGACAAATAATAATAATAATAATAATAATAATAATAATAATGAACTTATATGAATACAAAGACAGAGGTGCACACCAGATGGTAGATAGAAATGTTTGGGCAGCTCAGTAATTCAAACAATAAAAACATACTTGTTATGCTACAATATTTATTAGATACACTGTAATCAGCAGCATTAATATAATTGTGTTTTTTTTGAAAAGAATAGTTGAAGAGAGTCGAATAAGCCTAATAACACATAACAGATTTTTTTTGTACTTTCATTATTGAAGAGGAAAGTTTACAAATTAGGAGATTAACAAGGTTCTCATGGTGAGAGATACATCTCTGTTCATAGAAATAGATAATTGATAGATTCCAACTGATGAAATTCTGGCAACTTTAGTGATTAGCAGAAATTCTAGTAAATGCTGGCAAGTTATTGGTTCACTCCAGAATTTTTTACTATTTAAGACTCCTGTGTTAGAAGACCATTTTGGCAAAATTCTAAATAAGGCAGACTAACCATTTTCTGCCTGGGATGGAACAACCTGCTCCTTCAAGGCCAGGCCTCTAGTACCAAAGCCAGACAAATTATCTCAGAATGTGAGGCAGATCAATAATAATAGTAATGATAATAATAATTTTATTTCATTCACTTGAGATGTTGCAACAAATGACATTCTCTTCCAGAATGGGCAAAAGGGCCCCAAGAAGGCAAAAGTGTGATGAAACTGTGTGGGAGTATTTAAGTTGGCATTTTGAGCAAAAAAATACATAAAAGTGGTGGGGATGCAGTACTGATATGGTCCTTCAAGGACCTTTGAAGGACCTTGTGACCACCTAATCCACAATAGTTGACTATTTTTTTTAAGGGAACCCCATCACAAAATAAAGAGGCCAGACAACAAGCATATAGAATAAAGGGGACAGTTTTTGAACTATTTTTATTTATTTGTTGAACTTCTGCAATCTACAGGAGGAAAAAAGGACTACAACTCGCAAGGAAAAAAAGAAGGGACAGATGCCACCCCACTGACTATCTCTTCAGACCATCGTGGGCCAGCACTCAACCCTCAAGGTCAATCAAAACTAGTTTTGGTTGCTCGCCCTGGCCAGTTTTTATAGGGAGACCATCCTGGGGGCAATCCTCCCAAACCACAATACATGAGAAATCCTTTTCTTTAGCCCACAAATTGGAGACCCTAAAGAGAGCATTCCAGAAACCACCCTTCACCCATAAAAGGGATGCATTGGGACCTATCCAATCTACTTTTAACTTTTTGCATGTCAGAGACAAATTATTCAAGTAACATCACCTTCAACCACTATCCAACTCCAACAGAAACAGTGTGGGATACCTTGTCCTTATGGGAACAGTAGTAAACTCACACTATCCTGAGGGTGAGTTAGGCAACTGGAAAAGAGGCTGATTGTGAGGGATAGAGACTATTTGTCGGTTTCTCCAGTCCTTGTCATGTGTGGTATGTTGTGGGGGGGGGGGGGGTGGAGAGCTTAAACCAGCCAATCCCTGCAAAGCCCCATCTGGCCTTTTTGCATTGGCCTTCAAACGTCTCTCCTTGCCACAGGCTTCGCCTTTGTGGCTTGGTTTGGGCAAACAATGAACGAGTTCTGTAGCCCCTGAAACCTCAAGGTGGGCACATAGTAATTATATCAAGTTACCCCATTCCAGTTTAAGTGAGTTTGTCTGGAAAGATTATTGGCAGTTCTCCAAGGTTTCAAACAGGAGTCTTCCCTAAACTTACTTTGGGATTGAATCTTGAAGCTTTGTATTCCTTCACTCTGCTATAGCCCTACTTCTATTTTTGGTTCAGTGACTGAAATAATTATATTTATAGGAGAATAGTGTGCTTCAAGGCACCCATATCTGAGTCATAATCACCTTTGCTTCAGTTCTTATGATTTATTAAGAAATTATATTTATTTTCCTCTAGGCATTTGCTTTTAAAAGAGTTATTTCACAGATGGCGTAGTTGCTAACCAGACATTCATATAATACCAAAACACGTATTGCTTATGATTTACTGGATCTTAATTTGTCTTTTACTACAAAGCTCAATCCTTACTGGGCCCACATGATGAAAGACATGCAATTTTAAATGGCTTTAGGAGACATGATCTCCTTTTGTCCAATAAATAAATGAAATAATCATAAACTGAGATGTCACTCTAAAATTCCGCATTCTGCAGCCAATGAGCTAACACTAACATTTTCATTCTAATAATTTTACAGCTTTGTGAAAATCTTTTTTTTTTCTTTTTGAAAGGCTGCTCTTTCTGATTAGAAACCTTGCAGAACGAACACTGAAAACAAGGCAGCATCTGCTGAGGAGGAAACCATAGCTTAAATAATAGCACCAGTGTACTAGTAAAAGTTCAGAGAACATTATGTATTAAGCCTTCTGTCATCTGCTTGCATTGGGGGACGAACATCTTTTTAATAGCAGAGTAAACTTTTAAAATATCTCTTAATAATACTTCTCAGTATGCCCCATAGAACATGAAGCATGAAAACTGAAGTTCTGTTACATTTTATATTTAAAAAAATTGACTGGAGTGAGTGGGGTACATTATATTTATTTGAATCTAAAACATTATAGAATGAATGAAGCAAAATGAAAATGCCTGGGCAAGCTAACAAAATGGTTGCTAGCTATACATTTGCTATACAAATATACTATATACTTGCATTATGAAATCTCATTTTAAAAAGACTAAACCGGAAATATATTCATTAGTAATAGACCCTAATGGCTCTATCTAATTAATGTTTAAGTCTCCCACTGAGTCACTATTTATTGCATTTGATTTCTTTCCTTAATGTGGCTAAATAGGATGCCACTCTAGAGCAATTTGAATATGCCAAGAAAAATATGATTTATAAGAATCCTTTTAATCACAGAAAGGTCAGCAATCAGGACATGCTGTATCACAGCAATGTGTTGGGGAGGATGGGATAACAACACGAGGGTAAAAATTATCCACACACACACACACATATAACATACGCACACACACATTATTGTATCTCTATTATCCTCCCTTCCTTTCTCTGGACTACCTCTGGCCCTTTGTAGGGCAAAAGAAAGATGTGGCACTCTTAGCATATTCTAGTTATATTGACTGTTTGACCTAATCATACAACTGAGCAAAAGTATTATATTCCCTACTGTAAGATTTCTTTTTTGGTTGCACTCAGTGGCTATAATCCCAAACAACATTAAAAATGGACATTCTTGTGTTCATAGAATCATAAAATCATAGAGCCAGGTGTCCCCCATTCTGTATCTTTGCATTTCATTTTTTTTTACTAAGTGGAGTATCTTGCATTTGTCACTGTTAAACTTCATTTTGTTAGTTTTGGCCCATCTCTGTAACCTGTTATGATTGTTTTGAATTCTGCTCTTGTCTTCTGGAATATTGGTGATCCTTCCCAATTTGGTGTAGTCTGCAAACTTGATGATCATACCTTTTAAGCTTTTATCTAAGTCATTAATAAAGATGTTGATCAAGACCAGGCCCAGGACGGAACCCTGCAGCACTCCGCTCGTCACTTCTTTCCATGATGAAGAGGAAGCATTGGGGAGCATCCTCTGGGTTCATTCTTTTAACCAATTACAGATCCATGGACATTAGCATTGTGCTGCATTTGGATTCATGCACAACTGCTCAATTATATTGCAGTGCTTGAATGGGTGGTAGCTTGGATGAAAAGCAGTATGAATAATCAGTAATAATCATCCCTTCCAGTACCACAGCAGAGGGCTCTATTTTTCTCTTCTTTTCTATATCTTCTTTTTCTCCAAATCAATGCTCTAGACTGAAAAACAAGTCCACCTTCATAGTGTAGAAGATTAGGGGACAGTAACTTTCATGTGAGAGCAGAAATCCTACTCGGAGCTTGGAATATTGCCTTTTAAATTAAGCAAATTCCTTTCACAGCCCAACAACAATAACACATTCTTGGTATCTTGGTTTTTGGGCCTGTTCTTGGGGTTATTTGGGGGCACTGATTCAGAAAATTGCATTGGATAGACTGTATCAACTCAGGTTTCTTAGATATGGTCATGGTTATGGTTTTCTATGGGTTAACAGTTGGCAATTGGTAGATGGTATATGTTCTGTAGCTCAAAAACTAGAGCTGATGGGCGGAAAGTGATATCATTTTTGGAACCAGCAGATCAAATATACCCAGTAAAGGGGCTAACTTTTGAGACATAAAAATGTGTATTGGCCAGTCTTATAATTCAAGGACCCATACACATTTCTATTATTATTATTATTATTATTATTATTATTATTATTATTATTTTAATGAATTTCTTTGTTTCCTAATTTATCAATTACTAAACCTTTCTAGTTTTTTTAATTAAAAAAAACTGATTGCTACTTGGTTCTGACCTGTGATACAAAATAGCCATGGAAAACCACTAGATGACCTTGGGCAAGTCAAAGGACCTTATCACATTTGACAATTTTCAGTGTCCTAGGACACTTCCATGTTGTGGGGGGGAGGGGTGGCGGAGCCTGCCAGATCCCATCAGATGATGCACAGCTACTTCCAGCAGGGCTCCATCTTCCCAGCATCCTGGCAGTATACTAGGATGCTGCTCAGAGAACACTGAAGGCTTCCCATTTCTCATTGAGGCCAGCATGGAGGTAAGCCGGGCAACGATGCTTTCCCCCATGGGAAAGTGTGGGAGAATTGTTTCCCCTGCCACTTGCTGGATTTGCCACTCTATCTGGTGAATCCCCCCACTATTGCTTGCTTTTTGGACCTCAATGTGATGGAGGTAATTGTGAACCTCTTCTGCATAGTGTCAGAGTGTACTTGTAGGCATGTAACAGCAAGACCTTTTTACATTACAGTAGCATAGTTATTGTGGAAGATTCAAGTAATTATTTATTTGTGACTTGTAATGTCTGTTGCTATTACTTTTTTGCTGTACTATGGCAGTTAAATGAGTAGCTTGTTCATTCAGCAGCATGATAGGGCTTTTTGTCTGTGGGTGCCTCTCCACTGTAGAACTAATGTAGTTTGACACCACTTTAATTGTTAAGGCACAATGCTGTGGAATAATTATAGTTTGAAAAAGCATCCCAGTCTTTGGTAGAAAAGATTAAAGACCTTGTAAAACTACAACTCCTATGATTTCGTAGCTCTAAGCCGTGTCAGTTACAGTGGTGTCAAACTGCATTAATTCTATAGTATAGAATGGTGCATCTTATATTACCTCTAAGGTCCAGAACTGTAAATGTGAATGTTTTATAAAATAAGACGAGACACTAGAGACTATCTCTAACTCTCCAGAGGCTCTTGGACCTCAACTCCCAACAACCGCAACCAACAAGACCAAAGGATTGGTGATGATGGAAGTTGTAATTCAGCAGCATCTGGATAAGTTCCCCACACTTGCATCCCACCATTAATGGCTGTGTTAGTGTTGAGGATGATCATTATTCTGGGCTTTGGGGATGATGACACTGTTTTCCCTTCAAACGAAAAATCCAGAACAACAGCATCATGAAGAAACAAAATTCAAAAACCTCAAAAGTATTCTTACTGTCTGAAGCAGTGGTGGAAACATGCCACCTCTGGATGTTCTTGGTCTTCAACTCCGGTTTGTTCTGGTTGCTAATCATGCTGACTTGGAATGATGAGGATTGTAGAGCAGTATCTGGGCAGCCACCCTTGACTAATGATTAGCAGGGAGGCAGAACCAACAATCTTCTCTTCAATACCCACATGGAAAACATTATTAGTTATTCCTGTCAGATTCTTTGGCTGGTTTATATAATTCAGATCAGAAAATGCAATTACCCGTCAGTATTGTGCTGTAAGGGTTAGATGCTGTGCAAGCATCTGAAGCTAGAGACCATAACAATTTTTAGCCTGTCTCATTAACAAATTGTAGTTCTGCAATATGTGCTGATTTACCTATTTATTGAAGAGATAATAGGAAATAAACCATTTCTTTCTGAAGTCATAAATACTTTGACAGAAGGATATTAAGTGCACCGAGTTGTGACAGAAAAGCTAAAAAATTATAGAATTTGGTGTTTTATGTTGTCTGTTCCATTTTAACAACTACATGTAAAACAAACAAATACATTTTATCCAGAGCTCAATTTTCTTTTCTGCCAATTGTTAATTTATTGAACAATTGAAGTAGCAAAGAAGGTATAGATGAATATATCCATTTCATGAGAACTTTTGAGCCACCGGGGAGTTCTCTTGTTTTGGGCCCTCAGCATATCTAGGGTCTATAGCAGAACATTATTAATCTTGGATTAAGTATATGAGTGGTCCCCCAAGAATAGAAGGACCTCTGCTGTTTATGGAACAGCCAGGATTCAGGGGATGCTTCCTATTGAAAACAAAGAGTGAGATAATCTTCTCCAGTCCCTTTATCGCTCTACAGCTGCAAACATTAGTCTCCCTTGGATGTTTCCCATACTGTTTGAGGAATGGTAAATTAATGAAAATTGCCACCTCACCCTCCTTTCTTTAGTGGCATCAGAACCCCAGGGTGTAAATCTCAATCTAATCTAAGTCATTTCAACTAGATATCCTCCCCTCTTTCCTCTCACTTTCTTCGTGAGTGGAAGAATATTCAAGAATATACAAATTATGTTAAAAATATTTGTTTCCCAAGGTTGAAGATACTCTCATATGAAGAATCCAAGATTGATGAGAATATCTGCAGTTTGAGAATTACTCTATGCAAAATTTGCAGTGGTTGTTGTTTTCAGAAAACATCTGTTTCCTGTATATAAAATGCTATTCCCTGGACAAAACAAAATTTCATGTAGAATAAGTATTGAATTGTAAATAATCTTGGACCACCACATTTGGAAAAGTAAATCACAGTGAGATTGAATTTACTAAAATTACTTCAAGAGGAAAATGAACAAAGAATTACACTTCTATTTTCTTCTTATCTTCTTTGCTGATATTTTTTGTTGCTTCAGTATGTCATATATTTGAGACTTCCAGTTAAGATATGGCCAAGTAATGGTTAATTTTTTTAAGCAGTGGAGTATTTCAAAGTCACTACTCACTGCATTGTTATTTCACACATATGAGCTCCCTTACCAAGGTGTCTAAAATGTTCTTTGCTTTTCTTCTTAATGACAGATTTTTCGAAAAGACAATTTTTTGAAGAATAAGTTTCAAAGAAGGTGCTTAAACTGATATATTATTACTTTTTATATTTTAATGTGTGTATGTGTATCATTCTCTGTGCATGTGCGTGTGTGTATATAGTAAATATTTTCATGTATGTTCTTAGCTGAACCACTTTATATTGTAACTACTTTGAGTCCCACTTTTTGGGGAAAAGCAGGATATAAATACAGTAAAACCATCAGGAGTAGAAGCATAGAACAAGAATCATAGCAGCAGCAGTATAGATACCCAGTATTATTGGCACTTCTAAATGGCCTTTCCAAATTGTAATCCTTTTTGCAAATGTTACCTGAAGTCTAGTAGTTCTGATCTCAAGGTATGTTTAACTTTGAAAACTCAGAATTATATTAATGATAGTTGCTGTTTAAAAGACTTTGATGTGCTGAGATATGGCAACACAGAATTACAGCCAACTGTTGGGACCAACGTTTGTGCATAGTATGTTTTCCCTCACTTTTCAGGCTCACAAGACCTGGGCCCAAAGATCTGATATTTTGGCCTTCTCAGCACTTCTGTCTTCCACTTATCACCTCATCAGATGGGGGTAATTTTAGTGTTCTAGGATGCTTCCACCCCACCTGGAGGACTGATGGGTTCATCGCCCATTAGACAAAGCTAGGGAGCTTCCTGTGGAAGCACAGACCCCAACCGGGGTGAAAGTGTCACCAGACCCTTCCACAGCAACACAGGAGGCTTTCCGTGTCTACTGCCTCCAATGGAGCCAGGATGGGCCTCCTCACAATGGCAATGCTTTCCCCCATGTGATGGAGAAAGTGTTGCAGAGATAGAGCTGCACACGGGGCAACAGAGTCACCTTACTGCTCCCACTTTCCTCCCCAGAAGCTTGGCGAAGCTTCCTGCTTCTCTGGGGCTTGATGATGCAGTCAATGGTCGAATGAGAGGTATGAGGGAAGGCAGTATAGTGCAACCACTATATCCATGGGAGATATGTTCCTGTGGATAATAAAACTATGAAACTGTGGATAATAATTAACCCTATTGAAATGAAGATTTCTGATCCAAAAATACCATAGTCATGCTGGGGGATCTAGAAAAGGACAAAGTATTTTGTTGTGCACAAATAAATGAAACTGTGGAGATTGGTATCATAGCTACAGGGGTCATACTATATTGCATTTAAGAAAGCAGAAGAACTAATCCTATTCAGAATGCACCTTCTGATTTCCCAAAACATGTATAAGCTTATGAACCAGACTTTGATTTTTTTTGCATCATTTTAAAAAACATTGGCAATTTTCTAGTTGCAGTCTAGAAAAATGTTTCCAAACTCTTGCATTGACTCATCTTTTTTGATTTAATGGGTTTGTTCCATACAGAATATTAAGTAGTCTGATTATATCTTAGCCACCAGTTTCCACTGAGGACTAGTAACATCTCCATTCCATGAGCTGATTAAATTTTGCTTTAAACCAGGAATTAACAAAGGAGGTTTTCTGCCCTCTCTAGCCAATCCAGTCCCTTCCCATCCACCCATGGATTGCTTCTCTGGTGATTCACTGTTATAAATGTGTGCCAGTCTCCTGTACTATTCAGTAGGATTAAACCTCCACAATTTTTAAAACCAGAAGTGCATGTCCTGCCACTGGTTTAGATGTCTTAATAGCATTTTTGGCAGTTTGTCTTCATGAGCAGAAAATGACTCCCAATCTTCAAAGTTGCCAAGCCCTGCTTTAAATCCTTAGTGAGATTTCCACCCAGAATCAGGAAATGCAATTTCACAGCAGTATTTGGGAGAGCTATGAAACTTCACAGTGCATGCACAATTGTTTTTGACATTGCACTGATTTTGGAAGCCCATGGAACTTTTTATTGGTATTGCATTATTTTAAAACGCTGGTTATTTCCCTACGAAATGGAACCGCTAAAAGTAATGAAACATGTTCCCACAGTGAAAGGTAATTTGGGCAAAATTGCAAAAAGAACAGTTGGTATGGGGCCCATATAGATTTTGGTGCTGGTTCAGAAAGAAAACATTGCATAAAACAAGTTTCTTTTTTGCATCTTATTTGTTGCATGTGGGCATTGGATTTTTTATTTTGTGAACCTGTCACCAGCCTCATTTTCTCCAAGCATTTGCCTGTTCTCATAACTTCCTATGCTCAAGTAAGAGTGACCAAAAAGTAAATTACTCTGATCAAATGAATATGAATTTTACTGGCATCATTTTTAATTAGGCTTTTACATATCAGCCATCAACAAAGAATTTGCAGACTCAGTTTACAGTTTCAGTTCTAATTAATTTAATGGGTTTTCTGTTGCATGAGTCAATATGAAGAGGTGGTTCTTTATAACGGGAAACAGATAATATTTATACTGCTCAGGACCAGAGAAGAATTTAAAGTTGCTCTATATCAAAGGTTTCTCACTGGCTCTTCTGATATGAGATGTTATGACATAATCTCACTGAGCCCAAACCTTGTAATTAATTTTATAGGGTCTTATAATAAAATTAATGCACACCATTTAACATGATTTATATATGTTATACTATCAAAGCTTTATTGTAAACACAAACTGTTGTCATCTTCAATCTTTCCCCCTTGTGGTCACAAGTCCTAGAATAAAATGTTTTATTCTAAAGCCAAAGTAATATTCTCATTGACAAAGGCTTTACAACATACAGTTCAGGACACTGCTTGATTTTGGTAAGGAATTTTGCCTTTGATATGTGTAAACTGTTCGTATAGCAGTTCCCGCCTTTCCACAGAAGTGGCTGCCTGAATACCAGACTTACAGACTTTATTCTCGTTAAACCTAAACTCATTCTAAGTTAA
This sequence comes from Anolis sagrei, assembly GCF_037176765.1. Lineage (NCBI taxonomy): Eukaryota > Metazoa > Chordata > Lepidosauria > Squamata > Anolidae > Anolis > Anolis sagrei. The sequence continues at coordinate 129,404,176 of NC_090025.1, read as the reverse complement.
TTATGAATGTGTAAAGTCCATGATTTAAAGTATATTACTTTATAAAGACTCTAAGATATGTCAAGTCACTAATTCCAAGGCTCTTGAAACACTCCCTTTCTTTATAGTTACTGGAAAAGTATGAAACAAAATACCAATTGATTCTGAATATGAGGATGTATTAAGCCAGTATATATTCCAGCATGAAATGTGCTTCATGTAGTGATTCATTCATTATGGAAATATTCAGTTACTATCAAAACATGTGCATCATGTCTCATTGTAGCAAACAATTTAAGAAACATAATGTAAGTTTGAGTTACAGCATACAGATTATTATCTATGAGTGCCAATACTCCACTATGCTCAGGGGATTCTCTACCAACCAATGTCTGAACTGAAATTATGTAAAAAAGAGCATTTTAAAACCTAGACAGCAGAGAGTCTATATTATCATGTGAAAAAATGGAACTTTCTCAGAGACATTCTCATTTCATAGAGATAAGATTGTAATGGGTATATATGCTTGTACAAGTATTTTTACACCTTTTGAAATAATCTTACAATGCATGCCCCTCTTCATTTAAAAGGTACAGGGATACCTATGAGAAAACAAATAAGCATACAATGCAGAAACACAACAATAGAAAAATGCTGAATAACAGGTAATACATTAAAATCTAATAGAGCCAGTTAGTTGTTATGCTGGAGCATTCCTTTGTATACTCTGTAACTGGCAGCTAGAATAGGAACTAGAATTCTGCAAATAGTTGACACATTTCCGAGCCAGGGACCTTTGATGTTGTCATGACTCTCAAATTTCATGGAGTTAGATGAAGAGTGTGTCAGTATGTCATGGCATTTAGGCTGAGTTCCATAGTTAGAGCTCACTGAGTAAGTAGAAAGGGCCTGAAGAGGTTATCATTTCAACATGATTCTACTTTTTCTAAACAGTAGATGCTGTGTCTGTAAAGATGATCAAATACTACTGAGTTTCTGGAGTGTTGTGTGATTTCCGGGCTGTATGGCCATGTTCTAGCAGCATTTTCTCCTGATTCTTTGCCTACATCTGTGGTTGGCATCTTCAGAGGATGGTGTATATATACCTGTGAAATGTCCAGGATGGGAGAAAGAACCAATGTCTATTAACCAAGTATGAAGGGTGCAATTAGCAAGCCCGATTTGCAAGTGTTTGACTTTGATCCATCCATTAGCATATGAGTAACTTGGAAGATTGCATAGGCAATCATGAGGGCATCTGCCTGGAAGTAATCAGGTCTTTGTTTGCTTAGAACAGTGTTTCTCAACTTGGGGGTTGGAACCCCTTCGGGGGTCATGAGGGGTTTTTAGAGAGATTGCCAAAAACCATCAGAAAACACATATTTCTAATGGCCTCAGGAACTCCTTTGGCAGAGAAGGATGAAGATCTCTCCACCTGTCCTTCTCTTCCTTTTTAGAAACAGTGAATCCTCCCATCAAAAGCACTCCTCTGCTGTGATTGACCGACTTCTCAGCCGACCTCTCAGCCAAGGAGAGGGCTGTTTCTGAGACTCCAAGCGAGGAAGGGAGAGCAGGCGTGCTCAGTGCATGGCAGCGTGGTGCACACTTGTGAGCAAGGGAGAGTGTGTGAGGTGGAAGAGAAGCTCACACCTGTGAGTCCCTTGAAGGCATGTGGCTTCTGTGTGGGAAGCTTGGCCCAATTCTATCGTCAGTGGGGTTCAGATTCTCTTTGATTGTAAGTGAACTATAAATCCTATCGGCAACAACTACCAAATGTCAAGTTCTATTTTCCCCATACTCCACCAATGTTCACATTTGGGCATATTGAGTATTCACGCCATGTTTGGTCCAGATCTCTCATTGTTTGAGTCCACAGTGCTCTCTGGATGTAAGTGAACTACCACTCCAAAATGCAAGATCAGTGGCCAACAAACCCTTGGGAGTTCTGTGTGCCAAGTTTTCTTCAATGCCATCACCGATGGGTTCAGAATGCTCTTTGATTTTAGGTTGACTATAAATCCCAGCAACTACAACTCCCAAATGACAAAAACAATCTCCCCTCAACCCCACCAGCATTCAAATTTTGGCATATTGAGTATTGAGGCTATACATATTGAGGCTATACATCCTGCATATCAGATATTTATATGACGATTCGTAACAGTAGCAAAATTACAGTTATGAAGTAGCAACGAAAATAATTTTATGGTTGGGGGGTCACCACAATAGGAGGTTGAAAACATGGCCTTAGAGCAGTGGTTCTCAACCTGTGGGTCCCCAGATGTTTTGGCTTACAATTCCCAGAAATCCCAGCCAGTTTACCAGCTGTTAGGATTTCTGGGAGTTGAAGGCCAAAAACATCTGGGGACCCCAGGTTGAGAACCACTGTCTTAGAGTGTTTATTGCTTGGAGGCTTCCTTTGTCTGGGTGGTGTTCATTGTCCTTGATTACTGCTGCCCGGGGGCTTCCTGTGTCTGTTCACTAGTTCTGTCTTGATTCTGGTGTTTCTCAATATTGATAGCCAGATTTTGTTCATTTTCATGGTTTATTCCTTTTGTTGAAATTGTCTGTGTGTTTGTGGATTTAAATGGCTTCTCTGTGTATGGCTTCTCCACACAACACTCCAATGACTCTGGTGAAAGCCTTTGACAATAACAGAATCCGAAGCTTCCCTGACAGTCATAACAGAAGAATAGCACCTTCTGAATAATGTGTAATATGTATGGGATCATATTATACATCAACTGAAACTATACCTATTTGACTGCAACTACCATCAGATTACTCTGCCCCATGTTGCCATATATTATCAACAATGGAAAAACAATATTGTTTACGTTTCATTTTTATTCAATACCAAGTTGGGATGAAACATGGATTTATTCTAAAATGCATTTAATCAGCAATCTGTACACAAAAGCAGTTTTGATTTAAACATTAAGATAACAATATTTAGAGAACAAAGTCCTGCTGATTTGGATTTTTGTGTCATTAACTGAGATCTAGGAGGTGAAATGTTCATAACCTTGCATGATAAAAGTCTGTTTCAGGCATACTTGGAAAGAACGCTGAGGATTATATCTTAAAGCAGATTACACAAAAAAACCTAAAGCTTTCATGACAAAATAAACTAGGAAAAAACATTTTAAAGTGGCAAGAGATAATTTTTAGAAAAGCAGCACTAATGTGTGTATTTCTAGTAAAGCTGATTGTGGGCATATCTGCACTAACCCTTTGTCCTGGAGCCAACCCAGAGTGTCAAATTCTGGGTCATCCCCAGGTGTTTGGGCCTTCAGCTCCCAGAATTCCTGACCATTGGACAAGCTGAGTAGCTCTTCTGGGAGTTGTAGGCCCAAACATCTGGAGTACCTCAAGTTTAACATCTCTGCTATAGGGCTTCCATAACATCACATTGATTACATATTACTATATTTTGAATGATTAAAATCTTTTTCTCTTGACATATTAATAATAAATTGACTTGACTTATTAATAAATTATTACCAAAAATAAAATAAAATCAAATATCGCTAACATTCCATGTGGACACAGGTTGCACTAAGTCTGATAAGCAGACATTTTCAAGACTATGGCCCCATTTATTTCAAAAGTGGACTGATTTTCAGATGGTTGTTGAACCTGAGAACAGTTCAATATTCACTGCAACAGCCTACAAATGTGGCAATTTTCCTTCAAATGCTTCCCAAGCTCTCCCCAGGAATAGCAAAATGGCTGAAAGCAAGTTTAAAATGGCAATTGGGCATGATAGATATTACTCTCAGCAGCATGCCATTTGCATGCAATGGACCCCACAAAGAGGTCACAAAAATTGCCCTCTCGCACATAGTTGTCTATTCCTGTATTCTCACTGCAGCTGGATTTTTTGAAATATGCTGAAATTAAATAATATACCTAGCCTTTTCTGAATATTAAACAAGTCTATTTTGATTGTACTGAAAATAGCACATGTTGCCCATTTCTTTTATCACTATTTGGGATGTAAATCTTTGCTTAGTTCATTAAAAACTATTTTATTTCTGCACATGCATTCAATCTGTGATTTATAAAGCTAAAATGAATACATCTGCTACATTAAAGGGGAAATCTTTATAAAATTATTGAAAATTATAAGGATTGAAGACTGAAATAGACACACAAAGAATGAAGACATGTATAAAGTAGATGTTAAATAGCATGTTGAATATTCTTGCATTTGGAATGTAGTGCCTATGGTGCAAAAACAGATTTACGCTTTAATCTTTAGACAGTAGGAAAAAAGGAGAGGATTTACAAAAGGTATTCTCTGGTAAAACTACTTTGGCCAGAGCACAGCTTGTACAGCAGCCTTTACATATAATGAATTATTTCTGTGTGAAATAGTCAGTTCTGTGGGCACATAATAAAGGTTACTAAAATAAACTAAGAAATTGAGAAGATAGGCTGAATAAGAAATTCTATTTTGAACCAAGGTTGATAAAAAAAGAGGGCAATACATTTCTTGCCTTTGATTAGATCTGGCAGTTATATTATCCCTAATAACTTGCTTTCTAAGACAGAAGTGAAAAGTTATTTTTTGGTTGGCTGAATGAATTATATCATCCAAGTAAGAGCCAAACAGAGCTTTTCTTTAAAAAAAATCTAACACACACACATGAAACCCAGTTGAAAGGTAATAATAGCATTGAATGAATGAAAAATATATTACTTAGTTTATTATCCATTCTGTCATCTAGTCTTTGTTAAGAAGGACTTTGTACATGGTTTTAAAATTAAAACACATAAATTAACTATTATGTAAAACATTATTGCTAGGAAACATTCCACTAAGATAAATGGGATATATTAGTAAGAATATCTAAGGAGATATTGACTAAGTATGTACCAAAAGCTATACTAAAAATTATTTTGCCACCAAAAAAGCCTTAGCCTTTTTCATCCCCTCATCCTGTTTTTCTTATATATTGATGTCACCGAACAGTGAATTGTCTATACCCCACTGCAGCAATGAACATGGACCAGAGACTCAAAGCAATGAGAGTGCCATTAAAATAAAACCAGTAATACTATGTTTACTATAAATTATTTACTTTAATTGAATGGGTAGCTTATGGGGTTGATTTTTTGTGACTTAAATATAGGAGTTGGGTTGTGTTTGTTAAGCCTCTCTTCTCACATACCACAGCTGAGAAGAGAGGAAAAGAAGAAAATGGCCATTATATGCAATTTTTTGAAAGTGTGCATGAAATAACATGCAGATTAAACTTTAGGGAATGATACTTTGTCCAGGTGAATATAAATAATAATAAATATAGTTGTGGTAACTACAAGTTTATAGAAGCATTTTAAAAAGCAATCCAAACAACCACTATCATATCTAAACTTGAAACCTATAAATCTTGATTTTGGTCATAACACAGCTCCAATTTTTGTTGTAATTCATTTATTGTATATATGAATTGTATGTAATAAGACACAATGAGCCAAAACACTTGGTGTGTCAGCACCTTGAATGATGGGAAATGTTATTACTATGGGTGACACTACATCATGGTGTGTGAGTTACAGTATAAATTTATATATGAGAATATTTTGATAATCAAAAGTCACATAATGACCCTTGTTTTCTCAAGGTTGCAAGACTGTTTTAAATTTGAAATATATTATTCTTAATGGAATGAAGACTGTTGTTTTACCATGTATAGTAAATAGCAAAATAATCCATGGGTCTGTTTTAAACAGTGCAGACTTGAAGCTGTATTTATGCAAAGGTATGTGGCAATTGTCCAGTTCTTAATCCCACTGATGTCAATGACAAGACTCGATAGAATTCAGCAGGAGACGAATTTGGTCTTCTGCCTGACCTGCTGGAGAGAATGTGATAATGGAACCTCAGGGTCTTCCAAACCACAGGATCCTTTGCTATGGAAATTGATTTCTGGAAAAACAGACACTTTAGATTGCTTCACATATATTCGCCAGAGAGAGTATAAACAAATATGATATTTCCATTCTTTCGTATTGCTGCTGCAACTGTCATGACTGGTAATTTATTTTCTTGGAACTAGTATAGGTTTGGAATCTCTCTGTGTGTGTAAGAGAGAGAGAGAGGTTGAGAGAGAGACTGAAAGAAAGTGAGTATATATACCTTAAGCAGATTTACCAACACAGTAGAATCATATCTTAATACCTTGGAATAAGTAACTGTTGTGTAATACACTTTAAATATATAAAATAGATATATAATGGATGGAGACTTTTCTTCAACTAATTAATTTTTTTCTGGAAATAGTCTTGTGCTCTTATGTTGGAAATATGTTTTTTTTTCGGTCTATGCAAACATTATGAAATCTATTGAATATGGGACCCAGATCTAAACAAAATAATAATGTATATTTCATATACATCTTGTATACACAACCTGAAAGTAATGTTATACATAATATTTTAAATAATTTTCTGCATGAAATAAGGTTTGTATGCACTGAATCATCAGAAGGGGTTGCTATCTCAGTCATATAGACCATTTTGGATTTTGGAATTCTGGATAGAGATTTCCAATTGTTTAATATGGAAAATTTGCTACTTGATCATTTCATTGTTTCTAAGTTGCATTGTTTGACACTACATCATGGTGTGTGAGTTAAAACATGAATTTAAATATGAGAATGATTTGATAAAACATTCTCATTAATTTTAATATTATTTAATATTCTTGCAATATTTGAAATGTTCTCAACATGTTTCACTAAAAGATTCTCTTTCAGGCCTGGATTTGGTACCTGAAAATGAGACATCAGACATTAGCATAAAGCCCAACTGCCAGGAACTAATGAGTTCCTGTTGTTTGGCTCAGTAGGTGTAAGGAGTTCATTTTGTTCCTTTCCCCTTGTGGTTTTAATCTAGAAGGAACAAGCAGGTGCAATTAAGGCCACATCCTCATGTTAGCCAAGAAAAAAGTGTATTATGTTAAAGATATAATTGGGTGTAATACTGGCTACATTATTTTTATGCATCTGTTTTCCACTGAGAGCCATGGAAAAATTCTATGTTAGTAGCAGGATCTTGAATCACTGAAGACCAATTACATGTTTACATTGAACTGTTTGTAAGATATATGAGATGGGGAGGTTACTACAGATTTTTTAAACATACAAGGGCTTGAATCCTATCGGTGTCATATGCAAGCATAAATCTAACATACATTTATATGTCTTTCTGTTATCTTTGCAGGGCATGTTACTTTCTTCATACTTTTAGTTATCCAAAGTCCTTCCCCCAATGTTACACTGAAATAGCTTTCTTCCCATGCCCATTCGCAGCATAGTGATAAGGAGATCAGAGCAGCACCTGATTATGTCTCCTCATATCCAGATATCAAACAATTACAGCATCCACCAAGATCTTTGGTCCCCAGTGGATTTCAATAAATGAAGTCATCAGTCTAGAAGGACATAGCCAGAAATTTCTCCATCCTCATCCCCAAACACACATACTCTGCCAGGTACTGAATGCTCATGGAAGGCTGTATTGAAACAAAATAGTGAATCTTGGGTGTGATATTTCTGTTTGTGGAACTTTTATGCAGCACTTAATGATATACAAACTCAGCTAGCTATAGGTATAATCTTCAGACATGTAGTGAAGTGTCTTTTTGATTTTGCTTGGTTGCAGAATATATTTTAAAATGGAAAATATAGATTTAGTTGCACTTCATGAGAGAGGTTAAAATAATATAAAGCTATGTTCACAGCAAGGGAAAGAACCATGAAATGGAGAGCCATTGTGTAGAGAAGATGCTGAAATGCTATTTATTTATTTGCTATACTTGTATACCGCCGTTTCTCAGCCTAGCCGGCGACTCAAATGCTAATAGGTAACAATAAGGAGGCAGAACAATTCAATGCCTTCTTTAAGTATCTGAAAGGATGTCATGTAGACAATGGTGCCAGATTACTTTCTGGTGCTCCAGAGACTGGAACATGGAGGATGGTAAACTCTTCTTTGGAGGCTTTTAAGTAGGGCTGTATTCCTGTATGACAGAACTAGGTGGCCCTCATGGTTCCTTCCAATGCTATGATTATATTATTATCTTGATTCAGTAATTTCTTGTTTCACAGTGATAAGAGGATATGATTCACTGGAGAAACAGAGGACTTCCCAAGCACTGAATGAACTACAGATGTAAAATTCATGGAAGCACAGACTACCAGTTTAGTTTAAAGCAGGGGTATCAAACTCATTTTCATTGAGGGCCACACCAGGCTTATAGTTGCCTTCAAAAGGCCATGAATAGATAATCCATGGATACAGAGGGCCAACTATAATTTTTTTTAACATAATAGTAAATACTCTTTAGTTTTTACCCATTTGGGTACCCAAATGTTATTGAACAACAACTCCTATCCTTTGATTAGTTACCATTCTGGCCAGGATAATGGGAATTGCTACCCATTGGCACTTATGGCTCTGAGATTGAGGAAACATTAAAGGACATTAAAATATTAGACATTATATCCACTAGCCTTGTATTCAAATTTAAAGCCCACTATCTTGACTAAGCAGAACAAACTGCAGCCTTCCAGATATTATTGTATCACAACTTCCATCAACTCTAGTCATGATGTCTAATGATGAGGAACACAAAAGTTATAATCCAGCATCTGGGGGGTGGGGTTCATAAAATAGCAGGTCAAGTTTGATACATGTGAGTTAAAGGATGAGCCTTATTTCTCTCATTATTGTTATTTTCGGATCTCTCTGATCCATATGCATAAGATAAATCTGTGAGTGTTTTAACTGATATTTGATTTCAGAATAGAACAGAACTGTAAGCCAGAAACTTTTTCCCATTCATGTCCTCTACTGAAACTCTTTTTTCCTCAACAGTCCTTTGAGGGTAGAAGATTTGGAGACACAGGAGGTTCAAGAAGGCTTGGCCCCTGATTGTCCATTGTTCTACTTAAACTTTCCTATTAGAGCTTTGAAACCCTGTATTGGAATAAGGTTGTCACTCCATTATCTGTTATTCTGATACTAGCATTTAGGTGATGCCAAATGCTGAAAGACATGCAAAGCAAATCATGAAGATTTTCAACAACTGTTGCAAAATGCATTAAGCTGACAAGGGTATGTGTCAAGCAGTCTTCACTGGCAACTGTTGGAACCACTGTTGTATCAGGTGACTTGTAAACAAAAAGCAGAATGACCTAAAATGAAGAAAAGTTACATCAGCTAACTAATAAAGTAGAAAGGAACCACAACCATAGAAAATGTAGTGGCTTTTTATCAAGGAATAAAGGTTGGTGCATGGCATCTTGTATTTTTTCCCCAAAATTATAATCATTGATAGCTGATACAACAAATCAGAAGGAATGTGTATATTGCCTGTATATTTAAGTCAAGAATGTATAGATAAAGGTAAGATATACTCAGAAATGGTACTATGACTGCTGCACAGTGAGAGAGCTGATGGTTTAAAAAGAATTGTGAATCACCCCAAATCAAAAGTTCATGAAGCAGCAGAAGTCCAGCAGACAATGGAGCAAGTGAGAGAAAGGCAGATAAAACATTCATGGCTGAAAATATGGAAACTACAAAATACTTAAAGCATAAAATAATCACTTTGGTATATGGTGTATATGATGATTGTCTTTGTGAGGTGATTGTCTCTGCATACTGATGGCCCATGCAATCCTTCAGCATTTACGGAGAACTACTTAGGAAATTCCTGATCCTTAACTAAGATCATTTAACCCTACATCTTTTGATATACACTGTGTGAATCTCCATTACAGAGAAATATTAGAGTGTATTAATGATAATTCAACTAAAAAAGTTGTAGAAAATTGATGAATGTTGTGATAGGTAGCATTCAAATTGATTGTCTTATCAGACAGAAATAGAAAGTAACATGACATCATCATTACTGTTTCATTCATTGCTGTATTTTAATTAGTTTTTTAAATTTGTTTTCATTTTTTCAAATTGTGTTTCACCAATATTTTATTGACAGAAAGCTGGTGGGAGATAGAAATAAATACAGGTATGAAACTTGATTACTGCAATTGAACCAAACACACTGAAAACCTGCAGACCATTCAAGCATTGAAGGTGTGTGCTTCTGACATCAATAGAGTGATGAATTTGCTCAAGTTTTTTTTATTCTTAACTTTAAGAGATTTATCCAAAGTACTTGATCCCTGTCCCAAAACAGATTCAGCACTTTGGATAGCATTTAACTTTCCCTCTAAAATCCAGGGTAAATGAACCACCCCATAGATATTGAAGTCACTGGTGCATTCAGTTAGGTTACCCTATTTTCAAACTTAAAAGTGCAGATAACATAAATAATAAAATAGCATGCTGCTAGTATGTAAGCAGGTCTAGTATTCAAGTCATAACATAAAGCATTAGGAATCCATATTTGTTAAAACAGCAAATAAAAAAATACATTTTTTTTCCAAGCAGTGGAAAAAACACATAATAAAAGCAAACACATAATAAAAGCAAACACCCCCTAACCCATCCACATATAATATCTAAAATGATTAATGTAATTTGATATAGCAGATATAAATGTCTTTCTAATTATAAGAGATAAAAAAGTAAAAACGGCCTCTCGATACATATACAGAAATGTAACTGCCGGTATATAGTTATATATTCCTCTTTGGATATTGAGAACCATAAAATAATCTGACTCAGAAATTTCCCTCTTAAATTATTATGAAAAGAACCTTGTAAAAAAATAATGTTTCATCTCATTCACTTGATTCCATTCCACCAGGACCTTATGAAACTTGCCTTGTAGGTATGGATAGGTCATACTTTGGAAACGTAAATTTGCAATGCCTTTGTAAGGAAGCTCTTGTAAGCTCTTGTAAGGTCAGTAAGGTAGTGAGAAATGTGACTGAAATGGGTTATTCGTGGCTGACTGTATATTAATTATATTTTATTTTAAGTTGGGGTTGTTTCATACCCCCTACAATATGCTCATAAAATTATCCAATTAAAATATCTCATAACTGTCTACATATTCGAGGAGGCTTAATTCAATTAAGAATCAAGCTGATCTTGAAATATATACTATTAATACACAAACACTGCAAGTCTTTTCTATCATAACTAAAAATAACACCATAAACAATTAAGGAAGCAGCAGGTTCACATCTACACAGCTGTTAGGTGCTTTTGTATTTTTTTCCCCTTTTTAATATTTAATTCCCCAGTCATTTCTGTATCACAGACTAGACACAGTGGCAGCAGCTCCTCACTAACAATGAATAGATCATTGTTGTTTGTATAGTATGCCTTCAAGTCATTTTTTGACTTAAAATGACCCTAAGGTGAATCTTTCATAGGACTTTTTTGGCAAGATTCATTCAGATTTGCCTTTCTCTGAAAATACGATGTGCCTAAGGTCACCAAGTGGGTTTTCATAACTGGGTGGGGATTTGAACACTGGTCTCCAGAAACATAGTCCAATGGTTTGAGTCTCCTTGAGGAGAGAAAAAATAGGGTATAAATAAACATCATCATCATCATCATCATCATCATCATCATCATGCTAAAACCACTACACCACACTTGTTGTTCTCATGCCACAATGGTTTTATAAAAGTTTTTTTTTTCAGCACATAGATAGTGTTTCAGATTCCAGTTGGGGGAATAGCTTCTTAACATAATAATAATAATAATAATAATAATAATAATAATAATAATAATAATTGGGCAATTTATCTTGAAGTGTCGAAGGAAATGCAAATAATATAGTTGTCTCACTGAATGTCACCCTTCAACAGCAACCGTGAAAGAGAATGTAGTGGCCTTTGCATTTAAACTGAAAACCATTTCTGAGATGGTGAGTAGGAAACATATGACTTGTCAGTGGTATGAGGAGATTTCAAAACATGTACAGGGAATTTTGGAATATCTGTTCATTTGTGGAAACCTGTTGAAAGGATAATTGGAAGGAAAGAAGTGGTTTAATTACATAATGAAATATTTTCTCTAGAATGTATTTTGTGATACACTCGTCTGAAGACTGGACCAATTCAAAATGTTTCACATTAACATTATTAAATTCTACAAATAAATATTTAATTGGTAGGAAATGTCTAGATATAAGGAGCACCTTAACTATCTTTCTTTTTAGATTTTTTGTTGGATTTTGTCTTGTTCTGATGAAGATATTGTTTTTGTAGTTCAACTTAATGTATAACTTTCAATGAGTTCTACTTTAACTAACTGATAACTAACCATTAAGCATTTGAAATAACTTGAAATGATTCTTTTCTGTGGATTTATACAGTTATTTTTTATCTTTACTTACAAGAGATTAGAAGACTTACCAGCTATATATCACTAGTTGACTGACAGGTTTAAATTGCCAGCAGGCAAGATTAACATGGCTGCACTACGATACGTGAGCATGCTTTCTCATGACAATGATGGGTGGCATACACAAGGCTTTTTATTCTCATTTTCTTTGTCTTTGACCCCTGTTGGCCACCTGACCAACCTCCCTTAGTTTTCATGGTCACTTGGTGTCAACTAGAATGCTTGGTCTCTAATAATTGGGAGTGAGGTTCCTCCTTTATCTGCTTCAAATGGTCTAATTATGCTTAAATCTTAATGTTGGTTAGGTCACTTCAGTCCTATTTAGTGTTAATATCAATCAGGTTATCTCATTTGCTTGGCAGACACATATAGTAATTGTTCTGAATTTAGGCTTAGAAAGCATCTACAGGTACATTTAAACTGAATCAGTGGTTCCCAAGTCTTGCATCTCAGGGCTTCAGAACCTGTATATAGGTTATCCTTTTCGATATCAAAAGGATTTTGCTCATACATTTAAAATTCTGCAGTTCAAGGTGTAAATGACTTGGGAGGTTTTCCAACACTTGCATTAATGTGGGCCCAGGAAGGACATGCATCTGGTGACCTCCTTCTGTGTATCTATGTTGACCCACCTGGTTATTATTTGAGCTTGATGCCATTTTTAGCCAGATACTCCCACACATATTCTCCCTCCCCCTTTGCAGACTGTTGTTAATGTCAAAACATAGATATGGCTCATGTATTATTTATTTATTTATTTATGCGCTTGTATACCGCTAATATCTCAGCCTAAGTCGGCGACTCATTGCGGTTTATGTCAGTCTCTTTATTTAACTCCTCTGAATGCAATGAGTTAACAGATTAGCTTTAGCTGGGAAATGAAAAGAACTGGATATTGTTTCAAAGATAGAGAATGTTTAATGTGTATTGCATAACCATGTGAAAATAATTTCAGGGACTAATTAGACCAAGAAATGAATTTATAGGCTAAAAATTAAATTTATCTGATGTCTTAATGTAATTTAGAATGCATAGAGAGTAAGATATCTTAGTATATTTTTCAATATTTTTCAAGATACTAATTGAGGCCAGTCTTCTAAAAGTGTTAAAAGTTGTCATGATTAACTTCTTAAATAATATGTCTCAGAGAAAAAACGAATCTCAAGATATCCTCTAAAGTTCAGAACAATACTAAATGCAATAATAATTCCTGGTTATTTAAATAAAGTCAGCCTTGCCATAGGTAACACTGACTAAAATGAAACCAAATGTGAATCCCTGGTCTTTTTGTTTATACTCAGAGGTTTGAGCCTATGTTTTGAATTGATGGATAAAGTTCATAGATTATCACTGTGAGCAACAGATTATTTTATCTGCATTCTTAAGTGGCAATGACCTCCTATTGTAATACATAGTAAATAATTTATCCCAGACCAGATATATAACATGTGTATTTATTTATTTATTTATTTTGCAATTCATGCAGTATCCAATTATCTTGAGAGACTTTGAGTAGGCACATATTGTTTGCAAGGGCTTATGACCCTTTGCTTCACAGATTGGGCATGCATATGTTGGACTTTTGCATTTTTTAGGAACATGCTTAAGCAATTTAAAATAATATTACAGAATTCGTTATGTGTGGTGAATGCATAAGAAATCTAATTATTTATCATTTAGAGCACATTAAGAGCAATTCTGTGGGATGTATCATTTTATTATTTAATTATTTAATATCCTGCCTTTATCCCAGCACATGATTTAAAGCAGCAATGTTATGCACATAGCCCGAAGGTCATTTTATACAAAAAATTAATCATTTTGTACATGAAATATTGATACATGAGAAAGCAATGCTTCCATTATCTCAACCATCCATGTGGGCAGTTGTAGATTTTGGAGCATTTTGAATTTCCAGATAAGGTTGTTTAGCTAAGTACTCCAGCAACAGACACAGTCTGCTTGTGTCTATGGTAATGGCCAGCTTTCTAGAAACCATATTCTTATCTGTTCCTGGCAGAGGAAATCATATTCTTATCTGCCTCCTATTAGTTTCTAAGTAGAAAAATTATACTCTCGTCATCATCTGCTATATTATGACAGCCACAAGGTGCAATTTCACATTTCACAAGTGTTCATTTCCTGTAAGTACACAGTAAAAAATATGGTGCTACTATATATATATATATATATATATATATATATATATATAATCAGTAGAAATATAAGGAAAATGATAAGGGATTCAAAATAAACTGTGGTTTCTCAAATTTTCATTGTTGTCTTATTTTTCTTTAGATGAGGTTTTGTTAGTTTCTTCATGGGCCATTTCTTTTAGGGCCTGCCTATACTGGCCACCCGGCCCCCAAACCAGGCCTAAAATCTCTTGTGGACATCCATGTGATGTCCAGAGGCCTCTGGCCCATAATACAAGTTAAACCTGTGTTAATCTGGTTTTATTTCACATTAATAGAATTCTAGGAATTCTCTGCATTTTCTCTAAAAAATCTGGAACAGTCTTGCACTTCAGGTTTGCTGTGGAAAGCCTTACTGGCTCTAATTCAAGCTGACTCACTGTCCACAAAGGCCAGTGCTCCATTCCCATTTTCCATTTCACAAGGAAAAGGTGCTCCATGGCTGGTGCTGCAACAACAAAGGACAACTTAGGCAAGGGTGACAAATGAGAAAGGTCAAATCAATTTGACCTGCCTGGATAGTCTAGACCAGTGGTTCTCAACCTGGGGTCCCCAGATGTTTTTGGCCTTCAACTCCCAGAAATACTAACAGATGGTAAACTGGCTGGGATTTCTGGGAGTTGTAGGCCAAAACACCTGGTGACCCACAGGTTGAGAACCACTGGTCTAGACCTCATTGATGTGGTTTGAAACCAAACCTTGTGAGCAGCTCCACTTAATCCACAGCTGGTCTAAAACAGCAATGCTTCAGACCAACCCCAGATTTAAGTGACCATATAGTTGAGCCCATAGATCTTATAACCTATGGCCTCAATAGTGATAAGCCCTATAGTTTCAAACCAAGTTTACAGACTAACCTGTTGCCAATACTAGGGGACATATTAAATAGAATTTACAGCTGCATAAAAGCCTTGTGTTCCTTCAGTTGTAACAAATTTCTGCAAACCTACAACTAGACATTTCTATCAGCTTCATCCTTCTGATTTGTCTGTGCCTGTGACTTGGCACAAACCATATGGAAATAAATACACTATAAATACGGGTTTCCTCAAAATGTCTTTGCTTTCAGTGGGATATTCTTTTATTTTAGGAGCTATGGATTCTTTAGTCCAAATGAATGGTTCAGTTATCCGCAGTGACATAGCCTGGTGATGGAAATAATGACTGAAATTACTCAGAAGTAAAGTAAACCCATTGTATCAATGGGAATGTACAGAAGTGTTCAATAAGTCTCCTGTAGTTTTTTTTAATAATTGGATTTAGGTCAATATATCTGGCATGTTACTGGATACATTATCGATCCTACTGACTATGCAAACATATACATAGATACATACAAATTATTTACAAAATATATTACCAATATACTATCAGTTCCCCATGGGTTTATGTCACCAGAAATAACTGAGCCACATGGATATGTAAGAAGGTCAACTAGCCTTCTATCAATTTTTACCAAAACAAATACCTGGTATGCTAGATCCATTGAAATCAATTGAAATCTGCTGAAATCTATGAATCAAATTTGTTATAAGTGCCTAATGCTAGCCATTTCAATATGTCTACTATAAGTAGTTGAAATATGTATACTTTTTATCCAATAAACAGTGTTTGTGTGTATTATTCAAGTGTACACATTTTTTTGTTTGGCACAATGGCTTGCATACAATTTTAAAAGAGGGTGGTCCTGATGTTTATAGTTTTCTTCCAATAATAGGAAACTGAAAGATAAGCCTGTCCCCAATGAATAAGCTCACAGACATTGCATTGGGGGGAAAAGCATATAGTCTGTAAACATTCACTTCTTCATGTGATTTTATCTTATCTTTGTATATTTGTAAACTTAATCAAAATTATTTTTTTTTAAAATTCTCTTCTTCAGATTTAATAGCATCTAATATTGACATCCTGGGATGAAAATAGCAGTTTTGCACACCTTTATGTTTTGCTTTATTTTCAAAAGTGTAGTTTTAAAAAGATTTTAAAGGACAGTAGTGATAATCTATCCATGTAGAAATATTTCTGTTTATAGTGTCTTCTGCTCCTTGCATGAATGCTTGAACAGCTGTGTTCTCAACAGAAAAAAAATGTTTTTATCTTTTATTTTCTGTCTGATGTAGTTCTGAGTAGGAGGTATAGTCTATTTTTTGTAAGCTGTTTTGAAATGCACATCAAGTATTTGTGTCATTTTTTATATTTATATATTTAACCAGCCTTTAGCTTAGAAATGAGGTGGGAATTATCCAAATAAGACTTGGGTGAGAGTAAGATCATATAGTTAGTAAGCACATGCCTCATAGAATATTATGATTCAGTGGCAAAGGGTCAATAAACAAACAATTTGAGAGAACCCAATTATACTGAGAAAAATATAGCCTCTTTTGTCTAACAGCTGCTGTTAAATTATTGTTCAGATTCCATGTAATGATTTTATCTTATGAAAATCAGTCTACAAGAAACCACTAAACATGTAGATTACAGTTAGGTCATTACTAATAATGTAATAACTCATCCCTATTCTGTGCTGCTTATCTAATATTCAGATATCATATCTGCACTATGATTGTTGGCTAATTTTGACAGAAACAGTGATTTTAAATATGACACAGCTACAAAACAATTGAAATAAAAATGTTATAGAGGCATGTATAGAAAGAATAAAATGTATGCACAGTTAAAATTTACAAAACAATGTAATTGTTATCTTCTTCTGTAAAGTTCTGAATACTGATTATCCATAAAATATAACCAGCATGTATCATATCTTGGATATCCTGGCTTCATCACTGACATGCTATTTCATAACTATAAGATGCTATAACTATGATGGGTGAAATTACTTAACACAGAGAGAGGCAGGCAGTCCTTATGCTACCTACCCCTACCCCCCACCCCCAATGGCATCACTCCCTTCACATCACGTCAATGACAAAACTTCTAGTGTTCTTCCCTTGGAGGCTCCCTCATAGTATTTTGTGTACTTCCCAGCTCTGGGTCCCCATAACTGTGATGGATCAAATTCCTTCAGTAGTGGAGAAGGAAAATGTGGAAAAACTCCTCCCTTGCATCTCTTTTTGTTTTGTTCTCAGGTACAATGATGCATATGGACATCTTCATCACTACCAAAACAGGACACTACATGTATCTTTTATCACAATTCATATTTGGGATAAAATAGTACAATTATAATTAATAGTAATTACAAGAAAACAACACAGCACCACCTCTTTGTAGGTCTGCTCTACCCATGGGAAACAATGTGAGTTATAATAAAAGGAAGACTGTTCCCCTTTTAAGGAAGGAACAACTTTGAATCCAAATCATTGTATCAATGACTTTGTATCAAGTAGAATCTAGTCTTACTTGTTTTTAATTTTCTTTTCAAAAACAAACAAAAACAAAGAATAATGTTGCATGCTGAAAATATAGACAACGTGAATGTTGACTAAAACTGAGTTTGAAAAATTGCATCATTTCTTCAAAGTAAAATCCATCTATCTTAAACATATCAGAGGTAAACCTAGACTTTTCTGAGGTAATAACATACACTGTAAGGTTCAGTTCAACAGAAACTAAATCTGGAACATTATGCAGCCAGTGCATTTTTATAAAAGCCAATAAATTGAACTACAACAGGGCTTCTTAAACCTTTCCACTTGGGACCCCTTTTGGTCCAATAATTTTTTACATGACCCCAGGTATATAGGTATAAAATAGGTATTAAAAAATCAAACCTTTACTGATAACAAATCGGCATTTGCAAGGTATGCTAAATAGCTTGATTTTCCTTTTCATGAAGCAGAGCTGAAGCATCTTCTGCAAAGTTCACTGTAAACACTGCACAACAAATTCAATAAACTGTTCTCTTAAAAGTGAAGGCCTAATAATACAGCAAACAGATGTCCCCAAAAGGGACATTATTTCAATCTTCTTGCTTCCAGACTGTAGTTAAATTTAATCATAGTTTGGGTCTGGATATAACACTAAACTGCATTTAGCTAGAGTCAAAAGTGAAAGTTTGCTACTTTCTCATAGTCACAAAAGAAAAGAGCATTAAATTCACATGAAGGGTCATGTGAATTTTATGCTCATTCCTGTGATGATAAGAATAGTTTATTGATACACTTGAATATGCAGTTTTCTAGCTTTGTGTGTGTACTAGTAGTTATTTCAAATCTTATTGCTGAATCAAAAAGTCCTTTCATTTGTTTCCTCTCATTGTTCCCTGTGTAGTTCTTTGTCTGTTGCCCGCTCTTATAAGCTGAGAGATAAAGAAACTTCCCCAATAGAAACTGCACACTCATGAAAAATATTGTTTTATGCTACTTTTCATCTTTGAGCTTTAGCCTTAGACATAATCTATAACAAAAGTAACTGCTTCTCCAGACTTTACGTAGAGAGGTAGATATGCATTGAAAGAACTGAAAGACAGAAGTGTGTGGAAACATGCAAAAATGCCTGTATCTACTAAACAGTCACAATTCGATGAGATCCACTGAATCAGTTGTCCAACTGTAAATCAATAAATCACATTGATTGAGTGGGCTGGGACCAGCAATTGGATTTCAGCCAAATTAGTAGAGCCACCCCACATGTTAGCTTACCTTTCTTAGAAGCTCTATGTCCGTTCATTTCCTATAATAACTAAAGAGCAGTGCAAATGTCTTTCTTGATTCAGGTATGAATATCAATCATCCTAATATACCTCAAGAAAATATGCATTAGAATGTTATTGTATTTTATTTAAAGCCTGCCCAAGCTAGAGTGGGAAAAACAAAAATAAAACACGGGACACACCCATTTTTAAGAGCTCGAGAATGGAACAACATTAATGAGAGGCTGATGTTACACTCTTGCCTTGCTTGTGGGATTTCTCTGGTTGGCCTCAGTCTTTTTAAATATTGGATTAGATAGATCCTTAGTCTGATCTGGCATGGTTTTTCTAGTGTTTCTGTACATTTCCTAGAAGCCAGAGATGTCTTGTTGGTTCCAATTTCCACCGTCAATCTACCAATGTTCTCCTTATCTTTGCAGACACTGCTGAGTACACATTCATTTGTGCTAACATGTCTGCCTATTCTCCTTTTTGTTGTGTATGGGCTTTAGTAACTTGACATGAAAAGTACATAACGCTGTAACAACCCTTATATTACTTGCAGCATTTGTCCTTGTTGGTTGCCATGAGGGAGGACTACTTTTTGTGCTGAATTTGCACAATATCTAGTAACTGTAAGTCATATCAAGATCACACAGTTCCTGTTGTTGCTGTTTTTCAGGACTTTTGTTGTTGGGGTTCATTCCTAAAGTAGCACACAACATAAACATTTACCTTCTCACCTTTTTGTTGGAAGTTTTTGCCGTCCTACATCATTTGTTCATGTTATTCATGTTTTACTGACTTTCTGGTTTGGAGCTATTATTTGTTACTTATTAAATGTCAAAGAAACCATTCAGAATTTATGCAACGGATTCTTCCCTACAGCACTTTGCAACTATTACCTATAACTTGGCTGTCAAAGACAATCTCTTCATGACTTAGAAAATATATCTATTGATTGGTTGTATTTCCTGCCCTTTTTAAAGTTAAGGGAGCCATTTGTTATATGTAATTTGGCATTCATAAATATTATAATTTCATTTTTTCTTGTTTGAGATAAAATGATGTAAAATTATCAAGGATGAAAAGCAGGGGATCAGTGAATAAAAGTGATTTCAACACAAACAGGAGCCAGTTTTATTGCTGAAAATGTTAGTGATGTTTTAGAATCCATTTAATCTGCAACAAGAAATAATCAGCTAATCAGTCTGATTAATCAATTGTTTCTTTCAGTCTAAATTAATTTTAATTGGGTTTTAATTATTTCTGCCTCTTGTGAAATGCTACTCATGCCAATTGTATTGTTATAAAAATTATGTACATGTATAGTACCCCTTGTAAAAGAGTATAACAGATGTGTGAAAAGAGACAACAAAAAGCTATCTGCATATATCATTTTATTAATACTTTAACCAGAGTAGAGATTTTTTTTTTGTGGTGGTCATAATCATACAAGTTTGATCTTTCAACATTTCAGTATATGAACAATATGACAATTTAGTTGTATGCATTTTTACTCATTTTTTTTTAAAAAATGATTGGTTCTAGTTGGGTTTACTTACAATTAAGTGTGTATAAGAATGGTGAAATCTACAATCTTATCCACATTCATTTAACTCCCTAAATATTAAAGCATTCTGAAAGTTGGATGGATGGATAGATAGATAGATAGATAGATAGATAGATAGATAGATAGATAGATGGATGGATAGATGGATAAGATGAATAACTTTTCTAAGCTCTGACAAGACAACTGCTCAATGCTCCAGTAAGAGGATTTCATATTGTTTGGTGATCCATGAGCACATCCTTCTTATGACCTTATAATGTAACAGCCACAATGGGGAAATAAAAGCATTTATTAAAAATCACATTTTGAACAGAACATCCTCTGTTTTGTATAGTTAAAAAAATCAAGCTATTATTCCTAGATTTTACTTTCTTTTCTTTTTATCCTATTTTGTTCTCACTCTCTTTCATTACAATGATCCACACACTTTCTCTGGAACAAATCATACAGAGATTCCCTTGAGGAAGGGTGGGCAGCATTACAGCATTTTTATCAATGTGATTTACGCATCAATTCCTGCATTAATCCCATTAAAATAATTGAAGTGTTGGCAGAGCATTGTGAGAATAAGGATTTTAGTTTGTCGCCAGATTAGAATATATATCTTGGCAGACTCTGATATCTTTTTGTAGGATCCTATGAGTCCTCTTATACAGAATGTATATGGCCAGGACCTTAGAATATACATTTTGTAATTTGCAAAAGCTATTTAAAAGGAAATATGTAGTTGTGACATATGTTTCAGATTAATCATTCTGCGATGAGTAAATGTTAATAACAATATGCTAAATTGCTTTCCAAATGTAATTGGTCTGTTTTTATTGGGCAGTATATGTACCTATTGCAAAATTTCCTGAAAGTAAGTTGGATATCTTCTTTATCATATTTATTTATTTATTTATTGTGTCAGAAGCGAATTGAGAATACAGTTATCATGTAGTTTTTAAAAACCAAAAACAAAGTTGAAAACTTGGCATTATACTAATTTTCCTTTGACCAGAAACTGGCCACTTTGAGTGCCTCTGGTGTGGCTGTGAGAAGATCCTTCATTGTGCATGTGACAGGGCTCAGACTGCACTGTAATAAGTGGTCTGTGGTTTGCTCTTCTCCACACTTGTATGTTGTGGACTTCACTTTGTAGCCCCATTTCTTCAACTTAGCTCTGCATCTCATGGTGTCAGAACACAGTCTGTTCAGCATCTTCCAAGTCATCCAGTCTTCTGTGTGCCCAGGAAGGAGTTTCTCATCTGCTGCCCTATATCCCAGGATCTGATCCCAAATTATCTGATTTGAACTGGATTATTTGAGTCTACACTGCCAGATAATCAGGTATAAAGAAGATAACCTGGCCAGTTTGAAGGGTGGGTGGATCTACACTGCCATATAATTCAGTATCTGATCCCAGATTATCTGCTTTGAACTGGATTATATGAGTCTACTCTGCCATATCATCCAGTTCAAAGCATATCATCTGGGATCAGAAACTAGATTATGTGGCAGTGTTGAAGGGTCCTATCTTGCTTCTTTCACCACATTTCAGTCTTTGACAGAGCATGTTGGGGTTTTTTTCTTATACCATCAAGTCTACTTAAATTTTTGACAATTCTATCCTAGGGTTTTCTTCACATCATTTTTGAGAGCAGATTTGCCATTCTTCTGAAGTTGAGAGAGTGTGACTTCCCAGGTAGGTTTCTATGACTGAATGGCGATTTGAACCCTGGTCTCCTAGAGTGCTAAACTAACACTTCAAATAGCACACCATGATGGCTATTAAGTGTCTGCATTAGTTAGGGGAATTTATCAGTTTAAACTACTCAGGGTGGTGTGTGTTTTTAACTGTGCATTTTACTAATTACTTAACATTCAAGAAAATATGCCTTAATGGGAATATTGATGAGCAGAGAGCTTTAACCCTCAGGAGAGAGGATTATGATTAATAAATGGCAAACCATGTGTAAGTGCAGATTAATTAATGCTCACCTTAAAGATTTAAAGTAAAGCAAAGGCAAAGAAGAGGGCCCCAAATGCTCCCCAGGTATCTATTAATAAGCAACACTAACAAGAATGTTTGACTGTGATTATCAGGTTGGTAGTTTCAAATGAATAAGATATGCTTCTTAATATTCAAAAATATTCTTATTAAGCTTTAACTAGCCCCAAGAGGAGCTTTGGTACACTTAAATTTTTTGATAAAATTGCTAATTTAAATGCTTTAATTTTTTCTCCTTCTCCACTCTTCCTTGATGCTTTTGAATCTTCGTCAGCCTCAGGACTTCTAACTTTCTAGCAGTTGCAGATGGCTCCTCCATCAATTCCTATAATATATTAAGAAATATTATCCATTAGTGTCAGTACTGTGGCAGTGATATTGCTGTGCGGGGAAAACAGTAGCTCTATTGTTGCTCCATTAATTTTTGTCACCTCTGCTAAAAATAAAAATATAGGCAAAGTAGAATGATATAAAGATGGTTAGTGACATCTGCTTTTAAATTCCAGAGGGGTAATCATGTTTGTCCACTGCAGCAAAACTGAAAAGGGTTTGTGGCACCTTAGGAAATAACACATTTAATGAAGCATGAGCTTTTGCACGTCTCCTTTAAGAGCAGTATCTAAAAATACAGCTTGGGCATCCCTAATCCAAAATGTTTGGGACCAGGAGTTTTCAATATATTTAATTTTTAAGGAGTTTTTAAATACTTGAATCTACAATATCAGATATGGGACCCAAGTATAAACACAAAACTCATTTGTGTTTCATATACAATTTATACATGTAGCATGAAAGTAATTTTATACTCAATATTTTAGTAATGAGACAAATATTGTGTACTGAACCACCCAAAAGCACAGGTGCCCCTCTCTTCACCATTCATGTGGACAATTTTGTATTTTGCATTATTTTAGATCTTCAGATAAAAATGCTTTACTTGGACAAGGAACATAAGAATACAGGCTGTCCCCAAGTGATGAACAAGATAGGTTCTATAGAGCTGATACATATTTAAA
The DNA here is from genome assembly GCF_037176765.1 of Anolis sagrei. Taxonomy (NCBI): domain Eukaryota; kingdom Metazoa; phylum Chordata; class Lepidosauria; order Squamata; family Anolidae; genus Anolis; species Anolis sagrei. Next base: position 129,380,490 of record NC_090025.1, on the reverse strand, counting down.
TGTACTTCTATCCACACACACACACACACAAACACACTTTGGATAGCATAAGGAAGGGTTAAAACCCTCTAGTTTTTATTTTGCTGTCTATGCCCCTGTTCAGAAGATTTCACTTCACTTTCTGATAACTGAATTTTGAAAAAAAAAATTGTCTTGTTGTGGAAAAAGGATTTGAGGTAAAGGTTTAGTGGAGACACATTTTCCCCATAACTCTTTCAGGAGCAAATTTCTGTTTCTAGCGGTAGATTTCTGTCACTTTCTGTTGACTCACTTCTGTTCTTCACTATGAGGAATTTGTAAGTCAGATGTTTGTAACTTGGAGACTGCCTGCGCATATGTTTTTCAGTTCATGCAGATGGCTATACAGTGTTAAATGAACTGGTACCAAAATATCATTCCAAAGTGGAACAGTTATAATTTTGGAAAGCTCTACCTCAGACTGACAGATGACGGCGACACCAAGAAGAGTATCTTTCACTTAGATTTTAACTCAGACCCCTTCCATACAGCTGTATAAAATCCACATTGAACTGGATTACCTGTCAGTGTGGACTCAGATAATCCAGTTCAAAGCAGATATTCTGGATTATAATACCTGCCTTGATATTCTGGGTTATATGGCTGTGTGGAAGGGCCCTTGGTCTTGCCTACCAAATGTTTCATATGGCTCATAGCTAGTCTGTAGCAATATGAGCAATTTATTTGTTTGTGGGAGAAAGGCAATTTTTCTTGCATGACAGAAACATAGGACATACTCTGTCAAATCCTGAATTTAAAAGTTGACAAAGTAATGTATAGCATTCCTGAAGAAAGAACCAGCTTCCTGAGCTTGGTCTTTTCCTATATCCTGCTGGTTTGGGAACTGAGGCCCCATCTGCATTGCCCTATAATGCAGTTTAACTGTATTAAACTGCATTATATGCCAGTGCAGACTAATATAACACAGTTCAATGCAGTAAAACTGCATTATGAAATTGCATTCTAGGGCAGTGTAGATGGGGCCTGTGGCCAGACTCTTGATGTAATGTCTACTGTAGATTTTGTTTGCTGAAAGACGGAGGAAGCTTCCCAGGAGTAGGGAGACTCCCACAGCATAGAAACCCTGAAGATGTACATTTTGATAACTTCATGATTTCTTTGACAACTACGTATTCCAGTAACATGTTCATCAAGTCCACTCATTCTTAGAAACCCTCTTACTGCTTTCCATGAGTACTGTTGTGATTAGTTGGAAGTAGAACAGGGCCTTTTAAGTTGCAGATGCTCAAATATGGAAATTAGACCCCATCCACACTGCCATATAAAATCCAGATTTTCTGCTTTGAACAGGATTGTTTGAGTCTACATTGCCATATAATCCAGTTCAAAGCAGATAATCTGGGATCAGAAAATTTATTATATGGCTGTGTAGATCAGCCTGATCCATGCTGACGTTTAAATGAGTGGTCAACATGTTTTTCTTTTGACAGTCTTCATTTAATCTTACTAAAAATCAATGGTTCTGCTCTGAACTTTAATAATCTCTTATGAAAGAGCACTCCTTCAATTGCATTCAGTGCCATTTTTAGGTGTGAACAGTAGTATAAAACATTTTTATAAACAAATAATCTTTGTCTAAAATGCAAGCATATATCTATAGACAAAACACCTCATAATGTACTATGATTCGTCATCTTAAAAGGTTGTTATTTCAATTTTTGTTTGCGGCTTGTAATGACAAACGGAGAGACAAAGATATAAAATCAATTGCATTTCACTCTTGTGCTCTAAGTGGGCATTTCTTGATGGTCAACACCTGTTGCAGTTCGCTTGAAGAACACTTTCAATTTTCCACTTTGTTTAGAACGCTGCTTATTTCATCTGAGTGCAATCATTTGCTTTTCTCATTTCAATATACTCTAGAGGGCAGTTACACTGCAACAAAGAATTATCCAGCGGCATAACAGAAGCATGCCCAATACCCATGAAAATCTGGATTTATGACATTCTAATGCAGCACATCCAGGCAATCCCTGAATTATGAACAAGATAGATTCTGTAGGTTTGTCCTTAAGTTTAATTTGTATATACTCTTAAAATGTATATACATTTTAAGAGTAACCCTAGCAATTTATTTTTGGTTTTGGATAGCATAGGGAAGAGTTAACACCCCTGCAACATTTGTTTCATTGTCTGTGCCCCTGTTCAGAAGATTTCACTCCATTTCTGTTTCTGTGACAATTGCATTTTGAAAATTTGAGGTTGTTGTTGAAACAAGAATTGGTGATAAAGCTTCAGTGGAAATACATTTTCCCATTTTCCCATGATAACTCTTAAAGGAGTGAATTTCTCTTCCTTGATGTAGATTTCCTTTAACCTCCTGTTGTCTTTTAACTAAAGAATGCTCATCAATGGTTCCTCTTCATCCTAGAAGGAAATGACTAATGGAGTGCCACAGGGTTCAGTCCTGGGCCCAGTACTGTTCAACATCTTTATTAATGGCTTAGATGAAGGTTTAGAGGACATACTTATCAAATTTGCAAATGACAGCAAATTAGGAGGGATAACTAATACTCCAGAACACAGGATCAGAATTCAGAGAGCTGGGCCAAAATTAACAAAATTAATTTCAACAAGGACAAATGTAAGATACTACACTTACCATCTCATCACACAAGGGGAAATTGGCCCCATACTCCATTTGGGTATGGAGCCTGCCAGGCACCATCACATGATGCAGGCTGTGGTCACGCCCCATTTATGCCCAAAGTGGCAAGGAAGCAATGCAAACTGCTTCCTCACCAACAAAACTAGGTAAGTCGTCGTTTGGATAACTGACAGAGCTCCCCTTGGTTTTGGACCTTTCCCCCATCTGATGGGGGCAGGGGCAGGGCACCAACCCATCTTGTCCTGATGCCCCCATGTCATGGGGAAGGAGGGAGCATGTTCAGGCTGCTGTGAGGCACCATGCGCACCAACCATTTCCCAGTGAAACAGAATGAAATAGACAAGGGACGTCTGTATGAGGAGGTCCTTAGGCAGAAAAAATGAAATGCAAAGATACAGAATGGGTGATGTCTGGCTCAACAACACCACATGTGAAACAAATCTTGTGAGTCTTCGAGGACAACAAATTGAACTTAGCAAACAGTGTGATGCAGCAGCTAAAAGGCCAATGGGCTTTTGGGCTGCATCAAAAGGAGTATGGACTATAGATCAAGGGAAGTCATGGAGCCTCTCTATTCTGCTTTGGTCAGACCTCACCTGGAATACTGTGTCCAATTCTGGGCAGCACAATTTAAAAGAGATATTGACAAGCTGGAAGGTGTCTAGAGGAGGGCAACTAAAATGATAAAAGGTATGGAGGCCACACGCTATGAAGAGGGTTTTAAAGAGCTGTGTATGTTTAGCCTGCAGAAGAGAAAGTTGAAAGAAGACATGATAATCATGTATAAATATTGAAGGGATGGCATAAGGAAGAGGAAGCAGGATTGTTTACTGCTGCCCTGGAGACTAGAACTCAGAGCAATGTTTGTTACTTGGGGTGTGCCTGTACTTAGTTATCTCAAGGCAAATACATTGAATACAAATATACTGACATGTGATTCCCTTAATCTCTACAGGTAAAGAAAACAAAGGGAAGCAACAAAAAATGGAGTTGTGGGTACAGTCTCCCTTTTGAGGTTACTCTTTCAGAATATGACATTTCCAGGTGGCCGTCCTTCTGTTTCACTTAATTTAAATTGTTTTCTCTTCTAGGCTATGTCTACAGGGGTCAAGTAAGACCAACTCAGGTTGCAACCACTGCAAGTACTCCATGTGATATACATTCCATTTTACAGCAGAAGTTCTGCTTCTAGACATTAATTTGGCATGTGGGGAGCTGCAATTTGCTCCAGAGTTTCCCAGAACCACTGGAGTGACCCCAGGAGTTTTGAGATGTGGGCAGCTTGTTCAGGCTGGATTTGATTCAATTGTGTGCTGTCACACAACAAACCAACGCATGGTTGTATTCCTGGAGATAAGCAGCTCCTTCTTGGTGGTGCTACATTTGGTGATCACATGGCTGAGTGCCTTGTTGTGACCTCACCAAAACAATTTCATCAAGGCTCTGCTGGCGAAAAAGTGAGGGCAGGGGTGGCCTCAGTGCACTGTTGGCCCAGTTAGGTTTCTAGACTCAAAGAAGGCTTTCAATGTGCTCCTGTGCTATATTTTATTTATTTATTTATTTATTTATTTATTTATTTACTCTACTTGTATACTGCCTTTCTCAGCCTATCAGCGACTCAAAGCAATTTACAACAAGCTAGTACACATAATAGCAAAGTACAGATTAAGCATTAAAACAATATAAAAACAATAGAAACAATAAAACCATTATCATCAGTGTCTCCTAGTTAAAAACGTTGTCCAAGTTCCATCGTCAAGTGATTCCATTTCCTATGTCAATTACTCTGAATTTGTAAATGCTTCCTCATATAACCATGTTTTAACTTGTCTCCGAAATGTTAAGAGTGAGCGAGCTGATCTAATCTCCTTAGGTAGGGCATTCCATAACTGAGGGGCCACCACAGAGAAGGCCTTGTGTCTCGTCCCCACCAAACGTACTTGTGATGAAGGAAGGATCAAGAGCAGGGCCTCCCTGGATGATCTTAGTCCTTAATGGTTCATAAGGGGAGATGCGTTCGGACAGGTAAATTGGGCCAGAACTGTTTAGGGCTTTATAGGCTAAAACTAGCACTTTGAATTGTGCCTGGTAGCAGACTGGCAGCCAGTGGATCTGGCGCAGCAGAGGAGTTGTATGCTCCCTGAGCACTGCTCCTGTTAACAGTCTGGTGCTGTCCATTGGACCATTTGAAGCTTCTGGACAGTCTTCAAAGGCAACCCCACATAGAGCACATTGCAGTAGGCTATACGGGATGTAACCAGAGCACGGACTACCATGGCCAAGTCAGGCTTCCCAAGGTATGGGTGCAGCTGGCACACAAGTTTTACCTGTGTGAATGCTCCCCTGGTCACCACCAAAACTTGGGGTTCCAAGCTCTGTGATGAGTCCAGGATCAAACCCAAGCTGTGAACCTGCATCTTCAGGGGGAGTGTAACCCCATCGAACACAGGCTGTAACTCTATGCCCTGTTCAGCCTTATGACTGACCAGGAGTACCTCTGTCTTGTCTGGATTCAGTTTCAATTTGTTTGTCCCCATCCAGATCGTCACAGCAGCTAAGCACTGATTCAGGACCTGAACAGCCATCTTAGTAGAAGGTGGGAAGGAGTGACAGAGTTGGACGTCATCTGCGTACAAATGACACTGCACCCCGAAACTCCGGATGATCTCCGCCAGTGGCTTCATGTATATGTTAAACAACATGGGGGACAGTATTGAGCCCCGAGGAACCCCACAAGGCAATGGTTGTAGGGTTGAACAGGTGTCCCCCAACAACACCTTCTGGGTGTGACCCTCCAGAAAGGACCAGAGCCACTGTAAAACAGTACCTCTCAGGCCCATTCCAGTGAGGTATCTGGGGCAGTTTGCTCTACATATTTTGGCAGGTGTCGATACAGCCCAAGTTTTTGACATAGCACTTTCCCCTTGTCTCTCTTTCTCTCGTTTGGCCAAAACTCTTAACTGAGTAACACTGGACAGCTAGTTTCATTACCACTCTTCTCTTAGCTGACTAAAGCCCTAACCAACTATCTCTAATTCTATCCTGCACATACAAGCTGGGTAGATGCAGGGAATGCCGTGGATGTAGCGTACCTGGATTTCAGTAAGGCCTTCGACAAGGTCCCCCATGACCTTCTGGCAAGGAAACTAGTCCAATGTGGGCTAGGCAAAACTACGGTGAGGTGGATCTGGAATTGGTTAAGTGGACGAACACAGAGAGTGCTCACTAATGCTTCCTCTTCATCTTGGAAAGAAGTGACAAGTGGAGTGCCGCAGGGTTCCGTCCTGGGCCCGGTCCTGTTCAACATCTTTATTAATGACTTAGATGAAGGGCTAGAAGGCATGATCATCAAGTTTGCAGACGACACCAAATTGGGAGGGATAGCCAATAGTCCAGAGGACAGGAGCAGAATTCAAAACGATCTTGACAGATTAGAGAGATGGGCCAAAACTAACAAAATGAAGTTCAACAGTGACAAATGCAAGATACTCCACTTTGGCAGAAAAAACGAAATGCAAAGATACAGAATGGGTGACGCCTGGCTCGAGAGCAGTACGTGTGAAAAAGATCTTGGAGTCCTCGTGGACAACAAGTTAAACATGAGCCAACAATGTGACGTGGCGGCAAAAAAAGCCAATGGGATTTTGGCCTGCATCAAGAGGAGCATAGTGTCTAGATCTAAGGAAGTAATGCTACCCCTCTATTCTGCTTTGGTTAGACCACACCTGGAATATTGTGTCCAATTCTGGGCACCACAATTCAAGAGAGATATTGACAAGCTGGAATGTGTCCAGAGGAGGGCGACTAAAATGATCAAGGGTCTGGAGAACAAGCCCTATGAGGAGCGGCTTAGGGAACTGGGCATGTTTAGCCTGAAGAAGAGAAGGCTGAGAGGAGATATGATAGCCATGTATAAATATGTGAGAGGAAGCCACAGGGAGGAGGGAGCAAGCTTGTTTTCTGCTTCCTTGGAGACTAGGACGCGGAACAATGGCTTCAAACTACAAGAGAGGAGATTCCATCTGAACATTAGGAAGAACTTCCTGACTGTGAGAGCCGTTCAGCAGTGGAACTCTCTGCCCCGGAGTGTGGTGGAGGCTCCTTCTTTGGAAGCTTTTAAACAGAGGCTGGATGGCCATTTGTCATGGGTGATTTGAATGCAATATTCCTGCTTCTTGGCAGGGGGTTGGACTGGATGGCCCATGAGGTCTCTTCCAACTCTTTGATTCTATGATTCTATGATTCTATGATTCTATATATACCCCATCCACAATGTTCCATATAGAGGAACTGTAATCCAGGAAAGGGCAGACTCCAACACTATCCATCACATTTTCTAATTTTAGAAATCTATTTTACTTGAATTGAACATAATACTATATGAAGTATTACACTGTTCCTTGTGGTAGGAATAATGGAAGATGGAATTGTATCTATGAGTAATGAAGAACATTGGAAGCTAGCTACAAAAGGATTTTCTTTTGTCCTTGAAAACTGACTCAGAGGTGAGAAAGATGTGCCACATTTAGAGATGTGGAAAAATATTGAAACTGGCAAGATTTTAGATAACTGGCTGTCTCAATACAGTATGACAATGCCATTTGAATTACCCAACCCCTTCAAAAGGCCACGCCTAAAGTTGGACGTCAAAACATCACTTTTTCCTCATTGTTTTTTTCCACAAATGGCAGAAAACATAATTTGTACAGAACTTTTAATCACACAACTTGTTTATGTGTGTGATTAACTTTGTAAAAGTTAATCACACAACTAAAAATAGACACTAAGTGAAAAACTGGTTGATCACAAGCATGTAGATACCCAGGTTACATTACTAGTTTATGTAACAAAGCAACAGTTATCACATTCTTTTTTCATTTAGCATATTTCACAGAAATGCATGAACACCTGTCTTGGAAATGCACACCTTCCTCAAGACAGAAGAACATATCTTGTCATCTCAGAGTGAGATTGTTTCATTTATAAAGTGAGAATTAACCAAGTCAAGAAGTAGCTCCCTATTCACAGGCAGAAGAAAGCTCTGACATGTCTGGATAGAACATCAAAATATTGCAGAGAACTGCAAGATTGAATCTGGCCTGAATTCCTATTTGCTTCTTCTCAAAGCTAGAGCTGGAATGCTATTTATTGCAGATAAGATTATTTGTCCAATTAGTTTAGTTCCTGCTCTCTATAACTTCAGGCAGAAAAAAAATCCCCATCAAGCATTATATTATTTCTTTAACTCAGGAGTAGGGAAAGCATTGCCCTAGGGTTATACACTGTCCTCCCCCCCTGATTATTGTTCATGGCCATCAATACCTTTTGGCTAACCCAGACTGCCTTTTTTCAACCTCTAACCTTCCTGACCCCTGGAGAAACAAAAAAAAAAATCAAAGGCAGAAAGTATTACATTTTATCTTGTTTTAATTTGAAATGCTAGAAATCTGTTTTATTTATTTATTTGTTAACCTTGGCCACTTTTTTGTTATTAAAAAAGAGAGTATTTAAAAAACATGTAAATAACAGGCAGGCAGGGTTGAGCCCTATAGTTCGACCCCTGAAAATCAGTGCAGTTCATAATTGATACCGTATATGATATTTTTGGTTAGTTTAAAAGTTACAATATTTTAAACCAACATGTAGCAAGGGCAGTTTTGAAAAGGGTGATCTTCTTTGCTTCCAGATTGTTCTGATGTGCTATACCAGAAACCATACAGACATTCCTGTGTCTCAGGGCCCTTCCAGACAGGCCCTGTATTCCTGCTTTAAACTGAATTATATGAGTCTGCACTGCCAGATAATCTGAGATAAACAGAAAACCTGGGATCAGATCCTGGGATATAGGGGATGTCTGGAAGGGCCCCTAGGCATCAGATTGATTGGGGGGGGGGGGGAGTAAGGGAAAATGGAGGGAACTCTCTTTTCCCTATTGTCTTTCCCTTCCATCCCAGTCCTTTCTGCATCTTTCCCTGTCTTCTCCCTGCTTTCCCCCATTTTTTCCAGTTTATAGTCAGGTAATATCTGACTCCTGAAGATGATCTTTAGGCTCTGTTTCCATACACTTAGGAAATGAAGGACCAAAGAGTCCCACCAGAAGTGACCTGACATCATGTGATTACCTCTGTGAGACTTTTTTCAACCCCTGTAGGGCTCCTTTTCCTAAGCAGATGGAAACTGAGCTCAAAAACCATCTGATAAAGTCCTTAATATCTGAACACTGGAGTCTATTATAATCCCACAGAAGTGATGGGATTATAAAGAATGGATGGGGATGTGACATGGGATTATAACAGAGGAAGACAGAATCAGCAACATTTAGTTGGGGGACGGTTATATGAGAAATAATTTTTTTCAAAATCATATGCATCTCTTTCCTTCTCGCTCCAATCCAAGATTGGAACAAGTTGTTAGGTGTTGTGGGCAAGGTAAACTCAATAATAGCTTATGAAGCATCTTTCCAATGTTTTTCATACAATCATTTAACTTAAATGCAAAGGAATATTGAATGTAAACATTAGTTAAGTGTGTCTTCCTTGTTACAATAAATGCAATGCAATTTATTTTTGTTTTCCTTCTTTGTTTATTTCTTTCTCATTTATGATTACGTGCCTTTTATCTGATCTCATTAGACCAAAATCATGTGATTGTCCTTCTGGAATTCAGAAGATTGATACCTTATTTGATATCTGTAGGAAATTGTGATCACTTGTTCAGTTCCAAAGAAACAAGTATGATAACTAAAGGGTTGTGTTCTTGAATAGAAAACCAAATAAAAAAATGACCATATATTAAATCATAAGAGATTCTGTCCAGGGCCTGTTGCAAGCTGTCAATATTCTGGACCAGTTGGAATTGGTAATCATAGCACTATCGAATTTAATATATAGGTAATTGGAAAAGTGCAAGGGAAATCCAACATAGTCACATTTGATTTTAAAAGAAGAAGCTCCTATAAAGCAAGGGAACTGATGTAAAGGAAATTGACAGGAAAAGTTAAACCTTTCCAAAATACTTTAAGTTGCTGAAATCCATAATATTCTGAATCCATAATAGATTCTGAACTAAAAGCATACTTCAGACCAAAAAAGAAAGTATGAAGTTCAATAGGTCACAAGCATGACTAACAAACAGTCTGAAGGAATCTATTAGAGAGAGAAAAAGCTTTCTTCAGAACCTAGAAGACAACAAAATGGAACACAAACTTGCACAGAAGAATACAAGGAGATGAAAAAATGCATAAGAAAGATTTTCAGGAATGTCACAAATCATAACAAGACCACCATACTGAATTCTCCAAATACCTAAGTAGCAGGAAGCCTTGGTGATAATGAAGCCTACGGAGAACAAGAAAATCTCAAAGAAACAAAATACGTTTTTTTTCTTTTTCGTTCATGGCAAAATATGTGAGGGATATCCACAATGGTAAAAGGGCCATTTAGAAATTAAGTCAAAAAGTGCTAAGTGAGGACAGAAGACTTTGATTTGAATGCATGAATTAAAAACAAATCATTCTCTTTGTATGGTACCTCTACTGAGACTTTTCTTTTTTAAAAAAGAACAGAAATACAAACTTGACTATGGAAACTGTTCCTTAACCTTTCCCCGATATTATATTACTTTCTTTTATCATTTTGCAGTTTCTCTCTGTGTATGTGCTCTTACCTCTCCCTCATTGTATTTTAGTAATACAAAGGTAATTGCTGAGTAATACAATTGGTAATTGCTGAGTGTTAACTAATAATTAGTTACCTTAGAAAAAGGGTTATGATATACTTCAAAACTTGTAGTTTTGAGATGCCACATGACGGATGAGTTTCCACTGAAGCCCAGATAATATTTTTTCTAATGTTTTATTGCCCCCCCCCCCCCACCTTTTAAAAAAATTCTTTCCTGCCTATGCTCCAAACAGCTTGCAGGGTCAATCTTTCAAATTGTATGCTTCACTGGATACAATTATTAATTTCCCTTCAAGAAAAAATTAAATTTAGTATTAAAGTACAGATCTAAACATTGTTAAAACCCAGAGCTTCTAAGTGGCTGAGCTTTAACTACATTCCAGTAGTAGATAACTGACCTGCTCCAATGAAAATGTGAAATTGGCACTGAGATAAAAAAAAGTCTTCCTGTGCCTGCTCTATCAGCACATTTCCTTCATTTGGGGTCTGTTTTGCATGAACTGAGCTTTGACGCTTCTCCAGAAGTGGTCTACAAAACAAGTTTACAGAGGGACTGAATGGATAGTTTTTTTTCTAAAGACATAGTCTAATAATACATTTGCATATTAAAATGTTATCTGATTTATTCATCACTTTACAAGTGAAATAAGTCTGGGAAGAGAGGAAAACTGCATTTTTGTTTACATGATCTGACTATTGTGATTAAAAAAAATCAGGGAGGAGAAAGCAGCTTCTCAGGCGTCCATTGTAACTGCCATCCCATGGCAAGTTTCCCATCTCCAGTCATAAGGTTTAGCACCATGAGAGTGAATACAGGCCATCTTGTTACTAGCTTCCTGGAGAATGTGCCAGGGAAGATTGGAGACCCGTATTCCAATTTCTACTACCCTTAGCAGAGTCTGTGTGTTGGGCAGGAAGGGGGGGGGGGGTGATGTTTTGCTGGCCTCCAAGGTGGGGAATCTAATATAATTGATGCTCTGGTGTTCTCCAACAAGGTTCAAGGAAGAGGGGTGGAGCTAAGCCTCTTTAAGGATGGTTCCATCTTCCTCTCACACACTATGACTTTGTTGAGGGAGAGATAGACAGTAGCAGCTTCTGTCTGCATTAGGTGTTATTTCTCATGAAGAGGTGATGGAGATGTATCCTTCAAAGCACTCATCAGCAAATGTTGAGTTTTCAAGCCTATTTTTGTGCCCTTTTCTGGCCTGGAATGACTGTCTTTTCCCCTTGGTTTTCTAGCCCCCTCCCTTTTGTCAATCAGACCTGTCTTTCATCTTAATACTTGGCCAAGAACCAACCAGGTTTTATGTTGGGTTTCTCTTTTGGACTATGATGTTTTCACCCAGATGAGGGTGGACTAGATGAGACCCACTGCTCTGGATGTTCACACACCAGCTTGCTCTCCATTTTTAATTTTAGCTTATCACTCAATAACATTTAAATAGCTGACAATAAAGTTGTCCATATTTTGTCCCATATCATGTATCTGAGAGAGGAAATAGAGTTATGTTGTGCTAGCACTGCACTACTAGTGTGAAATTGAATCCAGGCCTATGTCAAGAGTCACTACTCAGCTAAATGGGAATCGACATAAATAAGATTCCAAATCTTGGTGTCAAGTATATAAAATAGCTGTCAATCACAAGAAAGTGCCTGTATGTTGCATTTAGTGAGATATTGTTTTCAAAGTATTGAAACTGACACATACATGCAGAAATTCTCTTGCATTTCCTTTTAGTGTAAATCCTTATTCTCATCCCAAGCTTTTCAGAATCTATTTTTAAAAGATTATTTTATCTCCTCCTGCAGTATTCTAATGCTTTTCCTCTCCTGCTCCTTTTCTCTGCTAACCAATCACAAATGAAATAGGAAAAGCCCAAATCAATAAAACCAAGACATGTTTTCCCATAATGAGGCAAAGAGTACATGAGAGGAAATCTTTCACTTTTTATTTTCACACTAATAGGTATCATAAGATAGCAAAACTTCTGGCCCATGTGATTCAAAAAAGAATTTTCTTATAGGTCGAGTTTTTTTCAAGAGAGTTTGAAACTTTAATGCAACTTTAAAAGGCATGATCTGTACAGGGGAAATTTCAAGCAACAATTTTTCATTGGCAAGATATTTAAGATTACTCATGCCAGAATGTAATGGGGTTTACTGTAACTTAAATATCCTTGCAGCTTGAAGACTAATTATTTGTTTAGCTTTTCCAGGTATACCTGTTGATTTTCTGTAATAATAGGAAGGAATGTCTTGCCTTCACTGTCTTTTTAATCAACATTTTACAAAGTTTGTCATCCATATGTACAATGCTATCCATAAACTGAAATTTATGAGTAACTGTCGTAAATAACAGAAAGATGGCTGAACCACAGAAGAAGGAAAAGGTCAGTGCCTTTACACGAAATTGTGTAGATTTTCAGACCACTCCAGTATTAGTTTGAGAAATAAGACTTTATTTGTAATGTTACAGATGACCATAGAGAGTGTGAACATCAAATTCTATATTAGTTGGAGTCCCATGAACTTTGTTTTCTGCCCATGATCAAGTCCTGTTCAGAATCATCTTCCCTGTGATCTATTGCCAAGGTGAAATTAAAAAAAGAGTGAGAGGCAATGATGTGTTGCAACTGCTGTTTGAACATTATTTTTTCTTTTCTCACATGTAATGGGCAGCATACTAATCTGAATCAGATACCATTTTCCCATTAGAAAAGAAAAATGCAATCTGGAATAAAGCTCTTCACCTTTACTTGTGAGTAAAGAACAATTTAGAAGGGAAGCTACATTGCACCTACTGTATTTTCTCTTTTAATCACAGCATATAATACAGTACTGTGGAAGGCTTCAATTTGAGGAAAGACAGTAGATAAAGTGATAGGAAGGAAGGAAGGAAGGAAGGAAGGAAGGAAGGGAAACAGAAGCAGCTACTAACCACTTCATCACACAATGCTCTTTTAGCATCCCAGGGCACTTACCCACCAGTCCAGCGATGGATGGGCATTAGGGCTGGGCAACAACGAAAAAAATTGTTTCTAAACTCGATTAGTTTTTAGGGGGGGTTTGCGTTTCGATTTTTAAAATTCTGAAATTTTTCTTTAAAAAAGTTCGAAATTTACAAAATTTAAACAATTACGAAACAATTACGAATTGATTCGTTAATGGCGGACGCGACCGCGCAATACGCTAAAAAAACCTCCAAATGGGACAGGGGGAACTTCTGAAGCTTCCCTCTCCCTCTGTTGTTGACTGTTGGTGTGATAATTATAATTTTTTTCACTGATAAAACAAACAACAACTATAAAACTTGCACCAGACATGCGGAAATAATAATGAAATGATTTCGAAACGATTTCGAAACAATTACGAAACAATTACGAAACGAATTGAAAAATTTGTTTCGATTTTTAGTTGCTCCTGAATGGTTCAATATCGCTTCGTTATAAAAAAAATAATGAACTAATAACGAATTACGAAATTAACGAACGAAACCGCCCAGCCCTAATGGGCATGCTGCCCATCACACAATGTTGCTGGACTTCCAAAGGCGGCCCCACCCACAACTAGAGTGGAAGCCTCCTAGGAAGCTTCCCTCCAAACACGGGAGCCTGAGCCTTCATGTGATGAAGGAAGCATCGCCATGATGAAGCATCATGTGGGGCAACAGAATTACCACTCATCCTGGAGGCTGGAAAAACGGCACTGGGGTAAGGTGTATCTCATGTAATGAAGTCCTTAGGGAGCTTCTGCAAAAGCTACTACCTATCAAAGGTAGCTATACATAATTTTAGTGTTCTTTCTGATGTTATATATAACTTTCTATATTCACTTAAATAATCACTGGAATCACATACTGCCAATCGGCAAATTAAAATCCACTGCCAAACAGTTAAAACCAACTGCTACATGCCATGCAATACAACCCTTCCCATTGGATCCAACTCTCAGTTCAGTGCAGGATCTCTAGCTAAAGCATCCTCATAAGGTAGCTAGCCAACTTCCTTTTGAAGATGATCTGAAAAGGAGATCCCATCACCTGTGTAAGCATTTGTTTGGATTGCTGTACTACTCTTAATGGAATCTAGGAAGATAGTGGGGTCTCCTCTGGACATTTTCAAAAAGAGACTGGAGAGCTACCTGTTGAGTATATATGTTTTAGAATGAGATTTTACATTGAGCAGGGGCTGGACTCAATAGCCTATGGCCTCTGTTAGCCCCTTCCTGGTAAATATTAAAAAATTACATTTTTTTCTTTAGAATGCTCACTTGTAGCTAGATGGAATTTCACTGACATGTTTTAATAAAATTGAATATTTGTCAATCTACAGCATTTGGATAGCTTCTATTGATTCAAAGTGGCACTTCTTGTGAGAACACCTAACAGATTTCCATTTGAAACCATCTCTATTTATATAGCTAAAACATTTTTATATGTGTGAAAAGATTCTGCTTTCTCTGGCATGAATAGAATATCATTAAAACTAATGAACCATTGGCTAGCATTTTAAAAGCCAGCTAACAAGCCATTTTCTTCCAGGAGCCCATGCAGACTTAATTAAATCAGTTTCTTTCTTTTTGTGTGCATGTTGCAAGTGGCCTGGAATTCATTCTAAGCTTAAGGATAATCTGCTTCCCCATAATAGTGACAGTGACATCTCTTTGGAGACCTGTTTACAAAAAGAGATTACTGATGTTCCTTTTAATCAAATTAAAAGTATATGTCTTTAAGTAACACTGTGTATCATGTGGGTATGGTGTAGCTTTCACCTCCTAAGACATAATTCATTCCGATTGGCTCAGTTTCAAATCAGAGTATATAGATATAGTATATAGAGTATATATATATATAGAATAGAAGAACATCTGCTACCTGGATTATACATCTGGTAATCTTAGATCTTGATGGAGGAAGACTTTCGTATGTTACTTCACTTACATTATTCCTTGGATTATTAAGAATTTGTTCCAGAAGTCTCATCATTTTTATGAATTTGTGACTTTACTGCATTTATAGTCCTTTATTTATATTACAAGTATATATTGTAACAACCTACAAAATAGTGGTTATTGTAGTCTATTGTGGCAAAAAAAAAGCTTAGCCTTGTCGCAATTTAAAAACAAATCTATTATTGCATTAACTAGTGGACAACCATGTTGTAGGCTGCAACACACATATTTTCTAGCCAGCACAGCAGATAGGGAGAAATGATGCAAGAAAATCTAGAGGGCCACAAGTTTTTCACCTATAAACTTACTTACAGGAGGACACACAACAGATGTGTAGATGCATACAAGACCTTACCTAGATACCAACTCTATCCACAGCTTTGCTCAGGAAATATCATAACAGGACTAAGGACCTCATCATACTTACCAATTTAAGCATTCTAGGATGCTTGTCAGCCAGTTGAGGAATGGATGGGCAGGTAGCCCGTCACACAATGTCCTTCAACTTCCAGTGGAGGGCCCACCCACAACAGCATAGAAGCATCCTAAGACGCTTCCTTGTCAACACAGGAAGGCTGTGCCCTGGTTGGGTGACACTCTCCCTATATGATGGGGGAAGCGACTGCCATTTCACCATGCTTTCTGATGAAACAGCAGGGGGTGGGGGCATGTGATAAGGTCACTAATCATATCACCCACAATATTATGAGTACCTTCACTTTTGTATCCTTTAATATGACATATGCTACTCTGTCAAGAATGCCCTTCAGAACTCTACATTGGGCAAACAGGCAGTCTCTGTGCCAGAGGATAAATTGGCATAAATTAGACATTAGGAAAAGCTGTCCTTGAACAACAAAAAAATCCCCACAAAGGATTGGAAAGAGAAACTGGAAGTGGAATATAGTGATAGGTTATCAACAGTGAGTTGAACATAGATTATATTTCCTAGTGCAGTACACACCCAGCCTCATAGGGGTCACTTTGATCAGTTTGTCACATTTTCATTTCTGTTTCCCAGCCAGCATCATACTACAGTTCCCTAAATTCCTTTACCATTCATATGGTTATTCACTGGTCTTGCCTTTCAGCAGCATACTTTCATTCTGCTTTTGTTCCTTAACTACCATAATTAAAAATGAACTTGTCACCTCATCACTATACCCACAAGTTCTGCATTTCTGTGGCTATTCACACAATCTTCTTATACAGATCTCTTCTTAGGCGCGTCACTTCATATATCTGAGGAGGGATACTTATACTGCTTTCAGTTAGTCTCTAAATTTTGCATATTTATATTCCAGACTAAATGCCTTCTAATGTTTATGTGATAGAAATAAAATATTAAAAAATATGCATAATAGTCTTCTCACATAAAGAGCAGTCAAATATAAGACAGCCTCCAGCCCTTTGCATGGATAGCAAGATGCAGGGTCACCAGTCGTGTGAAGGTGAAGTTAGGGCCCTCCCAAACAGGCCCTATATCCCAGGATCTGATCCCAAGTTTTCCGCTTTAAGCTGCATTGTATAAGTCCACACTGCCAGATAATCTGGGATAAACAGAAAATTTGGGATCGGATCCTGGGATATAGAGTCTGTCTAGAAGAGCCCCCAATGACTTACATGTGAATGTAGCAGCGAATCTACACTGGATTTTAATATAAAGGAGCTATACATTATTTAGTTCTTTTAAATTTCAGACTTTACATTTTAATTTTAATTTTTGACCTACATGTTTCATTTTAGGTTCTTTTATTGGCTTATTTTTTAACTGTCCATTTATAACTGTTTGTTTGTTTTTGCTTTATCTCTATTTTGTCATTGCACATGGCATTGAATGTTTGCCATTTTTGTCTTTGGAAGCCAACCTGAGTCCTTTTGGGGAGAAAGGGCAGGTTAAAAATAAATTGTTGTTGTTGTTGTTGTTGTTGTTGTTGTTGTTGTTAAATCCAAATCATGTTCACTTCTTCTTGGTCATAGAATCCCTCAGTTACCTTTGGTTGAAGCGGGGACATTGAAGGCAGTCCCATTCTCTTGTATGATTTTAATTGTGTATAAGTAGAACAGCAGAAGGACACTTCTTGAAAATGCAATTAAAACATAAATGCATGCAAAAGAAAGGCTGTATCAATTGGCAACAGCAGTCATTACTGATAATAAAATTATCCCAAGACTGCTAATTTAATTAAGACTTGTAGTGGGAACCATGAGCACAGTTATGTCTAAATATATACTGTCAAACTTCTTTGTAAGTTATACTTCAGCAGTTTCATATCAAACTCTCTCTCTGAAATTACTTTGTTGATGAATGAGAACTTTTCAGGCCAACAGTCGACATAACGTTTGTTTTATGCCTTTTTCAAAACATGCTCATGTTCTCACAATGATTTCTAAATATTGTTATTAAAGATGTTTAATTTATCCTGTGTAGAATGAAGAAGAGTTTTAATGTCAAATGATGACATGATGACTTTGAAAAAGTTATCATACTACATTAATAAATATTTTCATTTGGTGTATTACTGCTGTTGACATATGAGAAACAGACATGATAAAATATAGCTTACATGAGACTGATGGAAAGAAATCATATATTTCCTGGTAGAATATTAGTCTCATTTAACAATGGGGAGAGTACTGGTCATGTGTTACAGAATCTGTGCATCAGCATTTGCCTCAAAAAAGATCGGGATGGTGTCTTCTTTTTAAAAAGTTATAGACTCAATACCAGTTATTTACTCTGCAATGCTATCTGCTCAATTTTCATAAGTACAGGATCTGAGGAACCATTTACAAATGTGACTGTAATTACACATCTGATTTCCATGCCCTATAAGCAGTAATTTTGTGCATAAAGTGAATATTTGCATGCCAAACTAGAAAAATCTGTTAATAGAGTATTTTTGTATGCTGCACATATTTTATCTATGCAATCATGGTAACTGGCAATGCAAATTGTGTTTGTGCATGATTCAGAATTTAGTTCTGTTGAAAATCAGATTCTGTACATAATTGTATATTATGCCTTTCATTCATCATAGTCAATACAAATCATAAAACTTGAGTTTGTGAAGGATTATATCAGTCAGTCAGCATGGTTATGATCCAGGGTCAGCATGATTATGATCCAAAGAGCACAGAAGGAGGAAATATAGGTGATTTAGTGCATATGACTTCAAGCAGGTGAATGCTTTCAGTATTTATTATTTTAGCCATAAAAATTAACCAGTTTGTATCTTCTGAATCTACATTTAACTAAGCACTAGTTGTATTAAGTATTGGACTTTCAAAAGCAGATTAATTCTTCACTGGGAGTTAAAGCCACCAAATATAATTGCTAGAATACCATGTCTCCTTGTGACTGATAAATCAAATTAGAGATGGTCTTTGTTTTTTGTTTTTTTTTAAAAAAAAAAACAACTTATATTTGTATCTTACATTGAAAAGTAGGAAGTAGGACATTTTTACTAATATGCTAAGTTATATAACATTTAATTACACCCAAACTATGTCATATAAATATATAAGGCAAAACATACATCTGTTTACAGTGTAATCATATTATCTATTGTGATTGGAATGCTGTGCTGAATTCATAAAGTGTACTGTATGTAATTCTACCTTCCAGTACTAAATGCAGATTTGTGTTCCTCGGTATTGCTTTATTATTATTTTTTCATAATTGATCTTAGCCATAAGGCCAAGAAGTGCTTTTCTTCAAAGACAGAAACCCAGTTTCACTTTTGGGATTTTTAAAATGAAGCATCTTTCTTTAACACAATTAAAGATTGTAGAAGACAGATATGAAGTTCACAAGTTTGACAGAAAGATATAGATTGTACAAGGGTGAAAAATAGTGATCTTGCTTTATCCTCAATAGAACAGAAGTCTTTTTTAAAAAAAGAAGATAGGGTCAACATCTAATTTTGGAAATGTCTGTTTACTCCAGAAGATGATTTTCACACCTCCATCCAATTTTATGTGGGCATCTGCATACTGTCAAGGAGGACAAATCGCACTGAATTCCCAATCATTACTATCAAAGCCCCCCAAATAGTCCAGACTATTTTTTAAAGCCATCCTAACCATGTACCCAAAACACAGTGGTTTTCTTCCTCTTGCTCCAGATTTTTCCCAAACACAATATAAATAGTTAAAAAGTGACCCAGATTCTACCAAAATGGCAGACATGAGAAATGTTATGTCATTTTCAGTGCCCAAAACTTGAGGGAAAATATTCAGCACCATTTTCAGTTAACGAATAATGTCATATTAGGTTTGGCTTCTTTCTAGGAATGAAATTTTGGGCTGTTTTTTTAAAGGGGTCTTATGGATGCAGTCCTTGAAGCACTGCAATGAAGCCTTCATCTGTTATGTGTAAAATGTGCACACAAACTTATTTCTTCATTCCAAAAAAGGATGGGTTTAAAAAACAATTTCAGATAAATCGTCATTCAACTTACATAATGTAATGCAATAGCTAAAGCTGTCTAATGAGCTTATAAAGATTTATATCCATTTATATCTTTTACGTTAAGGGATGATACTTACACCCTACTGTTTCTATATGGTGTACGTCTTTTGAATTAATCCACATGGAAAATTTATAATACAATTTAAGTGAGTAGCTCATTTGTAGCTACAGCTGAAACAAATGGCCAGTAAATTGTAAAATGTCACTTAAAACAGAGAGTGACTATTGTATATCCAAAATGTGTTGTTTTAGGAATGTTACACTAATTTGGAACCATAAGGTTAACTGCATCACCTGAGACTATTAGAAAATCCAGTCAAGCCTGTCACGAATTAGTTATCTATATGCACATTGATCTAAACGCATAACATCATCATATATATCCTGGCACCTAGCACCTGCATGCACAAAATTTCTGTTGAAGTTAAAGTTGTGCATGGCATTGACTCACAAGATGTTGGAAAGGATAAAGATAATAAAGTCTGGCTTGAAGAGCTTGTGTTACTATTAAAATCCAGCCCTTTGTTCTGATTCTCTAGTGAAAGAGGAAAGAGCTTTATGTTTAAGGGCCCTTTTTACTGGAACACTGCCTAATCCAGCTCTAGTTTCAGTTCATCAATGGCAGAGACTTTAACTTTTGTTTTGAACCAAAATACATGTTATAACCAGACATGATCCTCTGACAGTCCCTTTTGGTCTTCACATAATTAATGGGAAGAGAGGCATGGTAGGGGAATCCCTACCAATAAATTACTCAACCCCTGGAGCAAAGGCACTGTTGTTATTGTGTGCTTTCAAGGTTATTCCCATTTGTGGCAATCATATCAAAGAGTTTTCTTGACAACATTTATTCAGAGGCAGGCATTAGGGCTGGGCAACCACGGAAAAAATTGTTTCTAAACTCAATTCGTTTTTAGGGGGTTTTTGTGTTTCGTTTTTTAAAAGAATTCCAAAATTTTTCTTTAAAAAAGTTCAAAATTTCGGAAATTACGAAACAATTACAAAACAGTTACGAAACAATTACGAATCGATTCGTTAATGGCGGACGCGACTGCGCAATACGCTAAAAAAACGCTCCAAATGGGACAGGGGGAACTTCTGAAGCTTCCCTCTCCCTCTGTTGTTGACTGTTGGTGTGATAATTTATTTTTTTATCACTAAGAAAACAAACAACAACTATAAAACTTGCACCAGACATATGGAAGTAATAACGAAACAATTTCGAAACGATTTCGAAACGATTTCGAAACAATTACGAAACAATTACGAAACAATTACAAAATGAATTGAAAAATTCGTTTCGATTTTTAGTTGCTCCTGAATGGTTCAATATTGGTTTGTAAGCTTATTTAAATACGAATCAATAACGAATTACAAAATTAACGAACGAAACCGCCCAACCCTAGCAGGCATGTAGCCGGGGAGGGCTTGGGGGGCTTCAGCCCCCCCCCCCCCAAATTCTCATGGTGATCCGCAAGAAGGCCTTACTGGCACATTATTTAAACTGTTGTTTATTCATATCATGATCTTATCACCATGCTCAATATATCCCGTATACATGGGGGTATTGGGGTAATGATACAAAAGGTTTGCTAGGGTAGACCCTCTTTCACTCAGACTCACCCCCCCCCAATCAAACTCAGCTCCCCCCGAAACAAAATCCTGTCTACGGGCCTGTTCAGAGGTGTTCTGTTATGGCATTTCTCCTAAGTTTGAGAGAATTGTTTTGGCCAAGGACATCCAGTGGGTTTCCTTGACAGACAGTGATTCAACCCTTGGCCTCCCAAAGGACAATGCCTATCCTTGCTCTGACTGTTGGCTTCCATAAACCCAATTTATGTAATAAATTGTTTAGTTTTAGCTCTTGTCAAAATGCCCATTCAACCATGTAAGGTAGCCTTGGAGGGATGTCTGTGAGCCTGACTTTCAGTTTGGTGATATTATAGCACTGTGGCCCAAGCCTAAATTTCCTTGTTTTTTTACTTGCAATTGTGGCAAATTGTTAAAGCAGTAGAAACAAGTGGTGCAGTATCTTATTTGCAGTACCTTAAAGTCCTGCTCCCCCTCATGTCTTCTTATTCCTTGGAAAGATTTGCACTCAAAGGTTCTTAAGCAGAAATGGGAATATTTCATTCACCGTTCTGTTAAATGCAGCATGCACAAAGACTCAACAAAGCAATGATATATCAGGTTACATCGTAGGAAAAGATAAGACAATGCTATGTATTTTAACATTTCTTATTTATTTATTTACAATATTTCTATGCCACCCTTCTCGAAGTCAAAGGTGACTCAAGGCAGCTTACAACCTGGCAGCCATTCGATGCTGTAATCATATACAGTAAAAATTTAAACATTGATAGGAATTGGTCTAATAGAGGTTGGTTCAACTTTAAATAAATTAATTATATTTTATAGATTTGCAAGCATGGCAGAGTGAGTCTAACTACCTCATCAGACCGGCCGGTTTGTTTGTTGTACGCTGTTTCCCCTTACTTTTCGGCACGGAGCCCTTCACCCAATGTACAGGCATTTCTGGTTGGACTCCATGCCAAAAAGGGAGAGGAAACAGCACACACCGCCTCTGCAGCAACACGAGAACCTTTCTCTGTTGCTTTCCCAGTAATGGGGGGAAGCAGGTTCATAACATTTCCCCACATTGGATGAGGGGCAAGGTATGAGGGGAGCGAATCCATGGGCCTTTTTGATGAGGTCCTGAATCACATGTTCTAGCTAATGGTCTGGATTTAATTTTTTGTTCAAACTTCAATAAAACCTTTTGAACTTACCATTTAGTAGTGAAATAGGACCTTCTTCTGGTTCAGTGTCACTGTCAAGTAGGAAAAGACATAGAGGAAGAGTAAGGCCAGGAGTTGCATGACCTATAGTAAAGGTAAAGTTTTCCCCTGAGATTAAGTCTAGTCGTGTCCAACTCTGGGGGGTGGTGCTCATCTCCATTTCTTTTTTTCTTTTTTTTATTAAAAGTTTTCAAATTACATTTTTAAAAAGTGGGGAAAGGGATAAAAACATTGGGGAGAAGGGAAAGGGGTAGTTGAGGAAAAAAGAGAAGAGAAAAAGGGAAAGAGAGAGGAAAAAGAGAGGTGTATCAAAAGGGGTGGAAAATATGGGGAGGTACAGAGAGGGTTAGGTATAGGGGTATTTGTGCTTCCATTCTTCCCTGTATTGGTTTTAATTTTTCTTATAGTCCTTTTTGCTGCTTTTTGCTGTATCCTCGGTGATGGCATCTTCTGTCATCTTTCTTCTATTTAGATTAATAATTTTACTTTATTTTCCTTCAGCCATTCTGTGAAATGGCTCATCTCCATTTCTAAGCCAAAGAGCCAGCATTGTCTATAGAAGCTTCCTAGGTCATGTGGCCAGCATGACTGCATGGAGGGCCATTATGCATGACCTATAAGTGAGCTAAAATTTTGAAATGACATAATAGGGATAGGTGAAATGATGCTCTAGAAATGTCATTGGATTTACCTCCCATCAGCTCTAGCCTATAAAAGAGGAATGCTTTCCAACAATATCCTGAAGACAGCATTTTGCCTACCACTTCTACATTGCAAGTGTATTGCTTACATGGTATGAAAATTGGAAGGTAGCATTAACTTATAATTTTTCTTCGTGGTGTCTGTGAATACACACGTATGGAGTTACTGCGCCTGCGCAGGACCGATCGGAAACTTCTCAAGTTATACTTTTGAATTTTGGCGGTATGCCCGCCCACTCCTCCCAAGGACATAAAGGGCCCCCTGGCCGTACGCTCCCTAGTTCGTTTTTTTCCGCCGCCGCAGCGACTTCGGAGCTTCGAACAAGTCTTCTACCAACATAGGGGCTTTCGTCCCCTTCACGGCATTGGTGCCATTTTCAACTTAGCATCGTTGGAGACTCGCACAAATGTGCCATATTCCAGCCTCCCCTCCACCCTGAGAGGGGCTGCTGCTGAAGACCGCTGCCGTCCCGATATTCAATCGGCACCCGGCTGACTTTAAGAGGTTTGTTTAAACCTAAAAGCGGTACCTTCTAATTAGAGTCGAAGAAAGCTCCAACGGCCCAGACACATTGGATAATCAGACGGATGAAGACGGCCTCTATCACCCAAACGGTGAGATCCTCCAGTCGCCCACCTCAATCATGGAAGGGCTCCATTCTTGGCCATCAAGACATATGGCTGATAAGAAAAAGAAATTTCATCCTTCGGGGCTGGATAGCATGGCGTGGACACGATAGGGATGACACTGTGTTTCACCCTCAGTCCACCCGGCCCGCGGAAATCAACAAATAAACTACCTGGGCCAAGGCCATGGACACTCATCCAATGGCCCTTACTGCCCCTTATGTGCTTCTAGCACCTCTCCTTCCTGACAGGCTATTTTGCCCCTTCAAGGAAACTGGCTTTTCTCCTCGGAGATTACAACTTTCGGCCCACCCTCCCATGAGAGGGGTGCTGCCATCAAAAATCAGCCTACCTTCTTCCGAGAGGGTTCTCTTCTCTCTGGGATTATAAGTGGCCCCCTTTTTTCTTTTTGCCACTTTGAAACTCTATGCGACATGGTTTCCACAAAATGGCGTCTCAAAGACAAGCTGTCTTTAAAGAAGCGCTGAAATGGCCTTCAAAGTTAAAACAGACAGGCTGAGCCATCTCTTGCCACTACGCCACCTCCTGGTGGTTGTTTGTCGCCACAGATACCTCTCCGGACAATTTATTCGACTTAACAGCAGCCATCTCGCCTTCAACTATGGATACTGACATGACAGCAGGTGCCAGTGGCAGCTCTTCTCATTTTGGCCACGCCTCCATACACCGAGAGACTGATGGCCTTAATCTTGCTTCTCCTTCAGCCATGATTCCGTAAGGCCTTAGGATTGAATGCCTCCGCAGGGCCCTTGCCCCTGTCGGTAACACTATTTCTCAAAGAAAGAAGAGAGAGAGAGACATAAAATAAAACAAAACAAAACACATGACGGCACCTTGCTATGGAGCTCGGCCCTGTCACCAGTTTAGACAATCCAATCTTACCAAAAGAATTTGGATTCGACCAAAACTTTTGTCCTGATCATGGCCCCCTGGTCAGTTACACTGCCCTGGGCACAGCCTGGCATGTACACTCCTCTACATGCTGATTGAAAGACATGGAGTTTCTTTATCACGGCCACTAAAAGGAGCCAGATCAAATCATCAGATTCTCCAATAACCTAAATGACAAACCCTCACTGAATCCAAGGGTTAGACTCCTAGTCGGACTTCTTCGATACTGGCCAAGTTTCATCGACACCGTGCTAACCTATCGGTATCGACCATCCAACTACACATCGTCATACCCGATCACTAGGGATCGGCTATGATCGTTTCCCACCCTACACCTCTGAGGGCTCAATAACGATGCAGTTGGCTACCTTTAATATCGTTGGATAGCCCTGCAGTTTCAAAGCCTGCCTACTTTCAAATAATAATCGTTATTGATAAGTGTTACCTTTTACTACTCTGATTGTGGATATATATATATATAACTTCCAAGAGTCTTTGTCTTGTGATTTAGACCCTGTCTTCTTCCAATTAAAAGAGTTGACAAACCAATCCACCAAAGAGAGTTGTTTTTCTCTTACAACTCAGGACGTTCCTCGGTCCCGTCTCTCGAAATGGCATAGCAGCGGCTTTCTCTCCCTGCCTGTTTGCCGCCAATAAAGAAGATCATTTTGGCTTCTGCTGCCTCTCTCCCGCTGCCTGTGGGCCCTAACGGCACACTTCCTGCCTCCGTGGGAGAAGCGTGGTTCCTCGGTGGGTGCAGCAGCTGCCCCTTTCCCCCAAGTGCCTGCCGCTAGCAAAGAGGAGGGCGCCCTATGAGATCTGCTACCTCCTTCCCACCACCCTCTCCCCCAAGAGGAGTGCACGCCTTCTGTGGAAGATTCTGCTACGACAGCAGTCTCTATCCCTCCTGAGCTCGCCACAGTCAGGAGAGTGATGCGAGTCGGCATTGGCTATCCCCTATTGCCTGGGGGACCAGGCGCCACGGAGCCGACTGCCTTTGCTAAGGCCAGTCCCCGCCGGAAGCGGTGGAGCTTGTGCCCTCCACGCCCGTTATGCCGGTCTCGGCTAGGGCAGTGCACTGGAGTTTGGGCTCTCCAAAGACCCCGATGCACTCAGGCACCACAGAGCCGATTACCCTCGCTGAGGGCAGCCCCCGCTAGAGGCAGCGGAGTTGGTGGCGTCCATGCCCATTATGCCAGTCTCGGCTAGGGCACTGCTCTGGACTTCGGGCTCGCCAGCAATCCTGATCTTCTCAGGTACCATGGAACCGAGAGCTGAGGCCGGCTCCGACGGAGGTGTTGGAGCTTATGCCCTCCATGCCTGTTATGCCGATCTCGGCTGACACAGCGTCCTGAAGCTTGGGCTTCTAATGACACCAAAGCCTTCCACCTGGCTGAACCCGGGTGTTCTGGCCCATAGTGGCCCTGGTGCCTCTTTCATTGCAGAGCAGCCCTGATGCCTCCCTGATGGTGGAACCCAAGAGTTCGGGCTCGACAGCGGCCACCACGCTCTTCTCATTGCTGAGTCTAGGAGTTCCGAGTCAGCAATCAGTAGCCCCGCTATCGCCCCCCCCCCCCTCTGGATTCGGAGGCCTTTGCCATGTCGCTAAATACTGGGCTACTGCTACCACTCGCATCGAGATGGTATGTACAACTTTGGGCTATACTAGGGATTGGCCCCTTATACGGTTGGCTGCTGCACCACGTCCACCCATGCACCAACTGATGAAGCTGACAGTGTTTCTGATCAATCTGACAGGTATTTGAACAGTGCCCAATTAATACTAATAAGAACAATAAAAATTATAATTAAAGACCTTGGCCTGAACTTAACCACAATTAGCGCTAGTTAAATTACCACCTGTCAGCTACGGAAGACCACCTTACTGGGATCTGCACGCATAATTTGCTGATATATACCACACAGTCCTAGGCGCTTGGGGACTGTCTGATGTGTGATCCAATACAACAGCCAGCAGAGTGCCTTCTGTGGAAAACTTTTGGCCATAACAGGCAGACCTACCTTCCTATGGTGAATTCAACTACTTCACAGCTGTACTACTAGACTCAACCTTTTTACATCATTTATGATGGTGTATTCAACACTTTTACAGCACTTGTGCTGATTTCGACAATTTTTCCAGCATGTTTGGTGTTAGATTCAACAAGTTTATGGCATTTGTGTTGGCTTTGATAAGATGAAAATAATTCAACAGCCCTTCTAGTGCTTAGCACACACCTTAACATTTATTGTAGTACATTCACCTTCTCCGGTGAAGATTCTATACCCACTTCAGAACAGCAGCATACCCTACTGCTATGCGCTCTTATCCTGCCCTACTCTCTGCAGTTAATCAGATCACCGGACCCTGCACTAAGTTTTGTCCCGGCGATATCAAAGGATCTAATATTATGTACTGTGTCAGCCTGCCTCCAATGGATTGAAGGGAAAACTAACTTGACTCCATCATGGTGAACACATCACAACCATTCATGGTTCACAACCATCATACGTCTACACCTAGTTACGACGAGAAAACTGCCATGGTCAAGAGTGATCATTCCGGCGGACATCTACACACGGCCTACTATGGAGCTCGCTGTTCTGCTCCAAAAATTGCTTCTTACCTGATCACTCCCCCTTACAGAGTAAAGGGTTTGCAAAAAAAAAACCTAAAACTTACTGTTGTTCACCTAAAGCCGGTCCTCCATTCCATCCTGGACGCTATTTGCAAAGCGGCCATTTGGAAGAATCCTCAGACATTTGTCTCACATTATGGACTGAATACCAGGTGTACACCTGACATGGCCTTTGGGAGGGCAGTTCTGGGGTCGTGTCCGCCCTAAACTTTGCGAAGGTTTTCTTTTACGCTTGATCGATACCGAGACCTTCTTCGGTACCGTATAATTGTTGTGAATGTTATTACCATGTTTTTTACTTGAATTCAACTGTTTACCTGCGTTGGTGAATGTGATTGCACCTTTACACTTGATGCCTTTACTGCCTGAGGCGCAGGCAACCTTGCACTAATGTTGTGTCGGAACGCTCCAAAGCCCTCCACTAACCAACTTCTTTACCTCGACCCTCCATCTTGTACAGGGTCCTCGATCCCGTCCTCTATCAGCCCTCCGGTTGGCCGCATCGACTCCTGGCCAAGCTGGGCGTTAGTCCTGGTCATAACAGATGGCCCCTCCCCCCCTGGCCCCACCATCTCAGCTCGTCTTTTTCGCAAAGACGGTGCCCTACAGTGATGAACCTTACTTCGTTCCGCGTTGGGATCGGGCTCTCCTCGGGAGCGACACGACCTCCCTCTCGAAGGTGATTTCTTTTCACAACAGATGGTGCACTGGAGGGATAAACCTTACGTCGGTATTCGTCGAGATCGAGCTCTCCTCGGGAGCAGTATGGCCTTCCTCTCGGAAGGTGATACCGATTTACCTGAATCAACCAAGTTTTTTTTCCAATCCTGGCTACCTTTCAAATTATCCGCCTCACCATAATGGAACCGGCTTCTCTTCCTATGGCTTCTCTTCCTATATGTTGGGAAGACGCCACTTGTCTGTGCTATTGCGTTCAAGATAATCATAATTATAATAATAATTAATAAAAGGTCATAAAGATCCCGGAGAATGTGTCTACCCCATGCTAAACCAGTCTCGCACAGCTGATACCCGCACCTCTGTCCCACCGCGTTGTGTGGGCCATATAGTTTCCCTACCAACCGGCCTATCCCTCAACCTCGTATCAATCTATTCCCGTGACGGGTCTCTCAACGCCATTGTTCTTACCCCTTGGTCCTCCGCACGATACCGTGTCTAAGATGGCTACTCCACCCAGCACCAGTTACCTCTAGGTCCCGTTGCTGGCTGAACTCGAGACCGCATCCAAGATTACACTACAGGCGTTGGTTTCTTTCTCTCTCTTTTATCTCCCGTGCTTGCCTGGCCTGACAGCTCAAGCACTCAGATACATAATGATTGCAATAATAATAAAGACTGTGCTCACACTCAGCCCTTTTTCCTCCAACATACGTTTAATTTTCATTAAATAAATACACAAATAATACACTGAATAACTACAGCACAGAGAGAAAAAAGGGGGACCCCCCACCCCACCCCCGGTCACCAGATGTCTTCCAGACTTCAGGTCACCCAAACCGTGATGCTTCTGCTGAGGGTGTTCACCCATGTTCATTGCGCTGGCCTTCTACGCCACCGAACATTATGTCTTCGTTGCTGAATCTGTTGTCTTTGTTGTGATCTTACTCAGGTCCAACTTGTCAGATTGCTTTGTCTCCAGGTCTTCTTACCGACACCTACTCCTCTTGGAGTTTCTTTCTCTAGCCAGGGTAAAGATCATTGCCTTATGGCTCGGGTGTCGGTTTGCATGTTTCCCACCTACCTGGACCTTAGCTTGCAAGTCTCCATACGTGTGTATTCACAGACACCACGAAGAAAAATGGTAGGTTACATACCTGTGACCATCTTTCTTCGAGTGGTGCTCTGTGAATTCACACAAACCCGCCCGTTCCTCCCCTCTTATGCAAACCTCCCCCATTCTCGCTGCTTCTGCGGCGAACGAACTAGGGAGCGTACGGCCAGGGGGCCCTTTATGTCCTTGGGAGGAGTGGGCGGGCATACCGCCAAAATTCAAAAGTATAACTTGAGAAGTTTCCGATCGGTCCTGCGCAGGCGCAGTAACTCCATACGTGTGAATTCACAGAGCACCACTTGAAGAAAGATGGTCACAGGTATGTAACCTACCATTTCTGTGCCTTAGGTGTATGAGTCAATTTATAAAAATGTTCAATTCCTCTCTTAAACCAAAGGTGATTGTGTGATTTTTTTTCAATCCTATAATTTCATGCTCTTCTTTTAGCTCGCTCTCCTGTTCTTTTTCTGAAGCTTTTAGGTCAAACAGATGTGGAATGAATTCACAGAGGGTCTATTCTGTGAAGGAGATGTTTCCCCCTTTAGGTGATGAATGGTTTCTAGCGCTTCATACTATTAATACTTCTGTCATATTTATGTTTCATCGTTTATTTACACCAAGGTGCCTCCTCCTTTTTATTATTTATTACATATGTCCCTAAAGATTGTGTTTCTTCAAAGCAACTGGCAGTTTATATAGATGATAACCAAGTCACAACATTTATAACCTTCTCTGGCTCTTATTTGTTTCATTCTTCTGAATGTGCAAAATATGAAAGGATGGCTCTAGTGTTTGGAAAATAGACATTGAGACTGCATTCCTCAACAGGCCACTGTAGAGTACGTGTCACTAAAGTGAATGTGACTGAAATTAGAAACAAGTTACTAGAGGATATCTCTGTGGGATGAATGAAATTTCCCCTTCTATATAAACAAAAAAGTAATGTATCAGTTGTTGGCCAAACAAAAATCAATAGTGTGTACTGTTTTCTTGCTATCGGTTGTTAAATCTCCAGTATTAAGCAGGTTAAACAGTAGCCCTATCACTTTTAATTCATAATAACCCTCAGAGGATCACAGTAGTTAATTAGTTAGTTAGAAATAAAAAAATACCTTATCAATAACTTAAGAGAGACCTTCAACAACCTTATCACACTAGAGAATAAACCCACTTTAAATCTGGTTGCTGCCTCCTACAGAATTCTGGGGTTTGTAGTTTAGGGAGGCCCCTTTAACAGACTCACTAAACTACAAACCCCAGAATTCTGCAAGAGGCAGAAACTGGATTTAAAGTGGATTCATTCTCTGGTGTGATGAAGTAGCATATCTCCATTTGTGGAGCTTGTTTCAAAAAAGTACCAAATCCATCTGAACAAATTTAACAGAATCAAGAAAACAAAAAAGAAAGAAAAAAGTATTGAGACTACGCATTCTTTTGCTATAAAAATGCAATTTTCTAAGCCCTGTACTAAAGTGATGATTTTGATAGTTTGGATCCATACATAGTACTCTACTCCTAGCCAACAATGTGCTGCCTTCTATATCTTTTTTTTTTTTTTTGGTGGTGGTTGGGTGGGGGATTGAAAATAATCTCCACATTTGCAGTGTAATGGCAACTTATTGAGCTACTTTTATAACTACACGAGTGTGGCCTCAATATTTGATTCTTTTGTAAAGCAGGCCAGCTGTCTGTGGCATTCTTTTCTCATCTTTAAAATAGTTAAAAATAACTAATATAGTTACTTTATAATTATGTGATAAATTTACTTATATAATTATGGGAGCCCCCAATGCCACAGAGGGTTAAATTGTTGAGCTGCTGAACTTGCTAACTGAAAAGTTAATGGTTCGACTCCGGGGAGAGGCATGAGCTCTCATTGTTAGCCCCAGCTTCCACCAACCTAGTAGTTCGAAAACTTGGAAATGTGAGCAGATCAATAGGTACTGCTTTGATGAGAAGGTAACCGTACTCCATGCAGTCATGCTGGCCACATGACCTTGGAGGCATCTACAATGCCAGCTCTTCAGCTTAGAAATTGAGATGAGCACCACACCCAGAGTTGGACATGAATAAACATAATGTCAAGGGGAAACCTTTACTTTTTTATAATTATGTGAAAGTATAGATGCAGTTTTTAAAATTGCAATTATTTTGGCAATGAATTAGTTCCTTATAACTGGCACTCATTATTTTAAAAATAATAGATTGAATTCTTGTTCCAATCAGTTCGAAGAAGGCATTTGCTAAATATATATTAATATAATCTCTTTGGAAAGATATTCCACTTCACATCTTACAAAATAGAATGTTTGAATTAATGTGTGATGAACTTAAGCAATGAAATCGACAACTAGATTCTGAGAAGTGAACAAGAGCCATTCAGTTGCTTCTCAATTGAATGAAAGCTGGATAGCCAAGTATTACAAAAGCTACACTTTCTAGAGGAAATCAGACAGGGTCCTAGATCAAAAACACACCACAAGAGGTACTTGAATGATGCTTTAATCTATTTTATCTTGATGTGAATACACTTCAAGGATAAACCATATTTTCCATTAAGGCTATATACTTGAGAGTTTAAATTACCTTCATGGGTTGCTTTGCTTTCAAAGTCATTTGTATTTATCAGGAATCCTCATAGGTGAAGAGCAGCTACTCTTCTTAGTTTGGGTAGCAGCCATAACAAGACAGGAACTTCAATTACAATTAAGATGAATAGCCTAACTTCCTACCTGCGACATAATTTCACTTAATCTCCTATGTGTCCCTTGTATCATGAAGTATTTCCCAAAGGAGAAGTATAGTAGACATACACAAAATTCATCATAGCCTTTAAAAGTTTTGTTGGTCATACTCACCATGAATGTCTTCATCATTATTTATGGATCTTCTTACTCCACTTTCAATTTCACTTTTCATTCAGAAGTATTCTCACATCTACGCACTCAGCATGTTTTAGATGTTGGTCGAGGCAGCAGTCAAGTTTTATTCATATATATTGCATTGTCTAGTCCCTAAACCATATGTTGTGAAAACATTAAGCTACCTTTTACATTTTATTTATATCATGCATTTGTGGTCTGAGTATTTGTCTGTCCTATAAGTACATCACTCATATTTTAATCAACAAATACCCAACAATTTGCTTATAGCTTTGAGCTAACAGCTCCTTTCTTACTCTGACAAAAGTGTATGTGGAATTAACCCAAATCCAGATAACCACACAATTATTTTTCATTTAAAACAACAGAATGCTACAGGTAGCTGATTTATGGTACAAAAGAACCGAAGTAGTGGGGCTAATCAGGCAAGTACAAAATTGCAGAAACTGGAGCAAAGCACCATCTTTTAAAGATGTAAATACTGTTGGATCTCCCCTGGACTAGATTAACAATGCTCAAGTAATGCTATTATTTTTACCATCTTTTCTTAATATATGGCAACAAAGCCTTCGAGAATCCTACTATACACATATAAAAAGCTGTCTTACTACCAATATATTTTCAACATCCAGCTTAGTTTATTACCATAACTGATTTAACTTTCTTGAATTGATGACACTATTGACATTGCCAGTATAAGCCACTTGTTGAACAAGGAAATGCTTAGTTATTTTATCAACCTCATTCAAGAAATAAGGCCATTTTAATAGTGTACAAGTAATACAATTTTTTTCATACTCATGTCTCAATAAAGCACCTGAGTTTAGAGCTGACCACTTAAAGATCAAAGTAATTGTCAAGCAACTGATGGCTGAAAAAATCTGTAGTAGAGGGCTTTTTGAGCCCCAAAGTCATACTTTGCTAACCCCAGATTTAAATCCTTGTGCTGGATGCAGGGATATACACACAACACCCTCTGGAATCAATCAGTATTTTAAAATGTTCTTTGTGGAATTTTCCCCATAGTAGAGAGCATACATATTTAGACAAAACAGTAGCTAGCATTCACTATGAATGTGAAAAACAATAGGTCCTGATCATTTTTTAAATTTACAGAGTGAAACAAATTGAATAATTCCGACTTTAAAACTAATTCAGTGTGTGGGACAGCAATTTCTAAAATAGATTATCTGATTTTCCTTTTTTCAACTCTATAATGTAGCATGCAGGGAAATGTATAGATATTTTATATCAATAAAGCATTTCTAAGATGTAATGAACTACATGATTTCTAGCTTCTTTTACTACATTCATTGGCAGTAGATAAGGTGTTTTAGATTGGAGTGCAATGCATTTCCCCAAATTAGAATGGCAAACCCAAGAGCTAAAGAGAAGTCAAAGAATCTATGAGGAGAGCTGGAAAGAAGAAATTATTTGTACTTATGGATTGACACTAACCTGTTTTTGGATGTCAGTCATTGGTGGCACAAGTGTGATGTCCAAATAACCTGTCACATGATGAAATCTTGATGGGCTTGGTGAAATTTAAGGGCAAAGGTTGAACCCAATGGATTTAATTTTGTTAAAATGGGTTTAACCTTTGTGCTTGCAGGACTAAAGACTGATAGGCTAGAGGTTCGAATCTGGGGAGAGCGCGGATGAGCTGTCAACTCTAGCTCCCCATGCAGGGACATGAGAGAAGCCTCCCACAAGGATGGTAAAACATCAAAACATCCAGGCGTTCCCTGGCTGACATCCTTGCAGATGGCCAATTCTCTCACACCAGAAGTGACTTGCAGTTTCTCAAGTCACTTCTGACAGGAAAAAATCCCTTGAAAACTGGTAAGCAAATGTTTATATGCAATTTCCAAGATGGCTCCCACCTTTGGAGGGTCATGTGATTCCCAGGACCCAATGGAAAATACTGGCATGTGAACATAACTGAAGATGGACCTGGACGAAACATGAGACACATATCGATCCTGACAAACTTTAAATACTGTTGTGGTTTGTGGGCAATGACAGATGATAATGAGAGTTGTAGTTTACTCGCATCTTTATGAATTTTTATAGGGTTTATTTGTAAAATATAAAACCAAACAAAGACTATTTCTAATGCTTATCTTTACAAAAGACCTAACCCAAGCATCACCGGGTACCTAAGCTAGTCAAATAAATACAGTGAAAGCAAACAATAGCACTTGTTAGTTACGTATTCTACAAATACATCTGTACCCTTAGAGTCATGTTGATAGCAAAACCTATGCTTTCTTAGAGGATTCTGATCTGCTTTCTTTATGTGTCTTCTGTGCTTTTGCTTACCTTTTGTCTCTTAGGACAGTGACTATAATTTGTATGCTACATCTGAAGCATGGCCTTGCCATCCTGTGTTTTATCATTCACAAAGCAAAGGCCATCTGGGTGTGTGCAGAGCCCACTGCATTCTTTTGCAGTATGAAAGCTCTAGTTTAATTATTGAAATAAAAAATTAAATTTGCACCATCTTTTCTATCTGACATCTCAGTTTGGAATTTTAAATGTAAATATTTGTTACCTGAAGCAACAAGGGCAAATAAGTAGCAAAGAAATAATCTCAATCAAAAGTCTTAAAAGAACTGTCCACCAATTTTGTGAAGTCTAATAGCATTAGTGTGTAATACGGGCTTGCCAGCAATGCATAAGAAAATGATGTAATAGTCTCACCATTATATGGTAACATACAAGCTAATACAGTTCTAGGCATGTATAGGGAGTCCCCAAGTTACAAACACCCAACTTGTATATGACTCATAGTTAAGACCAGGGATGAGACAAGAAGTTAGAGGAAGTCTACCCCTAAGAAGGGAAATTCACTCCTGGAAGAGTTATCAACAATTCTTGTTTCCACAATAACCCAAAATTTTCAAAATCCAATTGTTCCAGGGACAGAAAGTGAGGTGAAATAATTTGAACAGTGACACAGATAGCAAAAAAGTTACAGGGGTTTTAACTCTTCCCTGTGCTATCCAAAACTAAAAAAAACCCCACTTAAAATCTACCTGTTCTGACTTACATACAATTTCAATTTAAGAATAAACCTACTAAATCTATCTTGTTTATAACAAGGGGACTGCCTGTATTTGTATATTGCTGAAATAAAGGAAAGCCAATAGTGTCATTCTGTTCTGCTTTAAATCACACCTTACTTGGAATATTATGGCTGGTTCTGGACAAGCTTATAGCCAAGGGGATGGTTTAAGGGTTCAAACCACCCTCAAAAATTTTCAGTTAAAAAAAAAAACAGCCAGGTTTGCTCATGAATTTTAACTGGTTAACCAAATCCCCATTCCAAGTATATAGGAAGCAAAAATCTGAGTCCCTCCAGAACTACAAGCCCTATCTGAACCCAATTTTAATTATTCACCATATCATTTACCTTTCTACCAATTTACATTGCAATAGCAGCAATAGCTAACATAACGGAAGCTCCTAAAATGTGGTAGCCAGCACGCAAAGCCTAAGGTGCAGGATGGTGGGGGGGGGGGGGCATGGAATTTGATCGGGATTACAGGTGAAAACTGAGGAAACTGGGCTGTGTCTACTACTGGTTCATCTAATCCAAGCCCAAAGAAACACTGGAACAGGAGCAAAGCATCTAACATTTCAACCCAAATGATTCAGCAGATTTCCATGGCTAGCCTATTCATTTCATGTACAAGGTGCACTCTATAAGTACCTGTGATTTATACTTTTGCTATGGATTTCATAATTGACAGGCAATTGGAATAATGACTCTTGGGGTTCCTTCCAGATCTGCAATTCTGTGAATCTATTATTCTGAATGGAAAACCAACACCAGTGTCTGGTCTCGCTTATGGATTATAGAAAATGATCACATAGCAGTTTCAATTACAGCCATATTTTTAATCTAGAAAGTAATTTCAAAAATTAATGGGGTAATATTTTCACTCCTCTTCGACATTTTGTTTACCCTTGCAGAATCTTTGATTAATTTCTCTTCCTTCCACATGTTTTTATTATGTATTTGGCATTAAGGTCATGCATATACAGTAGAACTCCGTAAACAGTGAAGAATGCTTTTATTCCTTTTGAGCAAGAGAGGAGATGGGATTTTAAAAATATCAAAATGTGTGCAAAGGCAAAAAAACATTTTAAAATGTATTTATATCTTCAAAACATTAACTTGCTTTTAAATATTATATTGAATTTTAATTTTCAGCTTGATATATAATTCCACTTACAACACCATAGGGTTTTTATGTATTCCAAGTCAGGATTTATTTATTTTTTTGCTTGAAGGAGTATCAAAATTATGAATCATTTCCCTAGGTTCCAGCATATTAAAAGAAACTTTCATTTTGAGGCTCACTCTGTTGATGGCTCCCGCTAGAATTTTTGATGTTTCCTATGGAACATTTCATAGCCACTGGGTTGCTAATTTTGTAGGTCAAGTTGCAGTGTGCTGCATTTTGCTTTTTTGAGAAACAGTTATTAGAGATTAGGAACATAAAACAATCTATAGAAAAATATTGTTTGCACTGAAACATAGAAAGGTATGTACAAGACTTGGAGTATATTGCACTATTATAAAAAGGGTTATACTGTCTTTTTTAAATTGCAGTAAAACTGATAAATATTTGATAATCATTTTGAAATAACACCGGAATAATGTGTAGTGAACCTATTGGACTCCAACAAATGAACTATTTCCAGACAACATCATTGTGTGCTGTTTTAGTCTCTTTTTTTATCTGTGTGATCGTGGAGCAGATGACTTTTAAAACTTTGGTTGATGCAATATGATATGAGCAAGGGGTTACTTGGAAAACCTATAGGCTTTAGGTCATGATTTCTGGGTTTACTCTCCATTATACTCCCTCTACCATCATTGAGGCCAATCCAGACAGTACTTTTATCCCAGGAGCTCCCACAACAAACTGGCGGGTGGCCAAACACCATTTCCTGTAAATGCAGAAGCAATCGCTACAAAGGAAGGAAACCTTGGAATAAAAGGTCCCCTTTTATCCCATTTCAAGCCAAAAAACCTGCATCTTCATGTTTTCCTTCCCTCCCCCTGTGGAGACCGCTCTAGCTGATGTCAGCTTTTAAAAAGCCCAAAGCAGATAATCAGCTGTTTGGGCTGTCAAGCCTATGAATAGCTAATTTCAAGAAAGCACAAACAGAGAGCCATTAGAACTCTCTGCAACTCTTTATTTTTACATTGTATAATATTCAACAGAGAAGTGGGGGGGGGGGGGTGCAAGATTGCAAGAGCAATGTTTGTAATTTGCATCACTTGCTCCAAGATGGGAGGTGATTAATGATGAGGCAGGATGGGAAGGGGGGCTTGGAGTAGACCCCGAGGGTTTGTGTTGAATAAGAGGGGGGGGGGGTTGGAAGAGAGAGGGAGAGAGAGAGGTGTTTACTGCAGTAGATAGGAGGGGGGGAAACAGATGAGAGGAGTGTGTGCACCGCCAATGTTTTAAGCATGGACTTTCCTGAGACAGAAGAGAGGCCAATGAGGACAGCGGGGGAAGAAAGCCTGGGACCAAGAGGTCGGTATGTGGACCTGCTCTCAGGTCCCAGGTTTTTGTTTTTGTTTTGTTTTGGTTTTTTTTGCTTCTGAGGTAAAACCTGTGGTTTAGTGCTGTCTGGAAGCACCCTTGGTGTGAAAAGTGGCTTTCTTGGTGTGTTTCCAATTGCACCTTTGATGTGTTGGAATCCACTACTATAGAAAGATAAACTAGGCCCATCTTTCCTATTCTTTCAGCAACCAAACGCTTTTTAATTTCTGTGAGCCTCGGGTGTTTAAGATCGGTTGTTGCTGAAAGAAAACCTACTTGTTTGTCATTCATTTATCTTCCTTTTTAATAGTTTTAATTGTGCATATTGCTTTTGTGTTGAAGTATATAGGTTTTTATTGATATTTTTTGTCAGCCAAAGGTGGAAACTATGCATGTATGGAAATTATTGGTGTAAAAATACATAAGCATGCTTATTTTCAGTCTCAAAGCTCTCCCCACATATTTCTGGGTCTCTTCAATAAAAAAGATAATAGTAGATAGAGTGAAATTCATACAGTGAGATTCTCCAGTCCTTCATTGCCATGCTAATGTAGCATGCATTTTACACGCAGCATATTGCAAAATGGGACAGGATCTAATTTAAAAAATATGAATGTAGAAGCACACAGGACACAAATGATTTCAATCATCAATGTTTATACAGCAGGAAAAATTCTAATCAGAGTGTGTGGATGTCACCTCTCACAATCTGATTTCTTCAGGATTACAGGAAATAGATGCTGTAAGGCATCTTGTTAAAATTAGCTGAATATTTTAAGGGAATGCCTCTTTTCTGTTATAACCTACATTTTGGATTTAGACGGTTTTTGTGAGACAGCATAACACATCAAATAGATATCCTTTAGGAGCTTTGTGAAATAACAAAAAATTATTTCCCATTTTGTTCTTCAGAAATAATTTTCAAATGTTTCCTAAAGCAATATTCTTTCTCCCAAAGACAAAGCAACTTAATATATGTTGATGCAACTACCATTCCATTTCTCTATAATAAACAAGTTATTAAATGTATGAGTTTTCCTTAAAAAGAACACAACTTAGGAAAAGATAAGGAACTGAGGTAACTATATCAATGCTTTCTTAAACAGAGGATTATAATAGACCAATAGTTAGCATATTTTTCTGAAATGCTGAGAGAACTTAACATATATAACTGTTTTACAGCAACTGAAAAAGATAGGCAAATAATCTTTCTAATAATTTCTGCTACTACTATTCATTCAGATAACTCAAATTTACATACCTGGGAGAATTTCCAGGAACACAGAAATGTATTAACTCATAAATGAATGTATAGCCCTGGGCTCAAGGAAGATTCCAAAAATTAAAATAAATGCTCACATCAGTAAAAACATAAAAATGAAAAGATTATTGAGTTATTGAATAAAAACAAACTAACAGACATTCAAACCATAAAGGCACTTCCTCCATAACCAATTCTAAAACAAATAATTTTAAAGGCCAGCCAGCCTTTCTATGGGCCCTTCCAGACAGGCCCTATATCTCAGGATCTGACACCATGTTTTCTGTTTATCCCAGATTATCTGGAAGTGCAGACTTTTATAATCCAGTTTAAAGCAGAAAACCTGGGATCAGGTCCTGGGATATTGAGCCTGTCTG
Organism: Anolis sagrei; assembly: GCF_037176765.1. Classification (NCBI taxonomy): domain Eukaryota; kingdom Metazoa; phylum Chordata; class Lepidosauria; order Squamata; family Anolidae; genus Anolis; species Anolis sagrei. The sequence goes on along the minus strand of NC_090025.1, from coordinate 129,341,187 downwards.
GAAGGCCCTCAGGGATCCTAGTGGAAGGCCAGCAGGGATGAGGCCATCCTGGTCTCTCTTGGGTGGAAGTTCCACAGGCTGGGAGCAGCCACTGAAAAGGCCCTCTCCTATGTTCTCACCAAGCATGCTTGAGCTGGTGGTAGGACCGTAAGAAGATCTTCCCCAGTAGATCATAGATGCCTCCCAGGTTCATAGACAGAGATAAGGTTCTTCAGATCACTGTGAATTGTGCTCAGAAACGTGTTGGCAGCCAGTGGAGCTGTCACAACAGAGTTTTATGCTCCCAATAGCCAGCCCCAATTAGCAGTCTAGCTGCTGCTCTTTGGACCATCTGAAGAATACATTTTATTGATTAGTCCATTGACCGTATCAAAACATTTGGCAAACACATTTAACACATATAGCATACAACCCACATTACAACAAAAGTTAAAATAAACAGGCTGTTTGTTGGGGAATCTTATCTGTTGGGCTCAAAAAGAACCCTCAATTGGGTGATTCCACCATAAATATAGCAGAGTACCAGAAGCAAACTTCATAACCAGCAGAAACTTACCTGTGGTGAGCTAAAGTAAGCCTTCTCTTCATAAGATGGCACAGTATTGCAGAGTCAGAACTTTAGGTTCAAAGCTATTTATTGTAGTAAAAGAAATGCATTCTAGATAGAAAAGGTCTTGGAGCTAACTAGCTTACAAAGTCTCATCTTCTAAAGAAGATAAAAGAGTAAAAAGTCTAAAAAAAACATACAGCTACATTTTGCCTAAGGAGAGAGGCAAAATGTGCATCCTCATTGAAAGGGGAAAAAAAGCTGAGAGAGAAAATGGCAAATTGCCACATGGCCAAGCCCAGGGCGATAAAAACACCTTTAGAAAGGAAGTTGCCTCACAGACACTGCATTGCTACATCTTCAAAGCCAGAGGAGATAGTGGCAGGGAGGAAGAATAAAGCCAAAGCCCTTTCAGGGAAATCATGGATTGGAAATGGAAGGGGGGGGGGGCTCACTTTAATCCTACCTCTAGTCCAGTTACTCATTGAGGTCTGCAAACCTGATGACACAAGAGACTTGTGCAGTCCAGGGATGAAACCCAACATGGTTAACAATGGGTCAAGATCCTGATCCAGATCAAATATCTTCATCACCCCTACAATTTACACCAATCGACTCTAAGTATGCAGTCTTCAGCTGTGTTTCTATAAATAGAAAAAATCCATTTTGCATGTTATTTTAGCATTCTGTCCGGCCAATAAAAATGTAGTTTAAATATAAGGATCCCAGTGTGTCTTTTGTATAATGTATGGTTGTAGGTTGGTTCCTCTCTTTTCTTGTACAAGTTACAACTAAACAGTACATGCATGATATCTTCAACCTCTGCCACTTTGGACCATCTGAAGTTTTCAAGCAGTTATCAAAGGCAGGTCCCATGTAGAGTGCATTACAGTAGTCCAAAACATGTACTGCAGCCAGATCAGACGTCTCCAGGAATAGGCACAGTTAATGAGAACTATTCTTGTTAGTCTGGAACATTTTGTTGTGGGCATTTTTGTCAATGTAAGCAGTTAATATACCTGTAATTGCATTTAATTTGCTGTCCAAGAGACAATTGTAGAGATGGGAATCAGATTGTGTAAGCATTGAGTAATCACAGTGATGGTGTAATATAGATCTGCAGTTATCCCCATCTGATTACTGGTATTAGAAGGGAAGCTCCTAGTGGTATCAATAGAACCTTTACTTTCAAAAGCAAATGGGAGCTTTGGAGAAATAGCTTCCTTGGCACTGGGACATTCAATAAAAAGGTTACATGTGCAGCAGTCCTAGTTCTGCTCAATATTTTCAAGTTTTATTTTTCATCTCCAACTTAGAACTTCATCAGACCACCCAAAAATGCCAGAGCAACATTCACAGTTCAATTCTTTACATTATTGAATAGAGTTCACACTAGGTCAGTGTTTTCCACTCAAATGACTGAAACAGAACAGCTTCTTTGGTGTCTTGGTGTCAGTTGCCGTACAGAATAGCTTGAATCACTTTTGACTCTGATATATGAACAGTTCCTATAGATAACTTTCACTCCAGGATCCAATGGCAACATTTTCAACACAGGGTTGCAGATAATTCTACAATTGTAGAACTGATGGTTAGTTTTCATGACACATTGGATCTTTGCAGATACCTCTGTCAAATGACTTCATCTGGAGCTTTTCAAATATGAAGATAAAAGCTTGGCTCTTCATGAAATTTCACTTTTCTGAATGATTCTAGGCAGAGAAAATACATATTTTAATGTATTTAGAAAAAGAAATTCAGTTTGCAGATTAATGTGAAATGGGATGGTATAGAATTCTGGGTGTTGCTTCTTTAGAAGTTCAAGCTACACTACTTAGAAACAGAGGCATTTGTCTGTCTCTAAGATTGCAGTCCTATGCACACTTTTCAGGGATTGGCTACTTGAAACTTACTTCTAATTACCAATGCTAAAATTACACTGAATAGAATGATCTTTAATGCAAAAACTGAGCATAAGACTCCTGACAATATATTGTTTATTCACAGATGCACTTAGGGATGTAGAATTTCATTGATTTCATTCACACAAGCAAAAAAGAAAAGAAAAACAAAAACAAATATTGTTTCCCTGCTGGCTAAAACTGCAAAGCTGTAGGGGTGCACATATAAACACATATTAAATATTTTTTCATGCCCTAGCAAAAGTGTTGCAAAATATGGTTTTAGTCACAATGTAGCTATTTTATAAGAAAACTATTTCTCGCAAACACTTTGGGATATAATGCAATTGTTTGTGCAAAAAGAGACATTCGTGCCCAAAATCCCATGAAAAGGTTGTGGTGAATTAATTCTTAACAGAGATGAAAATCCTTGCAGTGACTGACAATGTATTTAACAGAGTTTCATGATAAATCAAGAAATTCTCACTCATCAGGGATGACAGCATTTGTAAATATCCCTTAAGCCTCCTCTTTTAGTCCATCTCTACACACCATCCGCAAAAACTCACTATCCATTTGAAAAGGCTCAACTTGCATTTGGCACCTGTTTTTGAAAAAAACAAACCAAAAAACCCCCAGACACCTTAGCGCATAGAATGAGTCCACAGAGAACCATCTTGCCAAATATTTTAACAACTGATATAAGTCTTAGGGAGTTTCATATTCACCATATGCTGGAAGCATAGTGTTCTGCTATTACTTCACTGTGAGTAAAAAAGCAAATTGCTCTGGACTAAAGCTGTTAAGCAAAAACTCCCAGGTTTCCTAATGCAGTTCAATTGTACCATAAAATCGTAGCCCCCATTTGCTAGTACTTCACACCACATCATAATTCTAGACAGTATGAGAAAATTGCAATTTCTAGCAACTGGCTATGGCCTGATTCACTCCACCAAGCACACAGTACTGTGTAGTACGGATGTGGCTGGTTGCCAAGCCTCTTCAGCACTCCACAGCTCTCCACCTTCAGCTCATAACTCAACATCACAGCATCAGGATATCATAACAGACACCATTGTTTGTCTCTGCATGCAGGATTTTAGTACAGCTGTGATGCCCTATGCTGATGCTGTATTATAATATTGCCCTTCAAAATTCCTTCTCATTTGAAAGAAAGAGAAATGGACATTGACTGATATATTGAGGACATGTGCAGCACACCGACACGCAGTGCTGTGCTAAAATTAAGATTTATCTATATTAGCCAGCCTTTACCATGTCCAGATTACAATATGTACCAGCATATCAAGATTGACTCAGACCATAAGTACACTGATCCAGGATGCATTTATTTATACTCTAAATAAGATACATAAAAAGACATTGTGTTTGTGTGCCTTCAAGTTGATTCCAATGTATGGCAATCCTGAAGCAAACTTATTACAAAATTTGCTCAGAGGAGATTTGTCATTGCCCTCCTCTGAGGCTGGAAAAGTGTGACTTACCTAAAATCACTCAGTGAGTTTCCATGGCTGAGCACAATTCAGATCCTGCTCTCTAGAGCTGCATTCCAAAGCTGAAATGATCAGGTTTGGTTTTCTTAAAACAATGTAATGCTATAAAGATATAAACCACTCTATAACATTATTTTATGGGTCAGTTGATGTGGGTTTTGGTTCTTGCTATCTAGTGTACATATTAGGCATGTGTGATCCATAAAAATGGGTCTAATGTACTGAGAAAACTAGGGGGTGCTGGTGCTTCATTTCTAAAGTGTTTCTAATGTTTTGGAGGTGAAAATTTCAGAACTCTAAGGAGACTAATGCAATTTTGTAATTACTTCGTTAATGGTGATTGCGCTTATCCAATAAGAAAAACATCATTGTCAGTAGGAAAATTTCAGGAGCTCCTATCCCCTTCATTTATAAAGTTATTGGGGTGAAAAATGCTCCTATAGTAGAATACATTTACCATTCTTTGCCGATCAAGATTCATAATGTTTTGCTTATCCACAGATTTTTGGTAAATTTTCAAAATTTTAATAAACAATAAAGCAAAGCAAAGTTTATTGAATAGTCTATTGACCGCATCAATCATTAAAAAACAAAAACAGACACATGCACAGACAACAATCACCATCCCAAGACCCTCACAACAGCGAACCAACACACATTAGGTTAAAAGATGACTAAAAATATTATCATTAAAATGTCAAGATAAAATTTCATACCACAAAAATTAAAAACGAAGGTTAAAATGAAGGTTAAAATAGGTCAGCTATTACACAATCCCAAGCCACTTAGATATCTGCGTCACCCCTACAGTTTACCCCAATTGCCTCCAGATACGCAGTTCTCAGCTGCATTGCTTTATAAAGGAAAATGGCTGTTTGGTGTGTTATCTTAGCATTCTGGCCAGCCATTAAGAATGTAGTTTTGATATGGGGATCCCAGTGAGTCTTCTGTATGATGAATAGTCCGAGGTATTGATTTCTCTCGTTGTACAAAATACAATTAAACAGTACATGTGTAATATCCTCTACCTCTGTCGCCCCACAGATACAGAAACACTCATTATATGGAACTTGGTTAAACCTTCCATGTTTAACCATTGTATCTGTCTGTTCGAATTGGGTTCTAGTGAATACCCTCCTTAGATGTTTGAGCATTTTAGTGACTGCAGCAGCCACCTATCATTTCAGTCCTTCAGCCCTCATTTGGGTCCTGGGAAAAATTGCATTCTGGGAAATATAGTTTATGGCAGGACTTTCTGCATTGCCTGCCACTGTAGTCCTCACTTTCCAAAACTACATTTAAAATTGCAGTGTTCTCAATCATCATTAAGTTTAGTCACACCCACAGCATTTTCCTTATGGTGATGATGGGGCAAAACACAAAGGTAAAAGAATTGGGCTTTAAGCACGTTATGTTCTCTTGACTTCACCAAAATTGTGTGAATTTTAACTGTCACAGTTACTTACAAGGGAATCAAAACTTAGGAATCGAATCAATGAAAAAGTTTAATTTTTTAAATGTTTGGCGCATCCCACGCATACGCATCAGAATACATGTCATATGCTTGAAACATTCAAAGAACATCTGACTTAGGATGATTTCCTATACAAACATACATGTCTAGTACATATTATGAGAGCCAGCATGGTATAGTGACTTGGGCATTGGGCTCTGGCTGTGGAGAACAAAGTAATCTAGAATTTAGATTACACTAAATTAAAATAACATTTTAAACATTATCTATCATGTACATTATTTCCATCATACTTTAAATGTCTTCAGAATACCTGACCTAATTATAGACATGATAATTGGGTTAGCAGTTTTAAACAGGTGGAGATATGTTTATTGGGAGATATGTTATGACAATGTGCCTTGAGCTTGGATCTTGAACTCATGTTAGAGCAAACTCATAGGATCACTTTGGAATTAGTTGGGTAAATATTAATTGGGAAAAAACCTTTCTAATTGACTTATACAATGTGGTTTAGGGTAGATTTGGCCCTATTGGAAAAGCTGCTTAGAGGTAATGTACAAAAGAACGATAGGAATGTCATTGTGACTTCTATGTAGGAATAAAAATAATAAATACAATTCTTTCCACACAAGGCGGGCTGCTTTTTTGTGACCCATGCTTTTATAAAAGCAGATGTGACATGAGATCTGCCAGCTAATAATTTCTTCCTGATTATTCTATTACCCCAGTTGTGGAAACTGCTCTTGGTCAAACCTGTGATTGTTCATCAGTTTATGTGAACACGCAAGAGCAATTCATTTGGGCACAGATGTGTTATTCTGACCCTAAGCTTCTTATGACTTTTTGCAGTAAGTAAAACAGTGACTTTGTATTTGATGGGATAGATTTTTTAAAACTCCAAATGGTTCTGCAAGAAGAACAGATGTGACCTAAGGCATTGAAGTAATGAAGGCAACAAACATTTAGTAACCAAACTTAGTGAAAGTGGCTGAAGTGATGTGGGAAATTTGCTGAAAGCAATAAAAAGTTGTAGCTGACATTGTGACAGTACTCATGGGTCTGTCTTTCAAAGGTTTGTAATTCATATAGGAACAGTTTCATACGCAATGTGTTAAATAAAAGATGCCACTGCTTTATGAGTGGAAGATTTTCTTGTCGGTCATTTTGTTTCTATTTTGATTCAGTACATACTACAATATTGTATATTCTTCTCTTAGCAATTAATACATAATGACTTTACAACTATTTGTAGCCAAACTGTTCAGATGACACCAACATTTTTATAAAATTATTTAACCCTACAAGATATTTTGAAGCAACATACAGTATCCTATTGATATATTCCTATTGATATATGCTGTTCCCTTTTTGTTTGACAAAACATGACTTCCAATCTAGAATTTTTTTCATGATCCAAGTAGGCAAATGTGACTCTAACTTCTTGTCTAATTTTTAGATGGAATTTTGCATCTTACCTCAGACACTAATGGAAAGGAGATGTGATTGAGACATACATACTCTAGTTGTTGAACGATAAACTGACTTCAGAATTAGTTGGAAATGTAACCTTTCTTGTGACTATGGGGGAACAAAAATCATGCTGGAGTTTCTGGTAATGCTGGGGGTGGGGCCTACACTGGAAGTCAAATGATGTCATGTAATGTCTGGCATCGGCCTCATCCTCCAGAGGGGGTGAAAGTGGAGCTGTAAGTGTGCAACAGCTTTCTTAGTTATCACTGGAAATCTAGCCTTCTGGCTCAAGACTGAGTCCTAGGGTAGGCCCAGTCTATCAAACTACTTCTTCAGGAACTTGATCCAGCATAAGATGAATGTCTTTTCCCTAAACTACCTTTCAACTGGCCATAAGCACCTCTGACTTGCTTGGATTAAGGTTTAGCTTTTTCACTCTCTAATCCATTGCCAATGCCAGGCACTAGTTTTCAACCAAAACAGGTTCCTTGGAGTTTGGTGGAAAGGAGAAATACAAATGGCAATGAACCCAAAAGGTTTTCCATAGATGTTGACTGTATGTTATCATACAATCATCTTTGCATAATGTATGTCCATTAGCTCTAATGCAATTGTTTTGTTTGCTATAGTATCATGTTTGCTATAGTATCATAGTATAGAAACGATGAAGAGCCCTGCCCCACATTCAAACTACACCCCTCTGTCAAAGGAAGGATATTGGATAAAATAGCCAATTACAATATTAGATAAAATAATCAGTTAACTTACATTTCAATAATACATATCCAGACAGATATCACAGTTGGCTGCCAATTTTAAATTGGTCCCATTAGAAACCAACCATGAACAAATTATAGCCACTGACTAGACCTATTTTGTAGAGGTCAACTAGTTCTAAATGGAATATATTTTTAAAAAAATCAAATTTGGATATTGTCTGAGAATTTGTTTCCTAAAAGTATATGGGGGAGAAGATTTTCATAGTATAGTAACCTCCACTTTTCATATGAACTCATATTTGATTCATTTCTCAGCCAATTATGTAGCAGTAGAAAACGCAGGCAGAGTTGAGCTTGTAAAATAATGGAGCTTGCCTGAAACGGAAATTCATCATGTGCCTCTGGGACCAGCCTGCTGAAATAGATGATGAGGAGCAGAATGACAGAAAGGCCATGACAGATTTCACACTTTTGTTGAACTCCTACTAACACTGAGATAGCCCAGCTGTAGGACAAATACTAGCTGAGGCCTTGGAGCTTTGGAGCCAAAAGTCATTTAATTTCCTAGCTTCATCTAATGATAATAGCCTCATTTTCAATTTATTTTCTAACTTGAATGCCTGCTAAACACTGCTTTTGATAGTGTGTTGTGCTTTCTCAGCCTCAGATTTTTGTTGGCATTTATGATTTTATGGGCCCCAGAAGTGTGCTAGGGAATATCCTTGGATAGACAAATTGTATGTGGTACCGCCAGAAAGCTTATAATAGCATTTTACCCATTGATTAAATGAAGGGATGATAATGTGCAGAGGGAGTTGGATACTGATAATGCTGCCAATCATTTTAGTTTCCAATCATGGATCATTGTGCCATGTGTAGTAAAACATGCAGGGTGATTTAATGTCTGACAGCTTGCACTTTTAGAATGGAATAATAAACAAAAACCATTACAAGATTATAGACATTTGGTAAAAGATAGATTTTAGAAGATGGCAGTAACATTATTTTTTTAAAAAATTACATGAAACAACAGAAATGTTGTTTATCTTAAATTCATACTTAAAACAGAGTGCTTCCAAATCAAATCTGTGCCTTCACATAATCCTTTCTAGGTTACCATTTTCTGTATTTCCCATATTCCATAATATTACCCAACCCTACTCCAAGATAATTGAATGGGCTTGGAATAGGGTTAAATAACATAGTGGAATTTGAAATTATGGAAAATTGATTCTGTGGAAGTAGAAATTTGATTTATAAGTGGAATACTGACTTTAAACTCAAGTTTCCAATATATCTATATAGAGAGTGCTTTCAAATGGGCCAGAGTGCCTTCCCATTATTACATAGGGCAAAGCAACCAACTTCCACCTATTTAGGAGATAGTATTATTTATTAGGCCTGGGTAACAACGCAAAAATTTGTTTCTAAAATCGATTTGTATTTGGGGGTTTTTTTTGTTTCGATATTTAAAATAATTACAAAATTTTCCCTTAAAAAAGTTCGGTATTTACGAAATTTCGTTAATATTTACAAAACATTTTGTAAAGATGGCGCCCTTTTTTAAAATATTTTTTCAATATTTTTTTAATTTAATTATTAATTTAGTAGAATAGGGAGGAGAAATTATTATTAAGGAGGGAAGGCAGGCACTCACTCTGGCGGGCCCTCAAGCGCTGCCGCCGAGTCGGGCCCGGCTCCTCCGAAGCTAAGGTTTCAGTGCGGAATTGGGAGAAGGGGGTCCCCAAAGGCCATCTAGTCCAGCCCTCTGCTAAGGTTTGAATGCGGAATTGGAGGAAGGGGCTCCCCAAAGGCCATCTAGTCCAGCCCCCTCCTAAGGTTTCAATGCGGAATTGGGAGAAGGGGCTCCCCAAAGGCCATACATTCCAGCCCTCTACTAAAGTTTCAATGTGGAATTGGGAGAAGGGGCTCCCCAAAGGCCATCTAGTCCCGCCCTCTGCTATGGTCTCAATGCGAAATTGGGAGAAGGGCTCCCCAAAGGCCATCTAGCCCAGCCCTCCGCTAAGGTTTCAGTGCAGAATTGGGAGAACGAAGCACACCCACCGCAAAGGTGAGGAAGGAGGGATGGGCCGCCTTCCCGCTGAGGGTCGCTCGCCCTCTCGCTCGCTTGCTCAGCCGGTGCCTTCCCCGCCCTCTCCTCCTCCTCCTCCTCCTCCTCCTCCTCCTCCTCTTTCAGGCTCTGACTGGCTAAGGAGAGGAGAGAGAGGAGAGCTCCCAGCAAGCATCTAGCCATCTTACGTATTTCCGAAATGGACAGAAATACAAAAATATTTGGCGCATGCCGTTTCGATATTTAAAAACACTTCCGGGTTTAAAAATAAGTTTTGTAATCGTTTTGTAATTGCTAAAATTAATGAATATTTAATGAATTACAAAATTAATGAACGAAACCGCCCAGGCCTATTATTTATATATTTAAAAACTAAAATGCAGCCTGGTTCTTGAGATGATATATACAAGCAAGTCATTCACATTTTTCTTCCAGTGCTTTCTTTGTGGTTTGGAGAAGAAAAGTAATTGTTCACAAGCAAAATATAACCAATACATATAATAACATTTAATGTGGTGATACATAGTTTGCCACGTTGAACTTTGGCCACATCATGAGAAGACAGGAAAGCTTAGAGAAGACAATGATGCTGGGGGAAAGGGAAGGAAAAAGGAATAGGGACCGACCAAGGGCAAGATGGATGGATTGGATCCTTGAAGTGACTGGATTGACCTAGAAAGAGCTGGGGATGGTGACAGCCAACAGGGAGTTCTGGCGTGGGCTGGTCCATGAGGTCACGAAGAGTCGGAAACGACTGAACAAATGAACAACAACAACAACAACATAGTTTGCCACCTAACAAATGATTTACTTCTGTTAGATTATGATGGTTTCATCATATTGGAAATCCTTCTTCTCAACTCTTCTGCATCCTAACAATCTGTCCCAGAGGTATCAGGATTTGTGCCATGGTGACCTGCAGCAAGAGAAGGAAGAGAAGAAAGCTTTGGGGTCTGCTGCATTAGATACCTCAGAAGGGTAGTAAATCTTGGGCTTTTCTATTCCTGCTACCATATTTTCTAGTGCTGGTCTTAACTGAACAGGTTGTTAAGACTGGTATTAGTAAAACTAATAGGTATATGTATAAATGCTTTAGCTTGTGAATTCTTTTGTGAAAGGATTGGTAATGTCAAAAAGTAAGAAAAATGAACACAAAGCCCTACTCAGGTAGTAAGCTCCACAAGGGGCAGATCTAGGAGCAAGAAAGGTGCCTTGACACATTAAGACAGCCTTTAAAAATTCTTGACTGCTCCAATATTTTTCATCTTTCAATAAAAGGAAAAATAGTATTTCCCAGTCTCACTGTTCATTTTTGGCAGGGTTCACCCAGAAAACATTATTGCAGAAAAGAAATTGCACAAAAAGTCTTTTTAGCAAATGAATTTGCAAATATATAGTACAAAAAAGGTGCAAAAAAGCCTTGCAAAACCATCAGAGATATTTTGTTCTTGCATTTGAATCCCTAGTCAGGTCATCACAAGAGGTAAATCAAGATGAAAATTGTTGACTATTTCTTATTCATGTATTTTAATAATGAAAGATACTTCTGTGTTCTAGCTATTTAAGTTATTTGTCTGTTCATTATTTAGACACTATTTTCTTTTTTAAAATCTGCACATTCAAGATAAAGCGATTGTTACACAAAGCATCTGGTTTCAAACTTTGCAACCTAAGACCCCACACCTCTATGAGTCAGCTTTCATAAGAAAATATAATGCAGTCTGAATAGCTAGACTGAACCCTCTCACAGGCATCCACATAGACCAACATGGATAGCAAGAGTTTATTTCTCATGGTCTAAGGAGGAATAAAAAGGAAATCAATGTGCAGATTACCATGACAGGAAGCTATAGCTTTTCATTTAATGACTTCACTATAGATTTACTAGGTTTTGACCCAAAATGTACTTTATTGTGTAAATTCCTTGGATGTTGAGCATGAGGAAAGCAAAAATCCCTTAGATGAATTGCATACCCTCTGTTCAGACATTGAACACTTCATCTTTGTCACACCACTGTTAAGAAATGGAAATGGCTATTAATCTTCAGATAATTCATAACATATGAATTTTACACTAAGATATATTTAACTACCGTAAGCCTTATTTATTTTCTGACATACATAACTTTCACAGGTATGAGAATATACATTATCACCTTCACTTAAGACTCCTGAACTTCAGTCTCCTTAACTTCCTACAGATGGTTAAAGTATTGCTTTGCATTACATTATAGAACCATTCAAATCCCTGCATTCAGAGGGAGGGATATATATATATATATATATATATATATATATATATATATCCCTCCCTCTGAATGCAGGGATTTGAATGGTTCTATAATATATATATATATATATACAAAATATACAATATATATATATATATATATACAAAACTGGATTAAGACCTTTAGAAGCGCTAAGCACATTTCCACTGTGCTGGAAAGAGTGAATGGGGCATATAGTCCAAAATATATAGAAACGACAGGTTGTCGAAATATGCCATAAGCTAAAATACATCCACATTCCTTTCCAGATAAATGTAATTAACTGTTTAAAATAAAATACTTTACATTCTACTGTCTTTTAACTCTTTCCTTATATTAACAGCACAAGCCTGCTTATATTCAGAAGAAAATTCCATTGTATCCAAAGCCTCGTTCCTTTATAAATGTGTGTAAACCATTGTATCCAAAGGTTCAATCCTTTGTAAATTAGGGGGTAATTCCCATTACATTCAGCCTTATTTACTTACCTCTAATTATATATAGGTTTGTGCAGCACAAGGTTAATTAGCAGATCATTGAATACAAAAAACTGTGTGCAACTGAAAAAAATAATATTTATGCATTCATTCTTTGCAATAAATGAGAAGGCTTTAACAGAGCAGTTTTGACTGTAAAATTCAGTGGAGAAAAATAGATATCATTGTTTCATTTCAAAAAATATGCTCCGTGCCACCACATAGGAAGTCTTATCTAACTAGTGTTTTCCCATTCTGATACAGGGGAACCTCCACTTAAGAACATCCCAACTTAAGAGTGTTTTGAGTTCAGTCCAGGTTTCACTTTGACATATGAGCAGCACTTTTAGTTAAGAGCTAGCACCAGAGGGAGTGCTAGCATGAGAGTCCAGGGCTTTAGGGCTTCAAGGAAGCAGCCTCCATGCTCTGTGCCTTTGTACCACGTGCTCTTGTCTGCTTCTGGAGATTGCTGTCCGCTTTGAGGAGCTTTGGGTTATTTGATTTTGTGTGGTTCTTTTTCCTGGTATGTTTGGCTTCATGAAGGCAGGGGGAGAGCAAGAGAGGGAGGGAGGCTGGAATGAGTACAGGATGAAGAAAATGATGCTTCTGCATCTTCACTTTGTGCTTTTTTTGCCACAACTTTGTGCTTCTACTATTTTAAAGTTGATTTTTCTTTTTTATTGTACCATGTGAATGTTTAGGGTTTACCTTGTGAGTTGTTGTTACACCAACTAACACACATTTTATTGCCTCAAATGTGCTTCCTTGCCACAACTTTGTGTTTCTAAATTTTAAATTGATCTTTATTTTTTATTTTTCCAAGTGAATGTGCATTTATACATTATTAGTCCTTTATAAAGTACATTTTCTTATTTAAAACATGCAACAAAAATGGGGGGAAGGTCAGGGGGCTGGAATAGATTAATAACATTTCAATGGGAAGTTTGCTTTGAGATAAGAGCTATTTGAGTTAAGAGCTTGGGCATGTAATGAATTCAACACATAAGTCAACTATCACTGTTCTGCACAATACAACTGACCTCACCATCACAAATTTCAAAGAAATTACAGAAAATGCATTCAGTACTTTGTCTAAAGTTGATGATGATGTGATGAATTCTATTACTATTCCATAAAATGAATTACCCTAATTAATACATTATCTTTGTTCAAATAATAAGAAGGTTTTCAAAATCATTTTATAATGCAATCTGATGCATCTATTCAGAATTAAATTCATTGGGACATATTCCCACACAAGTAGCCTTGAAATTGCATGTTGTATATTATCTTTTATCTCTCTTATTACTTGGTTTATATTATGCATAATATAGTCATCTAGGTATTGAACTAAGATTCCAAGCCATAATGTGACCTTCAGCAAGTCACACTTTCTCACTCTCAGGGGAACACGTTGATAAAGAAATCTTTCCAACAAAATCCTGTGATATAGGCCCCATCTATGCTGCTATATAATCCAGTTTTTGAATCCAGATTATCTGATTTGAACTGGATTATATGGCAGTGTAGATTTATAATCCAGTTCAAAGCAGATAATCTGGATTCAAAAATTGGATAATACACAATGTAGATCCAGCCACATTCACCTTAGAATCAACAGAAGTCAGAAATGGCTTGAAGGCACACAGTTACCATTCATTTGCACTTTTATCTTAGTTTTCCTTTAAATCTAAATTCGGGCTGTTACAAAAATGGACCCTCAAATATTTCTTTAACATATGATGTCAGAAAAAGTTATATACCTCCAGTTTAATACATCTTTATATTGTCTTTGCAGGATTTTTATCAGGCCTTTCACTATAAATAGACTCAAGATAGCAGAGTAATGACATTTTTTGAAAGATAAAAAATATGGTATAGATTAAAAATAGAGATTAAAATAGAAGACTAGCATAGCACAACAGCTAAAAGAAACTCAGTCCAAATACAATAAACAATACATTTTTTTAAAAAAAATGTACCAGGTGAACATATCTAGGAAATGAGTTTAATAATGTACATGTTAACTCCCTTGAGTCATCATCCACATCACCTCAATCACAAGGCACAGATACATAAAGAATAATCTATAGCAAATCTCAGTTTATGAACAGAGTGCATGGAAGAGGAGAGTTCTTTAGCCATCCTTTCCCAATGCCCTTCTATTGATGCTCCTTCCCCATTGCTCTAGCTACAAGAGACATGACCAGCTACACAAAAGATACTCAACCGTGGAAATGTTGGCAGAAGGAAAAACAGTTGCATGGTTTTCTTAACTTAATCCAGAAATTGTAACATTATTCAAGTGACCGGGGAAGGAAATGTGCTAAAGCACATCCTATGTTGCAAAAAGTAATGTGAGAAAGTGATGCTCAGTGAGTGCCCTGGTTAAAATTGCTGCAAGTTTTTTGAAAGTTGGAAAATTATGTCTGAGGCATATATATGCTGATAGTATTTGATAGCACTGGAAGCTACAGAAAATGCATCCCAACTGTTCCAATCTGTTTGTCTCTATTGTTCACCATATGCTGGATGTAAAATAGGAATGAAGAGGGAGGGGGGAGTCCAAAACAGTCTTGAAGGAGATGTATAATTTAGAAACATAATTTCATACACACTGTTTCATTCTTCCTCTATCCCCTTAAGATTATAGCACAATAGTAGCTTTACACTTAAATACCAGCTGCTTATCTACTGTGGGGAATTCTTCTCTGCATATGTTCAAAGTCAGTATAATATTTTGAAATTAGCATTACATGAAAATTGATCTGTGGGTGGATTCGAGTGAAACAAGTACAACTCATATCTATCATCTTTAGTGACAATGGGCGGTATCAATTATCCTCATGTTGAGTAGGTACATTTACCTTCAGACAAAGAAAAACAGACATTTTGTACAGCACAAATAATTATCTCTGAGCAGCTAATTATGGGAGGATAAATCTATAATTCAACACCAAATAATGCCCAAGATGCAATACAACATGTGAATGCTGCCATACAAGGGATGGTGAACATGTAGTCCTCCAGACTTTGTTAGTCTGCAACCTTCCACCCTTCCAGCTTCATCATCCCTTATCATTGCTTACTCTGGTTAAGACTGAGCATAGATCCAGTCCAACAATCTGGAGAGCTATTCTTTCCATACCACTTGTGAACTATAACCACACCACTATAAAATTTAATACTGGGGGTCCAGGATTTGAGTTTCCTGTACAACCATTGAAGCCTACTGGGTGATCTTGGGCAAGTCACATTCACCTTCAGAGGCAGTCAAGAGCAATCCATTTTGAACTAAAACATGTGTTTCTGCATCAAATAATTTATTGAAGTAGTTCTGGATTTTTGTATACCAGAAAAAAATTACACACACATATTTTTATTTCACTGATTCTATTAGTTGATCAATTTGATTTATAGTCTTCCTTTCTCTCGACATGGGAAGGGGGGTGCATTCATTCAAAATGTTCTTGCCTGCAAAGCTGAAATAGTAAGATATTCATCTATTTTGCAAAAGGATGGAAAAAAACAATGACGAGGAAAATCCTTAAAAGTTTTATTGAAGAAAAGACTAATTCACTGAGTCTATATCCGCAGAATCATGGCACTTTGACACCACATCAATTGCGATCACTCAATGCTATGAAATTCTGAGATTTGTGAAATATTTACCTTCTTTATCAGAAATCTCTGGTGCCGAATCAAGCTACAGATCCCATAACTTTGTAACATTCAGGCATGACAGTTAATGTGGCACCAACTGCTATAACTGAGCAGTGTGGATAAAGCCTGACACTGGAATACCAACAAGGGAGGCTGGAGAACTGAGATGGAATGCAGAGAAATGGAACAGAATGTTAAAACCATGCTGCAATATTTTGTTGTACTTGCTTTCATGAATCTTTTATATTTGTTTGTTTGTTTTTATTGTTTCTCAGTTTGCCAGTTAAGAATCTCTCTGGAATTGAAGAGTGGGACTAATAAATTACCAAACAAGTCCTATTTTATGTCTGAAGGCAAAAAAAAAAAAAAGAACAAATAATAATAATGTCACTTTTGGGAGCTTTACAATAAAATACTAGTTCCCAATGTGCTATGTTGGTTAATATAATATAAATATGTATAACCAATGAAGTGATTTAAAATTTCCTAATGAACGTTTTTCTCAAATAAAATTTTCCATTGCTTTTACTTTTACACTAACAAGTTTGGTAAAGTGGATATTAATTTCTGAGAGTTAGATAGTTTCACTGTTTTATTCAATAAAGGTTATAACCACTATACATGTTATTACTGGCTCAATTTCAACCAAAATCCAAGAGTTGACATTTTTCATTCTTCAATGATTAGAGACAAACTAAACCTTCTCACTTCAAGAAAATCCAAAGTAATTCGGTTTATGATTTTAAGGTAGCAATGTATTTTAGCTGTACACTTTTTTATAAAAGTGGTAGCCTTTCAGCAGCTGGCAATATCAGTTTGTGACAAATTAAAGCAAACTAAGTTGAATACAATCTACATGTTTTGGGAATTGTGAATAATGTGTGCCAGGTCATTTACTTTCAATTTCCCTTAAATGCACAGGAAAACTGATGTTAGCTAGCTAGCTACATTTGTACATAACAACAAAGCAAGTGTCTTATCTTAGTGTAGATCTCCACTGACCCATAATGCAGGGCCAATCTGGTGTGCTAAACACTGGATTGGTATGGTCCTCACAGGGATTCCCCAGCTACTACAAAGGCAGAAGGGAGTCCCAACCTTAACTGTCTCCCACCTCTATGTTGCAGTGTGTTTCTCCACAACACTGGTCCTACCTGTTTGCCATGGTGTGCAAACATCACACGTGGTGGAGAGTGGAGGGGGGCATCAAGGATGGTGACAAGTCACCAAAGGAGAGTGGAAGGGACAGCGGAACAAACTCCTTTCCCTCTTCCCTGCCCAGTGCAACCCATCACCCTTTTCAATGCCACAGCACATGACAGCAGATAGGTAGGACCTATGCTACAGCTTTTTTTATCATGTCAGAAGTGCATTGAGAAAATACTGCAAGTTGCTTCTGGTGTGAGAGAATCGGCCTTCTATGGAGACATTGCCCAGGGGACGCCTGGCTGTGTTACCTCCTGTCAAGGCTTTTCTCATGTCCCCGCATGGAAACTGGGGCTGACAGATGGGAGCTCACTCCATCTCACCGATTTGAAACACTGACTTTTGGGTCAGCAGTTCAGCCAGCACAAGAGTTTAACTCATTTTGCTGCAGAGGCTCCATGATATGGTTGGAAACCAGTGCAACACAGGAGAAAAGGGGGATGCCATCCCATTTCCCTGAGCCACCAGAGTCTGGGAAATGCAAGATAGCATGGGGAATATTTTCAGCCAGTTCCATTTCAGAACAGGTCATAGAGCCGCCGCAAACTACAGGAAAGCGGAAGCGAGCTTGCGCTTGCGCTCGCTCCGAAGTCCCGCCTCCCCCCCCCCCCGAGCCTGCTCTCTCTCTTGCTAGCGTGCCTGTTTTCCCTTGCTAGGCCAGCGATGCGAGCATACTCTCGCTGTTGAATTCTGTCAACAGCGAGAGTACGCTCGTATCGCTGGCCTAGCAAGGGAAAACGGGCACGCTAGTAAGAGAGAGAGCAGCCTCGGGGGGGGAGGCGGGGCTTCGGAGTGAGCACAAGCTCAAACTCGCTCCCGCTTTCCTGTAGTTTGTGGCGGCTCATAAGTGTAGGGAAAGTCTTTTCTCTGACTCTGGGTAATGTAGAACAAAGCTGCATTATGGTGGCCTAGTCACACATTACCCCAGATCAGCCCTATGGAGCATTTGACTGCCATGGGACTGATCCACATTTATTCCGACCTCATCAGTCAGTGTAGATGGGATCTTGGTAGACCACAGTGCTGTTTATTTCTACTTCCGTTCTGGTCTTTGAGAAATAAGATAAATCAGACTGTTTCTCTGTGAATAAGGTAATTTATTGCTAGCACTGAAGATTACTTTTCACACTCAGAATTTCTGGTTTGTTTGAGCAAAAATGAAGCATAATTCTGGGTATGTACTTTGCTATTTGTTCCTGGGTTTCTTTCCAGTTCATGTGACAGAAGGAACAAAAGGGAAGTATAAAAGCATTTTACGTGAGCATGGCGCTTCTTTGTATCATTGTTTAAAAAATTCTGGTTTAAAGATATGTACAAATGTATCTACTTTTCAGGTAAACTGTTTCAGCCCTAATATTTTTATTTTTATTAGTATTAGTATTAGTATTATTAGTATTAGTATTAATATTAATATTAAGTGTCCTTTTAAACAAAATAAGTGGCAAAAGAAAGTGACATGTTTTTACATCCCTAGGATCTACATTATGTTAAATATGACTGGAGCTGGATGTACACACTCGTATAATGCACTTTGAAACTCATATAATGTAGGCCCTTATAATATGGTTTGAGTACATCCAAATTGCATTATATGGTAGTGTAGCTCCTGGCTTACTTTCAGTTCAGTTGAGTACATGACTAAAGCTTTCACTTTCACCCTTATGCACACTTCCTTGGTAATAAATGTCTGCAAACACAATTGTGCTTACTTCTGAGTAGACATTAATTAGATTGCACTATTAGTTATTGATTACTCAGGCTCTGTTCCATGTACATTACAGTTATTTATATAGTCCGAATAGTGGATGTTTATGTACTGAGTGCTTTATTTACTTCTTTTTAACAGGATGCCAAATAGTGTTCTAAGCAGTCATTACTCTTGGTCTTCATTTTATTGTTTATTTGGGGTACCTAAATATTCTGATAGCTTTGGTTTACTGTTAGTAAGTAATTTCAAATATTCTCTCATTCACTTGTTTTCTTATTCCTTTCAAGAACACTGCAGCCAATTTGTCATGAATATCTGTTGAAAACAAGGGACTTCAGATCAGGGATAAGGTGGATTGAATGTAATATATGCAATTATTTCTGAGAGGGGTCGGATTCTCAAAGTGAAACACAACTAGACCCTTCCAAATGTTTTATTCACCTGTGTGAGGCATTACTTGATGTTCCAGTCATTGAGTGATAGACATGCATACATGAATGCTCTCTGAATCTGTACTGGAATTTAATCAGGAAAATGTCAGGTTTTGATCCATTCTGACAGTGCAGCAAATGTTATGCAAACCAGGATATTGCACTGCCTCAGCTAGTAACATAATCAATGTAGCAGGGCCAAGGGCAAAGACAGTAATAGCAAAAAGGGGGCTGGAAGGAGTGGGCAATAAATGGCACTCTAATAGCAACAAGAGAAAGAGGGCTAAAGGCTCCACATCACTTCATTCTAAAATGCCCGGTTTCAGACAAGGTGCCAGAGTTCTTGGCTCTGTGAGCCCTTTCCACAGAACCCAGACATTCAAGAAATAGAGGACACATTTACATGTACCCTAAGTCTGGAGTTGCCACAGTGATAGGAGGGCAACATGGGCCTGATTCATTACCTTTTTCCTGTACCTCCAAGCATAGGGAAAAGGAAATGGTCCATGCAGACAGAAAAGTGATTGAAATTATAGCTGGTCCTGATGTCCACACTCACCCTGAAGTTCAGGGCTACTCCTGAGTTTCATTGAAACTCCAATGCATCCCCTGACTTTGTGCAACTTGGAGTAAAATCTGGTCATCTTTTTTTATCCCCATGTTACAGACAGGGAGTCCCTAGATGTCATTTGGACATCCAGGTTCAACTTCTGGCCTATTCAGTGTTTAGGGCCAATATAAGCAAGCTTAGAGATAGAAGCCTCTTCCATCCATTACCCTTTCCTTTTTTGAATGCACAGAAACGTCAAATACCTGCATAATAAACCATTATGCAACTCATAATTCCCCCTATGGAATCCCAGCTATTATGAGGCTGATATAATAACTGAACTCAGACACCAATAGCCTAAATTTAATTTGACAGTTATATTACCAAAGAGATTTCCTGACTTTCTTCCCCACTTTACATTCTCCAGTGCTGAACATGGGATTTCCAGCTTCTTCTTTTGCTAGATTCTGCAAGATGAGGTCCAGTGTTGGTCACAGCCCAGCAAGTCCTTAAACTTGGAAAAATCTTTGGAGAATGACACAACACTGCTTGAAAATACTAACATTCTTTACCCTGGATGAAGTATAAATTAAATATAACATGGTTTTATTTAAAGCAATAAAAAATTCCTGCTGACAAAATAGAGCTAAGATTTCCCCTAAAAGTGATTCTGCAAGAATGCACTTTGAAATAAGTTTACTCCAGTCACTGTAGTGAATCTGAATCTTTTCTGTAATATTACATGAAATAGACCATAGACATTTTGAAAAGGATTTTTGACTCAAGTATCTGTTTCTGCTTTGTCTAGTAGAGTTAATGTTTCCAAGGAGAAATTTCCACCCCAGAAAGAAAACAATCAACTAATTTTATGTACTATTTTTAGCAAGATCAAAACTTGAATGAAAACTTAGTTTTAAATAACTTCAGAGAAGATGAACATGAAGATCTCTAGAAACCAAAACTAAATTCTCATACAAAATGCACATGGACTTAACATTTTATGTCTTCTGTGATTTGCCTTCTGGCTTAATTTTTATTGGCTTCACATCCTTGTAAAAGTTGCCAAAAAGGTAATTAAGAAGAGATATTAATAATACAAACATGAGAATCTTCCTCCTTTTTCTTTTAGATTTTTTCAAACACAAGAAAAGAGTTTGATATTACAGAATTATAAACTTGCTCACACCCAAACTTATAGGAAATTAGTGGGGGGGGGGGGGGGTTAAAAAAAGAGAGAATTATTTTTCTGATATTTTGCACTGTTTAACATTCTACAAGTTTTCCTTTCTATTAATTATCTTCATAACTTTAAAGTCTTTTGATCCCATACTTTTATTTAAAATGTGACACTTTTCTATATATAGGTATAATAAAAAATAACTGTTTTACATAAAATCTGGACATTATAATTTATATTCATAGAAACACATTTTCTATATTAAAATGGCTACAAATATTAATACCATGTATTTCACCATAGTTGCAAAGACAACCAGGATCAGCTTGGGTGTGATCCTGGACTCATCACTGAGCCTGGAACCTCAGGTCTCGGCGGTGACCAGGGGAGAATTTGCACAGTTAAAACTTGTGCGCCAGCTGCGCCCGTACCTTGAGAATTCTGACTTGGCCATGGTAGTCCATGCTCTGGTTACATCCTGTATAGACTACTGCAACACTCTCTACATGGGGTTGCCTTTGAAGACAGTCTGGAAGCTTCAACTAGTCCCAACGAACAGCAGCCAGGTTGTTAACAGGAGCGGCACTCAGGGAGCATACAACCCCCTTGTTGTGCCAGCTCCACTGGCTGCCAGTTTGCTACCGTGCCCAATTCAAAGTGCTGGCTTTGGCCTATAAAGCCCTAAACTGTTCTGGCCCAACTTACCTGTCCGAACGTATCTCCCCTTACGAACCACTGAGGACTTTAAGATCATCTGGGGAGTCCCTGCTCTTGGTCCCGCCTTCGTCACAAGCATGTTTGGCGGGGACGAGACACAGGGCCTTCTCAGTGGTGGCCCCTCGGCTATAGAACGCCCTCCCTAGGGAGATCAGATCTGCTCCCTCCCTCTTGATGTTTCGGAGACAAGTTAAAATGTGGCTATTCAAGCAAGCGTTTACAAATACAGAGTAGCTAAAATAGGAAATTGAATGACCTGACAATGGAACTGGACAATGCTTGAGAATAATGAGATGCTCATGATGTTGTTTTTACCGCTTTTGTGATGTCTTATACTGTTTCATGTTTTTTTATCTATATTATGTTTTATGTATACTGATTTGTTGGAAACTGCCTTGAGTCACCAATTGGCTGAGAAAGGCGGTATACAAATACAATAAATAAATAAATAAATAAATAACCAGGTGAGCTGTGTGCCTTCTGTCTATTGTCCAGCTAACAGGCAACTTCAAAGGCCCCTGGCTCTCTTTTTGTATGGTTCTTTATCTTTAAACCACACATGAACTGTTTACAGCTCTTCATGTAAAGGACTATCCACTAATAAGTTTTTTTGATCTATGACATGCTGTAAAGGAGCCATGCCCGTCTTAGCTACATAGGAAAGATTTTGCAATGATTCTTAGGGCTTTTCTAGACAGACCTGTGTTCTTCTTGTGTCATCTTAACCATTTTTCTTCTGGGATTCAGATAACAATCTATTATACACCGGTCTGAGTGCAGGATGTGTGCCACTTCTACCAATCCTTTTTGTTTCATTTTTGAAACCTGAAAAAAAGTTGCAAGGCATATATAGTTCATAAAGTAGTTCATAAAGTAGGCTCATTGGGGATGTGGACTGGAATGTTTGCTGTGGTTTTGTCTTGTTCTTTTGGTTCTCTTGACTTTCAAAAATATTTTCAGTAGTACATCCTGTTTGGAACCATTCTCCTGCTTAACAAGAATACTATACTCTGTGTTGTATTAATATTAAGATGATGAACTGAATTTCTCTTACCAATCAATGCTGTAATCATCACTGCTTTACTTGCTTAGTGTGTTTGTCCCAGCTGTGAATACAAGTATAATGGCATTATCTCTTGATTCACCCATAGTTGTTGTTGTCGTCATTGTTGTTGTTGTTGTTATTATTTAGCTTCTCTCTAGTATTAGGTCACATTAGCTCCAAATCACATTAGCATCATATTTCCTTTGTGCTGTGAGACACTCTACACAAAAGAGTATTTTCTGATTCTGTACAAAATTCACATATTGTTGTTTTTTACTTTTTATTTCATAATTGTTTTAGAACTGACCAGAAAAAATCCAGCCCCTTTCTCAGAGATATCTGACAAACTGTGTGTAAGAAGCTATCTTTATGCTTATTTATTCCCATAAGAAACCAAATCCTCTCTTAGCAATGCAGCTTGCAGCATGGCCTTGGGCAATTCAAAATTTAATGTCACAGAATTGTCTGGAGACAAAAGGCCATTCTGACTTTCTCAATGCAATAGCAGGATATAGTGGTAAGAATAATAAATACATTGTTTTGGGCATTCCTTTCAAACATTAGAGCCAAAAGCATGTAGATATATCTCTCTGTCCAAGACCTGTGGAATTAGGTCTTGCTTTTCCTTTGCCCTATCCACCCAGAACATGATTTTAGGATTCAAGGGGAGACATAGAGGAGAGATGGGAGAATTGGGATCCGGCAGAAGAATGCATGTTTTTATTCTGCAAAGTGCCATGCTCAATAATGCCATCAAAGACATTCTGGTATTTTGCAGAATAAAATACATGCTATGTGGTATTTAACATCTAAACTGAGATAATGGGTGTGGATGTTTCTAAATGGTGATTACTCTCTCAACCTTGCACCCCTTTGTCATCTACTTACCAATAATAAATCCGGTTTTTCTTGTACAGTCAAAATAATATCATCTGCAGACAAGGGAAGTGAAAATCCAAAGACATGCAAAAGTACATTTTTTAGAAAAACATCTGATTTTGTCACATATATGCAGATGAAATGCAGATGGAAGAAGACAACAGAATAGGAAGGACAAGAGACCTCTTCCAGAAAATTAGAAACATTGGAGGTAAATTTCAGGCAAAAATTGGTATGATAAGAAACAAAGATGGCAGGGACCTAACAGAAGCTGAAGAGATCAAGAGAAGGTGGCGAGATTATACAGAAGATCTGTATAGGAAGGATAACAATATCGAGGATAGCTTTGATGGTGTGGTGAATGAATTAGAACCGGACATCCTGAGGAGTGAGGTTGAATGGGCCTTAAGAAGCATTACTAACAATAAGGCAGCAGGAGACGACGGGATCCCAGCTGAACTGTTTAAAATCTTAAAAGATGATGCTGTCAAGGTGATGCATGCCATATGCCAGCAAATATGGAAAACACAAGAATGGCCATCAGACTGGAAAAAATCAACTTATATCCCCATACCAAAAAAGGGAAATGCGAAAGACTGCTCCAACTTCCGTACAGTGGCCCTTATTTCTCATGCCAGTAAGGTAATGCTCAAGATCCTGCAAGGAAGACTCCAGCAATACATGGAGCGAGAGTTGCCAGATGTTCAAGCTGGGTTTAGAAAAGGCAGAGGAACGAGAGACCAGATTGCCAATATCTGCTGGATAATGGAGAAAGGCAGGGAGTTTCAGAAAAACATCTACTTCTGCTTCATTGACTATTCTAAAACCTTTGATTGTGTGGATCATAATAAATTGTGGCAAGTTCTTGGTGGGATGGGCATACCAAGCCACCTTGTCTCTCTCCTGAGGAATCTGTACAAGGACCAAGTCGCAACAGTAAGGACTGACCACGGAACAACAGACTGGTTCAAGATTGGGAAAGGCGTACGGCAAGGCTGCATACTCTCACCCAACCTTTTTAACTTGTATGCAGAACACATCATGCGATGTGCGGGGCTTGATGAATGCAAAGCTGGGGTGAAAATTGCTGGAAGAAACATTAACAACCTCAGATATGCAAATGACACCACTCTGATGGCCGAAAGCGAGGAGGAGCTGAGGAGCCTTCTAATCAAGGTGAAAGAAGAAAGCGCAAAAGCCGGGTTGCAGCTGAACGTCAAAAAAAACCAAGATTATGGCAACAAGAATGATTGACAACTGGAAAATAGAGGGAGAAAATGTGGAGGCCGTGACAGACTTTGTATTTCTAGGTGCAAAGATTACTGCAGATGCAGACTGTGGCCAGGAAATCAGAAGACGCTTACTTCTTGGGAGGAGAGCAATGTCCAGTCTCGATAAAATAGTAAAGAGTAGAGACATCAGACTGGCAACAAAGATCCGCCTAGTCCAAGCCATGGTATTCCCTGTAGTAACCTACGGATGTGAGAGCTGGGCCATAGGGAAGGCTGAGCGAAGGAAGATCGATGCTTTTGAGCTGTGGTGCTGGAGGAAAGTGCTGAGAGTGCCTTGGACTGCGAGAAGATCCAACCAGTCCATCCTCCAGGAAATAAAGCCCGGCTGCTCACTGGAAGGAAGGATACTAGAGACAAAGTTGAAGTACTTCGGCCACATCATGAGGAGACAGCAAAGCCTAGAGAAGAAAATTATGCTGGGGAAAGTGGAAGGCAAAAGGAAGAGGGGCCGACCTAGGGCAAGATGGATGGATGGCATCCTTGAAGTGACTGGACTGACCTTGAAGGAGCTGGGGGTGGTGACGGCCGACAGGGAGCTCTGGCGTGGGCTGGTCCACGAGGTCACGAAGAGTCGGAGACGACTGAACGAATGAACAACAACATGCAGATGAAATATTGAGTGACTATTATGGGGTGGGGCAAGAGAAGAGGAAGCAGGAAGGAAATTACATAATATACTACTAAGAGTCTGAAATTGCCACTGACTAACTTCTCTCACATGAAAATAAAAATTTCAAAAGGTTTCTTCTTGCTCAGTGAAATTTCAAGTCTTGGCTGTGACTTTTAAACCTCATGCAGCTCAAATGCAGGCTTTGTCTTACCATATGAGACTGCTGAAGCTGTGAAATCTTTATGTGAATCTCTTTTCTTGGTTGTACCATTTCCCCAGACATGACTGGTGGGAACTGGCGCCAAGACCTTCTCAGTAGCAGCTTCTAGGTCTTTTAATGTCTTCTCCAGGGAAGCCAAAGGCTTCTCTACATGAACACAAAAAGCCAGACTCACCTTCAATCCACTGCTGCCTGTCTTCATTATACATGGCAACTTCCGCAGAGGATCCCAGGATTTATGTCCTTAATTCGACTTTGTTGTACTGTAGGTAATGTCAGGAGATACTCTGGAGTTTAACAGAAAACTCCAGAGTATGCTGGGGCTTCTTTTTCTGTATGATCCACTGTTCAGATTCTATCACTTTTCCCTGCACCAATCAGACCAGGGGAAGGGGATGGCTCATCCCTGTGCCACAGCTGCCACTCCTTGCTGGCCATGGGGGTCCTTTTGAGTTCTTGGCCATCATGGTCACATCTGGTAAAGTCAGAAGAGGATGCCTATGGAGCTGGAAAGGAGGAGGTCACTCATGAAAAAAGAAAACCATGGAAGAAAGCATAGATGTATAGGAAAACACCTGAATATCTTGTTGCAGATTCCATGTACATAGTATAATTCATAATCAGATCAGTCACATTCAGTTATAGCTCTATTTGCACTGAGCTAGAAACAAATTTGTGTTCACTTCAGTTCAAAACCCATACTTTGCTTCTGTACAAGATGAGAACTAAGGGGTCAAGTAAGCCCAAAGCTCAATGGAGAATGTGGGTTTAGAAGAGGGAAGTCTATATTTGTAGAGTGCTTTTCAGTTAAACCTTTTCACTTGTTCAACTTTTTTCAAGAACATAAATCAATGTTTCATTCTGTAGATGTCATCTTATTTGCTGGGAATGATTTCTGTGATTCTGATGTATTTTTTTCCAATAGAAAAAAGCTTTCTAAAATGTAAACATCAAATTGTTTACTTTGTCTTCAGGTTCCCATGTTACCATTGCCATTAATATGATTTATTGTACTATTGAAACAGAATGGTGGGTGACTTTTGGAGGGAGTCACAGGAAACATAAGGGAAATGAAGGAAAGCATGGATTAGAGTGACAGCCAATATGGTATAGTGATTTGAGCATTGAACTATACCTTTGTAGACCAGGATTCAATATTCAGCTTAGTTGTGGAATCTTAGTGGGTGGCCTTGTGTGAAACACGTACTCTCAACTCCAGAAACCCCACAATAGGTTTGCCTTTGAGTTGCCATAAATCAGAAATTACTAGAAGGCACACAGACCAAGAAAATGGGTTAGGGTTACCAAATTGTATCTCAGGTGGGACTCCTGTAACTTTAGTCTATAACAGATCTTGAAGCAAGATGAGCTACCATAAAGGTTTCTAAAATGGGTTAAAAGTACCTGTCTTCTCACACCTTCCAAACTCAAACTAAATTGCAAATATCCCCTTCAACATGGCTATTGCCTTTGTAGTGGGAACAAGGAAAAGACATGGTGGTATACCCAATTCTGTTCTTGTCACTAGATATACAGGGGTGATGATGATGGGAGGAGATAGCTGTGGTTGAACATTGTGGGGAGGAGACTTAAGTCAAATACCTTCATTCCACTTGAGCCAGTTTTACACTTGAGCCACTTTTTGATGATGAGACAACAGTGAATGGGTATTGTAGTAACTGTTTATTAATTGTGTAATGTGTTAGGTTGTTAACTGTTTTTATACTGTAGCACTGAATTTTTGCTGTTCGTATTTGTTGAGAACCGCTGTGAGTCGCTTTCGGGCTGAGAACAGCGGTATATAAGTAAGGTAAATAAATAAATAATGATAAATACAGTATCTCATCTAGCCTCAAGATCTATTTAGGATTAATGATACAAGAGCATTGTCCCAGATCTAAACTCACAATCTCAAGAATAGATGAAGGACAGCCTATTAATCTTTTGCCTTATTCTAAGAGGTTTATGATGGTTTAGTTAGTTCTTCAACTTTTGCATACTGCCAACAACTTTTTTGTGATATACTGAGAGATGACAACTAGATAAAGTTTCCCTGCAAAATTTATGGCCCAGCAATGTCTATAGACTGACAACTCATGGCATTAAAATGTTGCTGAAATGAAGCTCTATTGCTCCTTCACATTGGTTATGCTAGTTAGGTTGGAGTGTTGTAGTTCAACATTCAAGGAGATATTCAATTCCCATCCTGTCATATAAGTGCTGCATTTTATTTGAATTAACTTATTTGTTCTGTTGTAGTTTTGTGTAGTTTGTAGGGCTGTGCACAGATCAGTTATTCAAAATGGGCTCTGGCTGTTTTGGCTCTTTTGGTCAGCCATAATGGCATGGCTGCCAGCATCATTTTTTTCCAGCCAGAACGGACCACTTGGATGCCTAAAATGGCTGCTTTCCATTACTTTCAGCTACATATGGAGCATGAAGAGGCAGCTATGTGCCCACAGGGGTTTTCCTATGAGGCTGTGAGCCCTGCTGCCAGCCTGAGCCAATCAGAAAAAGAATGTCGTTGACATGCTAGCTAGCTCCATGTTCAATGTTTTTGCTGCTCTTTGAATTGTTTTGCTTGCTTTTTGGATCTTCCCAAAGTGAAAATGGATCTTTCAGCTGCCAGATCAAAAAACGGAATTTTGCCCACCCAATTTTGGGAGTCTCCCAAAAAATGGTTTGGTTTTTTTGGGGGTGGGGGGGCACTGAAATGCAGGCACTGAAAATTACACTGGGTTTAGCCAAATTGCACACTCCTTGTAGTTTGTGTTTGCTCATTTGGAAATCAGGCATCTCATTCTGCTTCTTATGTAGATAAGATCTGTCCAACCCTCTTAGCATGCTTCAGTACACCACAGGCAGTATCAACAATCATCAATATGTAACTCTTCTGTATTTCTGTTTTATTTTGAGATTAGAATAAAAGGGCTTAAATAATGGTGTAATTTTTCTCTTCAATGAATTTGACTCATTTTGAGTCTTTATTTTATTTATCTTCATATTTTGCATTTATTACCCACATGCATGGAAACTGTATGACCTTGTCAAAGATCAAGAGATGTGTCTGGAAGAATTATAATTTCTTGCTATGAGATTTATGTGATTACTAGCCAGGAGAGTACTTGTTTCACAATGACTGATGAGAGCCCAAGCAGTATTGACTGATCATTTAGAAATATTTATATGGCAGACCCTTAAGGTGGCAGCAGACTTGTAGAGGACATTAAAGACATATATAATTGAACTGCAAAGATAGGGGTAGAAGAACAAGGTCATGCACAATCTCATTTCTTGAGTGCTCTTTTTCCTCTACATTTTTCATAGGAAATGGAAAGTGTGTGAACACTCCCATTGTCCTCCATAGAGGGAAGTACTACTTATAACTTCACTTCACCCGAAGACAGTAAGTCCTTAAGTCAATATTCACACTTTTTCAGTTCATTAGGGTCTTTATTCATGGTTTTGTAAAGAGAAAAAGCAGCAGCCAGCCTCTCATGGTAAATATCCACTGGATTCATTCCTCATGATGCAAAGACTTTCAACACAAAGTTATTTGAGTCTGACTTTTTCAAACACGTTTTATAGGATTGCTACTAATCTCAGAATGTCTCTTTAGCTCTCAGGCTCAGAAGTCACAATAATAATTATTTCTTCATATGGAATATATTTGAACAAGTTTTTTTTAAAAAAAATGAAAACTGCTATAAATATTTGTAGTGTTAAAGAGTGTAATTCTAAAATGTAAACACAAAACTACTAGGTCATTTTTGGAGAGGAAACTACTTGTATTGGGTTTTTTTTGTTACAATGTATATCAAAACTCACTGTGCTTGTCCTTCATGTTACATTTGATGGAAGTTAATTGTTCATTGTTTTTAATTACATACCAAGGCCTTTGTCCTGGAAATAATCCAAAGAGTAGATCATCTTGGTGTGTAATTAACTGAAACATTTTCTGGGCATCATGCCATCCTCAATCAGGTGACACAATTGTCATTAAAATTAGGAAAATATTAGCATGCACATTCGAATTTAGAATTAAGGGAAATAAGTGTTTCAGAACTCTCTACAAAATGCTACAAATGTTAATTTCTCATTCTTACAATTTTGGGTAGCTTTAAAATATGCCTATCATTCCCCGAGTAGCTATGTATCATTGTTTTCCTTCCTTTATGATGGAGAACAGCAGGTCATGAATATTTGTGAATCTCTGTGGCAGGTGTTTAGGTGTGTTCAAACTTCTAGCAACAGCTTTGAAAACAGCTATTTGGAAAGACTTGACCTTTCATATTGGTAATAGCCCTGTGTTGTATGCAAGAGATCCAGATCCTATTGCACTCTGGTATTGTAGTATGTTATTCCTTCTCATATAATGAAACTTTGGTGAGAACAGAGATTGTGGGGGCAACCCTGGTGGACACAGTCAGTTGTGAAGAAAAAATAATTCTGTTCAGCCCATTCACACAGATGAGAAAATGAGTAGCAATATAGAATGTTTGGAATTTACTTCATCAAAGTATCTCTTTGTGAGCAGAAAGGATCAGGAATAAAAAGCTACTGAAGGTCAAACTGCATGTTTAGCATGTTTTTAGAAGGGGTGTTAATTGAAGTCCTAAAGACTGAAATTTGTTACAGCAGATGATTTTGCTCAGAAATGTGGGAATATTTTGGGTGCTTTGTTTTGGGATTGATCTTTGGAAACTAAATATTAGCTTAATTTTCCAGTCTAATTGCTTAAGTAAATCTCAATGTGGGATGGAAAACATGTTAATCATAGGAAATAGACAGTCCCTTCACCATATAGTTTTAACTCTCAATTCTGGTTTAATTACATTCATAATAGCAGGAACAACTTTTTTAAAAAATCTAGGAGATTTTTCACATTTGTGAAGATTTTGCAAACTGATAATGTTTTGGAAATAAGAAATATCTTGTTTCAACATATTTAGCTTTCCTTTGATGTGGAAAAAGTAAACATTAAAGAGAGAACGATTAAGATAACTAAATGAAAATATAGTCCTGTGTTACCTTAACGGCTACAGAAAGCTCCAGTTGCAGATGTTAGCCCACCAGCCTGTGGAAGGCAATAGAAATAGTAATAACAAAGGAGGTGAGCTAACTAGTGTATTCCAGTTATCTCCCTAACATAAGGGATAGTTTAATAGGGTTTTCTTCCTTCCTAGATTAGATAGATGTTAATCCTCCTCTGAAAGGGATATCTATGATTCTTATCACCTTATCAAACTCATCTATCTCAGATTATCTTAGAGAAAGCTCTTCTGCTTTAATTAATTTTGCCATATTTTTTTGCAAAAATCTCAGATGTTTGAACTGTATTTGTTGGAAATGGAGGGGGAACGATGTTGTTAAAGTCACATAGAACTATGCTTTAACTTAGATTCTCTGTGGATACTCAAAAGTATAGTTGGGCTGAAGGCATACTACACAGATTAGCACTGGAGGACATAGAGACGCCCACAAACACATGTAATGTGAGATCTGGGGGAAGGGAGGGGAAGGGAAAAATCCATGGATAATGGGCTCATACTAGACATTCCATTGGGTATACTCAGGTTTCCCTTTCTAAAAAGTGTGTCTAGAAGAGAATACAAACATAAATTAAAGAAAGAAAGAAATGGCAAAAATAATCTGATCAGAATAATAGATTGCAAAATAATAGATTGTTGTAGGTTTTTCCGGGCTATATGGCCATGTTCTGGAGGCAATTTTTTTCTCCTGACGTTTCCCCTGCATCTATGGCAAGCATCCTCAGAGGTAATGAGGTCTGTTGGAACTAGGAAAAATTGGTTTATATATCTGTGGAATGACCAGGGTGAGACAAAGGACTTTTGTTTGCTGGGGCTAGCTGTGGATGTTTCAGCTGATCACCTTGATTTGCATTCAATGGCTTGGTAGCGCCTGGGGGGAATCTGGTTACCAGTATTAAAAAACTCAAAAATTACAGCAGAAAAACAACAGAGGGGAAACAAACAGGCACATGAAATCACCCTCAACAAAAGATTCCCCCCAGGCGCTTCCAAGCCATTGAATGCAAATCAAGGTGATCAGCTGAAACATCCACAGCTAGCCCCAGCAAACAAAAGTCCTTTGTCTCACCCTGGTCATTCCACAGATATATAAACCAATTTTTCCTAGTTCCAACAGACCTCATTACCTCTGAGGATGCTTGCCATAGATGCAGGCGAAACGTCAGGAGAAAAAATTGCCTCCAGAACATGGCCATATAGCCCGGAAAAACCTACAACAACCCACTGATTGAGACTGTTTTAAGTTCCTTTATTATTTTTGTATTGTAAACATCTTGTAGACAAAAAAGTTATTGATGTGTAAATGAAAGTGATATGCAAAACATTCTCCTTCAGAATTTTGTCCTATCTTTCCTTTATGCAAAACAAATGGACAAGCCAACAAGTGACCCTATCTTGGGGAATCCAGAAATATGGGGCAATCTTTTTCAATTCTTCAGGAAAACACATATAGCTTATGGAGAATGTTGCTTGGGTGTTATGGTGGCCATGAATATTGAAAGCAGCATCTAAATAAGAATGGACAGCAAATTCAAAACAATAGTAGACTTGTGGGAATCAAGTAGCCCTTATTCCATGTCCATTTGGACAGCAGGCTGAGAAAAACTATGCTATATCTAACATCGATCCTACCTGAAATATTTCCATTTAAATATTGGTTATGGCTAACAAGTCCTATTCATTTAACTGCATCTGCTCTGGATAGAATCAATGTTGTTTTTAACTCTGAAGAACTGCAAACAAAACCCTAAACTGATAGTGCTGTAGAAGTCCAGATTCATTAAGCACATTAGGCAGCCTTTCCTAACATCTGCTATCTGGTCCTTACAGCTGGAAATGCCAGATATTGAACCTGGCACTTTCTGAATGTAAAGCATGGCCACTGCCGCAGAGTTACAAAGCGCAGAATTACTGCTCATATGGAGCCAACTTGTAAACTAAATTCAAAAGCTGCACCCTGCCACTTGCTATGAAAAAGAACACATTAAGCTTAAACTCTGGTTTTGATCCTTGTTGCCGGTATTCATTATATAGATATGAGCATAAGCCATCCAGTGTGTAGAACTAAGCTTTCCTGATTCTTATTTTTATGCTTCTTCTTTTTTATATTGGTAAGACTAGAAAAAAACTAGATCGTTTTCACCCTGTGTTTAAAAAACCCATATGTTACATAAAATATTAGGCTACGTAGAACATCTCCCATTAGGGAGTCTAGCCATCACCTAGATTAGAAAGAGCAGTTCCTTCAAACATAGGACAGGGCAGTGTCCTTTGGGCTCATTTTGTTTTAAAGTAATCGTTTGTGGCCTTGTTCTAATTAGTATTTCATGAGCCAAAACTCATTGTGCTAGCAATCAAACGTTTATTTTAATTTGGGAAGTTCATTGAAAATAAGTTGTCTTTTCCTGATTTAGGTAATTACAGTCACTTATTACACTAATAGCAAGGCCTGTTCAGGCTTTTAAAAACATTCTAGCTCTTCGCAGAACACTTATTAAGAGGAGTGAGGGGTATGCAGTTCTCTTTGATCACAGTAATGAACCTCAGTGTTTTTATTGTCTATTACCATACATGCAAACCATGCCACAATGGTGTATATGTTCCTAATTAAAGTTTGATTGAAAAAAAACATAAAGGTTCCTACGTCATGATTAACACTTTGAAAATATACTTCCTAATGACTCTCAAAGTCCCTTTATAAATCACTTTGAAATGCTCATTCTTTTTTATGGAGATTAAGTCTTCAGATGCTTTTGAGTTTATATAGACTTTGTTTTTGCTGAGTAGATGCTTCATTTCAGTTACAGGATTACTGGAATATTAAATCTGCTATCATTTCAGCTAAAGCCTATTACTAAATATGGCATCACAAGCCTTGCATTATTCACACACAGTTATATGGGGTAGAATCCTTAAATATCTATTTAACATACAAGTAAATTCTGGACTTTGCACCCCATGCAGTGAAGCACAAATGTGGAAAAGGGAATGCTTTTGCTTGCCTCTCTGTATGAGAGCAGAGGGGAAACTTGCCCACCTACTTTCCCTCAAACTCTTCCCTTCACTTGGCCCACCATCTTACCTTCAAGTATTGAAAGTTTGCTGGTGACCTTTTGAGTCTAGGTAAGAGGGGTGTTTTTTTTGGGGGGGGGTTGCCTACATTGCATTGTGGCTACATGGAATTACAGCATAATTGGCACTCTATGTGGCAGAATAAATATGTGATTATTGTCAGATGGAGGGAGTGAATTGAAAGGGCAGTGATTATGAGTTCTCCATGTACCACTTTTATGAAGGTGACCTCTTCAAACATTGTCCTATGGGTCCTAAAGAGTTGGAAAGGACACAACCCTTGAGGTCAACCTGTGATATATTTTCTCTTTATGGCATGGTACATGGTAGGGATGATCCCTAGGCTGGTCCCTTGTTGAAGACCGACTGGTTGCTTAGACAGAATTGTGGGTGGTACTTAGAGGTGTCTCATTGAGGGAGAACTGAGGAGTAAATCATGTTGCATTCCACTGCCCATTTTCTGCTGCTTCCCACTAAAATTATTGAAGTTCAAATTTTTAAAAAGTTAATAAAGCAATCCTTTCATATCCAATACTGCTGCCTGATCTTGTCATTTCCTAGTTAGTAAACAACTCCTTATGTCCATACATTTATACACATGAATCACAATACCTATAATCTGACATCCCATAGTTTATTTAATTTCGCAACAACCTAAGCCTTGTTTTCTTTTCATAGCAGTTTTACCATCCTATCATAAGGTTAGGATAATATAATCCAACTCCCAGCCATGTTAGAATATATAGCTAAATCATTCCTGAGAGATAGCTATCCAAGTCATTATTTAAATTCCTTCAAGGACTATATCACCTTAGAGGATGCATTTTCCATTTAGTGATTCCATTAGATAGAATCACTAAATGAATTTTAATCCATTGATTCATGTTTTAGTTTCTTACATTAACTGAAAGCATGCTTTTTCATCTCTTTGCATGACATCTTTTCACATATTTTTACATTCATTTTTTAGAGCTAAATACAGTCCAGCTCCCAAAACGGCTATCAAAGTACTTGGTTTGCAGGTCTGTTCACATTGCACATTCCTCTTGGTGTCCAGGATTGGACACAGTATCCCAAGTACTGATTTGAGATGGAGACACTTTAACAATGTTTTTAAATGCTCTGTATGATTTTTATGTTTTATATCGCTGTTAGTATTTTAAAGTATCTATGATTGTTTTAATTTATTGTATTTGCACTGGCATCAAATTGTTGCCTATTGTTAACTGCTCCGAGTCGCCCTTGGGCTGAGAGGGTGGTATACAAATGTAGTAAATAAATAAATAATAAATAAGAAAGTAAGATCAGAGCATATCAGAATATCAGAATATGATCTGAAATACTTTAAGGACATAATCTGGAGGAACTCCTTAAGACCTTGGGAGGCCCTCACTAACGCCTGTCCAGTTAATTACAACTACAGGCAATTAACTGGACATGTCCTTTCAGATACCACCACATGGTAAAGGCCATGTTTGGAAAGCTGCACAGGCTAGAATGTGGGGAGAAGAAGGTTAGTTTCAGGAGACACAACTATGGAAATATGATACAAGTCCTCAGATGCAGGATCATAGTTGTTGTGATTCAAAAATCCAGGGGAAGCTAGGCTTGCTGGTTAGAACATTCTTCTCCATTCTTACCCAACTTCTCCTTTTATGAAGAAGTTGGGTAAGAATGGAGAGGGAGGTATTCTTTTTAAACTATCTGAGCTTTTGGCAGCCCAAAGCTCTCCAAAGCAATTCTTTCAGTTTGACCTTTCTACATTGTCTGAAGTGGATGAGCATGCTTTTTAAAAATGCATGTTGCATAGATAATGTTTATTTTATTATGCCAAATTTATTTTACTAAAATGTCTCAAGGCGGCAAGAGTGTCTTACAAAAAATGTTACACTTCAACTTACATTAACACATGTGTGCATGTGTGCATGCTCATAAAGTTAAAAAATAATTTAGTGATCATGAAAAGTAGGTGTGATAATAGAATCCCAAGTTAAACTAGAGATTGGTGCTATTTCTCAGCATCTTGGCAGCAAACTTTCCACCTCTTCACATGGAGCATTTTGCCCCGTTTTGTCACTTTGTTGTACAGCAAGGATGTGGTCTGCCATGTGCCATCACTTGACACACAGCAGGCCCCACCCACATTTTAATGACAAAGCTACCCACACTTTCCTCCCTTTTCCCCATATGATGGGGGAAAGGGCGATGTGAAAATACACCCTTGTCCCACCCCCACCATGTGATGCGAGAAGGAGAGAGGGCATGTGGGGCATGATGAGCCACTCTGCAGGCCTTCCCTTTCACCGGCAATTGCCATGTAAAGAGGTCTTTTATTTCCATTTGGACCTTTTGGTACTTTAACACAATTTGTCCATGTCCAGCTCTGTATTAGCAGCTAGTGAACAACAAGCAAAAACATGTATTATGCATCTGAGAATCTTAGCAACCAAAATTGGATAAATATGGTAAATAGATGGCAGCAGGCCCAGAACTATAATTAAGGATACTGTGCCTTTAATTATTCTGTAATAAGAATCTGGAAGGTTACTATTTAAAACTAATGTATCCTGTAACCAAGTGCAAGCCCCTCCAAATAAATTAATGTTAGTGTTAAAGGTTTTTTTTAAAGTAATCCGTTTTATGATATATTGCATTTTCTTACATTCTAAAGTTACAAGGTAATTTTAAGATTGATAATAAAATGCCACAAAACTAAACCTTTTACTAAGATATTTTATGGAAATTGTCCTTAAAATACATAGTTGCGTTTTGTCAGATACCCTCTTGTTCACAATCACTGCTTTACTTCTAAAATGTGGTTTTCATAGTATATTTGTTACTAAAAGTGTGAGATTGGAATAAGTTACTAACGCATTACTTCTATACATTGATTAAGAATACCTTTATTATGTCATTTTGCATGTTTTACCTAATGATAACTTTCTTATATCACCTTGAGCTTTTATTTCTGTATGTAAATTTTGTCTGTGTCAATTAATGTAAGTTACCTAGATTGAAGAAATTTATATAGTTTTTGTTATTGCTTTTTCCATACTCTGTCTATAATTTCTGTAATGTATCTTTACCATTACTGTGCTGTAACTTAGAACAAGACATTGGGGTCCTTTCCCTATGAAGTCTCCAGAAGGCACTTCAGGGATCCACATAAGTTTTGACAGAGGCATTCATTATTACTCTGGTGATTAATTTAAGGTAGACGTATATTGCAATTGTAGACCACAAATTATTAATTGGATTGTGTCATTTTATTAAGGTAGGGCACTGACTCCCATAAAAGAAGCTATCATAAAATGAACCTCAGCTGTGAAACAGGTGATTTTGTCTCTCCTATACTGTGTGTGATGACACCCCAAATTAGAAAGCAGGTTAATTCATTTCACTATTCATTAATGTCTAAAGAAATGTTCCGTTACTTTATTTTACAGAGCTGTTAAACTTGGCCTATTCTTCCTTCCTCCTTGCCTTCTATAACTAACCAGCATTGTTTATATATATATATATATATATATATATATATATATATATATATAATTTTGATTATACTTAAATTTGTAATTAATTCCATAGCAGGAAAACATGCCCCATTTTGCATTTTTTAATTCACAACAGTTTATTTTGGTAAAATAATGTGAACACCCAACATGAGTCTTAACATTCTTAGTGTGCTGTTTATTTTTTTGCTCTTCAGCTTTGCACAAGTCCACTAATTATTCCAGCAGTTTTCTAGCAAATGACCTACATTAACAGAGGGCTCAGATGTTAATTAGATGTATTAATTTTAGATGCAATTGCTTTGGTCCCCTTTCCTACATTACCAAGGAGGCTGTAATGTAGCACTTCTAAAATTAAAGTAGCTTTATAATGCTCTGTCTAGTGTTTTTTAAAAAAGCAGAAATGTGTAGTATCTGTGTTTGTAACCTACAAGTATGAAGAAATATTGTATTAGTCAAGTTATCATTTATATTTCAAGCAAAATGCACCTTAATCCAAATATATAACATTTCACTATGGAGGTGGTGAGATTTAAAAGTTTCCTTCAGCTCTTTCATCAGGCTTTCACACACAAACCAAAGTCAATTGTATAAATTAACATTAACATTGGTAATAATAATAATAATAATAATAATAATAATAATAATTAATAACTTTCTTTTTATACCCTGCCTCCATTTCCCCAAAGGGACTTGGGGCGTCTTACATTAGTGTGGAGAGTTTAAAAATCCCTGAAAGCTATAGTCCTCTGTTCCTTCACAGTACTTTTACCACAATTTCTGCAGCTCTGTAAATAAAAATATCCCTCCCCCTCAAAAAAAACTTTGCTTTTTCGGCTGTTCTTCATAGGGGATATACTTCACACATTATCTACTTATATATTCAAGAGCATTTTTCTACTACTTTCTTTTCCTTTGGTAAGAAAAGTACAAAGATTTTTTTAGTAAAAAAGAAAACAAACAAACAGCAAACTTATTTAAGAAATTAAAAATAAAAGGAAAACTAAACTATAATAAATTTTAGGATAAGCACTAGGGATAACTGACAAGGTTAATGATCAGAAAACGATTTTGGTGGTGAGAGGAACACCACATGCTAGGATACTGCCCTCACAACATCAATCTATTAGCGAATCAATCTTGCTGTATCATTGAAGATTATGCAGGGCATACACTGAAAGTGTGAAAACTGGGCAAACTATAGTAAAGAAGGCAGTCCGACAAATAATTTAACTAATTTAAATTTAGTTATTATAACCAGGGCTGTGTTTGCAGTATTATAGCCCTCCGGGCTAAGTAATGCATGAGGTGCTGCCTACACAACCACTCACGAGAATAAAAATGTAAATTATCAATAAAATATATTTGTATGTATTGATACCTCAGCTGCTGAGAGTCCTCTTCAGCATGAGAATGGTGAGATATAAATACTGCAAATAAATAAATAATAAATACCTCCAACAAAATCAGTGTTTTGCCATTTTAAAAACCTCCTATACAGCGAAGATTAATCAATACAAATGTTTGGACAATATAACATGAGCCTTAAACTTGAAAAACAAAAAAATCAATATAAAATGGTATTGACATATGTAGTGAACTTATACCTTTGCTTCGTAGGCCACAGCCTGGGAGTCAGTGAGCAGGCCTCCATGTTGGGAGGGTGCTCAGGATAGCTGACATGTTGGGAAGGGCAGGGAGCCAAGGGGAGGAGTCAGCTAGCTCCTGACTGGCTCAGACCCCTAGGGGAGGAGTTGAAGGAGTGTGTAAAAAGGCTGTACTTTCTGTCAGAGAGGGAGAAGAATGATTTGATCTTAGGGAGAGATGGTTTTGATCTAAAAGAGAGAAGAACGATTTGATCTAGGAAAGAGATAGGATTAGGATTTTCAGGCAGGGAGAAGAGAGCTGCTGAGTGAGTTAAGAATTAGGCTGATAGGGAATAATAGAGGACAAATGCTTCAGGGTACTTTGGCTTGGTAGTCGAAGTGAAGGCTTGTTGACTTGTATTGAGAGAGAATACAAGTGGGTTTATTTCCCTACAGTGCAGAGTAGTCTAGAAGGAACCTAGTTACTCTTGCAGGCAGCCAGGGCGGCTAGTCTAAGAAACACACTGTTACTTGTTATAGGGATAGTGTGAGGAAAGTAACTCACGTCAAAGAAAAGTTACTCCTTCTTAAGCAACCATTTGTTTTATTAGTCTGTGCCTCAGAAACCAACTACGCATATGTACCACTCAGTAATGAGTTGTGTGTTTCAAATATTTCAATAAACCTGTTCTCTAGTTTACTTTTAATCTGCCTCAGCCTTGTTTTGTCATATAAAGCTAGTTCCAGTCAGCCTCTATATCTCTGCAGTCCAGTCACAAGAAAGGGAGCCAAAAAGAAGAACTGGTGTATAGGGACATTTTACCTCATGTATATCATCTAGTTAATTCCTCAATCAGAAGTCTGAGGTGGTGGCAGCAAACCGACCATATACACACACCTTTCTCTCTCATCACTTGTAACACCCTCGCATATTCCTTTCACACAGGAGCAATAAGAGACCCTGATCTCTTAACCCTCTTTACACTAGTGGCAGTGGTGGGATTGAAAAGGAAGGTTTCCCCCCTGTCACGTGTGCTAAGGGACCCCTTGTTCCTTAACACCCTTTACAACATATTATTTACAAATTATAAT
Source organism: Anolis sagrei (assembly GCF_037176765.1). Lineage (NCBI taxonomy): Eukaryota > Metazoa > Chordata > Lepidosauria > Squamata > Anolidae > Anolis > Anolis sagrei. The sequence goes on along the minus strand of NC_090025.1, from coordinate 129,300,931 downwards.
TTTACTCCTTTTACTGAATAAATGGGAGGTTTGAATGTTGAAATGAATAATTGAAAAATTAGTCTTAAATTCTGATCTGTGTGTAGATTACCAGTAGGAAAGACTTTTATAGAAGTTAGGAAATAATAGGAAAAAAGAAAGTGCTGTCCTTTCCTCAGTCTTGCAACCTGAAGTGATAAAACTCATAAAAGAAATGAAGAATGGGGAAACAAATTAAATCAGGAAAATACAATTTCTTAATGTGATAAGGTTCATGCTATTTCCAGAATTAATGTAGTCAGGTGTGATTATCTTAAGAAGAGAAAAAACTAAAAATTGCTGGTCTCACTTCTCTCACCTCCTGAATAATGGTTTCTGGATAGCAGTTGGGAAGAGGCAGAGCCCAATAGACATCTCCAGAGGATGGGCAGTGGCTTTGCATTCCTTCTTTCACTCCTCCTCAGCCTTGCAACACTGATCCTGGGACATATTTAGGATTCCTATGCACAACAAATAAATAATATTTTAATTTATTTGAGAATAATTTTTATATTATTATTTATCTCTAATGGGTTTTTTGAAAATACAAAACACAGACTCCTTCTTTCCTCAGTTCAGAATCAGGGAAGAGTTGGAGTGTGCTGCCTTGCATGATCCCACATACAATTTTATTCCCAAGTCACAATTCAAGTGACTTATTGTTACTCTTCTACTTAATGTCTTTCTATACAACTGGAAGGATGGCAATTCTTCAGCTGGAAAGACATGGGCTGCCTTCTGTGCCTCAGTCAAACTTCTGTCTCCTTCACATGCCATACTTTCCCTTCCATCAGTGTTTCCAAGGACAATATAACTAGAAGATTGGGAATGACAAAGGAATATCAAAAGCGATTGTGTCACTTCCACCTGATTGAATCAAATAATGTTCTTTACTTTTGTTTGTATTGTTTTTTTCTGCATGACTCTTGAGTATTCACAGACATTCAAACATATATTCTGAAAGCAGCAATTTTATGTACCATGCAGTTAGGGTTTCCTCCATACTTTAATTTCATTGCTGGTAAACAAAAGCCTATTATATGAGTCCCAATATGCCAACATGGCATTAATTCTGCATAACCTTCAGAAATTAGGAAAGGTAGCAATTAGACCCTTAAAAAGTCACTTTTGAATTGACTAATTAATCATTCATTGCCTGTGGCACTAATAAGTCATTAGTCTTGTAGTGGCTCATTATAAGGTGCAATGTGTAGATGGGCTCATTTATGCAGTTCCTTGCTGAATGTTGATTAGGTTATTTATAGATAATACGTGCTTGTTATGATCAATTATAGCTTATATCCATGAAGAGTTTTTCTGTTAAAAGACAACAAGGTTAGGGCTCAGTTAAACCATCTGTACAATCACAGCTTTGTTGAAGATTTTGATATTTTGTCTTTTTATTACAGATGGATTCAGATTTGTGGAACGAGTCATAGCTTTCATGAGCCATAGATTCAACTTTATCCTCAGACTGTCATATTACTTCATCTGTGACTGTACAACCACAGAGGGTTTTTTAATGTTCGCAATTGTATACACGTTGATTTCTGTTGTTTAGTTTGGCCACTAGGCCACATTCTTATGCCGTTGATAATAGAGGTAGCAAAGGGCTTTTTAAAATACAACCCTCAGTATCCTAAAACTAGCATGACCAATGGAAATTTCTGTTCACTGTATATTGGCAAGCTAGCTCACAGATCTACCTGTAAGTAACTGTTGCAGTGGTGTCGTTGTTAGGTTTGATGAGTAAAATTGATTAATTTCACCCCCTTCTCTTTTTTTCTTGGAACCCCTCCCCCCCCCCCAACTGTGACCATTTGGGATCAGGTGAGCTGCTCCATTGTTGGAAAAATGAGTAATGAAGGGCAAAATACCATTTATATGAATAATTTCTAATCACGTGAATAACTCCTAGTTTTTCAGCTCTTTTTGTCTTGCAATTTGTCTTTGAATTATCACTTCCAATGTGAATTCTATGCGCAGAAATTCAAAATTCTTTTAAGAGATGTGATTCACTCTTTTGGTCCCATGTTGAGAGAAAAGCAGAATGTAAAATAAACACATACATAAATATAAAATAATTATTCTATTTGTTTCCATGTTTAAGGCTGCAAGCCAGGTTTCTTGCTTCCCAAGATCCAAGCAGAAATTCTAGGGTGGTCTATTTATATTTCATACAAGACTGTATAAACATACTTTATGACAGAGTAGATCTGCCATAGGGATTACTCCATGTTACATCTGAACAGGACTATTCATATAAACCAACATAGTCTATGAGTGCTGAATGCCAAACACAGATTGCCATCACAATAAAAATGGCACCATAACCTAGTGACTTCCATTATTGTAAAAAAAAGGCACCCAGATGGTTTTAACATATGGGGATAGTGACATACCAATGGTTTACCATCTCTTCAGGTAATATCTTCAATAATGTTGAGAAAAAAGCCAGGGGCTACTAGGATTTTAAGTTATTGCAAAAATAATATCATGTTTTTATAATACAATATTTTAAGAATATAGGTGAGCAGCTCTGTCTAGCTGCATCCCAATGAGATTCTCACCCCCGCCCCCTACAATCAAGAATGCTTTGTCCTGATTCCATATGAGGTTCTTTTTCTGCATAGAATCCATGCACATTTTCCAGATATATGCATTTTTACCTTTAATTTATTTTTGTGCATTTTGCAGTCATGAAGTTTTATGTATAAATTTCCCAATTAATTTTCCCAAACATGTAATGTTAGTTGTCCCCCTTGATTGTATGGAGTGTATTTCAAATTCATAAAAATATTGATTTCAAGTCACCATTTGTATGTAATTCTGTGTTCCTATCTAGACAATGCAAATTGAGGGAATGCATTTTTTAAAAAAATCTCAAAAAAGCAGTCTTACAATAATCCCTGAGGTACTGCTTTGAACCCCCCCCCCCCCAAAAAAAACTACATGAAAGGGTTTATTGTTGATAAGGAGTCGCTGAAATCCGACAAGATGAACCTTATTCTATGACCCCAAGAAAAAGGAGGAGGAAGAGAGCAGAAGAGGGGAGGCATATTTTAAAGCTGTTATTTTTGTGCAGTCGAATAAGCAATCAAAGCTTATATGAGAAAATATTAAATCTATATGCAACCCTTGCGAAAACTGATCATGAAACATGACATTACCACAGGGCTCAGAACCCCAAGGTCTGGACTGAATAAATCAATTAAATAAAGATCAGAACTCCAAAGGCTTCGTGGGCCTGTTTTTTAGAATTAGCAGTTGTTGATTCATCTCTGTGTATTTATTAAAAAAAAACACAGCCTAATCGCTCAGTACAGCAATGATCAAAAGTAATTGTAATATTTATGAAATTAGCATAAATGTAAAGACATATAATGATTTCCCCCAATGAGCTGTGAATATGAATTACAGATTAACATAATTATTAAACATCATAATATTTGCAGGGAGAAATCATATTTTTGTACAAGTAATGGTTTCTCTCATTATCTCAAAGAGGATTACATGAATTAATTGTTAGGAGAGTGTCTCCATAGACCAGATTGCCCCTTGATCTTTTGTGAAATGATTTTTAAAATAGTAGTAATATTTAGACATTCATAATGTTACCTAACTATAAATGTTATTGAAATTTAGGTCATGTTTGCAGACACTGTGGCACCAGAATCTCTAAGTGAAAGCAAACGTTTTTATGGATAGTGGTTGCAATGCTAAAGATTCTCTCTCAAGCAGAAAACTACTGCAGTTTCAATAGGATCAATGCAAGACATTTTGCTTTCTGAGGCAGAGTCACAAAAGATAACAATGAGCTCACCTGTTTAAACAGATCCTCTGGCTGCCTATAAGTTTCCAGTCCCAATTCAAGCTGCAGGACATTACCTATAAAGTCTAGTCTAAATGGTTTGGGATCTGTCTATCTTTGTGACTGCATCTTCCCCTATGAACCCACATGCTCTTTAAAATCCTCTGAGCCCCAAGTCCCTTTGGGGAGATGGAGGCAGGGTAGAAAAACAAAGTTATTATAATATTATTATAAAACCAGTCAGGTTATTCAAGAACATGGAGGGAGAAATCCCACAAGTGGCCCATGAGACTGTCAACCAATAAAATAGTAAAATTATCTCTATGAAAATGTACTGCCTTTTCAATTTTCAACATATTTTGCCTGAGGCCACACTTTGACTTAATGAAGAGGGCAACTATGTGTTAGACCTAGGGGGGTCTAAAAATTAATTAATACAAATAAAATAAACAGCTTTGTTCACAACATTGATTCTCTTATGGGAGACCCACTGAATGATCTTTATAGTTATCTTTCAGTTGTCAGTTTGACTAGGAATGAAATACACTGGCCAACATATATTTTTGTGCCTCAAATGTTAAACCTGTTTTGGGGTATATTTGAGCTGCTGATTCCAAAAAATGGCATCAATTTTCCCCCATCAGCTCTAGATTTTGAGATTTAGAACATATGCCTTCCCAGAATAAGGAAACTCCCAGCAATATGTCCCTAATTGCACCTTATTCGTGATCTAGAACTGTACGCCCCATTCTTTTCCGAAATTTTATCCTAGTTATATTTCACCTGGTCTTGTCCAGCATTATTTTTAAAATTTTAACTATTACATTTGGCCCAGCCATTGGTTTTTAAATGTTATTGTGTTATTGTTGATGTTTACTGCCTATTTTTTGTTTATGAGCTTTATTTTATTGTTTTGTATTACTGCTGTTGTTGTTTTTTGCTGATGTGTTGTGGGCTCGGCCTCATGTAAGCCACACCGAGTCCCTTGGGGAGATGGTAGCAGGGTAGAAACAAAGTTTTGTTATTATTATTATTATATGCCACATACCAGTCACCATCTGCTTGCCCATATAACCATATCTAAGAAACTCATTATGACGTGGTCTATCCAATGTAGTTTTCTAAATCAGCACCACAAATAACCCCAGGAACAGGCCTAAAAACCAAGACACCAAGGAAAAATAAGGGTGGAGAGGCTGTAATAGATATAGTGAAGGTTCAGTCACAGAATAAGCAGAATTGTCTTAGGTTTTTTAGTTCACTCACAACCTATGAGAAATATTAGCTGGGGGCAGGTAAGACTACGCTGAATCAGAGTTGTTTACCAAGATAAAGAAACTTCTTCAGCAAAGCATCATATCTGCCTTGCAAGTCCACCTATGGAAAGTGTTGGAGAACTGCTAAAAGCAGTGATTAAAGTACAGCAGTTCAAGTGAATGTGAACAGTCAGGTTTGAACCTCCTGTATCCCAGACCTTCTTTCTCCCTTGACATGTTTCTGAATTGGGAAGGAATGTAATTCTTTACTACCATTCCTCTTGAAGGACCCCCGACAGATGGGCCATCTAGCCTCTGCTTAAAAGCCTCCTAAGAAGGACCCTCCATCACACTCTGGGGCAGAGAGTTCCATTGCTGAATGTTTCTCACAGTCAGGAAGTTCTTCCTAATGTTCAGGTGGAATCTCCTTTCTTCTAGTTTCAAGTCATTGTTCTGCATTCTAGTCTCCAAAACAGCAGAAAACAAACTTGCTCCCTCCTTGCTATAACTTCCCCTAACATATTTATACATGGCCATCATGTTTCCTCTCAGCTTTCTCTTCTGAAGGCTAAACATGCCCAGCTCTTTACGCAGCTCTTCATAGGGCTTGTTCTCCAGACCCTTGATCATTTTAGTCACCCTCCTCTGGACGCAGTCCAGCTTGTCAACATCTCCCTTCAATTGTGGTGCCCAGAATTAGACACAGTATTCCAGGTGTGGTCTGACCAAGACAGAATAGAAGGGTAGCATGACTTCCCTGAATCTAGACACTATACTCCTATTTATGCAGGCTAAAATCCCATTGGCTTTTTTTTTTTTTTTTGCTACCGCATGACATGGTTGGCTCTTGTTTAATTTGTTGTCCACAAGGACTTCAAGATCTTTTTCACACATACTGCTGTTGAACCAGGTGTACCCCATTCTGTGTCTTTGCATTTCATTTTTTTCTGCCTGTGGAGTATCTTGCATTTATCACTGCTGAAGTTCATTTTGTTCACAATAGTAAACCAAATAACAAGGCTTGATAAGACTAGATTTCACTCTATGTAATAAGTTAAAATAAGACACTTATAACAGTACAGCAATACATCCCCCACGGGCAAACATACATAAACACACACTTCAAATCATTATATTCTTTTATTATTGAGGAATTATGTACTCTTTTGATGAACCTTGTGAAAAGTAAATATTTATGTAAGTGATGGTTGGCAGTTTAGCATGTAATAGCTGCTTTCACATTGTAATTGCATTTGTGTCCAACCAGGTGAAAATATTACAGCACACACTTGATGCTCTATACCGATGCTCTATGCAACAGATGCAATGTTTCAGATCTGTTAGGGATATGCCAGCAATTGCTGTATAGTGTATCCATTAGATTGACATTATTTCCTTGGCCAGTGGACCCATTTGGCAATGCAATAGAATTTCCATTTCCAGACAGACTAAGGTAACAATAAATTTGTATGTGCCTTCAAGTCACCTGTTGACTTATGGGGACCCCATTAATTTCATAGAATACTTGTCGGTTGCACAGTAGAGAAATCCTACTGTGCCAAGAGATTGGATAAGATGTTCTAAGAGATTATGTTGAGATATTTTGTTTGATAATATAATTAACTTCTCTTCCATTCATACACACAGTGCATGCACACACACATATAGGCATTGTGCTATGTGACTAGATTTATAATATTACAGCCAGCAATGTATAATGAGATCCTGTATTATGACCATAGGGGAGCCAGTATGTTGTTGTAGTTTGAATGTTGGGCTATGATTCTGGAGACCAGGGTTCAACCTTGGACAAATCATATTCTTCAGCTTCAGAGAAATACAAAGGCATATCCATTCTAAACAAATCTTGCCAAGAAAACATCATAATAGGTTTGCTTTAGGATCAATATAAGTTGGAGATGAATTGAAGGAACAAGCAACAAAGTTAATACCATAAAATGCATTAACAGCAGGTCTTCCAGTGAATTGACGATGATGTCAGGGCACAGAGAAACATAGAATCATAGAGTTGGAAGAGAACTCATGGGCCATCCAGTCCAACCCCCTGCCAAGAAGCAGGAAAAAATTGCATTCAACGCACCCCTGACAGATGGCCATCCAGTCTCTGTTTAAAAGCCTCCAAAGAAGGAACCTCTACCACACTCTGGGGCAGAGAGTTCTACTGCTGAACAGCTCTCACAGTCAGGAAGTTCTTCCTAATGTTCAGATGAAATCTCCTTTCTTGTAGTTTGAAACCATTGTTCCACGTCCTAGTCTCCAGGGCAGCAGAAAACAAGCTTGCTCCCACCTCCCTATGACTTCCTCTCATATACTTATAAATGGCTATCATGTCTCCTTTCAGCCTTCTCTTCTTCAGGCTAATCCATTGGAATTAAACTGGAATCATGTAACGTAATCAACCCTGAATATAACATACCAGCTGTTTCATTCAACTGGCTTGTCAGTCTACACAGACTACATCTGACTAGACTGCATTTGATAACATTTGTACCCAAAAGACCAAATGGATATTTTTTTTTTCTAGCTGCTACACTCAGCGGAACTAGGGAAGAAACTCTAAAAGTTCATAATACTTTCAAGCACAAGCTATTCCCTCTTTGCCACCTTCATACTTCAAATCTCTCTCTCTCTCTCTCTCTGAATATTTGAATCTCTCCCTATCACACAACAGAGCAGGTCATTTTCTTGACAGTCATGGTCTTACTACTACATTGTGTTTTCATATTTGTCTGCCTTCAAAAAGAATGAATCTGATTTTGGTGAAGTAGTTTGACCAGTGGAATATGATTCTGGAGACAAGGATTCAAACATCTTCCTAAACCCCATCTATACTGCAATAAAATTCAGTTTGAGAATGCAGATTAACTGCATTGAACTGGATCATATGGCAGTGTAGATTCATATAATCAAGTTCAACACTGTTCAGTCTGCATTAAATGAGTCTACACTGACCATCTAATCCAGTTGAATGCATTATATAGATGGGACCTTAGTCATGGTCTCCTATTTGGTGACCTTGGACAAGTCACAACCTCTTAACATCAGAGGAAGACAAGGGCAACCTCTCTGGGAACCAATCTTGCCAAGAAACCCCTGTGATAAATTCACCTTTAAGTTACCATTAGTCAGAAATTACTTGAAGGCACACAACAACAATGCCAAGAAAGTGATTTATATAGGGTCCATAATTAACAGAAAATGTTACTGTTAATTGTAGTTTTGTGTGACTTTTCACAAGTGAGAGCAGAATAGAAAAGGACACTCAGATTTTGATTTTAAACATTGGAATACCACAACAGGACCGGGGGACATAACCTAGTGGATTTTGGAATTCATGATGGGACAGGCAGATGTAATCATGGAAAGGAACATTATTATCATTGCTCTGCTGCCTCTTATCTCTTTTCTGCTGTTCAGATTAGCAGTTTGACTCAGCTTTATACAGATGACACAGTTATTTATTTATTTATTTATTTACAGTATTTCTATTCCACCCTTCTCACCCCACTGGGTACTCAGGGTGGATTACAATGTACACATATATGGCAAACATTCAATGCCAAAGGTACACAACAGATATAGATAGACAGTCAGAGGATATTTAACTTTTCTGGCCGCCAGGGGAGCTATCGCTTTCATCATCCATCTGCGACACTGATGAAGTACTTCCGCAGTTCCCAAGTACACCACATTCCTGATTCCACAGCCATGGATGGCATTGTGATTTAGGGCAAGTCTAGCACCTTTATGGGTAGGTGAGGCAGTCCAAGCTTTTCCACTGAGAAAAATGGGCTGCTGCTGTTACACAAAAAGAGGGGAAATAGAAAGAATATTCATAACTATTCATTCTCAGTTTGCAAAATGTGTCTTCCAATAATTGAGAAACACAGTCACAGAAAATAATAGATTAGTGAGACCTTTGTGCAATTTTCTCCTGTTATTCAGATCCCAAAGGATATCACATAAATTATCCTGTGGAGAAAGACATAGGGTTTTTTTCACATAAAAAAGAATCCTACTACTATTGTTTGTGTTAACATAATATTTCCTGAACCTGTTTTCTGCTCAAAAACCAAAAGCTTTTCTCTGCAGAATAATTCCTGTGAACCACCTCAAGACAGTCAGGCAGGAGGAGAATACTGGAAAAGGTATTCCTTTCTTCTGTAACCAGGACAAAACTATTTTAATTATTTGTCTTTGCATGTTAGGATGATATTTTCTTTCTTAAAAAACACACCACATACACATAGAGGAAGGTTAATTTAAATAATTCTAGCCACCAACTCATTAAAACAAAAGAAGCTTCTGACCATTTATTGATCCTAGTCTGTTGCCAGTAAGTAGATCCTCACCAGACAAAATTTGGTAGCTTCTTTTGTTTTGTTTCTTTGTTTTTACAATGCTTGGCCATAGGACATTTTATTTGGAGACCTATTTGCAATTTTCTCCTTATTTCTTATCACTGCATCTGATCCTTTTGTCAGAATAAGTAGTGGTTATGCCACCTTTTATCTCTTAATCTCTCTTCTTCTAGATGTCTGTCACTCTGTGTACCCTCGATTCTCTTTCCCACTTCCTTCCTGTTCAACAAGCTGCTAGGACAATTCATCCTTGCTAAAAGTCTAAACTGATAACTAGTAGAGTCATGTGAAATCAATATAGCAAAATAAGCCAAGTGCCTATTATTTTTGCTCTTCTTGCAGAATAATGAACAACTCTTTCTCTGCATTGATTAAGGATCATATTATTTAGGGGAAGAAGTAATGGAGAGGAGGAAGATGAGTGTTTGGGTAACAATGAAAGAATGTGTCATCTGGGATCCTATGTGTAAAGGATGTAATGCATCAAATTGCTATTGTATAGTGTTAGCACAAGATAATAATTTTCCGTGTAATGTATAAGATGTAAGTACATTATAAACAGAATAGTACAAGCGGGAGGTGTCATATAATGAGAGTGGAAGCAGGGGCATAGCTGTAGAAGTCAGGGAAACTATAGAAAGTGGGGAACATTCTTCAAACAGCACAGTGGTTGGTTGACCATTAATAGCGGGCACATAGTCCTAATTGACTCTTTGGGAAGTAAATAATAAAAACAGCTATTATCGTGTAGTTCAGTATATTTGGCTGAAATGTAAGTATCAAGCTATATTAGAGAGCTACCCTCCTTTGTGCACTTTTGTTTTCAGGTTGCACTATATTTCCATGCTGTCCAATGTTATTCCCTACAACACTCAAACATCACATTTTCCTCTTGATAAAATGTAATTTCATTCATTTTATGTTCGATTCTTGAACCATCCCTGACTGTCATTCAAGGCAGAAGAAAAACACTATTTGAAATTCCACTTATTATTTCTGTTAAATACGATCTCTGCAATTTCAGAGCATGTCAGATCTCTTTGTACTGGAGGGAGGTGGTGCGAGGGGGATTTTTCTCCTGTGTGAAGGTTCTCCTTCAAAAGTCCAAGTGTTCACAGAAGCCAAGGGCATGAGGCTTCCCTCATTTTCAAAATTGCCTGAACTTCTGCTCCATGTCACACTCACAAAGCTGCATATTTTTTCAGTCATGGCACTGGCCCAAGCTGCTTTCCTCATTGTTGAACTTGAAATGCTCTCTCACCTTGGCAAGATTTCAACTATGTCAGCTGAATCACATAGAGGTAAATTCTGGCCAAGAGCAAAACACCTTTCCTAGAAAGGTAATGACGCTGCTATAGAAATAATATCATGCCAGAATAAATCACATTGCATTGTCTAACCCAGTTTTATAGGCTCTTTGAGTACATATATAATATATGACACATAAATACACAACATTTCTTCATTTTGGGGCTTATGTGGGTTTGCATATAATTATCTGACAGATTTCATACCTCCCAAATGTTCTGTTGCAATTCTCATCAATGCATATTCTTAGAAATAAACATTTTTAAAAATCTGTATTTAACAACAAATGTGCTTTCTGTAAGTAGCAGATCTTTTTAGCAATAGAAATATGTATTTTCAGGTTAGCATCAAACAAATGTTACAAAACTTGAAATGCAGTAGTTGATACATCTTTAAGATAAGGAAGTTTGGCTAGTTATGAAAAGGAATACATGTTTGCAGGCATGTAGCCGGGAGGGCGGGGGGGGGGGGGGCTTGAGGGGCTTCACCCCCCCCCCCCCCCGAAATTCTCATGGAGGTTCGTGAAAAGGCCTTACTGGTGCATTATTTAAACTGTTATGTTTATTCATATCATGATCTGATCACCATACTCAATATATCCCATATGCATGGGGGCATTGGGGTAATGATACAAAAGGTTTGCTAGGGTAGACCCTCTTTCACTCAGACTCAGCCCCCCCCCCCCGAAACTCAGCCCCCCCCCCCAAAACCTGCCCTGAAAAAAATTAGCCCCCCCCCCCCGGAAACGAAATCCTGGCTACGGGCCTGCATGTTTGCTTATGGTGTGGCAGAGAGGGAGAAGTTATTGCTTCATCTCACTGCAAGAAAGAGTGAAGAGTGAGAGCATGAAGGAGAATGTTTGAGTCTTGTACTTTTTGACATAACCACGCTAAAAAGAAATAAAAACAAATCTGCCTTTTAGTCTCTCATCCTCCTGTTTTAACAGTACTAGTACAAGATGGTGCTGGGTAAGAAAACCCATCAGTTCAGAATGTTGCTTGAGATTTCTTTAACATTGCTTTTGCCTTTTCTATTTTTACTGAAAATGTTGTACAGATGAAGTGCTTTTATTAAAATATCTTATATTTGAACCAATAAAATCCAGTTTATATGGGATAACACAAACAATATGTTTTCCATTTGACTTTGCCATCCACAGTGTTTCTTAAACTCTAGTCTTCCAGGTGTTTTGGACTTCAGTTTGCCCAATCCATGATCATTGGCTGAAGTAGCTAAGGCTTCCTGAAGTCAAAAACAAGACTAGAGTTTGGGAACATTGCAATGTTCTCAACCTGCGGGTCCCCAGGTGTTTTTCCCTACAACTCCCAGAATTCCCAGGCAGTTTGTTAGGATTTCTGGGAGTTGAAAGCAAAAACATCTGGGGACCCACAGGTTGCAAACCACTGTCCTAGAGGAATGGTTTCCAAACTTGGAAATCGGACCTTTAAAGGATGCTGTTGGACTTCAATTCACTTACATTCCTGACAGCATGGTCACTGGTCAGAGATTCTATGGAGCGTTATTCCACTGGGCATGAGTGATGTCATGTTTGATGTAGAGATCAATGTTTGAATTGACTTAATAGTAAGGAGAAACCTTGAAAAAATATATTCTTCATAAAAGAGCCATCTGAGACTCAGCTAATTGCTATACTACTTTAATACATAGAATAAAACTGAAAACTGAAAAAATCAAGTTACAGCTTGACTTCTATAATTTTTGTCATTCTGTATTACAAGGATTGACAAAAATCATTAAATATGACATTTGACAAGGATAGAGTAATTTCATTCTTGTACTAGTTGTTTGAACAGTACATTTCATTCTGATGAATACACAATAAAATGAAATTCTTAATATGTTCCCTGAGTTATTTTATATAATATGTAAAACATGGAATGACAGATCTAAAAATATATGAGAAAGCACATTGAAGTTTTTGTTGTAGAGTAAAACTGCATTTTTGCTCATTACCATTCTATAAATTAAAAACGCTGAACACTTAAACAGCTCATTTATCACATTTAAAGACGAGGTAGTGTGAAGTCTCACATTTGTTGGACTGGTGACTTGATTCAAAACATTTTTCAATAAGATCCCTGCATGATGCGGGACAACTCACTGTCACTCAGCCTAATTTACTAAGGGCCCATCTACATGGGCACCTAAATCTATGGCTGGTCCATCACATTAATATTTGGGGTTATATACTCCATTCCATTACCATTCCATTAGCAGGAACACAACCACAACCATTGAGTCAGTTAGAATCCACTCCTGCTCCTGCTAAATGGTCTCCCTTGTCTTTTCAGTTGTTTGTCACCAGGGCAGGAGACACAGAGCTCCAAGGAGCTCCTGGCCATTGCTGATCATCTTTGTTTACATCAGCAAGAGCTCCATTGCTGCTGCCATCCATGATGACAAGTGGCAGGAAACATAAGTGCCATCCCCTTTCCCCTATATTGCAAAGCATAAGAAAAACAGGATGGTGGCTTTGGCCCATGTGAACAGCTGGACCACTTTAAATTAGAACCAACCAAGCTGTTCAAACAACATCAAATTACAGGGCTGCTCTAAACTTAGGAGGGAAGCTCTAGAGCATTTTCCAACTTCTGATAACCAGGATAAAGCTGAATTAGCTTTTATTCTTCATTAGAGGACAGACATCCTTGAACATCATGTGAGAATCCAGAAGAAACTTCTGGTGCAATTCAGGGTTTGTGACCCATGTAAACATACTCTAGGAATGTTCATTACATTCATATTTTAAAGATTTAGAATTTACCAAATGTTGTAGCAATTAAACATCTGTAAAATTCATCCACCATAAAAAATGCCTGAAACTTCATTTGAATTTTTTTATCAGAATTTATCAACTTTTACAAACACCATGACAGAAAATAGAATGGACACAGGCCTTATCAACACAGGCCAGGCCACTTAATCTAGGACCAGCCTGGATTAAAGTGGGTTGTCCACACTTTGACCATAACCCGTGGTGGCAGCAAGGCAGAGTCCAGCCAGGCCAAGACCACTTTGGTCCCACTAGTCTATTACCTTGCCATCTGTATTGCTGATGCCTCTACAAGACATCCACAGAGCTTGGATCAGACCAGTATTGCTATCCACACTGTCCTGAAGCCACAGAATTGTTCTTAAGTTTTGGCCAAACTCTGGAGCATCTTCTGACATTCCTAATAATAATAATAATAATAATAATAATAATAATAATAATGAAATGTTATTTATATACCGCAATATCTCCCCGAGGGGGACTCAGGCCGGTTTCCAAGCAACATTACCAAAACATACAGAGTAAACAAAATAACATAAAATTAACAAAATAACATAAGCATAAAATTATCACAATAACACACATATATTAAAAATAATCCTGATTGTTCAGAGCAATTAAAAGCTGGGGCGAGGCTAGTGCAAACTCAAAATATGAGGTGACCAGAATTAAGTATGGTGTTATAACAGGCTAACAGCAATAGCAGGTATGGGTCTGTGGCTGCTCATTCCCAGGGCCTATTAGAATGGTTTAACCTGTGATAAGCACCAGAAGTTTAAGAATGAAATGAAGACAGCCAGGAGTGAGTGCACCACAACTACAGGCTATTAAGCCCATGTGGACAAGCCCATATTTGCCCATCTCTAGTCTAATCAAATATTTTAATATAAATTATATACATTTTATTCCTACCTAGAGTTAATAAGAGGAATGGGTGGGATAAAAATGTGGAGTTAAAATATGGGAACCACTGTAAACAGCAGAAACATATAAATTCTAGAATTTTTTTTATATGCCAGGCATCCAATTAGGAAGATTCAAAAGGAATGGAGGAGGGATGCTACATAACAATAAGACTGTATTTTTGCTGAGCAGACAGTAGACAGAGTACAAAATCAATTTTAAGACAGCATTTCTTTTGTACACATATGCCTGTTTCTTTGATTGCTTTAAGTTTATATTGCTGCTTTGTTGTGCCATGTGGGATTACTGGTGGGAAGCATGTGTTTGCAGATTACTGTATCATTGAAGACAGCACTTTGCATACTACTGAATAATGCATGGTATTATCGTACCAAAACAAACTAATTCTGTTCTGAATGTTAAAGGTACTGACTTACAGTGTGTGTAGTTTTAACATGCTTACACACCACTTCTTCTCCAAACTTTTAAACTTTACGGTAAGTGGATTTAAAATAACACCTCTGATCTCATCAAACTGGTGATTTTCACAATCATCTTTGAGTGAAACACTGCATAGGAGAACACATATACAAGAAGAAGCTAAAAATAATACACTGTTTGCTGATGGACCCAGTTTACATCTCAGTTAAAAGCATATTTAGTTCAATGATTTCACTGAAACTGAATTTTCAGGGAAATGGTAGGCTTTGAGAAGTAATACTTTTTCCTTTAACTTGATGATTATCACACGAATGAGATACATTATCACATGAAAGAGACAAACCAGCATTAAACCAATCCTGTTGCTGGTCTGCCTTCTCCCAGTGATAAATCCATCTCAAAGTATTTATGAGAAAACCTGTCCAGTAAATTTGGAACCCAATGGGGGAGGGGAGGGGATGGGTGTCATCCCACTCTCCCTGGCTTTTCGGAGCCCAAAGAAGCAGGATAACTGAGAGGACTGACCCTCGGGACAGAGGAAGCAGTCCCAGGAGTCAGTCCCCACAGCCCCAGCAGCTCAACAAACCTGGGCCTTTCAGTAAGACTCAGATTTGTTGAGGTGTTTAATTAATGCAATGTAGGCTGGTAAGAGGACAAGAGGATCACCGAAGAAATGGAGTAGCCTTCATCATTAATAAGAAAGTTGCCAAAACAGTGCTTGGATACAACCCAAAAATGACAGAATGATCTCAATTCGAGTGCAAGGAAAGCCTTTCAACATTACAGTGATCCAAATATACGCCCCAACCAC
This sequence comes from Anolis sagrei, assembly GCF_037176765.1. Lineage (NCBI taxonomy): Eukaryota > Metazoa > Chordata > Lepidosauria > Squamata > Anolidae > Anolis > Anolis sagrei. Next base: position 129,285,207 of record NC_090025.1, on the reverse strand, counting down.
AGCTGCTGAAGAAGCAGATCAGTTATATGAGGATCTGCAGGACCTACTGGATAATACACCAAAAAGAGACATTATTTTCATTACAGAAGACTGGAATGCCAAGGTGGGAAGTCAAATTACAACTGGGATCACAGGCAAGCATGGTCTGGGACAACAAAATGAAGCGGGACGCAGGCTGATAGAATTTTGTCAGGAAAACTCGCTGTGTATAACAAATGCTCTCTTCCAACAACCTAAAAGACAGCTTTGTACATGGACTGAACGAATGAACAACAAGCTGGTAAAACTCAGTTTAGACCACATTAGTTTGTTTTTACTGGAGGCATCATCTGGATGCCTCTGGTAAAAGCAAGGCATGTCTCACAATAAAGGCATGTCTGAAAGGGCCCCCAGTCAGAGTAAACCCATTATTATGGCATGGTAAGTTAACATCTAAGTAAATCCCATAGGTTCAATGAGTATATTCGATTAAGGATTGATAAAAGAATTTAAGCCACTCTGATTTTCAGAACCCCTCCCCCACCCCCCACCCCACCCCGAAAAAGGGGTATTCTTGTTTTTCCCCATGCACTCCTTCTAACATACATCAATAATTGTTTTGATTCCCTTGGAATCCCTTACTTCAAATATTTGTGTATGGGATTGTAACCTAGTTGCACATAGTTCCCATTGAAATCAGTGAGGAAAATTCCATAAAGAATGGACATTTCTTTACAGCATATGCATCTATATTTTTCTATGCAAAAATTTATAGATACCTGCTGATTCATATCTTCAGAGTTCTCAAAAGGAACCAAAAATAGAGCAGAATGTGCAGAAATATTTTCAAAATGACTATATAATCCTTTATTGTTCAGCACTGCGCATCACAGCATTTCCTACATAATCATGGAAAATACATTTATTTAGAAAGACAAATCATGTCAAAACCATGCTAAGAAAGTTAAAATTCTTTAAAAAGACAACTACTAGATTTATAGTTATGCTGAGGATAAGCATATGCAATTTTTAAATAATAATATACTTTAGGAAATACGTTAACTAGTTCCACTTTTGACTCTCATGTTGATCTATTATAATCAAATTCAAATTTGTGTTTATACACTTTAATTTATTGTGCACAAACTCAATTATAATATGAAGCAAGTATTGGAAGCCATCTTTTCACCATTGTCAAAAGCAATTTTAAAAATGTAACACACCCCACTTGAAACTCTTGACAGCATGCTTTTAATTAAGCTATTATGTCACTGGAATAAAAAGTTATCTGAGGTTAATTGTCTCCAGCTGCCAAATAAATATCTCTAACAAAGGAAAACAATATTACTTTGAGTAACAGGCACCGATCTTATGATTATGACTTTATTCCTATCATGCAAAATGAATGATGCACGTATTAATAATATTATCACCTGGATCAAGGACACACAAGTATATCAGATATTCAGCGTAAAGCAGAAAAGATGTAGCTATTCAATATGAAATTATAACAAAAAAAATTTATATCCATTTACAGGCCACAATTTAATTGCACTTGACCTGACTGACTTATAGCTTGCTAACACTTGCTTACTACTAAGAGTTTCCCCAAGCATGGCATCATATATAGATGCTAAAGAGTTCTTGCCCACACCAGTCAATGAAGGTTACTTAGAAAATATGAAAATAAACCAGCTCTGCTTACATGCAATGGACTTCTAGGGCTCCTGATCATAAGGGCAGCATATCTTTTCCACATTTCCTTTTCCATACCAAAATATTATATCGTAATTTACACTGGATTGTGAGCTGAAACTTTGGTGTCAGGGATAAAAAGGATGTGTAATTTTACTCATAAGATGCACCAATTATGGCCAGTAAATGAGTGCCAAATATGTCATATTATACACTGGTTCAGACAGAGACAACCCAATTGAGACTGTGTTGTTTTCAACTGTTATAGATTGCACAGTTTGCTAGCTTTAAGGGCTATGTTTAGAATGCAACTGTGTGGAGCCAAGTATTGGATAACAAGAAGTGAGTTTGGCTGATCTCAGCTGATTAGTACTAGCTTTGACACATATTAAATTGGCCAGTTTGGCTCCAAAGCAGAGCAACACAATGTAAAACACTTCAGTCTGGTGATTTGAAGTTAAAATTAAGTGGGGAATAGTCAGACAATGTGTTTCCCACTGGACCATATAGGGAAGATGCCAAGGTCATATGATATGGATTAGGATGAAAGAGCAGGGTTGCGCTCATTGACATTTCTAGGGCAGATGGAAAGCAGAAAGTCTGAGGCACCACAGAAAAGGCAAAAGATTATCAGATACCATTTTGACATGGGAACAGATCCCAAAATCGCCATCTGCCTTCATTGTAGGCAGCAAATGAGCAGGGTAATTACTAGGGTATTAAAAATACTTCAAAAGGCAGTGATAAGAAAAGTCCAAGCAGTGGCAAGGCTGGCATCAAAGAGAGCTGAACTCCATGAATTTTCCATCCCCTTCCACTATTCACTTTTACAAACAATGGGAAAGATGAGTGACCCATGGAGCTGCAAGTGGGAAGTTTCCATTAGTGCCAACCCAGATCATCAAAATATTTTAAATACATCTTGGGAATTGTCAGGAAGAGTGTCCTCTTGTCACTTGCCTACTTACTTATATTGTGCCATTTAATATTATCAGTTGGACTGTTGGTAGAATAAAGAAAAGGGGCCTTCTCCTCAAAGTAACTGTCTGCAGTTGCTCCTTCTCTTTAGTCTGGACTTTTCTCCAGTTTCACCACCAATTCCTCCTCTACAGTCTGTTCATTCAGTTCCACAAACGTAGCTTTTTAATACTTTATTTCCAACTATTATCAATTGTTCTGCTTCATTGTTTCTTATCTAGTTGTGGGGAGAAACTGTCAGCTTTGGCATCACCTCTGTGAAATCATGGTAATCCTAGTGTGTGCACTATATATAAATAAAGTCTTATTATTATATATTATTATCTCAGAATAAAAATGTGGTAGTGGGGTGAGGGGGATTTCTATATTCATTTCCAGAAATATTTTTGAGACTATATTTTATATTTCATGTTTTCCATTTCTATCTTTTCTTTCATAAGACCCATGTGTACAATCTCACACTGGGATCTATTAAAATGGTTTAGAAATGATACCTAAGAATTTTAGAGACCATACAAATGTCATGATTTTTGTTCACATACTTGCTGAAGTTAGAAGTAATTTCTGTTTCACATTGGGAAATGTCTTTATGCTGTCAATGCCTTTAGTGTTGGTTCTTTTGGGAAATGGCTGAGGTGCTTAAAATCTAAGAGTCTTCAAATTCCACATCATTTGCAAGAATTTAGACCTTTTACCATGTCCTTGCAGGACATAGTAGTATATTAATATATGTTACTTATAAAGTACTACAATGAACATCCAAAGGCCCCATGGAATAAGCTGACAGTTGATGGCAGCAAGTTGTTGAATTTGCTATTAGATCTGTCTCGTGAACACCAGTTTTTTAAAAAAAGAAGCAAAGATTAAGGTAGATGTGACTGAGAGTTTGAGAGACTCAAGGGAAACAAAGAGCCTAGTTTTTACTTCCCTTAGTTTAGGGACTAAAGACGAAAGCAGGATTAGGCTATACAAAGGAGCTGGATAAGCTTTCTTCTCAGTCTCACCTGGAAATGGGAAGGTCTGGAAAAAAAATGGAAAAATGGGGGAGGGGAATGGAAAAATTGGGAGGGAAACTGAGAAAACTGGGGGGGGGGCTGTCCCCTCCACATTTTTCCCAAGTTTTCAATATAGTGTTAAGATTTGTAATGAATTCTGTTTATTTGTTTAGTTTCAAAACATCATAGATGTTTATGTACCATGTTGTGGGCAAGTGCATATTCTCCTCTAAATACACTTCTAAAGCAGAATGATGACTAAAGCAGAATGATGAGGCCTTAATAGCACTCCTTCTCCCAAAGCCAATTCCCTTTGAGCATTTTTTACATAAGGATTTGATGGGGGGGGGGGGTCCTAAAAGAAGACACTCTTTTCACAAAATGACCAAAAATATATCTTATTTTGCTTTGGTTTAGCATTATGTTGGAGGCAACAAAAAGACACATTATAAGTCCTGGATTCTTTTCTTACCCCTTTGCAGCCAGTAGAAAATCCATAATACTCACACTGAAGATCAAGAAAATGAACACAGCAGTGTTTCCAAGTCACTTGTGACATTAGACCATTGAATTTGATGTCATAAGCCAAGCCTGCACAATTTATGGCCTACCCACAACAGCATTCAGCCTTATAACATGCCTCCTCCATGGCCTACTGATAAGTGATTGCTAACTTTTTCATTCTTAGGCAAAGCTAAGCTGACCCTTTCACAGGTTTTTCTTAGCAGACTTCATTCAGAAGGAGGTTGTCTTTGCCTTTTTCTGAGACTGAGAGCATGACCCTGGTTTGTAGTGAATTAATTTGATAGTGGGTTTCTTCCACACTTTCTTGGAATGTGTGGGATAAACTCACTACTTCTGGTGTCTGGACTGCAGAATACTGCAGTCCAGACAGTATTCCCACAGTTTGCCGGGCTAAATTAGCCCAGAAAACCATGGGAATATCCACCCCACCCCCACAGTCCTAAAGAACCATTTAAAAATAAAATTACTTACTGGGCCTCCATTTCAAAGCAGCCACAGCTCTCCTGGCACATAGAAATAATGCACCAGGAGAAAGGGGGGGGGGAAGGAAAATCGCTCCTGACACATCATTTCTATGTGTGAGGAGAGCTGTGGAAGCCCAATAAGTACTTTTATATTTAAAGGGGGGGTAGGACTTTTGGGGAGAGGAGTAGAGTGTCCCAGTGTCCTCCCAGGCCAGTCCCGGAAGGACATCTGGACACTCAGCCCAAAAAGCATGCACTTTCTGGGGTGTGGACAGGACCCCAGGAACATCTGCATTTTTAAATGCGGATGCTCCTGGGATAAAGCCCTGTCTGGAAAGGCCCATAGTCTAAAAAGTAACTTTTATAATTACAAATTTCTTCCAGTTTAAGTAGCAAAATTTCTTTTTTGTTCTTTAAAGAGCAGAAAGTCATGTTTAAATCCCCAATATGACTCTATAAAAGGTATATCATCACAATTGCTGAGGCTTTGATAAGTCATGAATAAGCAAAACCAATTATAAGTTTCAAAATATATGTAGAACTACTAACATACATAAAAAAGCATTTAGAATCATGCAGTTTCACAACCTGATTAGAACCTAAAAAGGGTGGACAGTTTAGACAGAAATCAATTGGCATTTGACAAGTGCTAATACCTTTAGCAGACTGGTGTGAATATATCCTGCCACTGCAACTCAAACATCACTCTTTTGGGAAATAAATAAGACTTCTGGAAGGTAATTTATACTGCTTCTTATTATCTGACAGTGCTGTTTTCTATTAATATACATTAAAAGTCTGCTACTTGAAAATAATAGTGCAGCAATTTCTTTTTCCTTCAAGCCATTACAGATCTGGAGGCATCCCTTTAAAAAAGCCACAATGGAGAAGCAAATAGCCCTCTGATAATTTGTGAAAGGGCTTTTCAAATTTAGTAATTTAAAAACAAACAGCAAGCCGACTGTCTTCCTGTTACAAACCAGACCACAGAGAGTGGGGTGGTTGGGATATGTATCCAGATGTTTTCACTTTTAATCAGATTTTCGTGTTTTGATCTCTTTAGAGAAGTCCAGAGATTAGCAAAAATATATTCTGGGGCTGACCTGTTTATGCAGTTTGTTCCTGTTTCTCATCCGGCTGTGATTTCTGAATTGATTCTGAGGACTGACTGATTTTATGGAGCAGAATTGGTATTGTGGGGAAACAACACTTGGTAACACAAGAAATTATAGTCTATTTTTCTTAGAGTATAATTTAAAAGATCAAGGAGTTGATAGGGTTTGTTTTAATCATTTCTAATAATTCCCCTTTTTTCCAAAAAAATTGCTACTATTATTTTATGCCTATGTTGAATTAGAAAGAAAGGTCTGCTTCCATTTCTTGGGATATTACGCGTGTTAAAGCTGTAGTTTTACCATATGTACATTCCTACTTTTGAATGAGAAATATCTGAATCTTTTCCAGATCTTAGAAAGTCATTATTAAACTTTAACATTTGGGCAGTAATTTATTACAAGTAATGTACAAAAGTTGTAACCATACTGAACTGTTATACATTTTGTAGATTTCTGGTTTTGTATATTCTCTAGTTCATTTCCTTGAAATAAACAATTAAAGCTTTCTGTAACAGAGATTCCAATTCTTTCACAAAATTCCAAGATTTTACAACATATAATCATTTAAATTAAAATGGCATTTTAAAGTATTATAATGAAGTAGTGTGGATATACCCTGAATCTATTTACCTATCCCAACTAGCTCAGATGTATTGAATCAAGTGATGTATTATAAATTAACATAATTATAAGAAAAGTACATTGGTTTCACGAATCTAGTTTAGTTGGGACTTGCCATTGCATTTTGGGCAATGAACTAATTGTAACTAAGGCCATTTGTTTCCAGAAGAAAGGTATCACTATCTTGCTTATGAATGTAACAATGAAATGCAAAGCTTTTCCTTTGTCAATTTAACTGGTCAGCTATTACAGCGATTGAGACTTCTTGGAGTTATACCTTCAGCTGCACATTGCCCACTCCTGGTTAAATCAGTGACTTCTGCCACTTTCACTTCTTCCTTTTTCCACCTCAACCAGCTTTTCCCCCATTTCTTAAGTGCCTTGCTACATAAGATAAAAACCTTTTGCTATTTTTGCAAGGCATACATAAGACACTTAATTTGTCACAGGGCAGAGAATGAGACATTCACAGCATCAGATTGTAATATATGGTAATTAATTTTTGACCTGTTCCTGTACTGTAATAGGAAACTGTTGCTTGCTACACTTATCTCTCTCTCTCCACTCCAGTTCTTTCTGAATTTCTCTAGTGACTCTTTGGTAGGCTACAGAGAAGTGTCTATAATAAACAGGCCCTCTTTAAAATCCTCTATAGTATGCAAAATATAGTGCACAGACCTAGTATTATGGAAAGAACTGTACTCTACAGGCCCAATTTTCTGCAAAACATTGTAACACTACTCATATATCAATTTTTCTTCCTTAAAGAGTAACAACCCTCACATTCTGTGGTAGTCTTGGGTAGCATTTGTTGACTTGGCAAGTATTCCACATTTTGCAATTTGCAATTAATTTATTTTAGTTGTAATCTGGTCTGTTCCTTGTGGTTCAAGATAAATTACTCTTCAGAGTTTATTTTATTATGTTTACATTAATAATGACTCAGCTGTTGTCAAAGAAATCTCGAGAATGGGCATGACATTCAACAAGTGCACACAAAAGCACTTATGGGGAAAATATGTAAAAATAAAAACCATACCAAAACATTAATTAGACAAATTGTTCAGTAGAACAGTAAAACATTCTGAAAAGTCTAATTTTCGAAGATGTAATAGAAAAAAAATGTTTCTTCTTCAAGGATATCTCATATCTTCTGGTAGGAAACTCTCATCATAAACTACCCAATATGGTTTCTCTTTATCCAGCATATGCAGCTCAAGTTAACATGAACACTATCTAAAGCCATCAAAAGAGCCACATGACACAGAAAATCATGCAACCCTTCCTGAGAATCAACATCCAATTTTAAGTATGTTTCTGTGGGATTGCACCATATACTGTATAGGTGGTATCCAAAGTTCACTTGCAGCCCCTAGGCTGCAAGTGACCCCTTCTCTTTTTCCTTCCTTCTTGGTACATTGGCATATTAATCCTGTACTGCTTAATATTGTCCAAAGCCAGAATTCAACTTCCATTTTGGGATTGGGGGTATTTTTTAGCAGTCCCTGTTATGCCTGGAGGTCATATGGGCAGGTCTGGAAGTCATGCCATATGAGAAGCAAATTAAGGAGCTGGTTATGTTTAGTGTGGAGAATAAAGGGTTAAAAGGTGGCATGATAGGGATGTTTCAATTTTTGAAAGGATGTTATTTTGAAGTGTGAGTAGGCTTCTTTTGTGCTGCTCCAAAGAAGGACATGGATAAATGAATTTAAGCCATAGGAAAAGAGCTTCCACTTAAACATTAGGAAGAACTAGGTGGTAAGAGCCGTTTGAAAGTAGAAGATGCTGTTTCACAGTGTAGTGGTCTTTTTCTCCATAGGTTTTTAAGCAGAAGCTGGAGATCCATCTGTAACGAGTGCTTTGACTGTGTGTTCCTGCATGGCAGAGCATTGGACTGGATCATCCTTGTGTTCTCTTCCAATTCTGTGAATCTATTTAAAACTGTTCTTCAAGTGTCCCCCCTTTCATATTTAAACCTTTCCTTTTGAAGGTTTATATAATTAGCATTTCCTAATGTCAAAACCATAAGATAATATATTTAATCAGAATCATAAAATAATTATACTACACATTAGCAATAACAATGGTCAATACCAGTATTTAACAACAAAAATAGCTGTTTATGTATTTTGGATATTCCTGGACCTGGTTGTCTCTTCAACTTTCTCTTGCACTGAGTCATTTATAGTTACCAGGTGCTGTCAGGGAAGAAAATGTTCAGAGAGTGACATATTGCAACTGACTTAATATTATTGACATAACAGTGTTTCACATGCTGTTAGATGAAGAGTTCAATATGCTGGAGCAATGATTTGAAACATGAAATTCGGAGGTTGGGATTAAAGGTTTTGCCTGGAAAGAATGTGTGTGAGGGAGAGGGAGTGAGAGAAATGGAAAAATATGTGGTTGTTTACTATCAAGTTGGCTTTGACAGCTGGCAAACCTATACATGAGAGGGACTTCCTTGGTTACCAACTGCCCTGCCCATGCCTTGCAAACTCAGGGTTGTGGCTTTCTTTGTTGAATTGATATATCTGCAACAAGGGCTCACTTTTTCCTACTGCCTTCCACTTTAGCAGGCATTATTATCATTCCTTATGAGTCACATCATCCATCCTATGATATGTCTGAAATATAACAAAAATATCAAATAGAAACAATAGCCAAGTAGTTGTAAGTTTTTCGGGCTGTATGGCCATGTTCCAGAAGCATTCTCTCCTGCATCTATGGCAGATATGCTCAGAGGTTGGGAGGTCTGTTGGAAACTAGGAAAATGGGGGTTATATATCTGTGGAATGTCCAGGGCGGGAGAAAGAACTCTTGTCTGTTAGAAGTAGATGTGAATGTTTCAATTGGCCACCTTGATTAGCCTTTAATGGCCTAGCAGTTTCAGAGTGTGGCTTCTTACTGCCTTCAGAAATCCTTTATTGAGAGGTGATTAGCTGTCGCTGATTGTTTCTTTTCTGGAGTTCCCCTGTTTTTGAGTACTGTTCTTTATTTACTCTTATGATTTTAGAGGGGTTTTTTTAATACTGGTAGACAGATTTTGTTCATTTTCATGGTTTCTTCCTTTCTATTGAAATTGTCCACATGCTTGTGGATTTCAATGGCTTCTCTGTGTAGCCTGACATGGTGGTTGTTAGAGTGGTCCAGCATTCTCAAATAATATGCTGTGTCCAGGTTGGTCCATCAGGTGCTCTGCTATGGCTGACTTCTCTGGTTGAAGTAGTCAGCAGTGCCTTTCATGCTCCTTGATTTGTGTTTGGGCACTGCATTTGGTGGTCCCTATGCAGACTTGTCCACAGCATCATGGTATACAGTATAATCCCCATTTTCCTAGTTTCCAACAGACCTCACAACCTCTGAGGATGCCTGCCATAGACACAGGTGAAATGTCAGGAGAGAATGCTTCTGGAACATGGCCATACAGCCCAAAAAACTTACAACAACTCAGTGATTCATGCCATGAAAGCCTTCAACAATAAATAACCAAGTATCTTTATTCCAAATTCTGCAGCATTTGAAACAAACCCAGCCACTAGGACAGTCCACAGCTATGACTGACATTACGAGGAAGATTCTTGCCTAATTTGAAACAAGGAATGCATTCTGTAGAATTTGAATGAAAATGGTGTTCACTCATTAGGATGCATGCTTGGCATGTAAATCCCCCAACCAAATCATTCTCTAATGGGGCTCGATGATAGAATTACTAAAACTGTACAGAAGAAGCTCTTGTTATAAAGGAGGCTCATTTGTATTGCACATGTGTTCCAAAAGGAGTTGAGGGACATCCTAGGACTATAAATATATCAGGAAGGTTGTTGACAATTTAAGCTGCCAAGCAGCTGATAAAATGTTGCCTCCCTAATCTAGGACTGCAGGGGATGTTACTTTGACTTTAATTCAAACTCCTTCTCAAATAGGGACTTTTAAAACTATTAGTGTTTGCTAAATAGAACTGCTGTGAATGGCTCTTAAAATAACGGAGGAAAGTACTAGCTTTTTAAAAAAAAAACAGGTAAAGCTGTTTGAAATTCAAGGCATTTTATGCATATTACTTTCCTGAAAAATGGGCACTTTGGCACATAATTTTGCAAAGCATGCAAGAGTTTTTAAGGGGGGCAAGGCAGCTTTTAAATAGAAAAGGAATCACTTCTAGCAAAGTCTGACCCCCTTTTAAGCATGTGGGTGTTATGTAGGGATGGAACAAAAGCCTGAAAGGACTACATTTAAGGGACACACAAATCTATATGGGGATGAAGGAGGAAAATTGTCCTCAGATATTAAAACTGTAAAATATAGCATGCAGTGAAACAGTATTCTTGACATTTTAATTAATGTTACTGTGCAAAGCTCTTATCATTTGGGATTTGATACACTGACAGGTGTTTCGCTCCTGATGTAGTCTTCTAATATTTTTGAAATGGCCCACGTTCCACAGCCATTGCATTAAGCCTGAGAAGATGTTCATTCTAAAACAAATAGAAAGGGCTGACTCAGAGATAATATGGGTTTAGTTTTTTTTTTTTCTTCTAATGGGATGAGTTAAGCCTTCCAAACAGTAGTGGAAAATGCAACCCCTTGACTTCGTTGGTTGATGGAATTAGAAGCCTAGACAACTGCAGAGCCACGTATTCTGAATTAAAGGAAACAGGTATGTTTTGCTAACCATAATTTATTTTACAGAAAGACTTTTCACAAAGGCCAGGAGAAGCGGAACACTTTGTCTGTGCTTTGTGGAGGAAAGAGAGGAGCAGCAGAGTGAATTCGTCTCCCTGCGTGCAGCTCCCTCTCAGCCACGCTTTCCCCATCACACATGGGAAGGGTTGCCCTTCTGGGAAGGATTCATGCTGGCTCCGCCTCAGCCATCACAACACGGGAAGGGTGGGAAGGTATGAAAGGACCTGTCCACATAGTCTTTGGCTATTTTGTGGCCAGCCTCCAACCACCCACTCACCTGTCCCTTGTTGTAACACGATCCTCTATGGATCCTGGGCCCATGGCTTGTTGCTTTCATCTGCCAGGAAGGTTTTTTCCCATGTTATTGGATCATGGGTTTTTACCTTCTCTGGGGTTCCGATTTGCTGCTTGTATTTATTATTTATTTTATTTATTTCCTGCATTTGTAACCCACCCTTCTCACCCCCAAGGGGGGACTCAGGACGGCCTCTCAGCAAGCACCATCCGGTGCTGTCACAATTATAAACATTCAACAATACAATTAAAAGCATTAAACAATTAACTGAAACAGTTAATTTAAACAATTAATTAAAAACAGTCAATTAAACAATCGATTAAAACAGGCTCAGTTTTGTACTTGTACTTGATATGATTGCTTCTTCCTACTAGTTGGAACCTTAATTTTATATGTGCTGTTCCTTTGTATTGGCTTGCATCATTGCCATCTTCTACTTCATTGTGACCAGTCAATGTGGGGAGAAAGGACATTGGGCATATATTACATTGGAAGAGATCCCTGGAGGAATTAAAAAAGGAGGGAAATTCTCGTCCTGGTGGATGCAGGGCACCTTAAGCCTAGCTGACCGTTTGGATGTGTTACACAGACCTGGTTGAAACCAAATGCCTTGTTCATATGTTTATCTGGTACAGGCAGCTTGCAGCCCCACTTGTGCATTTGCCTGTCTCAAAATTATTAGGCCCTGTATTTCCTCACCCTTACTTTGCCTATACATTGTCTATTCATGGAAAATGTGAGTTTTGATATATGACACATTTATATAATGTATAAATCACGCTTATGTATAAGTAGAGGACAGATTTGGGTTCAAATTATGGATTTTTATATGACCCATGGATAAGTTGAGGTTCATTCTGTGGAGAGGGGAAACTTACTTAGGTGATCCCTTGTTGTCCAAGTAGGAGAATCCTCCAGGGTGGGTCCGTAGGTGACTATGGAGCCCTATTCTTGATCTGCATCATCTCCCACGGTGAGGGCATTGGTTTCCAGGTGGAAGGCGGTCCCAGTCGGGGTTGGCTTGATGCGCCTTCCTCTTGGCACATTTCTCTCTTTCACCCTCCATTCATGCCTCTTCAAATTCTGCAGCATTGCTGGTCACAGCTGACCTCCAGCTGGAGTGCTCACAGGCCAGGGCTTCCCAGTTCTCAGTGTCTATGCCAGAATTTTTAAGGTTGGCTTTGAGTCCATCTTTAAATCTCTTTTCCTGCCCACGAACATTCCATTTTCCATTCTTGAGTTCAGAGTAGAGCAACTGCTTTGAGAGATGGTGGTCAGGCATCCGGACAATGTGGCCGGCCCAGTGGAATTGATGGCGGAGGACCATTGCTTCAGTGCTGGTGGTCTTTGCTTCTTCCAGCATGCTGACATTTGTCCGCTTATCTTCCCAAGAGATTTGCAGGATTTTCTGGAGGCAGCGCTGATGGAATCGTTCCAAAAGTTGCATGTGACATCTGTAGACAATCCATGTTTCACAGGCATATAGCAGGGTTGGGGGGACAATAGCTTTATAAACAAGCACCTTGGTACCCCTATGGATGTCCCGGTCCTCAAACACTCTCTGCTTCATTCGAAAAAAATGCTGCACTCACAGAGCTCAGGTGGTGTTGTATTTCAGTGTCAATGTTGACTTTGGTGGAGAGGTGGCTGCCAAGGTTGCGGAAATGGTAAACATTTTCTAATGTTACACCATTAAGCTGCATCTCTGGCATTGGAGAGGGATTGGCTGGTGACTGCTGGAAGAGGACTTTGGTTTTCTCGATGTTCAATGACAGACTGAGCTTCTCATATACTTCTGCGAAGGTATTTAGAGTGGCTTGTAGGTCTTCTTCTAGAAGCGCACAGACAATGTTGTCATCAGCATACTGGAGTTCTATAACAGATGTTGTTGTAACCTTGGTTTTGGCTTTCAGTCTGCTGAGGTTAAATTGTGTGCCATCTGTCCGATAGAGTATTTCCACTCTGGTGGGAAGCTTCCCATCAACAAGATGAAGTACCATAGTGATGAAGATGGAGAATAAATTTGGGGCAATAACACATCCCTGTTTGACACCTGACTCCACCTTAAATGGGTCACTTTGGGAGCCACTGCTGTCCAAGACTGTTGACATCATGTCATCATGGAGGAGCCGCAGGATGTTCACAAAATTGTTAGAGCACCCGATTTTCTGGAGGATGGTCCAGAGAGCACTGCGATTCACTGTGTTGAATGCCATGAATAGTGGTTGATTTTGTTCCCTGCATTTTTCTTGGAGCTGTCGTGCAGTGAAGATCATGTCCACTGTTCCTCTGGAGGGGTGGAAGCCATTCTGGGATTCTCGGAGGGTGTCTTCTGAGAGGGGTAGAAGGCAGTTTGCAAGGATTCTTGTGAGAATTTTCTCAATGGAGGTTAGAAGGGAGATACCTTGATAGTTTCCACAGTCTGTTCTTTCCCCTTTTTTGAAAAAGGTGATGATGGTGGCATCCTTGATATCTGCTGGAATTTTCTTGGTCACCCACACTTTTTCTATGAGCTGGTGGAGTTGTCGTATCAGCTCAGGTCCTCTCTGGGCTGAGGAGAGGGAAAGCACCAATGTTGACCTAGGGAGCCAGCTGCTCCTGGTCATCACTTCCTTTTCCCTGCCGAGGCATTCAAATAGAGCAGGAGTTCTGCAATTCCTAGGGATCAATGTTCCTTTCAGATTTTCCCAGGGTGAATGAAGTTCTTTCATCTTGTCACTTCATTCAGAGAGAATGGGATGTTTCTGTTTTTATGAGTTTAATAAATACAGTACTCACAGTGACTCATGGATACCCATCCAGTTTTTATGGGGTTGGTTTTGACTAAACTTTCTAGACTTATACATGAACATATAGTATAATTAATGATATTGAATTTCTGGTAATCTCTGATAATCATGGTGTGTGCCATCCTTGTCTTATCAAAATTATTGCCTTCTTTTTTACCAGTGGCTTTTAACAGTAATGGGAAAACTGTGCCTTTCCTGTATTTTGGGGTTCCAAAACCTATTAGCCTCAATCAAAGAGTTCCAGGAAAGATGGGAGTTGTAGTCCAATTTCTAGAGAGCACAAAGTTTCCCTTTCTAATTTACAAGCATGTTGGGAATGGGTCCTAGCTTAGCAGCGGACTATATGATTTGTATATAAACATCCCAGTTCCATTCTTTAATTTGTTTATGTAGATCTTAAGAAACTCAGAAGACACTGGTTGTAGACAATATTGAACTAGAAGGATTCGTGATTTCAACATGAGGCAACTTTCTGTAATGTTTTAGGCAACATATAGCTCTTGACTTATCTGCTTTAAATATACAAATTCTGTTTCAACCACCTTCACACAATAAACAAATTATGTCTAAGTCACTTGTATATTTTATGTAATCTAGCCTAAGAAGGTATGCTGCTGCAGTATGTTTCATCAGAATTTTCCGTTTTATTGTAGTTACTGACCTGCCAATATTCACTGGTTGAAAGTTTACTTACAAAGCATTGTGTTGTGACTCCTTTATTGCATTAAGGTACTTCAGGGAGTTTCTGATTTAAATGAGCTGTGTAATGGGGGGAAAGCCAATACATATGCTTTAAAAATTACTAAATTGTAGGTTCATTATCTATGTCACTTCTTTTTCCATTCCCTGATTATTAAATGTCCCAGTGCTGTTTTATATGATTTCTTTAAAGCTGGAATAGATTAGAAGAGATGGTACGTTAGTAAAACAATATTTCTAACTGTTAGAAGGCTTTTCAGAGCAGGTGACTTAAGAATTCAGGCTTTTTGCAGGTGAATGACAGAACATGTACACATTAGGTATACAAGGACTTTTGGGATTGTGCCTGCTATGATTTTGGCTCCAGATTTGGGGATTCTCAATCAAGTTATCATGCATTGATACCCTTTACTCCTTCTCGCCAACTGCCCACAGATTCTCTCTCTGTCAAACTATAACTCCTATGATTCCATAGCACTGATCCATGGCAGTCAACATGGTGTCAAACTGCATTAATGCACCTTCAGTTGAGGCCCATCATATTGCCACAATTTCATATAGTTCATATAGTTTGCCCACCTCAAAAATAAAAGTTGCCAGCTCCTAAAGACATATCATGTGAATCTGCACATCCCAAACTGACACCACAAAGACATTACAAGATTACAAAAAGCTCAAATTGTGTAAATAAAATAGATTCTTAAAGGTAAAATAATGGATAACGGAGAATAAAGGAAAGGGGAAATGCAGTATAGTAAATATGAGAGACTAAAGACTATAAATCAATGTAAAGGAGAAGATTGGAAGATGCCGCCCCCTCCCCAATTTTACCAACCCCGAGCCCTTACTATATACTTCTCCATACACTAATTCCCTATACATCCCACCCTTTCATTTCTCTTACCATTTTTCCAATTCTTTTTAACCACCACCCCCCCTAAAATCTTTCAATAAAGATTATTTTAAAAAGACATATCATATGAATCTGCCCATCTCTAACTGACACCCCAAAGACATTACAAGATTACAAAAACACAAATTGTGTAAATAAAATAGATTCTTAAGGCTAAAATAATGGATGTAAAAGTTATTTTATTTGAAAGGAACTGGACTAACTTAAATTGAAATATATAAAGGGTTTGAGTGTAAATTTTAAAAACAGGAACAATGGAATGAATGGAGCAATGGAAATAGCCAAAGCAGCTTTTAATTTTTAACTTTTTTTAAAAAAATACTTAATTTGATTAAATGCCTTCTGCCAATGGAAAGTTAGATACCAATTAGGAAAGTCATTTAGAAAGAGTAGGACTATAATCTGAAAAATACTGCCAGTTGCTAAATCAGATTTTACTCTACAGCAGTATTGGAAAACATGTTAGTTGGACTATAGCTACCAGCACTAATTACTAGGCCTGGGTAACAACGGAAAAAATTGTTTCTAAAATCGATTCGTTTTTTGGGGTTTTTTGCGTTTCGATATTTAAAATAATTACAAAATTTTCCTTTTAAAAAGTTCGATATTTACGAAATTTCGTAAATGGTAAAAAAATAACGAATCGATTTCCGAAACAATAACGAATCAATTCGTTAATGGCGGACGCGACCGCGAAATACGCTAAAAAACCTCCAAAAACTTCTGAAGCTTCCCTCTCCCTCTGTTGTTGACTGTTGGTGTGATATTATAATTTTTTTTCACTAATTAAACCATAAAACTGGCCCAGACATGCGGAAATAATAACGAAACGACCTCGGAACAATAACGAAACGAATACAATAACGAAATACGAAGCATTTGCAAAACGTCTTTAAAAATTCGTTTTTTTAAAAAATTGCTCCAGAATGGTTCGTTATCGCTTCGTAATCAACAAAATTAACGAATTATTAACGAATTACGAATTAACGAAATGAAACCGCCCAGCCCTACTAATTACCACTGGGTTGAGTTGTTGAGATTTGCAGTCCAATAACGTTTAAAAATCTGCACAATTCCTACCCTTGCTTTGTGAAAACTAGAAGGGAAACTTTTGTTTTATTTGATGACATAAATACCAATTTAATCTCCTTCTGCAAGAATTTAAGTTCACAATGAGTGGGATGCTCTCACCCACACTTTGAACCAGTGACATCAGTATCTAGCACAGAACAGCATATTAACGTTAATGATGATATTTCAGTTGACATTTTGGTAGTTTACAGGTGTTCACTTGGCTTTTCCCAGCTAGACTAAAGTAATAAATATGGTAAAGGATGAATCTAGAAATAGTAATACTTGAAAAGGTCACTAAGATTTCTCTTGCTTGGCTCTTAAAATTGCTGACTTATATTCATTTATATAAATTGCATATTATAATGTATTTCTATTGGCATGTACATCATTTTCAATATATTGTTTATATTGGATGGCCCTGGCATTTTTATGAAATACTTTTGCTGAATGTCCTGTATAGACAGGGCTGTCTCTCCCTATACCATATAGGCTTCTGGTCTGCTAGACCATTTCCAAGTAATTAGCTGTACTAAATTGACTTCCAAATCGACTATTTTCAAATTAGCCAACATTTATTGAATGTATTCTCTCCTAACCAAACACAGAGATAATGGGAAGAAGAGTTGAATTAGTAGAAAGTGAAATCTCCTTATCAGCTAGCCACTTCGTTGACTTTTTTCAATTTACCTATGTAAGGATGAAAGAGAAAACTTTGGCTCCCTAGTTTAACTCAAACTAACCTCATTTGTATTTCTCAGATTAATACAGGCAGTCTCCAAGTTACAAATATTCAACTTATAAACAACACAGATAAGAACAGGGGTGAGACAACAGGAAGTGAGAGAAATCTAGCCGCAGGAAGGAAAATTCCCTCCTGAAAGAGTTATCATGGGGGAAAGATCTCTCCACTGCAGTTTTCTCACCAATCCTTGTTTCCACAACAAATCATTTTTTTTCAAAATTCAATTGTCACAGGGACAGCAAGTGAGGTGATATCTTCTGAAAAGGGACATAGACAGCGAAACAAACATCACAGGAGTGTTAACACTTCCTTATGCATATATAAAGCTTGCATATATACATATACATACACATATAACCTGTTCCAACTTGCATACAAATTCAGCTTAAGAACAAACCTACAGAACCTATCTTGTTCATAAAATGGGGGACTGCTGGTGCACCAAACATGATTATCTTTTGGAGTGTGGAATTCTCCAAGTATCTTGTTGAAGTTTTTGATTTAACAATATGCATATTAAGAAAATCCTTGTGACATTGGTGATTCAATAGTCAAATAAGAACCATTGAAATGCTATTAAAAGGAAATTGTGTGTGAAAAATGTGAATTGCTAGGCATTATTTTTTTAAAAATCAACGGAACGTAAAAATGGTCCATTAACACTTTATATATCACTGTTCCACTCCTGGATGCTAGGTCTGTGCTAGCATCCAGGAATGATAACCTGGTTGCAAAAATGGAGGTGTTATGTTTAGGATGAGGGAAATTGGAGGCCAAACCACCAGTCAGCTTTTTCAGTGGACAAGAAGAGATGGCTGAAGTTTCTATTTATCTGTGACTGCAGTCACCAAACAGAACTACTCTTGAACTTATACCTCCAATAAAAGAAGAGATCCATGAACACATTCTCACTTCTTACTATTTAAATCCAAGAAAGCAAGTGTTCCACAGCAACTCTATTATGTGGGTAAAGCAGTAGCAGCATTCATGCAGAGAACCAAAGGGTAGCAAGTAGCAAATCTGCTATCCCCTGTCCATTTATTTATTTATTTATTTATTTATTATTTGTCTTATTTATATCCCACCTTTCTCTACCCCAAGGAGGACTCAAGATGGCTTACAATCACACCACGGTGCCTTAGAACATATAAAATCAGTTAAAACATTAGTTAAAAATTCAAACATAATAAGCATAATAAAAATACATTTCAATGAATCACATCATCTGGAGTCATAGTATAAAGCCCAATCTGTAGTCAAATTGCGCATATTCCATACTAACATTCCTGCACTACTCTATTTTTCAAGTGACTGCTTCCAGAGCCAGGTTTTGACTCTCTTTCTAAGCACTAGGAGGGAATGGGCTGCCCTGATATCTCTAGGGAGGGAGTTCCACAACCTTGTCTCTCGTCCCCACCAACCGCATGTACAATGAAGGTGGGACCGAGAGCAGGGCCTCCCTCGACGATCTTAATCTTCGAGTTGGTTCATAGGAGGAGATATGTTCAGACAGGTAGGCTGGGCCAGAACTGTTTAGGGCTTTATAGGCTAAATCCAGCACTTTGAATTGTGTTAGGTAGTAGATTGGCAACCAGTGGAGCTGATGCAACAGAGGAGTGGTATGCTCCCTGTATGCCGCTCCAGTTAGCAGCCTGGCTGCCTCCCATTGGACCAACTGCAGCTTCTGAGCAGTCTTCAAAGGCAACCCCACATAGAGCACATTGCAGTAATCTATACGCAATATAACCAGAGCATGGACCACCATGGCCAAGTCAGACTTTACCACCTGAGTTATCTACCCCACCCAAACTGATGGCAGGGCAGGCTCTGTGGATGTATGATTAAATACTAAACTGGAAGATTTGTTCAATGGCTTTTTGCTTATTTTAAAATGTCACATATCTAGTACAAACTGCATGAAGTTACTGTGGAAAGTGATCTGGAGTTTGGGGAATGGAAGTCATCACTATGCTGATGGTATACAGCTCATTCTTCCTTTTACAGCTAATGCTAAGGAGGCTGTAGAAATCATGAATCATTGTTTAAATGAAGCAGAAGATTGGATGTGAAAATGAATAGAGTTTCAGTCCAGAAAGGACCAAAGTTCTATTGGTCAGCAATGAAGCCAGCCTGGGTTTAAATTTCAGGTGTTTTGGATGAGAACAGATCTGCATAGTTCTTAAGGGGACAGATGGTTGCAGTGTCCAAGGTTATTGTTGGCTGCTTTGCTTGGTGTGGCAGTATTGTTCTTTTTCTAGGAAAGGTAGATTTGGCTACAGTGAAATTGCCCTTCTGATATTTTCAGAAACTACAACTACTGGTACTATCTAGTGTGTACATTAGAAATTGTATAACCAGACTTATTTAGATTGCACTGGCTTTTAGTTTACTTCTGAACAAAATTTAGGGTGAAGGTTTTAAGATACAATCCCTGATATACAAAGCCTGGAGCCAGGATATTTGAAGGACTACCTTCTCAAGTTTATGACCCTGTTAAGAATTTGGGATCCTCAACAGACATCCTTGTGTATGTGTTGCACTAGTCAAGGAGACCAGACTCTACAAATACTAGACAGGGTTTTCACTATAACAGCATCCTGATTGTGGAAGCCTCTCCAAAGTGAGGTCAGGTTGGTTTGATCTTTTCTTTGATGGGTTGTTAACCCAGATCACACTTCTTTGTATGGCTTAAAGTTGAGAAAAAAAAAGAAAATATAACAATAAATTAGATATTTAATTCAATGTAAGAAATAATAATGAAAACAAAAGGAAACAACAATATGAAATATCTGCAAAATTTGTAAAACAATTCTTCTTCTTATGAAGGACAAGAAAAGAGAGTAATCTAATGGACTGAGTGGAAAGAGGATCTTAGTTGTAATGACACACGTGTGTGTTAATGAGAGAGAAACAGTAGCACACCTGAATTGGAATAATCCAGGTTGAAGTCCTCATTGACTCATGAAACTCAGTGGGTGACCACAAGTCATTGTCTCTCTCTCAATCTAACTTATCTCATGGGGTTATTGTGAAGTACGAAGATAGCCAATATATGCCAGAATCATTGGAAGAAATATAGAATACATGCAACTAATTAAAAGTAGATAGATTATTTTTCATCATAAATAATACCATCTATCTCACTGCTTCTCAACCTGGGGTCCCCAGATGTTTTTGGCCTACAACTCCCAGAAATCCCAGCCAGTTTACCAGTTGTTAGGATTTCTGGGAGTTGAAGGCCAAAAACATCTGGGGACCCTAGGTTGAGAACCACTGATCTATCTGATTCCACATAGATGCCATCTACAAGGAGTTTAAGGAATGTAGGCACTTCCTTTCTAATCAGAGACTTGAATATTGTGAAACCCCATCTGAACCGGGAAGAAAATCCCTAGAAACATAATTGGATATTTTCTGTTTGTGTAAACAATGTTAGGATTGTTCTGCATTAGCAGCTTGTTGAATGAAATGAAGTTTTGCTTTTGAATCATTAGTTAGTGAGTCTGATAGGGGGGAAACATATTGAGAAATATGGCTCAGATTTTTTGTGAGGAGGAGACTCTTTGTCATTATTTAATCATAATCAGGGAGACAGGGTTTAATATGACAAACAAGACATCATACTAAACCATGATTCAAGATAAGTAGGAAATACATAAAACTGTCTGCATTATATTTCTCTATAAAATGAGGAGGGGAATGTGTTTTAGTTACTGGTAAATGTTTCATGAAATGTAAATCATTTCTATTTTTTGTTCCCTGGAGAAAGCATGATGAAACTAAAGAAAGGTCCTGGTGTGCAAAATTGACACAGACATATGGGCAGAATGCTGTTTATAATATGAGAAAGCTCTGTCATTTCTACAGGATGCCTGAGACATGATGTAAATTATCCCCTCTAACATATGTTGCCTTTCTAATATGTCAGTGATTTGGTATTCTGGTCAGATTTATTTGGAAGAAAAAATATGCCTTGAACAATCAGGATTATTGAATAATGTATGTTCGAGCCTCTTATTGAGAGCTGTTGTAGCAGCACAGTGGCTCAGAGACAAACTACAAATCTTGTCTCTGCCAGAAAAACGGTGGATGTAGACCATGTGCTCGTTTTCTAGAGCTACTTTCCTCACAATACAGGGAAGGACGCTGATTTACCACACACATTTTATAAGTTCTTGGATGCTCAATGTTATGAAATCTTGGGATTTGTAATTTGTTGAGGCATCATCTCCCTTTGGCAGAGAAACTTAAGACCTCCTAAAATTACAAATCCCAGGATCCCATAGCATTGAGTCATGGCAGTTAAAGTGGTGTTGAATTGCATTAAGTATATGTAGATGTACTCTTAGTCAGAGGACTATGCTCTTAAAATACTGGAGAAGTGGCATTTCTGTCAATAAAATCAGATCATAATTATTTGATGTACTATATCCTCCAACAACACAATTTGGTAAAAACGATCTTAACTAATCATGTCATCTCCCTTCCTCCCATTCATCCCTTATTCCTCAGATTATTCCCTTTGCTGAAAATGCAAAACTGGCAAGGAAAGGAGGATGTACACAGGCAAAAACAAACTGCTGGAGACTCTTCTAGCTTCCATGGTCTTCCTTGTTAATCATTTCTGAAATATTGACTATGCTCAGAATTTACTTGGCCACACATGTCCTCATTTTCTGCTTGTTTATTAAAGTTATTTACAGATAGAATTTTGTGCATGTCATTTTGCCTCCCCTCTTCCCAACTTTAAATCTTCACTGCAGAAGGATCTCTCATTTTCTGAAAGAAACGTCATCAAGTATTTCTTGGAAGTTTTATAGAATTAGTCAATTTAGTAATCAAATTTGTACAACACTATAGAGAGAGAGTTTCCAGGATTAATAAACAATAACGCCCTGCTTCTTCAAAGGTTAATTCCTAGAAGGGCTATTTCTAGGTAACCCTTTCAAACTTTATAGAAATGCCTCAGGACAATGTCAAGACCTGGTATTGAGTTGGTGTAATTATTATCCCTTTTCACTGTTGGTCAGATGCTTTTAAAAGACACGGTGAACACACATTCTGGACCCCTGAGGCCATATTTGACCCCCTTCTCCACATCTCCTACAAGTCCCAGATTTCCAGCTGCAAATGAATATCATTTTTCAGGTGTTCCAATCAAACAACCTGGTATGGTTTTTTCAATGTTAGAACAATCAAAAAGCCCCAAAGCTAAAAGCTCAGGAAAATTGAACTTCATGTCTACTTTTCATCCATCATTAGTGTGTGAGGTTACACTTTTGTTTCACAACTCTGATAATAACCAGACTGTCCTCCCTTGCATTCACTAAATTGGCAAAATGCCTTGTGAACTTCCTGGGATATTGACTTCCCTTTTCTTCAGGTTAAATCCCCACAGAGGCTAAAGGTCTTTAAAGTAAATCTGAGTCAATCTGCTTTAAGTTCATAAGAAACCAAACCAGCAGCCTATGCTAAAATAATGAAATCAGTACATTTTCTGTAGTGAATTAAATGTCTTCAATATTTTAAGGTAGCAAGGAAAATTCATGTTTCCAAGAAGGGATGTTTTCTTTTATTTGTCAGATCTGACCCTCAAATAAAACTTCCAGAGATAAAAATATCAGAAAGTGTTCAGTTTAGAAGTCAACCAAACATTCTCAGTACTGGACTTAACCTTTGTATGAACAAAGCACATTAACAGAGTCCAACCTTCAAAATGTTCAAAATGTAACTTTCCCATGCTTCATACCTTAAATTCATTTGATAGTCCTAACTATGCCATATTCATTTAATTCTGATTTATGGTGACCCTATTATGGGATTTTTTTCCCCCTAGATTCTGTTCAGAAGAAATTTTAATTGCATTCCACATAAAATGAAAGAGTATGATTTCACCAACATAATCCAGTAAGTTTATGTGACTCAGTAGTTTTTATTTATATCAAAAGAATTGCATAAATTAATATAAAACTGATAAAAATCGAAGGAACGCAGGCAGCGAAATATCTTTTGACCAAGAGGAGTGGTAGTTCTCATAAATCTTTTCTTTGATTTGAGTCTACTGGGAGGAGGCTGGTAGCCATGTAGTGGATGGCTTTCACAGTGTTCAACCTTATTCCTCTCACATTTAGCAGCCACTTCCCATCATATATCGGGGGGGGGGGGTTAATGCCTGTTAGCTTGTAGAGTTTATCAACAGGTGTAGGTTTCAGACATCCTGTGATTATTCTGCATGTTACATTCAATGCTATGTTCACCTGCTTTGCATGGGCAGACCTATGCCAAACAGGGCAGGCATACTCAGTAGTTGAGTAAGACAAAGCTAGGGCTGATGTTCTTACTAATTTTGGGTCTGTACCCCATGTGCTGCCAGTAAGTTTCCCCAGGATGTTATTGTGTGCAGCTACTTTGTACTTGGTGTTCAGGCAGTGTTTCCTATATGCTAGTGTTCGATCTAAGATGACACTGAGATATTTAGGATGGAAACAATGTTCAAGCTCTTGACCTTCCCAGGTGACTTTCAATTTCCTGTTGGCTCCACAGTTGCATAGGTGGAAAGCACACACTTGTGTCTTGGCAGGTTTAGGCTTCAGGTGGTTAACTTTGCAGTAGCTGGAGAGATCTTTCAAGGCATTAGTAAGTTGGATTTCAACTGTTTCTAAGTCTTTTGCTTGTATTGTTAGGACAAGGTCATCAGCATATGTAAAGCTCTTTGTGAGTGGTGGTTGTGGCTGATCATTAGTAATGATATTAAACAAGGTTGGTGCAAAAACACTGCCATTCTTTTGCCTCCTCCATCTACTTTTCCTGCCTTGAAACTCCACATAGAAGCTACAGTTTTCTAGGAGAGTCTGGTTAGTTTTTGTAAAATCATAGTCTCGGGTAATATGGTAGACTTTCTGCAGCATTTTCCTATGTTGCACCATGTCATAGGCTGCTGTAAGGTTGACAAAAACTGTTCCAATAATGCAACATTTCTCATATCCTTCCTCGATGTACTCAGTCAGATTAGGAATTTGGGATGTACAGTTTTTCCCTTGGCTGAAACCTGCTTGTTGTGCAATAAGCTGTAGTTCAATAACAGGTCCTAATCGATTGAGTACTATCCTCTCATATACTTCA
Source organism: Anolis sagrei (assembly GCF_037176765.1). Lineage (NCBI taxonomy): Eukaryota > Metazoa > Chordata > Lepidosauria > Squamata > Anolidae > Anolis > Anolis sagrei. The sequence continues at coordinate 129,260,518 of NC_090025.1, read as the reverse complement.
TATAGATGACATAGGTGTGAGATAGGCCAGTAGTTCCTGGCATTGGACGTGTCTTTACCAGGTTTTAAAATGGCAATTATCTTAGTTTTCCTCCATTGTCTGGGAATCTGTTTGTGTGCCAAGCATTGATTGTAAAATTTCAAAAGCCAGTTTTCAGCTTTGGGGCCCAAGTGTTTGATTTTCTCCATCATTAAGTCATCTGGGCCAGATGCTTTACCAGTTTTACATTGCTTAATAGCTTCTCTGAGTTCCTTCAGGTTTATGGGAGATGTCAACTGGTGGATTTCAAGTTCTGGCACCCTGTTAATTTTCATGTTTACTTTGCTGCAGTTGGTTTTCCCATTCTGAATTAGCTGGTGTGCTATCTGGTCTGGTGTTATGTTTGCATGTCCACAATTGACCAGTGGGTCACTATCCAGGCATCTCAGCAATTGCCAGGATCTTCGGCTGCTCTTAGACATGTCAAGATTCTCAAGTAGCTCTATCCAGAGATCTTTTTTAGCTTTAGCTATGGCTGTAGATAATTTTTGGCCTGCTGCTATAATCTCATTGCAGTATGGATTCTCTTGAAAAAGTCTGAGATATTCCTGTAGCTGGTTTTGCTATTCTTTGTTTAGGCCTGGCAGGTAGCTTGTGCAATAGCCTCTAGGGATTGAGAGCCTTGAAGATCTTTTCAAATGACCGAGTGGTGATTCAAACCATAATCCCATAGATAACTATTCCAGCACTCAGATAATTACATCACACTGTCTCCCTACCCAGGAGTCACTGAATCCACTGTAGAACTGCTTTTACCATCAAGAAGCTTCTCCTAATATTCAAGCCACTAACTTTTGCCTTCTCAATTTGGTCCTATCCTGTCAAGTAAAAAGCTCTTGATTACCCAGCAGATATCCGAAAAGCATTACCATGGTTCCCCTCCTATCGGGTTCCTCTTCTCTAGGTTGAACATATTCAATTACTTCAACCTTTCCTCTTAGGACTTGTTTTTAGTGTCTGCCACACACATCAGTGTCCTCCTCTTAACCTACTCCAATTTGTCTATGTCCTTCTTTAAGTGCTGCATCCAGAACTGTCACACATGAGATCTGATTAGTGGGGAGTATGTGGAATTATTCTTCCTATGACTTGTAAACTAGGTTTATTAATGCAGTTTTAAACTACATGAGACATGGGCAGGGAAAGGTTGCTTCATTTCATTGCTGACTTATGTTGAGTCTGTTGTCAGATACAATCCTGAGTTTCTTTTCTACAGAGAAATCAGTGGTTTTGCTATTATCAGTTTTCAGAAATGTTCAGCAAAGAGTACCCAGTATGGTGACTAAAGATGGACAATGTAACTGAATAATTCCACTGCATTCTTAATATAATGTGAATTGTATGCTGAGTTATGTTCCCACTTCTGATGAGGAAATATTGTCAGAATAAAACTTGTATACTTTGCAGAATCAGTTTATCTTTGAAATAGTTTAGATTCATATCCAATAAAAATATGGAATTTTATAAATGTAAATATTTTTAATAAGGATGCATTAAACTGTAGTATGCCTTATTTTATTCTAGATGCAATAATATGTTGTATTCGTACAACACTGGCCAACACATATTTTGGTGCCTCAAATGTTAGATTTTTTTCTGGGTATATTTGACCAGATGGTTCCAGAAATTGCACCAATTTTCCTCTGTCAGCTCTAGTTATTGAGATAAAAAATGTATGTTATATACTACTCTTCATCTGCTTCTACATAGAAAATCATGAAAACCATATCTAAAAAACTAGAACTGATGTGTTCTATCCAATGCAATTTTATGAATCAGTGGCCAAAATTTGCTAAAATATAATAAAGTATGGATTTTGAGGTATGAGAAAAAGAAGTAAAATAGATAACTCATATAAAGATAGAGCACATGAATGCAGGACAGCTAATATAGAGTCATAGGGCCAAGGTGTTTCAGAGTGGGAACACATTTTGAGACACCCCTGCAGTGTGCATCTGTTGTGCTTCAAGAAGAAGCAAAACTTGTGTAGATGCAGTCCAAAGTGGTGGGAAGCAGGAAACAGTGGGCTTGGAGTAACTAAGCAATTCATATGTCGTTGTTTTAAAATATGTGTGAATGTCAGCTTGTTTGTGGATGCTGCCGTTCATATTTTCCAGAACAAGCACTTAAAGAGGTGCTGTTCTGCTCTTCAATGGAGGAGGAGGAGAAAGAAAAATTGTTCTGAGGATTATCAGAGCATTGCTGAAATTCGTTGGCAAAAGGTAGATCCATGAGATTCATACTGTTTCTTGCCCACAAGCATCCAGTACACTTGAAATAGTCATCTTTCCTTTCTTTTTGTGAGTTAAATGCAAAACAGAAAAACACTTGAGGGGGTTGCTTCCCATCTGTTGTGAACACCTCTATAAATATATGACTATGTCACTATATTCAAGCTAATGAACACTATGGACCTCATCACATTGAGGTCCTCAAGCTGGGTGACAGTGGCAGGATTCACCGGGTAGTATGGCAAATCCATAGGGCAGTGGGGAAAACCATCACATGGGGTGAGGTTCCATTTATTAAACAGTTACTTTGTAGCACCACATTCCCTACACTTTTAAAATCCTTCTTTCTTGGTTCTGTGATGGTCATGGCTAGGAAGGCATGCTGAAGTACATCGAAAGAAAGGCTTATTTTATGCACAAGAGCTTTATCTTTAAATTTGTTTTTATACTAGTTTTATTTAAAACAGGGTGCATTTAGCATATTCTTTTTGCAAGCTCATCATGTGCATATTAATTATGACATTCCCTATGTCTGACCTCTTCTGCTTTGTCTTTTCTTTTGCATATCACTCAATTCTTGTCCTCTGCCAGACATAAAAGTCATATATAGTCTTAATCCAAAACTAGTGTAAAATAGTGCTGGTATACAATGTCTTATGGAAATGAATGGCACTTTTTTCTGAATAGACATCTGAGTAGCCATATTATGTCCTTAACATCCAGATTTGTGTAAATATAGGAAAGGCAAAGAACTTGATATGACCCTTTCATTTCAGCTGCACATTCATACACTACAACACATAACTATTACTTGATATGGAAGTCATAGTTTGATAGAGTAAGGGTTTACAGAATTGAAATATTTAGGGTTTTTTTAAAAAAATGTCAGGGCTCTGATGTCAATGCTCTGACATTTCCCTTCTCTGGCTTCCTTCCCCCACCCCTTTAAGGTCAGATGCATTCTTCACAGTAGTTGAAAAGGAAACATGAGTTTTCCAGGAAGAACATATTGTTGCAAAGGATCCCAGTTGAAATGCAAAGTATTTGGGATGCCTTTACTTTGAATAAACGATTAAGAGCAATTAACATCACAAACTCCCTGCTCCTGGGGGCTGTGAAAAGCAGAACTGAGTTTGCAGACACAGAGCACTACTGCTTGTATTTTAAAACTCTCCTCAGGAGTACTGACATCTATTCTAGACTATCTCTTGTTGATTGCCTGCACTTCAAAATTTACTACTGTACCGCTTCATGGGAGGCTCATATATCTCTCCTTACGTAGTTCCAAATAGCTGACTGTTCCTTAAGACTAATCAAGATCTGAATCTGGTGTGTGGGAGAACAATACATGCTCATAATGTACCATGCAAAAATTAACTAGTAATTCTCAAAGGCTTTTTGTGCTATATTAATTGTCTTCAATCGTGACTAAGGTTTTCGTGGATTGCTTTTCAAATTTGGAAAAATTAGAGCTACCGTAAAGCTTGTACTACTTTCCTTCATCTCCTTCTGTTGGGTTAGAATCCCTGTGTTGTAAAAAGTGATATATGAATAACACTCCATGGATTCCCTTCATAAACTCAGTTAGCAGCAGACTAATGTGGAAGTTATATTGAGACTTCTTATTCTGTACTCCTCAGAGCACAAATCATAAGCTTACAATAGGAATAGATGGCTTGTTATGAAACACAAAATACATCTTGTGGCAGATGATTAGGTACTTTCTTAGAAAGCTATGAATCACAGGAGAATTATTTCTGTTGCTAGAATTATACCTCAATTGGTATTAAGTTAATAAATTAATCTGGCAAATTAAATTGGTTGCATTTCATAATATCCATTCTTTTTGCTTACAAGATATATCAAGAACCTTAGTCATTTTTCTTCCACTGCATACAAAATCAGGGAATTACTATTTTGCATTACAATAGGATTAGTGACCATGTTGGCTGGGAGATTCTGGATGTTGTAGTCCAAAATTAACAAGAGTGAGTATTTGTATATTTCTGTAACAATTAGGAATGCTGAAGCATCTCAATAGGACTTCCAAAAAGAGATAAACTTTCCCAAGTGCTCTGGCTATCTATAAAATGCTCAAAGGAGCTCATAGCATCCTTCCTACCTTCCTTCCTTCCTTTCTTGCATTTACATCCCTCTTTTGTTCCAGGATAGGACCCCAGGGCCCAGCAACTTTCTTTAAAGTTCTTGAGGTCAACAAAAGTGGCAGCAGATATTTGTAGAAGTGGGACTGAAGCAAGAACAAAAGAGGCAGAGAAATTTCACAGGTTGTGGTGGCATCTGCAAAGAACCATCCAGTGGAGCTGTTTCGAAAGGTCAGAAGTTTGTTAAACCCCACCTCAAAAGATGGGGTCCCTGATAATTCGGCAGCTTGTTATGAAGCATTTGCTTGGTTCTTTGTGGATGAAGTAGCTCTGATCCATTCCGACTTGAAACACGAGTACCTGCTTATCCAGTTTTTAATGGATTCATTTCAATTGGTGCAGCTTGAGGATCTGGACAAGATCCTTGGAGAGTAGAGGGCTACCGCATGCATCCTAGACCCCTGCCTATCCTGGGTGATAAAGCAGGTCAGTGGGGATTTGGCAGAGTGAGAGAAGTTAGTGGTTAATTCCTCCTTACAGGAAGGCAAGATTCCAGCCAACTTAACAGAAGCTGTAATAAAACGGCTGTTGAAAAAACTATCACTGGATCCCACTCAGTTGAACAACTTTTGGCTAGTTTCCAATCTCCCCCTTTTGGGCAAAGTCATGGAACATGTGGTAGCCTAGCAACTCCAGGTGTTCTTGGATTAAATGGATTATCTAGATCCAACATAGTCTGGCTTTAGGCCGAGGCATGGAACTGAAACAGGCTTGATCCCTTGGTAGATGATCTACGCCAGAAACTGGACAGGGGGAGTGTGTCCCTGTTGGTTCTCTTGGACCTCTCGGTGCCCTTCGATACTGAAGACCACAGTATACTTCTGGGATGCTTTGTGGAAATGTGGCTTGAAGGTACTGTTTTTCAGTGGCTCTGGGCCTTCCTGGAGGGTTGCTCCCAGAAGGTGTTGTTGGGCGACACCTGCTCGGCCACACAGCCATTGTCTTGTGGGATTCTGCAGGGCTCAGTATTGTCCCCCATGTTATTTAACATCTGCATGAAGCCATTGGGATAGATCGGGTGGAGTTTTGGAATTGAATATCATCTGTATGCAGACTTGGCCACTGTGGTCCACATTCTTGTTATATCCCATATAGATTACTGCAACACCCTCTACATGCACTCGGTCCCTCCTCCTCTGCAAGCGCAATTGGTGGGGATGAGAGACAGGGCCTTCTCAGTAGTGGCCTCTCAGCTGTGCAACTCCCTCCCCAGTGAAATGAGAGCAGGATATAAATGTTGTAAATAAATAAATACACAACAACCTCACTTATCTGTAAACCCCTACTATAGTTTCACAAAAGCTGAGGTGGGGAAAAAAGAGTCATCTTTTCCCTCTCCCTCCCCACCCATACTTTTTGAGGATTCTTCTTCATGTTATTATTCTTGCATGACTTCTAGTCTTTTCTGATGTATAGAGATCCTAACCAGGTGTTCTGGCCCCACAAGTCCCAGAAATACCAGCCCATTTACCAGCTGTTAGGATTTCTGGGAGTGGAAGGCCAAAAACATCTGGGGACCCACAGGTTGAGAACCACTGCCCTAAGGTGAACCTTTTGTGGAATTTTCTTGGCAAGGCCTGTTAAGAGGAGGATTGCCACTGACATCCTCTGGTGTTGAGAAAGTACAATTTGCCCAAGATCATTCAATGATCATGGACAAATTATATGGCCAAGCAGAAATTAGAACCTAATTAGAACCTAACTCCCCAAGTCTTAGTCCAATAAAGTTCTAGTATCATAATGTTTCTCTCTTCTGCTTTACTTTTATGATTCCTCTCTCATTGATAGCAATAAGGAGGATCCTGTGCACACCATGTCAATTGCTGGAGCAGAGTTTGGAAAAATAACTTTTTGGGGAACTGAATTTCCAGAATCTGTTAATCTGAACCCCCAGATTCTGCCTTTTTCATCTAATATTTTCAGAAATAAGGAGTTAGGAGTCAAGCACCACAGAATATTCCATAACAGCTTGGGAGAATTGCAAAATCCCTCACTGCAAGACTGTCTTCTCTCACTGTTTGCTGAGGGGGTCATGGGGAAGGGTGACAATTCCAACATTCATGTGGTTCCCATGAAACTGTGCAAAAACAATAAGTACGATGCCCTAGTATTTCATATATTTATGCTTTTTTTTATAAAATATATGTGTTGGGTACTTCTTACTGTCTCCACCAAATTATGTGATATAATGAGATGCAGTACTATAAATTCAAGTAAATAAAATACAAATGCAGATATAGTTGGATATTATAAGGAATACAGGAATATAGGTTGGTGGCTATGCTGTGTGTACTGAAAATTTGTAACATTTTCAAAAAGCTGTTATTGGTATCTTTTTTCTAAATTCTTAATGAACTGCCCACACACTTACAAATGATATATTGTGTTTCTTGGGCATATGCGTGCATATTTCCACATCCGTGCATAATTGTCTTATTTTTTAATGTATGCAGTTTGACTTTAATAAATATTTTAAACATACGTAGCCTATCTCCAGGTGGCTTAGCTATAAATAATGGAGACAATCCCTTAAAATGGAATGAGCAATGAAACCCTCAGAAACCAAGGTGGAAAAAATTAACTAGGATAAAAAAGCCAAGATAAACTAATACAATAACCATAAAAAGAATAATAAAAAGTGAAGTTTTTTAGTATGCTGATTACTCTCCAGCCTACCATGCACTCTACAGTCTGATATATTGTGCCAGACCCAGTGGTGGCCAGTACATTAGATGGACTGAAAAACAAAAGTAATGTAATTTGAACACTGCAAACGCTTTCATGCTTCCACCCAAATCTCTCCATCTGCTGTTATTCTGTGATGCTGATGGAAATGTTGTTGTTGGCATAATATACAGGCTGTACTTAAACAGAAATAAAATTTCTTACAAATTTGGCACCAAGAATACAGAAACCTATGGACTATGTGAACACAGGGAAGAAGCAGTCTGTACCAGAAGGTGGAATAAGGGCATTGCCTACATATATTTCATTCAGCACTAGCAGTAACCCCACATTTTCTTCTCCCCCTGCAACTGTCAGCTCTGTAATACCACACTCGAAGCCACAAGTGAGTACTGGCCAGTGTTGGAGGGGGTGATGGGCTGTTGTGATCTCTTCTATACTTCTGGAGTGCTGCACTACCCATTGCCGCACTTTGTGCCCCCAAACCTGAAAAAAAATTATATGGTTCAAAAACATCCCTTTATGGCCAATAACACTGCTAATCCTATGACCATTTTTTCAAGGTTTAGGCTTTTAAGCCCCCTCCCCTCCACACACAATTAAAATGGACATGTCTACATAGATTGCATTATTATATTCTCTGTTTAAGTGCTAGTCTCAATTCAAGCTAGTCATCAGGGGGAAACCAAAAGACCTGGATAGATCCTGTGAGTATGTTCCTGAAGCAGGAAATTCTGGTTCAGGAAATGGTACCCCTCCCCCAACTGTCCCAATTCAGGATGAACAATCCTAATGGATCTTCTGTTGTGCCACCTTTTCAAGTCTACTTATAGAGTTCCAGTTTCTCTCTGTGCCCCTCTACATTGCTCCTTGTCCCCTGCTTACTTCAACTGCTGTAGACTGAGTTCAAATTGCAAAAGTCATCTGCACTTAATTAACCAGACTGCTGTATCCTCTCCTAGGTTATCTGCTGTTCCTTATTAATAACCTTTTCCATCTTGGCCATACACTGATGTTACTTGGCCACATATGTCCTGGTTTTCATCTGTGAAATGTCATGGGTATAATAACTGGCCACCACCAAGAAGCTAAAGGCAAAGGGTGTTCAGACCATTAACAGCAGATGGCATAAGCTGGCAAGCATGACACCGAAAGGCATAGAGATAAAGACTGCTGATTGGCCACAAGTGTGTAATATCAGGATTGTTCCAAGGCATTTTGCTGCCTAGGGCAGATCAGAAAATTTCATCTTTCCCTGTCAAGATGAGCCAAGTTATTTCAGGCACATAAGGCTGAAAATCCCTTAAAATCTCACCTCTTCTTACCAATGAAAATACAATAATTATATATCAAGCAACTACAAATTTTCTGCCTATTTAGCCCCAATTAAAACAGCCATCTCACTTTGTGGAGCAATATATTCTTTTACTTATTTTTAAAAACATTTACATTCTCTCTTACAGTATAGGCTCCCAGACAGTGTACAATTAGCAATTTGAAACAATAATGAAATAATTTAAACTAATTAAAAGCATATGCAGCAATGTATTAGATCAAAGCATGTTTAAAGAGTTGAACAGCTTTAAAAGTTCACATATATGTTGTAGAATCAATCTATTAGGTTCAAAAAAGATTAGATAAAAAGACATGTTTTTACTTGACATTAAAAGAAAGCCAACATTGTTTGGTCCTCTAAAACAATGGTTGCCAACCTTTGGGCCTCCAGGTGTTCTGGACTTTAACTCCCAGAAATCCCAGCCATCTTACCACCTGTTAGGGACTGTGAGAGCTGAAGTCCCAAACACCTGGAGGCCCAAAGGTTGGGAGACACTGCTCTGAAAGGAAAATATCCCACAACTGGGGAATGTCCTCTGCCATGTATAGTATTATGCTTCCACTTGTAGCACATAAAGGAGAATCAATTCACTACACTTGAGCACCATGAGGTTGTTTGGCACAGAAATCAACAATTTCCTCATGAGAAACCACCTTTTCTGGGTGGAAAATATCATTTTGATACAAGAATATTAACTGTACAAAAATATTGTAATTGGGGACTTATTCTGTGTGAAATTAACAACTGGTTGATTTGCATAGAATGCAGAATATTCTGTGCATAAAACAGCATTGTATACACCATGAAGAATATTTCTGCATGAAATGTCTTCCAAGCAGAAAAATAGTTCTTGTTGGGGAAAAAAGTTTTCCAAATATTTTTGAATGTTTTCAGATCTTTCAATTCCTTGGTTTAAAACATATTGTGTTTAATTACAATCCCCATAGGTAGATTTTGGCCCTACAGTTTCAAGGTGTGCAACACCCCTGACATGACAGACATGACAGACATGACCTAATCTATTCTGAATTTAATCCCTTGGCAGTAGACAGCTACTAATCACTATGGCAGTCTAATTTCTTTTATAATATTATCAGTTTCTGGAGCAAGTATAGAAGAGTTTGTTTATTAGGCAGATCTATGTGGGCAGGGTTCCCCCTAAGGTGAGAAGTTAAAGTGCTATGAGTTCAGAGTACAGAAATTTCCAAACTTTTTTGCCTTTATGCCTTCTGTCCATATTTCCTTCATCTGTTAATTATTGAGAACACTTCTGCTACAGTCATATTGTGCCTTTTAATTATATTTTTTAAAAATCAGATTGCACCCACACTCCAGACGGCTGATAAAATCCAGCTTTTTAAGTCACACAGAATTGAGTGGGAGGGACATCAGCACACACTTTAATCTCCAAAAAAACTCAAAGTACCTTAATCGACCTTAGTATATCTGGTTGATGTCCAATCTTTATGATCATTATTTAAAGTATTCACATCATTGTGCCCTTTAATTCTAAGTAAAACTTATATATATGAGTTTTTAAATTTTAATAAATAATTTCTGTACACTGCCCTTACAATACATTTTACAATGAATTTCTAAACATATAAAACACAAAAGTGACAATATAACACACTGAATTAAAATGACCCAATAAAGACCAGCAGAAACAATAAATTTACTCTTACCACACATTTACCAAATGCAGAACAGAATTTTAAGTCTCCAGAGTTTTCATAAAATCCATATGCATTTCCCTAGGGAGGGCATTCTGAAGATGCATAGCCACCACTGCTTTTTGCCATTATTTTTAGCTTTTACTGATTATTTGACAGGGTCTTATTTTAGTGCACAAGTGGGCTTGTACATGTATCAGCAGTCCTTCAGACAACCAGTTTAGAAATCATTTAGAACCTTTAAAGACCCAAACTATCACCATAAATTAGGCTTTAAAGGAAATAGTCCATATAATTGACACTAATATAAAGAATTATTGGAAATGCTTAGTTATTTCGATATACCATATTCTGTTGAGAAATCTCTAACCTCCATCAGATTTTTGCTCCATTGCAAGAATAAGACAAGCAGCACTATTTTCACTTAATTTCCACAGAAAATCTCTCTATGGATATCTCTCTGTGAAGTCTTTCTCTTTAGCTCATTGATCAAAAACATGCAAACTACCTATCGACCATGCAACAACTATTGTACTTTTGTGCAATTTGCATACTCTGCATAAAAGTCATTGTTGTAAATGCTGAAAATTTGGTAAATATAGTCAGCAAATATTTTCTAGTTAAGGTAGAAGGAATCTTTACTGATCCTTTTGCACAAGAAAGTTGCAACTTTGGGCCCATATAAGTAGCTGAGCCATTTCTGAAACAGAACCGACTGCAATACTTTACATGGACATCCTGTATCCTTCAGACTTGAGCAGCCCAGAGACATGAGATGGCATTTCCTGTCCCTCAGTTCTCATTGTAGCAGTGGCCAGCTGGTACAACATAGCTAGTGTCCACTGGATGTTTGGTGGAGTAACAATAGCTGTCAATTCGAGAAGAGAGGAAAGAGGGAGCAATTTTTCATCTTCCCCACCCCACCCCCTTGTCATTCTGGCACCTTATCTAGCATCACTCCATTTGATGAGTGACTGACTCTAGTCCTGTCACACCCGCTGGCTGCTGCTACAACAAGAATGGGAAGGGAATAGCCACCTGGCATTACCAAACTGGGTTTGACACCACTAGTTACTCAGGACTCTCATCTACCTCTGCTGTGACTGGGAGGATTCTGGTCAAAACTAACTCAGGGCTGGTCCAGCAATCACCAACCTGGATCAACCCCAGGATAAAGGACCAGTGTAGAGCCATCCTGGATCAACTTTCTTTAGATTTGAAGAATCATCATAAATTGGTAAAACTACTGCTAAGCCAACAATGACACATTTACCACCAATAACTTCCTAATCTATGTCTATGGAGCATGGCTAGAACCTCATGCAGAACCAGATGAAAACCCTATCCAAATGATATGTTCTCATGCAGAGTATTTCAGTCTTATTTTGATTAAGCTTCAGAATTCATGCATGAAACAATGCACAGCCCATTCATAATTTATTGGAAGAGCTCATTTTTTTCTGTTACAAGCTATGAACATGTAGATATTGTTTCAGGATGTTAAACAGATTCATTTGAATAAAATTAGTTACTTTGCAAACAAGTCCGTGCCAATTTTAATTCATCATGCCATGCAATTCCAATTTAAAGACCCTTCTGCTGTGATAGAAGTCAACAGGTCATTGTTAGTGAAAATAACTGATGGCCACAAAAAAAGAGAATTGATAATTTTGAAAGCAAATCTGCAGAAAGATGTCACCACCACTGGCCTGAAATGAAGAATGTAAGAAATGAAGATTCTATTTTAAGTGGGGCATCTTCAGTGTGCTACTGAAGACTTTTTAGACACAGACGTCATTAATGTTAATAGGGGTTACACAGCTAAAGCCAATTTCATCAATTTAAGAGAAAATTCTTGAGTTAATAACCTAGTACTTGACAGAACAAGAGGGTTGTTTTTAAATTAACGAAACCTTAATTTTGTGCACACAAAAAAACCTTGAGAAGGATGAGGTTTGTTTTTTCATGCCACCCCAGGGAGGAATCCATGAAATAAAATCACTCATGTCCCAAAGCTCTTTTCTAAAGTGTAGTAAAAAGGTAAAATTGAGGACACCCTGTAGCATTGATGTAGTGTGATGCCACTTACTGCCATGACTCAAGGCTATCGAATCCCAGGACTTGTAGTTTTACAAGGTTTTTAGTCTTCTCTGCCAAGGTGTGCAGGCGCCTAATCAAAATACATAACAATGAGCTATAGAATTTAAAATGTTGTCAAACCTCATTAGTTTCATTAGTTCTACGGTGTAAATGCACCTTATGAGACTGAAACCTGGATATCTGCTTAGACATGAAAGAATTTAGGACAAATCATTAATATAGAAGAAATGTAGGATTTTGTTTGTTTGTTTGTTTTTTTAAAAAAGATAATCTACTGGCTTCCTAAGGTGCCTGATAAACCCTGTATACTCTGACTAGTGAATGGAGTGATAAGAAAGCTTTTGAGCTGTTTCATACTGTTGTGTATGACAGATAATCATAGAGGAAATACAAGAAGGCAGAAATAATCACAAAGTAGCAGGATGGTTCTTTAGTTTTCATTAATGGGGTTCCTATTTTACTGTTGCAGTTTAAACAGTAATCCATTGTGAAAGTTTGTTTGCCTTTATGATTAAACACTAAAGGATGTGCTACAGCTGGATGAACATCTATGGAAATTCAGTGTCTTTTAACAATTAGAATCCTACGATCTAGTTCAGTGGAGCTGGGTTGTAAAATACAAGTTGAAAAAATCCTGTTAAAAATCCTGAAAATACCATTCAATAAATAGGAAATGTTGCTGCCATATCCATTAATTTGTTAGATTACTTTTAAATTTTGGTTTTATTCTTAGAAAAATTAGCATGAGTGTAGTTCAGCACTGTGCTTATAAAATTCCTATATAGCAATCATAAGAGGGAGATTTCTCGGTGATGCTAGTCCAATGACTATTCCTACAGAAGGGTTACCATAAGCTGGATCCACACTGTGAAATAATGCAGTTTCAGAAGGCAGTTTAACTGCATTAAACTGGATTATATGAGTTTCAACTACCATATATTCCAATTCAATGCAGTTAACCTGGATTCTGAAGCTACATTATACAGCAGTGTTGATCCAGTCTCAGGTCCCTTCCACATAGCTGAATAAAATCCCACAATATCTGCTTTGAACTGGGATATATGGCAGTGTGGACACAGATAACCCAGTTCAAAGCAGATATTGTGGGTTATTCTTCCCTGATATTCTGGGTTATATGGCTGTGTAGAAGGGCCCATAGTCTGCATTTTCTAAGGGTTGTATTGTGCATTTTCCCAGGGTTCTTGTGCTATGTAGAAATTTAGCAGATATCTTTCTTATATCAAAAGGATGTTTGCCTGTTCTCGATTTAAGGCCAATTCAGTGTATTAATTTATTTTACACAAGGAGCACAATTATACTGACTCACATATAATATTATCCCACTTCAGTCACAAAACAATGCAATCAAAATCCATAAGAAACCACTACTCAAGCCTGGTAGCGCAGTGGATTAAACTGCTGGGGTGCTGAACTTGCTGACCGAAAGGTTGGCGGTTCAAGGTTGGCAGTTCAAATCAAATGGGGTGCGAAGTGAGCTCCCCCTGCTGTTAGACCCAGCTTCTGCCAACCTAGCTGTTCGAAAGCATGCAAATGTGAGTAGATCAATAGGTACTGCCTTGGAGGGAAGGTAAAGGTGCTCCATGCAGTCATGCTGGCCACATGACCTTGGAGGTGTCTACAGAAAATGCCACTTACAAATTGAGATTACTCTGCCGTCACCCCCCCCCCCCCCCCACAAGATTCGGACACAACTAAACTTAATGTCAGGGGAAACCTTAAGCCAAGCCAAATGTAAATTTAATCAACTATATCTTCATTTAACATACATCTGCCAGTGTGACATCAATCCAAGCAATCCAAGCATAAAACAAAAGTTCTTGCCATTTAATACAACCGTGCACTTTTTACCTAAACCAAAAAAAGGCAAATGAAAAGTAATGTTCCATTAACCTAACCTGGAATAATAAAATATGAAATTAAAAGGAGGAAAAGGTGAATTTAATGAAATGTCAGCAAAAAAAGTCTTGCTGTGTCAAATCGTCCTTCAATTCATAAATCACCTTATTATATCTTACAACTGGCTGGAAGCATTTATATGATTTTTTTTAGAAGTAGTAGATATTAACCTTTCTGCTTCACCTCTGTCTACGGAAGATTAAAATACAAACCCATTTGAAGATTTATAATTATGCTCTAAATGTATCTTCTCACTAGAAAACAAAAATCAAATTAAAAACCCTAAATATTATAGATTTTATATAATCTAAATAATCCCAAAAGTTTCACAATAATAATTGAGTTAATGAAACAGTAGCTAAAGGAGTAGAATAACCAAAAAAGTTAAATCCATAAAATTACTCATAATAAACTGGAGTAACTGATTTGAGGGAAATGGCACTCTCTAACTTGACACCTTCCAAAGGTCTTGGGCAAACTGATGGAGTTATCAATTAAGAAAATTCCTGCATAAACAGAAAGATCTTTTAATTTATGGTGGTAACAACTAGCACTAGAGTCCTCCTCCTTTCAATGGGGAAACCATTTCACATGGTAAGAGTCACAACAGAGAAGCTAAATGAACCTCAGACAAATGAAACTCAGGGTGAGGACCCAGAGGATTAGAAACAGGGCTATCTATAAAGGAAAAGATAACCTGGTCCTGTGCTGTGTGGAATCTTCAATCCTTTGAGTAATTCTTTCGAAATTGGCTGAATATCTCATAGGCTAGCAGTGTAGATCTTTCAGCCAAGAATCTATATGTGCACAGTAACAGGCTTCATTAATCAGCTTAGCTCCTGAACTTTGCTGTAGTCGAGGCCTCTGAACCAAGTCCCACAAACAGCACATTACAGCAGTCCAAGGTTAAAGCAACCAAAGCATAGATCACTGTGGGATCAGGGTTATGCCCTGGGCCAAGCCACAATCCCCCAGTGTTGTTATCTGGAAGCAATCCTGCAAGTAGGAACAGACTATAATCAATGTCCCAGACTCAACTTTATTTCATTTACTTATGCAAACAGTTCATCAGGGGTCTTTTTCACCCTGGGGAAAATTATGAGTAATTTTTGCATTTCTAAGTTATTTTTCTCACTTTAGATAAAAAATATAATTTTATAAAAAGAAAATCTACAATATTTGCACATACACATTAAGTTTTTCCACGCCTTTCAGGTTTTTTTTCTTGCCTAGATCATTTTATTTCCACAAACAGTCCTAAAATGTCCAAAAATATTATAGGGTTTGACCATTTTCTTTTTAGGGTACCTACGTTAGCCTGGATATCTTTTCTAAGACAAGACATTTTGCAAGCACTCTTTAGATCCCTGCACCAGTCTCATGGAGCTAATCAAGCTGAATTTCATAGTCAATGCTATCAAAAGAAGCTTAGAGATCAGAGATGAACAATGTCTGCATCTCTGGCCCCAAACCAGATGCAGGCATTCAAAGTGTGTCTCATGATGGAAAGTTCTCCTAGATAGTAGTAGTAGTAGTAGTAATAGTAATAATAATAATAATAATAATAATAATAATAATAATAATAATACTTTATTTATACCCGTCACCATCTCTCAGAGGGAATCAAGGCAGCTCACAAAGCACTGAAGGTGCAAACACACAATATACAAATAGAGAACAAACAGTGGAAGACATTGAACATTTCTTAATCGACTGTCCAGCATACACCGAACTGCGAGACAGATATTTACATCCAATATTATCCAACTGCAGGTCCCCCAACAGAAATGATATTCTGACATCCCTCTTGCAAGGGCAGGAAAGATCCAACATAATCAGAGTAAGCCTTTTTATTCTGAAAGCCATTAAGAAAAGAGCAGATTTCCTGAAAGAAGAACCAGGAAAATAAGATTCTGACTTATCACCTTGTTGCCTTGTTTTTTACTTGTGTTTTATTTTGAAATGGTCATATGACTGATCAAATAAATAAATTATTATTATTATTATTACAATATACAAATAGTACAAAGACAACAACACAACACAACAACCAACATAAACATCACAATCCCTCCCCGCCCCAATTAAGATGAATAAAATGCAACAATAGTTGCAGAATACAAAACAAACTGCAATCAATATCAGTCTCATAAAGTGAAAAATCTCTAGGTCCTCAAATTTCCAGACATGGTTAAAGGCTTGTCTAAAAAGCCATATCTTCAGTTATATATAGAAGGCTTGGAGAGTAGGGGCTAGCCTAATATCCTTTGGGAGGGCATTCCAAATCTGGGGAGCCACCACCAAGAAGCCCCCCCCCTCTCATTCACACCAATCACATTTGGGATGAAGAGAAGAGCCTCCCCAGAAGATCTTAGGGCTTGCACCGTTTCATAGAAAGAGATGTGGTCTCAAAGATAGATTGGACCCAAAGCATATAGGGCTTTATAAGTGATAACGTGCACTTTGAATTGGACCCAGAAACTCATCAGCAGCCAGTGGAGCTGCTTTAATAGAGGCATGGTATTCTCCCTATAACTAGCTCATTAGTTATCTTGCTGCCAATCTTTGTACTAACTGCAGTTTCCAATCCATCTTCAAAGGCAGCTCACATAGAGTGCATTGCACTAGTCCATTTTAGATGTTACTTGACCACCATGGCCAAGTCAGGCTTTTTGAGGTATGGTCACAGCAGGCACACAAGTTTTAATTGTGTTAAGGCCATCACAGCAACCGTCTACACCTGGGTTGAAACCCTGTCAAGCACAGGATGCCAAACTATACCCCAATTGGCTCTGTGACTGACCAGGAGGACCTTTGTCCTGTCTGGATTAAGCTTCAGCTTGTTGGCCCTCATCCAGTCCCTCACAGCTGCCAGGTCTAGGATCCAGGGAGCTTCCTTGGAATGAGGTGGAAAAGAGTAGGAGAGTTGTGTGTCATTTGCATAGAGTAACTTTTGTGGATCATAAAAAGCCTCCTGTACCATCTCCCTACCCTTATCCCATCCTATATATAATAATATTCTACATAGGAGTCACCAAAACTGAGTCAGACAAAATCCCTCTCTAGTAGCACAATCATTCTAGATTTTCCAAAGTGAAAACTGGAAGGGTTTCCTGGACGTAATGGTTGTAAAGGTAAAGGTAATGGAAGTAAAGGGATTTCAACAAGTGTTGCTTGTTACCCAATAACCAGCAAGCAACACATGCTGAAATTCCCTCTTCTAAACAACCACTAAAGTAACAGAAATGCTCTCCAGTTTTCAGTCTGGCAGCTGCAGTCACTTGAGTGTCAATAATACATGCCCGGTGAGCTTCCTCATCTCTGATCAAACACAATACTTAAATTGGATAGGAAAGCAGACCTCACAAAATATTTCTGGAGATTTTCTTAAAATGTTACCTACACATAATTTCTTTCACTACACAGCAAACAGATTTTTACTGATGCAAGTTAAGTATCCCTTATCCAAAATGCTTGGGACCAGAAGAAGAATCTGGTTTTTTTTTTACTACTTGCATATGCATAATAAGATACCTTAAAGTCTCACCCAGTCTACACTCAAAATTTACTTATGTTTCATAGACACTTTACAAACAATGCATGAAAGTGGGTTGTTGTAGGTTTTTCCGGGCTATATGGCCATGTTCTGGAGGCAATTTTTCAGATCAACAATTGGGTCACACCATTTACAGAAAACCCACACACACAGATAGATATCTACATAAAAACTCCAACCATCACCCAAGTAAAAAAAGAAGCACAATTAAAGCCTTGGCAGACCGTGCAAAAAGAATCTGCGAACCCCACCTTCTCCAAGATGAACTGAACCACCTAAACTGGGCTCTCCAGGCCAATGGATACTCCACCTCAGACATCAGAAGAGCTGCAAAACCGAGAACAAACCACGAGAGTAAAGATGACGATCCTCCCAGAGGAAAAATGTTCTTGCCATACATCAAGGGAACCACTGACCGCATAGGGAAACTGATGAGGAAACACAACATACAAACCACTTACAGACCCACCAAGAAAATCCAACAAATGCTACATTCAGCAAAGGACAAGAGGGATCCACTCACCTCTGCAGGAGTCTACCGTGTACCATGCAGCTGTGGACAAGTCTGCATAGGGACCACCAAACGCAGCGCCCAGACACGCATCAAGGAACATGAAAGGCACTGCAAACTACTCCAACCAGAGAAATAAGCCATAGCAGAGCACCTGATGAACCAACCTGGACACAGCATATTATTTGAGAACACAGAAGTGCTGGACCACTCTCACAACCACCATGTCAGACTACACAGAGAAGCCATTGAAATCCACAAGCATGTGGACAATTTCAACAGAAAGGAAGAAACCATGAAAATGAACAAAATCTGGCTACCAGTATTAAAAAACTCAAAAATTACAGCAGCAAAACAACAGAGGGGAAACAAACAGGCACATGAAATCACTCTCAACAAAAGATTCCCCCCAGGCGCTTCCAAGCCATTGAATGCAAATCAAGGTGATCAGCTGAAACATTCACAGCTAGCCCCAGCAAACAGAAGTCCTTTGTCTCACCCTGGTCATTCCACAGATATATAAACCCATTTTTCCTAGTTCCCACAGACCTCATTACCTCTGAGGATGCTTGCCATAGATGCAGGCGAAATGTCAGGAGAAAAATTGCCTCCAGAACATGGCCCGGAAAAACCTACAACAACCCATGGATTCCGGCCATGAAAGCCTTCAACAATACAATGCATGAAAGTAATTTTATGCACAATGCTTTAATAATTTTGTCTATGAAACAAATTTTGTGTACAAATAGAAACATCAAAAAGCACACAATGAGGACAATTTTGGGGCATTTCTAATTTTGAAATTCTAGTTAAGGAATACTCAACTTATACCACCATGAATTATTTGCAGTCTCAAAACCCAAAAAGTTTCCTTTGCATGCAAAATGGCAGCTTGTCTTCAAGAGCTATAGCAACAAGAAAAAAAATACTTTAAAAATGCCCTGTTATGGTTATGTCAAAAGCACCATAGCATTTTAATTGTACTTGAAAGGCATACTATTTTTACTATTTATATGGTTGAAAAGAGGGGGGGACGACACTAAATACACTCCATTTTGCTGCACAAACATGGTTCATAGTATTCTGACTTTCAGCAGACATCAGTGGAATGTCACTTTGAATCATCTGAAGCAAAGAAAATCCTTTCCTTTCCCCTGAAGCACATGAATCAATCAAAACACGGCAGCATTTCACTGCCTAATATCATAACACATACAGTTTTTCGTGACACTGTATGTTAACTCACCAGAGTTTCTTCATGCCTAGCGGTGACTTTTAGCTCACAACATGTACCTAGTACGTTGTAAGCATCTCATTGCCATTCTGCCTGTGGTAACAAGACAGTTGCTCTCAACAGGTATAAGCCAACCAACAAGGGGGCCCTCAACCAACAGAGTGAAATCCTTTGGATCTGAATAGAAAACATTAATCAAACAGAAAACTCTTAAGACATGTTATTATGTAAGAAAGATATTTCAGCATAAGTCAACTTTCAGAGGCCTAGTGGACTGGCCACTTAATCTTCTGCACTGGTTAGGAGATAATATCCTTCTATCGGATTAAGGATACAAGTCTAGTTTTGAGAGGATAAACCAAGTGTGCAGCATACACACATACATAAACCCCAGTATTTCACAGATGCAAACCAGAATATGTGGGCCAAGAAGAATCGGAATGTGGACAACAAATATTGATGAAGACAAACACACAAGTGAGGAGAGGCATCAGCAAGTTGCTTTTGCCTAAGTAGAAGTTTGCCAGCTTCTCTCCTCTCCACTTAGCTCCCTTCTACACTGCTAGAT
This sequence comes from Anolis sagrei, assembly GCF_037176765.1. Classification (NCBI taxonomy): domain Eukaryota; kingdom Metazoa; phylum Chordata; class Lepidosauria; order Squamata; family Anolidae; genus Anolis; species Anolis sagrei. The sequence continues at coordinate 129,240,506 of NC_090025.1, read as the reverse complement.
AAAATCCAGATTGTCTGCTTTGAACTGGATTATCTGGCAGCGTAGACTCATATAATCCAGTTCAAAGCAGATAATGTTGATTATCTGCTTTTGATAATCTGTATTATATGGCAGTGTAGAAGGGGCCATAGTGAGCATGTTTTCTTGCACTACCACCACCACCCCATCCACTTATCTTCTTATAAAAGGTCATACCTTTCATGGTCTTTAGTGGAAGATTCCCCATCCTCTCCCCATCAAATTATCTAATCTGCACTACCAACTTGTCAAAAGTAACAAGTATGCTTGTCATGGTCATTATTGTTAGTTTATCAATCCTTGCAAATCAGGTCGTGAATAATGTGAATGCTTGATAAGTCTGATCTTTCCAAATTCTGATACAAACCTTTTCTGAACTGTGTCTCCTAGATCAATGTATGACTCACCAGATTTCACACTTTCTGTATGTTCCTTTGCAGTTTCCAGACCAAACAAATCTGTTTAGAACTGTGTATGGTTTGTGGAGGGGGAGTATGTTCAGAAATGTATTTCAAAGTGCATATTGAAATGTGATTTTTTGGGCGGGGGTGCGTTGAAGAAGTTACAAGTGAAAATGGAAACAGTCAAGTAACATGGGATTTGTGAACATAAGAAACTGCTTTATGTGGAGGACTTGATCATATGAAACTGCTATCCCACTACAATCAGATCATCATTGATAGTGTATATATACCATACTGAGTACCTCAATATTGAAACTCTTTTTTTTTCTTGCCAATTTATGGTGCCATGATTGTACTTCTGCACACCCTTGTAACCCCATATTCCTGCACTACCACTGTTCTGTTTTTGTATTATAATTGCACAATTCTAGCACTTAAAAACTACAAAAATACCAGCCAGCCATTGTATTGATGGCATGCTGGCACAAAAGCAGAATTGACTATTCCACCAAGGTGGGCGAAGGGGACATTGTGGGAATGGGAGCTATTGATGGGTTTTACCTGTTAAAAGCTAGGGATGGGAAAATCACAGCGGGAATGCAGACCAACAGCAGGATGCATATGGCCTTGTGTGATAGAAACCATTCCCAAAGGTGACTGCAAGGCAGGTTTGTGTGCTTCATCTGAGTCATGTGTCAAACTATTGGTCCACCTGGCTCACCAAGATTACAGGCATGATTCTTTCCTAACCACACCTAGTGAGCCCTAATATTCCCTGGTGTTCTCTATCAAAGTGCTAAGGAGGATACACTTTGTTTAGCTTCTGAAATCAAAAAAGGCTAGGAATGTTCTGTCTGTCATATGGGTCAGTCAATGCAAAAGTAAACAGTCTGTAAATAAGTGAATACACCTTGCTCAGTTTCTGAAATCAGAAGACTTAGGGTCCTTCCAGAAAGGCCCTTTATCCCAGAATCTGATCCCAGGTTTTCTGCTTTAACCTGGATTATATGAATCTGCACTGCCAGATAATCTGGTATAAAGAGGAAGGGCATTTAGGAATGTCCGTGGCAGTATGGTGTCTAATGGGTTAATCCATGCAGAAGTGAAACAGACTGTAAATAAGTGGACTCATCCATCTCTAAGCAGATGTGTATGAGCCATAACAGTTGAAAATACATGGATCAATCCATCTATTGCACAGCATGTGTGAATGAGCCATCACAGATTGGTTATAGTGAAAAGAGTCAGGATGCCTAATTATGTGTAAGAAATTAAGAAGTGCTGGAGAGGTCTTACCAATGGTGTATAATTATCCTAAAGCTTGCAGAAGATGGAAAAAGCCCTTCAAAGCAAGTATTATGTGTCTCTAAGCATATCACCCTCTGTGCCTCAGAGAATATAGCTTTACATGTATTCAATGGATTCAAGTAAAATGGAATTGCATCCATGAATCCTATGTACAACAAAATAAGGTTGTGGTTAAAGCTTCTTGTGTTTTACAGCATGCTTTAGCATATTGAAGTAGCAGTCATTACATTCAAGATGTCTCAAAATTATCCTTGCATCAAAACCATTGCTATGGGAGGGGCAGCAAGTTAGCAGGTTACTTACCATATATACTATAGTAAGTATTAGAAAAAATACTTGGTGACATGTTATAAACATAACAGCATGGGTCAAATTTGGTTGCCCATTTGACCCACTGATTGATTCAAAGATTGGGGGTGGGGAGAATGTCTTTTGTTGACTATAATTCCCTTGATGCACATAGCCAGCATAATAATGGTAACAACAACAAACCCCTTTCCAAGTTCTAGATTGAGTATGCAGATGTGAGTTGGTTATATGCAATATAATGATGTTTTTTATTCCTATTGTTTCATCTATCCTTTTGGCAAACCTGTATAAATAATTATAAACATCCTCTACACTAATTAAAATGGCAGAGAGAGAGAGTGAATAGCTCAATTTGGTTTCAAGATGACAGATTCCCAAACGTCCTGATTTTATTACCCATATTTACTCAAGTGCAATCAATGGTAATGCGCAATTGATTGTAATGCACCTTCCAATTCTGAAGATAAACATTGCAAAACAAGATTTGTTGTTGAATGTAATGAGCAGCTTCCCCTTGCCTGTCAGCCATTTGAGTGTTGGCTTTCCTAATAAGGCTTCATTCATGACGAGGGCAGCAAAATGGCCAACAGGCAAAGGGAAGCCTTGCTCCTTCATTAGACCAAGACTGGCCAACTTGCTGTCCTCAGCCTGATAGATGGGTGGCAGCTTCCCAACTAAGACCTCATTCATTGGGGGGGGGGGAGGGCGGAGGCCTCGTGAATGAGGTCAGTTGGGATGCCATGTCCCTCCATCAGGCCAAGGTTGGCAATTTTGCCAGCCTCATGGAAGGGCACAGGTGGGTTTATGTGTGCAGTTCTCATACACCATCAAATCTAATGTGCATCTCATTTTCGACTATGTTATTTAGCCAAAAAAGATGAACATTAGATTTGAGTAAATATGGTAATTTTGAGGCTGGCTGGCATTTCTTGTAAATGTTCTGTATATCTCAAGGTTATGATAGCATCTTTGGGGCTATGTTTTGATTCAGTCTAGAAGGAAAATGCAAGAAATAGGGAGGATTAGTGTAAGAGATATGGCCAATGTGTGAGAATACTAATGATTTCCAAGTGGACTGCAGACTTCATTAGTTTTTAATTTCCCATAATCTCTTAAATGCCCTTTCCAAGGGAAACCAGTAGACAGTGGAGGTAAATTGTAAATTGATTTTTAAAACAGAGGGAGGGCAGGTTACAATGTTGTAGCAAAAGTGACTAATTAGTAGAGGTGCAATATTGCCTTCCAGGAAGACAGTAATGTGAAATTGCTCTCATTTTACCCAGATCCAGTTTGATCTTATATTCCCTTAGGTTCTTTAAATAATTTTACTGGGTTATGGTTCAAGGGAATCTGACCTTCTAACAAAGAGAATGCAGAAGAACCATAGCTATAAACCTCTAAGGTGCAATTTACATTTTGTGAATTATATCCATAATGTCTTTGTGGTTTGCCCTGGGTTTTGACATTGAATCATCAAGCCCAAGGTGCCATTTCACTGCCCTTTACGCATTCATTCAAGAATATCCATAGTAGAGGGAGATGGAAGAAAAACTTGGAAAGTATCTCACTTCCAGTCAAAACTTTTTATTTAGCCATGAGATAAGTCATGTTCTGAAATGATGACTAAAATCTGCTGCCTCACTTGGCCAACTAAATATTAACCAGGTCCTGCTACTATAGTTATTATGACTGGGAGAAACTCACACAGTTATGCCATGTCTAGTTAGGGCTAGGCCAAGAGACCGTGAGCCCTTTTACACAGCCATATCACCCAGAATATCAAGTCAGATAATCTACAATGTCTGCTTTGAACTGGGTTATCTGAGTCCACACTACCATATATTCCTGTTCAAAGCAGAACATGTGGGATTTCATTCAGCTGTTGGAAGGGGGCTGTAAATACTGGGTTGCAAGCAGTGTTACTTGTTCTCCAAAGACAATGTAGTGAACAGAAAGAAAGTTGTTGTATCAGTGTTATGATAAATTGATTTTGAGGGCTTTAAAAGGTATTTTGACCACTGTTCTTCAGTTTTCATGCACTTTTCTTATCAGCACTAACTTAAAAATAAAATAAAAAGTAATGCAGGTGGGAAAAGGTAGCAAAAATACTTAGAGTAGAACCAGTAATGTAATGTGTTAATTAATTTGCCATTTCAACAAACAACAATTCTGCAAAAATAATAATGAAGAATAACTGAAATGTATTACATGTATCTGTCAAAACTCAGGTGTCAGCAGGGTTATGATGACCTTCTCTTGTTTTCAGGTATTTCAATAGGGCTTCACTAGGGGCCCTTCCACACAGCTATATAACCCAGACTGTCAAGACAGAAAATCCCACAATATCTGCTTTGAACTGGGTTATCTGAGTCCACACTGTCATATATCCCAGTTCAAAGAAGAAAATGTGGGATTTTTTCAGCTGTGTGGAAGGGGCTAAAGAGGACCTCTATGCTGTCTGTATTTTCCTTCCTGAAGTTAATTGAGTGTTTTGGGGTGACTTCAACACTTGTCAACTGAAAGCCTGAGGCCATGCTGTTTGAGGATTCTGAGAGATGTAGTCCAAAAATAACTTTTTTAAAAAAATTGTAGTGCAATGTTTTGGTATTACCTTTTTTTTAAAAAAAAAATCTAGGCTGATTTTCTCAGGAGATAAAGCAACGTGAAGCAAGCTGTTTTCATCCTATTATTTTTTGCCCTCCTTGAAATATTCTGAAGTAGAATTTATTTGACTGACTGAAAGCTTGAGTAGGTAGGAAGAAAACCAAAAGCATTTATTTTACTCTTTTTGGAGTTGGCAAAGTATCCAAGACAAGAAACCTCCCCTATCCCAACCAACCTAGAAAAAAAACCAGGTTCTAACATTCAGAGGATCAGCAGACCTATATCAAGGGAAATCATTGCAGGAAGGTATAGAATGACTGTCTTCCTGGAGCAACTGGAGTTTATTTAATTAGTCTACTAGGGAAAAGGTGATCTGTAGTTTACAGGAGCATCCCAGCTTCCACTGCAATAGTCTGTTCCAGCTTCTCTCACTACCTCTTTTCACAACATCTTTGAGAAACACAACTACCCATGCTCATTCAACTAGAACATCCACATTAACATTGACATTACCTAAAGACAAAATTTGGCAGAAAGGAAATGAATGGAACACACGGGGGAAAAACTCTTTCCACCAACAAAATGAAGCAGATTAGAGCTGTATTAGAAGATGGAAGGGAATTTTCCTGCAGTTTTAGAATGCCATTGATATATTTTATAAGCTAGATATTTCCCTTCTTTTCTAGTAGACCAATTAGATGAACTCCAGCAGTGACTTATTCTCCTGACCATGCTTAAGGAATTAGATGACCTGAGAGCAGGGGAAATAGTCTTCTAATTAGGAGTGCTTACATGAGTGAAACTGGTATTAGATGCTCAAATGATATTAGGAATTTCATTCAAAGTAGAGACTCAGAGCTTTATAATTAATTCCAGAAATATGAATGATCTTAAATAGATTTGTTTGATATTTAGAATGTGTGCAGATGCTATTAGCTACTTATGACAAAGTGCCAAGGGGAAGGCGAATCATCATAAGAGCTGAGTTTTTACCAGAGTAATGTGTGATAATAACAGAAGAACATGTTCGAGGTTGGCAGTTGCAGTTATTACAGTGTGGTTATTACAATGAATATTCCATCTTTTGCAATGTCTTTGTCAAACAGAGACAACAGGCACCTCCTGAGATGTAGGGTGTGGACCTCTCTTGTAAAACATTTGGGGCAGCTCTGTTGCTGTTGGTGGTTCCACCATGTCTATAGCCATGCTGGAAGCCTTCAATTTACAAACAGCCAGCATTAAAAAGAGATAGGACTCTCCAACTTTGGCTCATCTGTCATGAAACAAAGGAAGAAGTGTAAAGGAAGTTTAATATCTAAATTCTCCTTAGGGCACACATGGAGACTGAATGGGCACAGTCATCTATTGGTCCTGATGTTCATGTATTTCTTGAATCTGTGAATAGAGCCTGTGCACATACAGGTTGTATATGGAATATATTTTATGCATGAAACAAAGCATGCATACATTGAACTATCAGAAAGAAAAGTGCCACTATCTCAGCCTCACATTTGCAGAATTTTGGATTTCAGAGTTTTTTAGATTGTGGAATTCTGGACAAGGGAATCCCAGCATGTATACTTCTGCATACAGAATCCAAACATTTTGTTATGTTGAAATACAAATATCACATTGTTTTTAGGATTCCTGGGTAGGCCCTATATTTCAGTGAAAGTACACAGGTCCCAATCCTTCTTCTAGTTCATTCCTGCTGCACTGAATACCTGGAAATGAGTTTGCCTGTTCTCAGAAAATCTAAAAGAAGCACCAACCTCCTCTACTTTCTTCCCCTTGGTGCCATTTCTAATCCTCTTTAATGTCTGGGGAAGAAATGGCTGGAGTGCCAAAAGAGTAGAGCACTGAGGGAATAATTTAAACAATTGTCCTAGGAATTATTGCAAATATGCTCAAACTGATGGAGTAATAGAACAAAGTATAAAACCAAATCCACATCGATCAATAAAAACAAAAAGAGAGCAAACACATGAAATCTTGGAAAAGATTTAATTTGAGTTTGATTTAGTATGAGTTGTCACTTGGTCCCTTAGGAGGCTAGTTGAAAATGTAGTATAAGATCTATGGGAAAGGTCATGAGTAAGTGAGACATTGTTGGATAATGTCTTCAGACATGGGATATGCTGATATATCAAGTGAAAGAAAAAGATAAGAATATAAACTGAAGGATCCAATGCGACAAGCCACTCAAGGAAATGAGCTCTTGATTGTTCACCTGTGAGAAATTAAAAATTCTTTCTGCATGTTGGACCCATCCTGAGACATGTTGCGAGGCACAGCAACAAATGATAGTCCTCAACACAATGTGCATAGTACCTTTCAAGGCCAGGTATATTATTTTAACCAGTAGTGAAATAAATGAGACAAATGTTAAAATGAGTAAAAAAGCATAATTCTTATGAAGCTATAAATCTATCTATATAATAAAAGTGAACATTTTGTATGTGTGCAGCTGTGCGGCAGTTAGGTGGTGCAGCGATTTATTTTTCTGGCCCGGCCTCCAACTTCAACAGACTACTACAACCCCCATGAATGATGGACCTAAACCTGGGCCCAACTTGGCGCACAAACCTCCCATGACCCACTATACATCCTGGTGTGGTCTGGGGAAGAATAGACCACAGATGATGGGATTTGCAGTATCTTCACCCACTTACAGAGAAACTGTCACCCCAACCAACAATTGACCTGGACCAAACTTGGCACAGAGAATCCCCATGATGTACTTTATCACCTGGTGAGGTTTGGGGGAGGATGAGCCATGGATGATGGGATATGTAGTACCTTCACCCACTTCTAAAGACCATTGTGACTTCCACCAATGATGGATCTGGACCAAACTTGGCACACAGAGATACCTTGGGTATCTCTGATAGGATGGTGAGGTGTTGACAGTAAAATATTTCTTTGAAGTCTTCATTTGCATCTAGTATTGGTGCATAGGCACTTAAGATAATTGTCTGCTGATTTTTGGCAAGATTAATTCAGCAGATTGAGAGTTGTTTGTTCATGGCAATGGGATGGGAGCTGCTTCATTCTTAATTCTTGTTCAAGCAGTCTTTCCATAAGAAAGTGTAGCCACCTTTTTTCCCTTCAGCTGTCCCTCTCCTGCTCTTTGAGTAATTGAATTCATATCCACTGCTCATGTGCCAGTCTGTGGCTAGGGGCTTCCAGATTTCACAGTCCTTTCTCCGTCACCACTCACTAATTGCCATGGGATTTTTGTTGGTTTTCTTTTCTTTTTCTTAGGAGATGCCTGTGCATGAATTTGTTTTGTGTGTGGAGATCAGTACACACCTGATCAACATAGTCATCACAGAAAGAGGTTCAAATCCAGTAGCATTGCTAGTTCAATGAATGGTGGCCTCTCATCTGTTGCAGTCTTCTTCTGCCTTCACAGCCATTGTAACATGTACCATGTTATTGCCCACCTGCTTTGCCATTAAGGACATCATATTGTGCTTGGTCTTGTTCCTCTCCCGTGACCTTAATGACACTCCCCATCAGGGTATATATCATAACCCGAATGCAAAAGGATTGTCAGTCTAAACTCTCTTATGAAGGGTGTTCCAGTGTCTAAGTTAAGCCACTAAGAAGGGCTTGACCTTCTCCCATGTTCCCACAAGATTTACCTGTAAGTGTGGTGTGCCAGAGAAAAGGGCCTCCCCAGAAGATCTCAAATCACAGGCAGTTTCATAACAGACAATACAGTTCTTTTGGTAATCTGTAGAGCATATGCTACCCACCTCTGTGGGTCTGGATAAGATTGTTGTTGGGGTTATTTTCTAATTGGCCTATTCATGGGGTTTGCCTACTCTATAATGTTGCTTGCATTATTCAACTTGATTGGGTGTTTGTGTCACTTCTGATGGGAAGTAAGTGTCTGATGGGGGGATTTTGATTTAGGGTAGCACAGGCAAGCACTCTTCAGAATCTCTTGGTCCTAATATGCCAAAGAGCTGGGCCGACTAGGCTTCGGCCACCTAGGCCCATCAAACAACCTCGTCGCTGGGTTCAACTCTACCTGAACCTTCACCATCCTCACCTACCCGCCTGGGCCCCTGCCTCCCCATCATCTGGCCCTCGCCATCGGGCAAGCTGCGGATACCTCTTCTCTGGTGCTGACTTTTATTGTGTTGTTGTGTAGACCTTGTGTTGATCGATATTGTGCAGACCGATTTTGTATAGATCTTGTTGTGCGGACCGCTTTCTGTGTAGACCGACAGTGTGTTGCCTGTTGTGCAACTTAGCTGGATATAGACCAACTGGGCTGACCACCGCCGTGTTGACCACCTCCGGAGGACCATCCGCTATCCCTACATCAGTCGTCTATAGTTTACATCTGAATCACAGCATTTTTACCAACTGCCAATCTCTTTAATTACTGTGTTACATATTGCGATCATTGCACGTTACAGTTCCTTTCTACCTTTTCTGCTAATTTGATAATAAGAGCATAATATAGCACCTTAAGGCGCCTGCCTCTGCGGCCAACTGTTTTTGCACTTTACCCCTTCCCCGATCCCTCCTGCCGCACTTTAGTAGTATTGAGGGCCAGTTTCTGGGTTTTTTGTCACACTTTAAGATCCTGCACCTTATGAATCGCCCTAGTGGCTCGTAGCCGTGGAGTTTACTATTGTTGCACTTTAAGACTCTAGCACTTTAGGTATCATCTTACTTTTGCAGCTAAACGTTTACTACTTGTATTACTACCATCTACTGAAGTGTACTGTTTCCATCCATGTGGTCCCCCACCCTCCTATGTATACTGTCCCTGATATTACTGACTGGTGAAAGGGGCAGGGGAGGAAGTGGGCTGGAGCCTGTGAAGAACAATGAGGAGGGGAGGGGGGATAAAGAAAACCAAGGCAACTGGCAAGAAAAAACGCCAACATTTCAAACAACTGATGAAACAGAGACTAAGACCTTGGTCATGAACTGCGGCACGGAGGAGGGGAGGTGTTCCATCAGCCGAGGGGGCCCCATAGAGGTCGTGGTGGGAAGGAGGAGATGCGGGAAAAGGAGACCTCAAATTCGGCTAAATTCGGACCACTTATCCACATTAACAATTCCAAATCGGTCTCCTAAGGTAAATTGGTGTAACCAGGTGAGCGGACCCTCTGGACTGAAGGTGGTGCTGTTGAACGCCAGATCTGTCAACGGAAAAACGACCTGGATCCAGGACCTAATCCTGGATGAGCGGGCAGATCTGGCGTGCATCACGGAGACCTGGCTGGATGAAGCTGGAGGAGTAAATCTGACCCAGCTTTGTCCTCCAGGCTTCTCCGTGCAGCACCAACCGAGATCCGGAGGTCGGGGAGGCGGGGTCGCAGTGGTCTATAGAGATTCCATCCATCTGACCAGGTGCCCCATCCCGCAGACCACAAATTTTGAATGCGTCTACATGAGGGTGGGTGACCGGGACAGAATAGGGATTCTGCTAGTGTACCATCCACCTCGCTGCACTACAGTCTCCCTACCTGAGCTAGCGGGGGTGGTCTCGAGCCTGGCGTTGGAGTCTCAACAGCTCCTTGTGCTGAGAGACTTCAATATCCATGCCGAGGCGACCCTCACAGGTGCGGCTCAGGACTTCATGTCTGCCATGGCAACCATGGGGCTGTCCCAACAAATATCTGGCCCCACCCACTGTGCTGGACACACATTGGACTTGGTTTTCTGCCAGGGATGGGAACAGGGTGGCGGTGTGGAGGAGTTGTCCATCTCTCCGTTGCCATGGACCGACCACTTCCTGATCAGATTTAGGCTCACTGCGCCCCCCAACCTCTGCAAAGGTGGAGGACCCATTAAGATGGTCCGCCCCAGGAGGCTGATGGATCCGAATGGATTCCTGATGGCTCTTGGGGATTTTCCCGCCACCTCGGTAGGTGACCATGTCGAGGCCTTGGTCGCTCTCTGGAATGGGGAGATGGCCAGGGCAATTGACATGATCGCTCCGGAGCGTCCCCTCTCAAGTAGCCGAGCTAAACCAGCTCCTTGGTTTACTGAGGAGCTGGCAGTGATGAAGCGAAGGAAGAGGGAACTAGAGAGCGTGTGGCGTTCGGATCCGAGCGAGTCAAATCGAGCATGGTTTGTGTCCTTTCTTAGGGCATATGCCGCGGCAATAAAGGCCGCAAAGAAAACCTTCTTTGCGGCCACTATTGCGTCTGCAAAGAACCGTCCGGCGGAGTTGTTCCGGATTGTCAGAGGTCTTTTAACTCGCGCCACCTCAGGCGGGAGCCCTGAAAATTCGGTCACGCGCTGTGAAGCATTTGCTCGGTTCTTCGCAGACAAAGTCGCCTTGATCCGTTCTGGGCTGGACGCCGCGTTAAATGCAGTCTCTGAGGATGTAACAAGAGCACCTGCTTGTCCTATTTTGATGGATTCTTTTCAGTTTGTGAAACCCGAGGATGTGGACAAGATACTTGGAGGAATGAGGCCCACCACGTCCATCCTAGACCCCTGCCCATCCTGGCTTCTGAGGGAGGCCAGAGGGGGATTGGCTGAGTGGGTAACAGTGGTGGTGAATGCCTCCCTTCGGGAAGGCAAGATTCCAGCGAGCCTAAAACAGGCTATTATAAAGCCGCTGTTGAAGAAACCATCACTGGACCCCACTAAATTGGACAACTTTCGGCCTGTTTCCAATCTCCCCTTTTTGGGCAAAGTCATGGAAAGCGTGGTGGCCTCACAACTCCAGGTATTCTTGAGAGACACGGATTATCTGGATCCGGCACAGTCTGGTTTCAGACCGGGGCATGGTACCGAGATGGTCTTGGTCGCCTTAGTGGATGATCTGCGCCGGGAGCTAGACAGGGGGAGTGTGTCCCTGTTGGTGCTCCTGGACCTCTCAGCAGCCTTCGATACCGTCGACCACTGTATCCTTCTAGGGCGCCTTGCGGAAATGGGTCTTGGGGGCACTGCCTTGCAGTGGCTCCAGTCATTCCTGGAGGGCCGCACCCAGAAGGTGTTATTGGGGGACTCCTGTTCTACACCACAGCCTTTGACTTGTGGGGTTCCACAGGGTTCCATACTGTCCCCCATGCTGTTTAATATCTACATGAAGCCGCTGGGTAAGATCATCCGGAGTTTCGGGGTGCGGTTTCATCTGTACGCAGATGATGTCCAACTCTGTCACTCCTTTCCACCTGCTACTAAGGAGGCTGTCGAGGTCCTGAACCGGTGCCTGGCCGCTGTAACGGTCTGGATGAGGGCGAACAAACTGAAATTAAATCCAGACAAGACAGAGGTACTCCTGGTCAGTCGCAAGGCCGAACGGGGTATAGGGTTACAGCCTGTGCTGGATGGGGTCGCACTCCCCTTGAAGGCGCAGGTTCGCAGCTTGGGTGTGACCCTGGACTCATCGTTGAGCCTGGATCCCCAGGTTTCAGCGGTGACCAGGGGAGCATTTGCACAGCTCAGGCTCGTGCGCCAGCTGCGCCCGTATCTCGGGAAGTCTGACTTGGCCACGGTGGTACACGCTCTGGTCACATCCCGCCTTGACTACTGCAACGCTCTCTACATGGGGCTGCCCTTGAAGACGGCCCGGAAGCTTCAGCTGGTTCAGCGCGCGGCAGCCATGTTACTAACTGGAGCGGGAGGCAGGGAGCACACAATGCCCTTGTTGTCCCAGCTCCACTGGCTGCCGATTTGCTACCGGACCCAATTTAAGGTGCTGGTTTTGGCCTACAAAGCCCTAAACGGCTCCGGCCCAAAATACCTTTCGGACCACATCTTGGCCTACGAGCCCACGAGGACCTTGAGATCGTCTGGGGAGGCCCTTCTCTCGATCCCGCCTGCCTCACAGGCACGCCTGGCGGGGACGAGAGAGAGGGCCTTCTCGGTGGTGGCCCCCCGGCTGTGGAACACTCTCCCTGCAGACATCAGACAGGCGCCCTCCCTTATGTCCTTCCGAAAAAGCCTTAAGACATGGCTGTTCGAGAAGGCATTTAATTAAGTGCTATAACAATGTGGTAAAGATGACTGGAATGGAACAAGGAATATGAGATTGGTTATGATTCTACTATGAGACGAAGCAGATTTAGTGTAACTTTGTAATTGTTGTATTGTTAATATGTTGTTGTAATTGCCTTTTTGTAAACTGCCTTTTTATATGTGTTGTACACCGCCATGAGTCGCCCTAAAGGGCTGAGAATGGCGGTTAATAAATAAATAAATAAATAAATTAAAGTGTAGGGACTGCCAATAGACTTAGAACACTCTAACTGGTCTTTTCCTTTTGAACACTAAGGCCTGGGAGTTGGTGGGAGCAAATCTGCTTGCATTTGAAAACTGGCTAGAATATTCTCCCAACCCATGAAGTTATTCTGTGCCAGGATTTGGACCAGTTGGTATTGCTCTTATTTAAAGACAGTGCACCAGGTTGCCTGGTTTGTTGCAGGTTTTATTGAACTGAATCAAGCATAGGCAGTTTAAATTTAATTTGAAATTTCAATTCTATAGATGTCAGACTGGAAAAAAACCTATAGAATACAATAGCTGTACCATTTAGGGAAGAGCCATTGTTTCTTTCAATATTGTTGTCTTATTTCTGTGCCTTCAGGTTGTTTCTGACATATGGCCACCCTAAAATGAACTTGTCACAGGTTTTCTTGGCAAGATGTGTTCAGATGGGAGTTCTCTTTGTCTTCCTCTGAAGCTAAGAGAACATGCATCTCTGGTCTCCAGTGCTGTAGTCCAATGCTCAAACCACTACACCATGCTGGCTCTCATGTTTTCCATATTCTTCTTCAAAGAAAGCATTTTCATTTCACTTTGAGCAGTGCTGGAACTGGAATCACGAGTTGCCTTTTAAAGGTAACCAGTAGCACCTGAATAAATAAGCAAACAAACAGAGCAGATAGCTAGAAATAGATTAAGCAAATCGAAAAAACATGGCAAGAAGGGAATTGACTTGTCAAATAGCCTGCCATCTGTAATCTCTTCTACAGTGTAGCACAGTCGGATAATTTATATCAGATGTATCATGGTGTAGGGAAGGGGAACCCAAGGAGGTAAAAAGAGAGGGTGGGAGAGAGAAACAGGAATAGACATGAAGGGAAATGTTCTTACAAAGTTCACGAGGAAAGCTAGTTTAAATTCTAATACAAGAAGCTGAAAAGTGTGTGCTTTTAAAAGCCAGCTAGATATCTAAAAATCTTTATTAATATTCTTGAAAGACCATGGAGTTTATCCTGATCAGTGACAACATGGAGAGAAGGGTGTTGTTGCACTGCTGTTCCATCATCCAGGAACATTGGTGCTATGTTGTTCAGTGATGATGGGTATTACAGTCCAACAGTATCTGGAGGGCAATTAGTTGTCTACTTCTATATAAAGTGAATAAGTAGGGAAAGTATCTCCTCCCTCAAATCACGTCCTTTTATTTGTTTTCTGTATACACATACCAAGTCCCTGTGCTTCTACTGTTGTTTACTATAGCCCTTCCCTGTTTTCACTGTAAATGCAAGTTTGGCTGTGCCTTGTGTCAGTGACATAGTACATTCTTGGCCAAGGGAGTTCCATCAGTTTAATAAGTTTGAAAACTATTTTGCTAGAAGGCTTCAGTCTGAAGGTAGAGAGACAATGGACACTTGAAAGGAAATACAATAAAAAAGTGAGTAGTTAGCATAGTCATGGGGATAGAGCAATGTGCCATTTGAAATCTGTTTTTATTACAGGAGTAGCATGGATAACAATGTTTAGTTATCTGTAAGAGTCTACCCACAAGAGAATGAAATGAGAACATCTCCCCCTCCATAAGAATTCAGCCCCTGGAAATGAAATTTCCCTTCAGTCCCAAAATGTCTAGCATTGCAGAAACACTGAAAATCACTCATACCTAAAACTCATGTATATTGTGCTTACATTTCCTTGAAAACCTTGGCTGCCTTCTTTGGGGGAGAAGTTCAGATTTAATTGCAAAATACTTAACTGTAGTTTTATGTTACTGCCATGCACTCTCATTTCCCCCTTTCCCTGGCCAGTATCTCTTGCTGTCTAGGTCCCAGGTAATCATCCTTTACCCAGATACCTTGGAATAATTGTCACCTAAGTTATTGAACTTTGTGTCCCTTCGGGTTGTCTGTCAATTCAAGATGATTCCCTTTGGCAAGAAATATTCAGCAGTAGTTTCAACAGTGATTTCCTCTGAAATCTAGCCTGTAGTACCTGGTTCATTGATGGTCTTCCATCCAAGTAATAACCATAGCTGAGTGTGCTTAGATAGGATCATGGAGGCTTATTTCTAACTATATAAGGTAAAGGTAAAGTAAAGGTAAAGGTTTCTCCTAGACATTAAGTTCAGTCATGTCCGACTCTGGGGGTGGTGCTCATCTCCATTTCTAAGCCGAAGAGCTGGCATTGTCCATAGACGCCTCCATGGTCATGTGGCCATCATGACTGCATGGAGTGCTGTTACCATCCCACCAAAGTGGTACCTATTGATCTACTCACATTTGCATGTTTTTGAACTGCTAGGTTGGAAGAAGCTGGGGCCAACAGCAGGCGCTCACTCCTCTCCCTGGATTTGAACCAGTGACCTTTCGCTCAGCAAGTTCAGCAGCTCAGCGGTTTAACCTGCTGTGCCACCAAGGGCTCCCTCTAACTATATACATATAGTTATATGTATAATGTTGCATTGCTGTTCTAGGAGAAATAAATATATAAGTCCTGGTATACAACAGCCTCAGTCCAATTGCTCATCTTAGGGCTCTTCCACACAGTCATATAACCCAGAATATCAAGGCATATAATCCACAATATCTGCTTTGAACTGGATTATCTGAGCCAACACTGCCATATAATCCAGTTTAATGTGTATTTTATACAGCTATGTGGAAGGGGCTCAAGTAAATACACCAAATTTGTTACTGAATGCTAAATCAGTACTAAAGTAAATGTCATGGGTTCACAGGGTCTGTTTTTTCATGGCTAACAACTGGACGCAGAACAAAAGAACTGGGGACATAAGGAGATATCTTATGTATGCTTTAAAAAGAACTCACTCCCCTACAGGATTACCAGCTAAGAGTACAATTATGAACCAAGTCTTCCCACAACTAAATCCCAAAGCATTTAATGAGGCTTCTAGCAAGGTAAATACATGGAGGATTGAAGCCTTAATTTTACATCTGTGCATAATATTTTATTTAGTTTGTGACTGGAGTCACTGCACTAGGCAAGTTTGATGAAATATAACCAAACAAAACACTAATAGGTTTACCTAATTACACAGCACAGCTATATCAAAATCACTTAAATTTCTAAAGATATCTAGCACAGGATATTATATGGTGTAATGTAATTTGAACATAACATTTTGCATTTCCTCTTTCTTATTGTCTTAAAAAAAGCTTAAAATAATGGAAAATTTAATTCATTGGTATACAAAAAAAACAACTAAAATGGAGTAAATATCTGAACTAAACAATCAGAACAGCTATTAAATGCTAATGGATTTTCAGTTTACCACGGAGTTCTCTCTAACTACATTACTTTTGAAAATAAGAGCTTGAATGGAAAAAAAGGCAGCTTGATTAAAAGTGCTACATGGGTGGATTTGTTTGAGTGCATGTGTACAATTTAAGACTCTAAGGAAATAATGAAAAAGAACTGTAGAGGCAGGGAGAAAGAATGAAATATTCGCAACAGAGTGCACACATACAGAAAGAGAAATCTAGGTATAGGTACACCAAAGTAACATAGTCTGAGCATGCCTCATCCAATATGCTGGGAATCAGAAATTTTTGTATTCTGTATTTTTAAAGATTTTTTTTTCTGATATCTCCTTTCATAGAACTTGGTCTAACAGTTTGAAGTTATATTGGAATAAAATTCCTGACAGTGCTATTAGTTTGTGAATGGAACCAATCGCCTAGAAAGGTGATACCTCCAAAAAGAGGTTGGACAGCCAACTACTGGGAATGATCTAGCTCAGACCTGCACAACCTTGGTCCTCCAGATGTTTGGGCTTCCAACTCCCAGAATCTCTTGACAGCTGTTTCAGTGACCAGGAATTCTGGGAGCTGAAGTCCAAAACACCTGGAGGGCTGCAGGTTATGCGGGCCTGGTCTAGCTGAAGAACTTGCATTGAGCAGATTGTTGGACCCATTGGCCCATAGGATCCTTTCCAACTCTGTGCTTTTATGGTTCTGTGGTTTCAGAGCATCACCACACACACATTCAGTTGCACATGCCAAGCTGTAGCCTGACAGTGAACTCAAGGAAGACATATGGCTGAAGCAGTAGTTCCATGAGCACATCAGTAGACCAAGCCAAATCTCAAAGCAATCACATTTGCACTTAATGAATCCTATGAATAAATAGATTTTCTTGCATGCTCACAATAGCTAGCTTACTGCTGTTGTATTTTTGTAGATCACATTTGTATCCTGATTTTTCTCTAGGGAGTTCAGGGCAGAGCATATAATAGCATCGCATTTTATCCTCACAACATCCTTATGGCGCATTAGGTAGACAGAAAGAGAGAGAAGCTTGCCCAGGGCAGCCTATAAGCTTCATAGTCGGACAGGGACTTCTTTAACTCGTTTATTTTCTATGTTGTCTCCTTTACTTGGCTTAATATGTTTATTAACATATTTTTATCATGCCTTTTGGCCCAGAGGATTTAACATGGCAGCTTATAAATCTGCTCAATAGCAGGTTTTTAAAAGGCAAATGTAAATGAGTAATAAACACCCACATAATGCAATAAGGCAAATAAGCAGTGACACTGAAATCAATCCAGAAATGGAAATTCTCGTTCTAAACAAATTATCAAAGTGCCCCAAAATAGCCACTGTTGCTAGGAAGCACCAACTAACATCTATTCCCCCACATGCATACACAAACACATTTTCAACTTTTTTCTTGGATCACCATCTTACCTGAAATAGCAGCAAGGAAGGGCCGAGTATGTCATAGATACACCACAGGTTACAGGAATGGAGAAGGCCTTTGGGCTAATGCAAGGATAAGTAAAATGTGGCCTTCTAGAAGTTAGCTATATGTAGCATAGCCAGTGGTGAGGTATTCTGGAGGTTATTGCCCAACAAGACATAGAGGGGTATACTTTGTCAGTCTTTCCATTTTTGTATGCCCAGGGTCCTTCTGAATCTGATTCCAGTAAAGGCAACACCATGTGACTCTTTCATTGATAGCCAACAATATGAACTCTTATGAAACTTTCCAACCTGCCTTGAAACATACCTATTCTGGAAAGTGCAGACAATCACAGACACACACTTTTTGTGAAACTTTCCATCTCACCTTGTTTTATTCCCTTGGGATTAGAATTGAGTTTGGTGAGCACCTTTGGCACCCTTTTTGATGAAGGATGGGAATCTGAATTGGGCTGAGTAGCATGCAGTCAGGGGTAGGGAAAGTTACTGTCCTTGGAATTAGTCTTGGAATCTTTGCTTTCATTAAGGGGCTAAGTAGTTTGAGAGTTTACACTCTCTGCTCAGCTTTCCAGTTAGATAGCTCACCTGGGAGCAACCCAATCGTTAAGTTATCTTCATTAAGTTACCTTCCTTTCAGGAGCTATAGTGATCTCTGTTAGGGAAGTTGGGGAGGACTGCTTCACCTACTCCTGTAACAGGTTGCTCCCCCATCATGTTTTGCATATGACTTAGAAACAATTAAAGTTGCCCTTATTTCAACCTTTATGATTTTTTTGTGGTTATTCCTTCTGTTGATCAGCAAACTCTTTATGTGCCTTTCCAACTGACCATGAAACATACCCATTCGGGAAAGCACAGATATTCAGGCTAGGAAGCTGCAAGGCTAATCAAGGTGGCCAGTTGCAACATTCACTCAAGCAGACAAGAGTCCTTTCTCCCACCTTGGACATTCCACAGATCTATAATCCTCAGTTGCCTAGTTTATAACAGACTTCACAACCTCTGAGGATGCCTGACATAGATGTGAGCAAAACGTCAGGAGAGAGTACTTCTGGAACATGGCCATACAGCTCGGAAAACTCATAGCAACCCAGATTCACACATATATTTTTCTTATATTTTGAATTTGTCTTCTCAATTTGTTTTCCTTGAATTATATGTAATCTTGGAATCTTGAGATCAGTGTGAGCTCCAAAAACAGCATCACATGCCTTTCACAATCTTATATGATAAGAGTCTAAATGCATTGGCTGAAGCATTGGGAAAATTTATTGGTTCTCTGGGCAAGGACACAAATCTCAGGAGGGCAGCATTTGAGGTTTTTGTATGAGATGCAACTTAAATGCCTCTGTCCATTTCAAGTTAGTGCCAATGCCCTTTGGTTCAATGCAAAACTCTGTATAGAATTTGCAAGTATGCAGTGTTGATTGTATCAAAAAAGTCACCAGAGAAGGGGACTGAATGGAGAAACAGCAGGTAAATGCCCCCGACCAATATGCCATTCAGATCATTGCCAGCACTACATTCCCATGAGCTTATTTGTTGTAAAAAGTACCAGGGGCAACAGAATAGGTCCTAGAAAATAACCCTGGCAGGAAGATTTTCCCAAAACTTCAACAGTAGCAGAATGTCTGAAAAAATTGTGCCTGCAGGATAGGCCACATGGGATGTGAGACTGTATGAGAACTGCAGCTGCTGGTGGGATCATTTTAGTAGTTGTTCAATTGCCAGAAAATATGTTGTAGTTCTTTCTATACTGTCCTGTTCCATGAAATGATTAGACAAATTGATCCTATGTATCTGATTCTCTCAGATATCAATCAAAAGTGCCCTAAAGATTACACCCAAACACCATACCCTCCAACTGTCACAATTTGGCAGTGGTAAATGTTGCACTTTCTGTTTTCCTCTTACATTCTCTTTTTTTGTCTTTGGCTTTAGTTGGGGGAACTGAGTTCAAAGTGTAAGAATAGTTCACAGTTCACTTAGAAGGGGAAAGAAAAGAGCAAATGGGATCTTAGCCTTCATAATAGGTTCAGGTATGAAAAAGTGTTCCATATATTGGAGAGAATGAAATATTAAAACATCTATCATTCTACCTATCTACCTATTTTTCCCACCTTTCACCTAAATTGGGATACATGTGACTATTATAATTGAGCCTTCCCAGGAATAATAAAGACTGCATGCAAATTATCATGTACACACACATTTGGAAGTAAAGTAGTCAGAAAACCCAGTGGGGACTCATCATTATACACTGCGCCTATAAGATTTTTCATATATAAGAATAATTGATTGATACAGGATAGGAGAAATAATTTTCTCCCCCACCCCTTCCAATTGTACCCTAAGCAAAACTGCTTGTCAGTGGTGAAACCACCCACCTTAAAAACAGTTTCAGGGTCACTGATAATACAAAGGACCTCATCACAATGATGAGGTACTCTGTATTGATTTGCCAGCTTCCATGGTGAATTGGGGGGCAGCGGGACCCCTCACCAGCAGCTGATGCTTCCCAAACACATGGGGAAAGCATCGCCATATAGCATTTGCCTGCCATAGCCCCATTGTTCCTAATAGAACACAGGAGGCTTCTGTGTTGGCGCTTTAGTGTCATAGGATCTGCCACCCCAGTTGAGCCATGGAGTCTCACCAGAGGGGAGGCTACTTCATGTGATGGGTAGCATGGGGCTTCATGGGTCAACTGGGCAGAAGCTTCCCAGGACACTGCAATTTCCTTGTGTTATGAGGCCATCAGTTAGCTTGCTTCTACTGAAGAGTTGACCCATTTGCCCAACATGTGCATATGTCAGTTTCTACCATCAGTTGATCCAAAAGCAAACCTAGTTTGCCAAACTTTAACATTGAATTGACTGTTTCCCCTCACAAAGACTTTTACTTTGGTGTCAGATTCGGTGCCTGAGATCTCAACAAATAGAAACTAGACTGTTTACCAGCTAAACACGTCTTTATTCCTGTCTTGCCCATATGCAGCTGAAATAAAGAACTAGAAGTGGGTTGAGAGGAACAACAGTATGTAACATGATCTTCGTTCCTAGGTTAGAAATGCCATTTCCTACTTGATTCTATCATAAAAATATGGATTTTTTTTATTAAAATGCAATAACTTTGTTTTTGCTAGACATCCTATAGTACAATTTGCTATAGTTTTTCAATCAATATCTCAAAGGGTCACAACTAATTCAACGTAATTTGTGGTAGCCACAAATACGACGTTTCTGAAGAATAACAACTACTTTCAAAGTAAGTACCTCACAAGCAAACAGAAAACAACACTTTCAAACCAGGAATAGATTTTTTTTTCAAATTTCCATTCCCTAACAGATTGGAACAGCGTGTTTTGATACCTAGAAAGAGTGGCTATTTCCAAACATTTTGACCCGAGGTGAGTCAGTGGTTTTAAAAAATCACACACACAGAGAGAAATTATTAATGGCTACATGCAGTTGAAATGTAATCTACTTTGAACAGAGGTTTCATCTCAGTGACATTTCCATATGCCTCTAAAATGTAAAGGAACAAATCAGTCTATATCCATTTAGATTCTGGGAGACAGGAGCAACGTGCCTTCATTTATCTCTAGAGGCCTTGCAGGCCTTGCAAAAATATTTAGTTAGTCTCAGTAGTGTAAGTGGCACTTTTGGAGCACAGCAGCTCCTTATGACATTAACAAGCAAACAAAAACCTTGAGGCTTGAGCTAGCTGGAGTGCCTGCTGTAGCTTTTAATTAGAAATAAAACAATCTTTAAAAGACAATGAATAGGAAGAAGTAGTATGAACTCCTTGCACATTCATTCACTGAATTCCTAAGATAATGTACAGTTCGGCTCATTTGTGGCAATGAATCTGCTTGTATCACCAACAGACAAAATGAGATGTATGTTTGCATGTGTTATTTTGCAAGTTGAGGTGCAAAATTAGATATGTTTTAAGCAGATCACCATACATTTCACCTGTGTGGAGAAGACTATGATCAGGTTTTGACAAACATGTCTGATGAACTGCTGTCTACAGTATGCAATCCTAGCACTCCAATAGTACATTCTGTAGAAACCTGGGATATGTAGTTTGGTGAGCGACTAGTGCTCTCTGGCTGAGAAATCTGAGTGTTCTTAAATTTTAAATTTCTAGATTCCATAGGATAGGACCATGACTGTTTAAGAGGAATCATAGTACTATAATTATAACATCTGAAAGGGTATTAGACATTACGTGTGCATGGGCAATTTTGTGGTTCCTGGCCTCACCTTATGGTTCTTTTTCTGTAGCTCAGAAACTATTTGGATGAAAAATAATAATCTGTAAAATGTCACCAAAAAAACCTGCATGTCTTTTCACTACTAACGCCTGTGTTGTTTTGTTTGGGATGAGATCTCTCTTTGTTTATGTTTGTAATAGTCAGTTATAACAGGTGTATGAACAGCATGACTTTCTGTGACAACATTTCTGGCCAGTTTGGTTTCAGTTGTTTTGTTGTTGTTGTTGTTGTTGTTGTTAGTACATTTTCAAGCCAGTGTTTTGTGTTTACTTTGTAATGCCAGCTTTTCTGCTTCAGTGCCATGAAAAGAAAGTGTTAAAAATGTTACTTCTGGTTTTATAGCACTTAAACTGCATGCTTAGCAGTACAATCAACCACGATTTCATGAGACTCTATAAAAGAACCTGCAAACCTCAAAGCGAATTTCCTGAAAATTAAATCCTGCAGTAAATTGCGAATCCAGTATTTTTTTCTGTTAACAGCTGTTCAAGCTCAAAGCAACCTTTTGTCAGGGATAACTCTGCATTTGTATCTATTATGTAGAGAAAAAGGAACTTTTCATTATTTCCACTAAAAGTTCATTTGACATTTGGTGTAGAAAAGCTGGATTTCTCCTGAGCCTTCAAAAGGACTTTTTTCATGTCAGTAGTGACTTGAGAAACTGCAAGTCACTTCTGGTGGGCTTATGACCATTTAATAGCGGCCAGTGAAAAGAAGACATAAGCAATTCGAAGTGACAATGAATTGACCCAGACTCTGATTTTAACTGGCATGTTTTAACAACGGTGTATTTAATGTTCTGTTTTAATGAATTTGCTGATTCTTTTTATTATTGTGATGGCACTCAATGGTGCTTGCCGTGAAGGCACTCTGAGTCCCCCTTTGGGGGTAAGAAGGGTGGGGTACATGTATATGAAATAAATAATAAATAAATTATATTGCCATTCGTCTACCACACAACCAATATCTCAAAAATGCATTGCTAAAGTGTGTATCTTTGTAAATGTATTTAGCTTAGGTAATGAATAAAAAATAAATTGCATGTAATAGACATTTGTTAATAGAAGATCGCTTATGCTCTTCAGGTTGATACAACTAACCCTTTAAAAGAAAAGTAAAATATTTTACTCAGTGTATGATATTAAAGATCAGCCTTACTTCCCCCAGTTACTTTCTTAATGTATGCAGAGGTCTGGGGTGACGTAGCATGACATATTCTATTCTTGGCAAATTAACTGTTTAGTCATTTACACTACCTTGTGAAACAAAAACACATTAAAATAAATGACTAGAGAATATGGTATCCATAAAATTGTAATATTAGTACCTTAGTTGCATAGTTGTTCAACAGTTTTCCCATACGCAATATGACACATTTCATTTCATATCTCATCCCATCTCATCTGGCCATAGAACTATGGTGAAAAGCTAGGTAGATGGTGACATTTCAAGGATGAGAATGAAGCTCAGTAATATAAGTGAGTTAAGTTTTAGTAGTCAATAGCATTTCAAAATCTTAGGCTTTGGTAGTATCAGAATATTGTCATTTCTGATGTCAGATTTATGTCCATTACTCCTCTTCCATAGAGACTGTTCTGTTTGTCCAATTTACAGTGTAGAAAGCCATAAGATGGCATAGACAACATTGGAAAAAGAGGAAAATACATGTGTCCAGTGTTGTGAGTGATGTTCTTAACCCCTTTAATATTCCTACTAGAGTAAATATGGGAACAGAGTTGATATCTTGTTTTGTAGCAGAGTTGTGCCTCTGTATTATCATCCATGTTAGGTAACCAGTTGTATGTGAGTCCTTGTTTGAGACTTGAAGACTGTCTGACTTTGGAAGTGTGGCTTAAGAGTGAAGGTGTCTCCACTCTGTATGCAATATGGGAGAGAACACAACCTGCAGAGAAAAGCCAGTTTGGGGGTTGTATAACTGGCATAAAATTTCCTCTAGGTATAAAAGGATTGAGGATGATCGACATGAGCCAATATTTGTGTTAGTGAGCCATGAATCCATATGGGATTAGCAGTTGTAGAAAAGACAACAGCTCAAGGCCAGTCATCTTTAGCCTTTCTGCAGAATTCGACCCAGCTTTCAAGCTGGGTAAACTCCAAATACAGCACCCTTCAATTGGAATAATAAATCAGTTTTAAAAGAGAGTGGTTGGGGACCTTCTCAATTTAAAGGCAAGTACTTTTCTTTCAAATCAACTCTTCCTATATCTGACTAAAAGATTTATGAGCAAGCTTTTTAGTTAACACCAAACCCCTCCTTTTCTTTGGATTTTGGAAGCAAGACCGTTCTTTGGCTGTTGAAGGGGGAAAAGACTAAACAGAGTTAAACATCCCTTAATTAATAATTGTATAACATTTCTTGACAACTCCAAGCTAAGATAAAAATGGAGATGAAATCCTCAGAACTACAGAGATTGTGGCTCAACAATAATTAAAATGAGAACAAGTGTGAGAGAGGAAACAATCCATGTTCCAAGAAACAGTCTACATTCTCAGAAGAGATGAGAGATTAGCTAATTTCAACAATTGTAAAAAAATTATTTTCCTGGTGGAAAGTAAAATTACATTACCCTCTCTTATTACTTTTCCCTTGCTTTACTGTTAATAAAAAAAAAGCTTGAGAGGTGTCACAATTTCAGATTTTGTTAATCTTATTCAATAAAGTTTGCTCCTAGGTAGCCAGTACACTGAACTGGAAGACCAATATGCACATCTCATATCAGCATATCATACATCTGTTAGTCAACCATCTTCTCTCAGTTTTATAGAGGTTTGACCAATTTCTGTCTAAATACTAAGAAGTATTTAGGCTCCTGGGCTGGTCACTGAGGACAAGAATGTCAAGAGCATGCACGTCCTTTCTTAATACTTTTCAATTAATCCAAAAACAGCTGCCTAAACCTTGTGGTTAAATGAATTGGGCACTTTTGAACTATCTTATGTTGCTGAAGTGTCATGTTCTAATTATACAAGTGCACACTCTAGTCAAGCACTTTCAGGTGATGTGTACAATTAAATGGAAATATCCTCCAGCACTGGAATATGTGCTTCCACTGTCTATATATTGCTTTCTGTCCCACCATTTTTTCTGTGGTACTAGGCTACTTGTTTCTCAGGCTTTTTACCTGCTGATTTAATTCACTTTCTTTTTTCATTCCAGAAACTTTACTTTGTATTTGCTTCTTCAAGGAAATTCCCTTACATTCGTATGGTATTGCCTAGAGATGGAAACAATATTCAATCATCTTCTTCTTGTTTTGTTTTTTAAAGAAGACTAGAAACATGGTCATAAACAAGGAAAATCTTGAATCTTTATGGTTCATGATTTATTCTATACAAAATTTGCCCCTTTTGAATAGAAAAAAGGTTTCCTGTGCCAAAAAAATTATGTGTGAATGTTGTGCAAAATAACTATAAAAGTCTTTGAAAGCCATATAATTTTGAAACATTATCACTTTTTGAAGTGTGTAATTTGTAAGTTTCCAAGTATCCTATCATGAAAAACTCCTGGATTTCTCTTTTTTGCCATGGCTCACAAGTGGACTTTTATTCCAGAAATATTGGCCCATTCAGACCACACAATTATTGTGGGTACCCCGTCATTCTTCAGCTACTCGTTCATTTTTGCTCCATGGTTTTGTTTTCATATTGCCCAAGCATATTCATTCCTCTTCTCTGTTTTATTTTTCTTCTGACAAATAAGATTTCTAAACCAAAAACAAACCTTGGGTTCCTTCTCTAGTATGTTGGGTGAGGAATAAGCCATAGAAAATAAAGGATCTAAGTTCACACATTGTAGAATCAAATCACAAATGACCTCATCAGATGGGGTGTTTTTTGGCAGCATACACCATTCAACCTTCCCTTTTGTGACGGAGTCCACTATCTCCCATCCCACGACGTAGAGCCACGACATAGGGCTCCATCATGAAAGGGAACGTTTTCTAGTGTATGCCCTCGTGGCTGCAACATGGGAGGCTTCCTGTGCTGAATTGAGATCAGCAGGGGGAAGCTGGACAGCTGACACTACCCCCTGGGGAAATGGGGCAACAGGTAAGACAGGTGATGCACAGGGTGTGGGGCAACAGGTTCCCCATGTCTCCTGACAGGCATTGACTGATTCACCAAAATGCGCAGTGATTCTGACAGTCCATCTGATGAGTTTGCAAGTAAATATTTGAGATTTAACTGCTTCTGTTACAAGCCAGAACATTAGGGCAGCATGCACCATCATGCTGTTTGTCACCAATAAGCTTGGTTCTTATACTGGATCCATGTTTTACTGTGCCATCTGAACTAACTTGTTTTGCCTCAATCAAATGCTGTTTCTGACAGAGTGGTCAAGCTATCCAGTATCTAGGAGAGGAAGGCAATGATCCCTAGATTATTAATTTTTGCCATTTCATTTTCCTTTCATGCATTCTAAGTTTACACACAATTAAGTGAAGTCAAATTTAGGGACTTAGATTATGAAAGGCCACATAACAAATTAAAATAATGTTTTTAAATGCTGTAATTTTCTTAAATGTACATACCTTAGCATCTACAAAATCTAGCCCTGTATACATACAATATCATGAATCATTAGAAAAAACTTCTTACATACTTAAATTACATTTTCTACAGTTCTGAAAATATATCATGCCATACACTGAAGGTTTTCTGCCATGCGTCTTCCAATGTCCTTTACTTGCTATTTTTTTCTTGAAAACATACACATGCCATACGCTGAAGGTTTTCTGCCATGCGCCTTCCAATGTCCTTTACTTGCTATTTTTTCTTGAAAACAACATTTATCCTGAAGAACATAGAATGTTTGCTGAATATTTTGTAGATTTTATAAAGTAATTATCCTCTTGCTGTTTTTCCCCCAATAGCCTAGCTCAGTTGTAAATATTTTATAAACACAACTATCCACTTTAGAGCTTTATTTTTCTGGGCATTTTAACTGCAATATCTTTAATTATCTTCTGCAAGCCATTTTTCTTGCATGTTTTAGACTCAATAGACAACATAGCATGATGGCTTTATTGGGGTTTTTTTTACACATAATAGAAATACCTGCAGCTTTTTAGGGGTGCTAGCATATTTTTCCTCTAATCACTTGTAGTGTGGACACAGAATATCATAGAGTTGTGCATACTTCACTTTATATGTTTCAATCACACAACTGGATTTTGGAAAATTCATTACACTCTCATTTTTTCTGTAAATCTTGGGTGATGAAAATGGTGATGATATTGTCAAATTATCTTTGTAATGTCAAACAACTCACTCATCAAAATGCCGCTTGTTTTGACCTTCCATAGCTTCTGAGTATACATCTCAGAACACAGAGGTATTTATTTAATTATAGTGTTTAGTGTGTGCAGGTACACAGATGAAAATAGTTTGCAAAAATGCTCCCAAGTATGCTCCATATTTTAGAGCAATTTCCCCATCCTAGTAATGAACTGAAATCTCAGCCTTGCCACACGCACTACCAGAATCACCCTGGATCACTGTGAATATTAGCAATCCTGACAATGCCTGTCCAGGGAGTATAGGGAACTGTTGTCCCATGCACCACACTGTCCTGGCATCAGATGGAGGAAGCCACCTATAGCAGACTTGACCCATTTTTCCCTGTAAAAAGATAGGGAGCTGGCCAGCGACTGCCAGCAACAATTTTTTTGTGGCAGCAGGGTTTTTGCTCCAGTTCAGCTGCAGAGCCACCCCAGAAGTAGTTCTCCAGGGTGTGATGAGAGCCATTGGCTTCTGTGGCTGAACCGGCAAAAAAAAAAACTAAACAGAAAATGGATTCCCTGAATTGCAAAAACACAAAACCACTACAAGCAGTAGTACAGCAATTACAGTAATCACTGGAAAAAACCCATCACTGCTGCTGGAAAAAAGGTAAGCATGAAGAGGTCCAGAGTGAATTTGTAAGACCTGAGCAGGACAGTTGAAGACTAATGATTTTGGAGGCCTCTTGTACATAGATCCTCCATAAATCAAAATCAACTTGATGGCAAATGCCAACAAATAAGAGAGGGGACAATAAGTCCTGGAAAGTGTTCTCTCTCTCTTTCTATCTCATAATCATACATACCCTTCAGTGCTCAAATGCTTTCAAACTGTGTTTGTCTGTAATGGCTATAAACATCAAATGCCATTTTAATGCAGTTTCCTAGGCTTCTCCTTCCTCCAGGCTTAGGACCATGTGAAGGTTGTTGGGCATCCACTGCATGAAAGGGCAGGAATGACTCACAATTGCATTTATTTGCATTTGGGCTTTGAAATTATACTACCTTCTACATAATTCAACAAAAATGAGATTATTTTGCCATCAAAGGAGTTCAGGTATTTGAGAATTGTATGGCTGTAAATGCATTAGGGGACAGTTTGAGTTTAAGGGGAGCACATAAATATTGATGTTTCTTTAGTCTTTAACTGATCAAACTTAAAATTTTATCGAAGCAGGAAGACTACCACTGTTGCATGGCATAACAAAAAGGCAAATCTGCTTATGCATGTGTGCTGAAGGTCTAATTAAGCATAATTGATTGACCTTTCTTCTGGGGCCATCCTCTCAGCTTTCTGAGATGGCGTTTCAAGGCAGAAGTTGGAGTATTTAGATGAGAGAAAAGTGTGGCAACTGCTGGAATGTATAAGCATGTTTCAATATTGCAAGAGGCAGCAGTTAAAGATCAGAGTGTATACTACACATTTTCTATTCATGGTCAAAGAGATATCTTTTTGACCCAGAGGTTTGTGAAGTACCTAGCATAAAAACAATCATCCTTTACTTGGGACTACTCAATAGTAAACTTCAATTGGTGAAACATGTGGCAGCTGAACTACTGTGACTCCTGTATTAGATGATCTGAACTAGATGCTGGTTGTTGTTTTTTGTTTGTTTGTTTGTTTTGCCAGACTCAATTTAAGTTCCATTTTAAAAGGGGCTTAGGTCTTACTTTACAAGAGTCTGCTGATCTCATTAGGGATCTGCTTGGTTATCAAGTTCTAGCAGACAGTTTTGAAGACACCCTTACATCATTCCCAAACTGTGGAATGTTTTCCTTTCAAAGCAAAGATTGTTCATCCGTTTCTTGGCCAAAGGTGAGAAACCTCTTTCAGCCAAGAACTACATTCTGTATCAGAGAATTCAGATCTCAGGTGGTACATTCAAATGATGTCAAAGAAATAGGATCAAAATAACACAATTGTCAGTTTGTCAACAACTCTTATATTATGACTTTTCTCACATACAGATGTTGTTCCTGGATATCTGCCAGGTAGACTCAAACATGAATAGACAGGACATTGAAGTCTCCCAGCACTAAGAGCCAGTGGGACTCCAATGCCAGGCTCGAGACCACCCCTGCTAGCTCAGGTAGAGAGACTGTAGTGCAGCGGGGTGGTCAGTACACTAACAGAATCCCTATTCTGTCCTGGTCTCCTAGCCAGGTCTCCGTAATGCACATCAGGTCTGCCTTTTCATCTAGATCTAGATAAGCAAGTGGCATATAAAGGGCAGTAGTTTCAGGTCCATATGAAGCACACTAGTCATCATGTCAGCATGGCTTTTCTTTGTCATCACAAATGGCCCACAACTCATTGGTCTTCATTGACTCTTGTCTTATTTGATGTTGTCCATGTCACTGACAAGAGATGTAGCAGTACTGTAATGCACAAGAAAGCCAACCCAGCTGTTGTTCACATACACATAAGTTTCTGTCTTCTGGTATCCAGTGATACACAGTGCATTTCTGCATAATTAGCATATTTTAAAACCAGTTTATTAGGACAAGGTTGGAAGAGCAAATGGGGGCAGGAAATGAGCTTTTTCCATTAGAGATGCTAGAAAAAAGTAATCGGATGTGATCTTTCCCCTTTTGACAATTCCACTGGTAAAGGAATGTACTTAATATCAAAGTTTTCCATATCTTCTAGTAGGGAAGAAAGTGAATTCCATCTTTTTCAGCATGAGATAATATGCTTATATATTTTCCTGGTCTGTTAAAAAATGACTGAATTGTGCCAAGATAGAATACTAATAGAAAAGAAAGAGATTATCTGTCTTTTCTTTTGACAACCAGATTGCTTTTCAACAAACATATACATCTTTAATTTAAAATAAATAGATAATAAAAATACACATTTTCTAAGTGTCAGAAGCCTGTAACGTAAGCTCAGCTGCTAGTCCCAACT
Organism: Anolis sagrei; assembly: GCF_037176765.1. NCBI lineage: Eukaryota > Metazoa > Chordata > Lepidosauria > Squamata > Anolidae > Anolis > Anolis sagrei. The sequence goes on along the minus strand of NC_090025.1, from coordinate 129,210,459 downwards.
AGCATTAACCCATTGAATCATTGGGGTGTAAATAATTGTTGATGTACCATTGAGCAATCAGTTTAGTGGAACTAATAAGAAGATTTAGGCATATTATTTTACATCTATAAAACATGCATGCTGTCACGTTTCTTAGGAAAGGAGTGCTCAGAGTTGTTATCCTTGTCCTTCCCTTGAAAGATAGCTTATAGGATCTGATATTCATTGGCTGTCTCCCATACTTAGCTTCCAATATCAATCCAGATCTGGAGCCTTTAGGATATTTGAGCCTTGTGTAATAATCTAATGCAATAACAATATTATCAAATGTTTTGTTACCTCATACAATTTGATATAAGGAATTGAATTTAAATTTTAAAGGTCTTTCTTATCTCTTGTTCAATATGTCAAAGGGAAATGTGCTCAACTTCAAAAAGTATTTCATAAATCAAAGAACACTGAGACTCAACATTTACCACTCATTTATGACATTTTTCTATTACCTAAGGGATGAAAAGAGGAGGGGAAAGAATGTTAATACTGAGGATTGCATTGCAGCAGCCTTATTATCTGGACCTTTTTTCACTTAAACTATTGTTTAAATGTTACAAGTGTCTAAAATGGAAGACTTACAATCTTGTTCTATATACAGTTATTATGAGGTTTAATGCAGACAATCTTATCAAGATTCAAAAGGAAAAACAGAAACAGAACCGCAAGGAAAAAATGAGATAACCATATACAATAATAGTATTTTGCCCCAAAATATATGCTCCCTTAATAACTCATAATTTAGAAATTTTATTTTAATTATTTTGATATTGTTTCCAAAAATGTATATATTCTAAATAGGAGCCATTCAGCAGTGGAACTCTCTGCCCCGGAGTGTGGTAGAGGCTCCTTCTTTGGATGGCCATCTGTCAGGGGTGCTTTCAATGCAATATTCCTGCTTCTTGGCAGGGGGTTGGACTGGATGGCCCATGAGGTCTCTTCCAACTCTATGATTCTATGATTAAAGATTACAACAGAAGTGTGACAAAATTACAAGATAAATTTTAAGTGAAGTTTGAAACTCAGTGCTTTGACAATACAAATGAGTGTACTGCAGTGCAAGGGCAACAATTTGAACCCTTATATAAATTGTAATTTAAGGTGGAATTCATAGCTCTGATTAAGAACCTCATCACAAGGCCCATGGATTTGCCACGCAGCATGTCCCGGCGGGGGGCATGGAGAATCTGACACTCCACGCCCCATATCATCCTCTTTACCTTGAACCCCATCCCATCGAAGGAAGTGTCACCACCTGGCTCCCCCCTCCCTATTGCTCCTAAGGCAACATGGGAAGCCTCCCATGTTGTCGTAGCAGCAGTGTATGTTCTCCTCATTTGGTATGGAGCCCGGCCAGAAGGCCCTGTGGACAGTCTAATGTTCTCTGTGTTCAAAGGGAACAACAAGCAGCATACAATGGGCAAATCACCCTGTCTGATGAGGTTGCCATCATTATTATAACATTCATTGTTTATTATGAATGTATTTACATCTTTAAACTGTCTAAACCTTTTTATTCAGGCAGGCTTTTAAAGAAGACGGTCTTTAGGTTCAAGTCAGGGGCTGCTGTGGTTTAGCTTCAAATATGTTTTAATCAGTTTTTCTGGATTTTAACTATGATTTTTAAAATACCATTGATAGTTTTATTTTAATGTTTGTATATTTGTAGATTTTAAATCGTATTAAAATACTTTTAATGTGAGCTGCTTTGAGTTTCTTTTTCGGGGAGAAAAAATGGGGTATAAATAAACACAATAATAATAATCATCATCATCATCATCACTGTAGCTACCATTATCTGTTAAAGGGGTATACATTTTTGGAGTGACAGACCTTGTATATACAACTAAATAAACTAAAACAAAAACAAAAACAAAAGACTAAAATAATTAATTGAAGTCTAAAAATTATAATTGAAACCATACATACAAATGAACTAGTAGACTAAAAACTAAAATTAAAATGAATTTCCATTCAGAATGGCAATACTCCAGCCCATCCCCAAGGGCAACTACATTGCTTGCCTCCATCCACCTTTGGTGGTAGGATGGAATATAGACAATCTGGGAACTTTATCAGATGCAGTCCTATTCCCGATCTATATAACATTGTTGTCACTATAGCTGTGGCCGTGAAGTTCCAAATATATTCTGCCTTTCCCTGAGCAATGTAAGCAAAGGTGCCCACATGATGGGAAAGAGGAAGGAAAAAGGAGGGGGATGATTCCTCTCTTATCACCAAATACCATCATACATCAGAAAATGTGTCCGAGAACACACAGGGGCTCTTTGGAGCTCCATGGCAGCATCTACAGTTATATAACAACACAACACAGGTAAGTGTCACCGTGTTTTCCCTACACCATAGAAAGCGAGGAAAGCAAGATGATGACACTGGCCTATGTAAACGGCAGGGCCCATTCTGAAACAGAACCAGCCCAGCTTTCCACACTACCAAAAATGCAGGGCTGTTGCAATTTGGGAGACATTCTGGAGCATTCGCTGACTCTGTGCAATGTGAGGCACAAATACCTAAACCACGATGAAGGCAATATGGCTCTGGGCATAATGTAAACACTATGGAGCCAATTCTTGCCCACTTTGGGATATAATGCCTATGTACTGCCCTGAATTAAAATTAGTAGGTTTACAAAGTTGCTAATAACCCTAAAAACAGGTTACATATTGTTCCAAAGTGTATAAAAACAATTTTAAATCTTCATTCAGACCCCAAATTTTATTCCTTTTATTTAAATTAGAGCCATCTTGTCTTTCTAAGTACCAGAGAGTACAGAGTAGCTTGTAGCAGTATGCCAGTTCATCTGTATTGGAAAATACCCTTAACATTAGTTCAGTAATTTTTCATTCACCTTGTTTAAGGAATTCTGGCATCTAGGTCTGGGAAAGTATGTAAGACCCTAGGGAATCATAAAATCAGTTATGTGAGCTTCCAAAAAATCCTCATATAAAATTAATCTGGACTTCCATGAAATGATTTACAGGAGACTGTCATTAAATTGATTGATGCTTTGTTCAAATGCACCCATAGCTGCCAAGCCAATCTACCAGTCTTTGCAAGGAGATGTTAAAAGTCATTATCACTTGCAAAATATTAAACACTTGGTACAACTTAATGCATCTAGTAAGCATTATATTTCTATTCAGTCTGATTTCAAGTTAAAAAAATTATAATCCAAAAATACAAATCATCAAATTTTTGCTGTGATATAATATGTTTGCAGTCTCAGCTTTCTGTATCTATATGTAATATACTTTGAAAAAAGGATGTAATTCATTCCTTTCCATGAGTTCACGGGGAAGAATGAAAAACGTTAGAAGTATTCTTGCTCTGGAAATATTATGTGGTTGTTGTTTGGGGGTTTTGTTTTTTGGGTTTTTGCATATTTTTCATCTATTTCCCACATTTCAGGATACTGTGTGAAAATTACATTTGTGCAAAATGTAATTTGCGCAAATGTCATTTTCTTGCAAACCTGGAATTTGTGTACAATATTCCATGTTTGCAGGAATCAACTATTTGCATAAAAAGCTACACAAGATGCAGAAATACAGAAGAGAAGGGAGGGAGGGGAGGGTAAATGCATGGAATCTCACATATTGTTGAGACTTAGAGCACAGATAATATTTTTCACAGCAATAGCAGTAGTAGATACGGTGCCAGGATGCTGAGTCTCAACACATATGTTGAACATTCTTCTTTTTACCTCTGACTAGGCAAAATATTCTTTACCTCCCTGTTGGTGGGCTTTTCATTAGGAATGTATATTGAGCACATAGTTCAACATAGATAACAATTTGAAAAGCAGTCAAATTTACCTTGGACTATTTCTTATCCGAGTCTTGATTTGGGTATCCAAATCTCAGTGAATTGCATTAACCCGTATTATGTGGTAGAAATAAACTATATATTATTTCTGCCAGAGTTAGGAAGTATGTACTTCTGGAAAATAGGTGTCAGAGCTATGCTGTTACCTCACTTAATTTTATTATTATTATTTTGAAATGCAAGAATACAAGGAAACTGCACTTTAGGTATTTTCTAAGAGAATTAAATGGAATTTCAGGAACAGTTTCCCTCTCTGAAGTATGAAGCCTGCAAGCATTTCTTCCTTTTGTTTTTGTGGCCAATTGTTATACAAATGAGCTACCTTATAATTAAACTAAAGAACTCAACAGTTCAGAAAGATATACACTGGAGTTTTTCAGAAAGAAGACCCATTAGGGGAGGTGTTTAGCCTTTCCAAATCACCTTTGCAAATGTGTGGGTAAGTCAGAGATGTATTATAGCATTAAAATGGTATATTTCGGAGACACAGTGGTTAATGAAAAGCAGTTTGAGACTTTTTCATTTCTCCTCAGTTACCACAGTCACAGGACATGACTCAATGATGAATGTGAATCAAGTAGTGTCAGAAGCAGAAGGACATGAACATCCATCATTTTTCATGCAAGCACTTGTTATATTTACTTAGATGTTGTGGATTCCACAAAAACTTCTTACTGTTTCTCCTCCTATAAGGAAGAACTACTACAGAGTTCTGGATTGGCCCTTCAGGATATTATTTTAAGATCCTGTCTCCAAAATATTGAGATTTGAGAGTCTTGATAAACCATCTACTGCTGGTAGTTATTACAGCAGTCAGTCATGCAATTATACTTGTCTCCTCTCTCTAATTTGACATTGCACTTATTGTACTTATATGGAACATTTTGGAAGAAATTTATGTATGTCTTGACAAACTTGAATCACATATGAATTAAGATTGAGTCTGCTTCAGAGAAATCTAGTTTTCATCTGGCAACCTATACCTGCTGATAGACTTTATAAAGTAGCTGGCATTGCCCCCCCCCTCCCCAATGTGTGATGGGAAGTTGCTGTCAATTGTGAGAGAAGTAAGATTCAACACTGTGAAAGCTACTCACTGCATGGCTATCAGCCTCCTCCCAGTAGACTTAAATCAAGAAAAAGGTTGATGAGAACCACCACTACTCTAACAGTTCCTCCAGCAACAGCAAGAATATCCTTGTGGGCAGCAAAATCAGGCAATCCTAACTGAATGGCCCTCCATGAGGATCTTCCTACAGGGGCAAACCAAGAATGGGCAACTTTTGCAATTATGGAGCAGAAAAAACAACTCAGCATCTGTATCCTTGCTCACAATGCCCTGCCTCATGCACAGAGGAAGAACTGTTTAAAGCTATAGACAATGTGGTCACTGTTGCCCGTTTTTGGTCTAAAATTATTTCTGGGTTTTGACAATACATAAAAATTATTTTGCTGCTAGTGCTTCCTTCATTTTATCGGTTTTGTACTTACAATACTTATTTATGTATGTTTTTGACACAAAATAAATAAATACATGAATATATCTGAATTTTCTCATGATCAAACTGACTTGGTTTGAGATTTAGCATGCAACCATATCCAAAGCATATTCCTTTTTTTTTTTACCTCCTTGGTCTTTTGAGAACCACATGTAAGAATTATCACTGATACAGGAAATAAGGAATAAAATATTAGTATAAAAGTCATTGGGATTTTTAAAAATCTGCTTCCATATATACAGTGCTATTCCTGTGAATCTGCTGAAAATGTTAGGTCTATTTTTAAATCAATTATTTTGGCAACTTATGCTGCGTTGCATGATCACATCTTTTTTCTATAACTCTTAGTGAAAGTGCAGTAAAATATTTGGCTGCATGATCTAGCATTCCATTTTCATGATTTCATGGGGTACCAGGTAAAAATAGTAGAGGGTGTAATGTGGATGACTGAGAGAGGAAAAGAAAGAAAGAAAAGAGGGAGGAGGGAGAGAGATATGCAAAAATACAATGCTTTGCATCCTAATCTGAGAACTGCCAATTACATGTAAATTTATCTATATTATTATATAGTTTCTATATGATGTCATATATTGAGGTTAATATGAGGCATATGTACACATATAGACTTTGTACTTCTTTTGTATCATTTATGCAATAATAATTTAGTATGTGATATCTCCCATCTATGCTTTTGTAACAATTTCTGAAGAACACCACACAAATATTGCTTGACCAAATATAGTGTGCTAATCTGTAAAAGAAAGCATTTTATAGATCCTGAGATTCATGTTCTCTTTCACATCAGGTTTATTGGATCTCTCCAGCCTCTTGCATTTGCTTTTCTTTTTCTTTTCTATAGATTCCATCACCTGCAGAATATGCAGTCATCTATCAAATTTCAGACAATGTCAGGTTGAGCAGACATAATCAAGTGCAATACAGTTGCCATATCCAAAATAACATCTCAGTTTGGGATTCTCTTACACTAGCTTGTTGGGAAGGAGTTGTTTTCTTTTAAGCCTCTCTCAGGTCCACATAGTATCCCCCCAACTACATAGCTGGGAAGCATCACAGAATCTCGGAGTTCAAAGGGATCACAAGACCCCCCAGTCCAACCCCCTGTCATGCAGGAATGCACAATTACAACACTCCTGATGCATATTAAATCTCTGTTTAAAACCTTCAAAGTTAGCAATTCACCACCCTCCAAGGCAATCAATTCCACACTAACAAAAAAATCTTCCTAAGGTTAAGGTGGATTTTCTCTTCTTAGAGCTTGAATCCCTTGGTCCATGTTCTAGACTCTGGAGGAGCAGAAAACCTGTTTCCTCCTTCATCTATGTGACATCCCTCCCTTCTCTTCTACAAGCTAAACATACCCAGCTCCCCAAGTCATTCCTCATGAGGCTTAATTTCTAGACCTTTGAACTGATACCACTTTCTCAAAACATCTACCCAGGATAACCTCCACGGAGCAACACATAGTGGAGCAGGAGCACTCTTTCCATAAAGTAAAGAACACACACAAATCCTACACAACCTTGTAACCCCTGTAGGTTGTAGGATATGGCTCGCTTTTACCCTTGAAGAACACTAAGTATAGCCAGGCTATAAATCTGGAGAGTGGCAAACTCTGCCTGATGGCTTTTTTCCTCCTTAGGAAGGTGACACTCTCACCTTTTTCTATGACAAACCATTAACATTTTTCTTTATACTGTCCATGGCTAAAAGGATTTTGGTTTAATTCTTTTTGTTTGTTTGTTTTTGTTTCTTTCAGATTTGTGTAGACAAACAGATAATAGATTAGATTAGATTAGATTGATGATAGATATTATGTATAGCTAGATGTTTTCTGGTAAAACAGCAATAGTCTTTTAAAGCTTACATGAAATGTTTTCAAAACTGCTCATCATGACTGCAGTGCTCAGCCACTTTGTCTTAGAAAACCAAGACAGTTTGTACTTCCAATGCAAATTGTGTCTCAGTGTAGGAGTTCATCCATTTTAACATTTAGATATCTTCCTGATGGTTATTGATTCAGCACAGATTCCCAGCTGCTAATCTGCCACATTGTATGTTTGATACCAGTCCATGTACTTCAGTTAAATCAACATAGTTTTTGGGCTATGGGTCACAGACACAAATTGTTTTATTTCAGGAAGAATAGTTAAATAAATATCTCAGATGTTCTGTATGTACTGATCCCATCACATTTAATTTTAATTATATGTTTGGATTTTTTTTATCTGAATTCTTCATTAAAACCACTAGTTCCAATTCTGTTTTTCTTTTATTCTTGTGAGTATGTTTGGAATTGTTTCCATGGAAGTAGCAAAATGGAAATCATTACATGAAAAATCAATTTCATGTGGTCATTTTAGGAGAAACTTCAACATACCTACTAAAAACTTACAAGTTGCAAACTTTACTCCTGACAATTTGTGTTTGCATACATTTTCTTACAAGGAAAGAAAATTGAACCTGGATTTTCTGGTCCGTTATTAAAAAAAATTAAAATGTATGTTTAGAAAAATATTGCAAAAGAAAACATTGTTTTAGAAGAGGATTTCCACATTGTCTCTGCTGATAATATGCCAATTTTATTTTTAAAACAATATTTTAATAACATTTGATGGAATTCATCAAGTCCACAGATTAATAGATTCATAAATAGGCCTGCACACACATAAACATACGGTGTGACACACACACACACACACACACACACACATCTAAATGTGTTCCCCCATTGAGATATATCTGTGCATATGCTTGTGCACACACACACACACATGCACACATATCTCACTACACATGTGTGTGTGTGCATGGCCCAATGGGGGGAACACATTTAGAGTTTTCCATATCCCCAAGTGTTTCTGAAGTATACAAAAATACTAAAACATTTGCTCATTAGTTACATAAAATTAAAACAAAATATATTTCTATAATTTCATTGTACAGATAACATTGACAATTTTGCAAGTAACAACTAAAAAGCAATGAGATGCAGTCCAACCTCTTCAGCTAAGCTATGGCTGGACATGTGTGTATAATATTGTAGACCTCCTTTTGTTACTTGCATTGAAATATGAATATATATAAATGATGTATATCTGACGGGATTTTTCTTTCATACTGGAGGGGGAAAGCAATGTTCAGAATTGATCACCCCATAAACATTGGGAGAGTGAAAGAGTGAACATTCAACATGTTGGAGGGCCCCAAAATGAATATGATATATAGTTTATTATGTGTGTAAATAAATATATTTTATTAGAGTGCAATAAAATATCAAGCAAGAAAGGTAATACCTGTGAAATGTAAGCATTGCCTTTCTCCACTGCAGCAGAATCAACTTGTAAATTCAAGAAGCTCGCTGTATTATCAACCACGGCCTGGGCCCTGTAAAACATTCTCATAAGTCATAACTACTATTTAAATGCATTTGTTAATTAATGAGAAATTGAGAATGTTGAGTAAGTCATCTTTAAACACTGCAAGTGAACTGTGCACTTCCAATGTTTCAGTTATACTTCACTGCTAGCAGAAATATAATATTCTGCCTTGAATGTCTGGTATGGGTGGCATTTTCTATTTTTCATGCAATGTTTTCAGTTTTGTGGTCAATGGAATAATATAATAGCACCATAGTGATGTAATACTAGAATCTGCAACTAGTATATAATTGTTGACTTCCACCAGGCTCTGCTTATTTTGCCAGTGGAGTGAGGACCTTCAGCCCACCCTAAAGCCTTACTAAAGAAACCTGGAAAAGTCTTTGCATTATGGTATAGACATCATTGACAATGGCAGAAAAATGGGGAGAAGATGAAAAATCACAGAATCAGAGAATCACAGAACTGGAAGAGACCCCAAGGGCCCTCCAGTCCACTCCCCTGCCATGTAGGAAGGTCTTCATGCTATCATTATAATTTTGTTTAGAAATACATGGAAATAAATATTTTTTTTCCTAATAATTGGTAGTGATAAGGAACTAGAATGAGCAAGTTGAGAGAGATGAATATCAGGCTGATATGGTTACTCCAAAGTAGATATTATAATATGTAAAAGAGATAGCATTTACCCACCCTAAAATACAAGCAGCTGGAAGCACAAAAAGAAAATTGAGAAGTGAAACTATGATGTGTTCCAGAGTACAAACTGGAAGATTGTGTTGCCATGGGCTATTACAGATCTATCAATCACTCCAGTAGTTTATCAATGTACTAGAAATATAGTAAACCCAAGAAATTTTGAAAATTAATTATGATAACGGCTTTAAGAAAAAGGAAACAACACCAAGACTATTTGAAAAGGAGCTACATTCATACTATTTACATAGTGAACCTTGTACCAAACGTCTGTATCTACAAGGTATTCCACCCAATAATGTAACATCTTACTTTTTTTTTTCAATCTCCAGTGTTAACCATCTGTAAATTTTAAAAAGGATCACATGAATAGACTTTTAAAAGTATTGGAGTCAGTCCAACACAGTTTGTTGTCTGAGGCAGAACAGTAAATCCTGCCCGCTAACCCCAGCTCCACACTAAAATACTGTATTTATTTATTATTTGGCACATGAGGCAGAACATTTTCAAGCAATTTTTCCTTCTTTTCTATCATAATAACAAAAATTAGTAACAAACCAAAAAAATTGTATTTTGCTTGTTTCATGACAACCAAAATCTGCTAGCAGAAACATATCACTGTCAATGGTAGAATGATCATTGTTTCTTTGTAAGGTTTATGATGACTACTGTTATGTTGTAGAGCTCATACCAATCCAAAGCCATTTAAGATCTAAGCAAAATGCTATAACAATTTTCAGGTTTTACAGGTGTAAACATTTAGAAAATGCTATATCCAACAATGATTTGCTTTTGAAGACAACATCAACAAGAGCACTTTATTTTTACCTAACATTGTGCTGCACTTTGCAAAGAAGACTTGCTATTTGAGGAAGTAACACTTGTATTTGTCTGTCAGCACTTAATGTTTTAACTTATACATGGAGTAGGGGGAAGCTGTGTGACAAGCAGGACATATAATATGGATATGTTACTTCTCAATACATATAATGCATTCTTATTCACCAGGAAAACATGAAATGGGTGCCCACATTTTGTTCAGCATAATAATGAATCAAGTATTCCATCTTGACAGACCTTGTGAATATGTCCTCATAACTGTGAAGCAGAGGATAGATTTTTTTCAGATGATTTGGTATTGAAGCATACAAGTTTGTAAGTAAATATATTTCTGCAACAGTTAATATCAAATACACTTGTCATAAATTAAAAGATAGCCGTTATTAGAGAGGGTGGTCTAGTTGTGTTTTAAATCCCCTCCCTTTCCTTACGGCCTTTTCAGATTTTTATTTTGGAAAGAACAGATGCTTTATTTACATTGACATTTAGCTCTGAATGATGTTGTTAAATATGTACTCACTTAGCAGGTAGTGGAAGTAGTTAAAGTAAGAGTTTATGTAAACCTTGGCATCCTTTTGGTGAAGTGTGGGACTCTGGTACACAGCCTCTTCAGATTTTGTAACATGGAAGGTATGGAAGGATTCTACCCCTAGAGTAGACCAGGGGCATATTGCTCTCCTGTGACATGTGGTAGTGGGGAGGTTCTTCAGGCCTGCCTTCCAGTCAATGGCTAGCCAAGAAGGAACACAGTTATTGGATTGCCCCCAGGGCTTAGGTTTTTCACCTAAGTGAAAGCTAGGGAGTTTTCCAGGGTGAAACTTGGACTCCACTGATCCCACACTAGACTTTCCCTTCCAGTTACTACTTTACAGGTCCAAACTAGCTTGGATATGTTTTAGGTCAGGTAACCCTTGTTTAAGCCAAACCTCTATGTCTGGTCTCATTATCCCATAGTTAGTAAGCAAACAATATTTCAGAGCTTGATTTCTTATTTAACATCTCAGTTACATGCCAGAGTGAAGAACCATTGAATTTTGGCAGCACAGTATGGCTCCAATATTTTTGTAGCAGGCAATGAGAGCCACAGTTAATTCTTATAAATTATGACATATTTTACAGCATTTATGTTTCCTTAATTAATATGGTTGTTAGTCTATGAGGACAGACTGTGTGGAAAGAGAAGCAGAAAGTGAGGTGGGAGGGAACCATACAGCTATATTAGTCAATAGACTGCTTGTTATCATTTTTCACATTTGTTAATTTTATGGGCAGAAATCACATATTGGTCATATCTGGTAACACAACATTTATTAAAATCTGATGTGTTGTTGTGGATCATTAGTAACTGAAACCATTATCACTCCCATTTCACGTTAAAATATCTCTCCAATTAGTGGATTGAAATGTTAGAAAGTGGAGGAACAGCTGGATTCCCTACAGGTAGGGAGTTCCCCTAGATGTGCAAATGCACTTCTTATTTTCATAGGGCTCTTTGCTGACAGCCTCTCAAAATTCCCAAAATTGCATTTCCCTCACAATTAGTGGTGTTTTGCACTCCCCACCAGTTGGTAGGAGGGTGAAAGGGGGAGTGATAGGCTTATGTATATTCTTAGGTTTGAGCAAACTTCTGCTGCCTAGTCATTTTTCAGATCCGAGTAGGATTTTTTTATTTGTTTCTCCTATAAATGTTTTGGGTTTTTTGTTTGTTTGTTTGTTCTACGTTCAGTTGCTGAATTTAGTGTTATTTGTGTTTTATCACAACTGGTGAGGTTTGAGCACTTGGTTAGTTAATTTGTATCAAGGAGGTTCTCCCAGAAGAACCATCAGAGAAGGAGCTACAACAGACATAGAATCATATACTCATAGAGATGGAAGAGACCTTGTGAGTCATCCATTCCAACCCCCTGCCAAGAAGCAGGAAAATCACATTCAAAGTACCCTTGACAGATAGCTATCCAGTCTCTGCTTAAAAGTCTCCAAAGAAGAAGCCTCCACCACACTCCAGGGCAGAGAGTTCCACTGCTAAATGGCTCTCACAGTTAGAAAGTTTTTCCAAATGTTCAGGTGGAATTTCCTTTCCTGTAGTTTGAAGCCATTGTTCCATGCCCTAGTCTCCAGGGGAACAGAAAACAAGCTTGCTCCCTCCTCCCTATGACTTTCCCTCGTATATTTATACATGGACATCTCAGCTTTCTTTTCTGCAGACTAAACATGTTGAGCTCTTTAAGCCACTCCTCATAGCTCTTGTTCTCCAGACCCTTGATCATTTTACTCGCCCTCCTCTGGACACATTCCAGCTTGTCAACATCTCTCTTAATTTGTGATGTCCAGAATTGGACACAGTATTCCAAGTGTGGTCTGACCAAGGCAGAATAGAGAGGTAGCATGGCTTCCCTAGATCTAGACACTATACTCCTATTTATACAGGCCAAAATCCCATTGGCTTTTTTAGCTGCCCCATCACATTGTTGGCTTACGTTTAAATTGTTGTCCACAAGGACTCTAAGATCTTTTTCACTCGTACTGCTGTCAATCCAGGCGTCCCCCATTCTGTATTTTTGCATTTCATTTTTCTGCCTAAGTGGAGTATCTTGCATTTGTCACTGATGAACTTTATTTTGTTAGTTTAGGCCCATCTCTTTAATCTGTTAAGATCGTTTTGAATTCAGCTCCTGTCTGCTGGAGTATTTGGTATTTTCTGCAAACTTGATGATCATGCCTTCTAAACCTTCATCTAAATCATTAATAAAGATGTTGAACAGAAGCAGGCCCAGGTCCGAATCCTACAGCACTCCATTCATCACTTCTTTCCAGGATGAAGAGAAAACATTAGTTCACTTCGCTAATTACAGATCCACCTAACTGTAGTTTTGCCTAGTCCACATTTGACTCGTTTGTTTGCCAGAAGGTCATGGGGGACCTTATTGAAGGCCTTATTGAAATACAGATATCCAGATATGCTATATCCATGGCATTCCCTGAATCTACCCAGCTTGTAATTCTGTAAAAAAAAAAGATACCAGATTAATCTGGCATGACTCCTTTTTGACTATTGTGATGACCGCATTCCTTTCCCAGTGTTTGCAGACCACTTCCTTAATGATCTTTTCCATGTAGTTCAAAGGATAGAAGGAGGTTGTTCCTTAAGCTAGGTTTGAACATTTCAGGAGTGCCAACCAGCACCATTTAGGCAAACCATCTTGATCCCTATTTTCCCATGAAAGGATTATGCAGTGAAGAATCATAAGGAAAAATCTCCTTCAGGAAGGCTGAACTTAACCGACTTTCTCTTCACAACAGTCTACTTATTCTGTGAGCAGAATTGTAGATTCCTGTTTGTTATTACAGTTTGTAAATGCATTTTTATTCAGTTACCATTGTTTTGTGTCAAGGAATCATGCATGGTAGCTGCCAGCAGTAAAGGAAAGCATGCACACACACTTGTTCTAACCAGGGACATGCAGCTAAACACTTTTCAGCATGCTGAGCCCTCCAGCTCTCTTTTGAAACATAGGAAGTGAAATCGGGCTCTTCTGGAGTGTGAAAGGAAGTTGAAATCTCATTTCCTCTGATGTGATCATAAGGAAAACCGAACTTGACTCTCAAAGCTGTCATTTGAGATGCCTCCCACTCTGTACTCATTTTGGAAGTTGAGAGAAGCTGAGCCACCTCTTCAGATTGGAAATATGGAAGGGACAGTGAAAGTAATTCAAAGACAACACGTTCTTTGATTTCAAGCATGAGAATTACGACTTTGCTTAATGATTGCAATAATGTATTCCAAGTAGAAATGGAAGAGAAACTAGTTCTTCTGAGAGAGAGAATGCCTGAAGGAAAGAGTACTGTCCATGGTACTTGTTTTCTCTTGCTTATTTAGATTGGTTTAAGAGGAGAAAACATTATGTGGGCATTCATCAGCTGCTTTGAACAACTTCTTCAGATTCATTAAGACTGAAAATAATCTGGCTATAAAAATGACTTTATTGCTGTATCTCAAATGATTTCTAGCAAGAGACTTTCCCTATAAAGCAGCTGGAGTCCAAGAGCTCTTTGCTTACTCCAACTACATTGAGAAATTATACAGGATCATAAGCTTGTAGTATCTTGTTTCCAATCTAAAAACAGCTTAATTAACTGCAACCATGATACAAAATCATCCAAATGTAAATAGTGACCTTTGCAAAAGAAATTCATGATCAAGATATCTTTTATGAATATCTTGAGAGTGTGTTTCAAGATTCAAGATTCATTGGAAGACTGTGTGCTATCTGCTGAGAGGCTCTGATAAGGCAGATGTTTCATTTACTACAAGAAACATAATCAAATGTAAGTTTTAAAATGGATTTCTGTAATAAGTCTTTCTGGCAGATTTAACTAATACAAAATGTGATATCATTTAATCATTGGAATATTTATGTGAGCATACAGTAACTGACTTAAAACTTACTTCTAACCAAATTGGTAGGGGAATCTTTCAATCATGGATTTTGATGCAAGGATTTGGGTACTAGGTCTATTTCACTTAACATTGGCAAGGAAATTAGAATGCTGAAATTTTATTTTGGAATTTGCCTATAACCTACTATCATATTTTCATCATCTTACAATATCTTCACAATTAAGATATTTTCTTCAAATTATTAATAAATTAGGAAATGCTCCTAGAAAATTTTTATACTATGTATCAGCTTTAGGATTTCTGACAGCTAATCTTTTCACCATAACTAATTTTTTAAGAATCCTTATCTCTGTTTATTCTTACGTATCTGAAATAATGAAGAGGTAAATACATGAAATTGCTCATTGTTTTGGCATTTCTTTCATCTTCTTTTTAAAGTATTATTCTAATCAAATAAATGTTTATTTGAGGGAAAAGAAAAGTTTTCTATTTGCATTAAGATGTTCACATTTCCTATAACTTGTACGTAATTAATTATAGCATCTTCCCAGTAACCTTATTACGCACTGCCCAGCATAAAGTGATTTAGTACATCCCATCACTTAGAGCCAATGAAGCAAATTAAGTAATTGAAGAAACACTACCAAAACAGCAAAGGAAGGCAATAGCTATTAATAGCAAAGTTTAATGGTCTCATTAAATATATTTCAGCAAAGATTACGCAGTCTATCACTTCAGTCCCTATCCAAATCATCTGGCTTCTCCAACAGTCTTCCTGAACATTACCAGTTGCTAAATGGCAGCTGCCTATGTCCCAAAACAAAAATGGATTAGGATAAATTACTGACATAAATCTGATCTGTGACTCCCAACTCAATAACAGCTTGCTGGAAATGCTTTGGGCCAGCATTTGAGAAAAAATCATAATTATGCAGCTCCTTGCTTAGCATGTCCACCTTTGTGTCCCTGCTGCAACTTAAATATGAGAAGGCTGGCATTCACTTTATGCTCTATTGAGATAAATTTCTGAATTTCAGTGGGATTACAGCTTTTCATTCTATTGCGTCAGCCTTTATTGAAAAATGGATCTCCAAAGTTTCCTGAGCAGAAGCTCAGAAGGCTGTCGCCAGGGACCATTTTTAATTGCAGATTGACTGAGCATCAGTCCAGAGCTGTACAAATCTGCTCTTTACCATGCTTTAGCTACAGTTTGTGTTTAGAAGTATGAGATAAATACTGAGGTTTCTCACTGAGACTTGGCATTTCATCTGAATAAATATGAGTTCTCTGAAATACGCATTCCATTAACTTGCAACTTAACTACTTTCTCCCAAACAAAAATCACAGGTACCTTTATCAGGGAGAGCTATATTAGACCCATAAATTCTCCTGGTTTTCATATTAATTCAGCTGTTTTCCAACAAAAGAGAGATGGTAGTGAGCTTTCCTTTAAATCTGATGTCCGTAGCTAACTGAAATGCCTTCTATGAACAAGGAATGAATTCAAGGAATGAACTGCTGGGAAATTCAGCTCATTGTATATCCATTCCCCAAACAAAGTCCTTAAGGAATGCACAGTCTAGCTCCACAACCCAATATTCTTGTTTGGGCATTTAGAACTTCAAGAAACTTGAAATTTCCTATGTGTGTTTGAATGCAAAACCAATAGATCTTTTTTCTAACACCAATATAAAATCAGTTTCATAGCATTGGCTCATATAAGAAGAATTTTCTAGGGCCACTAGAAGCATTGTGCCTTATGCACATCTATGCATTGAATAAGGAAAGTGATGTGGAGTGTTGCCTGGGAAGTACTTATTTATTCATGCAAAATTTTGGTCTGTAACAATGCTGTTTTTACTATATGATGCTGTACAACCCATCTTTTTAAAAAAGACAAAACTTCAAAATTATCTTAAACCGGTTTGGTTTAAATATGGTAACTTAGGTTATTGTTTTTACTTGTCCTTTAGTGTCTTCAATAATTTAAAAAAATCCTGTTTCAAAGCACAATATAACCCACTTTGGATCTTGTTTTGGGAGAAAGACAAGAAATGAAATATAATGTAGAAAGTGTAGAGAGATGCTTGTATTTAACTTGACTGTGGACACATCTACACTGAGAACTTTATGCAAATGATCCCACATCAGATCAGCTCTAGATCCAACCCAATACAGTTTTCTTTATCTATCTCATTTTATCATACTGTATAATATCAGTTGCAGCCCCATTATGAATGTTATTCAGAAAAACTTCAAAGGTATATTTATCCTGCCAGGGATCTTAACATGTAATGATCAGCACGTCTAACACTGCTATTATGAGCCATTCTGTTAACAATGTTAATGTTAAATGTAGCCACCCCATTCAGAGGCAAACTGCAAGCCCGACCAATAAAGCTACCTCAAATGTATTTGAATCCATATAGTTTTTGAGTGTGTTATGGTGGCACTTATATATATTTTGTTTTATGGTGAATGAAAAAAGGTAAAGGTAAAGGTTTCCCTTGACATTAAGTCCCGCTGTATCCGATTGGAGGCTGGTGCTCATCTTCATTTCTAAGCTGAAGAGCCGGCGTTGTCCATAGACACCTCCAAGGTTATGTGGCTAGCATGACTGTAGGGAGTGTCGTTACCTTCTCGCTGGAGCAGTACCTATTTATCTACTCACATTTGCATGTTTTCGAACTGCTAGGTTGGCGAACAAAGTACGTCTGGACAATTTCAAATTCAATAATTTAATGCCATTTTATATATTTTTTTAAATATCAAGTTTTTTGAAAAATTATTCTACTATGCAAATGATTCTTGCCTGCAGCAGACTTTTAATATAATGCCATATGACAGAATATAAAAACAGGCATATATTACTCTGAGAGCCTTGCTAACTGCACCTGATAACTCGATTTCTGAGTTAGTATGGGATAAAAAGAAAGGGTCTGAGATCTTTGGCTTAGTGCTGCCATCAGCCTCGAGGACCTGCCAAATGAAAATGATTACATAGATTGCTAACAACAGTTTCTAAATCTGTTGAAAAAGGTAATGCATGTCTACAGTCTTAATGTTCAGTCTGCAAATGTGATCAAGGTAATATCTGAATACACTGTGTGGTAGGGTTAAATCAAATTCAGGGCATCATAAACTTGCGTTTGTGCATATTTAAATAATGCTTTAAGACTCTTTATGTATGAAACATTTTGCAACACAGGGCCATTTGCAAAGCTGCTGCTTCTTTTCAAAACATTGGAACACATTATCTTTGCTTCTAAGCCTAAGAGGATACTCAGCATTGAAATAATACTAGAGTGTGAAACTTGCTGACATTTGAAAATAAGGCTTTGGACGGAATTTGATGATATTATTTCCAGTGTGGAATATAAAAATGTGCAATTCTGTACAGGTCAATTGGGAACATTGTAATATTTGAGCAGACAGTTTAAAGAAAGTATGGGCAGAATTATAAACAGCTGCCCAATCGTATTGTTACCATTGCCTTGAGCCAACAAAATTTCCCTTTCTATTGCACTCAGATGCACCTACTAAATAAATGATAAGATAAGGCAGCACTGTTAGGACCATAGTTTGAAGCTAAATTTCTTTACAACAAAAATACTAAATTCTTGGACCAGATGAATATTGAGAATTAAAAGCGAATTGTGGATACAATCGGAGGAAAACAGGTTTGATTGCTTTATGTCAGTTCTTTCTGGCCTGATTCATATATCCCTGCTCAGAATGATATCCTTCACATGATGGGACTTAAAGCACAGGCCATTTTAATGTTGCTTTGCATGACACAACTAATAAAATACCTGTTTATCCCACATATTCCCCAAAAGAGTAGAAAAATTGTGTGGTTTATCCAAGTCACATAGTATTTCGCTGATGTCTGCTCTAGAACTAGAAGTGAAATTAAAATTGCTTATTTAGTCAGGCAGGTCATTCAGCAGAATGCTCTGGAATCACCAATTTGAAGTTTGGTGAGGCACCAGTACTATTTGGCAGAGAAAGATAAAGACCTTGTTAAACTACACCCCCATTATTCCATATCATTGAGCCATTGCTGTTAATGTGGTGTCAAATTGCATTAACTCTGCCATGTAGAAGCACCCTGAGAAGCCAGAGCTCTCACACACATGGCATTTATTGGTATACAACAGAAAAATCACAACACAACCATATACAATAAGATGAAGTCACAGATAAAAAGGAAAACATACTTAAAAGTTACTAATCTCAAAAAAAAATTGCAACAGTTTCACAAAAGAATGCATCAGAGTTGTTCAGAAGATATGGAATTTTATAACACCCTTGCCAGAGGGAACACTGCAAAAAAATGGAATTCCTTTAGCCAGAGCTGAGGTGCATGCCATCATCTGAGGTGCGTGCCATGAAAATGGCTACGAAAGGCAAGGTGACTTCTTACACTATGGCTGTAACGAAGAGCCCTAAGTCTACAATGACATATAATCCAATACAAAGCAGACATTGTGGATTATCAGCCTTGATATTCTGGGTTGAAGATGTCCTCATTCCTTGCATTCCTATGATTCCAATGGATATGCCATTTCTATTTAAGATATTGTGTGTTCTAGACTCTGCAAACCACATTGGGAAAGTGTCAGATTTTAAGAGGCCATAATAATCTGTATCCCTGGAGGGCCCTAATTCACCCCCCCCCCCCCACACACACACACACACTAAAACACATAATTATTTTCTATTTTTTGGCTCAAAAAGTCCTCTGTAGGGGAAAACGTGGAGGCATTTTTACCTGTACATCATTTTCTATTCAATTCATTTAAAAAAAAGAAATAGCCTTATGGGTAATTGTGGTGAAAATGCACTATACACCTTCCTTAAAGACATTTAGGGTCAAGAACATTTTTATAGGAATACTAGCTGTCCCCTGCCACGCCTTGCTGTGGCCCACATGAGGGTTCTGTTTGGGAGGTTTGGCCCAGTTCTATCGTTGGTGGGGTTCTGAATGCTCTGTGATTGTAGGTGAACTATAAATCCCAGCAACTACAACTCCCAAATGTCAAGATTATATTTTCCCCAAACTCCACCAGTGTTCACATTTGGGCATATTTTCTGTTGGTCATGGGAAACTGTGTGCCAAGTTTGGTTCAATTCCATCGTTGGTGAGGTTCAGAATGTTCTTTGATTGTAGGCGAATTCTAAATCCCAGCAACTTCAACTCCCAAATGACAAAATCATTTTTTTTAGTGAAGGACATACATTGGGTTGTTTGGTGTCTTGTGCCCAAATTTGGTGTCAATTCATCCAGTGGTTTTTGAGTTTCGTTAATCCCACAAACGAACATTATATATTTATTTATATAGATAAATACCTACTTATCTCATTTTCCTGTACTTTTCGGTAAGGATGTGTGCATTTGTGGGAACATTTTTAGTGCAAATTGTACAAAACTCCCCTTGCTACTGCCTTGCTGCCTGATCTTTTCAAAATTACAGCTACTGGATAGGTTTGCCTGCATCTTTTTCATTGATCAGTAAGTCTTTCTGTGCTTACCTTGTATGTGCTTTGCTTCACAATTGGAAAAGACAATAGGTTTGCACAGTGTTTTTTTTTCTTGTGCAAATTACAGAAACTCAAAAAAAAAGTGCTCAAAACTAATTTTCATGCTGAAGGTAAAAGCTCAGGCAGAGGCAAGCAGTTTCTCAGCAGGCTATCTTACTCAAGACAGACTCTTTCACTTAGAATGAGAATTTTGGTGAATGTTTTACAAATTCCTGAGTGTTACATTTAACCTTGCAGTACTCCTAAACTTTGCTTCCTCTAAAACTCCAGAAATGGATTCATACCAAACTTTTTGTTTAGATTATTTTGACATGTTCTATATAGCTGTATTGAACATGTGGCTAAAACTGTTAGAGCATAGCTTTATACACTAATGTACAACAGTTTTGGATTCATTTTTACTGGCTCCCAGGTGGGTTTTTTTTAAGGGGGTATCATTCAGGGAGAATTCAACAGGTTTGTTTTGACCTGCAAAAGTCAAATTCAAGATGGCGGCAAAAAAAAGCCAATGGGATTTTGGCCTGCATCAATAGGAGCATAGCGGCTAGATCTAGGGAAGTAATGCTACTCTTCTATTTCGCTTTGGTTAGACCACACCTGGAATATTGTGTCCAATTGTGGGCACCACAATTCAAGAGAGATATTGACAAGCTGGAATGTGTCCAGAGGAGGGCAACTAAAATGATCAAGGGTCTTGGAGAACAAGCCCTATGAGGAGCGGCTTAAGGAGCTGGGCATGTTTAGCCTGAAGAAGAGAAGGCTGAGAGGAGATATGATAGCCATGTATAAATATGTGAGAGGAAGCCACAGAGAGGAGGGAGCAAGCTTGTTTTCTGCTTCCTTGGAGACTAGGACGCGGAACAATGGCTTCAAACTACAAGAGAGGAGATTCCATCTGAACACGAGGAAGAACTTCCTGACTGTGAGAGCCGTTCAGCAGTGGAACTCTCTGCCCCGGAGTGTGATGGAGGCTCCTTCTTTGGAAGTTTTTAAACAGAGGCTGGGTGGCCATCTGTCAGGGGTGATTTGAATGCAATATTCCTGCTTCTTGGCAGGGGGTTGGACTAGATGGCCTATGAGGTCTCTTCCAACTCTTTGATTCTATGATTCTATGATAAGATGGTTCAAAAAACACTCTGAGTCATGCATCGCTTTGAGTGCTTTGTGAGAGGCCATATTCCAAGCCCATTCCTGATATATTCTAATGTCAAAATCCGCAGAGGTTACTGCTACTGGTCTGGGGGATGAAACATAAGCCTGATATCCTCTTTCCTGAAAATGTAGAACATTTCAGTAATCTCTATTTATAAATTCTTTTTCACTTTTTCACAGAATCATGGAAGCTCTTAGAGTTGGAAGAGACTGCATGGGCCATCCAGTCCAACCCTCTGCCATGCAGGAAAAGCACAAAGTACCCCCAATGGATGGCCACCCAGCCTCTGTTTAAAAGCTTCCAAATAAAGAGCTTCCATCCCATTCCACGACAGTGAGTTCCACTGTCAAACAGCTCTTATGGTCAGGAAGTTTTGAATGTTCAGGTGGAATTTCCTTTCCTATAATTTAAAACAATTACTCTGAGTCCTAGTCTCCACAGGACAGCAGAAAACAAGCCTGCTCCTTCTTCTTTATGATATCCTTTCACATATTTATACAGCACATCTCTTCTCAGCCTTCTCTTCTGCAGGCTAAATATATCCAGCTCTTTAAGATGCTCCTTGTGGAAATGATCATTTTAGTCTCCCTCCTCTGAACACCTTCTAGCTTGGACCAAAGCAGAATAGAGAGATACCATTCCTTCCTTTGATTTAGACACTATGCTCCTTTTGATGTAACCCAAAATCCCATTGGCTTTTTAAAGTTCTGCATCACATTGTTGCCTCATGTTCAACTTGTTGTCTACTAATACTCTAAAGATTTTTTTTCACATGGACTGTTGTCAAGCCAGGCATCACCCATTTTGAATCTTTGCATTGTTTTTTCTTTCTTTTTCTTTTTCTCTTTCTTTCTTTCTTTCTTTTTTTTTCTTTCTTTTTTTTTTTTTTTTTTGCATAAGTGTATTATCTTACATTTGTCCTTGTTTTGGTCAAGCTCTCTAATCTGTTAAGGTTGTTTTCAATTCTGATCCCGCCTTCTGGAGTAAAACCTATCCCTCCTAATTCAGTGATACTCTTTTTTGCTTGCAGGCAAAATTGGACTTTATTGCTTACCGTGGTTGTCAAATCCCTTTCTATTTTTTTTTATCCAAGATATATGAATGACTGCAATCTTCCACATGATCCATACCATAATTTAAGGGAGTATTCAAGACCACCTTGTAAATCCAATTGCCAGAAACTAGAGAATCTCATTTACCAGGCAGTGAAAACGGACCTTTTCAGTAGCAATCCTGTGATTATGGAACTTTCTTTGTGGAAAGAATAAATCCCTTATTTATTCTACACCAACACTACAATGCAGTTCGAAGCCAGCTCAAGGGTATGATGTCCACAAAATATACATCCCCAATGAAGCATGCATTCAATCAAAAACAGAACTAGTAAAAAAAAACATACTGCAGCTGATCAGAGGATGTATACCTCACTCAGGGCTCAAATCTGAGACCAGAATATGTGGAGTACTTGTCAGGACACTGCAAGCACTGATACACTTTTAAAAAAACACTAAAACACAGTGAAAAGTTAATTATTACTCCCCTGTGAGAGGAAACCATGTCATTCCCACGGGGACCCTCACTTTCTGCCCCTTTGCTGTAATTTCCTGTGCCCTGCCATGGTTTAGGCTGATCCTGAAGGACATGGAAATGCACATTTGCTCATCTCAGCAGATTGCATAAGGAAAAATAATTACTGACTTCAGTCCTTATTTGCAAATATCAGGTATTGTAGATAACATCTCAGTTTTGTACTGGTTCCTGGGAGAATTGTATAAGCCCTCTGCAGTGGAAACAGTATGGTTTAATTCACTTCCCAATTCAAGTTTAGTATCTGTGTAAAACTGTCCTAGGATCTCATTCATTCCTTACTTTATTTTAGATAGCAAAAGTATTTTATTCCATTGGATTTCTAATGCTCTATAATGGGTTTTTTTTTCATTCTTCCACGTTGGCTTTAGCACCAGACTCTTTTTTTGTTCCTGATGTTAAAAAAAAATGTAAGAAGCCTTGATCATATTTTTTCCTATTACCATGAATGGAATTTGCTAAATAAATAAATAAAAATTCAGTGAGCTAATTGGAAATTATGACAAGGTCATATTGCCCCTCAAATTCTCATAATGGTTTTGGGCTATAAGAGGTACTTCATGATGCTGTAAACTTGCCAGTGCATGAAAACCCATTAAATCTGTCTCTCGGTGTTCTTTGACTATTTAAGAGTCTAGACTGAGGCAAACAAGGTGATAGATGGATGGATAGATAGTCAAATAAACAGACAGAGAATGGATTTTTCTCCCCTTGTAAACGCCAGCTTTGGTAAAAGGGTAAATTCTATGATGAAGAGCTTATTTGGAAACTTAGAGCGGAGAGAGAGGGGGGATGGCCTTGAAATTTAATCTGACTGCCAGATTGCTATGGCCCCACTGGATTCTGATATCAAAGCTGCATTCACACAGTGAAGACTACATCATATCAAACACTATTTTGTTGAAAATGTGATATAAAAATTAATAGAGGGGAAGAAAGGAATGTAGAAAGAAAAATTCTGCCCCAGAGGCTGTTTTTATAGTACCTGTCCCTATTGTATTTGGAAAAAATATATAGAGGGGAAACTAATGTAGCCACAATCAGCCTCAGTCATTTGAGTTTATTAGGAAAGCCTCCCAGATCAGCCCCTCACTTTCCAACACATCTATATCCTACGACAATGGTGACAAAGCATAATCTTTGCACCAGACCTATTACTGTCTTCTCTAGGATATAGTAAAAACCTTAATGATTCACCATTTGACTTCAACTAACTTGAAAATATTGCTAGCAGAATTCATGAAGGACATACTAAAAGTTTCCATTTCAGCACATCAGGCTCAGTCCTATTATTAATCCTAACTTATTTAAGGCATTCGGTCAATTGGTTTTGCTTATGTGTTGACTCACCCTTAACAGTTAATTGAATGGGCACATCTCACCTGGTACTAACCATCAGGATCCTATTGTTCTGTCCAAAATGTCAGCAGAGGGGCAAATATTAAATTCTTAACGTTGTGCTTCTTAGTAATTATTTATTTTGGGGATCAGTTTGTTTGTACCAAGGTTTTGTTTGTTCTTCTCTAAAACCAAAAGACCTCAGTGGACTTACAGCTGTATGAATCAAATTTGGTCCATTGAGTGCCTGCTCCTATTTTTGGAAGCTGCTTTTCTTTACTTGCAACAAATATATAGGATTTATTTTCATCAAGCTTGCTGTTAAGTGGCGTCTGACAAGCAGCTCACTCATGGGAATTCTCTTTCATTCTCTCTTGGTATGACCCAAAGTCAGCAGTCCTAAATCGTATCCCACTTCATGCCAGATATTTTGTACAAAACACTTTATAGGAGAAGGGAATGTAGTTGTTAATACTTATAAAGCAGATGATACACATGTCCTCCCAAAAAGTCAAAAGAAGCTACATGAACTGCTTCTGATGATGACCTAGAATCAATGAAGACATCATTCTATTTTTCATATATATATATATAGGTATTTCAAACATATTTTTATTAATGACCTGTGCTTTTAAAGATTGATTATTCAGTGGTATTTCTGTTTTTTGCTTTTGGCACTTTTAGTCTACCCTGTGGAGTTGGTTGATGGAAGGTTTGGTAATATAGTGAGCCTTCAGTGAAATTTATTATCCTTTTTAGATGACATAAATATCTTAAATAAAACTTTGGCATCAGCATCAAAGCCTTAAAATGTGCCTTGCGTTCTTTCCAGCTATTTTATATTTTATGTGTGTTTGATGTTAATGTGAATGTGGTATCAGGCTTAATAAACGTATGGTAAAGGGAAGAGTAAATGTCAATAAGCTTCACTGAACATTTTCATTAAATGGTTGTGTAGTGTGAAAAGGCACCTTAAGCTTAAGAAATGCTGTAAATCCTACATGCCAACATTAGGTAGTTCGGTGTATTGTAAAGAGATTTATAATACTCAATAGAACCTTCTAAAATAATCAGTCCATTAGCAATTTTAATTTTTAAAATGCCAATGTGATCGCTTTAGGGTTGTGGGAAGTTTATTCATTGGGATAATCAACAAGGGCATTCATTGATTAATTCATAAAGCCAATTTTAATCCGTAAGGGCAAAACTTAATGAGCGGTACTCAAATTTGAGAGCAAACTTGTCTATCTTTTGGATAAACAAGTTCTACCACTATAGCTGATGGTGATGATGATGACAAAAATGACAATGATGATGATGATATTTATTTCCATGATATCTTTCTCCCAATTTTCAAATAGATTGTAATGTAAAAAAATATTAACAACAAATAATATACTTAATAATATTAAATAGTAGGTTAGTCCATACTCTCTGTTTCCCAAATAATGTATTTTGAAACTGATAATGCCTAATCAGTCAGTTAACTGAATGTAAGTTATTAAATTATTTACACTGAAAATAGACTGACAACATGTATATAAATTGTTCAGGTATCTTATTGGCGCATTTGCTTGAACTATCCATAGGGTTTTTTTCAACTTTTTTTCCTTTTTAAAATTAATGTTATTAAAAAGTTTTTAAAGTTACATTAAAAGTCAAGAAGTGACTCAAAAAATATAGAGAATAAACACAAAAATGCCACGGAAAGAATGATAATAATAGAAAAGAAAAAGAAATGTAGATGACCTCCGATCTATCCTGGGCAAAAGAAAACAACATAAGCATCACTTTCGAGTCCTCCCAATGTTGATTCCTTTCTCAAACAACACTGCCCACCCCTACCCCTCAAATTATTCTTCAGAAGTCAAAATTGGCAAGTCCTTCTCTTCCTTGTCCAAAAAAGTGAAAAGGGGAGTATTTCAGCTCTGCCCTAATCTCGTGTTCTAAGGACAAGATTCTAGACATGAAAATAGAAGTCTGGAAAATTCCAAGTTTCATGCGGACCCTCCATCTGCAGAAAACAATGGAGACTCTACTCATGAGGAATCATTACTTTCTAAATGTTCAAAAGTGACAAGCATGATAAGGAGCTTGCTTACAGGCTGATTTCACTATTGTTTTCAGTGCCCAAATCGTGCTGTTAGACAATTTCTGACCACTGCTGCGACAGGTTAGATTAGTGCTTTATACAGGACAATGATATTACTTATGTACGTACTTAAAATGGCTTAGCATCTAAAACCATGTTCCATCATTACACAGAGCATGGGTTACAGTGCTCTTCAGCGTACCAGTATGAGACTCAGGGGGCGCCTTGTGGGCACTGTGGAGGCAATATATCTACTTCAGGGTTTACCATTTCTCTTTCCACAACAGCTTTGAGTTATCCAAGATTATTGCTTTACAAGACTATAAATGCTGATCACCAGTAGTGGATGACCAAATACAGTCAGCCCTCCTTATCTATGGACATGTCCATGGATTCAACCATCCATAACATGAAAATATTTCCCCAAAAATGTCAAAATTCCAAAAGCATATCTTGATTTAGCCAATTTAAAAGAAGAGGCACCATTTTACTATATGTGGGATCTAATGTGATATGGATTTTAGTATCTCAGCACAGTGCTGTGCTGAAACCAAATCCCAGTAGATCCTAAGAGCTTGCTGTAAGCCTTCTGAAGTTATTTTACATATTCCTTCATGCATCTGGATATTTTTGCAAAGTAATGGGAAATAAAGACCTATACTGTTAGTTCATTTAAACCTAAATCCAACATCAAAATAGTGGCATACTGTCAGATAAATGAACTTCCTTTCCTTTGCTCTTTCTTATGACACTTTTGGCACTAACTGGAACCTGGTTCCATATTTCCAAGCCACCCAGAGTAGGTTTTTGAGTTGAGCTATGGAGAGGGGTTCACTGTCTTCTTGTAGAAACAGTTCTGTTTACACATATACTCCACTGGATTTATTTGATAGACAGAGTTAAATCATTAAAAAAGTTGACAGAAATAGAGAAGCCAATACATTTTCTGGATTTATTTGCTTTATTTATTTTTACTCTGACTTTCTCCCAATATAGGGATTCAAGGCATACAATAATTATTCCTTCAGTGACCAACAGAAAGAAAACATGGTGCGAGGAGCAGATTTGTACTGAATGGCTGAGTGTGAAGAACAAATTAGGAAGTCCTGAGTCAAAATCCTATTGCTACCACAACCTTATTCAGACTCCTTGCTGTACCATTTAGAGTGCAGAAAGGTTTTGGACATTTCCCAACGCAACTGGCAAAATAATCAAATTGCTCATGCAATGGTCAGTTGTGTAAGAATCTTGGAATCATAGGACCCTAGCCAGTATGTGGTTTGCTTCATTAAAATATTATAAATCTGTCCCATCTGCACGGAATTGGCAGATTATACAAAACTGATTTGTGATGTAAATCTACCCATTTCACTTTTTCCCACATATATAGAAACAAAATGCTTACCCATTTGCCAGTTTCCCTTGCTCAAATAAAAAAGAAGAAATAAAAAGCCCACCCATCCTCAGCCTTTGGAAGGGTCTACTAGATGGTTCCTCAGCTGAAAGTTTTGTCTGTGTGCAAACTGTGACAACCCACTGTGTCTGTTCAGTTTACTGAAAGCAGACACTAAATAAGCAGGCCCTTCATTCTCCTTGCCTGCTAAGTAAGACAAATACCCTTTCCCCTTCCAATGCAGTACACGTACTTGCTACTGTTGGCACATTTTGCTGTTTACCCATTGTGGCTGTCTACAAAGTTGAATTCACTTTAAGATGACTGACTACTTAGATTTGAGAGCATGGCTTGTAGCTGATTACTGCCTTGCTGGTGATTATTTGTTGTTTTTAGAGCTACTGTTTTGTTTGTTTGTTTTTGTGATGTCTGTTCTGTATTGCTTGGGTTTTACTATTTTTTGTTTATTAAAAATGCATTTGTACTCACATTTTTCCTATTCGCAACATGGCAGAGTAATTAATATATGTTTTTTTTCATCTCATTAATGAAATTCATGGTTGGCATTTTGAAGAAAAGCTAATAAGAACATAGGCTGGTTATGTTACTTCTTTTTCTTTCTTTGTTTTCCATCTAGGGGCAATTTCCTTTAGTCACTCTTCATATCTTTAATCTAGGGCCAATTTTCTTTTGCTAGCTACTGTTCATCCGTCAGTAAAGATCACAGCCATTATTTTTTTCAAAATAAAGACAAAGATAAAGCAAGGAAGAAGAATTGGTCGACATTATTTTATTGTGTAAGCATATATAAGCCAGTGTTTTATGCAATTAGAAGACCGCTTGAAAAAGTATTACAGTTCCCAGAATCCTTCAGCAAGCACAACCATTGAACATGCTACCTGGAAAATTCTAAACCTTGCAGCCCCCAAAAGTAACTTTTCTTACTTCAGGGACAGAGTTTTGCTTGAGGTCCAGTCACAACAGTCTTCATGAGACATTCATATGTGTAGCAGGAGCTGACCATAATCTGAGAAACACAAGAGAGGATGTATTTACTAGTTGATGACTCTCACTTTCATTATTCCCTATGATGTAAGCTGCTACTAGAAATATTCCTAAACTTCATTATATTTAATGAAGGTGGGCAAAGTACCCATTTAAATTCCCCAAACCTCTTGATAAGACTGGAAAGTATTCCTGATTGAAACCCTAAAAAACTGCTGCCAGACAGTGCTAATACTTCTGGGTTAGATGAACGCATTGGCCTGGTTTGCTATGAGGACCCTTTAGGAAAAGGACCCCACTCCCTGAGTTATTTGGATTGCCCTTTTTCCACATCTTCTCTGAGTGATTTCCTATTTTTTGAGCTGAGAAATATTACACACAATATTCCAACTGCAGATTTCTATAATAGCCTGACAACACTGGTTTGGTGGGAGAATGCTTGATTAAGATTCATTGAACCTCTTCTCAACCGCACTTGCTTCCTCTTCACTATTTGAAACATCCTAAGCTAAATGAAAACTCCATATTTAGAAACGTACTTGGCCTTTTCTTGTGATTAACACTTAACTTCCTAGAGGCACTCTGTGCTGAACTGAAAAATTCTCAGCCCCGTCGCTGGTAACCAGAAGCCCTGCAGCTGCGGCTGGCAATTAAAATCTGTCCGCAGCTCCCTCTCAGCTCCACCCAACCTGTTTCTGCTACCTGAGCAAATCTAATTGGCACCAGGCATTGATGCCACTTGACAGTTTGGGGAGATTCAAACCGATGGGGAAGCAATGAGCTATGGATAGCATATGGGGAGGCTGAGGCTTCTAAATGACTGTGTCGGATCTTGTTCGTGCATTCGGCGGCAGGAAGCATGATTGTTCCAGGATAATAAGAGCCATATTATCCATTTGGACAAGGGCAGAATGGAGCCTCAACTCCTCTTCGAAAGCTAGTTATATAGCCTACGTAAGCCTTGTCATATGGGTAGCTGCTTCATTAATCTTGCTAGGATATCAGTGCAAAAAGAGAGCATATTTCTCTTAATATTCACATGCACTCCTCTTTCATCATCATCATCATCAACATTAGAATGATGATTTCATTTCATACAGCATGTTTTGCATTTTTGAGTAGATAACAAAAGAGACATGGATCTGATAGTAAAAGACTGAATTATTGCACTGCTACTATATATAGCTTATATACAGTCTAGCATATAGAAAATAGTTCACATTTTTAATTTGGTCAGTGAGTTCAAATGAAGGGAGGGTTGTTCTCCTCTGTACATTGGGAATATGTCAAATCAGGCTTATAATCCATAAAAGTCACACCCTGTCCAAGATCCTTTATATTTACTGCACAGAGCAAATATCTGCTAGTACAATTCCACTGGGTCTAATAATTTGGGAAAGGATTATATTATTACTATTATACATAGTAATTGGCCATTCACTATGCAATGACCAATTAAGTCTCATTTATCAAATAAAGGTGAAGAAATTCTTTGGTGGAGAAGATTTCAGAGCAACTGGTTGCACTATGGAACACACTTAGGACTTCATCACATTTGACAATTTCAGTGTCTTAGGATGCTTCCAACACACAGCTATTTCAGGCAAGACTCCTCGGGGTGAGAAGGCCAGCTACAAGTGTGCAAAATAAATAAGCTGGGGGAAGCATGGGGGAAGCTGAGCAGTGACGCTTCCTGCATGGGATGGGGAAGGGGGTGGTGTAGGCAAAGTGGGGTGTGGAGTGACGTTTTTTTCAAGCTGCCCACCAGATTTGCCCCACTGCTCCATGGATGATCCTGCTTTCCCTCAGCTTGAGGACGTCTGTCTGATGAAGTTTTTATCCCAACAGTTTTTATCCTAGCAAATTGCAGGGTTCCAAGCTCCCTCTTATCATAAAAAAATGAAACCCCTTATCCACAAACTCAATATTCAGTTTCATTGATCCATGCTCTAAAAATATGTCCCCCAGAAGTGTTTATGGACCTTTCCAATGTGATTATATGGTATGCTTCCAGACCAAATATAATAAAAAATACAAGATTTTTATTTTCACATTAAGTGGCAAACACATATACTGTTCATGTCTGCAAATGAACTGGGCAGAAAGAATACAGTAAACAGAGTACAAAAAGGACAGAGATTTCAGATCCAGTCAGAGATTGTAGCTTCCAAGCATACATAGATACTAATTTCTCTTATTTTACAAATTAAGCATTGCCTTTAACCTTGGCAGTTAATTGGTCGCTTTGCTTATAAAGAGACAAAGTCAGTCTTATTTCTTGATGGCAGAAAGATTTCCATGTTTGATGGCATAAATGAGGCATGCTAATCAAAGTGGAAATTTTTGCAAAGGAGGTATATGTATCATGCCAGAAACTTGAGACAGTAGTAATTTGCACACCATTACTTTTCCACAGTTGCATTGCTAATTATGCTTAGGTAACTATAATTATTGCACCCCTCATCACAAAGCAAAAAGGAAAAAAAAGATCTTAAATTTTAACTTAGCATGCATTGTATCAGGTATAATTTTCCCTTCATTTAAATGAGCTAAAGATAACGTAAGGAATACTCATTGGCCAACTATGAAACTATTCATTAGTGTAGTTGTGAGAGCGGTAGAGTGAGACTTTAAAAATAACCTGGGACCAGTCTTAATCTCTTTCAGCTTTACCTAACTACCTGGGAATTCAGTGAGAGGATTATCAAACACATTCACTAGTGAAAAACCATCAAGATGAAATAAATTTCATTTATTGTATTTTAATAAACATTTCACCTAACCATGAGTACCAGGAATCAGCTAGTATATTTAATTAGATTCTTTTATAAACAGAAATAACAAGTATTTCTTTCATTGTTTACAGTATGTTCTAATGCTGGTGGCAAGTGGCTTGTGAAAACCGGTTCTTATTAGTTTTAATCAAAGCTATTTCAAAGATTCATCTGTTTTTGTTTGGGGAGAACAAAAGCTCTGGGGCCATAATATCTTATTACTGTTTCAACTATTTGCTGCCGTTCAACGTTCCATATACTGTATTGCCAATGCCATGGAAGCAGGGGTACCTTCTTGTGAAAAGATAAACTGGATGATGCTGCTGGTAAGGAATAAAATGAGATCTCTTTGGATGCTCAATGTACAAATGGAGAGTGATAGAGAATTATATTCTGAGCGTCACCCTCTCTACTTGCAACATACTCAGGTTAATAGGTGAGGATATCTGTATCAATGTCACTCCATTTAGCTATTGGCTGTCGTCTTGGTAATGTGGGAGGGCTTCAAGCTGGGATAGAATATCCATTATCAATAATAATAATAATAATAATAATAATAATAATGATGATGATGATAATAATAATAATAATAATAATAATAATAATGTTTCTTTATACCCCCACTTTTTCTCTCAACAAGGAAACTCAAAGCAGCTTCCATGATTTTCCATTATTAAACAAAGAGAAAACTTGAAGAAGAATACTATGAACATGATAATACAACAAAGCCACACTTATGAGCAGAGGATATTTGTGAACCTTGTGAACACCTCCTTTCATAAAGTTCCATGATGGAAGAAAAGTAGCGTCTAAATGTTTTATATTAATGGTCACCTAATTGTTAGTGGGTGTGTTTTCCCTATCTTAAGCATTTATAGTAAGAGCTTTCTTTTAATACAACCTTGTTTCATCTCAACCAAATCTGGATCTTCATTTCTTTGAGCATCCCCTTCTTTCATTCTCCTTGTGATCTCAGTAGCCAGCATATTTTTTTTTCAACAAGATGCTGACTTCCATAGACTGGTGCTATCTTACATTGACAATACTGTTGAGCAGGTTCTGTGATCACCCTTGAACAGACTACTTTTATATGCTGGCCCCATAAAGCATTTCTTAGCTTCCATGGACACAAATGTTAGATACAGACCCTGTGACCTTTTATCATACATATAAAGTACATTGCCATTTTTGTACAGTTGGTCCCACATGAGTAAAAGACAAGAGTATTTGGATAGGAAAAATGGAAATTCAAAAATGAAAAAATGCTATTAAGAATCTATATTCCAAATTCAAAATGTCAACATTTATCAAGAGTTCACCTCAAAATGAAATGTCAAGCCAGCTGTATAAAACCAGCTCTGAATATTTAACAAAAAAAAATTACATGATTTTTTGGGTGAAAGTTACATTTTAGTGAATGATTGGCCCTTTTCTAGTCAAATGGTGCATCATTTCCTGTAACTGTTACACATCTATGCTACACAACATTACATGATGGGTAGATGAAGAATTGGATAAAACTGGCTTATTTTAATTAATCAAGATGTAATTGTTTTATCTTCATTTGATTTTGGCTTTAATATGTCAACAGCTTCCCTGTGTGTTTATAATTTTACAATCTTAAGTACTTGTGCAGAATGGATATTTTTAAAAGCCAAGTTTGTAGCTATTATAATTAATAAAAATGATGTGTTTGGTCATTATGTAGCAAATTAACTAAAACTAGACTTAAATAATGATGCCAAAACAGTTATGGTTTGTGCATTCCAAATCCCACTTATTGGCAAGAATCAGTATGCAGTAACATCAGATAATTCCATTAATAAATCATGTTAAATCCAAGCCCAATGAACACTCGATTCTATAATATAGCAAATTCTGTTCTGTAGGATAACATTATAGTCGGTTCTGTAGAAAACAAGTAGTCTGTGAGCAATACTTACATACCTCTCAAATATAACCAATAATGTCATCGGAACTGTTAATTAAGTTGCATTCAACTACCCCAGAAGTCCTAAGCTATCCCAACATGAAACTTCTAGACACAAAACAGAATAATTGCTATGTTCCTTTCATCAAAAGGGCTGCTGCTATGGTCTCTCCTGTCTTTAGTTTATGAGCTCCTTTCCTGGAGCTCTTCTCACCCAGATTCAATAATATTTTACTGTTAGCCTCAGGGTGGGGATTGTGCTTTATTTTTTGGTAAAATGATAATCTGAAAAATGCTCTGGGAATTTATTTTAGCTGAAGAGGAGAAAACTTTAAATAAATTAGATTCACATTTGCAGCCACATCTCATGTACAGGTTGAGCCTCCCTTATCCAAAATGCTTATAACCAGACTTTTTTGGATTTGTGATTTTTATGGGTTTTGGGACAGCTATTTTTGCATGTACATAGTGAATGAGGGATGGAGGAAAGGGGGCTAGCCACACATCTATGTCTGCTGAGCTTTTTCTCAAGGAGCTTAATGGGTAAAAGGGAAGAGGGAATTTTGTGGATGACTCCACTTATGCAACACCTCTGTAAAAATCCCATGTCCCAAATGCTTCAACAATTCTAAAGCACACTTTTCACTTTTTTAGCAAAGTAGCAAATTTTTCCATTTCTTCACTGAGTCCCTTTTATTCTCTCTAGATTGGATATGGGCAGCAATGGGGTTGCTCCATACTTGCCTTTTACAGGGCACTCAACCTGCCATGCACTGCCATTGCCTGGGCAGAAGATGAGCATGGATGGGTCTGGAACATAGGCTTTTTACAAGGGCCTTGTATAAGTAGAGTTCTCTTTCTCTCTCTCTTCTTTCTCCCATCAGGGCTCCTTGGGGAAAGACTCAGTGGATGGTGATTAGTACCCCTTCCCCAAAGGTGCAAGTGAGTGGTTGGCAGGAAATAGTTTGGGGTTTGGAGGATTTTAGGTTGTTGGATAAGGGAGACGCAATCTTGTACTTTAAAATTGCAAATACTGAAAGAGGGGCATAGGAAAGACTATGTTCTATTGCATGCCTATTGGCTTTACCTGTACTTACTTGCACATAACTATGTATATAATTGCCATCCTATACTGCAGATTAATACATGACTACTTGGAAATACAGTCAATTACTTCACTTGGGTTTACTAGAGGCAGTGGCAGTAGTGGCTTCTGTGTCAGATGAGCAGTGAGCTTTCTAAATTTTAATCTGAGCTGTAAAGTATCTATCTGAGGTACTGTATAAGATCAGGACCCTGAATTACTTCTTTAAGTCTCAGGATAAATTCTGAGTGGAAGGATATTGGAAGCCAGTGCTAGTTAAGGAAAGTATTCTAATAGATAGCCCATTCAACAACATATAGCAACAGTAAAATTGTTGTAGTTCAGCGTGTTGCTCGAGTTGCTACTCCTAGTAGCAGGGAGAACGGGTCTACTTTTGAGTCAGAGGGAGAACAGCAGCGTCAGCACATTAGAGAAATCATATGGCTCCAAGTGATACTGACACATTCCCAGGTTTCTCCGATTGTGAGATGGGGGATGGGGAAGTGAGCAGAGGTGTAAAGAGGGCTGCTCGTGAGCCAGAGTCTGAAGGGGAATTACAAAGGAAGCGTATTCAGGAAATACTTTGTGCACCAACAGAGGATGAAGATTTCCTTGGGTTTGAAAGGAGTTCTGGGACTGGGAGTGATATGGAAGAAGAGGAGGAGTTAGATTGGACCCGTGTGCAAAACATAAGGGATATCTGTAACCAGCCCACCTCTAGTGAGGAATTTGAGGGGTTCACTGGGGATTGGCAGCCAGGGGACTCTTGGCAGGATCTGAACCCTGATAATCTTTGGCAGAGGTGGAGGGATGGGCATTCAGCTGCAGATTTGGGAGCAGCTGAGAGTGATGACGAGAGGGTGGGGAGCTCATCAAGCTCTGAGGAAGAACTTTGACGTAAAAGTGGGTTCAGTTTGGACTACAAGTCGCAGAAGGCAAAGTGTCTTCATGGGGCATAATTCTTTGTACCTGCCAATTTTCCACCTTGGGTTCTGGGTTATAGCTTCGTGTGTTCCTGTGCTCCTGTTTTCTCAGTGACTCCAGCGTTCCAGCCTTGCTTCTCAACGGAATTGACTACGGACCGGCTTGACTTCACTTTTGGACTTCTGGACTTTGTTTGCTAATATCTTTGTGACTTTAACAACTTTGAGTTTTGAAACTACGCTTTTCCAGCTTCAGAGACTGTGCTTTTGTCCTATTTTGATTTTTAAGCAATTCGCTTCATCTTTGGTTTAATCTGGATTATTAGGCAGCACTATAATCCGGATTATATTTTCGTTACTCCTATTGACTTTAGTTTGGTGCCAAGTTGCTCCAGCGGGCCTTAGCACTGAAGTTAAGTGCTTTGTAGGTCCTTTTGTTTGCAATAAAGCTGTGTTTGAACCTTTTATCTGTGTCTGGCGTTGTTTAAGACTTCTGGGTCCTGACAAAAATGGTTTCATAACATATAGCAGATAATGCTATATATTCCATTATCTGCTTATATAAAGTGATGGAATCAAAAGATATTGCAAATCTGGAGAAAGTTTTCAACATCCTGACCAGAGATCAAAAGTATGTTTTGTGATAATGTAACATGTAAAAACATCTTTAATGTCCTGTATTTTCAAGCAATAAATTGTGAGGTAGAAATCATCAGTACAGTTGTCTATTTGTTGTCTCTCTTGGTATATTGGCCAGGATTGTATTACTATTACCAGCATCCATATCAAATTATACATTCACAATGTAATAAAGAACTCAGAAATGTGATTGCAAGAGTGACTGCATTGTGTTACTTTTAGAATAAACTCAGTACTTATATGGTCAGCCCTCCATAGCCATGGAATTTGTATCCATAGATTCAGTTATCTACTGTTTGTTTTGCACACCAGGGCTATGATGAGCACCTTTGAATCCACAAATACCAATGTTCTTTAATAAGAAAGCAGTTTATTGAAGATTAATATAGCAAGTGTCAAAAAGGTAAAAGGCAACCAAAAAAGAAATAAGAGAATGTCCAAAAAAAACCAGTCCATAAGCAATGCAAGGTTATCCAGCAAAGTCCACATCAGGAGAACAGGATAGTTCCAAAGTCCAATTAATCAAGCCCACGTGAGACAGCTCTTTAGTCCAAAAGGTTGTAAAAGAAAGTCCCTTGCAGAATCAGGAGCAAACTTGAACAAAACCAAATGCAGGAGCTTGAAATCAGGATACAACACTTACAAGAATCTTAGCATGAACATGAATCTGGAGCAAGATATTACATGAATCTCAGCATGAAACAAAAGGCATGAAGCAGTGGACTCACTGAAGAGCATGGATTCCCAGGCCCCATATTTATTCAGAAAGCCATGGCAAAAGCATTCCATTTCCCTTGGGAAACCTCTCCCAAACCCCTTCTTTCTCTTAATCTTGCTGAACGCCTCCTCCCTAAGTCCAGGTGGCAATCAAGATAGATTTGCCCTTTGCGATTAAAGATTGCCTCCTCCTTTCACTATCACTACCTAACCTTGACTGTTCGTCCTCAGCCTGTTTCAAGTCAGGCTGTCTCAAGACATCTTTGCCTTGGAAACCAACGATCCCAGAATCCTCCGTTTCACTCTGGCTAACTGGATTTTCTAG
Source organism: Anolis sagrei (assembly GCF_037176765.1). Taxonomy (NCBI): domain Eukaryota; kingdom Metazoa; phylum Chordata; class Lepidosauria; order Squamata; family Anolidae; genus Anolis; species Anolis sagrei. Next base: position 129,173,247 of record NC_090025.1, on the reverse strand, counting down.
GCCATCCTCTGCATTCACAAACCCCTAAGAATCAACAGAAACCTGATCATTGAAGTAATGGGAACCTCTGAAGGTTCCTGATCATTATCATTCTCTTTTGAAACCTGTGGCAAGGAGACAATCACAGGCTGAACCCCTACAGTTTGAAACTATTGCTCCCAAAATTCCAAAAAGAAAACCTTGATTTTGCCATTTTATATAATGAATACTGTTCTGCCCCCATGCCATGTAACTGCTTGGAAGGTAAACTGGTTGCACAGGGAATAGATGTATGATGCTTAGACAAACAGTCAACAAGGATTTAATAACTGATAAAGGTTTCAACCCCTTTTTCCTCCCAGGTCTGACTGGCAAAGTCCTCAAAAGATTGATAGAGTCCTTGAGACAGAGGCTCTAAATTACTTATCTTCTTTGATGTTCTTCCTCTTGTTGGTGTCTATCTGTCTTTGGAGTGATTCTGATATTTGACTTGACTTTCTAATAACTCTGACTTGACTCCAATGTGACTCCATCTGTGATGTGCTATTTTGTGGATCTTTCTAGCCTTGCTCTCTTCTCACCTTCCATTTGTAAAATGGCTGATTCTCCAAGGAAGAAGAAGGGTTTTGCATGACAGATACCACTTTACTACGCTATTGTGTATAACTTGAACATCCACAGAATTTGGTATCCACGGGGACCAAACCCAAGCAGATACCAAGGGCCCATATATACATTAGCAATAAGTAGCATTAGTAACTAGTACTACATTGCCAATATGTTCCTTTTGAATTATTATTTCATTATTATTTAATCACTTAGAAATTTACTGAGTGGCTGAAGATTAATCAAAATGAAGCTCCCCAATAAAATTTTGAATTGAAAATTAAGCTTTGCTAATAATAGTAATAAGATAACTTTTAGCTGTTTTCTTGTCAAGGTAACATTGATACCACTATGCTCCAAAACAGTAACAAGTTAAAAGTAGAGCATTACTTGTAATGAATCATTTCCAAGCTCTGGTCTAACACATAGGTTACCCATAATATCATCGTAAGTCAGGAACAACTGGAAAGCACAAAAAATAATAATTAGGTATTCAAGCCTAAATAATGTATAACACAAAATAACAGTCTTCCATTTTGTAGTCATTTACTAAAAATGAAAGCTTATGCTACAAATACTATAGTTATGGATTCTGAAGATGGGAATGATACAAAAAGTAAATGATATGTGCAAAGCAATTTGATCCTAGACTCAAAGCTATTCTATCTTATAATGAAAATGTATCTCCTAACCTTTCACTTAATGAAGTTTGCTGGCTATAGATAAAAAATTCTCAAAAAGTGCCCCATATATATATATACACAGTTTTTCTTGGAAAGAGCTAATAGTGTGAGCTGTGTATGACAAAATATTATGCTGACATTTCTATAAACTGTAAAATTAAGCCGTGTAGATGTCTGGCTCTAGCTCTTGGTAATGAACACATCAAGCTAAAACAAGCATCTCATCTGTAATGCTGGGTTATGAATTGCAATGTCGGCATATTATTCCAATCGGTTGAACTGAACGAATTGCCCCAATACCAGTGCAACAAAAATGAAGGAAAATAGATCATACAATATATTTATTTGAAATATATATTGCAGGTTTTTTCTTTAATTTTAAATGCATCAATTTAGTTGAAATATATTTCTTACATGTCAAAGAAAGGATGGGAAAAGTATGGTCCTTTAGATGTGGTTAGAGTGCAACTCAGTTCCTTCACCACTATTAGGTTTCCAAGACATCCACCTTGCTCAGAGCCACAAATCATGTTGGAAGGGGAAGGTATTTAGGGGTGATCATGGTGGCCATGCTGCAAAAGACAAAATTCACCTTTGGGAGGCAACTCTAAAGTATAGCATACATTGTGCAAGCTTTCAAAGATTCACTGGGCAAAAAGTACTAAAAACCACACAGGACAAAATATGGTAGTGATACAGGCCTATATTCTTTCTGAAATGTTATGGCTGGCATGCTTACCCCTGAATATACTTTTCCCCCTGGATTTCAAGATACAAAAAAAGTATTAAAAACCACACAGGACAAAATATGGTAGTGATACAGGCCTATATTCTTTCTGAAATGTTATGGCTGGCATGCTTACCCCTGAATAATTCCCCCATCCCCTGGATTTCAAGATACAAAATGTATCTGAAACAGGGGGATCCTAAACAAGGGCACACCAAAGAACTGGAACTTCACTCCTTGGGGTTGCTATCTCCAACAAAGGTTAAACGCTTACTGGACTACAATTTGGCAAGTTTTACCTGTATAACATCTAAAAGTTTTTCCAAATGTAATGATACAGAGACTCCTTTAGAAATTCAGTATTTTTCGCCTGAGAAAGGACAGTTCATTACACACAGGAAAGAGACATCTGGGTCCCTAGAGAAGTTACCTTTGTCTTGCTAATGAAACTGACATTTTGTTGCCTACCTTTTATTTCTCTTTGTCCCTAGTCCTCATGTAGCCAATAAGTGAAGTGGGCTCTGCCCGCATTGAAATCCCTGAGCACCATCTTAACTGACAACATCTCAGACAGACTGTAAGCTTTTGACATCATCACAATTTTTCCCTTTATGATTTTAAATGTCTTTGCCTGATAAAGAAGCTGATGTGGCTTCAAAAGCTTGTGTAATGTATTTGTGCTTTGGGGGTGGCCCAAAAAGTTATCCATGTTAGAAAATATGGTTTGATTGAGCTCCTTACACTAACCAACTGCTTTCAGATGTGGTGCAGGATGTTGTCCCATCATCAGTGTCTCATTTAAAAATATATATTTAGCTCAGTATTATTAGAATGAACATATGTATGTCTATGGTAATGGAGTACAGCACAACTCCTGTATCTGTAATGGATACATTCCCAGACTTTGTATGGCTGCATAGATTTCCAAATAATACTCAACCTATTGAGATAAAGAACTTCTGAACCATTTTGTTGGATGTGAATAAATAAAATCATGGATACTAGTCCCACTAGTACTATATATGTATAGTTGTGATACAAAAACTCTACATAGATCTTGAAAGGGGAGTGCACTGGTCATAGGACATGCTACCTCAATACTGATCTCTGAGCCCCCATGCCATGCATCAATATGTAGCAATAGAGGTGAAAAAATTATACTTACTTACTTACTTGTTTACTTACTTAGGCGATCCCTCGTAGTCCGAGGATGATGGTCCTCCAAGTTCGGTGTCCTGGGGGTGGGTTCGTAGGTGGCTGTGGAAAAATTATAGCATTGCCCCCAAAATAAGACTCCCTTCACCTTTTGAAATTTTATTCCAATCCTCTAATTTCTGCTACTGCAAAGACACTGAACTTTGTTGATGCCTAGAACTCCTGTATTTGCTGTGTTTGCATTCCATTGTCATTTTTCCTACTCCTATTCTTCTGTAAAGGGCAATGCTCTCATCTTTCCTTTGTCCCCCTCCCCTCACCCCACCTCCTGCGCACAGAACACACATATTGTCTGAAAAGGCATTGGATTATTATTACTATTACTACTACAGGCACATACATACCAAATTGAGTTGTAATGTGAAGTTTCTGTGATTTCACAGTTTTTACTTGTGGACGCTTAGAAAAAGTGTTATTTGCTTACAATAAAAAAAAGAATAAGACTGGGAACTAGTGGAGAAAATGGTGGGAAGGGAGTCTTATTTTGGGGGCAATGCTATAATTTTTAATAGGATTTGTTTTTCTTTTTTACATTTTCTAGAAGCTTAAAAAGTGGAACGGGATTATTAGAGACTTTCCCTTCAAATCAAAACAGATGAAGAGTATGCTATTCAGCACAATTTCAGGTGGTCTAATATCAACTCAGCTGGCCTTTGCCCATATTCACTAGTTAAGTTTTTATTCTTTCGTTGTGATCACGCTTCTACGGTGTTTGCTTCTGAGTAAAGATACATGGGTTGGGGCTGTATACTTAGGCATAGAAAACAAAAAAAATGCACTGCATATTTTTTATGCACTGGGATTATCCAGTTAATTCATGCCCCTTGAACTATCTAAATCAGGCATTTTGAAGTCCAGGGGATTTCACACATGAATGCCAGTAAAACATTTTGTAATTATCTTTGATCTTATGACTGCATCACACTGGATAATACTGATGTTCTCAGCAAGGAATATACTTCTGGATTAAAATAAAACCTTGAAACCCTTTGTAAATGCTTAGAATTCATAAAGCATTTTCCACAATGAACAAGTTTAATCAGAGAAGGGCTTATTTTTCACCAGGAGTGTTAAACAAGGGGAGGGGGGAGAGAACACATTAAGATTCAGTCCCAAGACTTTAAAAATCTATATTAGCTATTTAATCCAACAGGTTGTAGACTATACTCTTTGAAAATGGTGTGCAACTTTGAGGAAGGTTAGAAATGTGTTTTGTATCTAAAATAGATGGAAAAATCTAAGTTCCAGCAATATTGTACATCACTTGGCTTCGGAGAAAAATGGGAAGATGCTAAGATATAACTACAAGTCTATAGGGCTTTATTGAAAGTGTTCAGGTGATACAATATCACAAAGATTCATTGTGCACAATAATACATAACTCCAGTTAACACACAATATTTTTTTCCCTCTAAAGGATAGTTTCAACATGTCATTACAAATCGAATGAGTACAGCAAATCGGTGAAATTTCCATACCAGTTCCATCACATTGAACATGAGTGTGTGTTTTCTAAAAAATGTGATCTGATAAAAGAGGTGCCACATCATTTTGTTTTATTTTGCATTGTATAGTAATTTTTCTGTTAGCCATGATCTCTAGTAAAGCATGACTGTCTTTTCTTTGAAATATTTTATGGCAGCTCAAGGTTTCTAAACAGCTGTTCTGTTGGAAGCTTCTTACATTTTACTGCTCACTCTTTAGAGAGAATTGTGGACATTTTGGTAAATCTCATCTTCTGATAATTAAATGAAATGTGAGATAAGCCCAGGAGTTGGCTTAATTTTTCATAAAATATTACATGTATGCTACTTGATGTTTCTCCTCCTCTTTCTAATTTCTGAACTTCTGTATGTAATAAAGATTTGTAATCAGTGCAAATTTTAAAATGTAAAATATGTAATTTTATTGAATGGATGGATTTAGAACTGGCTTTACAACCCTAAAACTGCCATGGATCTCAGCTCCACTGAAATCAATAGCAAACTTCCATTGAAACCAGAATTGTTTCAATTACTTTCAACATTTTGCCACCTCTAATCCTCAGATTTACTATCCTAAAGCAGGTAAAGATTGAGCATCCCTTACTGGGAATTCTGCAATACTTCAAAAAACTCCAAAAACTGAAATTGTCTATGTGGGTGGCTAAAATAGTGACATATTTGCTTTCTGATGATTTATTGTAAAACAACTTTGTTTCAAGTACAAAATTATTAACGATACCATGAATAAAACTACTTTCAGGTGTATAAGGTGTATTGGAAACTTTCACAAATTTCATGTTTACACTTGGGCCCAATCTACAAGTTATCTCATTTTGTACACGTATACACATATAAATATTTCAAAAATACTTCTGGTCCCAAACATTTTGGATAAGAATATCCAACCTACATATCATTCTATTAAGCCCAAACAGGAGTAGATATTTGGAGTTTGCTTTCACAAATCCATAGGGATCGTGTATACTAATAGCAGAATAAGTTTATGGTCAGTACATTAGAAATTAATGTGAGCTACACAATATTCCTGTTAACCCATTTATCAATTATACTTTAAATTGTCTTTTAAGGTCCAAAGCAATTTTGGCAGATCTAAATATTTGGGTGTTCAAAGAAGAAGATGGGGGGGGGGGCGTACAAGGAGGAAAAGCCAGTCAGTATGTCTGCAACATGAATGAATGAAGAAAATATCAAAGTGGTGTAATGCAGAAAGGGAGGGATGGGGTGTTTATTTATTTGGGGCAATATCATCTTAGTCACAAAGGAATATGGGAGACTATTATATGAGGTAATTGATATTATATAGCACAATACTTCCTGCATCTCTGTGTTTATTTAGCTGTTATTAGAAGAGTTTTTAAAGAGCTGTGGTGAAGCTTAGAGGGATGGTGATTGTTGTTGACTTTGATATTTGTTAGTTTTAACCAATATTATTGCTAATGAAATACAAGCTGAGCAACCCTTATCCAGAATTGAAAATTCCAAAGTACTCAAAAATCCAAAAATCAGTGTACACAAGCTTTATTTCATGCACAAAAGTGTTAAAAAATACAAGCAGTATCTAAGTTACAAACAAGGTTCTATAGGTTTATTCTGAAGTTGAATTTGTTTGTAAGTTGTTCTGTCTTTTGTCCCTGTTCAGAACATTTCACTGCACTTTTGGTCCCTGTGATATATGGATTTTGAAAAACTTGGCTTGTAGAAACAAGGACTGATGATAAAGCTTCAGTTGTGACACCTTTTCCCTATGATAACTCTTTCAGGAGTGAATTTTCCTTCCTAGGGGTAGATTTTTCTCACTTCCTGATGTCTCACATCCATTCTTAACTTTGAGTCATTTGAAAGTCAAATGTTTGTAACTTGTAGACTACCTGTATTGTGTATAAAAATTACTTTCATATTATGTGTATAAAGTGTACCTGCTTTCCTCCTTAAGAAAACTTGTAAGATTTGGTGATGGGAGAAAAACTATCCCCTTCATCAGATTTTTGAAACTTCAGGATGGTGACAGTAGAAACAAATTGATTTCCACAGTCATGGAGCTTGCACCTGAACATCAGAAGCAGATAAGAGGCAGCGATGCTAGAAGCACTATGACAGAGGTAGAGGGCAGGTGATCTTCATTACAGAAAAGCATTAACTGGGGCCACAGTATCTCAAGAGTCCTGCCAACTTTCATTGTGGTAAGAAAATGTGCAACAATGAATTGATATTGCCAGGGCATTATAGTAGCAGCAATTTAAGGAATCCCCTCATTCTTACATTCTTACGTTGAATATTGAAAGACAGTGAGAATGAGAGTGATTAGACTTGACTTTGTTGTTGTTGTTCATTCATTCAGCATTTCTGACTCTTCGTGACCTCATGGACCAGCCCACGCCAGAGCTGCCTGTCAGCCATCACCACCCCCAGCTCCTTCAAGGTCAATCCAGTCACTTCAAAGATCCCATCCATCCACCTTGCCCTTGGTCGCCCCCTCTTCCTTTTTCCTTCCATTTTCCCCAGCATCATTGTCTTCTCTAAGCTCTCCTTTCTTCTCATGATGTGGCCAAAGTACTTCATCTTTGCCTCTACTATGCTTCTCTCCAATGAGCAGTCGAGCTTTATTTCCTAAAGTATGGACTGGTTGGATCTTTTTGCAGTCCAAGGCACTCTCAGAACTGTCCTCCAGCACCACAGTTCAAAAGCATCTATCTTCCTTCGCTCAGCCTTCCCTATGGTCCAGCTCTCACATCAGTAGGTGATTACGGGGAATACCATTGCTTTAATTATGCGGATCTTCGTTGCCAGTGTGATGTCTCTACTCTTCACTATTTTATCGGGATTGGCCATTTATCTCCTCCCAAGAAGTAAGCTTCTCCTGATTTCCTGGCTGCAGTCTGCGTCTGCAGTAATCTTTGCACCTAGAAATACAAAGTCTGTCACTGCCTCCACGTTTTCTCCCTCTATTTCCCAGTTGTCAATAATTCTTGTTGCCATAATCTTGGTTTTTTATGTTTAGCTGCAACCCAGCTTTTGAGCTTTCTTCTTTCACCTTGATTAGAAGGCTCCTCAGCTCCTCCTCACTTTTGGGCCATCAAAGTGGTGTCATCTGCATATCTAAGGTTGTTAATGTTTCTTCCAGCAATTTTCACCCCGGCCTTACATTTGTCAAGCCCTGCACATCGCATGATGTGTTCTGCATACAAGTTGAATAGGTTGGGTGAGAGTATACAACCCTGCCGCACGCCTTTCCCAATCTTGAACCAGTCTGTTGTTCCATGATCAGTTCTTACTGTTGCTACTTATACAAATTTCTCAGGAGTGAGATAAGGTGATTTGGTATGCCCATGCCACCAAGAACTTGCCACAGTTTATTATGATCTACACAGTCAAAGGCTTTAGAATAGTCGATAAAACAGAAATAGAAGTTTTTCTGAAACTCCCTGCCTTTCTTCCTTATCCAGCGGATATTGGCAATTTGGTCTCTCGTTCCTCTGTCTTTTCTAAACCCAGCTTGTACATCTGGCAACTCTCACTCCATGTATTGCTAGAGTCTTCCTTGCAGGATCTTGAGCATTACCTTACTGGCATGAGAAATAAGGGCCACTGTATGGAAGTTTGAGCAGTCTTTAGCATTTCCCTTTTTTGGTATGGGGATATAAGTTGATTTTTTCCAGTCTGATGGCCATTCTTGTATTTTCCATATTTGCTGGCATATGGCATGCATCACCTTGACAGCATCACCTTTCAATATTTTAAACAATTTGGCTGGGATCCCGTTGTCTCCTGCTGCCTTGTTGTTAGCAATGCTTCTTAAGGCCCATTCAACCTCACTCCTCAGGATGTCTGGTTCTAATTCACTCACCACACCATCAAAACTATCCTTCCTACAGATATTCTGTATAGTCTCACCACCTTCTCTTGATCTCTTCACTTCTGTTAGGTCCCTGCCATCTTTGTTCCTTATCATGCCAATTTTTGCCTGAAATTTACCTCCAATGTTTCTAATTTTCTGGAAGAGGTATTTTGTCCTTCCTATTCTGTTGTCTTCTTCCACTTCCATCAATTGCTTGTTTAAAAATAGTTCCTTATCTCTTCTGGCTAACCTCTGGAATTGCACATTTAATTGGGCATATCTCCTCCTATTACTGTTTACTTTTGCTTTCCTCCTTTCTTGGGCTACTTCCTGTGTCTCAGCAGACAACCATTTTGCCTTCTTGGTTTTCTTTTTCTTTGGAACGTACTGTTCCCACCTCCTGAACAATGTTGCAGATTTCTGTCCATAGTTCTTCTGGGACTCTATTTACTAAATCTAGTCCTTTAAATCTGTTCTTCACTTCCACTGCATATTCTCTAGGAATATTAGTGAGATCATATCTAACCGGTCTGTATGTTTTCCCTGATCTCTTTAATTTTATTTTAAATTGAGCAATAAGAAATTTGTGATCTGAACTTCAGTCAGCCCCAGGTCTTGCTTTCATTGACTGGATGGATATCTGCCACCTTTGACTGGAAATGATGTAGTCAATCTCATTTCGATGTTGACCATCTGGTGAAGTCCATGTATAAAGCTGTCTTTTAGGTTGTTGGAAGAGAGTGTTTGTTATACACAGCGAGATTTCCTGGCAAAATTCTATCATTTTGTTGTCCCAAACCATGCTTGCCTGTGATCCCAGTTGTCATTTGACTTCCCACCTTGGCATTCCAGTCTCCTGTAATGAAAATAATGTCTCTTTTTGGTGTATTATCCAGTAGGTGCTGATCCTCATAGAACTGATCTACTTCTGCTTCTTCAGCAGCTGTGGTTGGAACATATATTTGGATCACTGTTGAAAAGCTTTCTTTTCACTCGAATTGAGATCATTCTGTCATTTTTTGGGTTGCATCCAAGCACTGCTTTAGCAACTTTCTTATTTATTATGAAGGCTACTCAATTTCTTAGGTGTTCCTCTTGTCCGCAGTAGTAGATATGGTGGTCATCTGATGTGAAGTGGTCCATTCCGGTCCATTTCAGTTCGCTGACCCCCGGAATGTTTATCTTTAGTCTTGACATCTCACCAATAACAACATTCAGTTTGCCCTGGCTCATAGATCTTACATTCCAGGTTCCTATGGTGTGTTGATCTTTAGAGCATCGGATTCGTCATTCACTTCCAGCACCGTCGGCCACTAGCCTTCCTTTCGGCTTTGAGCTAGCTGCGTCATCACATCTGGGACTAGTTGAAATTATCCTCTGCTCCTCCCCAGTAGCATTTTGGCCATCTTCTGACCTGGGAGTCCCATCTTCCAATGGCATACCGAAATATCTCTGGTTGTACTGGTCCATTTAGTTTTCTTGGCAAGAATACTGGGGTGGTTTGCCATTGCCTTCCCCAGGGATTGTGCTTGGTCTGACCTCTCTTGACTACAGATGTTAATAAAAGCAAGAAAGAACAAGAATAGTGATGGAAAGAATATTTGGAAAAAAAATGTGTTTATCGGGTGTCATGATGAGAAGAATCCTGAGACTATTCACATTCTCTGCAAAATTCAACAATTATTCTTTTGAGCATACAGTTGTGTTTTCTAGATAGTAAACAACATTTTTTCAGATGAAAATAATACTTTTGTGAAGAAGTGCCTTTTCTTGTGCAGAAAGTGCCATGTTTTCTGTACAATAATGCCCTACGCAATTTCAGTGAATGTTCTGCAGAATAAGTCAAGCAAGAGTTTTCATAGTCTTTCTTGTATCAGGCAGTAAATGGTTAAAGATATTGAACCTTACTCCAAGAAGAATATTCGTGAAGAATATTCATAGAAAGTAGTAAAATCAAGGTCTAATATTTTAGGTTTTTAATCATCAAATTCCCAAGACTAAAAAGGATGGAAAATGAGGCTTTTCAGTGTATGTTGAATTAACATATTCTGTTAGGAAATCATGCAAACCACATTCTCAGTGCTCCATGGTATGAACCAAAATGTACAGTGACCACCAGAAGGATGCAGTGAGCTAAGAAATAGTTTGAAAAGGTTGTTTGGAAACATGGACACTTACAGCCAGGATATTTCGATAGCAGAGGAATATTCTGACACTTGGCAAGCTCACTGTGATCTGGACTGAAATTGGAGAGAAAATTGGTCTTTGTTTATAATGGCTTCACATTTTCCAAACTGAAAGACTTTATTTCCACCTCTTTCATATTGGTTATCATTACTAGAATAAAACCTACAAAGCCCTGGTCTCAAAAGTGACATTCCTTCAGTCATTGTCTAAGAAAGGTAGGTTTAAATACCTATTGAAATAAGTGCAGGTTGTTTCTCACCTGCTTCCTTGCAGTAGAACAAGATCAGGTCATAATTATTTCTTCCCCTGCGGCTAAGCTCAATAAAGTTGGTAGGAATCATCTACAGTCTTTCTCTTGATATATTTAAGTCAAGGAACAAAAGGTAATAAAATAGACTTACAGATGATTAACATGTTTCCATGAGATCAGGATTAGATTCTTGGATTCATATTATTTGCAATGTCTTTCATCATTCATTCTTCTTCTGACTCTAATTTGAGAAGCTATGCCTTACGCTGCTCATTCACCAGATATACCTAAGCAATTTCATCTAATCTGTATCTAGCTTTTGAAGTCAGTTTGATTACTGTGCAACATTCTTCCATTTTCTCCTGTGAGAGGCTATTTTTTTAAAAAAAACCTTGACGCCAAGCATGAAAGAACAAAGTAAGTTTCTTGATAGTTTCCACTCCAGATATTCCCTTTAGTGGGAAATGCAGGGAATGGGGGTGTAATGTCTCTACCTGGAAATATTTAGTTATCACTAACAATAGATCCTGCTGCCCATGTAGCAGAAACTTCCTACCATTTACACAACCCCCAAGTCAGGGCTGTATGACAATCAAACATTGCTGTTGTAGAAACAAATCGAAAGGGACATAAAAGAACTTAATGGCTTCCCCACACTCTGTCCAGCAGCTTTTTTGTTGTGGTACACAGTGATAGCAGCTGCTTGAGGCAAACTTATTTCACTCGCACTATCTAACAGACCCAGAAATGTTACATTTTAGATGGGCTGTAAAGTCCTTGGAAAGACTAGTATATCTTGATGTTTCCTAAGGGTTTTTAGATTACTGACTCTCTAGAGTACACAGTTCGTCATTTATTCTTAAATGTTTCTAAGCAGACTTTCTTGGTGCAGCCAGGCCCATAGCTAGAAAAAAATTGGCATGTGTTGAAACGTTTTTCCCCCAAGATGACTTTTCAGGTCCATTTCTCCTGTTCTGACATGAGATCTCAACAAGGCCCTGAAATAACCATCATTATGCAAAAGTTCTTCACTGGTAATACGTCCTGAATCATTTCTCCCTCTTAAAACCAGTTCTTGTTGACCACAAAGAATAATAGTTTCCACAATTGGCAGGCCTATCTTTCTGTTTTCTTCAGCTTTCTTTTTATTTCCTTTCTCATGATGACAAGTTACATCAAGATGCTTTCCACTGTGAATTAGCAAGAAGTTTTTAGACAAGCACAAGATGTTCTGATGGTATTCTGTTTTTTGGTGCCCATTGAAGACTTCTGTTGCATTTTTCCATCGCACAAATGGTTTAGCAACCAATGTATCAAGCTTCTGATGACCACCATTACTCCCAACTTCTCCTCCAAACAGCACACAGAGTGCTCCTTATACATGAAAGGCTAAGCAGGGAACCATTTGGGTTGAAAACTTAGATGCCTCTTCTTATCCACAGGAAATGCATATCCTGGCAATGAAGTCTGTGGATTTTGCACTAATTGAGCTTTCACTTGGTCACTGGAAACAGACTTGCTCATATAAAGTCCAATGACACAGCTTCTTCTCTTTGTTCCCATTCCATGGTTTCTTTGGCAGGGCGTCGATCAGGTGAAACAGTGGTAAACAAATGAATTTCCAGAGTTTCCTCAGTTTTCACTTAGAATCCAGGTCAAATCCCCCTCCACTCCAGTCCTGCACCTTAGGCTTTGACTGCTGGCTAAACATTTTGGCAGCTTGCACTATGTCAGCTATTGCTGCTATTGCAATGTAAATTGGTAGAATGTAAATTGGTAGAAAGGTAGGTAATGATTTCAAAATTTGGTTGAGATCATGCTTGCAGTTCTAGAGGGGCTCTAATTTTTGCTTCTCATATACTGGGCATGGAGGTTTGGTTGACCAGTTAAAATTCATGAGTAAACCAGGGGTTTTTTTAAGCTAAAAAAAATGAGATGGGGGGTTGAACCCCTAAACCACCCTTTGGCTATGAGCTTGGTGCAGCATTTATACCACTATCTTCTCCTAGTTAAAAAACTAGCCAAAATCTAACGATGGACAGGGATAGCAGGGAAGTGATGGAAATACTGACGTTTGATGAATTTTGTTGTGCTTCCATCATAATGAAGAAACTGGTAGCTCTCAGTTTCTGAAAGAGATCTGCTTGATCCCTAGAATACTGTCCATGTGTAAACACGTTCATCATTCAGACTAAAGACAGCACTCTTCCAGCCAGTTCATACCAGGGGTTGGATTCTACATCTATTCCAACATTTTTTCCCTTCTACTATCACTACCAAATCATGAAAATGCCATCATATTCTTCCAAATTATTATTCCAAAGTCTCCAAAGACATCTATATTCATTGTGATTGTTATTTAAGGAGGGATAACTGTACCTTCCGAGTATACAGTACCTGTACATTTTTACTAAATGTTATATTTTGAAGGATTTGACCTCATTAAATGGTGGAGGAGGAATAGCAAGTTGTCGTTTGCTACTGCCTTGTATACTTTTATAGGTGTTGACTTGAGGAGGTGACAAGTTGGGTGGGATGAGTGAATGTTGTGTACGCAGGCCAATGGCTCATTGCATTCAGGTAAAGGTATTTATGTCTCTGTGTGTTTAAATGTTAACTGAAAGCACCACCTCAGTTACTTATGAAATTAGGGAAACAAAGAGTTATTTTTAAAATTATAACTACAATGATAAGCAAATATTTTTGCAGGCCACAGAAATGCAACTTGTTATTTATAAATGTTATTTTCTAAGAAAATATCAAGCAAAATTCCTCTCTGTACAATTCAGCATTTTACTTGTCACTTCTTTATTATTAGGAAATCCATGTATGTATCTGTGCAGTGCTTAATTATAGTTACATATCATACTAGGGTGTTTTATTCTTACAAGCATACCATTAAAATACTCATTTCTGCACTTATAAGAAGAAGTGTTTTCCCTTGGTTTTTACAGAATGCATAAACTGAAGTATGCTTTAGATAAATACTAGTTCTGTTTTTCTAGGAAATCCACTTCATCCATATGCTTCGGTGTACGTTAGAATCTTTTAAATGTGTATGAGCATAATCTGTTTTATTTGAAAGCAGGCATCACTTTGAAACGAGAAACAGAAAATAATACAAAGTCAAATCAATGATTTAGAACTCCTTTGTGATTGCCATTGCACATATTTGCCATGGTAACCAAGCTTATTTTTTATTTTCCATCCACTGTTTTCCTTTTTTGGTCCAACAATTTAAATATAATGAACTATAGGGCTCATGGTGCAATAGTGGGAAGTATTTAATATTATGGCAATTCATAACAAACAAGAACTGGAATTCTACTTATTTAATTAATTAACGAAAATATTTATGTACTGTCCTATATCATAGGGTTACACGGTGACATAAAATGAAATCAGTTTAGAACAATGTAAACTAAATTTGTGCAATTCGGCATAAAGGAATGCTGTTTCAGGTTTTGTTTTCAGATAACCCCTCATTCTGTTTACCTGGAAGTCATTCAAATAAGGAGGGGTGTTGCCATTTTCATTTGGCAAATATTTGTCCCATTGATTACAATGAGACACTTTAGAACAGGGGTCCTCAAACTAAGGCCCAAGGGCCAGATGCAGCCCTCCAAGGTCATTTACCTGGCCCTTGCTAAGTGTCAACCTAAGTCTGAAATGACTTGAAAGCACACAACAACAACAACAACAACAATCCTGTCTCATCAGCCAAAAGGAGGCCCACACTTCCCACTGCAATACTATTAAGTTTATATTTGTTAAAATTGTTCTTTGTTTTAATTATTGCATTGTTTTTAAGTGTTATTTGCACTACAAATAAAATATATGCAGTGTGCATAGGAATTCATTCATGCTTTTTTTTTCAAATTATAACCCGGCCCTCCAACAGTTTGAGGGATTGTGATCTGGCCCTCTGTTTAAAAGGTTTGAGGACCCCTGCTTTAGAGGATCAATCCTGAGTTATTTTATGGCCCATCTGCATGAAACCTACCTCAGGTTTAGACCCCATTTACATCTGCAGACCTGCCAAGTTTCAGAACAATTCACCAATCTACTGATTTTTAAGAATTATTTTAATTTTTTAACAAAACATTTTAAAAAATAAGACAAACCATAAGAGAGGGTTCTGGGAATTGTAGTCACTGGTTGTGTCCATTCTCAACCAATCAGAGCATGGACACAACCAGGGCTTTTATTGGTTGAAAAACAGAGAGAGAAAAAACTTCAACTCCCATCATGCTCCAAGAGGAACTCAGAGACTTTTCCATGTCTACCCCATACAAGTGCTGTTGGAAAGACGAGTTCACAGCAGAGCCCTCTCTGAAGTATGAGCCTATGGAACATTTCCTGAAGAAATGGATGCTGCTGCCACTGCCAGGGAGGGAGAAAAGGTGCTGCTGTTAATCCCATCTACTCCAGTAGTCCCGCAGCAGACCCCTGCTTCAGGTATATTGCAGATTTAACTCTGTCCTCTCCAGTAGCTGAAAAATCCTGCTTGCTTGATCCGTTTCGGCTGGCTTTCCAGTTCCCAACCTCCCGTTCTGTTTTGGGGGAATATACAAAATGAACCACTAAATTTTACAAATCACTTTTACTCAAACTGATCTGGGCCCAAGCCTAATGTAAACATTTACAACAGGAAAGAATAATTCGCTCAGTCAGATGACATATTAAACAATTTTACAGTTCTAAATCACGCACCTGCAATGGATTGGGCAAAATGGTTAGACTACAAAGTATTTGATAAAAAAAGTTTTTCAATTTGGCATTGGAACAAAAGTTTTCCACAATCAAGGTGCCACAAGGTCCTTACGTCTTCACAAAGTGCATTACTCCCATATTGATGGGTCACAAAGCCAGCCCCTCCAGGCTAACATAGAGAGCAGTAATTCTCAACCTGGGGTCCGCAGATGTTTTTGGCCTTCAACTCCCAGAAATCCTAACAGCTGGTAAACTGGCTGGGATTTCTGGGAGTTGTAGACCAGAAACATCTGGGGACCCCATGTTGAGAACCACTGCTATAGAGGAAGAGGTGCTGCTTTCAGTCTCAAAATCACCATCTATTTACAGATTTAAACATTATCACGAACACCTTGTATTTAGACCTGAATATTCAACAGAATGAGCAAAGTGTAGGATCAGAGTGGCCTTAGCAATAGCTGTAATTTTTCTGGATTTGTATGGCTCATTCCAATAGATCTGCATGTGTCACATACAGAAGAATTTAGTACAAATAAAAAAACCAATACCTTACCAACCAGATTGAATAACTGGACATTCAGCTACTATAGTGTGGAAATAATATATTACAGTAAGGGATGTTACATGCAGCACAGCACTTTTTGAAGTAATCCAAGATTGGAGTAATCCAGCATTACTTTATTAGAGTAAGGAGCAACATGTGCTTGTTACTTCTAATCTTTTTTTAGGGAGATTGTGGCCTCAGCACCTCCTATTTTTAAGTGTATATTTGTGGGGGTTGTGATGATGGTGATACTACAAAGTAACAAATCATAGTCAACTCTCTATTTTTCCAAAGTATCACAATATAATATGTGCTACTTCCAAAAAACAACATTTTAAACTGGGCTTATAAGAGAAAAAAACAAAGGAGTAGTTATGAACTTTGGAAATAAAATAGGGACAGCACTAGTTTCAAAGAAGGATGTAGTAGATCTTGTATCATTCTTCAGCATTCATAAATCAGTAAAAGGAATGACAAGCTGTATTATATTTTCTTCCTCTAACTAGATTCCTGAAAGTTACTTTGCCAAAATCAGTATAAAAATTGTGAGGCACCAACTGCAAGCATTTGAAACAAAGTTCACATTACTTTGATTTCAAACCATAGTCTGAAAGAATAAGTACATATCAGTATCCATACACCAACAGTTATAAAATGTACATAAGTAGTGTAAATTATCTCATTCTTACTATTCATTTAATTAATATTTAATGTATTCCTTTTTTGAAAAATGTTTAAATGCTAGGAACTGCTCCACTGGAGCACAAAACACATTCTCCTCCCATCCACCTTATCATCACTCTCACACTCACAATAGAGCATGAAGTGACACCGTTAGACACAGTATTAACCAGCACCTGAACCATGCCATATTCCACAATTTAGTGATGCCAAAGGCCCATAACTGTAAACATCACTGAAAATTTATAGTTACAACACCAAGGGATGAAAGTATTCCAAATATAATGCAATGTAAGTAAATAAGTGACAGTAGAGTCTCGCTTATCCAACATAAACGGGCCTGCAGAAGACTGGATAAGTGAAAATGTTGGATAATAAGGAGGGATTAAGGAAAAGCCTATTAAAATGCCAAATTACATTATGATTTTACAAATCAAGCAACAAAACATCATGTCTTACAACATATTGATAGAAAAAGTTGTTCAATACATGGTAATGTTATGTAGTAATTACTGTATTTACAAATTTAGCCCCAAAACATCGCAATGTATTGAAACAGCTATGGATCTGGGCAGGAGGCAGACTGTATTGGATAATACAGAACGTTGGATGAGTGAAGATTGAATAAGCTACTGTATTTTTAAGTAACTACTTCCAAGGTCTGTATCTGCTCATTAAACAGGGATTGCAACAGCCAATTCAAAACAAATTTAGATAGCTCATCAACATTTGTCTGAAAAAGCAGCATGATTGATTCAGAAAGTATAGCTCTTAGGCTTTATGAATTGATCGCATGCACCATTTCATCAGTTTCTCTGACTCTCCAGGTTTACAAAACTGAGAAAGCAGCTGTTTGTTTGTTTGTTTGTTTGTTTTTGTTTGTTTTTGTTTTGTTTTGTTTTTGTTTTGTTTTTGTTTTGTTTTTGTTTTGTTTTTGTTTTGTTTTTGTTTTGTTTTTGTTTTTTTGTTTTTTTGCTAATAAGGCTCCATCAGACCTTTCTAAAAGTGCCGGCAATCCTGAAGCCAGTCTTCACTCTGAGAACCAAATGAGGTGGAGGAAGTTTTTTGGACTTTTTTAGTCTTCTGGTCGCCTCTAGCATTTTTTGAAAAGGGAAAGATATCGTCTATTCAACACAAGGCCCTGGGGAGTAGTTTGTTGTGTACTCTGAATATAACTTCTGTCACACAAAAATCTGCTCTATCAGGGTGGTAGTGGTCTGACCCTAAGACCCCAAAAATGTCCAAATGGGAGAGGTAGAAACCAAACTCCAAAGCTGCCTGGAGGTTTCACCCTGTTTCGTCAGATAAAGGAGTCGGACTCTGAGACTACAAAAATGTCTTTTGGGTATTAAATGTGCCACGAAGCCTACATGGTATGTACCACTACTCTGTGTGCTCACTCTAACTTTGTTCCGTTTTACCAGAGCACTAATCTAACCCTTCCCATTTGACACCATGTACACAGCTCAGTGTTCATAAAAACATAGAACCAAGCAAGGATTTTGAGTTATTCTGACATAAAAGTGTTAACAGCTTTCAAAAGTATCACCAGCAGGATCTGTTGTGTGAAAGTGCGTGGTTATTGACTGATGGGTTAGGAACTGATACATGAACTATCAAGATGTTTTCTTTCTTCCTTTCTTTACATGATGGTGTGCACTTTGCCTATAATCACTATATGGCTAACTCTCAGCTAGTATGGGTGAGCATAACTTTGCTAATGGCAATTCAAACACATACTACATTGTTTAGCAGTGTGCTATAGATAGTCAAACAACAAGAGAAAAGAAACACTGCCAAGTCTAGCAATGTGTACTTGGCATAAACTTTCATCAACTGCACCCCACTTCATCATAAGCATGGAACACTGCCTTTGTTGGCAGATGTTGATCCACATGCCAAGATTGAGAAGAGAATAAAAGGAAAAGAATTCAAAATATATAAATACCTATATTATTAACGTAAGAGTAATAATATAACAAACAGTTGTTGTGAGGTGATATCAATATCCTAGTATAAGAAAATTATCTATTTTCAAAACAAGCATGATGTGAGCAACAGCATTATTATTATTATTATTATTATTATTATTATTATTATTACTATTATTATTATTTACATGTACATCACAGCACACATGCACATTTGGTCCAAGTGTCTGGGATTCATCTCTGAATATTGGGCTTTTCCCAAGGGTATAGAATATTAGAGGTATTTTCATAGAATGTACCCAGTTCCAAGAAGTGTTGCCTTCTGCAACATGTGGATTGATGTTCTGTCAAAAGTAAGGTTTTTCAAGTGCTCTTTGACGTTTCTTGGAATACTTCCAAGAGCACCTACCACTATTGGTACCACTGTTGTTCTCCTTTGCCATAGTTATCCATAGTTATCCATTTTCAATTTGTAAGTCCTTGTATTTCTTTTCCAGCTCTTAAATAATAATATAAGCATGTTTATTTTATACAAGCGTTATAATTGGTGAGTTATGTGGCAAGTGTTTATCTCTTTGAAATCTAAAATTTATTTGTTTATTTGTTTATTTATTTATTTATGGCATATGTAGCCCGCCTTTCTCAGCCTTACGTTCAATATAGTCATTCTGGGCTATTTTCTTGCAACTGCAAATGAGGTGCTCCACTGTCTCATCACTCTCTTTGTATAGACTGCACTTTGGGTCATTGTACGACTTATCAATTCTTGTTTTTATTGCATTTGTTCATAAGGCTTGTTCTTGTGCAGCAAAAATCAGGCCTTCAGTTTCCTTTTTCAGGATTCCTCTCAGCCTTATGGACTTCTTTCAATGCTGGCTCTTGGCTTTCTTGGCTTTCTTGGCTTTCTTTTAGGCCCCTTTTCTCTTCCTCTACTTATTGCTTGACTTGGGGAAGCCCTCTTCCTCCTTAAGACCTTGCTAGGTAGAGTCTGTCTATGTCACTTCTTACTACTACTACTAATAATAATAATAATAATAATAATAATAATAATAAAAGTATTTATATTTTGCTTTCTCTCTCTAAAAGAGATTAATCATTTACTCCACCAGAATAAATCAAGCATTCAGATCACTTATTTTCAACTTTGTGCCATTTTTCCCCTTTGAACCATGCTCTGTTTTATGCAATGGGCAATAGACATTATCCTACAGCATTGGAGAGGGGGACCCTGAGCATCACTTTTAGTCTTGTAACCTTGGAAACCCAGAGCAAAGTTTCATGCCCATGCCTTGCATGTAATCTCAGCTTCCTGTCACCAAATTTTGTGTAAAAAAAAAAAACTTTCCGATGATGCATTGGGCCACTCTAAGCTATTTCTAGCTAGCATTATTTCTAGATGCCTGAAATTAATCAGTGCTCCACATAACTGTAATCACAGCTTCATCTATCTCTTTAACTAAGGGCATAACCATCAATTTGTGAACCATATTTTTCTTTTGTTGAACTGCCAGGGCAATAGATAGCTTTAGTGAACTGAAACTGACTCTCAGCCTCTCAGCTCCATTCACTGAAACTGAGCCTTATCTGTGCAGCCCATATGCAGTCTACTAGAGTGGACTATATTTAAACTTCATTACAAGCCTTGTGTATTAACTCTAAAATGGTTATCATGATCTGACCTTAGCCAGAACATAGCTGACATTTACTTTCATATATAAACAGATGCAGTTTATCTGCACAAATCCACTATGTTCCTGTGTTATAAAGTAGGCATGTATTTGGCAGTATTAGGTGTTGCTTTTGTCTATCATTGGCATAAAAATCATTGTGCCATGGAATAAATGACAATGCTAAATGATTTACCACCCTTAAATGCTTCATTGTTTCTTGTTCCCTTATTCTTTCCTTCTATCCCCCACTATCCTTAATAGTACTCATAACACTTTTTCTCTCATGTTAAACATAGCTTTTGTGTGATAAACTAGACATTTGATAGACTGGTCTGCATGATATTTATCTGATAGTTCAATGGTCTGGCCGATCACCAGAAGTGACTTGCAGTTTCTCAAGTCACTCCTCACATGAAAAAAAATATCTGATAGTGTTTGGATAGAAGTGTTTTTGATTTCAGATTTATTTAATTGGGAGTGGGGGAATTTCATATATGTACATAATGAGATATCTCAAATATAGGATCCATTTATAGAGACAGGTTCATGTGTCCACAACATAGGCTGAAAGTAATTTTATACAATATTTTAAATAAATTTGTACATGAAGGAAAATCACTTTGCATTGAACCATCATAAAGCAAAGGACTCAATATCTCAGTTGTACATGTGAAGTATTTCAGATTTCAGGATCCAGATAATGGATGTTCGACCTGTATAAATGGGGGATTCACACACAAATCCATAAGTGGTAGCTTCATCATTTGGGTCTTCCTGGTTGGTGCAGTAATAAAAGGGTTAGAAGCAGCTGCCTTAAACTGTGCCAAACCATTGGACTATCCAGCTTCCTAATGTCTACCTTGAATGGTAGTAGCTATCCATGATTTCAGAGACGAGCTTTCCTTAGTTCTAGCCAAAGATATCACGGACTGAACCTAGCACTTTTTACATGCAACATTTGTAATCTACCACTGACTTGAGCACTTTTACCTTGGTGCAAGGCATTGTCTAGAAACTGACATCGAAACTCTGATGTCAAAATGGAAAGAATGAGAAATGTCTCTCCTGCCAGATGTTTAGACTTTAATTCCCATTGGTTCCACCATGTCTAGATTCCCTATCTTGCATTAGAGTAAAAAAGCAAAAATGAATTACAGTATGACCCCTGTATCTGTGGGGGATATGTTCTTGAACTTAGTGTGGAAACAGGAAATGAATAGTGAATCCTGTTGAAATGAATGAATTCCACTGGGCATTACCACAGAGTTATGCTGGAGGACCTAGACATTTCTAGAGAAGTATCTTCTCTGGGGATTTGCTAGATCCTCCTGCACACCTCCATGGAAACCTCCTGCAGAAGAATATCACAGAAAAATTTTGAATAACCAGAAAATTCCTGGAAAGGATATATTTTGTCAGATGTGAAACCACAGATACTGGTGCTGTGGATATGAGTGTTTTACTGTATTGATCACATATAATGCTATAATCCTTACTGTGTAGTGTGAAGTTGCACCTTAATGAAATGTCAATTGGAAAATATCCATGGTGCATCATGATCAAAATCTTGCTAATCATCAGTTTTGAGATCAAGAAGAAATTATCGCTGTGAATACATAAACCACTACAGCAGCCAGCAAGGTTTGTTAGCTGGTTCCAGTTTTGCTTTGTCTGGTAATATGTGGGTTGGTGTATTTGATGTTTGCTCTGAGAGTCATCTTCCTGATGCAATGCTCTTCACTACTCAGCCTAGGGTGCTCTCTGGGCTCTTGTATAGCCTGTTCCACATTCCAAATTAGCTGTATTATTAATCAGAGTTACGTGAGAAAATGCTCCGTTTCCAGATTGTTATAGACAAATGTGTGCTATTTGTATGCTGTTTCCTTTGGGTCCAGCAATCACAGGCTTTCCCTAGCCCACCACTTAATGATTCATCAGCTTTACAAAAACATTCCCAGGGATGAAAAGAGAAGAACATGCTGTCACTGGTACCTCAGCAAGCAGCTAACCAAGCATGAAAGTGGAAACTTTCATGCATACCTAAAAGAAGCAAAGGCAAAAATACTGTCTGCACTTGAAATTGATCAAGTGCTCTCCTGGAGGATCTTCAGGCTTTACATAAATTATCTGTCACCCAAATCAGGGCTTGTATAAAATCATGCCTCGTCTAGAGGACATTGAGGGCACCCTTAATAGTTATCTTCTATATAAATCTTTTTTAAAAACAATTTCTGGAATCTGAAGTGCTTTCAAATCAAGACTGACTGAAGGACACAAAAGTCTGTGCATTATTAGAGGCTATCCTAGTATTAATAGAAACATTCCTCCTTTCTACTCTCGCATTACATAAAATCTAAAGTGAAACAACTTGAGCTCAAACCAAAGTAATCAGCCATCCCAAACAAATGTGAGAGTGATGTGAAAAATGTCAGATTATGTTGAGTGTCCAAGGAAAGAGGCTGTTTCACTCAGGCAGACATGTTATGAATCTTTAGCATATGTCCCTTTTGTTTGAATAAGCCAAGGAAGTAAAACTAGGGGGAAATAAGGAAAAGGCAGATACATTTTACTTTTTCCACTGCGTCAGCTACCAGACAATATGTTGCCTTTTGGATCATGCCAAAGAGCAGCCATTACACATTTTTAAAAAGCCACATGGCTTCCATACTTCCATACAGATCAGAGATACTGTGAAGTCTTGGCTCTGCCTTCGCCTCTCCTCTGCTTCAGTTGCCCCTGTTTATAGACCTTCCCAATAGTGTAGAGACCTTCCTTTGTATTAGTTTTTGGGGTGGAGCTTAAAATCCCCCCAAAGGCCACTCTTAGTTGGTCTATTCCATTTCCCTGATTAGAGCTCTTTGCTGGACTCCTTTCTGCATCAGAGCTACAGTTAATAGAGAATAGAGGCTTGGACATTTTCTGGTAATCCTAGGCCAAGCAATCCAAAAACAAGCATTCTTAGCACCTGCATTTAGCAGTATTATTATACCACCGGAGCCCCCGGTGGCGCAGTGGGTTAAACCCCTGTGCCGACAGGACTGAAGACCGACAGGTCGCAGGTTCGAATCCAGGGAGAGCTGGATGAGCTCCCTCTATCAACTCCAGCTCCTCATGCGGGGACATGAGAGAAGCCTCCCAGAAGGATGATAAAAACATCAAATCATCCAGGCATCCCCTGGGCAATGTCCTTGCAGATGGCCAATTCTCTCACACCAAAAGCGACTTGCAGTTTCTTAAGTTGCTCCTGACACAACAAAAAAAAATTATACCATCAGTCCAAAGGACAACAGAAGCTTATAACCAGCCTAGGCTTCACATGAAAGAAGATTAAGACAGTTTATAATCATCACTTTGCATCAGAGGCAGGAAAGACTCCAGAAAGATGAGTTCAACAAGCAAATTCTCCTTTTGTGATGTATTGTTACCTTATAATAGTCCTGGGTGCAGTTAACCCTTTATTCATCTTGTTTCAGTAAACTCATTTCGGTTATCTTTTCACCTTGCCTAAAGTGCCTCTGTTGCTAAGGGTCTTAATCTTAACAGAAGGTACACAGATAGCCTCCGAGTAAAACTAGACAATATAGTTTTCCCAAAGACTCAGGCATGTCATCACAGATCCAAAAGAAAGATTTTCCTATAAGACTAACATATACACCACTGGCTTCCTCATACCTCCTTCACAAGAGGATGGCAACAGCAAGTAATAAATGGGCAATGATGGGAAGTTCTCTTCCAAGGCTTGTAAGTATCCCAGGTCTTCATTCTGATCTTACTGCTTGATAGAAGCCCTTGCTGGGGTACTTAAAGAATTTGCCTCCATAACTATTCTAAGAGATATGAGGATGGCTTATAATTTAATTTAACCTGCATTTTAAGTAAACTTACTAAACTATGACTTTTCAAATAATACTCTCTCAGATTCAAAGGAAGGCAATAGTAAGCCTACTTGGAACAAATATTGCCAATAAAGCTCTATAATAGAATAACCATAAATTGGCAGCAACTTGGAAACACAGAATAAAATTATTTAGATGAGGGGCACAAACAGGTTTAATATGCAAGATCCATCAATGCAAAATGTTGGGCTCCATCCAACATTATGCACAAGATTTCTGTTTGAACAACTGTAGTTTCTACCCTACAGTTTGTTCTTCATGTCTGCCAAATATGTTTCTCCAGATCTGTTTTTGAACAACCAGCACAATTAGTTCCCACTTTCTGCAAAACATGGAGACAGACTTATGAGTTCTATTGACTCTTTATAGCAGACAGTGTAACCCCTGTCATAATTTTGGGGTGTAAAAGCAAAATATTCTAAAACCACAACAAAACATGTCTTTCTAGTACTCCCCTTTACACACACAACACACCCCCACACCCACACAATCAGCTAAAGGCCCTTCCACACAGCCAATGTCAAGGCAGAAAATCCCACAATATCTGCTTTGAATTGGGTTATCTGAGTCCCGGCTGCCATATATTCCAGTTCAAAACAGATATTGTGGGATATTCTGCTTGATATTTCGGGATATAGGGCTGTGTGGAAGGGTCCTGGGAGTACAGGAAGTATGAATACCTTCATATTGTAAAGTTATACACCTGATGAGAACAACCTCAAAGAAGAAGTATATATAGTCTTAATTCTCATTCAATTGATTAAAATTTGCTGAAGATTAATATAGCTGTAATTCATTAACTATCTCATTAATACTTACAGCCTTAATTCATACTCATAATAAACTTTGGGCACTGGAAAACATAATTTTTACAGATGGTTTAAATATCGAATGAGGAGGAATGATATTACAGATGAAGTCGACTTTGCAGGCTCAGGAATGCTGTGAGCATTAACATGAAGTTAAGCTGAGAAGAAAAAGCTTAAAATTAAATTGAAAAAAATGAAGCCAATAAGAATGAGCTAATCCTTTTAAAACAAGGCACTGCTGATTTGAGTAGCATGTCACAAACCTGGCTTCATTTAATAATCTTGCTAGGACAGTAGCCCGGAGCAGAAACAATGGGGCAAAAATTCAGAAACACTGTGAGCCCAATCACTATTTCCATAACCTCGGGCTACTAGACAATCACATATTAGTTATTTTTAGAAAGATACCAATATAACACTGAGATGATCTTGTATCTTGCATATTAAAGTTTGCTAGACATCCTATTCATTTTAATGGCTTTGGATAAGCTACATATTCTGTGGGACGAATTCCAGCTCATAGTATTGTTTGTTTTACTGCATCACATTAATCTTTTGAACATTATTGTTTAATATTTGTACTGTGAGTGGTGCCTGAAGGGCTTAACCAATATTACAGCTCCATTATGCTAAATGCTGTCCAAATTCATTGTATAGTTTACAGGGAGTCGCTGTTGTAAATGTCTAACACTCTCAACCAAAATGATAAATGAGCAAGAGAAGAACCAGAAACAGGGATGAGAGTAAGCAGTTTGTGAAAGGGCAAAGAGCAGTTCAGGGGCAACAGAAGAAATGGTATTCAGATGCCCTGAACCTTATTAGATTTTGGATACATAAGCTTTTTGAAATCCAATTCATCAGGCTGTTTTGAGACTAGTGTTTACAAACTGGATAAGAACATTTCCTTCAAGAAATTTAACTGTCACAGGATTAATATTTGATTCCACATTTATCCAAAGCATTCCTCATCTGAAAAGTTACAGTTACAACCAGAGGCGGCCCTAGGTAATTTTCAATGGTAAGCAAACAGTATTTTGCCCCCCCCCCCCCCTCAACCAATCATTGATATATATTTTCTGTTCGTCATGGAAGTTCTGTGTGCCATATTTTCTTCAATTCCATCATTGGTGGAGTTCAGAATGCTCTTTAATTTTAGGCAAACTATACATCCCAGAAATTACAACTCGCCTATGTCAAGGTCTATTTTCCCCCAAGAGCGCCTCAAGAGTGCCCCTGGGCAAAATCAACTATACTGCGAATGCTTACTTTGCATAATGGTTGAGCCGCCCCTGGTTACAACATTAAGGGATGAATTATTAGTCTCGACCAGAGGATGGGGAAAACCCTAAATAAGGAGCTGTTCTTATTGGTTCATTTCAGAAAGAGGGGGAGAGCTATACAAGAGAGCAGCTGAAATTGCTAGATGTACAAGTTAGGTTCTTTTTGCTTCGCATGAGATATTTTAACATTTATTTCCAGGAAAGTGATTCTGAGCAGCATGTGTAGAAGGGTCCTGTCATCAGGTCTTTTACTGGCACTTCATTAGATGCATGAATTTGGAGATATTGGATATATGTTAAATTGAGTACAGTAAGGCCCTTGTTTCCGTAGAGCCAGGACCCACAGTATCAAGAAATCTTCATGTGATAGTAAATGGTTCCAGCTCCTCAGGATCTCCCTCACCCTTCAATAGCAGCCATAGCTTAGGGTGATAGAATATGTCCCCTCTAGAAATTTTCTTGATCCCCAGATGATTTTATAGCATGCTTTCACTGGAAGTAACTATAGAGTCACACTGGTAGACCCAGCAAATTCCTAGAGAGGTTAATCACTTATGGACATGTGCTGAAAAGTAACAGTGAAGTATGGAAGTGTAAGAGGAGAAATCCTTGTGCCCCAAATCTTGACCTGTGTCTCTTGGTTTGGCAGCTGCCTTCAGGTATACTGAGGATACTCTGTCCTAATACTGGTTAACAGTGTTCATTCATGGAATAGTAAAAAGTATTCTATCATTATTTGACTGAAGTATTAAAATGTACTGATTTGGTGATTTATAACTTATTCAAGCCTCTTTGTTTCCCCTTCATTTTCCTTAGTTTTGTTGTCTTCTCTACTGTCAAAATCTGCATGGAAAAATGATAAATGCTTCAAAAAAATGTTACTTCTAGCCGACATATCTGCATACAAGCTCAATTTCAGAGTGAACCAGCACTGAAACAGTTCAGTGCAATTTCCCTCTTCTACTATATCCCATCTTTATGATGAACCTGCAGCTGCATGCAAAAGTTATATTCAGCCCATCTGTTGTAATTCTACTAAGCAGCTTGGATGGATGGAAAAGCTTAATAAGCACACAATAACCTTCCCCATTCAGCCCTTTTTGTGAACACATGAAAACATGAAGTTATTACATCTTACATGACCAAAATATTTTCAAAAAAGATAGAAAAAATCAGACTACTGAACCTGTGGGGAGTTCCCCTTCCTCCCCCCCCCCCCCATTATATTCTCATTTGTTTTCAGAGAGTACAATATATGGCTCGGTGCACTTCTTAAGTTTTTCCCTCCTCCTACAGGATTAAATAAATCCCTTAAATCCTTCAGCTACAAGCTAAAATGCACCAATTATTTTGGCTGTCATGAAATTCTGATTGTCTTTACTGGTTTGGTGATTCAGCATTTGTGTTACCAAAGCAAACCCCCCTCTCTCGTCCTCACTCAGTGCTGTGTGTGGGATTCTGTAAAGAAAAAAATCAAGAACTTCAGAACACTGCAGAATAGTTCAGCCAGGCTGTTGACCAGGGAAAAGTAGAGGGAATCTATGACTCCCTTGTTATGACAGCTTTACTAGCAACTGTTCTGTTTACAGACACAACTCAATAGCTCTGTATGACCTCAAACAGGAGTCCCCAATCTAAGGTCTGCAATCTGGATGTGTGTTCCCTGAGGTCATTTTCCCCACCCTAGGGTCATCCTAGACTTAGGGTCATCCTGAGTTTGGAACAACATGAAGCCACACAACAGCAACAATCCTAATTGACTTAACCATCTCATCAGTCAAAAGCAGGTCCACACTTCCCATTGAAATACTGGTAAGTTTATGTTGGTTAAAAGTGTTCATCATTTTAAATATTGTAGTTCTTTCAATTTTTTACACTACAAGTAAGATTTGCAGCATGCATAGGAATTTGCTCATGTTCTTTTCAACTGTAACCTGCCCCCCCCCCAAAAAAAAAACAGTTGGAGGGACCGTGAACTGGCCATCTGTTTATAAAGTTTGAGGACACCTAACCTAGAATAATGTAATTCTCTATAAATTTGCATCTCTGAGGAACAAAAAAATAATTTAAACATTTTTGGTTTGTGTGATAAAGTCTTAAAATATTGTACAATGTTCAAAAATTACTCACTGTTCAGGAGGTGTTCTGCACATTTTTTCTGTTTAGGAGACAGCTCTTTATGCACAATGTATGCAGTTTTTTAAAGCACATATACAATCATCATAATACTCCTGCATAGAAACATTATTTCGCATGCCAAAAATGTTGTTCCCTGTACAGAAAATCTGCACAAAACAACCATATGTAAATTTTGCACATAACAAGTCCCAAACTGTGCCTTAATCCTGGATTCTTCTCATCAGGGTTTCTCATCAGAGAAATATTTCTGAGTCCTTTTTGAATATTTTCAAATATTATCTCAATCCCCAAAATGACAGAATTTGCCCACATCTTCACATCTTCAGTTCTTCACATCTTCAGGGGAAGTCTTTCTCTTGATCTTCAATTCAGAAATACATTTCTTATGGATATGTGAGTTTTCATCTACATTGGCTTATCCCAGATTCCTATGTTTCTCTAAAATACTTCTGTCAGATAAACTCTATAAAGAACTTTCTCAAAACTATTTATCATTTAGGTGTCCCATGACAAAGAATAGGGAATACCATTTCCATTCTATAGAAATATAATATAAGCAAATGAAGAATTGTCTGTGACTTCAAGAATGCTTCAATATGCCACCCTTAAATTAAAGCAAATACTACCATGTAGTTTAAATGGTATTTTTCTAGTTAGGCATCATGGCTTGAAAATATGATACATCAATGCCAGAAACTCCCCATGGGCCAGGGTATGCTTTGTGCCTTCAAATCATTTTTACATATAGCACTTCTAAGGTGGCCCTATCACAGGATCTTCTTGGCAAAATTTATTCTCATGGGCATATTTACATGAGTTGGGTGGGCTGAATGGACTCCATGGTGTCCACATGACACACAGAGCCCATTTACCCTAGTGCTTTGTTCCACATTTTCAAAAAGTTGTGGGATACTCCAGTGCTTCTCCTTACTTTGTGGTGGTATGAACAGTTGGATGATTCCTAGTCAGAGTTCTCTCCAGAATCAACTCCTGCTGTTCATACAGCCATCCTGCTTAGACAACCCAGGGACAAGAGGTGGCACTTAACATCCTCCTTTCATCTTCAGCTTAGCAGGAACCACTGGGCACAAAACTGCCAATGGTTGTCACTCATCACATCCACCGATGCTGGCCAGAAAGACAGAGTGATCAGTGAAAGGAGGTGGAATTCTATATTTTGGGGCAGAACTAGCAGCCAGTAGTTCTATACAACTGCTTCTTTAATCTTTTGAGTTCAGTCTCTGAGGAGAGACCAAAAAGTGAACTATGTTCCAAGGGTAATTCTTGACTGTGACTCTGTGTGTGTGTGTTTTGAAGGGAAAGAGTTTCTACCTACATATTAGGAAGAACTTCTTGATGATAACAACTGTTTTACAGTAGAGCACATTGTCTCAGGGTGTGGTGGAGACTCCTTCTCTAGAGGTTTTATGCAGAGGCGGAATAGCTTTGAGTACTTTGATTCAGGAGGGTAGATTTTAAAATAAGGAACCTCTTGATAGTGAGAACAATACTAGACCTGTAGCAGATGGTCTAGCTTGAGTTCCTGCACTGAGCAAGGAATTCGACCTGATGGCACATAGGGCCCCTTCCAATTCCATGATTTTATGAAAATGACTTATATGGTTTGGGGCATCTCCTCCCTTGTGAACTTGGTTGTTTATAATAAGATCATCCACTGAGAACCAACTGTTCCTACGGCTGCAAAAGGCCTGCCTCTGGTTGTCTACTTTTTCTTCAAATCTTGTAGGCACCTGATGAAAACTGTTTTATTCTTTCTCATCATTCACCACATATAACTCAGTGCTTGGGGTGTATTTTAAAAAAAATGTGTGTGTTTTTTTTTAAAAAAAAATCAGAAGTGGGAATACTACAACCCTCTGCAAAAATCCAGGTCAGGCCTTTAGTCTTCCACCAAAGCTCTTGACACTCTTCTCACCCTCCCATCCCACATATTTTTGTTTTTTCTTTATGTACTTCAGCATAATGCTGCTGGCAAACAACTCTAAACTTTTCATGTCCCAGTTCCCTTCATTATGGGGTTTTTCCCTACATTTGTTGCCTTCTGACACTAAGAAACACACGGTGTCTGCCTGATTATAGATGTGCTTAGAATACATATGAGATTCAATTTTTAACACAGCTGTGATTTTAGGAAACATATTGAAGGTTTTTTACCTTGTTCTTTTCTTAACTTTATATTTGCAAACTTGTAAATTGCATATTCTCGTGGTTTTGTTGTTTCACTTTTCTCTTCAGTTTGCAAGATTTTAACTTTTCACTGATGGCATTTCAGCTTAGTAAAATCCTTTTCCAAGTAATACATCACTCTATCAGATGTGTATGCTTGTTTGTGTTGGGGAATCTGTTAGGCTCAAAAATAACCCTCAGTTGGGGTGATTCCACCATAAATATATAGCAGAGTACTAGAAGTAAACTTCATAACCAGCAGGAACTTAGTGTGTTGAGCTAGGATAAGCTTTCTCTTCTTAGGATGGCACAAGATTGCAGTGTCTGAACTTTAGGTTCAAGAGTATTTATTGAAGTAAAAGAAATACATTCTAGACAGGAAAGGTCTTGGAGCTAACTAGCTTACTAAGTCTCATCTTCTAAGAAAGGTCAAAGGGTGAAAAGTCAAAAATTCAATGCAGCGACATTTTTCCTAGAGAGAGAGGCAAAATGTGCATCCTCACTGGAAGGAAGGAAAGACAGAAGATACTGGAAAATGGCTCATGGTCCCCTATTTCATTTCAGAGAGATTCTGAGAGATTCAGGGGGCAGGGACTTCGATTTGTAATCCAAATTCCGAAGTTTCATTATTGTTTCAGTAAGATTCATTTTAAAAGTTGTTTCTCTGTCATTTCTATGGCTGTCAGGATGAAACCCACCACACTTGTAGGCCACATGTACACTTGTAAGCCTGCCAAGTTTCAGAATGTTTCATCATTCACTGATTTTTAGAATTTTTGAAAAGAAATTACAAATAATTTTTAAAACCAAAGGAGATATCGCCTTGACTTTCTGCATGATGAGACAACATAGGCAGGACATCAATTCTGAAAAGTTTCTGAAAGATCCAGTCATCCACTGATTTTTAGGAATTTATTTCAATTTAAGCACCTTAGGCAAGTGTCCCAGCCTCAAAGGCTTGAAAAATTTAAACATTTTTATGGCTGTCAGGATGAAACTTGCCAGTTTTAGGCCAATGTACCACTTTAAACCTGAGAAGTTTCAGAATGTTTTGGTCATCCCCTGATTTTTAGGAAACTTTTAACGTTTTTGCAAATAATTTTAAAATAACTAGAAGATGTATCTCCTTGAATTTCTGCATAATGAGACAACATAAGTAGGTCATAAATCCTGCTAGATTTCATAAAGATTCATTTATCTATTGATTTTTAGGATTTGTTTTTCAATTTAAGCAGATGAGACTGGTTTTTAAGCAAAAGCTGGATGGCCATCTGCTGGGAGAGCTTGGATTGTCTTCCCCTGCCTCTTGAGAAGAGTTAAACTGGATGGTTTTTGGGTGTCCCTTTAAACTCTCAGCAGTCTTTGATTCTATAAGCAAAGTCTGGATGACCATTTGTCAGAAAGGATTTAATGGCGTCTTCCTTTTGGTCAGAAGCGGTTTGGAATGGGTGGCCCTTGGGTCCTCTTCCACCTCTGTGCGTCCAATAATATTAATAACAAAGGATAATAATATAATAGGAATTTCATCTTCCTGCTTGGCAGAATGAGGTGGGATTAGATGGCCTTTGGGTTCTCTTACATCTGTATGAGTCTAATAATAATAATAATAATAATAATAACTGCAAATCGAACTGCAAAGACTCTGGCACAAGCCAGTAAAGATGATTCCAGAGGTGATCAGAACACTGGGTGCAGTGCACTTGGTCTGCACTTAAAACAATCGGCACTGGTAAAATTACCATCTGTCAGCAGCAAAAGGCCACCATAGTTGGATCTGCGCACATTATTCGCTGATATATCACACAGTCTTAGACATGTGGTGAGTGTCCGACGTGTGATTGAATACAAACGCCAACATAGTGATCTTGTTTGCTGTGTATTAATCTTGTTGTGTATCAATTAATAATATCATCATCATATATGAATATGCATAATAATATAATAGTAATTCCATCTTCCTGCTTGGCAGAATGAATTGCAGACCCAGAATCCTCAGTTTCATCAGAACTCAGTTTCATCAGAATCCCCAGAGAAAGCAGGTGCAGGCACAATCAAAGGCTGAACTACAACATCTTAAAACTATTATAAATAAATGATTCCCCCCCCCCCCCCCC
Source organism: Anolis sagrei (assembly GCF_037176765.1). NCBI lineage: Eukaryota > Metazoa > Chordata > Lepidosauria > Squamata > Anolidae > Anolis > Anolis sagrei. Next base: position 129,140,296 of record NC_090025.1, on the reverse strand, counting down.
AAAAAAAAAAGCTTCTAATATCAGGCATGTGGCTACTTCTATTTATTTTGTCCATTAAACTGTGTTTCTTCTTTTTTGTAAATTGGCATTGTAGAATGGGGGGGGGGGGGGTGTCAACAGATTTTCTTTTTTCTTATGTATATTGCAGTCTGGCCTCTCTCTTGATTTGGCAGCATCGGCCCTCTACCCTTTCTTGACTTTTAAGAGTCAACAATTTCTTTTTCTATGATGATTACAAATTACAATTATAAGATGACATTTGCATGCTAAAAGCACAATTCCAGGGATAACCCAAGATATTTTGGTGTGAATGGTAGAACATTAAATTCTCCCTCGTTCCCCTCAATCATTGCGGGACCTAAGTTTTTTTGATATCTGAGGCAGACAATCTTATAGGCGCATTTCACTTTCCCTCCAGCAAAATTAAAATCATAAATTAAATAAGTAGCAATGTTTCACTTTTCCTAGACTCACAAAGTATAAGCTGCATATTGTTAGGACTGGCCATAGCAGGAGCTCTTCAAACTATCCTTTGATAGACCAGCCTTCACATATGCCATCTAAGGATGCATCTACACTGTAGAATTAATGCAGTTTGAAACCCCTTAGATTGATATCTCTCAATGATATGGAATCATGGGAAATGTAGTTTGGTAAGGCATCAACACTATTTGACCGAGAAGGCTAAAGAACTCATAAAATTGCTACTTCTGTGATTCCAAAGCATTGAGCCATATCAGTTAAAGTGGTTTTAGGCTGTATTTGTTCTACAGAGTAAATGCACCCTGAAAAAGAAGTCTCGAGAACTAGGATTCTCACTCCTAGCAGCTAGGCCTGTGACACATATGAAAAAAACACACACACGCATGCACAAGTGAAAACTAATGCAGCTATAGGGAATTATAAAAGCGCACACAGCTGGCTCTGTCATTAAACAAAGTGAAGAATGTGCAAGAGTGGATCCACTATTCCAAAGGAATTTGTTGGGTGGTTTCTACTACAGCAAATGCTGCCACAACAGAGAAAAAGCTTCCCATTGCCTGATAGGCCCCAAATCCTTTGTGGTGAATCAGTTTTAAATCAGATGTGAGGATTTTTTTTAAAAAATCTCAACTTCCATCTTCCCCAGTGGTATGGCAAAGGATCAAGGAAGGTGGGAGTTGGAGTCCAAAAGCATCTAGCAACTCACTGAATGTAACTGTTCCAGAAGAGCTCAGTATTTCATTGACAGGTGAATATTTCAATCAAACACTTATGACTTAACTCGTGAAACCACTTTTCTCAGTGGTATGATGACTGTGGCTCCAGTTAACTCACCCTGCTGGATAAGCAATAGCAATTAATTAGCCAACAGCCCCCCTACAGATGTACTAACATCGCATTGTCGGCTCATATAAGGAAGCATCAAAGGAAGGAAGGCCACAGTAGGAAAAAGGGGAAATCAATGAGAAGCAAACAGGAAAGGACAAACCTGGCAATAAAAAGGGGACAGAATACTTGTTATTTTAGAGTTTCCAAAAGATGTGTCGCAATCAGTGGGAAGCAAATGAAAACTAAAACCCATAAAATACAAAAGCCTTGACAGGCATTATTTAATTGATGCTCTTTTCTGTTTAAAAGCAGGTTGTCACTGGGAAAGAAGCAGCAAGGTTGAATCAAACCTTGAACAGAAATAGAGAATGTGGAAAGTAGCAATGTGACAAAGAAAATAGTGCTGTAGTAAAAGCAAAGGTACTTGGGCTCTGAGAAGGACAGTCTGAATGCAAGTAAATGTTTTTAGATGGTGTGATCGGTATTGTTATTTTAGCAGGATCTGAAGAGCATTCAGACTATTCTTGGAAGACACCGTAGATTCATAAGCACAAATGGAAGCAGCAGTTTAAGATCTAAAAGAGATGATAAGCTGGTGGGTAGCAGGGGGGATCAAAGCTCTATTTGGGATATTTACAAAGCAATCCTAACAATTGAGACAGATCAGTCTACATCCAAACTTCCAAGGAACTGTTCAGCATAACAAAAAAAATGACTTTGATACATACACTTAATTTTTTTCCCCGAGCACATCTTTTGTTAACCGCTTTCTATCTATGTTGTATTTTTATACTTTATAAATTTAACTTTTATTTGTGAACTGCCAGGTGTATTTTCTTCTACTGAGAGCCAGTATAGAGACATTCTAAATAAAATGAAATAATTGGTGTGGGATTGTTTTGCAAACTTGTGCACTTGTTCTTAGAGAGCCAGCATGGTGTAATGGCTTGAAAGATGGACTACAAACAGAGTTTAAAATGGTCCTCAGCCATGGAAATGCACTGGGTGATCTTGCACAAGTCATGCTTTCTCAGGAAAATCCCCTGTGAATAAATCTTCTCAAGGAAACCCTGTGATAGTATCACTATAGAGCAGGAATTGGCAAAATATTTTGCCTTGGGGCCATATTGCAGGCAGACAGTGAGGGCCGGGTTAGGAGGGAGGGAGTCAATAATAAAAAAAATTAAAAGAAAATTTCCGGTGAATGTCCCATACCCTTTGTGGATCCCTTCAATCTGCATTATCCAAACCTTTCTGGCCTCCTCCTCCCCTGCTTCCTTTCCCCATTTCCTGGAACTAATGGCTCAATGTGAGGACTCTCTTTTAATCCCATTTTCTTCCTCTGATTTAAGTGCCTGTCTGGAAGGGCCCTAAGCTTTTCTTGTCTCCGCGATCTCTGTGGGGTTCCCGGCAGAGGGTGTGGAGAACCTGTCACCCCATGCCTCACGTCACCCAACTTATCCCAACCCCCATCACATGGGAGGAAGTGTTGCTGTCTGGCTTTCCCCCATTGCTCCTAAGGCAATACTGAAAGCCTTCCATGTTCCTGCAGTGACGGCATGAGCTGCTTCCTATCCTCTTTCACCACAGAGCCCGGATGGAAGTTGGTGTGTGTCATGGAAAGGGCTCTGTTGTGAAAGAGGAAAAGAAGTAGTATTGTTGAGGCATCACAAGGTCTTGCCATACTTCTTTTCCCTTAAAGTTGAAATGCATGTCAAGAGAACCCTTGTTCCCGCCTTCACCAAATATCTAAATTGGTTTCATAGTCATTAACCTTCCTCAAGAAGTATTAGTTGTGATGACTATTCAACTGCCATTTATTTAGTTAATTATTATTATTTATTTGACCAATCATATGACCATTTCAAAATACAACACGAATAAAAGACAAGGCAAAAAGGAGGGGACAGCAGCTGATCTTCTATTTACAGTCAGAATCTTATTTTCCTGGTTCTTCTTTCAGGAAATGTGCTCTTTTCTTGATAGCTTTCAGAATATAAAAGCTTACTCTGATTATGGTGGATCTTTCCTGTCCTGGCAAGAGGAATGTCAGAAGTTCATTTCTGTTGGGGGACCTGCAGTTGGATAATATTGGATGTAAATATCTGCATCACAGATCAGTATATGATGCACAGTCAATTAAGAAATGTTCAATATCTTCCACAGTTTGTTCTCCCCATACACAGAATCACTCAATTCTTGGGATGTTACGGTAATGCCTGGTTTGCATCATAATACCGAGTTGTTCAAACCTAGCCCTGATATATATTCTTCTTAAGGGTAGCAGAAGTGGAATAGTCAGATAGTGTTCTAAATGAATACTTTTGTGGGAAGCTAAAAACCTTGTGGCAGAAGACCTACCTATGCTTGCTAGGTCCCGTTGAGCATAGATATCTTGAGTGCATTGCATGAGCACTTGTTTTGCCCTAGGTCCTAGGTTGATCAGAAATTAGTTATAAAAATGGTTTCTCTGAGAAAACGGTCTTAGCTTACAAATTATAACCTCTGACATTTTATGGATGAAAACCAGAACACATGTGGCTAAGCAATATCAGAGAATGGTCAAGAGGACAAACATTATTAATGAGAAAGAATGCTTGGAGAGTTTGTGTGAAACACTGGGAATGGCAAGATTTCACCACCTCCTCTCCCTTCGTTCCTGCAGAGTTGAATACAAGCTGCTTTTGTACTTTGCGCTCAGTTTGCAGCAACTGAAGTAAACCAAGGGCACAAAAGGAAAATGGGGTGAGAAAAGAGAAAAACTGGGACATTTTTAAAAGCAGCTGAGAAAGTAGATTAACAGAAGATTAATTAACCCTACCAAATCAGAACAGTTGAGTGGTATGTTATCTTAAACACAAAAAGTGTTAACACTTTCAAATAGGTAGTATCCATAGAATTTTGTGATAGCAGACACAGGGCCGTCAAGAGAAAGCCATAAGTGGCAATGTTTGTGGAAAATGAGAGTTCAGCTGATTAAGAGGATCCATAATTGGTAACAGAACCTTCTGCCTCTGGGTCACTTATTTGGTTCAGATTCAGGTTGGAAGAAAGGAAACATTCTCATTAACATCATCCTGCAGTCTCCAGATCATTTAGCAACAGTTATAGTATTTCATGGAAGAAGCAGTATGAAAATGTGAGTCCCAAGTTTCAACTCACAGAAAATAACTGAACAAGCAAACAATTATATTTTAACCATTATCCACAATTCATGTGACAGACAGGCACATCATGAAATGCTGTTGGTCAGAACAGAAAAGTGTGAAGCTATTTCTGCAGGTAGAACTGAGGATGTTCAAGCTGCATCTGTTTAGTTTAAATGGGGGAAATGGCCTGCTGTTATTCGATGTGATATTTGACTACTGACCTCATTGATGAGGGGCAGCGGGGACATTCACCAGCCTCTGTGGGAAATCCACGGAGCAATCCTGGTGCCTGCACCCCACTTCTCCCACAGCAACACTTCCCCATCATATGTGGGGAAACATCGATGCATGGTTTCCCCACCCCACCCCCCAGCTCAATTGTTCTATATGGAACAAGGGAAGCCTCCTGTTTTCTGAGGGAAGCATCCTACCATGCAGTCAAGACGCTTCCACCATAGAGTCCCAGTGGAAGTTGCTAAACATAATGCGAAGGTGTTCAGTGGGCTCCAAGGGGGATGTGTCCTGGCAGCATGCTAAGACACTAATTTTCCTCCATGTGATGAGATTGTACTGAGGGTCCTTTCAGATGGGTCCTTTGTCCCAGGATCTGATTCCAGGTTTTCTGATTATCGCAAATTATCTGGCAGTGCAGACTCATATAATACACTTTAAAGCAGAAAACCTGGGTTCAGATCCTGGGATAAAGGGCCTGTCTGGAAGGCCCCTGACATTTATTTTATGGGTACATCACCATATGTTTAAGGGCTGCTTGAGAGAAAAGATACAACCTGAACTGCGCTTCATGCACCAAGGGGTTTTTGGGGGGGGGGGGGGTTGTCATGTCAGAGCAACTTGAGAAACTGCAAGATGCTTATCGTGTGAAAGAATTGGCCATCTGCAAGGATGTTGCCCAGGGGATGCCCAGATGCTTTGATGTTTTTACCATCCTCGTAGGAGGCTTCTCTCATGTCCCTGCATGAGGAGCTGGAGCTGTTAGAGGGAGCTCATCAGCGCTCTTCCCATATTCGAACCTGCAACCTGTCGGTCTTCAGTCCTGCCAGCACAGGGATTTAACCCAAAGAACACTATTATTTTTCTTCCTCTCTTGTATCTGCAAATACACAACATAGCTTGTCCATTTTAAGAGGAAGAGATGGTCTGGTGAAATCTGGTGATTTTTTTTTAGTGTTCTGTAAAGCCTATGATGTATTCACTACACAACACATTTGCTTGGGATTCAATTATCTAAGGTAGAGGTGTAGAACTGGGTCTCTTTTTAAGCTACTGCATTTGTTATAAGCAAGGAGAACCCATTAATTTGCGTCAGGAAACAAAAAGGTCACAAAGGTGCCTGCTTTTGTGGTAGTGGGGAAGGGAGATTTAACTGTGCTCAGCAAGAATGAATTAAGGCTGGTAAAAGGAACTATAAGAGGATTGAGGGAAGCAGCGGCTGGTCACCTCCTTCTCTCAATGATTTGACCTGGGATAAGAAGAAATGCTGGAAGTGAAAAGCCTTGCTTCTTTTCCACAGAGTCAGAGCTGGTATACATTCCCTGCCTCAGTTTGCTCCCTCCACCTTCAAATCTCTGGCCTTTTCCCCCTTATTTTTCTCAGTTTATCTTATTGGTCTTGAGATTAATGAAAAAAATTGAGGTAGAGAAGCATGGAGAGGGGATAGAGAGACTGATGTATTAGGGTAAAAAAGATGATTCTCAATAATGCACACATTTCCTAATTTGTACTGAAGTGGATTTTGCTAATATGTTTCCATCAGGAAAGTCAATTCATATTGAGCATTTGAACAGTGGGTTCAAAGGGGTTAGAAATTATTACAATATGTAGAAGAAATGGTATCGTACTATTGGCCCAGAAGGCCACTAAGGGAGTATCGGTAATGAGATTTTGCATTTTAATATAGCACAGGATGCTTTGTTCTTCCCTGCACATAAACAATGTCTTATAACACAGCAGCTCTTGGTATTTAAATTCCATTGTTACAATAAACTTATAATTAGTATCTCTGAACCATTCCTTCATGCCAGTGTTCAGTAATTGGCAGAATTTCATGTGAAAAGTTGTGCCAGTACTCGTCTCTCATTGGCGCAAACCATATTGTGCATTCCTGATTTGCCTGGAGCAGAGATAAAAATCTGGAAACATTGTTCCCCATTGAGAATAATGGTAATAAGCAAAATGCCACAGCACTCTTGTTTGTCAGCTGCTTAGCTTGATCTAAAATCCCATTTTCAAATGAAATAAAAATGTTCAAAAGGAATCACAAATAGCTTAATTTCTCTGCCTATATTTCCTGGTGTTACCAGATGTTCCTTGCTGTGGTGTGAATGAGATTATTCTTAATTGTCTTATGCGATAAGGGCAGATTTGAATTCAGCTGCCCTCCAGAAACAGATAGTATGTATAGATGTAGTGTGTATATACATTGAATGTCTCAGTATGCAGATAACCCTATGGTAATATCAGTAGATGTATTAAGGGCATGCCTAGCAGATAATGTTAAATCCTCAATGCTTACATTTATCTACTCTACCAAGATACAGTTTGTATGAACAACCTCAGAATTCTGCTATGGCCTGTTGAACTTTCTCTTACCTAGGGACTCCATTGCTAGTCCTAAGGTACTGTCAGCCCTCCAGATTCATTGGAGTTTGGGGCACAGAACACGCATGAACATAAAAAACCATGAATAAAGAAAATGCTATAATTTTTACCTGAGAACATATCTCTAGGAATTTCTAGATCAGTGGTTCTCAACCTGTGGGCCCCCAGATGTTTTGACCTTCAACTCACAGAAATCCTAACAGCTGACATTTCTGAGAGTTGTAGACCAAAACATCTGGGGATACACAGGTTGAGAACCACTGTTCTAAATCTTCCAACATGCCTATATGGAACAACATCTGGTGGAAGGACCTGGAGATGTTATCTCTATAAATCTCTATGTCTTCCAGCATGGCTGGAAGAAGTTAACCACACAGGCATACTTATTGTATTGTTAGGAATTTTCCCAGTTAATAATAATTTCTGTGGTAATTGATCAGGCTATCATTATGTCTTCATTAAAATGAATTTTACATTTTATGGAAACTAAACACTTCTGCATAAAATACAAACTTCTTCCGACTATATATATATATACACCAAGGTTATGCCTTGGGGAGCAGTAATCATTCCTTCATTGGAAAAGGAAGATGTTGGATATCCATCTCTCTGAAATGCTTTACTTTAAATGTCTACCCTGGCAGAAATTGGGAAACATGGCTCTTGGGATCCCTTTCAACTCTATGATTCTGTACAATATATCTGATCTATAGATGCTCCAAATTCTCAATGTTTTGAGAGAAACTAACACTAGAGAATATGCTTAGAGTACAAAGAAAAGAGTAGAAAAATACTTTGTGGCTGTTGTTCACTCCAAGGATGACTCTGAGTCACAGTGCTGTAGTAACCATTTTTCATCAGATTTTTCTCTAGCACACAAAATCAAAACAGCTGCAAGTTTCTTTGCTCGATTTCCTACTTCAGGATGCGAGTCCACCTTTACCTCAGTAAAACAACTCTTTAAAAGAGAAAAGGTATTTCCATGAACCATTGAGGGCACCTCCTGCTGCGATTTGGATTCTCCAGTGAAGCCATCTCAACAGCTATCATAGTACTTGAAGACACAGTCAAGGGGAGGGCAAATTCTCCCATCTGTTGTCATTCAGTCATCTTTTAATATGAAGATTTTACAAGTACAGTGTGTACTTAAAAAGCCTCATCATGTGTTGTCAGAGTGGTTATGGTTATTTTATATGTATGTATGTTTTCAATGTGTTTGTATTAGTATTATAATGTATTACAATGTATTAGTATTGGTTTTCAAAGATGGATTCAGCTATGTGTTAGAATTGTTATTAAGAGGCAGAGAGAGAAAGAACCTTGAGACAGAGATAACAGAAATTCCTTTGCCCAGGGAAGAAAAAGGGAGTTACCCAGTTTGACGAACAGGATGTTTTATTTTTGTCTGCTTGTATTATACTGTGTGTCCGTCGCCATCTTTGTTAGTTCCAAAATGTAGTTCCTATGCAGTAGATGCTTTAGTAAAGCTCTATTAGAAGAATGCTGCCTGAGATTGTTTATTTTTTGAAACTACACGCCTGTTGCGCCAGACTGGAGAGTCTGAACTCTGACATTTGGTTATGGGCCCAGATTATGCCCAGGATTATGACCAGATTTATGGATGATAAGAGTACCAAGGAGCAGACCTGTAAGCATGCTGCCGGAGCCCTGAATTGCAACCCAGTTGACAGAAGAGGCTGACGGAGCATGGGAACTGAAACAGCCTGACGGAGCAAAAGAGAGAATTTTGCCGTGGCTATTCAGTGTGAGTTGATGACAAAGATTGCAGCCTGCGGTGAGTAACGAGGCTGAGTTTTGAAAGAAGATACGCAGCGGGGCGCGCTGGGCCAATTGAGTGATTAAGAAGGTGATTGATGTTGGAATCTGCCAAGCCATAAAACTGCCAGAAGCTGTTTTTCTTACAGCTGGGATTAAATCCGGGATTCCGGAGGTTACAAAATGGCTTTTTCAAAGTTCCGACTAACTTATGAGAATGACGGACGGAGTGATGGATGTGATGAATCGTCTGTGAGATGTGCAGACCGTCATCGGTGTTATTTTTGCAACAGAAGAGGGCATTATAAAAGAGATTGCAAAGAGAGGAAGTTTCAACTCAGTGGAACGGCCTGTGAGAGATATGGAGCCGAGACCAGTTACTGTGAAGATGAACAGAGAAACAGCAGCAGAAAGATAAATTCCTGTGTGGTGTCAGCTGCAGCCAGAGAAGCGGAACTTTCCAAAGAATTTGCCCAGGCTGGCCGGAGGTGTTTCAACTGCAATAAAATTGGACATTATGCTCGGAATTGTGTGGAGAGAAGATACCAGTCCAGAGGGGGCCGTGTCCCTGGAGTTAGAGTAAAGAGAGGTCGCGGAAGCAGAGGGGGCTATTATGGGAGAAATAGCTCAAGTCAAGCCGAAGAAGCAAGGATCATGGTTGCCGCTGTAGGAGAACTGGATGGCATCAAAAGAGACAGATGGGTACTAGATTCGGGTGCGACACATCATATTTCGAATTCTCTACGTCATTTTAATTGCACCCAATATACCCAGGGGAGTATGGTAACTATGGCTGACGGGTCTTTTCTCATGTTTGAAAAGTTTGGGACGTGTTATATCCCTTGTCTTAATGTTTGTTGGGAGAAAGTATTGTATGTACCAGAAATGAGAACTAATCTGTTAAGTGTAGCAACTTTGACTGAACATAATTATCAAGTAAAGTTCAAGGGAATTTATTGTTATATTTTTGACCCCAAGGGTGTCTTGATTGCCAAGGGTGTGAAGAAAGATAAAATGTACTTAATGTTTGAGAAATTGAATCAGACAGAGAGCAATGAGAATGTACAAGTGCAATGTGTTAAAAATGAGATTCAACATGACAGGTGCATACATTTACTCCATAGGATTATGGGGCATGCTGATATGGAAGTCTTGAAGAAAACTTTAAATTTGTGTCCAGAATATGAGCTTGAAAAATGTTATTTTGATTTAAAATGTGCAATCTGCAGTGAGGTAAAAAGACAACCAATTAAGTGTTACAAGAAGTCCAAAATTAGAGCTGAGAGACTTTTCCAAATAGGACACATTAGTATTGCAGGACCTTACCAACAAAGTGGTGCAAATTCTAGATTTACTATGTTGATAGTGGAGAGATTATCTAAATTTTCTTTTGTATATTTCTTGAAAGATTTGTCAGAGGCCACTGAGAAGCTCGGAAATTGGTTAAAAATGGTTGAGAATGTTTTTGATGTGCAACTGGAGACGCTGTATATTGATAAAGGAGCTGAAGTGTGTAAAGATGAGTTAAAACAGTTTGTGAAGTCAGAAGGAATTGAAGTCATTGAAATGAGTCAGTTTAAGAATGAGGAAGGAATTGCAGATAAAAGAATGGAGTATATAAATGAAATGAAAACATGTATTTTCAAAGACTCGAAGATTGAGAATGTTTATTGGCCGGAAGCAATTCACACAGCTAATTATATAATGAATCGTTTATGGGATCAGGTGTTGGATGATATTCCTTTTCGTAAGTTGTATGGCTATGCACCAAGTTTCAGACACATGAGAATCTTTGGACACTGTGCAAATGTGTTATTACCTGTGAATGAGAGAAACAAACGCAACCGTTATCGTGAGATGTTTTTCATAGGCTATTATAAGAATTATCTAAAATTTTTGAGTTCACCACAAACAGTCAAGTTAGCTAGAGTGGCATATTTTCAAAGATTGAGAGACTGGGAAGACATACACACTAACAAAGAGAATTTACATGGTTTACCCACAAAGAGAGAGGAGAGAAAAGTTGCACCAGATGTACAGGTTGAGCAGAAGCAGAAACAAGAGGTAAAGATTGAGCCAGATACACGTAGAAAGGAAAGGAGTGTTGCCACAGGCACAGAAGTGAAAAAGAGACATGAGTCAGGAACACACACACAGACAAAGAGTGAGAAAATAGCTAAGCAATATGCAGAAATGATGCAGAGGGTGCAAGAGTTGGCAGAAAGAGGTACACATTCAAAGGAAAGAGAAGTCACATACAAGTCAGAAGCAGAATCACCACAAAGTAAAGGAGAAATGACAAAAACACCTGAAAGAAAGAGTTTGCAAGTTAAACAGGAACCTGAAGAGCCAATAGTTACAAAGCAAATTAGTGTCATGAATGAGAGAGATGCAGTGAAATACATGCAGTACCATAATTCAGCCACTGGGGGCGTAGATACAGTTGCAGTAGGGAAAGATTACACCAGCTGGGATGATAGTGATTTCTAGAACCAGCAAGTACCAGAATGTTTTGAAATGAAATGAGTTTGTTATGAATTGGTTCAGATTGTCAAAAATGTAATAGTGCAAGATGTTTGAAATTGTGTTCAACTAAAAAAGCGTAGGTGCCTTTGCAAAAATGCAATGTGTTTTATGTTTTTTGTAGTTTTGCTATGTGTATTGCTAAGATATTTATGATGCATTTATTCCCCTGTATTGTTGTATTAATGTATTGAGACTAAGAAGTTAAATCATGTGGTGTAAAGTTATAGAGTGTAAAAGGTTACAATTATTATGAAATGATTATTAAAGGTAATGGTTATTAAAGTATTGAGGTAACGAAGAATAGTAGTTATATTGAAGATATGATGTATTAAGTAGCTATGATGTACTTTAAGAAGAAACGTAAGAATGATATGTACTAAGAAATGATATGTAATAAGAAGTAATGAGGAAAAGTAATTGTGTGTATTAAAGAGATTATAGAATCACAAAGAGACATTATGAAATGAAGAACAGTTATGATATAGAGTTAATATGTAAAAGAGATGCAGAAATGTATGGAGACATGATTGTATGTACTAAGACATTATAAGTTTGCAGAAATGTGTTATGTAATGAAAAAAGTTACTGTGTGTAGAAAAGTTATAATAAAGCAAGCAGAGTAATATGGAAGAAGTATAATATGTGTTTAAGATGTAATAGAAACAGACAAAGATATGATTGTATGTAATAGAAATGTCATTAGATTGTGAAGAGAAGTTAAGAGAAGCAAATGTATGATGAAGTTATTATAAAAGTTAAAGAGTAAAGAATAAGTGAATATTGAAGTTGAGAGTTAAGAGTCAAGAAGTTACTATTATGCAAACCACATGGATGTATGAAGAGAGGTATTGTAACACATTGAAAAAGAGGGGGAATTGTCAGAGTGGTTATGGTTATTTTATATGTATGTATGTTTTCAATGTGTTTGTATTAGTATTATAATGTATTACAATGTATTAGTATTGGTTTTCAAAGATGGATTCAGCTATGTGTTAGAATTGTTATTAAGAGGCAGAGAGAGAAAGAACCTTGAGACAGAGATAACAGAAATTCCTTTGCCCAGGGAAGAAAAAGGGAGTTACCCAGTTTGACGAACAGGATGTTTTATTTTTGTCTGCTTGTATTATACTGTGTGTCCGTCGCCATCTTTGTTAGTTCCAAAATGTAGTTCCTATGCAGTAGATGCTTTAGTAAAGCTCTATTAGAAGAATGCTGCCTGAGATTGTTTATTTTTTGAAACTACACGCCTGTTGCGCCAGACTGGAGAGTCTGAACTCTGACATGTGTTGAGTGTAGCTTCTTCCAAAGTAGGAGTGCATAGAATGGACTGCACACAGTCTTTCATACTTCTGGCAAGTTTTAACTACAAAATTTTCTCTATGTGTATATTCTTGGTAATTTAGCAACCTTCTGATTAATAGTTCCCAATTAGGTCCTAGTTAATAATTAATAATTTGCAATCTGGTCCAATTTTGCCTAATCATTTTAGGGGCACCAGAAGCAACTTGCAGTTTCTCAAGTTGCTCCTGCCACGACAAAAAAAAAAAAAATTGTGGAACTCAGTTCTGGGAGTCTTGAGTCCTGCCTGCTCTTTCCTCCACTCAGAGAGAACTCCCAGAAACCTATTTTCTGCTACCATTAAGGTTTCTTTTGTTTGCTCCTCTATTATATTAGTAGCCTAAAGGCACTAGATCCCATTTGATCCTGGAAGCTAAACCAGGTCCCTGGCTTAGAAATGAAACCATAGATCACCATCAAATATCAGTCTGATGTAGGCTATATATTTCAGAGGAAAAACTCTGAGCATTCCTTATCTAAGAAAATACTATACATATACTATACAATTCATGGACTGCTGTTTGTCAACAGGTGACTTATGGCACAAAATGTATGTGTGTGGCTTCATTTTGGAATATAAAAATCAGTCTTAATTTTATTGACTTTCTTTTCCACATCAGTCAAGGAATTTTGTGAAGCCCTTGGGATCCCAGACTCTCCCAACAAAAACATATTCCATCAATAAGAGGGGAAGGTAAAATGGAAGAGTGTACTTACACAGACCTGAAAGGTTTTCAGTTTAATACTCAAAATGGCATACCCAAAATGACTCTAAAGAGCAACAACTTGAAACTATTTCTGGAGGGGAAAAAATCTTATGGGCAAAGTGAGGCTAAACATGGGGTACATTGACATGGGCTTTTCAAAACTTCCCATCGCTGTTTCAAGAGCTACGCACCAAGTTTTGGGAATATGCTCAATCCAATGTACTCAATCCAATATTGCTTCACTGTTTTTCCCAGTCACTATAAACAGTGAAACATATAAAAGCATGGGGCAGATAATTTTACATATTTTACAATTACATAATTTATATATACTCATGCCCATCACTGGAATGTTGTATGTGAGCAGAGCTTGGAAATAACATATTAAATATAATGAGTTGAAATTTGTTTCTTTTCTCAGTAACAAAGATGTAACCAAGTTACTTTATGATGACGACTTCATGATTGAGAACATTAATTCATTTGGCAGGTAAAATGAGGTGTGGCCCCACAAAGTGGTGGTAGAAGAGATCATAGACATAATTTTTAAATGTACAGCTATAATATCAACCAACTATATTTGGCCTTGTAACTATTTTAGGCCTAAATTTCCTAGGATACTTTTAAGTCATTGAAACCGGATATCTATTTTCTCATTCAAATAGTTTGTGAATGGAAAGGAATTAAAATTTATCAATAAAAATATTTTTAAAATAACTTTCCCCAGCATGTACAATCCTGTCAATTCAGTGAGATGAAAAATATATTTTTTAAAGTGAATGAAGCCTTGCAAACACATTTATACCCATTACTGTCAAAGTAGGGTTTTCCCGTTTACAAATAAATTAACAAAAAAGAAAGAAATCTCTAAAACCTACAATACTGGGTAAAAAGACCACTGTTCTGGGATTACAAAAATATTTATTGATGTTTATTGTTACCTTATTTGTCAGTAATTGAAGAACATATTAAAACAACAACATTTCACAAAAACATGAAGTATTAATGCCATAACATTAAAGACTATGTATTAAGAAACAGCACCAATGTAAGTGATGCTTTAAAATGGTCACAGATTTTGATGACATTGGAATATAGGTCAAGATTTTTTTATACCTTGGCTCAGTGATTAGTATTACTCAGAATGGAGATTGCAGTCAAGAAATCAGGAGACTACACTCTTGACTTAAAAAGTGTGTGTGTTTTTCAAAACATAATAGTTGGTATATTTCTGGATCAAAAGCTCCACCAGGGCTTGATCCAGCTTGTGTATTTGAGTGTATGGACCACAAAATGTGTTACTCATTCTTAGATCAAAACAGTTGGAAGAAGCAGCTTCTGGTCTTCTGGGAAAGCTATATACGGCATATTTGGTGAACCAGTGGCAACAGCAAAAGATGGGGAATTATTTTTAGCAAGTGTGGCTTGAATAGCTGTCTCAATAGCATTGAGTAGCAAAGCTTGTCCCACACGGGAGAGTTTTTAGAGGCTCATCTCAGCAGACATTAGATTCCTGGCTCCAAATGTAGTGAAACCTTTGGCAGGTCCCTAAAGCTTACTGTAGCTTAGTTTACCATCTGTACCATGGACATAATTAGACTTTGTTGGAGCAGCCAAGCTTTGGGAACTGATTCCCTTGGCCTGGTTGGTAAACAGCCTGTTTTTGTTAGCTTTTGGGCACCTGCTTCCATATCTGTGAAGAATAAGTTTGGTGGTGAAAGAACATTAAAATATTATTAGTTTCCTGAAGACATTGTACCCTCATTTCCCTAGCCAGATTTTTTGCACATTTATTATCAGAGATAAAACATCCATTTATATGCTTGGTATTATATGTATTTTTCTCTGCCTGGACCACATATAATACTAACATCAAAATGTATGGAATCCTTTATCAAATTCATGGTAAATATTGCTGTGACTCTTTAATAATGCAGTCTATTCCTATTTGTTATGATTTTATTAAATCAAAATGTAATGTTTTTTATTTAAATATGGCTCAGAAAGGACTCCTGGAATATCACCTGTCTTAAATATTTGCTTTCACTGAGCTGACTGAGTCTCCTACCAGCCACAATGTTTCTTTGCAATTTTGTATAAGGGAAGAACTGTAAAGTAAGAAGTACAACTAGTCCACTGGTGAAGAAAAAGATGGCACTGCAGAAGTTAGAGCTGCCCTTTCCACCTGGCAGAGTAAAATGCTCTATTTGTGCATGAGATGCTGGGGTGTGCAGACAGAGGGAGACATGAGGTGTGACTTATGTGTCCCAGACAATTTCTGGTCCCTGTGTCAAGGCTTGAGAAAGTTGCTGAAATGTTTAAGAAACGCTGATGTATTAGAAATAAGGATAGTTGCTATTTTAGTCATTGTTTGCAGGTGAAGGGGGAGTAGCACAGTCATTGTTTGGATTATTTGAGTATGTTATTTATTTATTTATTTATTTATTTATTTAGAACATTTATACCCCGTCCTTCTCAACCTCCGAAGGACTCAGGATGGCTTCCAACAGGCAACTATTCAATGCCGACACAATATAATAACACAACACAAATTACAATTAGCATAAATTAAAAACAGTTATAAATATATTGTCAAAGGCTTTCATGGCCGGAATCACTGGGTTGTTGTAGATTTTTTCGGGCTATATGGCCATGGTCTAGAGGCATTCTCTCCTGACGTTTGATCTATGGCAAGCATCCTCAGAGGTAGTGAGGTCTGCTGGAACTAGGAAAAAAGGGTTTATATATCTGTGGAATGACCAGGATGGGACAAAGGACTCTTGTTTGCTGGAGGTAGGTGTGAATGTTTCAACTGACCACCTTGATTAGCATACAATGGCCTGACAGTGCCTGGAGCAAACTTTTGTTGAGAGGTGATTAGATGTCCTTGTTTGTTTCCTCTCTGTTGTGCTGTTGTAATTTTAGAGTTTTTAAATACTGGTAGCCAGATTTTATTCATTTTCATGGTTTCCTCCTTTCTGTTGAAATTGTCCACATGCTTGTGTACATTAAAACAGTCCACCAATTCAAATCGTCATCCAAATCAGTCCATTGTGGTCCACTAAAACCTTATTTTCACCAGTAAATTAGTCTATTCTGCAAATGCCAGGATTTGAGTTTCTTCCAGAAGGTTATGAGGAAGGGGGCAGATCTGATCTCATTAGGGAGGGAGTTCCACAGCTGGGGGGACACCACAGAGAAGGCCCTGTCTCTCGTTCCCACCAAACGTGACTGCGATGGCGGTGGCACCGAGAGCAGGTTCTCCCCGGATGATCTTAAGGTCCTTGGTGATTCGTAGAGAGAGATTCGTTCGGACAGGTAAACTAGTTAGGGCTAGGTTAGGGCTTTATAGGTTAAACCTATATGTTTGAAATCATTTGAAATTGACCTAAATGCAACAAGAAAAACATTACTTTTTAACACCAAACTTTACTCCTACATAAACCAATGTAGCATGAACATTAATGTTAGATGAGAAAAAGAAATTGACTTATGTTGTTGTTAGCACAAAAAGTCATGCAATGAAAAGCAATGCAGTACAGGTATTATTTATAGCAACATGCTGCCTTTAAGCCTAAGGTAGGACCTCATCACCTTCAGTCTTCTCTTTGTTTCTCTGCATTGCCCAAATGGAGTCCTACAAAGGTCATCACATGACCCAAGGTCACTTCTGGTGGTTGTCTGTTGGACTCCATTGCGACAGTGCACGGAAACAAAGGGAAGACTGTGTATCAGGAGTCAGGTGTTACCCAACTCCCAATGAGAGAAAATGGAGAGAAGTTGGACAGAAGCAAGGAATGGACGTGGGATGACTGCCATCCCTGAAGATGAAGGGAATAAAAGAAGACCTAATTTTAGGGAATTTAACCCTGGTTCTCTATAAGGTCTAGTCCTTACAGTCCACCCACTGCATTATGCTAGCTCTCTCCTCCAAGGATCACAGAGAATTCATGAGACTTTTCTCCACATGTTGTCTTCCCAAAAATATTAAGTTGAGAGATAGTGATTGCTAGATGAGTAGGGAATCAAATGCATGTTTCTCAACTTCTGGATTTTCTTTGTCTGTTTCTGGTACCTTCTTGGCAATCAGCCATGAAAAAAATCAATGCATGGTCATCTTGAACCGCACAAAAGGAGTACGAGTGTAAATTGTATAGTACCTAGATTAATGTCCTGCCCTGAAGCTGAATGTCTTCAATACATCTGGTGACATTGTGTTATTCTGAACAGAAGCCACCATTCTCATAGCGATGCATCACTTTTCAAGATGCTATAGTGAAAAAATAATGCATTATTCCTGATCTCGTCTGTGTTTCTCTTTTGGTGAATCCCTCAAAGACTCAGACAATCTAATCTTTCTACCACAGAAGGGAAAAGAATGCAGCAACCTTGTTGAAAAATGGTGGCATGTTCACACAACAAATGACTCCTATAAACAGGACATGTGGAAATTTTTCCATTTAGAAGATCAGTAGGACAGGAAGATGATGCAGAACCTTCTTTGATCATTTGTGTCAGCTCTTCTTTGACTTATTTCTACTTGATCCATGTAGAATAAAAGCACATTGGGACTGCATGGTTACTGCACACAAAACAGCAAAAGGGCCTCAAGAGGAACACACTGGAGAAGGTTGCTAACTTTTATTCAAGTGTTATGACACTGTCAGTTGCTATCTGATGAGACATTTGTCTTAATGCCATCACATTTATGAGCTGTCAAAGCTTTATAGAAACCCAGCCGGTACATATAAGATGTACATATATTGGATAGGTTGCAATAACAGTAGTATATGTGACACACATGCACACATGCTTGCATACATACAAGTTGGCACCCTTTATCCAAAATTCCAAAATATGAAATAATGTCACCTTTTATTTCTGATGGTTCAATGTAGACAAACTTTTTTATTATTATTTACAAAAGTATCTCCAAATTTAGTGTAAAACGGACCATAAATGAATTCTGTGTTTAGACTTGACCCCCATCTGTATGATATCTCAATATGCACATGGTGTATGCCAAAAGTAATGAGAATTATTTTTTAAAAAAATTATTGAACATATATGCAATTACAGACTATCCTGTTCAAAATAAGCTCGTGATTGAATATGATTTCAGTGTTGCTGACATTCTTCATCGGAGTGGAGAAAATCTTCATGTGAGATGTTGTACAAAGCCCTTGTCATAGGTATTGGGATGTTTTCAGCTATCCTTTGAATGGGCTTTGAACTTGGGTCCCAGTCCAGAACAGCCTTCACATAAGCCACATTGTTCTCAGATCTTGAAATTGAAGTATGCCCTGCACACTGTTCATCCCTAACTCTCTCTCTTCAGTCCTTGAACACCTTGTGCCATATGAAGACTTGGGCTGAAGAAAAAAACATTCTGATAACCTGTCCTCAACAGCTGTAACATTTCAGAAACAGATTTTTGAAGTTTCACCCAGAACTTGATAATATAACTCTGCTCCAGACTCCTCTGCATTTTCACCTGTGACAAAAAAATAAAATAAAAATACTATGCACTTTGCTAACATTTCAGCCACTACAAAGGTGCGGACTCAACTGAGGAAGGTCAAACTGTATGCCTAGGTTTCCCCTCCACCTACATCGACCCCATTTTTCTTTCCTGTCGCTTCTGCACTGCACAAAAAATCTTATTCTCATTCCTTTTAGGATTTATTTATTTCGTATCAAAAGCATTGCATAAATTAGTATAAAACTGATAAAAATAGAAGGAGTGCAGGCAGCTAAATATCTTTTGGTATTGTCTGTAGACTCCAAAAATTCTTCCTCCGTACATGAGGCAGGTCATATTGGGAAAGCATACAGATGCAGAGTTGTCTGTTCTGCTCCGCAGTCACACAAGGTGTGGGATTCTTTTAGGTAGTGCCATTTTGCCAGATTGTCTTTTGATCTGCCCACTCCGTTTCTGAGTCTGTTCAGGGACTTCCAAGTTGATCTTTCTTGGTTTGCCCCTGGAGGGGGGGTCATCCAGTTGGGATTTCCTGGTTTAGCTGCCCAGAGGGATACCCTTGTTGTTGCTGGGGAGTTACTAAGAGGAGTGGTAGTTCACATAAAGCTTTTCCTTGATTTCAGTCTACTGGGAGGAGGCTGGTAGCCATGTAGTGTATGGCTTTCACAATATTCAACCTTATTTCTCTCACATTTAGCAGCAACTTCCTGTAGCACATTGGCGGGGGGGGAGGGGGGGCAATGCCAGCTAGCTTGTAGAGTTTATCAACAGGTGTAAGTTTAAGACATCCTGTGATTATTCTGCATGCTTCATTCAGCGCTATGTTCACCTGGTTTGCATACTCGGGCAGGCAAACAGGGCAGGCATACTTGGCAGTTGAGTAAGACAAGGCTAGGGCTGATGTTCTTATCAATTTTGGGCCTGCATCCCATGTTCTGCCAGTAAGTTTCCACAGGATGTTATTGCGTGCAGCTACCTTGTGCTTGGTGTTCAAGCAGTGTTCGAACTAAGGTGACACCGAGATATTTAGGATAGAAACAATGTTCAAGCTCTTGACCTTCCCAGGTGACTTTCAATTTCCTGTTGGCTTCATGGTTGTGTTGGTGGAAAGCACACACTTGTGTCTTGGCAGGGTTAGGGTTCAGGTGGTTATCTTTGCAGTAGCTTTTGGGATGGACCGCATATACATTTGGAAATTGCAGTAGCATACATACCTTCCACATTTTTGGAACTGTTTCCAAATGCTCCTTAATTCCTTTACGAATGGCCTTTTAGAATATTCACTGAAATCTGTGCAATGCTGAGACGAATGACTCATTAGGGTCCACTTGCCAGCGTTTAGTCAGTCAGCAGCTTGGAAGTTATAGGGAACAGTTTTATAACAATTTGCTGCAACCTTCTCAGACAAGCAGTCTATTTTGCAGTTGTCAAATATAATTTGATTTTGATTGGCTCTTTATAACAGGTGACAACTAGAATTTGTCAGATATTTCTATAAGCAACCAATCCATGCATTGCCGCCTATGAGTGATCATTAAGGCTATAAAAGCCACATAACATATTTAGAGGTCATAGAATTATGTTCTGCTTGAATAATATATATTTTTTTCTCTGTCTTTGATGCTTTGAGGCTTTGAGGCTTGCTAAGTGTTGTTGAAGAATGAGTATTTTCTTGATAGGTCCAAATAATCAATCCATGGTTTTTTCCCTAAATCTCAGCAGCTTTTGGGATGATACCTTGAAAAATATATTGGATTGTTTTGAATCTGACAAGAGAAACCAGTTACAGGTTTAAAGTTGTCTATAGGCTTTGGATGGGCAGGCAGCTGAGTTTTTGAGACTGAAGCTTGTTACAGATAGACCACTGTGGCCCAAGTCTGACTTCCCAAGATTCGGGCGCAACTGGTGCACAAATTTTAATTGTGTAAACATTCCCCTGGCCACCACCAAGACCTGGGGTTCCAGGCTCAGCAAGGCATCCAGGAGATCACTTTATCACTTTGAGTTTGATGCTGAGTTTAGTAGCTTCTGCATAGAAGGGTTTCACTCTTATAGCATTGGGAATGTTACACAAGAGACCTAATTTGGGATCATCAATAATCACAACAGCCTGGAAAAACTAGATTCATTCATAGAATGAGAATAGTAAAATAGCAGGTTGAAGAGAACCAGTCAACTACCTACTGCAATTATATATTGCAATTGTCCCTCAATATTTACAGGTTAATGGAGTCCACCATCCACATCTTGAAAAAAAATAATTCCAAAAAGTGAATTTTGATTTTTGTCATTCTGTATAAGAGACACTATATTACTTAAACATCTATGGATTTTAGTATCCATAGGAGTAGGTGTCTTTAAATTAAACCCCAGCAGATAAATGGAGTTCCATTAGGGATTGATGTAGCTCAAAAGTTACAGTTATACTACAAAAGGAATACATACATATTCTACTGAGCAACTAGTGTAATGTAATAACCTTACTTCTAGAATCAAAAAGACTTACAAGCAATGTCTTTATTTGTAGATATTTCCAAGGTCTGTCCTTGGGCCATATCTCATCAAAGGTTCTCCATCCTGGCATATATATCTATATCTATATATAGTGTAAATGGATATGCTAAAATATGTCATGTTGGTCTTGTACCCACTCTGAGGCTGCATCCACATTGTAGAATTAATGCATTTTGACACCACTTTAACTGCCAATCTTTATTTTTTTTCCCAATGAATCCCTAGGTCCTAAGCAAGCCCCTGAACTCCGTTTAGATATCCTAGTCAATTATTCAAGCGAAAGATCCCATATATGCAGACACAAGCTTAAGTCATGGAAATTAGAGTGCAATTTCTTGCTCCACTCTGCTTCCTTTTTTCTTGCAAAAATTTGAATTTCAGCCTCCTAATTTATTTGTCATCGACCTTGATTACTGCTTCCTACATCTTTTTTTATGGATTCATAAGAAATGACCTTGCATTTTTAAAGGAACACTGTCAGGTTCAATGGCCTTCTATTTGTTTTACTTTCCCAATCTCTGAAAATCCCCTTTCATAAGGTGTGTTTAAATAAGAAAAGAAAAAAGAATGGAAATGCACTGTGCCATCTTTTCTCTTTCAGCAAGCACAGCAGAAGTTAGACAAGAAACCCCACATGGCCAAGGCGTTTGTGGAGAGAATATAATTGAACTAGAAGGGAGGGTATATTTGGACGTGATTGGGTACATTTGTGTCTTGCGGAGTGAAATATGACATGTTTCATTCTCCTCTTCCATCATCTTTCCAGTGGTGTTTTATGCCCTCTAGTGGATTGCCAGGTAATTGCAACACATCAGTTTCCATTGCTTTGGGTCTCTGTTTTGCTTCTTGGATAAATTGGATTCCTAAGCTGGCCAAATGATTTGAAAGTTTCTATGCAGTATTCACTGTGTAATTATAACTGTTAAATATCTTGAAATGTATCATAAGCTTCTAAGAAAAGGAAGAGCCAATGCTGCTGTAATCAGACAACTGAATTTGATTTCAGGGTTGTTGTTAAAAAGGGATGTCAGGACAGAATAAATCCCCAGGTGGATAAATCTCTGGTAGACCAACAAGCAAAGTAGATTGGGGTTAGAAGTTGATCAATATGCAAATTAGACTGGGGTTAGTCTGGGCTTAGAATTAAATCAATATGCAAATTAGATTGGATTTAGAACCGCTACCCCAGATATTTTTTTGGTGAATTTCCTTATTACCTTTATTCTTTCAGGTATTTTGGCCTTCATCCTCCTTCAAGTCCTTGTTGGCATGGGAACATCATCACTGTTCAGAAATAATCCATTTTCTGGTCCATCGGCACTTATAGGGCCATACGTTTTTCACTTTGGCTATACTCAGCAGAGTATCATTCTGGTCTCTTTATAATACCAATTATTAGATTCTCTTAAATGGTAATTTTTTGGATCGAGCAAGGGCATTTTGCAAACAAGACATATGGACTACTTTTTAGTTGACATAGCTCCCCAAATCACACATAATAGCTGAACTGATGGAGAAGCGACACTCAACTTGATCACATCAAAAGCAAAATTCAACCTGTTCCATTGGACTCACCTGTCCCTTATGATACTGATAAAACATGTCTTTTACCTGTATCCATAGCAGGAAGGACTGCTTACATATAGGCCACTGCTTGTTGAATTGGAGTAATTGCCTTGCTTAGGGTGAGATATATCATAAGTACAGGCATTTTTATCAATTAGAGTGCAAAACTGACATACTGTGTTGTGCTGGAACATTAATTCAATAGTACAGGTTGTCATCAGCTTGTAATAAATTCATGTCAACCACACAGTGCAAAAGGCTAGTATGAAACAACATCAACAGATATTTGGGAAAAAGTGCAGAAAGATGCTTGTTTCAAAGGTTTCCTAGAATTGCTGCAGACATTTCAAAATATGGAGTGGCATGGGAATAATGGCTTCTGACTTTTTCTGCAATATCTACCATGAGAATTCAGACATTTTCCATAAAGAGTTCCATGAAATCAAGAGATGGGTGGGTACATTTGTTAATTGTTAGCATCAATGACATGTTTCAAGATATTCAGTGGATACCTGAAACTCTGGATAGTAGTGAACTCTATATTTGCCATGTGACCCAGACACTGTGTCATCTGGAAGTCAGTATTCAGTAAATGCTGCATCACAATATAATAGTGTTCAGCTACTATTGACCTTCTGACAATACATCAGAAGAAAGATTTTCAGGTGATCTTGGATCATTGACTTGTGTTCACGGTTGGATGTCTGGAACAATGTGGATGACTGGGGTTCCTTGATAACTTTTTTTTGTTTTGATTTGTTTGTTTTTTTTGGGGGGGGGAGGGTTGCTAAAACCTTTTGGAAGAACATCATAATTGGAAATTGTCATCTCTTTCTTTCTAATCCATAGGTTGTAATCTCTCAGTGATCATATGGGTGATTTTAATGCTGTGTTCAGCCAAGGATTAAAGTCCATAATAGTCCCTTTAATAACAGTTCTAAATGCATCAGGAAAAAAATCTGTAAGGGCCACATTGCTGGTTGTGCTTCAGTTTCTTCTTATTTATTTATTTATTTACTCTACTTATATACCGCTGTTCTCAGCCCGAAGGTCTTCACTTTTTTTCTTCATCATCTTCCTTTTCTTCTGTAGATGACTGAATAAATTCTTCCAATTCCTCATTTACTAACACTTCTCGATGGCTTTCATTGTGTTCTGTCACTTCTTTGTCAAGGATGTCAGCAAATCCTTCTCCACCAGCTTGTCTGGCTGCATGAATAATTTTCCCAACTTCTACATCTATCCCTGGAAAGCCTTTAAAATCATTCACGACTGGACTCCATAAGTTCTTCCAGCAGACATTTATAGTTTCTGCTTTTAATTCATCCATTGCTTCTTTGATTAATGTTATTGTATCAGCAATACTCAACAATTTCCAACCCTGCAGTAGGGTCTGCAATAATTGCTGATAGCATGCAATTGAGTGCCAGGCAGGTGTATGTGGCCTTGACAAACTGAAAGATGGTCAAGGGGCTGAAGCAAGGAGATTGTATTTGGAGGTAAAAATACAACCTTGACATTTTCGTTTTCGTAGCAAACAGATTCAAGATGACATTGTCTGTGATTAATAGGACTTTAAATTACAACCTTTTCTGCTGCAAGTATTTTTCATCTCTGGGGTGAAGCATTGGTAGAACTATTCCATAAACAAGATGGCTGTGACCCATGCTTCTTTATTATGTTGGCAGAACACAAGCAAGTAATGTTTGATTTAGTTTTTGGGACAACATGGGTTCTTTGCTCTGGTTTTATTATATACTCAGCCAAAGTAACCAACAAAGATCTGCCTAGTCAAAGCCATGGTATTCCCTGTAGTCACCTACGGATGTGAGAGCTGGACCTTAGGGAAGGCTGAGCGAAGGAAGATAGATGCTTTTGAGATGTGGTGTTGGAGGAAAGTGCTGAGAGTGCCTTGGACTGCGAGAAGATCCAACCAGTCCATCCTCCAGGAAATAAAGCCCGACTGCTCACTGGAGGGAAAGATACTAGAGACAAAGTTGAAGTACTTTGGCCACATCATGAGGAGACAGGAAAGCCTAGAGAAGACAATCATGCTGGGGAAAGTGGAAGGCAAAAGGAAGAGGGGCCGACCAAGGGCAAGATGGATGGATGGCATCCTTGAAGTGACTGGACTGACCTTGAGGGAGCTGGGGGTGGTAACGGCCGACAGGGAGCTCTGGCGTAGGCTGGTCCATGAGGTCACGAAGAGTCGGAGACGACTAAACGAATGAACAACAAAGTAACCAAAATGATCAAAGTTAATCTGTCCTTCCATGCTTTATGTCCTTGTGGCTCCTTAACATTTTTATGTATGTAAGTTCTATTGGGCATCTTCGAGAAAATCCCAGTTACATCTCGATTGAAAACCTGCTTTGAATGGTATCTTTTCTCCTGAATCAACTTCTTTGGTTGGAAATGTGCCACAACTTCTTCATTGGCACATAAAGCCTCTCCAGTAATTTGCATATTTTTCAGTCCTATTCCTGAATCTGTGTGACCACCATCTCTTGTTTGCAGTAAATGGCTTAATGTCACTCATTTCAGGGTAACCATTAATGAAGTCTTCGTGTAGTCTTAATACTTTCTGATGCAACATGTTCTTATCAATGCTTTCTATCTTCCACCCACAAATTCAATGTTATCTTTGCTAAGCATTATCATGCACTGTGGCTGTAACTTTTGCAGTTTGAGGTATGACAGCAAAACTAACACAAATTTCCTTTCTTCACAATTTAATGGATAGAGGTGCCATTCTTACCATAGATCTTAGCAACCTCAGCACATGATTATTTTACCATTTCCTTTCACCTGCCATTGAGAACATCCTCCTTTTCACTTAAAAGAAGCACTTTACAGCTTCTCTTTGGCATACCTGTCTTGCTAGCATTTTCATTGTTGTGCTTTGGAGCCATTTAAAAATAAATTAAGTGTACTTTATAAGGGGTACTTTAACAGAGGCACTGGTATACTGCATCACTGGACTAGAGACTAGTCAGCTAGAGACTAACAGGCTGGTAGTCTATACTGCATACATATGCAGGAGGGCGCAGGGTTTCATGACATTACTGTCATGGTGTGCAATTATTGCCACTATCAATTTTTAATTAATAGGTATTTCCTGTCAAAATTGCCATTAATTCATTTAATATTTTTGGACTACAACTGACGACAGGTAATTGAAAATGTGGAAAGTGATCCTATGGCTACACGGGTCTTACTGCGGTTCTTTTGCTATTATTATTACAAAATACACACATTATTTGAACTCAATATAAGCAACTTGGGATTTAAAAAAACAAAAGTGTTGCTTTGTTTTGTTTAAAGGTGTGTGGAGGAAAGCAAAACTGGCAAATCTTATTTACTTAGAGAACATTGAATATTTAGGTTTTAAAACTCTAGCTCTTTGAAATATTTGTGCTCCTTAATCTTTTTGCCATGGTTTTCTCTGGTCAGCATTGTTTAGCAATAGCATAGTAAATAGGCAGGTGACATTACTCACAGGTGAGTCATGTTCTGATCTGATTGAATTTGGGTGATACAGATCATTGAAAATTTTGTTTATTTTTGAGAACTTTTCACAAATGTCATCAAAATTTGATAGAACTGAAAAGGCCCATTCCCATGCCGCTCACGCCCCATATATAGTCAGAGAGGAGAAGTCCTCCAACAAGCCTCAGTTTTCAAGAATGCTTGTATAAGAAATAGAGCTTCCTCCAGTACAAAACTCCAAAGCTATGTAAGGTTTAAATGTTATTGCCACACCTTGAATACAAACTGTTGGGTGTTAGCAGATCATGCAATCCCTTTATACGTTTCTGCAAGGCTAGAACAACTTTGCGTTCAAAAATGTTCAACTGTAAGTGTTAGACAGGTGCAACCAACAAATTAATAGATTAATAGATAAAGGGACAATTTGATCCCATGAATACATGCCACATAGGTTAGATTTCAATGAATGAAAACCTAATGGGCATCCTTACCTGAAGCATATACATTTTTCAGCTATTTCCAGTTGTCCTATCTGAATTGTTTGAATGAATAGATGTAGAGAGAGAGATGGTTTTGGACACCTATATCTGGCTCACAGGGGACTCTTATACAGGTTCATTTTGGCATGGAGGGGATTTTTTTTTTTTTTTTTTTGCTAGGCTTCACTTTTCATCCTAGCAGGTTGCCTCATATTAAATAAAACTATTGGTCCATCTAGCTCAATTATTTGAAGCTAGGTTGAAAATAATGTGCACAATGTTTCTCTTCTCCTATAACAATACTGTAAATACTGTTATCTACTGGAGAAAAAATGCCCCATATAAGAACCAAGAGACTAGAAGAGTAGGGTTTTTTTTCATGATGAGAAAAAATTGCACTAGCTCTTTCCATATTTGTGAAATCTAATTTTCAAGAAGAAATGTTCACAATTTTTTCAAAAAGTTCCAAAATGCAAAGAAATCACAAGAAGATGCACAACAGTGTTCGTCATATCATCCATCTGCTAGAGAACTATTGAAATTGCATTGTTCTGAGAATGAAATAAGTAAAGATTTATGATGCTGACTTCACAGTGTCTAGCAGGAACTCTGTACTGTTACAGATGTAGTCTTTCTCTGCAAATGTGTTGGGGGAAACCAGAGACAGAATGAATCACTCTCCATTACAATGTGTCTAACTAAATTACTTTCCCTCTTCCTAAAGAATCATCCATCCATATGCCGGAAGTGAAAAGCTGGTGTGGAATCAAGGTCCCATGTGGGCATCACTTCATATAAAAAGGCCATTGTTGGAACAGCACCTAAGATTATAAAATGAGTTTTGCTGGTCATCTAACACATTTAAAAAATGTCTCAAGGATGTCAGGAAGCCTCTACCAGCAAATACGTCTGAATTAAGAGGTTCTGTCTACCCTATCATATCTAATGGCCATTGACAGGACTACAGTCTATAAACCTGTCAGATCTTCTTTAAAAGCCAAAGAGCCTGCGGCTGTCACCATATCTTATGGCAGCAGTGGACAGAGGTCCATTGTGCCTAATAGGAAAAAAAGTACTTTCTTTTTTATCTAGTGAGTCAATTGCCAATTGATATCAACAGATGGCTGGCCTTTCACAGTTTTGAGACAGGTTTTTTGGGGGTGGGAATGGGGGGTGTAGTGGGGAGGTTCTTCTACTCTGTCCACTTTGTCCAAATCATGTAAAACCCTCTTATTACTGGAAATTATAGTTCATGTTTGCAAAGAGATTTATTTTTTCTGGTTTTTTATTTTATTTTTAAACTCCAGGTATGGTGACATGGTGCCAAAGACAATAGCTGGGAAGATATTCGGATCAATATGTTCTTTGAGTGGAGTCTTAGTCATTGCCCTTCCAGTTCCAGTCATTGTCTCCAATTTCAGTCGCATTTACCACCAGAATCAACGAGCAGATAAGCGCCGGGCACAAAAGGTGTGTTTCCTCTTTCCGTTTCATGCTCTGACTTGGTAATGGAGTAGTCAAAAAATATTTGCCTCAGTTTCTCTTTATGAATATGGAAAATGTTTTATGTACCTCTACACAGGTTCGTCCATTTGAACCTCTACTGTTTATGGAAGTATATCTCTTGATTCAAGCTTCGTTATAACCAACATCGCAGATCTGTGATATGCTATACTGTGTTTGTTAGTGAGTCCAAAGCACAACAAATCAAAATGTGAGGTAGTGTGGCAAAATGTTTTACATTATTTCTAAAGGACTTGTAATAAAATTAAATATGTATAAGTTGAGCATTGTTTACCCACAATTCCAAAATCTGAAATCCTCCAAATCCACAATTGTTCACATGGGTAGCCAAGATGATTCAATGAACACAAACTTTGTTTCATGTAAAATTATTAAAATATAAAATTGCATTCAGGTTATGTGTATATAAAACATAAATGAATTTCATATTTAGACTTGAGTCCCATCTCCAGGATGTTCTATCTAAATTTGAATAAATATACAAATAAAGTTATTCCAAACTCCCAAAAATGCAAAATCTAAAACACTTCTGCTCCCATTGATTTTGGATAAGGGATACTCAACCTGTAGTAACATTTCAAGGAGAACTGACAATATCATTCTAGTGATTCTTAGGGGGGTCCAGGTGATCAAACTCTACTCAGCAATAATGTGGAAAAGCAATCTGTGAGTTTCCATAGCTTATCAATCATTCAAGAATCAGGGTCCAATACTAAAACTACCATTCCCACTGGCTCATGGGAGGAAAGTCTACTAAAACAGGAGTATAGTCCTGCATTTGCCATTTAAGTTGATTTACATTGTATCTACTTGTTAATTGAAGGAGTTTGTTGGATGTATTTAACATTTGGTTCACCAAAAAGCTCACATGTGAGGTTTTTTTTTTCATTTGGAGGGTTCTTAGTTCTATCAAATAAAGAGGTGAGGCATATCTGTTCTGCTTCTTGCTTCTTAACCATGTTTTTTCCAGTGACAAAAAATAGATAGAAGAACTGGTGAAATATGGCAGGTTGTAAACACAGATGGTAATGTCTGTACCACATATACAATTCTTCATTTTACACAGGATTACTGTAATGACTCTGGTGTTTCCTCCTTTCCACTCGTTCTTTCTTTCCATCTTAGTGTTCATCCATTCAGTTGAATGTGCAAAAATTTTAATCTCTGAACAACCAAGGGATTACAAATGAAGTGTGCTTCATAATCAGCAAAAATCAATTTCACTCTAAATGGTCACAGGAAACTTTAATTAACAACCCACAGAAGCCTAAGTTCCCGGAAGAACTCTAGGGGGATGTTTCTAATAAAATGTGTGGTGACCAATAACTTGAAGAAACGATGACTATTACTTTAACCACATTACTGTGATCCATTTTAATTTATATTGCCTTAGTTTATTCCTCTTCTCCTCGGTGACTAGCCCTCTTCTTTACAAAATACTGTGTTCCGTCTTACACCTTTTTAGAGCACATTTATCAAACTCATGGTATATGGGCCAAATCTGGCCCACCATGTCATTTTATGAAGCCCCTCAGATTTATTTATTTACTGTTTTTTACACCCTGCCCTTCAGAGCACCCTTACAAAAAGGCAACAATCTGATGCCGTATAATATACATACAATAATATAAACATACACATTTAAAACCAAACATTAAAAACATCTTATCATGAAAACCATTTATTATTACCATATAGATGGTGGATTACAACTCTTGTATTCCTCATCATTAGACATCATGTCTAGTGCTGATGGGAGCTGTGATGGCCATTTGTCCTGAATTTTGATTAGAAGGTTTATAGATATTATGTCTGACTTCAAAATGTCCTTTAACCTTTCCCCAACCTTAGAGCCACAAGTGTTGTTGGTTTGCAATAACATTTAGACCCAAATTGGGTAAAAGTTGAAGAGCACTGACCAATACGTACAAAAAAAATAAAGTTGGTCCCCTGTTATCCATGGGTTCTCTGGCAATGGATTCAGCAGCCCTCTAAAGGTTACCATAAGGTTGATTTGGCCCTCAATGGAAATGTTTTTGTGTTATCCAATTATTTGTTTTATATTTAATTTATGGCCCACCTGCCTCCCAGCATTGGATCCAAGGGGACACACAAACTTTCAAGAGCACAAGGTTCCTAAAAAGTTTTGGACAATAGTTAAAACACAATTGTTAATCAAAACTAAAAAAACACATATTAAAAATGCAGGTGAAAAGTAATTTTAAAAGTGCATATAAACATAATAAAACAGACTCCCTCCATATTTAAAACTCCAACTGCTGCAGCATATTTCGAACTAAATGACTCCTTATCTGCTACTGGAAGGACACATGGGGAAGAGGGGAGGTAAGCATACCTCTTAACAAAGACTAAAAGAATGTAGCCTCCAAATTCCAAAAATAAAATCACTCCTTAAATTATTTTCAGCATTTGAGTAATGAGCAATATCTAATAGTGCCAATCCACTAGTACAAGTAACACTGAGCTTGCAGAAATTCAGTGTCAAATTGAGCCCAAGGGAATCCAGTTTTGTGCAAAGGAGAAATTAATTGTCTACACAATTATGTCTTATGGAAATAGCAGGTGTATATAGTATTATTCTTGTTGAATCAAATATGTTTGGTTCACCAAAATGTGATTAAGCCCTCAAAATTTGATAAGGTCTCAGCTGTGACTTTAAAAAGTCCAGACACAGGTTTTTGGAGTTGAGCCTTGTCCAGAAGCTTAAATAAGAGTATAGTTTTCATTATACATGAATATGTATCATGCGGGTAGAGGTGACCATTTGTTGGTATGCGTCTTCAAGTTGTTTCCAACGAATGGAAACTCAAAGACAAACATACTATGGAGTCTTCTTTAGCAAGATTTGTTCAGAGTAGGGTATACCTTGGCATTCCTCTGAGAGAATGTGATTTGCCCAAAGTCACCCCAGTGAGTTTCCATGGCCAAGTGGGGATCCGAACCCTGTTGTCCAGAGCTGTAGTCCAACACTCAAACTAATATATCATACTGACTCTCAAAGATAACTCTAGATTATTAAGCCCAATGTTATTTCATGGCTTTTCATTAATTTTAACATTTGTTTACAAGAACTAATTCTATGAAATAGTAAAAAAAAAATCATAGCATAAGAGATAGCACTGTTTCCTGAATCCTATTGTTAATACTAACTAGAGTCAACCTATTAGACTTTGAATTATATGTATGTTGATTCAGAATTCAACAGTTGATTCAATAGTTGATTGAAATGCATGATTATGAATATTGATCTTAGGAGAAGTATTTTGTGCATGACAAGAGAACTGGCACTTTGCATCACAAAATATCAACAATTTAGTCTTTCCTAATTCAGTATATATTAGGAATTTTGTGAGATCACTATTCAACTTCTCAAGTTGAATTTACCATCACATAAGGGGAATCACCCTTTTCCTGTTTCCATATTCCAGCTGTATGTAATTTTAAAAATTGCATAGTACATTGATGCCATTTTGACAGTGTGACTGTCAAGTGAAATAATGTTAAAGGCCAGCACTGAGATGCATTGTACAGTATTTTGGCTACATTCAATGTATACACCTAAAGCACATATTAAATGGAAAACATCGGAGCACAAAGTGACAAAATTGGCATGCATGTGTTAATCGGTTTTACAGTATGAGAACAAAAAATATCATTTGCTAAAATCATTTTTGTCTGTGAAACTAAATTTAAAATCATTTTGAATATTAGGTTTCTTGCCCTTAATTTAAGGCTTGCAGGACTCACAAATGCCTTTTACATAAGCATCTACATCCTTACTCATTAAGGGAACAAACGGAAAAAATCTTACCAAAAAGTGATGACTTGCTCCCACAGCATTTGCCTTTTCTGTGTTACTTGAGGTAGTTCACCCATCTCAATTATACAAAAAAAGGAGAAGAAAAAGAAAAGGAAAAGTCACTTACAGGGATAAAATCAAAGCCCAAGCCCTTTCGTGCACCTGACAAAACACTCAGGTGCCAGATGCTAATGGAAAAAATACAGTTCTTTTCATTCTCTGATGACATACAAAAACCATCCATTCTCCACCTGGCACCTCTTGGGGACTAAACATATTAAATCGCCCCAGTGACTTCTGTCAAAAGCCGCTGAATATGAACAGTAACTGATAAGTTCAATTTTGGCAGCCTGTTCTCTGATTAGTAGTGTGGTGGCAGCTTAAGAAAAAAATGACAGGAGTAATTTCAGGAGGAACTAAGTGATATTTACTGGGCATGTATTTGCTTGGAACACTGGCTAGAAAAGAGGGAATTGCCCACAGATTGCACCTGCTGTTAATGTCATATTGCAAAGATTTAATATTGCTAAGGGCTTTCTGTCACACCAGAGGGCCTACTACAAAATTCGTTCTTCTCTGTCTAAAATTGATTTTATCGGAGCTTCGAATATATATATATATATATATATATATATATATATATATATATACTATAAGTCCCAGAAGCTCCTATCCTGCATGAGGGATTTTGGGAGATGAAGTCAGAAAAGTAATTTTCTCAAGCTCTGGATTTTACACAAAAGCTTTATGTACATAGGTATGTATGCCATCCCACCCAGGTGAGAATACCAGATACTTTGACAAAGAATCCAATTTGACTTCCTTTCCATCCCAAATCCAGCACTTAGCAAATTATTCTAGTCTGTTTGAATTAACCAGAAGCTGTCACTGACAAAGAAAAAGATGATAACAACCCATTTGATAGCCCTGAAAGTAAAGCATCATAGAGAATAAAGTAGACCAAGACTTTTTAAACTTTTTCACTTTCAACCCATTTTGACCGAATATATAAAAATACGTATAAAAATCAAACTGATAACAAATCAGCATTTTCAAGACTTGCTAAACAGGATAATTTTCCTTTTTATGAAGTACAGCATAAGCATCTTCTACAGAATCCACTGTAAACACTGCAGAACATATTCATGTATGTCTAAAATAGTTGTTCAGAAAACTGTTGTTGCCAAATGTTGACCCCAACATTGATTTAAGAAGACAGCATTTGGGGTCAGGGCCCACAGTTTGAGAACCAATGAACTAGACTCATCTTGCTTTCTTCCTTTCTTTCTTTCCTCCCAATGCAGGACCTAAGGAAACAAATTAAAACAAAATTCAGTTAAAATAATTAACTGCAAACTTAAAGTACTAGGTATTAAAACAAATAAGTTATCTAAGTTAGAAATTTAAATAATTTAAAGGCATAAAAACTAAATGAGCAGGGGGGGGGGGAGGGAAGAATAATACTCCCTACATTAATCTGATGACTTTTGTGTATCCATGGATATGATCCAAATATTCTCTTAGATTTAAGGGATATAAAATATCCCCATTTTCCAGGACATTCACCTTGATAATGCCTTTATTTAAAAGGACAAAAAACCCTCTTAAATTTTAATGAAACAAATTTTAGGTTGCCCCATTTTGCTATAGGAGTCAACCTAGACCAACACTTACAGCTCACTCCTCTATACTTTAGGAATCAAAAGAATGTGATTTAAGCTTGAGAACAAATTCAAAATGGCTTCCTCCTGTGCGGGGATTTTGCCATCAAACCAACTAAAGAGAAGTACAACTTCTCACATTCAGAGAGACCAAAGGAAAACTGTGTTTGATCCTAAGAAAACGCTCTCTTTCTAAAAGCTCTTGTAATCTTTAATGTTGACTTCACACTGTTCAATTTACACATTTGAAGCAGGAGCTGACATTTTTTATTTCAAACTTTTCTGCAAGTTCACCTTACTATTGTCTCCAACTTTAAGATTTGTCTTCTTCTTAAACGGTGCCAGTAAAAAAAGTGGAAAACGACCCCCTAAAATTGAATTCCTATCCTGTCAGAATTAGAATATATTGAAACATATAAATAGAATGTAGTCATTTCAGAAAGTTATAATGTGCATATGCTGCTGAACTCTCCCCTGTACCTTCTGAATCTATTGTAGTTTCAGATGCTGCAAACTCTATTTGCTTTGGAAGTTTTTTGAAACTTCCCTTCCCTACAATATCTTGTTCAAAAGGTGATGATGATGATGATGATGATGATGATGATGATGATTATTATTATTATTATGTTCATTTATACCTCACTTTTTATCTCTACAACTAGAGTATAAATCATTTGGAGTTGGATGAAAAGAGTTGCTTAATGCCCAGTGACTGATGTATCCATTCCAAGTTGCATTATAAAAAATGTATGTCCATGTGTGCTGTGTTTATGTACCATGAGAATGAGAGTAGAACTATGATTAGTGACTAGAGAATAATTTATTCAGCAGCATCAAGGAAATGGTAGAGAAAATCTCTTCCATCAGCCGGTGGATGAGATGAAGAGAGTGAGGATATCTTGTCTATTTTCTCCTCCTTTTCCATCTCAATGGTGTCCTAGTTTGTGTATTGAATTGGGAAACCAGGATTTAAATCCCTGCTCAGCCATGGAAGCCCGGTGGGTGACCTTGAACAAGTCACACTTTATCAGTCTTAGAGGAAGACAATGGCAAACCTTTGCTGAACAAATATTGCCAAGCAAACCTTGTGACAGGTTCACCTTAGAGTTGCCATAAGTCTGAAAACACTAAGGCACGCAACAGCAGCAGCAGCAACAGTCTACACGGCCCTTCAGAACAACTGCTTATCTTATAATGCATTAAATTTCTGTCTATCTTTCTTCATATTCCTTCCCCTACTCTCTTTTCATTCTCCTCCTCAAAAGATTGTGTGTCATTCTAGTGAGCCTATTTTTCCCCAGACCATGTTCTTCTTTCCATAGCCCATCATTTTTGTGATAGAGTTTCTAAAACTCTCGCTATTGTATTTTTTTGTGTGAACCAAACTGAAGCAAGATGGTAGTCCTTGGTCTGATTGACTCCAGTGAGAAGTAGTTCCAAAGCTTTTGTCCAAGTGATATTACACAACAAAGCCACACAATCTCCTTTTGCAAATATTACAGAAGGCTGAAGTATGAAAACAGGATGTGGTTCTTAAGCTTCCAATTTCAGGAACTGCAACAAGATGCAATTCTCTTGCTACAAATTCCATTTTCAATTATGTTCTGGATTAAATGCTCCTCTTAGGAAACTTGAGAAATACTCAAGCTTTCTCTCCCTCTCCCCTCCAACTTGACTTCTCAGGTCAATGCTTCTCAAGCATTAGATCTTAGACTTCTTTATATCAATCTATGAAAAAATCACAAGAGAACACATTTTGCAGATATAACTGCTGTTTTTATGCCTGAATCTAGTCCCAACTAGATTCATTTGCATCAATCTGTGCAAATCATATTGTTTCAGTGAGTTTATTCTACTTGAAATTAAAAATTGGATTTAAGACTTTATATCAAAGGTGGACATTGTTAAATGTTCATGATAATGGCAGTCAAACGGAAGCCATTCCAATGCAAAAGTGGTCTGGAGTATATCTAAGGAACATAACATAAACCAGACCATGCTGTGTATACCACTTTCATGTTACCAGTCCCTGTACTCCAATGAATGGAAGGCCACTGGTTTAGATCTCACTGCATTACACCAAATTTCTTCTACAAATCAGAGCACATTGAGTAATTAGGTGTGACACTTCACAGCTGTCAGACAGCTAGCTAGTCTTTGAGTCTATTATTTGTTTCCTTCAGGGAAGTTTTAGTGGCAGAATCAGGAATTGTGCAATTACAGGGAGAAGAAAGCCACATTCCAGACCTCAGCATAGAAGCAGTGGCATGATCATACTGGCAGGAGTAATGGGAAATCAACATGTCTCATATGAAAATATGTGTAAACACTGACTCAAACACCATTCATTGTTCTTGTCAGATGATGCATGCTGAGAACCAAATGCTTCTTACTTATTTGCATTATAAATGAAAAAAACACAGCACCTGAAAGCTCGGTCTACAGAGTCCCTCCTGTGATTAGGGAGCTTGGTATTCATAGCGAAGTAATTCCAATTAGCTATGTTATCTTTCTTAGAAAGCTCAATGATGGATGCAAACGCAAATGGCACTTCTTTCTTTTCTTCCCCACAGAAAACCAGGCTTGCTAGAATCCGTGCAGCAAAGAGTGGAAGTGCAAATGCTTACATGCAGAGCAAACGGAATGGCTTGTTCAGTGACCAGTTCCAGCAGGTAAGGAGCATTGTATGCACAAAATCCAGAAAACCCAATAAATAACACATCAGCATTGTGCGGTCTGTTTAACATCAGAAAAAAGTCATATTTTGATACGTACGCATAGGCTGAAGGAAAAATCCTTCTTATGCACGGGAGCCAGTTCAAGAAAAATGGTTTCCCTTGAGGTCCAGTCTATTTGGTTCTTTTCTTTCCCTCCCTCCCTCCCTCCCTCCCTCCCTCCCTCCCTCCCTCTCTCCCTCTCTTTCTTTCTTTCTTTCTTTCTTTCTTTTTTGGACACATACAAATCTACTGGTGATGCTACTGGGAGAGGGGGAAAGGTCACTTCCACAAAAGCAATCTTCTCCCTATGTGACTCTAATGAACCTCCCAAGAGTCTACAGCTGCCTTCCAAATAGCCATTTCCCTTCTTCCAGATGGGGTAGCCAGACTGGCTGCGAGTCTCAAGTGCATTTCATTAAAATGCAATTTTAATGTCAAGGATGTCACACATTTGTTCCAGACATGATTGGATCTCTGCTATATAAAGAATATTGCTGTATCAGAATCTCTGCTTTGGAACTGATTTCCACTCATTCTGCTGCTTGTTAACTCTTTCACCTTTCTTTGCCTCTCCTGAGAGAGAGAGGAGAAAGAAAGAAAGTTCAATCAAATATGTCTTGATTTTGCTCTGGTTCTTGTTTTATGAAATTGCAATAGTATTGCTCTTTTGCTGTGACTTTTACGAGGGGTGGGTGGTACTTCCACCATTGATAGGACAGTGAATATTTTCCAGGTTGTAGGCTACCATTAAAGAAGTTAACCAAGGTATTAAACCTACTTAGAGATATAATTCAGTACCACAAATAGCTTTTTGAAAATTCAGACTAAAACCAGGAGTGGATTTGCCACTCAGTTGATAAGACACTAACCACCAGTGGCTTTCAAAACCTTTTTGTGGAGAGTAGAATTGTCTAAAGATCCAGAAGACTGCCCTCATCTTCTCCCCGTAATATCCTGTTTTGAGCCTTCTCTCAGGTAGGAACTGCATCAACAGTAGATGTACACTCACAGATCATCCTGCAAGATCTCTTTGAGATCAACCTTCTATTGTTGGATTTTGTCACCAATAGGAGATCATTTTCACTTCCCGTTCTGTCAAAAAGATATCTACTCTTTTGGATTTTGTAATTCTGCATTGACAAATCCCTTCACAATAGTTTCTTGAAAAGAAAGACAGGCTAGGCACATACTATTTTTCTTCAGTTTTCACTTTTTTTCTCTATATAAGCATCTCTAGAAATGGGGGTTTCTTAGGGACCCTCCACACAGCCCTATATCCCAGAATATCAAGGCAGAAAATCCCACATTATCTGAGTGTGGACTCAGATAACCCAGTTCAAAACAGATATTGTGGGATTTTCTGCCTTGATATTCTGGGATATAGAGCTGTGTGGAAGGGCTCTTAGAATCAGAGGTATATCTTATGTATTTTTGTTGATTGTGGTGATGGTGGTACTAAAATTAGGGTGTGTCTTACAAAAGGTGTCTTCAATTGTAAAAGTCCCCGGTAGCACAATGGGTTAAACCCTTGTGCCAGCAGGACTGAAGACCGACAGGTTGGAGGTTCAAATCCGAGGAAAGCATGGATGAGCTCCCT
This sequence comes from Anolis sagrei, assembly GCF_037176765.1. Lineage (NCBI taxonomy): Eukaryota > Metazoa > Chordata > Lepidosauria > Squamata > Anolidae > Anolis > Anolis sagrei. Next base: position 129,102,024 of record NC_090025.1, on the reverse strand, counting down.
CTGTCAGCTCTAGCTCCCTATGCAGGGACATGACAAAAGCCTCCCACAAGGATGGTAAAACATCAAAACCTTCTGGGAATCCCCTGGGCAGTGTCCTTGCAGATGGCCAATTCTCTCACACCAGAAGCGACTTAGTTTCATAGAAGTAAATTTTTGATGACGTAGCATTTTATTCTAAGCCCATTGCAAAGATTTTCAAGAAGGTGTTTCAATTTCTACTTTGATTGTATTATTCAACCTTTAATAATCCTTATCCATCGTTATTTTCAAGTCGTGTTGAAATTAGTACTTTAATTGGTGTATTTCTTGCTCCTTAATTTTAATAGAACTTGAATGGTGAGGCAATGACATCATCATAGTGTGTTAGCTGTAAGCACACCAATACACACCAATTATTTCCTCATATGCTTTCACTTGGAATTGTTCGCCAATCCAAAAAAATGACTAACAAGAACATGGTCTTATGGAAAAGTCAATACCATAAATATTTTAAAGTGAGCAGTATTTCAGTCCTAAAGCATTGCAGTACAGGCTTGCCGTGTGTTCAGTTTCGTTTTGTTTAAAGCAACTAAGATGCATATTTATATCAAGATCCTCACTTGATGCCCATTTCTTCACAAATGAGGACAATGCCATATTTTATGTATCAACAGTTATGTGGAGACGAACAAGAGGCCTTTGTTAACAAAGCTGGCTCTTCGTTTGAAATCCAGCACCACCACCTGCTTCACTGTCTGGAGAAAACAACGGTAAGGTGATAAAACGGCAGCTTCCTTCTGATCTGCGAAGAATAAATCTGGTGTTGTGCTGTTACTTTTAGTTAAAAATGCCTGATCTTGTGCAATTTCGGCTTACTTCTTAAATCCAAAGACATTATTCATGGCATGAGAGTCTCCTGAAGTTATATTTGTAGCGGGATTCATGTGTGAGTTCATGAAATATGCTGGAAATTTAACTGTATAGGAGTGAAGTTTGTTTCTGCCGAGCATAGGAGCAGTTTCAGATCGTTTGCTGGTGGAAATACTGGGGAAGAGATCACTACAACAGGGATCTGTAGTAATTGATTAATTACAGAATTTCAGTAGTAATAAACAGACAGAAGACAAGATCGGATACTCTTTTCTTCATATGAGACTTGCTAATCCATCTTTCAGGAAAAAATGCAGCAAAACAGATACAGGGGGAGATTGGTGTAGGTATGCCAGCTTTTCCTAATTTGGAATTTCTCATTTCTTTTTGGAAATGCAATGACAGTCTGAGAAGTGCTGAGCCATCTGACAGTTGTGCTGGCGACTTATTTTTGGCTGCCTTGCTCTAAATATGCACATTTGTGAAAGCGCTATTCCCAATGTGCATATTTATGTTCAAGCTTTCCTAAACTATTTTAAGGACACACAGTATAAATGTAGCTTTGTGCATATATTTTCTTATCACTTGCATTTGAGTGTGGGTGTTCCCCATTATTTTCCCCACAATTTTGGTTTGCAAATTGTGCTGCATTCCAGTTTATGCTTAGGTTTAAACAGTTCACCCGTCCTGTGTCCTGATGCCTCCTGCAGTTTTGGGAAATCAGTCATTGCACTTCAGTAGTTGGTGAATGAGTTTCAGTTTTGGGAAGTGACACACTACCAAATTTGATCCTACCATTCTTTTTTTAAAGTGCCTTGACACTTTTATTTTCTTCAGGTGGCAATAACAGACCTGTCATTTAGTTTTCCTTATCATTTTTCTTTCTTTTTACTTTTCCTTGCCCTTGCCTTTAGAAATAATATTATATTCAATGCTATTTAATTTAGGCTATTTCACATACCAAGATACAATCTGCAGTTAGGATCTGAATACATTTTTGAAATGAACCTGAGGGCTTGAACCAAACCAGTGGATTGTTTCCCCTTTTATCAAGTTTTAACAGAAAGGGACAGGAAATAAATGTGTTTTACTCTCCCCACCCCCCTTGGGTCTCACATTTCTCATCAGGCCTATCTTTATTGTAATGAACTTTATAGAACTGCGTTCTTTGAAAAAATGTGTCCAACGTTTCCTTGAATCCACATGGATTTGGGAAGTTCATACCTCTCTATTTTTTATTTTTAGTATTTTTATTAAAATGATTTAATATAAAACACTACATTTAATATATTTTGGGTATTTTCCTTTATCTTGGGATTGGCCATAATTAGGTTTTAAACAAACAAACCACCTATTTTCAGTAAAATGCAGACATCAATGAACTGTGATACTCTCTTGACAATACTATTTTGTAATCATTTTGCAACCAAGTTTTAACTTCACTTTAAAAAAGAAATCAAAAACTAATTTGCCAGAATTAAGATAATATACCGTATCATAAAATGTACAGACATGCATGATTGTGATAAGAATGTTCAATGCCACTTGTCTTTCTCAATCATGTCGAGCAGAATCACGAGTTTGTGGATGACCAAATGTACGAGGAGAGCTGCATGGAGGTTTCTACCATCAACAGGCATTCCAGCCACAGCCCTTCTCTTTCTTCCCAACAAGGAATGACAAGCTCTTGCTGTTCACGACGACATAAAAAGACATTCCGCATCCCAAACGCCAACATAGCTGGCAGCCGACCAAGTAGCATCCAAGAACTCAGTACCATTCAGATCAGGTGCATGGAAAGAACACCTCTGTCTAACAGGTACTTCAGTTTTAGAAATGATCCTAGACAGAGATAACCGTGTCCTTAAACCTTCCGTATGGCAAAGGACTGTCAGGAAGCATGAGCTTGTGTTAATGTGGGTATTTTTTGTTTTGTTTCAGATAATTAACTGTGTTATGCAGGGTTGTAAGGAAAGCAGTCATCTGTTCTTGAAAATAATAATTTTGGAGTGCATAAGTGAATGACTGTGGATACTTTTTAAATATCATGGCAAATCAGCTGTGTAATATGGTGGACTTTACTGACAGCTTGTTATAAATATTTTCCAGTTTATAACTCAGTTGTTATCTATGGGCCCATGATCCCAATCTTTTTCCCAACAGCTGTCCATAATCCCACATGTAATATTTCCTCTTCCCTTAGACAAACATTCAAAGCCCCTAAAACACCTCTAATTGCACTAAATTGACTCATAACCTTGGGAAATACTGTGATGATATGTTTACCAATTTGTTTGGTCATATCTACATGAGCCTAATAGAAGGATTGGTGGGTAACACGTTCACAATCCCAGAGACAAGTAGACATTTATACAAGGATCTCCTGCCTCATTGACTTCCATGGAGGCAGTTTTCCCCAAAAGAACTGCTTTATACCAAGATTTGGCGTCCCTCTACTGAAATGAATGACAACATTTTATGTCTGGGAATATGAATAATAGTTGTAAATAATATCAGGAGTGGATTACCTGAGTCAACAATGGACTCAGAGGTTCCATTATTCACAACAGTAATGCAGTTGCTGGAAATTTGTCTACCTACCATGAGTAGCATAAATATGCTAGATGATAATGTTCTACCCTTAGTGCTTGATACACCTGATCATTTTTGGGACACCATTGTAATTTAGTGTATATACTCATGTATAAGTCTAGAAATTGTAGCCAAGAAATTAACCCTCAGAACCTGGCTCAACTTATCCACTAGTCAATGTTTGTACTGTGTTTCAACACTTGACAAAAATCTCTCTGAATATAATGTTTTGGGAGAACCTAAAAGAATCACTGAGCCCCATTACTCCATCACAGCACTATTGCTGACCTTTTTGAATGATTGGGCAGGAATTTGAGGGTAGCGGTTGGTCTCCTGAAGCAGCATTGGTGTTTTGCTCTCTCTTTGGAAAGACTGGCAATTTATCCATGGTCATATCAAAATTCATACATTTTGCCCCAAAATCTGCCCTTAACTTATACATGAGAATGACTAATACATGAGTATACACAGTATTCTTCTTATTACATAAACTAGTAGAACATAGACCTAAATCCATTTTATACTGTTGCTACAATACCTTCCCTTTCCCTCACAGCCTTCAGAGGTTTTTCCAAAACAACCTCATATGGTTTCCCAGCTCTTCAGACTATAAAGACATACAAACAGGTTTCAGTGGGAGGGGATGGCCACCTGCTCTGCTGAATCTCACTGTTTTAACTGTGGAAGTCCAGCTATGATTTCTGAACGTTAAAAAATCTGCCAATGTTCTCACGCTCCCAACAAGAAGGGAATGCAGTCTCAGCACACTGAGAGGAGCCTCCATGGTGCAATGGGTTAAACCCTTGTGCTGGCAGGACTGCTGACCGAGAGGTCAGTGGTTCGAATCCAGGGAGAACAGGTTGAGCTCCATCTGTCAGCTCCAGCTCCCCATGAGGTGACATGAGAGAAGCCTCCCACAAGGATGGTTAAATAGCAAATATCCAGGCAACCCCTGGGCAACTTCCTTGTAGATGGCCAATTCTCTCTCACCAGAGGTGACTTGCAGTATCTCAAGTCGTTCCTGACATGAAAGAAAGCACACTGAGACACTTTGGCAAACCATCATGAAAATTTGTATTCTGATTTGGTGCTCTTTTATGGGAAAAATATTTGGAACAAGTCCTTGGGTTTGTGTTGTTTGCACAAACATTGGGTCTTACATTGATCCCACCCAGCCCACACTCATAAGTGAACAAAACAAGTAAATTTACATATTTTGATTCCAAGTAAAACGTATTAAGGCTGGTGAATGAACAATAGAATAAGTACTGGTTGAGGCATATCCATTTTGTTGCAAACCAGACCCAAGCTGAATGGCTTTCTGACATACCACAGCTGAATAAAAACACTAAGCAGATGGAACTTTTATGTAATTTTATACCCATTGATTTTTTTTAAACTTCTCTAGCCGATCCAGTTTAAATGCCAAAATGGAAGAGTGTGTTAAACTAAACTGTGAGCAGCCTTATGTAACAACAGCAATAATCAGCATTCCAACGCCGCCTGTGACTACACCAGAGGGAGACGATAGACCAGAATCTCCAGAGTATTCAGCAGGAAACATTGTCAGAGTATCTGCTTTATAAAACAGTTAAATTAAAGACTGCTTAAAAACTGAGCTGCGGCAAAGAGAATAAGAGCGTGGAGAAAGAGAGACATGGCAACACTTTGTTCAATGGAACGCCAACAGGCAATTGGAAGATTTTGGAGATACAAACATGTTTGGGCTTTCAGTTCTGACTTGTGAGCATTGGGCAACCAAATGGAATTTCTACATATCACTTGAACCTTTCTGGAGCAAACTCTTCTGTGACTCTTTTCATTTACTCTATGAGCACAATGAAATGTCTCCCATTGATGCTTCTTCTTACCATGACAAATCTTTTTAATAAAATATCTAAAACAAAACCAAAAAAAATCAAGAAAAGAAAGATAACTACTGTTCGAACCACTTACATTCCAACTGGATGCAAAATCAAGGATGGAAACAAAGTTTTGATATTCTCTTTTTTCCTGTTGATACACCATGAACCCGTTGACAAGCTGACTTTAACAAGAGAGAGAGAGAGAAAATGGCTCATCAATATTTGTGCTGACTGGAAGAAACACAACCATAATGCATGTGAAAATTCTTTGGAGCTGTGATCTGAGTTTACTTCTGTTGTTTATTTCAGGTTAGGCATGATAACATTTTACTGTAGACAAGGGGCATTTCTGTGCACTTACAAAAAAAAGCTGATTGTTAATGTTCCATTGTTGTACAAATAACTTCCTTTTCTGAGGGTGAAATTAAGTATTTCTCCCTCTAAAACATGCATTAGTGAACTTGAGATGTTCAATTAGTTTAGTATTTATCATTGTTTTCTCTGGCTTCCTTGGTACTGTTACAACTGCAATAATACAATGTACATCTGTTGTATCAGGAATCAGGCTTTTATTTATATAATTGCACAAAAAAAATCAACTACGCAGATAAAAGAACAAGGATAGACAGTACAGTGTTCTCTGTTAAAGTTTAAAATAATTTCACAACCAAAACTATTGTATTACAAATGTAGGGTTGTGGAGTTTTTTTAATCCCCATTATTCTGTAATACTTTAAAGCCAATCATTGCCTTTGTTTAACTTCTTTCCACTTTGAATGTCAAGGGTTTCTATAGCTAAGAACTCCCTTTGATTAACTTCATTCTGTAGTTTTATGTTTCTGGAACAAAACAACAGTCTTCCTAGTATAGTGTTACTACATCATTAATATCAGCCGTAACACTAACTTGGTTTAGCAATCAACATCTCTTAAATTTTACTACTATTGAGTCCTACTACTGGACAGGCTAAGTACCGGGAGACAGAGTTAAGAGTTCCAGAGGATTACTAAAAATATTGCTGGAACACTTAGGTATTCTAACAAAGAATGTTATTGAAGTGAATGCTATGAACCTATTGTTGCAAAACAATAGTTGATGTGAAGTTATGTACTACTGTGGGATCAATGCACAAATGTTACTGTTTGAATTTATCCTTTTGTTTGTCTGTTTCGTTGTCCAAAGGATTTTTTAAATGCTATTTCCAGAAAAGTAACTTTCTTCAATAGTTGCTAATCTAAGAGCATGGTGGCTTGCCATCATTTCAAGTCCTCAAGCAAAAAAACAAACAAAACAGAAATATGTTTCTAAGAACGTGTAACCAAACCTTGCAAGTGTTTCTAAAGAAAATGCTAGATGGACATGTATAGAACCTCTACTACAGAGGGCACTATAAGATAGTGTATTGCCAGATGTATTCTCATCTGATCATTGAACCCACTCATGTATGGATGTAAGAATGTCCTTAAGTGGTCTCTTGTCTGAAATTATGTCAGATTAAAAATAATATATTGGATGTTGGTGATCAGATTCCATCCTCATCAGCTGCCACCCAATCTGTTTAGTGCTATTTAGTATTATGTGACCAGCATCACACCCAACCACATTTCACATTTCCAAATTATTGGATCTGACTCTCCCCCTCCCCTTGATAGTTGAGTGAATGAGAAATGTAGACATACAAAGATCTCACCCCTTTTTTATGGATTCATTGTCCAATCCCCTGTTGCAGGACCTTAGCTGTAGGAGAGTTGGATAGGGTATTATGCAAACTATGTATGCCCTTGCAGTACCCCCTATACCCCATATCCATTTTGGTATCTTACAAAGCAAAATGGATGTAGGACATAACAGCTGTGATCAAAATGCTCTCTGCTTTTGGTGCTGTTCCCCATAATTGGATCTACATCAAAGACAAATGCATTGTCATAGTGTAATGCTTATGGCAGGGGTGAGCAGCGTAAAGGCCCTATCCTGTTTTGTAGCCACTAGAGACTCCCCCTCACCCATTCTCTGGATATATATTTTTTGTAAAAACATGCAGAATCACTTTCTAAGAAGTAGAATTTTATGGAAACTAAGGTGAATGGCCCCCATGTGCCTTGTTTTGGGTTTACTTCTCCCAATATTGAAATTCAACATTCAGTTAAACAAAAACCCCATTAAATAATGTTTTGGCTAGCACAATAAATCTGGGAGTTGTATAGAAAATTTACTTCTGTACCCTAAACTCAGTTGGCTATCTTATCCTATAGGAGCAGAAAGTCAGTGTATAGGTACAGAAAATCAGTATACAGAGAGACTTGAGCCAATATCTTGTGCTGCATTTATGCACACCCTTTTTCAGTGTCTAGTCTGAAATTGATCTTTAAAATTTAGTACATTTCTTTTCCTACTTTTTATGAAAACACAAACTCATCATGTTCAAAATCAACTATTTTGATCTTTCTCTCATTTTTGTCACTTCCAGTATGGTTGTCAATTCTAATTGGCTTTACCAAAGAAGAAAGAAAAATTGGGATAGGGTTTTTTTTTTAAAAAAAAATGTTCATTTGCATTAGGAAAAAGTTTTGGAAGCCTGGATTTATCTGCATTCCTTTGTAGTCTTCCTGATCACTTCACTGAACTCACAGAATCATCTCATTATTCCATCTCAGGAAAAAGGGTCCCATTTTGATGCGCCCTTTTGCTCCTGCTGAGTTCTGGGTTGACATTTATGCATGGTGTGATCCACAATGCTTGAAGTGATCCTTGACTTGTTCCTCTAAGAGATGAGTGGGAACAGAATCCTATTGGTGAAATACTCTGGTAAAACTTGGGGCTATATAATTTTGGAAATGTTGTAGGATGTATCAGTCCCTCTCATGAAATGCCAACACCATACAAGGCAGCTTCTAGGCACTTTAATAGTCTCCCTTGTCCATTTAGGATGCTTCCAGACTGGGCTTAAACCCACAACCTGTTTCATGATGAGTTTAAGTCCCCAGGCCCTTCCCAAAAATCCAAGCTTATATACCGGGCTGCCATGCCACCTCTCCAGGAGGTCTCCAGGTCCATATAAATGACATGCCAGGAGGCTGGGGAGGGGAAGCATTCGCCTCACCTCTTGGTGCATCATTTCTACATGCCAGGAGGTCTGCCAGAAAAGCAGCATGGCTGACCAGAAAGTTTTCGAGTATTTTAAGGGCTTTGGAGGGGAGGTTGGGAACGGCGGGGGATGCCTTCTTAGTTCTCCGCACTTTTGGAAGCCCAAAGAACTGAGATGGGCTATGGGGACTGACCCCACAGGCCCCATACCCCATTAGACCTGAACCTTTCAGGAAGGCCCAAGTCTAATGGGATATCAAATTAATTGAGGACAAACCAGGGTTAACCTGCTTTGTCCCAAATTAATTTGCTTTTACCTGAGGTGTCATTTGGATGCCTCAGGTAAAAGCCCAACAAGAGCCCACATTTTGTGCCCTGTCTGGAAGCGCCTTTAGTGGCTGAGGAAGTGAAGCAGGCAGAGTCTGCCTGTAAATCCACAGCTGAGAGAAGGGATTATTAATCACTTTTTGGATCTCCAGACATTGTTTTTTGGATCCTCAGCATATACTAGCATCTTCACTAGATATGTCTTCTGAATTCTCTCATCTGTGGTATTGCAGTTGGATGCTCTGCAGTTCTTCCCCCAAGCAAAAATACACCTTAGCACTGGGAAGTTTGGGCTGTCAGAGGAAGTGGTAGCCCAATGCAAATGCCCTGGCTTTATACTCAGCTAGTGCAATAGAGTGTCTCACCTAATAAATGATAGTCAGGATTTGCAGTGGGATTCAAAAGTAACTTTGATGACAACTGACATTTTGTGTGCTTTGTGCTGATATGATTTTCCAATTTAAAACTTTCCTGTTATTAACGATTTGCAAGTTTCTCTCTTCTTTTTTTTTGTTTGCTTGTTGAAAGTACCTTGAGCATAGTCTCAGAATTATGAATGCTAATTGAAGTCACCAAAGGTTGTTGGAGGCCTTGATCCTGGAGATGTAATCTGCAATTCAGACAGCTACATACTGGGTTCAGAAGGGGCTACCAGGCTAGAGAAAACCAGACACCAATACTTGAATGTTGAATGGGAAACCCCATGCCTTACCCTATAGGATCCCCTTGTATCTCAGTGTTCACAAGGCAGTGTTATTCTACAGATGCAACAGCTTTTCCACTGCCTCCTCTTTCCTTCCATATTTCACTGGATCGAGGCCAGCTCTCTTCCAAGTGGCTCAGGTCAGCAAAACCACGCTGGCATGTGAAGATCCAGTTTCTCATGATCTTACACCTTGTTTAGATGGGAAAGTGGAACAACAATGTTAATATTGCAGGCTACATCCCAGCAGCATGGCTTCCCTTTAATCTCCTGCCTTTAAATTTGGTAAAGATTTTGCGTAATGCTAATCTGCCCATTTCTCATGAAAGTATAGTATAATTTTATTTTATTTTTATTTAAAAAATGAAATTCAGAAGCTCAACATCATTTTAGTGTTTTAGGTGATTTAAATGCTGTTTTTGGTAGTGAATGACTTGGCGACTGTGTAAAATGCATCTGTACTGTAAATGAAATGTAATTATTTCTGTGTATCACACAAAGAAACCAAGGTTGTTGGTTGTTTGGGGGGATGACTTCGATAATTTTGGAGGGAAGTTGAAATTCGTATTGTACTTCAGGAGGGCAGTATAACAAGCTGTGTTATGCTGAATAAATCAGACATCTGAGGACTGTTTAAATAAAACATCTGCATGCTTGAATGGGACAACTGATTTTGCAATAACCTCATTCATGGGAGCATTGTGCTCCAACCTGTATTTCGAAGGAATGACTGGTGAAGCTTACCCTAAAATTCCTCTTGTGATTCAAGATGTCATTCATTGCAACTATTGTGCAGTTAATAAGTACCAGATCTTCATAACATCAAGGTCAGCTTCTCCCAAAATAGTCCACGTTTTACTGTCCTACTAAAAAATCTTGCAAGGTGTGAATGCCTTCAACAGTTATTCACTCTGACCCAGCTCCATATCCGTATCTCTGCTTCGATATTTCAGTGATTAGATGCTCAGCAGCAGGAGGGAACAGAGGTGCATTAAATCCAGGTAGTTTCCAGGCCAAAGCTCTACGTGCTCAGCATGGCAGGTTGTGATACGAATCATATATACAGGGCTCATTTGGGCACACAGCCCATTCTTACTCTTAGAATACATGTCTGGAAACCTGGTTTCTCAGTATGTATGCTTCTTCCCCGACTTGGCCTTTAACATAGCCCCTTAGCAATGAAGAACAACCCAGTTTCTCACCTGAACAGCTCTGAATGGTTGGTGAATTTGGGAACTTATAGCCCAGTATATTTATTATATTATTAACTAGAGCCTTTACAAAATCTTATCCTGTATCTATATCATGGTGAGAAAATAATCCATAGTTCTTAAAGTCTATGATAGATTCTCCCAAGCTGGGAAACATTCTGCAGCAGAATCTTGTTGGTGACTTACACTTACACACTTACAAGACTATTAAGTCTTTTCATGTTAATATCCTAACAACAGCCGTGATCAAGCCAAGTGATTGCTTCTGGGTTAATGTAGCCAAATGAATTTCATGGCTTGGTGGACAACTAAACCTGGTTGTCCAGTTGTCCAAATTCAGGGATAATTCTAGCTCAGCAAAGCTTTTTTTCCTAGGAAATCAGGACAGCTGGCAGTGTCAGGTTCCTGTGTAGGGTAGAAGTTGGAAAAATACCAACTAGAGTTGAGAGTGTATACCTATTTAGGTCAGTTTATTTCAATGCTGCTGAAAAGCTGGTCATCTGAGAAATCCAGTGCTGAGGCAGAATGAACCGAGACTTAATGGATCCACCTGACAAACATTCTCATATTCAGTGAGAGAAAAATATCTCTGAGGATGTGGTGACGGCACAAACTACAATGAAAATCATGAAAACCCTTCATGTGAGCAGTTTAGTTTTGTTATGCATTCTACGAATATCTGCAAAAACCAGCAGTTTTTAAAGGCCCAGTTTTCTGTACATTCTTTGAATATAGAATCATTGCCCTCTCCATCAGGAAAGCAAACATGGCCAACTTGTAGCCATCTGGACATTATAGGATTGCAATCTGAACATTCCTGAACCACATCCTTAGTCCATTTTTTTTTAACTTCAAGTATTTTGATTTGCAATGTGCACTTTGCAGCTTCTCATTGCACAATTATTAAAATATGTATCTCTTCCTATCAGGAACCAGTAATGCTGAATATTACAGTTACTGATGAAGTTAGGGTTGATGGGAGTTGCAGACCAACATGACCTGGAGAGGAACACTCTTATCTACCCTTACCATAAGGATAAGTTCATTCTACAGTCTGTGTGAATTTGATCACCTCATTAGTATATGTATAGATCCTGTACAATTTATGTTGAGACCTACTGAATATGTATATCTTACTCATGTGTAGTCTTACCTACTGAAAGTCTTCCTCAACTATTAATTTAAATGATTATTTATTTAGTATGTAAGCCCTCCACCAGCTTACTACATATCCCATTAGGCATGGGGCTTCTGTGAGCTGTCAGACAGAAGATATGAGGAAAGCTGCAGTGGATGGATTTCTGCAATCCCACCATGACAAAACAGAAAATTGGCTGTTTTCAAATACATACAGGTAATATTTGTATTAAAACTCTTAAATACTGCTACTATGATGTTGTCTGTGCAGCCTACCCTGCAATAGCATGAGAAGATTAATATTATCTGGCAAAAGAAAAAAAAAGAATTACAAATGCCAAAAGAAAACTGAAGACATTCATCAATTCCAGTCCAGCGAGTAGGCCACCAGAAAAGGTTGCACTAGCATGTAGGATCCAAGAAACCCATACTAACATATAACCACTTCTGCATTTACATTAACCACCTCATTTGACAGTGGCAGGAGGCAGTGGTCCACTTCGCCACAAGGCGTGAGGAATCCAGCAGCCGACGCCTTGCATCGCCTGCATCACCCACCTCACTGAGAGGGCAAACTCATGGGGGAAGCATGGAATGAGCATGATGCACACAGCTTCCCCCCCCCCCCCAATAAATTGGGCAACATGGGAAGCCTCCCATGTTGCTAGGGTGGCAGCGGCATGCCGGTTCCGTCCGTCTACACCCATGCAGCCATCTTGATGTCGCTTGATGGGAGCCAACCAGCTCCGTGGGTGACCCTGAATCTAGGTTTGTTTGATGAGGGAGTAAGAAGGCCATGTGGTAAATTCAATAGAAATATATGTAAGATACAGTGGATCTGTCCTATTCAGACTCATGATTCATGGATCCAACTGTACATTTGAATTCTTTGTGGGGATATGTCAAGGTTTAGATGGTAAGCCCCTATGAACAATGACATAGGATAGAATGGCAGCAGAAAACCCCAGCCACCACCACAATGCATTCTTTGGGCTCCCCTGATCTGATGAGTCCTCTAGCCACCCACCTTTGCCTTCCTCATTGGCACAGTCATCAAAAGCTGCAGAAGCTTGAAGAACTTGGCATGTCTGGTGGCTAGGACTTGCCACCACATCCATTGCTACTCTGTGCCATTCTTTATAGAGACTGAAGCATGCACATTTTTGGTATCTGTAGGACCTCCTAGAACCAATCCTCATGGATATCACTGTACTACATATGGACAGAAAAAATAAAGTACACAAATACAGAATGGATGACATCAGACTTGACATGTGAAAATGATCTAGGGATGTTAAGCTAAACATGAATCAACAGTGTGATGTGGTAACCAAAATTTGTCACTGAAATTCTAGGCTACATCAACAGGAGTACTGCCAAGATAAGGGAAAGTATTCAGCTATACCAGTGGTTCTCAACTTGTGGGTCCCCAGATGTTTTGACCTTCAACACCCAGAAATCCTAACAGCTGGTAAACTGGCTGGGATTCTGGGAGTTGTAGACCAAAACACCTGGGGACCCACAGGTTGAGAACCACTGAGCTATACTCAGCTTTGATTAGGCTCCACCTGGAATCCTGTGTGCATTTGTGGGCATCACAGTTTAAGAAGTATGTTGACAATTTACATTATGTTCTCAAGATGGAGACTAAGATGATAAAAGTTGGGTCAGGAAACAAAGTCCTATGGGGTATGACTGGAGGGAACCCTACGTGTTTAACCTGGAAAAGACAGAGCTAATAAATATCTGAGGGGATATCATGTAGATCATGGATCAAGCTGCTGCTCTAGAAACTTTGACACAAACCAATGAAAATCTTCAACAAGAGATGAAGTACAGAGAAGTGTACATGTGTTAGTTAAATGAAAAATAACCAGCACACCCCCCCCCCCCCACACACACACACACAAAACTGGTGGGCTAAATGAGCTTTTCTTTTTCTTTTGGTGAGTGTGCTCCTTTCATAGGCAAGAAAGCTTATAGCAGTGGTTCTCAGCCTGTGGGTCCCCAGATGTCTTGGCCTTCAACTCCCAGAAATCCTAATAGCTGGTAAACTGGATGGGATTTCTGGGAGTTGTAGGCCAAAACACCTGGGGATCCACAGGTTGAGAATCACTGGCCTATAACAACAGATATACCATGAAAACAGCTGGTTATTTTGCTCCAATAGCAGTAATTGGAAACTTTAAAAAGGGAAAGGAAGTCTTTACACAAAGTTAGAAAATCAGGGTGAAAATGCATAGGATTGCCTTTCTATTGGTTCTCAAGCTTTGGTCCTTTAGAAGTTTTCAACTTCATCGCCCAGATGTTTGTTTCCTTAAGACTTCTATACCCACATAGATCACAAACTAAGCTCTAGTACAAACTATTTGACTTACTTTTCATCAAACATATATAATTAATCAAACTGTAAAGCATACTATGAGTTCATATGAATTTCATTTCTAATCATCCTATTTGCCAACTCAAATTGAATGCCAAATTAATTGAATTCCTAATTGATATGTGAGAAATTGTTTTTGCTATTCTTGTGTGCCTTCAAGTCACTTCCAACTTATGGCAACCTTAAGATGAACCTATCTTGGGATTTTCTTGGCATGTTTACCCTGCCAGCCCCTGAGACTGAAAGAAGTTACAGTCATGGCTACTATGAAAAATGAAGATGTGCTTCCTCAAATTACTGCCTAGAGGAAATAATTGTACAACTAGAGGTGAGTGGTGGCAAATATTTCTAGCTGTGAAGAGAACCTACTAAAGGGAACAACATAAAAATTCAACAGGATAATGATAATAATACCATTACAAAATATAAAGCAGCAGTGATTTTATTGTTTGCCTCATTACACTCTTCTTTTCCCATCCCTTATCAGTTTAGGTGCATGCTGTAACAATGTTAAAATCACAAGAATATAAAACGCTTCTCATTCTGGGGTACGATTGCCCTGATGTGTGCCCTCCCATGAGGAATACTTTCTGACCAGACCTAGAAGAGCATCATGAGTTTGGTGGATTGTGCCGTTGTGGTGGATTCAAATGACCTAAAGCCACACAAAGTCACTAAATATGAAGATGCTTTAATTTATAGTTTCCAACCATTGGTTTCAGAAAAACTTTAGTGCATATCAGCCAAAGAGAAATGCACACTGGAAAATTTACGCCTTTTGGACTACCAAGAATCTCCTAAGCAGCATAATAAGCAGCCATTTAATGATTTAATAATCCATTACAGTAACTTTTCAAAATGCTGAACACACTGTCTCCTCCTCCAAACCTCTGAGCAGCAAAGAAGGAGCTTTAAATTTGGGTTGCGGACTGTTTGGCTATCGTTGTCCACCTCTCCATGAGGGCACACATCATGCAGTAAGCTTTGAACTGGCTACCACAGAATCCTCCATCATTTGAACTAATTACTATAACATGCAACACAAGCTGGAAAAAAAATTCTGTAGTACATACAAAATACAGTAAAATGCACTTTTCACAATTTAATAAATATTTTTTTATATTTTTGCCCTGGGGTAAAAGTCACCCACTATCTTTAGAAAAATAGAAACAAGTGAATGTTCTTTTTAATTCCAGTCTGACACAATGTTTTCTGTAAGCGAATGAATAAAAACAGCTAATCAATGCTCTTTAATGATGGAATAATTGGCCCACTGCAAATTTAAGAACTGCAATGAGTTCAAGTGCTCTCTCTTTCTTTCTTTGCGTTTTGCATATCTGTGTCACAAAAGCTGTCATGGCATAATAAGTTTGCTGTGCTGTCCAAAATGAGGAACATGATTTATTGGTGGCTTCCATTCCCAGTTTGCAAACCATCATCAAACTGCGCTTCATAATTCAAATTTGAAAGCAGCATTTAAAGCAGTTTGATATTTCATGGAAAATGAAGAGTTAAGAAACTAGAAGCAGTGAGTTAACAACTTAGGAAAAGGAGTAATTCTTTTGATCCTCCCTAGCTATTCCCAGTTCTTTTTTTTTCCTGAAAACATTATGTTATCCCCATCTCAATTTCCTATCTTATCCACAAAATGAAAGCAGACTTTGGTGTGGTGATCCTGGGCCACTGACAGTCCAGACCAGTGTTTCTCAACCTTCTAAATGCCACAACTCCTTAATACAGTTCCTCATGTTGTGATGACGCCCAACTATAAAATTATTTTTGTTGCTACTTCATAACTGTAATTTTGCTACTGTTATGAATTGTAATGTAAATATTCAATATGCAGGATGTATTTTCATTCACTGGACCAAAATTGGCACAAATACCCAATACGCCCAAATTTGAATACTGGTGGGGTTGGGGGTGATTGATTTTGTCATTTGGGAGTTGTAGTTGCTGGGATATATCATTCACCTACAAAGAGCATTCTGAACCCCACCAACGATAGAACCAGGCCACACAGAAGCCTCATGCCTTGAAGGGACTCGCTGGCACAAGCTTCCCTCCAGCTGCACACACTCTCCCTCGCCTGCATATGCGCTCCATGCTGCCATGCGCCAGGCACGCCTGCTCTCCCCTCCCTGCTTGGAGTCTCATAAACAGCCCTCCCCTTGGCTGAGAGGTCGGCCAATCACAGTGGAGGAGGGCTTTTGATGGAAGGATTTGCCGTCTGTTTCCAAAAAGGAAGAGAAGGACAAGTGGAGAGATCTTCAGCCTTCTCTGCCAAAGCGGTTCCTAAGACCATCAGAAATATGTGTTTTCTGATGATATTTGGCGACCTCTCTGAAACAGCCTTGCAACCCTCCCAGAGGTCCCGACTCCCAGTTTGAGAAACACTACTGCAGACTTCTCTGGATTTCAACTTGCTGAAACCTCAACCTGCAAGACCAGTTGCACGGCATATTGACAGCTGAAGTCCAAAGCATCTGGAAGTCAATGGCTGATAACTATATCACTGGAGAAAAGGCAGGAAGAATAGAAAAGAGAGTGTGTGCATCATTGCATGCTCCCAACTTTTAAAAAAACATGGATTTTATGAACTAGGTCACTGAGCTGAACTGGAAATATCAAAAGGCTGTTTATCACGCTTTGGCCTTTCTCATAAATCAGTGCATCCTAAGTAAGGATTCACAAAATGCCTCCAAAATTCAACAAATGTCAGGTCAAAACTCAGCTGCTACAGGAAGAAAATCAAAAGGCTGAGACCACATTCCAGGCAGATTCTAAGTCTCATTGGATTGAAGGGGGGACTTAATTTCAGCTGCTTCATGCTCAAAATTAGTTTTGAAAAATGAGCAGGGTAAGGATTAACTATATCCCTTGCTTAAAAATAATTTCAAATCTTTCTTCAATAAATCCAGTTCTACAAAACATGAGCCGCTTAATTTTCCTCCTAAAAGCGGATCATATTTCAGCGGTAACAAGTATGTTCATTTATTAGTTTAAAAAATCATTTTGCCGACATAAATTAATCTGTATATTCAAAAGTCATTTAGGGAAGAAAAAAACAGACACTTTATGGTACTTCCATAAAAACAGCTAAATAAAAGTGCTGCTAAACAAAAAGATGACACTTTTAGAAAAATTAAATGTTTCAAAAGCCAAACTTTCAACTCTACTATACATACACACTCTTTTATTATATACAGAAATATCCCTGATCTTCTAGAGGCAATTTCCACAGAGGCTGAAATATGCTTTCACACAGCAAAATATTGTCCTCCGTTGCTCCAAACCAGAAATCAGTTTGGCCCCAACCTGTGGACTGTGTGCGTATTCACAAGAAGAATATAAATCCCTACCTATGCCCTCGATGTTGCAGTACACGGACAAAACCGTTTTTCAGTGGATCGGTTTGCATTCAACTGTACAGGTGGGCAAAGTGAAATGCACAGATTTCCGCTGAACTGTGCATGCATACAATTCGTTGTGCACAATGCCAGTAGTGGTAACCCTTGCTGGTGAATCTTCTCCTCACTCTATCTATGACTGCTGTGCCATGCATACATTACAAATTGTAATGTGTTTTTTTCCCCCAAATCCTGAGAATCCCAAAGTTCTAGCCTTTGTGGTTGTGATGATTAACCTGAAAATGAAATTTTCTCCCAATAGGTCAGAGAAAAGAAGGCAATTATTGGTTTTCTTTCGGTAAGATATCCTCGTTTTCTCACCTTATGGCTTTTGGAACGTTTTGAGGTGGAAATTTTCCGAACAGCAATTACGAACTGCAGAACAATACCAGAGTGCAACTCTTTCAACAGAGATGGCTTTCCAGCTACCATTTCTCCCAAAAGATATACATGTCACTTAAATTGCACATAACTGACAGACACTGAATCATTTCAGTGCTGAACAACTTACCCATCCTAGAATGGTTATAACATCAAAAGTTCAGATAGAATTGGACAGCACAAAAACCACATCCTATGTGGGTGGGTTTAATGAAAATGTCTAACGTTAAAAGATTGTGAACCCTGTTCTGCGATGATCAGGATTCTACATAATTTATATAGTCTCATGGAGAGCTCATTTGCTCCCAGAGTGCGAAACAATATATTCTTAATATTAAATCTATACTTTAGAATCGTAAAAATCATGACATTTTTAAGGGGAAATGTGTCCTTCCTTATATCTTCAAACTTCACTGTTCCTCCTTAAGTCTTCATCCATTATCCATTTACTTCCTAATACAGCTGACGTCGAATGATAGACTCAGAGACCTGAACAATGACTCAACACCCAGTTTTCAGGATGGCTGGTCACTCTACAGTTCTTCCATTTCAAAGTGTGTGTTAAAGCTGTTGGCCATGGCAGTGTGCTCGAAGATCCTTGTTAAGCTGGGCTTTAGCAGCTCCACTGAATGACACGACAGATGCTGCGCGGGGTCGTTCTTCAAGGACAGCATTTGGTCTGTACCTGGGTCTCGTCGGTCATAATACAGCGCCCACAGCAAAGTAATAGTGAGGATCATGGCCAAAATCTGAGTCACCCCGATGGAGATCCCAAGAAATCGGAGCACCTGCAGTTGCTTAGTTCCTCTCAGGAAGGTGTACATCTTTTTGCCACAGCCCTGAGGAGCAAGTGAGAGAGAGAAGTGTCAACCAGCTTGAGAATAATCAGGAATTTTAATAATAATAATAATAATAATAATAATAATAATAATAATAATTTTTATTTGTACTCCGCCACCACCTCCACAAAGGGATTTGGAGCAGCTCACAGAAGCACTCCAAGTGCCACATGCAGACAACAATGCATAAATATAAATACAATGACATAGGTATAATCAACAGTGCATAAAAATCTCATTCATAAAATGATAAAAAATTGAAAATTATAAAATTCCTAAAACACAGTGAAACCTGCCGGCTGGCTATCTATCATAATAATCAATCAAAGTATGGGCCAGTGCTATTAATGATTCATCACATTGGCCATGGATTACTCAGGATCAAAGGCTTGTCTGAAAAGCCATGTTTTTAAACTCACCCAAATGGCCTGAAGAGAGGGAACTAATCTAATTTCTTTAGGGAGGGCATTCCAAAATGCCCTCTCTCTCGTCCCCAACCGTGCTTGAGACAGTGGTGGGACCAAAAGAAGGGCCTCACCAGCAGATCATAGAAGGAGTTGCAGTTTCGAAGATAGCTTGGACCTGAAGTGTATAGGGCTTTATAGGTAATTACCTGCACTTTGAATTAGGCCAGGAAAATTATCAGGAGTCAGTTGAGCTGCTTTAAAAGAGGGGTGATATGCTCCCTAAAACTTTCCCCAGTTAATATCTGGTTGCTGCTCTTTGCACTAGCTGCAGTTTCCAAGATGTCTTCAAAGGCAGCCCCATGTAGAGTGCATATAGTTAATTTTGGGTGTAACAATAGTCCATTCTGGATGTAACTAAGGTGTGGACCACTGAAGGAGCTAAAGTTCAAAACATCTAGTGCAGTGCTTCTTAAACTTTGTCCACTTGTGACCCCTTTTTGCTTGAGAATTTTGTATATAATCCCGGGTATACAGATATATGTAACAGGTTTAAAAATCAAAGACTTAATGATAATAAATCAGCATTTGCAAGACTTGCTAAACAAAATTGTTTTCTTTTTTATTAAGTACAGCGGACGCATTTTCTGCAGACCCCACTGTAAACACTGTATGTAAATGTCTAAAATAGCCACTAGGTGGAGTTCAGAAACCTTGAATTGTTGCCAAATTTTGTGCCACCAACACTAAGCTAAGAGGACCCCATTTGAGATTCGGACCCATGGTTTAAGAAGTAGTGATCTAGGGAGTCAGAGTTTTGGAGTCACCGTTTTTGAATAATCCCATATCTAGCCATTTGCTGATGGGAAGAGAGGTTTAGAAATGCATGTATATACACTATTTCAGTTCTCAGTGTCCATGTCATTTATTTCAATGGTGAGATCAGAAATGTGTGAGGTTAATGTGAACAGCTGAATCCATGAATAGAAAAACACAAATTTTCAAATTCACAAAAGAAAAAGTTACAGTCAACAATAGTTACTTATCATGATAGGTACCTCACTCCAAGCTACCAGTTGTTGGCCATGGTGGTCCATGCTCTGGTTACATCCCGTATAGACTACTGCAATGCTCTCTACTTGGAGTTGCCTTTGAAGACTGTTCAGAAGCTTCAAATGGTCCAACGGGCAGCAGTCAGGTTACTAACGGGGGCGGCACTCAGGAAGCGCACTACTACTCTGTTGCGTCAGCTCCACTGGCTGCCAATTTGCTACTGGGCACAATTCGAAGTGCTGGCTTGAGCCTATAAAGCCCTAAACAGTTCCGGTCCAGCTTACCTGTCCGAACGTATCTCTCCTTATGAACCATCTAGGAGCTTAAGATCATCTGGGAAGGCCCTGCTCTCGATCCTGCCTGTATCGCAAATGCGATTGGCGGGGACAAGGGACACAGCCTTCTCAGTGGTAGCCCCCCGGCTATGGAACTCTCTTCCCAGGAATATTAAATCATCCCCCTCCCTCCTGATTTTCCGGAAAAAAAGGTAAAAACTTAGCTCTTTGAGCAAACTTTCAAGAATGCAGCAGAATAGATAACATGAAACTATGAATGATGAACATGGAATGGCCAGACGATGTTACTGGAAAACGATTTTAACAAGATTACATCAGCGACTACATATCTTAATGGTTTTTATATATGTTTTTATACTGTTATGTTGACTGTTTTTAATCACACTTTATGAATGCATGGCATCGAATCGTGCCAATCTGTAACTTGCCTTGAGTCGCTGTATGGTTGAGAAAAGCGGGCTATAAATGTAGCAAATAAATAAATAAATAAATAAATAAATAAATAAGTTATAGATGTTCTGGCCTTCACGTGGGACTGAAGATGTTGGCCTAGAAAGGCTGACCCAAAAGGGTCGTCTTATGCAGAGAAGAATGATTTTATCTTTGGTATAAAGGGTGACCATTTTCCTAAAAACCAAGTCCAAAAAGTCATCACCATCACCTATTTTCTTCCCTTCCCTTGTGCAGATCTGGACAAAAAAAATTAATTTGGTCTACAATGCCAGGAATCCCTTGGCCACATTGGTTGGGGCTTTCATGGAGCAATAGCCCCAAAATGTAACTTTTTCAAGCTTTCTTCAGTGTCATTAAGAGTAAAGGAGTCTGAGAAGACGTTTTAGGGTACAACTGTGTGGCACAAGGTAAGATGGACACATGCCTACAATTCCTCAAAGCAACCTGTCCTGAACTATCTTACCTCCTGGTAAAGGTCGCTCAGGTCCTCATGGTGGGCCTGTTTGGAGCATCCTGGAAATTCTCTAACACAACAGGAATCAGGAGGCCAATCCAACTCCGTCATTTCCAACCAGTCCGTGAAGTACACCACTCCACAGCACTTAAACTGCAAAAGAATAATTACCCCTAAGTGTAAAGTTCAATAAGAAAGAGACAAAGAATACAACCAGGTTTCTTTCCAACCTGAACAGCCACGAACAGCCACACACGCATACACATTCCCAGAGGCCAATATCATTGGGCATATGCTACAAAACCTGGAACACTTAGTTTTCTGCATGACAAGTATCAGAGTCCCCTGGTTATGCCGCTTGGGGGACTCTGAGACTTGTGGAATCCATAATATTAACATTTCAAGGTTTTGCTGAATGCACACTGTTTTTTGAAAAGTGTGATATTGAAATGCATAAATAATTTACTGAGCTGGCCCAGCTGCTCTCTACAATTCGGAAAAATCCAAGTGAGTTTACTCCCAGAGTATGTTCGGTGGTCTGCAGTCATTAACACCCCTTCTCCCGGCTTCGGTTTCTATTCCCTGTCACTGATCCTGGGTGAACATACCTCTTAACTGAAGCCGAATTTAGGAAATCAGAAACATCTGTGTAAATCCATAGTCCGCTCCCCCCTCCCCAAAATGGCAATTTTTAAAGCATTATTTTCCAAACAAAATATGTTTCTGCAGAATAAAAGAAATAGGCACTCATTTCTTTAGTATGGCTCCTAATACAGTCAATAACCAAAGTGGAGAAAAATATTTAGCATCATGTTCAAATTGGGACACACACCAAATGAAAAGCATTATTTTCTAACTGAGTTGCCTCAAATGTTGCCTCTGGTCAGTGATATAGTTCACAAGTACAGTAGGCTTTCAGTATCCATGGGGTCTTGGTTCCAGAACACACACACACACACACAAACAAACAAACACACACAGGATACCAAAATCCGTGGATGCTCATATCCCACTGTATATAATGGCAGAATAAAATGATGTCCCTTACATAAAATGGCGAACAACTCAAATGAAAGCCAGGGAGAGCCTGAGGATTTGTGAAATGGCAGGAAGCTATAGCAGTGTAAGCCTACACTCATCAATATAGTGCTTGGTGCACAGCAAAATCAAAGTATGCTTTTTGGAATTTTTTGTATATTAAAGGTAAAGGTTTTCCCCTGACATTAAGTCCAGTCGTGTCCAACAATGAGGGTTGGTGGTCATCTCCATTACTAAGGCGAAGAGCCGGTGTTGTCCATAGACACCTCCAGGGTCATGTCGCCAGCATGACTACATGGAGCGATATATAATATATATATATACACACACACACACACACACACACACACACACACACACACACGGGGGATTCATGGATATGGAAAGCTGATGCTATCTCCATAACAAAAGTTTACATTTGCATATCTGGCAAGGGGATATTGTTGGGCTTTTCCCTTAATTTAAAGAAATTGGAACAAATGGGAATGTTTATTAATAAGTGGTCATTTCTTTGGCATGCAAATCAGGCAAGAAGTATTCTACATATTGAGATTTTTTTTCTTTATTTTCTTTTAAAAAATATTTCTAGCCCTCATGGTACAAGCTGTAGTATAAAATTGGAATAATGACACATAATAATTACAAATCGGTTGCTGTGAGTTTTCTGGCCATGTTCCAGAAGCATTTTCTCCTGGTGTTTTGCCCACATCTATGGCAGGCATACTCAGAGATTGTGAGGTCTGTTGAAAACTAGGTAAGTGAGATTTATATATCTGTGGAAGGTTCAGGGTGGGAGAAAGAACTCTTGTCTGCTTGAGACAAGTGTGAATGTTGCACTTGACCACCTTGATTAGCATTAAATGACCTTGCAGCTTCAAAGCCTGACTGTTTCCTGCCTGGGGAATCCTTTGTAGGATTCCCCCAGGAACATGAAAGGCACTGCAAATTAAGTGAACCAGAGAAGTCAGACATAGCAGAGCACCTGATGAACCAACCTGGACACAGCATATTATTTGAGAACACAGAAATGCTGGACCACTCTAACAACTACCATGTCAGACTACACAGAGAAGTCATGGAAATCCACAAACATGTGGACAATTTCAACAGAAAGGAGAAAATCATGAAAATGAACAAAATCTGGCTACCAGTATTTTAAAAAAAACCCTCTAAAATCAGGACAATAAATAAAGAAAAAAACTCAAAAACAGGGGAATTCCAGACAACAATCAATCAGGGCCAGCTGATCACCTCCCAGCAAAAAATTCCCCCAGGCAGGAAGCAGCCAGGCTTTGAAGCTGCAAGGCCATTCAATGCTAATCAAGGTGGTCAGTTGCAACATTCATGCTTGCCTCAAACAGACACAAGTTCTTTCTCCCACCCTGGACATTCCACAGATATATAAACCTAATTTGCCAAGTTTCCAACAGACCTCAGCTTCTGAAGATGCCTGCCATAGATGTGGGTGAAATGTCAGGAGAGAATGCTTCTGGAACATGGTCATACAGCCCAGAAAACTCACAGCAACCCAGTTATGAAAGTTGCTGTGAAATGAAAGCCTTTGACAACACAATCATGACGAAGTCTAGATATCAAATCCATCCGTCGATTTAAAAAAATGACATTTGCCAACACCTTAAGAAGCATTTGTACTGTGGCAAAACGTTTTAATGAGCCACAGCTGACTTTATCAGATGTAGCTTTCAGAAATACATAGATCGCTCTCACACACATACTTTTAAAAATATATGTAGAGAATGTTAGCAGAAAAGCTGCTGTGCTGCTTCCCACATTTGAGCCGATTAAGCGGAACAGAGCTTGAAGTTTGTTGCTTCTATAGTCCCATTATTTAGTGTTTCCTACAACAAATGCAAAATTATCAAAGCAGCCAGGAAATGTTTAAATAAACAGGAAATCTGTGCAAGAGTGATAGATTTCAACCAGAGCAGGACCATGACAGGCATTTAAAGTGTTCTTTTCCTGCACAAGAGCATATATCTGGAATTAATGGCAGGTACCTTATACACTTCCATGCATTCACTGTATAATACTTAATTTTTTTTAAATGGTTCTGTGTTTCTCTCTCAGCAGGGGATCAAAAATATACAAGCCGGGGCTGTTCCCATCATCATCTACAAGTAAGACATAAAAACTGGCCACTTTGCAGAACAGCAATCTATGAAACGGTACTCGAAATTGAGTGAAAATACCGCTTTGGACTTCTTCCAACTTTTCAGAATGATGCTTTCCTAAACTTTTCACTCAAGAGCTAATCTTGGGACTTTTTCATTTTGAATTCAGTTTTGAATTCATAGCTTCTTAAGCCAAAATGGAACGTTTCCACCAGGGACAATTTCAATTGTGTTGCTTTCACTTACAAGGAAAATGCACCGCTGGTATCCTTACACATGCATACATTTCCTGACACATGTGGAAAATTATTTGTCTATGGTGTAACACCTGTATTCAGCTGAAATTTATAAAAACTGTATGTGGTGCTACTGTGCATATGCACTGATTGTATGTTGCACATCCAAAGTTATGTTACAATTCCATGATGAAAATTATTCCTTCCATTTCTGAATATGAAATATATCACCCTAATGGAGCCCCCAGTGGTGCAATGGGTTAAACCCTTGTGCCGGCAGGACTGCTGACTGAAAGGTCGGTGGTTCGAATCAGGATGATATTGAGGATATCCCCCTCTGGGACAAATAACCGTATATACTCAAGTATAAGCCAACCCGAATATAAGCTGAGGCACCTAATTTTACCACAAAAAACTGGGAAAATGTATTGATTTGAGTATAAGCCGAGGGTGGGAAATGCAGTAGCCACTGGTAAATTTCAAAATAAAAATGGATACCAATAAAATTATATTAATTTAAGCATCGTTAGGGTAAATGTTTTTGAATATTTACATAAAACTGTAATTCAAGATAAGACTGTCCAACTCTGATTAAACCATTATTCTAACCTTCTTCAAAGTGAATATGCTTACATGTCCTCCAATAATAATAAATAGAGTAAAATAATAATAATAATAATAATAATAATAATAATAGAGTAAAATAATGGAATGTAATAACAGTAATAATAGAGTAAAATAATAAATGTAATAATAACAATACAGTAAAATAAAAATGTAACAATAACAATAATAAATAGAGTAAAATAAATGTAATAATAACAACAATAATAAAATAATAAATATAATAATAATAATAATAATAACAACAACTAAGTAAAATAATAAATAACATTGACTCGAGAATAAGCCAGGGGAGACTTTTTCAGCCTAAAAAAAGGACTGAAAAACTAGGCTTATACTCGAGTATATACAGTATTGTGTTTTCCTTCATTGCACATGCAGCAGGGAGTTCCACAGGTTGCTGGTAATAAAATGATGAAATTGTGCAGAATCACGGGATCAGAGAGGCCCAGCAGCTGACTCAGATAACAACTATTTCCCTTCTACTAGTTATATTGTTTCAGACTCCAATAAACTAGGAGCAGGCTGTGGCGCAGCTAGTTAGTAGCCAGCTGCATTAAATCACTCCTGACCGAGAGGTCATGAGTTCGAAGCCAGCCCGGGTCAAAGTGAGTTCCTGACCATTAATAGTCTAGCTTGCTGTTGAAGCCCAAAAAGATAGTTGCATCGATTAAGTAGGAAATTTAGGTACTGTTTTATGCAGAGAGGCTAATTTAACTAATTTACAACACCAGAAAACCTTCCAGCAGTGTGCGTAAGAATGAAGAACTACTCTATCAAGGACTCAGTGTCATAAGTGGACAGTGAAGCGACAGCTCCTCCTGTGGCCGGAATCGAGCATACCCTGATGAATCTGGAAAGCTGGAATGTTAAATTGCCTCTGTGTCAGTCTATATATGTTGTATGCCTAATGTTTGACATGTATATGTGAATTGTAATCCCCCATTATTTCTCTGAAGGGTGAAAAGGGCGGAATATAAATACTGGAAATAAAGAAATAATCCTTATACCCTGCCTTCATGAACTTTCTTGCTGTGACTTGTTTTCTTTGACACTCACACATTCTCAGGCAATCTAAAAATCATTTGTTTCTTCTTAAGTTTAACTTGTTCAGCTTTTCAGATAATCTGACTTTGGAATTATTCTTGATCATGTGGGGCTAGATATGACAGGCTCACAGTCGTGTACTATTTTTGAATTTGTCACAATTGCAAGGCTTTGCTGATCCTGGTTACAGTTTCGTTATCTTTCAAATAGTACATATCATACCCAAAGATCTTCTTGACCAAGTGTAATTAATATACTGAATATTGCATTTCATTTACTGTTTATAGCACGTGCCATTTTGCAAACTTACCTCTCGCTGGAAGAAATTCCAGGCATGTGAAAGCCATTGATACCTAGGCAAACCGTAATTGGTCATTCTGGCTTTTAAAGTGATCATATCTGACCACTGCACAGGAACCTGAGGAAAGAACAAAATACCGCAGTAGGTACACATGCACTGAAAACACTAGAAAAAACATTCATAGAAGAACTTACCAGCAACCTAAAGAAATTGTGACAAATAGATGAGGGACAATAGAGAAGTTTATGTATGAGACATAAAAAATCACCTGTCTTCTTGATTGCTTTGAGTTTTCGGGGCTGTATGGTCATGTTCCAGAAGCGTTCTCTCTTGACGTTTCACCCACATCTATAGCAGGCATCCTGAAAGGTTGGGAGGGCTGTTGGAAACTAGGCAAGTGAGGTTTATGTATCTGTGGAATGTCCAGGGTGGGAGAAAGAACTCTTGTCTGCTTGAGGCAAGTGTGAATATTACAATTGACCTCCTTGATTAGCACTGAATGGCCTTTCAGCTTCAAATCCTGGCTGCTTTCTGCCTCATAGCCTCACAACCTCTGAGGATGCCTTCCATAGATGTGGGCGAAACGTCATGAGAGAATGTTTCTGGAACATGGCAATACAGTCCGGAAAACTCACAGCAACCCATTGATTCCAGCCATGAAATCCTTCGACAACAAAATAATGACAAATTCTAGACTGAAAAAAAAATGACATTTGCCAACACCTTAAGAAGCATATTTACTGTGGCATAACTTTTATGGGCCACAGTTGACTTTGTCAGATGCAGCTTTCACAAATACACTGATTGTTCTCACACACATACTTTAAAAAAATATATGTAGTGCTGCTGTGCTGCTTCCCACATTTGAGCGGATTAAGTGGAACAGAACTTGAAGTTTGTTGCTTCTATCGTCCTGTTCTTTAGTGTTTCCTACAACAAATGCAAACTTATCAAAGCAGCTGTGTAATGTCCAGGCTGGGAGAAAGAACACTTGTCTGTTGGAGGTAAGTATGAATGTTGCAATTGTCTGCCTTGATTAGCATTGAATGCCCTTACAGCTTCAAAGCCTGGATGATTCCTGCCTGGGAAGAATCTTTTGTTGGGATTGTTTCATGCTAGGAATGCACCTGTTTTTTAGTGTTCCTCTCTATTTACTTTCCTGATTTTAGAGTTTTTTAAATACTGGTAGACAGATTTTGTTCATTTTCATAGTTTCCTCCTTTCTGTTGAAATTGTCCACATGCTTGTGGATTTCAATGGCTTTTTACGGTGTGTTCTTGCAGTCAGATCACAATTTACAAGAACAATAAAGCTGGTAGCTTGCCTGTTGATGGGGTTCTAGGTTTTATCCTGCTCTAGTTATTGTCTGAAGTAACGTCAGCTGAGCTTTCTGTTGTGCAGAATGTATTTGTAATAACAGATTTCAGCATCTTCTAGACCTCTTTTGAAATTTATATTCAAAACCAGATTGAATTCAGTGCCACACTGACATTAAGTCATCTGCCATCACTGTCTCTGAGGCTCCATTCCTGTGAAGGCTAAATCTGGAAAATCTCTTTTTTTCGCTCTTTCACTCCAAAAATAATTACACTGTGTGAACTAAGACTTTGGACTAAGACTGAACATTCCCTGCTACGTTTTTAAAAAATAACATTAGGGTAACAACAGTTAGATTTTTAGCATTAGTTATTAAAACACTAATTTTAATCACTTGGCAAGATTTATTTAAAGGAGGTTCACCACTGCTTTCTTCTAAAGCTTGTGTGAGTTGTTGAACGCTTTCATGGCCGGAATCACTGGGATGCTATGTGTTTTCCAGGAGGAACATGCAAAAAGCAGGGGAATTCCAGACAAGAATCAATCAGGGCCAATTAACACATCCCAACAAAGGATCTCCCCAGACAGCAACGAGCCAGGCCTTGAAACTGCAATGCCATTAAATCCTAATCAAAGTGGCAAATTACAACATTCACGCGTGCCACAAGGAGACAAGATGTCATAGATGTGGGCGAAACGTCAAAAGAGAATGCTTCTGGAACACGGCCATACAGCCTGGAAAATGCACAGCAACCTAGTGTGAATTGCCCAAAGTCAACCAGTTGGTTTTTGAGATTCAATTGGACTTCCAGTGCTGGTTTCCTAGTCCATCACTTAACAATTGCACCAGACAGTGTGTCTTTTAAAAAAGGAATTTGGAATGAGAAATGTGACTGCATTGACTCGATTTTTGTCCAATAGAAAACATGATCAAAGGACACACAAACAATTATAACAATTTGTGAATTTCAAGGTCCTCCAAATGTGAAGGTCATCAGAAGTTAGGAGACAGTTTATATTTGTTGTTTTTCTGCAACAGTTATACATGCCGAGCACATTCTTTTCACAGTTGCAAAGAGGGTTTGAGCGCTGCTGAACAAGTATTTCCTTTCCAATATCATTTCCCAAAGGAGGAAAAAATGACTATTTTTAGATATACAGCTTGCTTTCTCATGGCAGAGAGCATGACCCCAATCAGTGTGTGAGTAGCAGTGTTAAGCACAATTTCCCTTCCTTCGACATAACAGTAGTTAAGACTGATTCTATTTCTGCTTGATTGTGCTTCAAACTAACAAAGAAACAGATTGAGATAATCTTTACTGTACATTCTGTATGACCGCATTTAGATTAATAATAAGAAGACCAGTCTCGTGACTTTGGGCTTTTTCTTATTCAGCTGGATGCAATTATTTCAGGGGGCGATCCCTCCCCGTTTTCCTTCTGATAAGCTGGTGGTGTCTTCAGATTGTTATGATGAAGCCATTATAATGAGGTGTTGTCATCCTTCATCCTATCCCTGCCTCTCCTTATTAGGTATGGAGCTAACAGGGAAAACATTCCACTATAGCAGGCCAGTGATAATAGCTTTTCATAAACCCGGTGGGGATGACATCCCAGCTGTTTATCATGTAAAACGGCACTAAACCTTTTGTCAAGACAGATGGTCTGACTTAAGGGTTCACCTTAATCCTTTAATGGTTTCCTAGCTATAAAAGTCCTGCTAGCTCAGCCCAACAGCCTAGTCCAGCATTCATTTCCTACAACAGGCAATCAGATGACTATAGAATCATAGAGTTGGAAGAGACCTCGTGGGCCATCCAGTCCAACCCCACACCAAGATGCAGTAAAATCGCATTCAAAGCTTCCCTGACAGGTGGCCATCCAGCCTCTGTTTAAAAGCCTCCAAAGAAGGAGCCTCCACCACACTCTGAGGCAGAGAGTTCTACTGCTGAACAGCTCTCACAATCAGGAAGTTCTTCCTAAAGTTCAGATGTAATCTCCTTTCTTGTAGTTTGAAGACATCGTTCCACATCCTAGTCTACAGGGCAACAGAAAACAAGCTTGCTCCCTCCTCCCTATGACTTCTCCTCACATATTTTTATATGGCTATCATGTCTCCTCTCAGCCTTCTTTTCTTCAGGCTAAACATGCCGAGCTCTTTAAGCTGCTCCTCGTAGGGCTTGTTCTCCAGACCCTTGATCATTTCAGTCTCCCTCCTCTGGACACATTCCAGCTTATCAACATCTCTCTTCAATTGTGGTGCTCAGAATTGGACACAGTATTTCAGGTGTGGTCTAACCAAGGCATCTGGAGAGGATCTTGATAGTAATACTTAAACTTTATTTATATACTGCTCCATCTCCCCCCGAGGGGATTCAGAGCGGTTCCCAGGTAACAACACAAAACATACAAAGTAAAAAAACAACATAACCATAAGATTAACAAAACAAAATATAAGCATAAAAATTGTCACCATAACACATATATTAAAAGAATCCTGCCTGTTCAAGGAAATTAAATTTTTTTAAAAGGTTGGGCCAAGATTTGTGCAAGCCCAAAAATTCTAGAGGCCTCGGGAATTAAGTGCAATGCTATGGCAGGCAGCAATAATATTAGGTATGGGTCTGTGGCTGTTCATTCCGGGGCTGATTAGAGGAAATGATCCGGGTAATAGGAAGAATAAGGCTGTCTTCGACAATGTGTAGGGCTGAGTTAGAACTGGTCATTTTCAAAGGCTTGTTGAAACCACCAGGTCTTCAAGTTCTTACGAAAGGAGGGGAAGGGTGGGGACTGTCTTATTTCCCTTGGTAGGGCATTCCAGAGGCGGGAGGCCACCACTGAGAATTCCCTCTCTCTCGTCCCCACCAACCGCACTTGAGATGATAGTGGGACCAAGAGGAGGGCCTCCCTGGAAGATCTTAGAGTTTGTGCCGGTTCATAGAAGGAGATGTGATCACGGCGATAGGCAGGGCCCGAACTGTTTAGCCACCGCAAACACGATTGGTGGGGACGAGGGACAGGGCCTTCTCAGCAGTGCCCCCCCCCCCCCATCTGTGAAACTCTCTCCCCAGGGACATCAGACTGAAAATATTAGTGTTTTCATATATATGTGTTTGTCTGTGTGTATGGTAAAGGTTTTCCGTTGACATTAAGTCCAGTCCAAGGTTATGTGGTCGGCATGACTACATGGAATGCTGTTAATGCCCTGCCTATTGATCTACTCACATTTGCATGCTTTCGAATTGCTAGGTTGGCAGATATATATATATATATAGAGAGAGAGAGAGAGAGGGAGAGAGAGGAAGAGAGAGGAAGAGAGAGAGAGAGAGAGAGAGGTTTCGTGTGTGTATGTATAGTAAAGGTTTTCCCCTGACATTAAGTCCAGTCGATTCCAACTCTGAGAGTTGGTGCTCATCTCCATTTCTAAGCTGAAGAGCCAGCGTTGTCCATAGACAACTCCAAGGTCATGTGGCTGGCATGGCTACCTTCCCGCCGGAGCAATATCTATTGATCTACTCACATTTGCATGTTTTCGATCTGAGAGATTGGCAGATTTTATATATATATATATATATATATATATATATATATATATACACACACACACACACACACACATACATATATACACACCTGCACGTATATATGTGTGTGTGTGTGTGTGTGTGTGTGTGTGTGTGTGTGTGTATATATATATATATATATATATATATATATATATGACTGCAGGTTTATTTATAGGCTTATTTGATCTTCCTTATTGCTGGATAATTTGTCATATTGTTCATCTTATCTTGTTTTTTTACACTAACAGCTGTGTGTTACAAAAGTAACAACACATCTATGAAGAAAATTGACAAAATAACACTTGGCCATTTGCAGTCCTCAAAAACAACTGTAAGGAAGTATGCTTCCTCTGATACTTTTAATTTTTAAAAAAAACATTATTCTATACAAGTAACACACAAAAACTAGAGAACAAATAATACAATCACTAACAAAATTACACATTTAGAGCAGTGGTTCTCAACCTAACAGCTGGTAAACTGACTGGGATGTCTGGGAGTTGTAGGCCAAAACACTTGGGAACCCACAGGTTGAGAACCACACCCCTTCCCTCCACCCCACACTCGTGAACCCACCACCTATTATTTTCATCACTACTCCTTATGAATCTTGCATCTATTAAAGCCTACCCTTATATCTGCTTTAATACATTTACATTGAGACTACCTTAAAATCTTCATTTGTCCTTCTTTCCAAATATCCAAATACCCAACTCCATTTTTTGGCAAACTCTTCATTATTTCCCTCTCGGATACCATTGGATATCTTGGCCATTTGGATAGTTTGGCCATTCCTCTGACATTGAAAATCGTATACAAACATCCTTGCTAAGGGGTGCTGATTAATAACATTATTTTTTTTACCTTTTATGCGAACCAAACATCTCTATACATGATACTGAATTTCACATTTTAACTTTACACTGAATTAAGGCTCCATGTAACATTTCTGTGATGCTGCTTGAGCAATTCCCACAGGTGAGCTCATTTGCAATATTTTGTTGAAAGGCATGATCTAAGATGGGAATGATCAAAGAATCCGTGTGTGGTAGAAATATG
Organism: Anolis sagrei; assembly: GCF_037176765.1. Classification (NCBI taxonomy): domain Eukaryota; kingdom Metazoa; phylum Chordata; class Lepidosauria; order Squamata; family Anolidae; genus Anolis; species Anolis sagrei. The sequence continues at coordinate 129,069,263 of NC_090025.1, read as the reverse complement.
TGATCATAGCATAATTGCAAGCACATACCTACAAGAAACTAAGAGCTGTCCAAAACCATATAAAACTTTATATTCAGGATGAATAGAAAGAGGCCAGCTTGGAGGCAGAACACATGTTTTGGATGCAAAAGATCCCACATTTAATCTCAATTCAATAGATAAGGCTGGAAAAAAATCAATGTAGCTGTGAGAACTCAATATCCCACAGAACCAAGATACTATTGACATTTTGAGACCCCTTTTCCAACTTGCTATATGCCATTCTTCTCATACCACTCTTTTAAAAACAGCTGCCTGACTAAGAAAAAAAGTATGTCTTTTCCATTTATGGTTGTGGTCCCCTCTACTGTACAGATGTATGTTCTCCAACCAACAACTCCACATAATGTGGCCCTCAAGAGAAAATACTGAGTTAAGTGAACCAATAATCTGATTTACTCTTACTCTGCTTCCCATGGTCAGATGGTAAAGTTAAGAAACCAGGCCTAACTGTCACATATTAACATCATCAACAACAACAATAACAACAAAAAACAACAACAACATAGCACACAATCATAATATCTGCAAGAATTAGGACTAGGGGTGGGGAGCTCCAACTACTGTGTAAAATATTATGCAGAATATAATGGGTGAGATCCCTCTACAAATTACTCTATAAAGAAAACAGCATAGAGAATATTTTCTAGCCATATAGGAGCCCCCGATGGTACAATGGGTTAAACCCTTGGTCAGAGTTTCAAATCTAGGGAGAGTGCAGATGAACTTCCTCTGTCAGCTCCAGCTCCCCATTTGGGGACGTGAGAGAAGCCTTCCACAAGGATAGTAAAATATCAAAACATCCAGGTGGCCCCTGGGCAACGTCCTTGCAGACGGTCAATTCTCTCACACCAGAAGTGACTTGCAGTTTCTCAAGTCACTCCTGACATGAAAAAAGCCATATAAATATCAATCAGCTGGTAATGTCATGTTTTAAATACTGCTAATCTGACATTTGGCTGTTCACATCTTGTAACATCTCTTTACTCCAAGTACTGTTTTTACGTTGCATCACTTCTGAAAGGTCGCTAGTTGATCATGTACTATGCAAGGTCATCCAATAAAGTTTCATAGCTTCCAGTTAATCTGAACTCCTAAAACAATTATTTACTCAAACATTCCAGCCACAACAGTTAATTAAGGTTTTGCGATCTCATTTTATACACCACGTGAATATAACAGGAGTGTATGTTTTTCCAGACTTCTAAAAAATATAAATGGAAAGCATGGAAGAAAACTAACAATAAAATTAACCCAAACTATATAACGAAGTATAAACAAAAGGGAAGGAAAAAAAGTGCCAAGGCTAAAAAGCTGAATATTCCGAATACAAAAAATATGACTACACATGTTTTGCAGAACTTACAAGTATAATATGAGGACACTGAAATAGTTGTATACATCATAAAACAAAACAGAGGCTTTAGTCAGAAAATAAGAAGATGGCTAAGAGTTAGAAAGGCAGCTATGAAATATCTAGTTAAACTTCTCAAGTACAAAGGCAGATCATTAATATCAAAGTCAGAATCATACAGGACATAACATTTCTGATTTCTGATTTTGGCTGTGAAAGTTGAACTATGAAGAAAGTTAACAAAAAAAACTGGTGTTTTTAATAAAAAAAAATCCAAATATATATACTAGCTGTACCCGCCACGCGTTGCTGTGGCCAAACTCCCCCCCCCCCCGTTCTTTTTCTCCTTCTTTCTTCCTCTCCCTCCTTCCCTTTTTTTCTTTCCTTCTTTCCTTCCTTCTTTCTCTTCCTCTTCACTTTCTCCCCCCTTTTTCTTTCCCTTCCTCTTTCTCCCCATTCTTCCTTCTCTACCTATTCTTGGACTGCAACTCCCAGCAGGACTCCTGATCAATCTCTATCTCTATCTAAACTATCTATCTGGAAGATTGCTGGGAGTTGCAGTCCAGGAATGGGAAATTGGAAATATGCAGGGATTGGGATGCTCTCAAATAAATCCAAGGAGAAGAAAGCTTGCCGCTTGGAAGCAGTGCATTTGGATCATCCTCCTCTCCTAAAAGATCTGAGCTAGGGGATGCTGGGAGCTGTAGTCTGGAAGGGAGTGTGGATATGCTATTGTGTGTTTTGTTTGCCAGAGGGAGTCATTTTGCACATGTACTGTAGCATCCTTTTGCTTTTTTAGATTTTTAAGTCCCTTCTGCCATGTTTTTCAGTGTTTTTATGAGTGATAGGCCTGATAGATGTATTGTGTCCAAATTTCGTGTCAATTCGTCCAGTGGTTTTTGAGTTATGTCAACCCCACAAATGAACATTAATGAAACAGTATGAATACAGATTCGTAATAGGAAAAAATGTAACTGGACAAGGCAATGATCTGAAATAGATTGTGTGAGATCTAGTCTGATTGTACTTTCAGCTATTCAGGTTGACAGCTGACGATTGAAACTTTCATGCAAGTATTATACTACATGAAGTAAGTCCCTAAGCTTAAATTCCTCATCCCTGTGGGGAGAAATTAATAAATGAGGGAGCATGAATGAAAGGTTTCAAAACTACTTTCCAAAAATATGAACCAAAGGCAACATATAATCTATATATTTCCTTAAATTTCGAGGTGTTCTGTAAGTTAGTCTTCCAATCCTGCCGTGCATTTGGAAACGGAAAGGAGAGCAGGAAGTATATTTCACAGTAGACCCCTGTACTAAACTCGTGAATTTGGGAGCCAGTTGTACTTCCCATTAATATTAATTGGAACCTGAAAATGAAATATCACAGCCGTCAGAGAGTCAAATCTTACGTGACAATGATGGAGAAAACGGGAAACTACCGTTTGGTGCAGGGTGGGCTCTGTGTTGTGTCACCTGAGGATATTCGGCCACAGCTGCAGATGGAGTTAATTGGCCGGCTCAGCTTCCTTGCTGGAATTCTTCCAGCCTTTGTAAAGATTAACATACGTGAACTTGGAACAAGCGCTTACGCTAACTTTGCTGTCGAAGCAATGCAATTAAAATCCCAGCCTTAAGTGGAAATTGAGATCTTAATAAAGGTCTGGTCATCTACAGAGCTGACGACTGCTGGGCATTTCAAGTAGACATCCTGCACATGTTTAATAAGAGCAAGATTGTCATGTCTGTAGGCTGGTTTTCTCAACTTCGGCTAGTATGCAAATTATTCACTGAGACCATGAAAACCGGTCTGAAATCCCACATTTCCAGATGCGCCCTGCAGAACAAAATAACTTCCCTATATCTGGTATAAAGATAAAAAGCATGTGTCTTTCATCAATACATACTATTTATAATATATCTAAGTAAACAGTTGAATTCTGAAGGGTATATCTGGAGGTCTGAAAACAATGATAAATAAGTATCGTTTTATTGACTTCTAAACAAATGCACTGTCTGTATTTTTAAATTATTGTTTATTATCATTATTTTAATAACTTCCAGGACTAACCTTTGCTCTGAGTAAGCAAAGAGCCAGACTGTGGTTTTTGAGACTTGTATACATAAGACATTAAAAACATATGATACAAACTTTTGATTAAGAAAAAAAATCATAACTTAGAAATCAGACATTGGATCCAAATGTTCTCACAGTAGACATACGCCAGAAAAGATCAAATGAGCCATTTTTTGGCAAGGATGCACAAACACCTGTACTAACAGAGTCTCTGATACTGCCTCAGGCATTCTCATACGTTTTCTGCTAATCTGAAACCAAAATGGTTCATATTTTAGAATGGTCACTTCCCCATTTATTGTTAAAGTTCCCTTTTTGAAGGGTCTTAGCTTCTGAATGAGAGTTTCATAACCCAATTCAGATAGTAAAGTGAAATGTTCTGTATGTATCTGGAACCACAGCTATATACAAGAACTGTGAATGGTTCTGGTTGGGTTCAGGCCTAACATGAATCCATAGGTAAAGGTAAAGGTTTTCCCCTGAAATTAAGTCCAGTTGTGTCTGACTCTGGGGGTTGGTGCTCATCTCCATTTCTAAGCCAAAGAGCCGGAATGTCCATAAACACCTCCAAGGTCATGTGGCTAGCATGACTGCCTGGAGCACCGTTACATTCCCGCCGGAGCGGTACCAATTGATCTTCACATTGCATGTTTTTGAACTGCTAAACTGGCTGAAGCTGGGGCTGACAGCAGAAGCTCATGCCACTCCCCGGATTTGAACCTGCGACCTTTTGGTCAACAAGTTTCGCAGCTCAGTAGTATAACCCACTACACCATTGGGGGCTCCAACATGAATCCATAGTTTCCTACTAAGGGAGAGAGAAAAACTCAGTATGATTTCAGACTCCTGTGCTTCTCAGTCTGTTCTCCTCTTCTTTAACCTTCCAGGAGCACAATGAAAAATTTTCATTTTCAGACTAAACTTTCATCAACATCTGGAGGGCCATTGATTCCTCAGTCCTAACTGAATCTATGGACCATGTTCTAAGAAACACATTGATAATCTAAATGGGTCTTGTGTCCATTTGGTTGGGAAACAACCTGGAAATTCTATAGACACTACCTTGAATTATGACCTCAACATATGGGGTAAATTGACCGTCATATGCTGATTCCTCTCCTTTTTTGCTATGGAGCCCAACTCGCAATGTACATCTACTCCAGTGGGACTCTGGAGAGGAAGCACTGTATGCCACCACCACAGCAACACGGGATCCTTCCCATGTTGCACTGGCAACCAGGGCCATAGCCAGAAAAGAATTCCGGGAGGGGTTGAAAATTTCGGGGGGGGGGGGTTGAAACCTGCCTCCTAGCTCATGCTGAAGCAAAGAGCACAGCAGGGGGCAGAGCAGCCTTCAATAGCCTGCAGCTCCGCCCTTGTCAACCACCTCCAACAAGTCTGGCCTTCTTAATGAGAGCATTCAACATCCCCCCCCCCCCAACTTGGTTGCTTCACTACTGACTACTGTTCTGTCGCGCGCTGGGCCTGTAAATAATTGTCTTTAGAACAGGATGTGCAACCTTTGCCCAGTGGGAAGCCAAGGGGCCTAAAGAGAAGTTCTCAGAGGTTTCCGCCACAAACAGTCTTTAGATGGCTTGAGAAATACAACAAAGTCTTTTATTAATGAACAATCAAACAGAAACTTCTCTTGTCTTCAGTAAAGTTAAGCAAATGATTCCAAGCTTTTAGGCAACTGGTGAATTCCTAATCTTGCCCACGAAGGACAGGCAACTGTCTTCAATAACTTCTTCTTTAAAGGAAAATCCCCATTTTAACTTCTCCCAGGCTGACTGTAATCTAACCCTTACTGATGTGGGCTCCGCTACTGGGTCAAACTGCGTCTCGAACATCGAGTGGACCTACCAGCAAGGCAGTAGATGTTCTCCAGCTGGAGTTCTTAGGTCTTTAGGGCTGTTTTCCTGGAAATTCTTTGGAGACTCTTAAGACCTTTCTCCCCCTTTTGTACAGGGGAAGCTTGCACACATCCTATACATAAGCTTACCTTGCTGAGACTAACGAAAAATGGCCCCCTTCCCTTCCCAATTGCCCTGAGCAAAGGGCGGGACCAAAACTTAACAATGATGGACAGGTGACTTGCCCTATGACTGCAACCAAAGAAGCCACCTATCTGTAGAGTCCCTGAAACCTAGGACTGCAAGCAAACATTTAATACAAAGCAAATAAAGTTGGAGCTCCTGGTACAGCTGTACCAGAACAACTACATCGGCTATTGCTGCAAGTAATGACAGTGTGAAAAATTGCTAATATTTGCTTGAGATAGTGCTTGCAGTTCTGGAGGGACTCTTGATTTTTTGCATCTCATAGACTTAGCATGGGGATTGGGTTAACCAGTTAAAATTCATGAGTAAACCAGGTTTAAAAAAAAATCTGAAACATTTCAGGGGGGGGGGTTGAACCCCTAACCCCCCCCCCCCTCGCTACGGGCCTGCTAGCAACTATGTATGATGCGGGGCTGGGTGATGAGTTCAACATGCCCCCTGCTGGTCTCTCATGGATTTACCACAATGCATGGCGAATCCTTAGGATAATGTGATAAGGTTCTTTGTGTGGTTTCCGAAAGTCCATACAGATGGTAAGTTACATTCATCTCTCCCTGCTGTACACTATAAGTTGTTTTGGTTTATTTTTTTTAATTCAGGCAGGCCTTTGGCATACTGAGAAGTTTCATATATAAGGATGGAAGAATTAATTGGTTAGGTGCTCTTTGTGGAACTGATTAATTTTAAATAGGATCTAAATTGAATAAGTAAATACATTCTTTGTTTATGGATTGTTGTTAGGCTCTTTGAATACAATTTTAAGCAACAGGGCAGGCTAGAACTATAATTTTTTAAAATATAAAATATGGTGTGTTCAAAGAAAATGTTGAATATTCATGAAGTGAAGTCCGCTAGCATGATTCCGACATTTCCTATCTCCAAATTATATTTCACCAAGTTGAATAAACAGGACTAGTGATGATGTGAGAGGTAAATGTGCTTAATATATGCATTTTACTGAATGAGTGTATAAAAATGTGTTTTAGCTGTGTTGTGTCCCATCTGTAGTCATGAGGCAGGTAATAAATAAATAATAATAACAACAGCCTCTATCGATGCATTTATCCTGAATGAACCCTTGAGATAATTTTAAGGGCTCCAGGAACCCCGGCTTTAAAATTATTACATCTACAATTGCAATCTCTCACATAACCATTAGCAACATTTTGTGGAACTCAAGTATTCTGGGGAACATTAGTTGAATTACTCTGCCCCTAGAGATAAATAACAGTCCAAAACTGAGGTTTATGTGGGAAATCCAAAGGGGAAAACCACAATGTTTCTTCAGTGACAAGAACCACAAACCTGTGAATCCAGGAGGAATGCATACTACATTCAACTGACATTTTCACCATGTGACCAGAACTGCAGTCAAAACATATGTTAGAAATAAAAATCATAATTTTGTGTAACTGATGGACACCATTAGTGCAGGCAAATTAAGCACAGCCGAAACATTAAAAGAGAGCAATATGCCATAAATGAATAAGAAAAAGTATGCAAGGTGTCTATATTTGCACACATGTAATGGACATAGCGAAATGAGAGGAACTATAAAAAGAAAGAAAAATAAAATCTATTATAAATAGGAAAGACAAAGCCATGCTGAACAGGAATAATAAAACAAGAAAATGTAAGAAAGTGCAGTGACAGAATTTATGGAGATAAATATCATAACGCATTACTTTGTGTCCAACCGTGTTTGAAAGACTAAAAAAGAAAATGTAGAACTGGAAGAAGAGAACAATGCTTTCAAAAGAATGTTTGGTGTTTTAATAGGCAAAATAATAAGTAAATAGGAGTAAGTAACCTAGAACTGCTGCATTTAAAATGACAATTTATTTATTTATTTACAGTATTTACACCCTTCTCACTCCAAAGTGGACTCGGGGCAGATCACAATGCAGACATACACGACATGTTGTAGTAGAGCCTGTTAGCAACACTGCAAGTGGTAATATGGGTGTCAGAAGAGGGAAAAGAGTGCTCAAGAGTTAGATGAGGAACAAAGAGGAAAAGGATCCGGGATATACTTATGTCACCTACTGACGAAGATTCCTTCGAAGGGTTTTCTGATAGCGAAGGGTCAATGAGTGAGGAGGAGGATGGAGATGCAATTGATGTGAATAGAGGTACTAAGAGGGTTACTCGGGAGCAGGAATCGGATGAGGAGCGACAGAGGAAGAAGATCCGGGATATACTTACTGCTCCCACAGACGAGAAGTCTTTCATGGGTTTCTCTGGGAGTGATGGGTCTGGGAGTGATGGAGAAGGGGATGGCACACTCGATTGGACCAAGGTGCAAAAGGTTTGAGATGTATGTACTCAACCAACATCTAGTGACACGTTTGTGGGGTTTTCTGGTGGTGGAGATTGGCAATCGGGAGATACTGTGGAGTCTTGGGGAGAGTTAAGTCTTGACAAGAGGTGGAAAAGTTGGAGGGATGGGCGTTGGCGTTCAGGTGCAGAGGCAAGGACAGCTATGGGGAATGACGACAGGGTGGAGTTGCAAGATAAAAGTAGGCACTGAAATGGAAGAACTTTGCAGAAGGCAAAGTGTTGGTTTCGTGCCTTGGGTTTTGTCGCTGACGCTTTTGTGTTGGTCTAGGGTCCTGGATCTGCAAGTTGCTGCTTCCATTCATGTTACAACTCAGCTTGGATTCCCATGAGTGCGGATTTCCCCTTCCTTGACTTCGGACTGCTTTTGACAACGATGCTGCCTACGTGGACTTTGGAACCTCACAACTTCGGACTTGGCTTTCTTCGACCTCGGACTTCATTTTTTTTTTAATTAATTTTTATACCATTTTCTTTTACAGTGAAAGAGGGAGAACAATTATTGTGATAGAAAGTTGTGAAGTTTAGACAGACCGTGGGGGATAAAATAAAGGGTAAGAGAGGTAGGGAGGGGCCCAGAAGTAGAATAGAAAGGATAAAGGGGAGGTAGGAATGGGTGGGGAATGGGATGGGGGTCAGACGACTGTGTGCATCACTTCCGTTCAGTCCGCAGAGGAGTGATTATCTCGTTGTATTGTTCCTTTTTCCTGTTCCTTGCTGTCCTTGCTGTCCTTGCTCTTCTTACCCATCGACTTTTAAGTGTCCAGTTTGAATTTACTTTTCAGATATTCTTCCATGTCCTTCCAGCTTATTTGTTTGGTCTTACTGAGTTCTTCTATTTGACTCGATAATCTGTCACAAATTCTGAAATCTGTTATTTTCTTTATCCAATCTTCATTAGTTGGGATCTCTTTACTTTTCCATTTCTGGGCTATCAATATTTTGGCTGCTGACGATAAATAAAACAAAATTTTTTCTTCATTTTTCTTCAGACCTAAATCTGTTATGTTCAATAAATAATATTCAGGTTTGAGCTCAAACTTTGTTTTGATAATGTTTTGTGTATGTAAATGAACCGTCGTCCAAAATTTTTTAATCTTCTTGCAATTCCAATACAAATGGAAATAGGTTCCAGCTTCCTTTCCGCACTTCCAGCACTGCGTATTGTTATTTTTACTAAATTTCGCCAATTGTACAGGTGTCAAATGCCATCTATAGAAAACTTTGTGCCAGTTCTCTACTATGCTGCTGGCTCTAGTGTATTTAAGCTTGACCTTCCATACTTGTTCCCATTCGCTTATTAGTATAGAGTGGCCTATATCCCTGGCCCACTTGACCATATTTTCTTTTACTATTTCCGTTTCAGTATTCCACTCTAACAGGTTTCGATACAAGATTCTAACCAGCTTCTTATCCTTTTTCATAATTATATCCCAACACGTGTCCTTTTCGCTAAATCCCACTTTTAGATCTTCCTTTAAAGTTTCTTTAATTTGTATATATTGTAGCCAATTTAGTTCTTTATCTTCCCTCTTTAATTCTTCCATAGACCTCAGGTGCCATTCATTGTTGATTTTAACCAATAGTTGCCTGTAATTAAGCCATCTACTTTTCGGTAACTCTCTTTTATGATATGCCTCTATTGGCGATGTCCACATGGGTATTCTGGGGTAAATGATGTCTTTATACTTGTTCCAGGTCTTTAGTAGGGGGCCTCTGATGTAATGATTAGTAAAGTTTTTTTCTATCCTTGCCTTTCCATAGCTTAGGTAAGCGTGCCACCCTCTTCTAATGTCATAACCTTCTATAGTTAATATTTTTTTTTGCTCCAGGGTAGCCCATATTTTCACCCATGATAAGGCACAGGCCTCAAAATACAGCTGCATGTCCGGCATGGCCAATCCTCCCCGACTTTTGGCATCTGTGAGATTTTTAATCTTAATTCTGGCTTTTTTCCCCTCCCATATAAAATTTAATATTTGTTTGTTCCATTTTTGGAAACATGTATTTGTCTTAATAATTGGTATCATCTGGAACATGAAAATCATCTTAGGTAATACACTCAATTTTATGGCTGCGATCTTTCCTAGTATAGATAGATTTAAATATTTCCAGTTGTTGAATTTCTTTATTATATTACTCCAGGTTTTTTCATAGTTATCCTTAAACAGATTCATATTTGAAGCCGAAATTACTATGCCTAGGACTTCATTTGACTACGGCTTTTGCTTCTCAGATCTTTGTTTGTTCGTCCTTCATTCGCTGTGTTGTTTTATGTGATTTTGCAAGCACTTCAGTTTAATCCGGATCTTTTTTCCAGTTTATTGCTTTAGTTTGCTTTTTATGCTGGAACTTGCTGCTACTTTTGAGTTTTGACCAGGGAACTTAAGTAAGTGTCTTTGAGTCCTTTTTGCTTTGTATTAATAAACTATTCTTTTGGACATATTCTTGAGTCTCTTTAAGGCATCTGGGTTCCGACACAACAAGCATTCATTTTTAGACATACAAGACATACAGATAGACAAAACCCATTCAGCAGTTTTTTCCAACTTCAGATCCTGGAGGCTGCTCAATTCCGGCCACAGCGAGAAGCTGTCGCTTCATTCACTATGACACTGAGCTGTTTTGATCATAGTATTTCCTCTTTCCTCTTTGATCTCTGGCATTTTTATGGTGTCATAAATTAACCTCACCACTTTAAGAGGTCCCTAATTTCTCTTCTCATAGCATAGCTGTTTTTGAACTGCTAAGGTGAACAGTAAGCTGGGCTATTAACAGTCGGGAGCTCAACCCTGACTCGAGCTTCGAAAAACAAACTCATTTTTTAAAAAAAGTTTCTAATGTGGACAAGAAGTTTAAAAATGTGGAAATCTACTTACTTAAAAGCAAAGCCTAGAACCTATGTTTTTTGTCCTAGCAATAGAACAACCTCAGTTAAGGTTAAGTGGTAAACTTATTTTTAACATGGCTAAGTCTGGAACTGGTCAATTAAAACTTTTCCACAGAGCAATTAATACAATTAAAACAATGTTCAAAACCAAAAACTTACTTTACGATTTGAAAAAGTACATAACAAACTGTAAAATATTCAGCTCTGGATCTCATTTTTATAAGTCCACAGTAGGTGAGGTTTTGTTTCAGATCCATTTTTAGTCAGGCATCACTAGAGTTTGCAAAATTCAAATTGGGAAGCGAGTAATATATGCAGATCTTCCCATCTAGTTAATAGTCTTGACTGCTTCTGTAGCACTGACTTGATATACTATAATTTGTTGAATGACATATTTGCAATTTGGATTCAAAGCTTTACCAGCTGGTCTTGGGCAAGTGCTTATTTCTCTGCCAAATTTACCTGCCAGGAATGCTGTGGATATACAATATTATAATTCCACAATGAACTCTGGGAAGAAATGGTTGGAACAACAGGCAATAAGCAATAAATTACCTTGTCCTATTGGAATCGTATATAGCAGAATTACAAATGCCTCTTTGAAAATATACTGACTGCAAAATGTTCACAAAAATATGTTTTATTTCTAGACACTGCCAGCTGCTGACAATGGATCACATGTGTATGGATGCCAGAGAGAGGAGGATGAGACACTCTTCCGCTACCAACCTCCTGAGACAGAGGAACAATTTAACTTATTCATGAGGTTGCGCTAGCAATATCATTAGATAAAGTGGAGCAACTATCTCAAGTAGCACTTCAGGGAACCTTCAGCAAGGAGTTAAGAGGAGAGATCTAGGTGTCACCTAGACTGTGCCAGGCTCCCAGAGAAAGTTTGGTGCCTTCAACGTACAGTGCTAGATGCATTTCAATCCCTAGAGATAGATATTCAACTGCCAGTCCAGGCAGCTTCTCTACATGAAACATGGGAGGATGCCACCTTTTCCATTCACTTTAGGTAGCAAACTATTTTAGGCTATGAGAATAATAACAACAGCAATAACAACAACAACAGCAGCAGCAGCAGCAGCAACAGCAACAATCGGTGCTGACAAAATTACCATCTATCAGCTACAAAAGGCTACCCTACTCAAATCTGCACACATTATTCGCCAATACATCACACAGTCTTAGGCACTTGGGAAGTGTCCTACATGTGATCGAATACAAAAAGCACCATGGTGATCTTGTTTGCTGTGTACTAATCTTATTGTGTATCAAATAATAATTTTATTTCTTACCCGCCTCTCCTTGCAGCTCGAGGCGGATCACAACACAGTCAAAACACGCAAACATTGCAAACATTCTATAAACACACATATTAAAATGTTTTTCTATAAAATATACAAATTAAAATGTATTTCTACAAAATACATAATAAATACACAGGACAGAGAATAAAACATAGGATACGAGTTTAAAATTCATGCTTAAAACTGGCTATGTAGGTCTTTAGATGGTTTTAAAATTCCGACAGCTCATTTAATTGTCGGAACTCTTCTGCCAGGTCATTCCACAGTTTTGGGGCAGTCGATGAAAGAGTATTCTGAGTCACTGTCACCAGTCAAGTTCTGGTGGCAACCACCTCCCAAAAGACCTAAGTGTGCAAGCCGAATTGTACAGGAAAAGGCAATCCTGTAAGTAACCTGGACACAAACCATGTAGGACTTTAAAGGTCAAAATCAACACTTTGTACTTTGCCCAGAAACTAACTGGAGTGACTTTAGCATAAGGGTGATACGCTCACTCCTGGATGTTCCCATAACCAACCTGCCTGCTGTATTTTGAACCAGCTGGAGTTTCTGAACTTTGTACAAAGGTAGCCCAATGTAAAGCACATTGCAGAAGTCCAACCTTGAGGTTACCAGCGAATGAACTACCATCTTTAGGTTCTCAGAATCTAGGAAGGGGCACAGTTGGCATATCAGATGCTGTTAGTAAGCACTCCTGAATGTCACATCTACCTGGGCTGACATTTGGAGAAACAGATCCAATCTGCGAACACAGTCTTTCAAGGGAAGTGTAACCCCATCCAGGACTGGTTGACACACCTCTATCCACAGATTAGGACCCTTAATGTCAAGCACCTCTGTTTTGTCTGGATTCAGTTTCAATTTGTTTTTCTCACACAGCCCATTACCTCCTCCAGGCATTCATTCAGAGGAGACACACTTTCCTTGGCTGAGGCTAACCCTGCTACAACACTAGTATTTGGGAATGGCTTCAACAACCATCAAGAAGACTTGCACCTTATCATGAAATGAGGTGTCAGAAAACCTCCCAATTTCCTAGTCCTGTTGTTCTTTCTCCTGCTATGGCTCTAAGACCACTTTTACTCTTCAAATAAGCAAGCAACAGCCAAAGTAAACAGAAAGAAATGCATCTTCCATTTGCTTTGCAGTCTCTCTATCTCCCTTTCTATTACTCTGGCCAGATCCAAAGCATGGGACGAAGCAGAGAGATAGGGTTGAAAAAACACAAAATAGACGAATCAAAAGAAAAGGACTCTTAAGTCATAGCATATTAGTGTGATGATGGATCTACCCGAGCTTCAAAAATGCTCTCCACAGAGAGGCATAAAGTTCAGCTGCTTGGATAATGGTTGGAGGTGTGGGGTTCAGTACCTTGGATAGTGCCTTTAACTTTCAGACAGATTTACTGCCCCACTAACATGGGAGCAATCAGTTGTCAGTGAGTCAAACAGGAACACAGTGTTCTCCACCCGAAAAACGTTGGCACCAACACTAGATATGTAGGATGGAGTCCTCCTATTTGAGTCCATCCTGCACATGGCCACAAATAAAATGTATTCTTATGGAGCTCCAAAAACCTTTTCCTCCTCAGACTCTCCAGGGAAGGCAGCACAGTTGATGGAGCAAATGATGCATACACAGTTACCCTTCCTGTTTTGATTGTGACATTTCAACGCAGTAATATATTTAATGTTATATTTGGAATTGTAGCCTTTTTCTGGAATCTGTTCAGCAAGGGAATGAATTTTGATGAAAACTGTTAGAATGCAATTTCAGACAGAAGACCTGCCAGAAATTCTTCTCGTCCCAGTGCTGAACAAACCACAAAATGAACTTGTTTCTTTTTTTTAAAAAAAGAAGTGTTGAAAAAAAAGAGAAAAAAACCAGCAACAAACACAGGGAAATAATTGCTAATACACTTGCTGCTGTTGAGAAGGCCATAGCCTTGAGTATCTCTTGGCAGCTCTGTGGAAAACTCTCTCTGTCACTCTCTTCATAAATATGTACCACATGGAAAATAAGACAGGAGAATTTAGCAGCTAGCGAAATAACATGCCGACTTGTTTTCTCCTCAATGATTAAACTATTTTCCCATGCAAGAATTATACCTCAAGCCTGAGAACGAAAAGGACACAGATGCCACCTGAAGGCAGAAGCTCTTATGAACAGTTGATGCTTTGGAATTGATATATGTGTTTCACACAGAGCAAAAACATTTAAGGCCTGGCCGCTAGACTTCTCAGCATATATTATTTCACTGTGCAAATGAACTGTGCCTTTGATCCAGCTGTGACTAAGGAAGCAAACCTAAAAACAGAAACTTATTAAATATAGTGGGCAAATATGCTCAAGACCCAGAGTGTGGAAAGAACTAGTAACAAAATAGTGAATCACTTGATGTGAATTACTTTTTTGCACTAAATAACTGAAACTTAATTAGGTACAATTTCACCCCTTTTGTGGCACAACTGTTATAGCCACAGGATCCATCTGGTGTGTTTGACTTCATCATGGCAAGAACTATTCAAGGTGCTGAACCTATTTTGAGAATAAGGTTCAGGATCATGGACAATTCTTTCAAAATTTAGACTAAAACCCAAAGCAGATCACCACCCCACTGACATGGAAGACATCAGCCATCATTGCATATCATTTATGTTTTACCAAATAGGACAGCAGCTTGTAGCTTTCCAACTATTTTCAAGAAATTGTTTAATTAACTTTTCAAAGTAGGTAAAGGTAAAGGTTTTCCCCTGACATTAAGTCCAATTGTGTCTCACTCTGGGGCTTGGTGCTCATCTCCATTTCTAAGTCGAAGAGCAAGCGTTGTCCATAGACACCTCCAAGGTCATGTGGCCAGAATGACTTCATGGAGCGCTGTTACCTTCCCGCCGGAGTAGTACCTATTGATCTATTCACATTTACATATTTTCAAACTGCTAGGTTGGCAAAAGCTGGGGCTAACAGCGGGAGCTCATGCCGCTCCCTGGATTCAAACCTTCCACCTTTCAGTCAACAAGTTTAGCAGCTCTGCACTTTAACCCACTGCGCCTGCGGGGGCTTCAAAATAAAGATCAACTTTTAAAAACCGAAATGAATATAGTAACTAGCCAACTTGAGCATCAGAGCTACAACTACTTACTTTTCAAAGTAGCTTCTTATGCTTCTATACGACTGTTTTATACAGCTCCATGGGTAATACATTCCCAAACTTCATATGAATATATATAACCATGGATATTAAAAGGAAGGACTTCTAACTCAAAGATACCATAGAGTCATGCTGGAAAACCTAGAAAATGCCTACGGAGGCCATACATAATTGGAAGAGAATAAATGTACCAGGTGTATCAAACCTAGTTAAACTATCTAGATTTGAGGCTAGTCCTTGGTCATATAATGTTCAGTATTGGGATTCAGACTCCTCAGAGGAAACAATGTTGCTGATGCGGAGACCATGGGAATGCATGAATTTTAACTTTTGACCTAGTTTTGGAAGATACAATAGGAACAGATGACATAATCCCCCACAAGAAATGATTTAAAAACTCTTGGATTGATGGCTATATATGTACTGGCAAACAATTAAAATGCTGGGTTGTTGTAAGTTTTTCGGGCTGTATGGCCATGTTCCAAAAGCATTCTTTCGTGACGTTTTGCCTGCATCTATGGCAGGCATCCTCAGAGGTCTCACAACCTCTGAGGATGCCTGCCATAGATGCAGGCAAAATGTCAAGAGAGAATGCTTCTGGAACATGGCCGTACAGCACGAAAAACTTACAACAACCCAGTGATTCCGGTCATGAAAGCATTCAACAAAAAATTAAAATGCTGGTAGTTCAAGGTAGCATCATTCACACAAAAAAGAGCCTTTAATTTAGTCAAAAGGAGGGAGAAAGCATTTGGTCATCTTCAAGATGCTCAGCAGAACTAGCTATTTAACATCTCTCCAGGCTTGAAAAAGGTATGTCCATCTACAAAGCAAATCTCTTTTGCTTGCAGAAACCATGCACATATTTGAAGAATAAATGAAAAATGGTACAATTTTAAAATATGCACAAACTTCCTTTCATTAGTAGGGAAAATTCATACAAGGAATGTGTATTTTAAAGGAAATGTGAACAAGTTTTAAGGAGGCAGAAAATATTTCGCACCTTTATCTGAAGAAACATTTTTCTGCTTACCGTAACTTCCTGCTCATAGGTCCAAACACCACAGGCCAACTCTACGCAGAATATCACAAGCAAGCTCCCAAAATACTGCAAAATAAAAAGGAATATTTCTCATCATTTCCTTTGAAGCAACACTGTGAGAGAAAGTGCATGTTATTTCAAATGACTTTTTTCTTCATACTTTACAAGAACAAGAAATATTGCCTTCTTAATTTTCAAAAATATAGCTATAATAGAGATTTTTTTTAAACTGAATTTTGGATGATTTTCAACAGAGTAGAAAATGCATGGTATTCAGGGCAAAGATTGGCAGAAAGCAGATTGCAATGTAATAGTAGATCTGGGAATGCTTTGCAGCAGATCTGCAAGAAACAGCAACAAAATCATACACCCTCCCTTTATTTTGGTACAATTAAGAAGACGTTGAGGAACCAGGAGTGACTGTTTGTATACGACAAATATCAATTCAGTCACTGCTGTCAAACTCAGAACAAAATCACAATTCCTCAATTATAAATATATGTCTTTAGTGCAACCCTTTGGCTCTGGCTCTTTAGGCTCAAAATAAAGTAAATGTCGTCAGCCTGAAACCTGTTCATTAGTGTTTCAGAGCACAATGTAGGCATAACATTAAACTGCTTCTTCTGATTGTGTAAATGAATAAATAAATACTATTTATTTATATTTTGCTTTATCTCCCCGGAAGGACTTGGAGTGGATTACAGTATACATATAAGGAAAATATTCAATGGCATACAATACACAGACAAGGTAAAAGCCTTCCCCTTTTACATCTCCAGCGTCTGGAGGCAATGTTCAACTCTGGCCATGGGGAGGTGGTCTTGTTCCATTTTTCTATGCCAAGGAGCCTGCTGTCCATAGGCATCTCTGATCTTGTTGGCGGTATGTCTGTATAGGGTGCCCTTTTACCTTCCCGCTGAGGTGGTACCTATTAATCTACTCGCACTGGGGCTTTCAAACTGCTAGGTTGGCAGATTCTACTGTTGACAGTTGTGAGCTCATCCTGACTGATGGCTTCGAACTGCTAACCCTCTAGTCAGCAGCTTTTCTTGCAGCTAGTAGTTTAGCCGCTGTGCTACCATGGCCCCAAGGTTGTTTTGCACGCTCTATCATAAACTAATAACATGGAATTTAATCCAAAGATGATATTTTGCTTGTAAAGCAGCCTGCAGAAACCCAGGAAGCATCCTTATAGGAGGATAAAAAGTGCTATGGAAAATGCCTATTAAAGTATTGAATGAAGACTGAACAGTGTTTGTGATTGTTTTACTTCATTTTTTGGTTCTCAGAAACCATGAGGTCTTTCTCAGAGCACATCAGATAAGCAGAGCAATCCAAAGACCAGCATATTTCCGACACTCAGTAATAACATATCAACAGGACTAGATATTTACTTTGTAGTTTACTGGTTGCCCTATGGATAGTTGCATAGAACCAAATCTGTTGAAATTGAGAAGTTTAGGTGCATCCAAAGATTCAAGGAATTGACAGTTAAGGTATGTGAAGAAGGCCCTGATCAAAGCTACCTCCAGATCTGCAGCAACATTGCTGCCAGGAGGGTTGTTTTCATGAATAAGGATGAAAGGAGAACTAGGAATTAGCAGATGGCACGATCAGTTCCATATATTGCATAGCATATTACATAACCAGGGCTGTGCACTTCCAAGTAATACTTTCGTGATCAAGTTGCAAGGCAGTTATTTACTATACAGCAATTCAAAGTTGGACCACAGTTCTACAGTTACACATAAATATCTTAGGACGCTAGCCACTCATAGTTGGCAAAAAGAGTATTATTCACAATTTAGCATTCAGATGACACATCTAAGCGTTCATAGCCTTTCACATGCATTATTTCAGTAAATGTACAAGAAGCTTGTAATATGACCAATGCTATTCATGTTGTAAATGGAGGAGCTGAGAGAAGATGGTTCACGTAAGACCACCTAGAGAGTTAAACATGAAGGTGAAATTGGAGCCAGCTTTGCTGCTCACAGCTCCCATTCAGAGCCTGAGTGCTAAACTGGCTATTAAAATGTGTTTAGAAATGCTATGAGAAGCATTGCTGCCTCATTTTTGCTATCACTCATAAGTATATACAGTTCTTGTGTGCATCAATGCTAATATTAGGGAATAAATGTCACTATGAAGAACCCTAACCCATATTTAGGGCTATCATGTTATAAATAGCTAAGCAGAAATAAGCTGCACAGAACATATTAGAAATTCCTTCCCAGTAAGCATACATAGGATAGAGCTGTAAAACTGGCATAATCATTCATAATCAACCAATATTTCTGGGCACTAACTTCAGTCAACTGTTCATGATGCCAAACCATATTTGCATTCACTCTTAAATTGTCTCTGACATTCCTTTTTTTCTCGGTATAACAAAATATGATTTTGGGTAGCCAACATTTTCTGGATGGAATACTTAGCAGAACGGATTGGAGCATTAGCCAGAAGTTGACTGGAGTCTAAAAAGTCAAGTTGTTTCCACAAAAGCACATAAGTAAAGGAAAGCGACAGTCCAACTTTATTATTAGGCCTGCAAAAGTAGCTGCTTCAGGTGACAGAACAGAGTTCTGTGCCCAAGCTAACTCACATACACCTTATAAACACCTTATACAAATAGCTGTAGGGTATAACAATATTTGTTGTAGTTTTGTAGATGTTACTAACCTTGTCAGAAAGCAAAGGTGTCACTATCTCAGCCAACCATGTCAACGAATGTGGATATTGGGGTAATTCTGATTTTGGAATCGCAGGTAAATGATACTCTACTGTATTTCCACTATTGAAATATTTACACTAATGCCTCAGAATGGAAAAAAAACGTATAAAATCTCTCATAATTTCACTTAGCAGGCAGAAAAAAATAAAGGGGTTTTGTTGTCATGGATAAGAAGAAGAAAAAACCAACTATTTACATCCCGCAATTTGCTACATGAAACAGGAGATGCTATTTCATTATTCGTCATTAGAAAGAAAATAGCTTGGCCATAGACAGCAGAAAAATGCCTGGCAGGAAAAAGACCGTCTTCTTTTTTAATTTTTTTAAAAAGCATGTTATCCATTTTCTTTCTTGTAAACATTTCCTATTTTCTCTTTGCTGTCAACATTACAGCCTTACCAAAAATGAATGTCAGGTTGCATCGTCCACTGTTTGTTTGTTTATTTAGTGTCTTTGCACCCTAATGAAAAATCAACATGTGCACAGCACGTCCTACGGGCAGACTTCACAACCATATTCAGGCCCTGTTGCAAACGCAGCAGACATGGAAGCATAAATCACTCCATATGCAACGGTTCAGCCACTTCTGCATTCAACATATTGGCTCCTTCAAATTTCTCGTTTCTGAAATGGTGTTAAATATTTCACAGCTGAAGCCGTGCAGGAGACATTATCTTTCATTTAGGCAGTTTTCTGCCTTACTGAAGGTTGGTAGAAAGTTTCTGGCGTTAACTACAGCAATAGTTTTATAATACCACTAAAAACCATAGGGCAGGGCAGAAGAGCTGAAAAAAAGGTTTTATACAAAAGTAATAAATAACACCACTGATGCCAAGAAAACCTGACCTTAATTTGTTATGTTAAAGCTGATATGCAACAAGACATCTCTGATTAATCCTCTGTCACCCCATTTTTTTTTAGCTGTCCCAGGGCCCTTCCAGACAGGCCCTATATCCCAGAATGTGATCCCAGGTTTTCTGCATTAAACTGGATTATGTGAATCCCCACTGCCATATAATCTGGGATATAATCTCAGATCAGATCCTGGGATATAGGGCCTGTCTGGAAGCCCCCCCCCCCCCCCCCATTTTCTCTCCCTCCTTCTACTTTCTTTCTTCATCCTCTGCTTAGTCCATTGCACTGAATTTGTGTTATATGTAGTTTGCACTCCATTAATTTAGCAGGGAAACAGGGGATAAAAGTTTTCCCCTCCCAGTAGCTTCGGGCAACAAGAAACTCCTGCCGCCATTCTTAGCTCCTCTTATCTTCCTCCTTATTAGCTTCTGACAACTTAAAAAAGAAGGAGAGGGAGAAAAATGTAATTTGGCACTACCTTTAGTAGCTAATCATGATTTGCGGAAAGGCAGGCAAAAATATGATCCTGGTCCTTGATACATCAGGGGAAAATATGCCACTCCTCACATCAGAATACCCTAGAAGCCCTTGTCTTTACCATATCAGGACTAGGGAAACTTTGCACAACTATATGCTTTAACCCACTGCTTCTTAAACTGTTGGTCCCAATCCAAAATGGGATTCCCTTAGCTCAATGTGGGAGTCACAAAAATGGTAACAGTAAAAGGCCTCTGAATGCCACCCATTTGCACAAATCCTTTGGCAACAATGTACAGTGTTTATAGAGGAATCCGCAGAAAATGCTTCAGCTGTACTTCATAAAAAGGAAAAACAGACTCTTCAGTAAGCCTTGCAAATACTGATTTATTTTAATAAAATGTATAATTTTGTACCCATTTTATATACCTATATATCAGGGGCCATGTAAAAAATTATTGGGCTGAAAGGGGTTGTGAATGGAAAAGGTTAAGAAGCCCTGCTTTAGCATACAATTACCATCAGTTGCCATCAAGTATGGCCAATGATAAGAGAAGGTGTAAAATACCCGAAGAGCCAAAGATTTTCTATCCTACAACATTCAGTTGAGAAGATGTAAGACACCTTTTACTGTGTCAGATCCTTGCTCCATCTAGAAAAGCATCATCAGCTCTGAAACAGCTGTGAAACAGTAATGGCTCTCCAGAGATTCAGACAGACTTCTTTCGTAGCCCTAACCAAAAATCTCTGGTGATCTTCATTCAACAACTAATAAAGTCTGTCCCTGATTAGTTTCCAAAATCAAAGGAGACCAGGCATGTTCAGAATGGCATGATGGTATTTAACCACCCTTTAGGTACCAGTGTATGGGAAGGACACGTTAAAATGGACATATGTTCCCAACTACACAGTGTGCGTGTGTCTTCAAGTCATCTGTCAATGAATAACAACCATGGATTTCACAAGTTTTATTAGGCAAGGAATATTCAGATGCGATTTTACTAGTTCCTTCCTCTGAAATATAGCCTGCCACACCTAGTATGTATGTTTTCTCTGATCCAAGTATCAAGAGCTGACTCTGAATAGCATCCAAGATAAGTGGAAGTCTGATGCCTTTAGGTATTTAGCCTGAGGCAGTAAGTGTACCAAGTTGACCATCTGTAGTACCTACACAAACAACAACCATGTTAAATTATTATTTCTATACACAGTACTAAATTACCATTAGATAGTCATCCTATATTACCTAATCTGAAACTATTTTTCAGGGGGTGCCTATATACATATAGTTAGAGCAAAGGGGGGCATTTTGGTCTGCATGAAACAAGTTTGGTATCATTTTACTAGTGCAAGTATTTCACATTTTATTAATTCAGGCTCTATTGTGTGTACATGGGCAACGGACCTCCCACCAGCAGAACAAAAGAGGCATACACCAAGTTGGGATCAAAATTTGCCACAACTATTTATTGATTACAGGAACAGGGGTTGGCAGCTATGCATGGGTCCTGGATTAGGGTCGGGCAGCCCACTGCTGTCCGATACCACTTTATATGCCAGGGTGCTGCCAACACAATACCGGGCTAGCGTTACTCGGCGTTACCCTGGGAACCACCAGACGTTCCCTCCCTCTCGATGAGGGGGGATAAGCAAGCCAGATCCAGGACCCATGCCATCTGCCAACTCAAGGAGTTGTGACAAGCTAATAACAACAAGATAACAAAACTGGAAAAAAAACAGAATGTAGGATGGGTGGGATGGGTCAGCTGAAGCAGGCACAATGCCTGTTGAGGTCCACGGGGCAGCCTAAATAGGCTTCCTGGGCGTAGAGAGAGGCAGACCCTGGCCAATACAGCGGTGGAGCAGGGCCTGCCCCTGATTGGCTGGCTAGCTGGGCAGCAGGAAACGTTCTCACCACACAGGGAATTTCTGGGAGGAAAAAGCCCCCTACAGCCATGATGGCCAGTGGCAGGACATCCCACACCACAATGGCCCTGGCCCAGTAAGTCGGGCCATGCTTTTACTCTGCCACCAGACACAGTTCAAAGGAGAGAAAGAGAGAAAGAGGAACAAGCAGGTTTTCTGGATGTCAGGACGTATGTGATAATGATTCCTTTCAAATAAAGTGTCACCTGTAGGGATGACACACAAATTTCATTCCATGTCATATCTGTATGCTTCTGTGTGTTCCAAGAATCAGCTATGAGCCAAGGTGAGATAGATCTGCTATACATTTTATTTATTTAGTTATTTATTTAGAACCTTTGTATACCGGTCTTCTCACCTCTGTAGAAGGACTCAGGCCGGTTTCCAACAATAGTATCATAAACAGTCATTTTTAAAAAATCACATTCCATAATACACTAACATATTAAAATACCAAAAAGTATAATCATATAAATTACAATGGCCAAGTCGTCACAATAGAATCGTTGTTCATCATCATCCATCCATACAGCCACAAGTTATTGACTCATTTGTCAAATGCCAGTTTCCAGAGCCAGGTTTTCACCTGTTTTCTAAAAGTCAGGAGAGAAGGGGCAGTTCTAATCTCCAGTGGGAGGGAGTTCCAGAGCTGAGGGCCCACCACTGAGAAGGCCCTGTCCCTCGTCCCCACCAGGCGCGCTTGCGAGGATGGTGGGACCGAGAGCAGGGCCCCTCCAAATGATCTTAACAATCTTGATGGTTCATAGGGGAGAATCCGTTCGGACAGGTAAACTGGGCCGGAGTCGTTTAGGGATTTATTGGTTATATCATTTGGGGCGGGGGGTGTTAAGTAACAATATTCACTCTTACATGTGCCATAACCAGGAAGATATTATTTAAAACAGAAGGTTATTAGAAAAGACAAGAGCTTGATCCATGTAATTAAATTTGTACTTTTATCCACTTGTATCCTCCCTTTTGAAATGGAAGAGTGTTTGCTATCAAATCTTCAGATGTTCCTACATAATTGTCTTTCCCTGAAATAATCTCAGAAATAAATTTCATAAAAACCCAAGGCATGCTATCTGGGGGGGGGGGCACCTACGGTGGGGGGGGGCATAGATTGATACCTCTGAGAACAATATGAATTACCCACTATAAGAGAAGAATTTTCCTTCCACTTATTTTTAAATTTTGAAGACAGCAAAGGGCTTTTCAATACAACCAAGATCTTAAAGATCTTGAAGACTTGAGACCTTATGTTCCATGAAGTCAGCAACCACGCCTCTTTTTTCAACTACAATTCTCAAAGTTGCCCACTGGACATGGACAGTGCTAACTGAGGATTTCTAAGATCTCCAGTCCTATGAAGTAATTTCCCCATTTTCTACTCAAGCATTTTTCTCTCTCACACACACCCTCTTTCTGCAGGCTAAGTCATCAAACATGGAAGAGAGAAGGGCAAGGATTGAAGAGGCCATTCCAAGGGTAAGCAGCTGCAGAAAGGAACCTTAAGGGAAACTCAAAAGGCTGGCATATATGGTATGCAAAACAAATGCCAAGAGATACCATGGCAGTTATGTGCAGTATTTCCCATTGGCGAGCAGCTTTCTTTGGGGAAACAAGCAAGGCAGACATCTGTCTGTACCCTAGGAAACACTATACAGCTCTCAGCAGAATACTTGACTTCAAATGAAACATGGAAGAAAAAGTCCAGGAAGGTTCTCCTTCAGTAACCCGAGGTTACTGTTGCTCTGCTTGTAGTTAAAACATAATGAAGTGTGGGGTGCCAACACTAACATCCATCTGGAAAGCTCTCTTTTAGACTGTGATTAATTTTTAAACAACAGCCAGCCATTAAATAATAGAAAATTAAATCCTCAAGCTGTACTTACTTCAGTTTCCTATTGTTGTCTGCCTTAAAGTCATTTCTAAATTTTGGTGATCATATGGTATATCTGTCATAGAGTTTCTTGACAAGATTTGCTTTGAATTTGTCTCTCTCTTAGGCTAAGAAATGTGCCCAAGCTCATCCACTGGGTTTCCATGGCCAAGTAGGGCTATGTCTCTGGTCGCCAGATCCTAACACTCAAAGTACTACACCAGGCTGGCTCTCCTAAAATCCTGGAGTATCAGATGAACTCTGTGTTCTCTTTTGCTGTCCCACAAAAGGGTGTTTCCTCAGTTTGGAAGGCAAATTATTTGGAATGGAATGAATGTCATCATGCCCTTCTTACAAATAAATACACTACACGACAGATAAGGTCACCATGAAGCTGTAGTCTCAATCAACAAATGAAAATGTTTTTGTATTATGTATATATGCAGGGCAGAACTAAATGGTTCCCTCATTCTAGTGACCATGATTAATTTCTGATAATAGCTATTAAGAATCTGAAATATCAACTCAGCTCTTCCCAAACAGTAAGCACTACTAAACTGTCTCTATGAATAGAAGTACAGGTTATATTTCTTCCCTACATTATAAATTCCCAAGACAATACATGTCAATACATATCATGAAGATACCCCCACTCTCTTAATCTTCTATTGTCCTATTTCCCAGCTTTTAAAATTTTATCTTGGTTTCTCTCTCTTCCTATTACAACCATTTATATTCAACTCCTGAAAACAAAGGTTGAAGGGGGTGGAATCTTACTCCTCCTTACAGGTCCAGGCAAAAGCAAAATGTTGTAGCTTGTTGGCTCTTCCTCATTAATAACTTTGCTATATTGACCACATTCTAATGTTGCTTGGACACTTGTGCCCTGGTTTTCATTTGTAAAATATTGTTGGGTGTGTATCTCCTGAAGATAGAAATCTGCTATCCCACCAAAGCTAGTCTTGCAAAGTAATATTCAAACCAGGTACTTGAAGACTCTAGTGGTGCATCTTGACAGGGCAGTTATCCCAGGAATGATCTGGATGGGCCACCCAGATGCTGTATCGCAGCTACACCATCAGCTCCCCAACCTCAGATTCTGAGGTATTTCATCTACAGTGGAGTGAATGGTTCCTTCATCTATAAACTCTCCACACCTCCGAAATCTAATGATCGTTCAATAGCAGGCCGCCTGGAGAAGAAATATTGGAGAGCTCATAAGGGAGGAAAACATCAGCAAGAAGATTTCCACCTGATTTTCTTTCCTTCTTCCTTCTGCATCACATCCATGGCTAAGTGTCTCCAATCCACAACAGAGGTCTGGCTCAAGGGAAAAGATATGAGCAGAGAAATTGTAGGTGTGATTTCTGCTCACGCACATTCTGGGCCAAGTTCATGGCTTTTGTTAACATTTGTTGAATGTTGTAGACCAGCTTTGATTAGAAGACCTTCTGGATTATTAAACTGGAAAAGGGTTTTCAAAGGAAAATTCCAGAAATGGCTTTTTATTACACATTTACAGTAATTTTTGGCAACATTGTAGGGAAAATTTTGATTTTTTTAAAATGGCAATCTTAAACCATGAGAAATTTCCTAACAAGGTATTAGAAAAAAAAATCAGGTGTGACACTTGATTCTAGTGGTTTTCTTCAGTTGCAAAAGGGACTATCGAGCTTTTGGAAATGGAACCGATTACAGTTAAAGAATTGTTCACCTAAGAAATTCATGAAACATATATTTTTTAAAATGGGTAAAGGTTTTATCAGCCCTGGGTAAAGCCTGAATAAAGTGGTTTCTTGACAAGCAAGTCTTGCTTGCATCTTCCTACAGGTCATGGCAGCAAACCATGAATAACACTTAAATGTTTTGCCTGCTCTTAGCTATAGTTGTGAGGGCAATAGTATATCAAACTGCCAGGCTGGTATAAATGGAAGAAAGCCTTTAATAATTCAATTAAGACTGAAATCGGATAATGGCGGGCCTTTTTAATTTCTCTTATTTCCTCTGAAAGTTTGAGGTGCAAAGCAAAACAGAGGAAATAAAAGAATTTTAAAACAATTGCACAAAAACTACTTATTTTGCCTCTATTACAGAATTACTTTTTATATATATCAGACCTTCTAGATGAAGAGTTCAACACTTCCTACTTATAATTTCAAATCTGTGGAGATACAGTTCCTCTAGTAATGGCAATTGTCACAAGGCTTCAAATGTCATTCTGAAAACAATTCAAAACAATTGAATGTGTATTCTCTTCCTGCCTAAACATTTGGAATCAACCATTGAAACAAACCACCAGAAAGGTAATGAAAGGTCTGGAGTCCAGAAGGGATGAATTTCAGTCTCTGTCATGTCTGGTTCTTTGCAAACCATAATGTTAAATATTCATCACTTGCTTGTGTATCTTCAACTCATTCGATGGGACATTGAATGATATATCAAAATATTTCCATTGAGTAAACAATCAAAATCCACTGTCAATATTAGTACAAGGTAATGGAACAGCTGCAGCAGTTGGGTTGTAATTGCATTCCTTTAAGCTAAGCATAACTAAAAAAAAAAAACAGAATAAAAAGGTGCAGATGTCTAGTTTTTCCAGATGGTGAAAGGATACTTTTCCTTTTGCATAAATGAGAATGTGAAAATACATTAGTTTCATTTTTGTTGTATTCCTCAGAAGCCCACCAGCATTCTTGAGCTGTTGATCTTCTTTGTTGGATAAAACCATTTTTCTTGCATGAAAAGTCATGAGTATTTTGGTACATGTCTTTCTTAACAAACTCAATTTTATAATGCTTCCCCTATGTATAGCCTTTTATGTATTTTCCCACTGACTAAAGCAGGTTTGGGTCCATTTTTAAAAATATGCATTCTGAGTTCTTTGTATTATGTTGTATAAAGAAAAATAAAGACCTGCCATTCTTATTTTTTTTCTGATGCCAGGAAATGAAATGTATTTGCTTACTTTCATATTTGTAATAGTTTTGCAGGTAAAAAGTTGTATAAATTCATAAAACATCTGAGTGACAGTCAATTTCTTTTGCATCTCTATGCCAGAAGGGTATGATAAGTTGTACTGTTAGGACAAAGAATGTGTTGGTCAAGATGAACCCTTTGCTCCTTTCCATGTGCAACTGCATTGCTCACAACTGGGTATCTAAATGCCCCCCACTTCCAACTGAGGTTGATGGATGATTGGTATGAGTCAGATCAGGCCCATAGCCAGGATTTTTATTGGGGGGGGGGTGAATTTGGTTCGGGGGGGCTGAGTCTGAGTGAAAGAGGGTCTGCACTAGCAAACCTTTTGTATCGTTACCCCAATACCCCCATGCATATGGGATATATTGAGCATGGTGATCAGATCATGATATGAATAAACAGTTTAAATAATGTACCAGTAAGGCCTTCTCGCAGAGAATTTTTTTTTGGGGGGGGGGGGCTGAAGCCACCCAGCCCCCCCCCCCCCCAAGCTACATGCCTGAGTCAGGTGGACAAGAGTTTATATGTATCATCATCACAAATTGCGCTGTTAGATAAGGCTACACCTGCAGAGCTATATCATATATAGGAACATAAGAGCTCAACGAGATTAGACAAAACAGAAAATATCACTGCTCACTTGCAAAGTCAAGGTGTGTTTTTTTTTCCATGTCAGGAGTGACTTGAGAAACTGCAAGTGGCTTCTGGTGTGAGAGAATTGGCCATCTGCAAAGACGTTGCCCAGGGGACATCCAGATGTTTTGATGTTTAACCATCCTTGTATGAGGCTTCTCTCATGTCCCCACATGGGGAGGTGGAGCTGACAGAGAGCTCCCCAGATTCAAGCCGGAGACCTGTCATTCTTAAGTCCTGCCGGCACAAGGATTTAACCCATTGCGCCACTGGAGGCTCCCTGTCAAGGTGCGTGATAACCTAGGACAGTCAAATTACTCTGGCACAAATCCATGAGGCTTCTAAGTTTCTACCCCTACTTTTGGCAATATAAATAAATAGAAAATTAATGTATTTTTTAAAAATGCACTTTTTATATGGCAAAAACCTGTGATAGTGGTAGGACTGGTACTATCAGCACCATACTACTTTTGAATCTGAGGTTTCCTATAGCTATCATGCTCAATAATCACTAAGATATTTACTGGTTTGGTCCAATTCTTCTTTAAAGCCATCTAAAAGAGTGGCTCTCACAACAACTCGGGCGGTAGTGACTTTGATATGTTAATTACACATTGTGTGGGTATGAAGAGGTACTTTCTTTTCTCTGTCCACTCAGCTTCATTGGATGAGCCTGAGCTTTAATCTTCTCAGAGAGCTAAAACCGTAAGAACCTAATTTTTGAAATTTCTAGATCTAGCAATTATGGAGAAAGCCTATTGAATGCCACACTAAAGAGGCTTCTGAAATGCAACCATTAAGGGTTGCTTATTATGCAAACAACAATCATTTTCTCCTCAGAGTTTTGAAGAAGAGGCAAAAGGAGGCCTTGGAAATTAAAAGAGAAATGATTAAAGGTCAAAACTGTTAGAAAGAAGTGATTGGGAAGGAGGGAGACTAGGGCCAGCCCTGCAACAAAATGACCCATATTTGTAGTTTTGTGTAAGAGGTCAAGATAAGGAGATGCTATTCCTTTGCTTACCACATTCATCTTCCTGTTCCCAGACAACAGATACACATATTTCCGACTTTCTACATACTGCACAATGCCAAAAATGCTTGCAAGAAGTGGCCCAAAAGACATGACATGCAAGGAGACCAGTACTTGGCATCCTATCCTGGGAGAGAAGTGGGATATACATTTTTAAATACAGGAAGGCTAGAATTAGACATTTTGGGGGCAACAACTCTCAGAATCCCCCAGCCCAACAAATTCATTCACTTGAGATCCAGTCATTCATTACAATGGCAGCCATCAATGGATACATTTGAGAGGAAAAAACTCACATATACAGGGTTAGTCAAAATGCATAGGCCAATAAGCCATTCAATTGAATGGCTTATTGGCCTATGCATTTTGACTAACCCTGTATTATCCTGAGATCTATGCAGAAAAGATGAAATGTAAAGATAATAATACGAGGTGGGGTATAAAAATCTCCCACATTTTTATGGGGAATAAAAATGAACAAAGAAATCTAGAAAATGTATATATTTCTGAAAAGTACAGGGTGAGGCAGCATAACTTCCTTTTTTAAAATGCGTGCCATTCAGTCGGTTGAAGACGTAGCAGAGCGCTAGTGGTCTCGTTCAAGAGGCGGGAGTATAAAGTTTTGTCCTGGCACAGTTCAGTCGCCATCATGCATTGGGACAGTGAGGAGCGTGCTTTTGCCGTTGAGGCCTACTTTTCAAGCGGATTTGGAGTGGCCAGCCTGCTCTCCAGATTTGGACCCTTGTGATTTTTTTCAAAAAAATCTCATGTTTATGTGAACCGTCCAAAAACCCTACAAGATTTGAAGGCCAACATCCAGGAAGCTGTTGCATTCTTTCCTTCAAATTTCATTTAGGTATCCTAAGGAAAAATTTGCATGGGCTCAAATCTGGTGACCATGCTGGCCACCCATGGAGAGGAGAGCGGTTGTTCATGGAGTTCATGAGGTTTATGTTCTGCCCAATAGCAAAAATTTTGCTTGTTTACAGCTCCACTGATATGAAAACGAGCCCCATCACTACTCAGAAGAAGAGCTGTAGCGGGAACCTGTTCAAGAATTTCTGCACTTAGTGCTCTGCGATTGGCATGATCTTTCTCATTTAATTCTTGAGCCAACACCATTTTGCAAGGATGCAGTTTTAAATCAGCATGCCGAATCCTCCTCAAACACCAACTTGATATCTTCAGGACTACAGCATCCTTATGAGCAGGACACCTCGGTGATTGCTGAGTAGATGCCCTTACTGCTTCCCCATTTTCTGGTGTTCTAACAGTCCTAGTTCTGTTGTTATTCGGCAACAGTCTTCCAAAGCTTATCAGTCAAATGATATTTATTTTTCTGCCATTTTTCCGATAAAGACTATTAGTAAAAAGATTTGTGCCATCAGCTCTAAGATATATTCCAAACAGATTTTCTTTGTTATGTGGATACAAATCAAGAAGAAAGCTATAATTCTGTGTCCTATGCTTCTGTCGTCTGTAAGAAAAGTCTAATTGCTTTTCTTATTTTTAAAAAAATAACCACAACAATACCTTTGCAGCTGTATTTTCATGCAGTATTGGCAAATCAGTTTCTTTTCATTGACTAACCGAGATAATAAAGAGTTTTGAGTCACAGAAACCACTGTGGAAGCCCTTCCTGATAATCAGATATGCCTGAGATTTAATCTGAGCCAAACTTAGATATGCAATATGTGAAATGGCAGTAAAAATAATGTGAAAGACACATTTTCTAGTGTGTTTATTCCACTGGAGACACAAAACAGAGAATTACAGAAATGCTAACAAGAACACTGTGCTTGTACTGCTGTATGTAGCACCGGATGAAGCACTAGCCCATAATGGCTATACCCTCTATCTTTAAATTGTTTCAGGCTGTAATGCTACATGCCAGGAATAGGCAACCTGACCAGGAGGCAAAAGCAGATTTCTCAGGAACTAATCTAGGGCCCATCCAGGCAACCCTTAAAATGTGTATTCCCCTGCTTCTGCATTTGGTACAAAGCAAGAAAACCCTGCTTTGTGCCGAGGTAATTTGTCAGCAGGAAAAAAAAAGGGTCTTCTTGAAAGATTTGGGTCTTTCCAGCTATGAGCAGAGTTTGGACTGCCCCCTCAGAAGTCCTGGGACTTCTGAAAGATTGTCTGCACAGTCCTCTCGTGTTTTCTGGGCTCCGGAATATCTGAAAGTGCTCTAATGCCCACCCCCAACCCCTCAGAAAAGCCTTTAAAAAGGAAAATAACTTACCCGGCCACCATTAAAGTGCTGCCATAGCAGTCCTAGCGCATAGGAATGATGCGCCAGGAGAAAGGGGGGAGGGAAAAATCATTTCTGGCCCCCATTCTCCTGGCATGTCATTTCGACGTGCCAGGAAATCTACAGCAGCACTTAAATGGTGTCTGGGTAAGTTATTTTATTTTTAAATGGTTTTTAAGGGTTTTGTGATCGGGGTGAGGGTTGTCTTCCTGTCCTCTCAGAAGGTTCTGGGAGGGCATCTGGACACACACACCCAAAAAGCATGTACTTTCTGGGTGGACTTTAACGCTGGAGCAATTACATTTAACAAACACAATTGCTCTGGGGTTAAAGGGCTGTCTGGAACTGCCCATAGACTGAATCCCCTCCTAAAATGGGGGTTGTCCATGTTTTTATCAAAAGTATAATAGCCAGAAACTTACCTACTAGTTCTGGAAGCTGTATCCACCAAATGTCCTCATTTGGCAGAGGCAGATCCTCCACTCTACTGCACTATTTTTAAGTCCTTTTTATAGAATCCCTAGACCAACATGCTTTTGGCCAGAAAAGAGGGTGCACTGCTAGTGTAACAAATAACTTTATAAATAGTTTCCAAGGCCTCTCAATACCATTTAATATCAAAAATGCCCTTCCAGCCACCTTGGATGTTTTGTTTTGGTAGCCTATGTGGCTTCCAGAGAGTCCCAGGGCATTGATATAGTTCCCCAACCTGCCACTTTTGTTGACTCCTGCTTTATAGCAGGGCTGATGAGCGTTTCCCTATAACCAAAATGATGCAGATGCTTACTGCAAAACTAGATATGAAAAGCAGAGTCACTATTTATAACACACAAAACAAGCTAGGAATATTCTGCAGTGAATGGATCTCGAAAAGGGACTGGGGCCCACATTTTCATTGAATTAAGTGGGAGTTTAATCATCGCTGGAAGCCTACAGCACTAAACCCCATTGAAACTGATACCATCTTTTATCCTTGGCATGTTCTTAAGCTGTCTCTTGCTGGAATTGCTAACCCTGCAATTCTATTACCTAAAACACTGGAGAGTCTAGTTAGGAGTAAATTGCCAATACAAAAAGATAGGTCTGTTGTTCCTGTAAAGGAGAGAATGGACACCATTATCTATCTAGTTCTACTGGCTTTAATTTGAAACTGCTCTTTGAAAAACAGGACTATAAAGTGCTGTTCATTGCACTGGCGCCATTGCCACAGCAACCGTGAAGTTAATTCACAGCTGTTGGGAAGCTTAGCATTATGGAAATGAAGAATTCCATTTAATCAGATGGCCCAGCCATTTAAACCTCACTCCAGTGTACTGGCCTGGCACACTCTCCCCGACTGAAATGAGCAAGACTCCTGCTAGGAGAGGAAATATTTGTGTCTCATTCTTAATACGCATTGCAAAAACCACAGAGACAGTTGAATATAAAAGACTTGTCATTACTAAAGGGAATCTTTTAAATGTCCCTCACAAAATAAGTTTACTTCATAAAGTACAATTCCTCCTGTTTGATGAACTGCAGGTCCCCTTGAGCATTGAGCCACATAGCTAAAGAGATTGTTTATTTTGTTTAGATCCTCACCTTTCCCCAGGAAACTTGATTAAACAAAGAAATTTAAAACAATTAAAACCGCAATGATAAAAATGGGACCAATGAGCAACAGATGAGATTCCCGTGAAGCCCAAATACAAAGACCTTGTTGTGTTTCCAGCTTATGGCAACTCGAAGGCAACCTTATCTCGGAGTTTTCATTGTAAGATTTGTTCTGAGGGGGCTTGCCTTTGCCTTCCTTTGAGGCTACGACCTAAATAAAAATGCCTTTGCCAGTAGAAGGAAAACAGAAAGAGTGTTTCTTTCCCTCTCTCTCTTCCTCTCTCCCTTTCTCAATAGCTAGTCAAGGAGTGCTTGCAGTTAGCCATTTCCCCAATTGCCTGCTTGCTGTTAGACCATAAAGGACAATTGTGTTTGTTCCGTTTCCTAAAGAGTCCATGACTTTGAAAATTGAACAATGTATCAGAAGAATGAAACTGTCAAATGTGTAGCCCATCTATACACACGCACATAATCTATTTTAAACCAGGTTCCATTCTGGAAGATATGCTACAAGCTCCCTTTCTTCCTGGAAGAAGGAGGAAAGCCTGGCATTTCAAAGGATTGTGTTTGGGAGGCTCTATGTGAAGCTGTCTATTTCTCCCCACAACCTTTTGCAGTCCATTGATCTACAGATGGAAGAAAGGTGATCCAATACAGCGCTGCCACTTTCAGGCGGCAGCTTTAACATTGCGTGTGATCTGATCCAGGATGTCAACAGGACATCCTGGAACTGAATGAACACACACACAGAGAATGAACACACACACAGAGAATTACAAAAAAGTTTGAGCGTGAACTCAAATATCTGTGTGCCACAGCAGACATGTAAATGGTTTCTACAACTGGCACTGCCACGACCAGCTCGCAGGGTTGGAAACAGCACTTGGCACGTTTTGTTGGCTGCAAGAGTTCCAAAGCCCTGGAATGAACCACTGCCAATGTCTGTCCCGAGGGTTTTTTCATTGTTGTGCCCACTGGGCTCCAAGCATGTAGGTCTAGCTGCCATTCTAATATTTTACAGCATCCTCAAATACAAGCAACAGACTGAACACTGAATTTCTGCCCCAGGCCCTCCTTTAAAACAGAATGTGCTTGTGCAATTAAACAGATTTGCAGTCTAAGAGGCAGAGGTTTTTGTTCCATGCATGGCAATCTCTCTGGAAAACTACCAGATCCCCAGATCCATGTACCCAGTTGCAAAAGAAGCAAACTGGTGCCCCAAATCACTTTTCCATAATCATTTCATATAGGTATTTAAGACAACCTGTTTTACAAACATTCACAAAAAAGTGCACCAAGAACACAAAATGTGTCAAAATCCAGAAATGTATGAATTTACAACTAAAGCTGCTTCCTTTTCTATGTTGAGTATACACTGCCCTATATTTCAGGATCTGGTCCCAGATTATCTGCTTTGAACTGGATTATATGTCTCCACTGCTAGATAATCTGGGATAAACAGATAATTTGGGATCAGATCCTGAGATCTAGGGCAGTTTAGATCTAGCCTAAATCCAGAAAAAATAATCTTAATGGAATTAATTCCTTGCACATTCCTAACAGAACTATTAATACAGCACATGATCTCCCATCACCGCCTTGCTAAGGGGAAATGGAACCATTAGAGATCACAACTGAGAAATAACAAAATGTTTATACGTAACTACTGCTGAGTGGTTATCTTTGAATTCCACGGACAGGATCACCTGTGCTGGACCGCTTACCTTCCAGAGCTGAGCCATCTTTTGGAAAATATTACTATTCTGTACTGAACTCAGTTCTGAGTCTGCAACGAGAGGAAACTCAGAAAAGAAAGCTGAGATGGAGAATCAGATAATCAGAGAAGAAAGACTGGATGGATCACAAATGAAAACTGGGAGAACCATTGCTCTTCTTCAAAATCTCTCTGTCTCCCATATATGGGAGATTTAATAAGCTGCCTGTTCACATAAGAGTATGCCATGCCAAGATGGTTGAAAGTACTCCTCTGCCTTGTATATCCACACAATGGGGTAAGGGTGAGCAACTCACTGTAGGGCATGGACATGTTCCTCCCAACTCTAAACTGATTAATAAAATGTGTGTGCGTGTGTACACATAAGAATATTCAGTGGGGAGATGAATACTGTACAGTTGTAAATGGCTAAATAACAGCATACTAACTGGTAATTATTGGAATACATGCACAAGTGAAATGCAAGGCGTTGTAATATGATAGAAATCAGATTTCTGCCATAATCCCTTTCAAAAGTCTTCAGAATTAATGTGACTTCTCAATTGATTCCATAAACTACAAAAAATAGAACAGTACCCTTAGGAGTTGAAGCAAAGTTCATATTAACATAGTGTTATACATATGTTAAAGGGAACTGAATGGTGAACCTGACTTCAGAGTATTTCTTGCTTAAGAAAACCCTATGAAACACAAAGGGTCATCGTAAGTCGACAAGCAAATTGAAAGCACATAACAAATCCAACTGAATTATTTAAAGGAATGGTAGTTATAACCATTCACAGTGGCTTATAACTAATCCGGTCAACTGCTGATGGCATTCTCTGAATGGATGGTTATATTTCTTCCGACAAAGGAAAACATTACTGGAGACCAAAGAAACAAGGCTTCCATTCAAAATTACAATTTCAAACAAACATATCTTAAGTGAAAGTGACCTTCCAGACCTCAGTGCCAAAAGAAAAAAAAATCTATTCCAAAGGCCTCAGATTATGCTTGCTGAGTGTAGCAGGTTTACTAATTTCCTTAAAAATAGCAACAACTTCAGATTCATAATGAGCCAATATTCAAAGAAGACTACAGAAAAAACATAACATATTGACATGTAGTATCAAAGATGTCAAAACCAAACTGGCATTTATTCTCTTCTGACTTACAATTTTCGGTGTAATATCCATTCGTATTCCTCGCATGAGTTTTACCTTATATATACATAGGCCAAACCTTATGTATATGTATAAATAAACTCTGTCAATGACTAGAAACACTATGCAGTTGTAGGGTATTATTCCACTTTAAAGGCTGTAACTACATTTCTGGAATCCTGGGAGCTGCAATTTAGGGAGGAGTACTTAGAAATCTCCACCAGAACATTCTAGTGCCTCACCAGGTTCCCACAGCATAGAACTAAGGCAGTTAAAGTGGAATAATAACCTTATAAGTGTCTAATGTGAACAGTTTCAAAGTCACTATAATCATAATGATAATGGGTGCATTAATGGGTGCATCCATTCAACAACGTCTGCAGTATATGTTCTAATGTTATAGGACAGTGGTTCTCAGCCTTCCTAATGCCGTGACCCCTGAATACAGTTTCTCATGTTGTGCTGACCCCCAACCATAAAATTATTTTTGGTACTACTTCATAACTGCAATTTTGCTACTGTTATGAATTGTAATTTATATTGAATATGCAGGATGCATTTTCATTCACAGGACCAAATTTGGCACAAATACCCAGTACACCCAAATTTGAATACTGGTAGGGTTGCGGGGGAGGGGGGTGGTGGGATAGATTTTTGTCATTTGGGAGTTGTAGTTGCTGGGATTTATAGTTCACCTACAATCAAAGAGCATTTGAAACTCCACTAACGATGGAATTGAACCAAACTTGGCACACTGAACTCCCATGACCAACAGAAAATACTGGAAGAGTTTGGTGGGCACTGACCTTGAGTTTTGACCTACATCCAGAGAGCACTGTGGACTCAAACAATGATGGATCTGGACCAAACCTGGAACAAATACTCAATATGCCCAAATGTGAACACTGGTGGAGTTTGGGGAAAATAGACTTGACATTTGGGAGTTATAGTTGCTGTGATATATAGTTCACCTACAATCAAAGAGCATTCTGAAGCCCACCAATGATAGAATTGGGCCAAAATTCCTACACAGAACCCCCATGACCGACAGAAAATACTGTGTTTTCTGATGGTCATTGGTGACCTCTCTGACACCCCCTTGCAACCCCCGCAGAGGTCCCTGGGTGGTCAAAGGCTGAGAAACACGAAATCTTACAAACCACAAAGCTATGCAATAATACCAATAGCCTATATCATAACACAGTTGAAGAAATTGTCCAATACCAAATACAATCACCTGAAGGATTTTCAAAGATCTCCATTTTAAAGGGTAGATAATATGCTGAAAGTTCACTGCATTTACTGCCCCCATCAACTGCCCCCATCTAAAAATCACTAACTGTAGGAGATCAATATCGGAGTGATCTAAATAGTTTCCGAGACTATTTGTTTTAGATCTAAGCCCAATATGTGGCAGAACGCTACAGTCAGAGATATGTCTCAGTATATGAAAACTATTTATGAACAATATTCATGACAGAAAAAGATAAATGCGAGTATTACAGAGACTAAGAAATCCTATTAGAGCAGCTTCTGACAAAATCCTTCAATAACCATTGTCTAGGAATCAAAGCTGCACATTATTCAGCTCATCTGATGACATTAATAAGAAAGTCTCCATCTAACAACTGATGTCTACATCTACTTTTTTGTATAGTCAAAT
Organism: Anolis sagrei; assembly: GCF_037176765.1. NCBI lineage: Eukaryota > Metazoa > Chordata > Lepidosauria > Squamata > Anolidae > Anolis > Anolis sagrei. Next base: position 129,032,095 of record NC_090025.1, on the reverse strand, counting down.
CCTTATGGCGGGGGGAAATTCCACTTAAAACAAAGATATTGCTCTTAAAATAAATGCTTACCCCATAACATAGAATGAAAAGATGAAAACGCAGAAGATTGGTGAATGTATAAGCTTTTCCCCATAAAATGCTTGAACTGAGATAACCTATTTCATCCTATCTCATATTATGCACTGGTAAAAAAAGGTAAATGCAATTCTAGGCTTATTTATTTCTTTATCGTGCAAGAAGTGAATTGAGGGTACAATTGCAATGTATTTAAAAACACAAAGAAAGTTAAACACTGCATTATACTAAATGTCCTTTGACCAGTAGCTGACCACTTGGAGTGCCTCTGGTGTTGGTATAAGGAGACCTCCATTGTGCATGTGGCAGGGCTACATCAATAGGAACACAGTGTCAAGAGGTAGGAGGCAGCAAGGCCACTCTATTCTGTGTTGGTCAGACTTTACCAAGAATAATATATCAAGTTATGAGGGCCTCAATTCAAGGAGAATATTGACAAGCTGAATCATATCTAGAGAAGGGTGACCAAAATGACCAAAGTTGTAGAAACCAAACTTGAGGAAGAATGATTTAGGGAATTGGTATAGGAAGCTTTGAGAAGAGTGAGAAATAATGTGATAACTCTTTTTAAATATCTGAAGGGATACAATGTAGAACAGAGGTCCTCAAACTAAGGCCTGTGGGCTGGATACGGCCCTCCAAGGTCATTTGCCCGGCCCTGGCTCAGGGTCAACCTAAGTCTGAAACAACTTGAAAGCACACAACAAAAACAACAACCCTATCTCATTAGCCAAAAGCAGGCCCATACTGCCCATTGAAATACTAATAAGTTTATATTTGTTTAAATCTTTCTTCATTTTAATTATTATATTGTTTTTAAATGTTTTTGCACTACAAATAAGATATGTGTAGTGTGCACAGGAATTCATTCATTTTTTTTTCAAATTATATTCCGGCCCTCCAACTGTTTGAGGGACTGTGACCTGGCCCTCTATTTAAAAAGTTTGAGGACCCCTGATGTAGAAAATGGAGTAAGCTGACTTTCTGTTGACCATGACACAAACAGACCATGGCACAAACCAGTGGTTTCAAATGACAAGACAAGAAATTCCCCATTAATGTTCAGAAGAATTTCTTTATTATCAGAAATGTTCAACAGTATGATAAAGTGTACCAGAAAGTGAAGGATTCTCCTTCTTTGGAGGTCTTTAAGGGTGGACATTTTAAAGAGTGTAATGACTATATATTCCTGCATCGCAAAATGTTGGATCAAATGGCTCTTAGAAGCCCCTTCCAACTTTAAAGTTCTATGTTTCTGTTGGACTTGCAGAACAATTGACTGGAAATGGCAAAAAAGATCTGCTGCTGTGTTTGTCACCTAGACATAGTAGATAAGTTGAATGACTATCCATTTTTGGGATCTTATCCGCATAATATGTACACTGCTTGAAGAAACCCTTAAGGGCTATCAGACTGTAAATAGGCTGCATGTACACTGAAAAAAAAGTTCTAATGCCTCTTCTATATAAATAAAAATGTAATGTTTGTTTGTGGGATTAACATAACTCAAAAACCACTGGACGAATTGTCTCCAAATTTGGACACAATACACGTATCAGGCCAATGAGTGTCCATCACTCATAAAAACACTGAAAAACACAGCAGATGAGACTTAAAAAGCAAAAAAGAATTAAAAATACATTACAACGCATGTGCAAAACCACATATATAAATGCAAAACACATAAATACACATATACACAAATATATACACATACACATACACACAAAAAACACATATACACAAATGGCCACAGCAACATGTGGCAGGGTATGGCTAGTAACAGAATAAACAAAAACAAGACAATAATGTGAAAGGAAGAAAACTTAACTGCAAGAAGACAAAAGTCAAATGAAAAACAAAAATCATTCATCCACTTGCTTGAAACCAAGAGAATATACAGACATACTGGGAGTTGATAGAGTTCCCAGAAAAAATCCCCACAGAAAGTTCTAAATATGCATTACCAAAGCACAAACTATCCTTGCAAATATGAGTCACAGAGACCTCAGAGGAGATACCATGTCTGATGGTATCAAAAGCTACTGAAAGGTCCAAGAGAACTAGCAAGGTCATGTTCGCCCTAGCTTCTCTCTGAATAGCTCATCCAGTTCAGTGACCAGGACAGGTTTGATTGCATACACAAGACTAAAAATGTATAGGCAGGATAAGCCAGCACCTACTGAACAGTACGAACAAGCTTAGAAAATATAAACTGATAAGGAGTTGGCATAAGCAGTGGGGCTTACTTTGATTTTGGTCACGTTATGCTTGGCACAGAGGGCATAAGACAGCCATTAATTACAATATGATTCAAATCTTATTTAAGATGACCAATTCTGGAAATCTTTAAAAGCTTTTACATTGAAAAGGGCATTTGTCATTTGTCATATCTAAATCTAAATAAACAATGATTATTTTCACTGTACAAATACAAATCAGTTTGGATTGTTGTAGATTTTTTGGGCTCTATGGCTATGTTCTCACAACCTCTGAGGATGCCTGCCATAAATGCAAACTGCCTTGAGTTGCCTGCGGGCTGAGAAAGGCGGTATACAAATCCAATAAATAAATAGATGCAGGCAAAACGTCAGGTGAGAATGCTTGTAGAACATGGACATATAACCCGAAAACCTGCAACAACCCAGTGATTCCGGCCATGAAAGCCTTCGACAATATGACAAATAAGGGTTTGTTTTTTTTGCAAGTTCCTTATTTGCCTATAATTTAGGCTATTTCAACTAAATTTTGCAATCAACTTATCAATAGAGATGCACTCAACTTTCATTTTCAACTAAGGCAAGACTTCTCACTTTACTTCTCTTCATTTAAAATGCTATTAAGTTACTGCATATAGAGAGGAAGTGAAGACAAATGATGGTCATCAAATAGCTGGATATCAATGCTATTAGGGCCCTTCCAGACAGGCCTCAAAATGGGGGACTGTCAGGCTTTTACCAGAAGTGTCCAAATGATGCCTCTGATAAAAGAGAACTCATTTGGGACAATTAATTCAGGCGAGCATCTAAACACCCCACTGAGAAAGCCCAGTTTTCTTTGGGGGATGTGGGGACAGAAATGCATGCCTAAGCAGGTTTTTAAAACCCGCTTTGGCATGCATTTCTGTTAAGTCTGGAAGCGCTCTTAGAGGGGCAATAAATGTCAGTTCAGTTCAGTTCTGTCAAACAAACAAAACATTCATTTGAGTTAAATTTTACTACAAGGTAGCATTTTGAACACATTTTGCCCTGTAGAAGAAAACGCAAAGCAAGCTAGTTTTCAGAAGGTTCACTCCCATCATGGCATCGTCTAGATCAGGGCTTCTTAAACTTTTTCCACTTGAAACCCCTTTCTACCCTAGATATTTTTATGTGACCCCAGTATATATGTATCAAAATAGATATAATAAAACAGGATTTGAAAGGCTTAGTAAATAGGCTGATTTTCCCTTTTTGCAGAATCCACTGGATATTGTTGCTAACAGATTTGAGTAAATGAGTGGCTTTCTACTATTGCCAAATTTTTCATGAGCCCAAAATTGAGCTAAGGGGACCCCATTTGTGGTCTGGAACCACAGTTTAAGAAGCAATGCTCTGGATATACCGAATTATCAATCTCATCAGATCCATCTGATATCGTCAATTAGCATGGATGGTGGGATATAGACATAAGCATCTGGAGGTCTGAAAGAATATCTGCAGATGTGTATGTAATCTATTTCTACTATATTCTTCCATCCCACCCTACTTTTGTTTTGGCTGTTCTGTCAGTAACAACACTGGTTTGGAAGTGTTCTATGGCCATCTCTCTGATCCTCTCTTTCTCTTCCTTTCCTCACGTATTTCCTCTCTTTCTCATTTGCTCATCAACAATTACTTTCTGACTCTCCCTTTCCCCCTTGAAGTGCTTTTCAACACAAAAATCAATGACACACAATCACTTTCCCAGAAAACAAGAAGCTATTTAAGACATTACCCAGGACTGCCCAATTTAAGTGGCAGCAGCTTTCCAAAGACAAGGATCTTTGACTTTACATGATACCTGATTGTTTTTTGGCTGTGAATGTCAGACACTAAACCTGATATTCTTTCATGCAATGCATATGTTCCTATGATTGGTATCCCATGAAAAACTGAAAGGATTCAGTGATTCATTCTCTTCAATGCTGGAAATCTGGGGACTGAAAGAAAAGTTATTTGGGGGAAGAGTTCTTATCTGCAACGACATGGCACTGTCTGCTCCACTCCAACAGATACAACCCTTGATAAATCTAGCCTGTCTGCCACAGGTAATTCATCCACTAAGCCTACTTCTTTCAGGGTCTCTTGGTCACACTAAAATGGAAAGGGAAACTTGGATGCAGTTTTCCTATAATATTATATCACTATGCTTTACAAGGAGCCCCCGGTGAGCTTCTGCATTTGCTGACCAAAAGGTCAGCAGTTCAAATCCGGGAAGCGGGGTGAGCTCCCACTGTTAGCCTCAGCTTCTGCCAACCTAGCAATTCAAAAACATGCAAATGTGAGTAGATCAATAGGTACCGTTCTGGCAGGAAGGTAACAGCGCTCCATGCAGTCATCCCAGCCGCATGACCTTTGAGGTGTCTATGGACAACGCTGGCTCTTCAGCTTAGAAACAGAGATGAGCACCACCCCCCAGAGTCGGACACGACTAGATTTAATGTCAAGGAGAAACCTTTACCTTTTATGTTTTACAAGTACTTCTTGGGACTACTTTTAAAAAAAATACATTATTTATCTTTAGCGGGTATTCAAATTAATCATTTCAGACCACAGAACTATTTCTTTATCTTTCAGTTCATCTGGTTTGACAAAAGCTTGTTCTGTTGAGCCATTGCTTATTTTTTGATTAGTGTGATGAATGGACTACTTACTCACACATCTCTGGCAATATAACACTACACTACTTATTTAATAATTAGTCAAGAAGTGTGGCATACTTAGGAAAAGATCGTTTATTTCTTGCTTATCTGTTGGGACAGCCAGAGCTGGCTCTCAGGCTCCTGAGAGTGAAATATGGTATCTTAAGAGCTCCAGGAATGTCTAGGGTTGATTTAATGAAGTTTGATAGCTTTACACAGGGTACATGTGTTTACTTCAGATAGTATTTAAAAGCAGTAACAGATTCCTATACTTTTCTATCATTTATAATAAACAAAGGAAAGAAGGAAGGAAGGAAGGATTGTGCTCCATTTTTCACTTGTTTTGTTATTTGAATACACTGCACACAATAAATAATAAATGGTAAACAGAGCATCAGTCAGTCTGAAGATTCAGAGGGGAAGAGGGATTACAATTCTGGATACTGCAAAATTTTGAAAATGTGTTTTGCTAAAACTCCAAAGCAGACTGAAAGCTTGGGCCCTTTCACACTACAGAATTCACACCACTTTAAGAACCACGGCAACACCCTATGGAATTCTGCAGTCTGCAATCTGGAAAGGCAAGGATTCTCTGCATGAGAATTCGAAATGCCCTTCCCTTGACATCCTTGAATTCAATAGTGTGAAACCATGGAAGATAGTAAAACTGTAGTATAGTAAAAGAACCCTGGGCAGGACCCAGGCTATGATGACCTTCTAAGCAATGCAACTTCCATGAGTGAGGAAGGGACAAGCAGGAAAGAAGACAGAAAGGCACACTCGCTCCACATTTCTGAAGTTCCTGAGATAAAATGCGCCTAGTTCTCCCGTGTCTTCCTCCCTGTCAATTTGCCTGACCCTCTTACTATAGATCTGGCCTACACCTCAAATTGAAATTATAGTGTAATGGGGCAGCTAAAAAAGCCAATGGGATTTTGTTCTGCATAAATAGGAGTATAGTGTCCAGATCCAGGGAAGTCATGCTACCCCTCTATTCTGCCATGGTCAGACCACACTTGGAATATTGTGTCCAATTCTGGTCACCACAATTGAAGAGAGACGTTGACAAGCTGGAATGTGTCCAGAGGAGGGCAACTAAAATGATTAAGGGACTGGAGAACAAGCCCTATGAGGAGTGGCTTAAAGAGCTGGGCATGTTTAGCCTGCAGAAGAGAAGATTAAGAGGATGACCATGATGGCCATGTATAAATATGTGAGGGGAAATCATAGGAAGGAGGGAGCAAGCTTGTTTTCTGCTGCCCTGGAGACTAGCTACTTCCTCACATTAGAGAAAAAATCCACTTAACATTCTGTTTTCTGCCTCCTGCAGAATTCCTGCATTTGGGATTTAAAAAAATATTTTAAAGCTATGGATGATTGAATCCACGGGTAGAGAATCCATTTATTTATTTACATCACATCTATTTCTAGTCTGACGTTTCTCAAAAGAGAATAAGGTATCGTACAGCGTTCTCCCCTTTCCTTCCTTTGTCTTCATAATAACTCTGACACAGAGAAAGATTGAGACTTGGCCAAGGTCATAGAATGAGTTTCATGGCTCAGTCGAAACTTCAATCTAGAGCTCCTAGATGTACTTGGTCTCTATCTTCTTGCCCTTGCCTCTGCTCACACTTGAACAGGTAGCAACAATAAGAGAGTTCAGCAATAAACCAACTTTTGAGATGTGGTGATTCAACAGACACCTGAATCATGAGGCTGGTCTCAACTTGGTACCCGCAGAACAGGATTTCATTGCAGGTTCCAGAATTAGTTTGGTGACAATGGTGGCCAGTATACTTTTTCTTTGATCAAACATTTGCTAAGCGACACACCAACGAACAAAAAGAAACCTTACCCATACAAGCAGTAAGAGGTTTCTTTTCACTGTTCCACAATAACCCAGCATTCCAACAATGATAAGGAAACAGCAGACTGCAATCATGACTGGGTGGACAACTGGAAAATAAGTGGAAATAACTGCTTCCTCCACCCTGAGAGCAAATAAAAAATAGATGTGATTAATAGAATTGAACCCTGCTCCCCTCAGAAAGCACAGCATTTCAAAATATACTGGTCATCCCATTACAGAATGCAGAAAGCATTTTCTTAACAGTAGTGTACCATTATGGCAGAATCATGTCATTTTAATCTAGACAAAAATAGCATAACTCAGGAAAGTTCATTGCTTCTCAGAATTCTTCATTCATTAACTTGTAATTAGTTTATACCAACCCATACTGCTATATACAGATTTTAAATTACATATTGTTCAGTATATTTCAGTAAATAAAAGGACATTGTCCTGCACTCTAAGCATTGCAATAGATTGACACTCCAGGAAATTCTAGTTATCAGGGACAAGAATGTATTTTGCCCTTCAAATAAGATTGGAGGTTGCTGGAGAAGAAGCTAGGCATTTGTTGGACTACAACTCCAAATTTCTCAACTGACATAGCCATTGGGAGATTCTGGAAACTACAGCTCCCAAAAGTACTTCTCCAATCTTTTTTAGAGGATCATGCCTTTCCTCAGCCATTACAGATTTTTTATAAAGGAGTTCAATTTTTAGATATCTCTGATTATTTAATGAATATATAATCAGAGAGAACTGTTGTCCTTACAATCTGCCAAAAACACAACTCAAGGATGAGGAACACTTGGCTTAGTAGTATTAGTATTTGGGATTATTGTTGATAATAAATTGAACATGATACAGAAGTGTGATGCTGCAATAAAGAAGGCAAATAATATTTTAACCTGATTTAACAGTATTATAGGATGGATCTACACTGTGATATAATCCAGATTATCAAATCAGATAATCCACATTACTGTCTTTGAACTGGATTATGAGTCTACACTGCCATAAAATCCAGTTCAAAGTAGATGATTTTATATGGCAATGTAAATAGGGCCATAGTTTCCAAGAGGAGGAAATTAATAGTCTCACTATACTATGTGCTAATAATGTGTCTTCTGGGATCTGCATTCAGTTCTGGGTGTTTCATTTTATAAATAAATTGGAGCAGGTTCAAAGGAAGTAAGGGCAATAAGATTTATGGAGAACAAAACATATGAGGAAAGGCTGAAAATGTGAGGCATGTTAAGACTGTGAAAAGAAGATTGAGGGGAGACATGACTGAATTCTTTATATATCTAAAGGTCTATCTCAGAGAGCAGGGTCAAATTTGCTCTCTGCTGCCTCAGAGGGTAGAACCAGGTCTACTTATTTTAGGTTAGAGAAAAGTAGATTTCAATGAAATATGAGATAGTAAGAGCAATCCAGCAGTGAAGAGCAATGGTAGGGCCTCCTTCTCTGGACATCTTTAAAAAGAAGGTAGGCAGCTACATGTTGGAGATTATTTATCTGGAATTACTGCATCAAGGTTGTATTCAATGGGCTATGATGCTCATTAAATCTCTATGATTCAATGATTACACTATGTAACACAATGGTTTCCAGCCTTTTTTTGAGCAGGTACCACTTTGAGCAGGGACCACTCTAACAAGGACCACTCTCCAACATTAGTACCAAAAGGGTTACAAATTAGGTTTGGGTCAACTTTAGATTTGGTTTGGTTATTTGAGATGCTGATTCAGAAAACTGAATTGGATAGACCACATCAGCTCTAGTTTCTGATACAAAACATATGCCATCCAGTAATCACCATCTCCATGTGCACAGAAAACCATATTTAATAATCTGGAGCTGTTGCAGTAGTAGCAATCTTTCATGAGTAGTCAGCCTCTCCTCTCCTGACATCCCTGTTGCCTTGGCACTATAAGAGGGTTTCGAGAGACCAGTCGCTCTCATTGCCGCATGGTTTTGAGGCAACGGTGTAGTAATGGTGAGGCCACGGATCATATTTTCGTTCTTGCTGGCCACTGGTGGTCCATGGACCACAGATAGGGAGCCACTGGCGTAACACAATATTTGTTCCTGGGTTATAAATGTCATTTCCTAAGTGGTTCTATCATAAAACATGGAAAACATTTATTAAACTGCACAAATTTTGTTTTAGCAGGACATCCTGCAGAACATTTTGCTCTAGTTTTTCAATGAATATCTCACAGGTACTCAACCAATTCAACATAGTTTCGAGCAACCACAAACAGGAATAATAACATTTTCAAACCAGGAACAGGGTTTTTTTTTTCAAATTTTGTTACATTGTGTTATGAGTCACAGTGTCATTTTTCTAGCAACTGACAGAAACTGAATGTTGGACTTAGATGGATAAACCAACTGTGTGTTACATCAATTACATAGCAGACAGTTTCCAATTCTTGTTTTTCATTTTTCTAGAGCCAATACACTTAACTCTAATCGGGATTAGGACCATTGCACACAGATAGGGGACATCTAGGTCAATAACTGAAATCTTTCATATGAGTAAAGAAACTGGCAGGTTTGCTCCTAGTCCAGTGGCACTTTTTGGTACTGGAAAAACTATAGGGCATGTGTAAACTTTTAAAGCAGATGTTTAGCTAAATAACTTATTTGGTTTTTCAATCCATGTGGAGAAGGGGAATTCAGAGCAAATGAACAGTGTATACAACAGGTGGAGATAAGGGCTTTCAGAAATGGGGAGCTCAGTGAGAAGGAGATGAGACTCAGGCAGTAATTCCTGATGTGAGAATGGGATAAATGTCTTGTGATTTGCAGCTTGGAAATAATGGGGGACATGTTTCTCTATGGTAAGGCATATCAAAAAAAGGGAGAAGCAAGGAGAAGAAGGTGCTTCAAAAGGCTGTTCAGACTGTTTAGGATAAGAATATTTATTTATTTATTTATTTATTTGCTTTATTTTTATACCGCATTTTTCAGCCTAAATCGGCTGTTATATAAATTGCACTGTAAACCGCGACTCAATGCGGTTTACAGTGCAATTTATATAACAATACAATTAAATTAAAACACAACATACACGACAGACAATACAAGACAACACAACATGGTCATCAACGCCTCAGTAAAATCAGATTCCGTTCTCATAATCCTTCTACCATTCCTTTGTTCATATATACCGTCTTCATGAGTTCAGTTGCCTTGTTGACCGAACGCCTGTTCATAGAGCCACCTCTTGACCTTCCTCCGGAACTCCAGCAACGAAGGGGCCTGCCTGATGTCTACGGGTAGGGCATTCCATAGCCGAGGGGCCACCACCGAGAAGGCCCTGTCTCTCGTCCCCGCCAGCCGCGCCTGCGACGCAGGCGGGACCGAGAGCAGGGCCTCCCCGGACGATCTTAACGTCCTCGTCGGTTCATAGGTGGAGATGCATTCTGAGAGGTAAGAAGGGCTCATATGAACTCTGAAAGGACTCAAAGCAATTGAAAGTATAGGTAATGTTAATACTTGTCACATACTGTTTCCAAGCTCTGGAGATATTACAGAAAATGTAAGTATACTAATGTAGGGCTGATATAGAGAAAATCGTTGTCCACCTTCAAATTCCAGCTACACACAAATTGGTGAGGTATTTGCAACCTGACATGCCTACCTTGTTTCTGCAGTTAAAGTGAGAACATTATTCAAGTAGTCCCTCATCCAGGCAGAAACACCTAACACAGTGATGGACATCAACTGAAATGAAAGAAGGGATTTCATTTAGAGCTGATTCAATAATTAAAATCACATTATAAGCATTGTGTTGATCCATCGAGTAGTTTTCCTTTACTTCGTGCAAGAAACAAATGCACTACTGAGGTAATACATCCCTAAATGTGGCAAACAGCTCATCTCCCAATTTCTTAATATCTTGAAAGAGCGGTTTCTCAATTGAGTGATTTTAGTATGGGCCATTTTTCCCCAGAACCTTGCACCTCAGGGACAGCAGAAGCCTTGAGGTTTTATTTTCTGCTTCTGATAAGATTAACAGCCCCGGCAGAGATTTCATAACTGAAATCTACAGGGTATCATGATACAAAGCCACAGGTCTGTGAAGGAAAATGTACAGCTACTGTATGTGTAATTATCAGATTTGCTAATAAAAAACCCCACAGAAAACCTTACTCAAACTAGCAAACATGGAGGAAACCACCACTTGTGCAATTTTTTTTTTGTGCATGTGTGAGGAGTGACCTGAGAAACTGCAAGTCACTTCTGGTGTGAGATAATTGGCTGTCTGCAAGATCGATGCCCAGGGGATGCCTGGATGTTTTACCATCCTGTGGAAGGCTTCTCTCATGTCTCCACATGAGAAGCTGGAGTTGACAGATGGGACCTCACCCTGCTCCCCGGATTAGAACTGCTGACCTTTCAGTCAGCAGTCCTGCCAGGCCAAAGGTTTAACCCATTATGCCACTATTGCATTTGTGCAAGTGAAACAGAATGAATAATTGTCAACTCATCCAATAGCCAACATGAACTAGATTAACACAATACTGCTTCATAGGATCAGCTAGAGTTGCAAACAACACTTTGCCAGCTTTTAATAGCTCAGAGCCCAATAAAACAAGTAGGATTTTATATTTTACTATACATAGTTCATGAATTCATGTAATCTCTCTGATACTATGATAAATTATAACACAACGAACTCACATATTACACAAGAGATTCATTTTGTTTGCTCTTCATGTAATACACTTTTTGTGTCATCTAGAATCTTGTTTTTCTTACCTGAAATGAACAATGTCTCAGGATCTCGGTCATGACATACCACAGAATCTTGCTAATGGACCTGGAAATTGCCTAGAGAAGTGTTCTCTTTAGGCCTGAAGCACAACTCTACATTCAACATCTGGTGGGTGTTAGCCATAGAATCATGCTGGAAACCTAGAGATAATATTTCTCTCAACATTTTCTAGGTCTTCCATAAGAATTCTATGGTATCCAAAGCTCTTCACATATACATGAAACCTCATTCAATGAGTTTATATAATACGTGGTCTAATGTACAGTGATACATCAAATTATGAGCAAAGGGATGTACGATTATTTATTTATTTATTTATTTGAGACATTTATATGCCGCCCTTCTCACCCCGAAGGGGACTCAGAGCGACTTACAAGTAAAAAGGAAAAACAATACATTATATTATTATCATAGCACAATACTAATATTATATATTACATTGTACTATAATATTATATTGTAATATTATTAGTTATATTACATTTAATATAATATATATAATTATCATATTAGTATTAGTAGTAGCATATTGTATTACATTATAATATTATCAATTTGTGCAACTGAAACAGAATGAATAATTGACAACTCATCCAATAGCCAACATGAACTATTTTTAAATAATTATAAAATGATCAAGATAGCCATTGCTTGGCCCGTTTCTCACTTTGAGATGTGAGCAGCAATCTGAGTTACAAGGCATTTCTCTGACACCTGGCAGAGGAGCACGCTCCTCATCCCACCAAAGGCCGTGAGCAGGTCCTGCACTAGCACTACCTCTCGCGAGGCTTGGGGTGGCTCTCTCGCGAGAGGTAGTGGTAGTGTGAGAGTACCTGCCATCTTAAACAGGGACAACTCATGGCTTTCAGCGGGGCCTCCTCATCTGCCAAAAGCACGGCTCACTCCGGTCCCAGTGCAGGGCCTGCATGCAGTCTTTGGCAGGACACAGAGCTTTCTCTTCCTCTAGGCGCCGGATGCACAGCTTGTAACTCAGATATCACATATCAAAGCAAGAAACAGGCTGAGTGACAACTCGTATCTCAAAAAATGCATATATCTGGTTGCTTGTAAGTAGTGCTAGCACAAGAGGCTGGCTCACAGCTTTTGAGGGGGGCTCCTTTTCCAGCAGGCACTGGGCTAGCCCCAGTCCCACCTGAAGACCTGCTTGTGGCCTTCAGAGAAGAAGGCCAAGCCCCTCAGTGCTTCCTCTGCCACCAGGTGCCATAGGGAGGCCTCCAGCTCGACCTCCAGCTTGGTCTCCAACAGGTAGCATCACCGGCGAGGCCGCCAACAGGGAGGGAGGGGGAGGAGACTAAAATTGTTCATTTTATGATAACTATTTCTGTGACCTTGCTCTTAAAGGGGGAAATTGCATTGGCTTGGGGGCTGGAACAGATTGATGGAATTTCAATTCATTTCAACAAGAATGTTTGCTTTGACATACGAGCAAAATGAATTATGACCTTGGTTGCAGAACGAATTAACTCGTATGTCAAGGTATCACTGTATATAAACATAACATACTGGAAGCAGAAGCTTGCATGAGCAAGCAGTCCAAAGGAAACATCCCACACATCACTGACCATAATTGAGTTACCTCATCATCCATTCAGTCTTAAGTTGAATACAAATAGCTATGCTTGCCAGAACTTCCTAAGTTCTTTGCATCATTTTTCTTTCCTCCATCCTTTGTATCCTTTGTCACATGTCCCTCAGTTTTACCTTTGGCATACCCATAGATCATAACAAATTCAATAATTCTGGCCAAAACATACCTTTAACTTATCAGCTTATAGCTGAGTATATGCCATAATATTTCCAAGTGTGGAACAGATAGGTCTGCTTCCCTGCTTCCTTTGACCTTACACAGACTAACCCTGGTTAATGTCAGCCATGCTTTTAATTTGGTTTCAGTTCACACCCTAATTAATGGGCTTTTTAATGGGCTTTCCAAATGTTTGTTATTAAGCCACTGTTCCAGCAGCATAGGCTGGGGGTGACTTGTTTGCTCACTAGATTTGAAAAAATCAAGGCCAGATTCTCATGAGGTTGGAGAGGAGGAATGTATACCACTATTTATGAATTGCTTAAGTAGGTGCCGAGGCCCCTCATCAATCTTACTGATGTCCAGCATCAGGGACATGAATGTACACTCCTTTAAAGAAATACTGCAACTAGGAATGAGAAATTTTCAGAGACCACAAACAACTAAGAAAGAAGAAGAATATTTGGAGACAGGGAGGAAAAACACTGAAGTCTGATTGGAGACCCAGGGATATTTGGTGTTTGTTGTGACAGGTTTACAGAAAACCAGGAAAAACTAGTATATTCATCCACTAGATAAACAATCACAATAAAACACTTATCTCCCTAATTGTGTCTTCTAGACACCTTTAGATTATAGCTTCCTCTCTTACAGCTCCTAGTTGTGCCTTTAAAAAGATAAACACAGACATATAGATTTATTTCAAGCCGTGCTGCTTGATTTTACTCTTGATTCCCTTGAAAACAATGGAAGACACCAGGGTGAGATATGAGTAGTTATGATTACATTTAACAAAGTACACTATAAGCAAGGATCTTCAAGGCAGAAATGTATATTGAAGGCAGGAATGTCTGTAGAGTAAAGGAACAGCTGCAACTTGCCACATGTTGTCCTGGTATGTAGTAATATTTCAGCTAGGAAATGTGTACGCACACTGGATAGATTGTATATAGTCAATAATGTGATTTTGCAATGAAAATATTATTTCTCTCCTTCTCTCTTTTTTCTTCATTCAAAAATATGAGCACTTGGTTCAAGAATGAGAATGCTCATAAATATTGAGGTGCTATCGGTTGAGAATCCCTTATCCAAAATGCTTGGAAACAGAAGTGTTTTGGATTTTGAATTTTTGGAATATTTGCATATGAATAATGAGAAATCATAGAAATTTTGCATGATGCATAGCTTGCATAGATTGAACCATCAGAAAGCAAATGTGGTACTTTCTCAGTTGTCTCTGTGGACAGTTGAGGAATTTTAGAGGATTCCTGTTTTCCAGATGAGGAACCCTCAACCTGCATTCAGAGACACACATTGGATGAGTTGGTGGAATCTCATTTTGTCCCATGAGAAAAATGCTGCAGGTTTGTGAGTATTCACCACTGAATACTCACAACTGAACAGAGCTGTCTTCACTGCTAAGAAAGCCTTCCAGCTCTATGTTTCAAAGCTTTTGTCATATATTTCAGTCAAGATTGAACACTATGGTCTCTAGATTTTGGGTGACCATAGGCAAAAGGACTCATATGCTCTCCAGCATTTCATATTTCACATCTCAAAGTGGAACAACTGAGGTGTAAGGTAAAGGTAGTCCCCTGACATTAAGTCCAGTCATGTCTGACTCTGGGGTGTGGTGCTCATCTCCATTTCTAAGCCGAAGAGCCAGCGTTGTCCGTAGACACCTCCAAGGTCATGTGGCCGGCATGACTGCATGGAATGCCATTACCTTCCCGCCAGAGCAGTACCTATTGATCTACTCACATTTGCATGTTTTCAAACTACTAGGTTGGCAGAAGCTAGGGCTGACAGCGGAAGCTCACACCGCTCCCTGGAATCGAACCTGTGACCTTTCGATCAACAAGCTCAGCAGCTCAGTGGTTTAACCCACTGCGCCACCGGGGCTCCTACTGAGGTGTAATCAGTACTATTCCTGCCAAAGTGGGACAATTGGAGAATGTGTGCTCTATGGATGTGACCCAACTTCATCTAGGTCCAATCTACTCAAATGCCCAAAAGGTGATCACAGGGCAACAAGGAGATATATTCCCACCTTCACACTTACATCTGATTTGCATCCCCTGAGAGACAAGAAGCAAGAATAAGGATAACAACCAACAAGAGCTAAGATTGTCTGATGGTTAGGTCAACTGGGAGGGTCTTTAATTGTTAGGTCAACAGAGATTCAGCCACTGTGTGACAACTCTAATAGTCAGTATTGTCCCTAGAGGTAGACATGCAAAACCTCAGTAATAGCCATTTTTGCCCAAAATAACACACTCTGTATTATGTATTATAGTTCAGGTCAAAGACTGTTTAATGGACCATAACATTTTGTTTAAAAGACTTCTGAGAAACTAAATACTATATCTCAATACTGTTACATTAGATATCATCTCACTTCTGCAATACTTATTCTAAGAAGATTATGCAATGCAGAAACTCTCTTTAGGAAACATTTCTAATGCACCATCTAGCTATCAATATTTATATACAGGGTTAGTCAAAATGCATAGGCCAATAAGCCATTCAATTGAATGGCTTATTGGCCTATGCATTTTGACTAACCCTGTATATTTTTTTGTCGTGTCAGGAGTGACTCCTGGTGTAAGCGAATTGGCCGTCTGCAAGGACTTTGCCTAGGGGATGCATGGATGATTTGATGTTTTTATCATCCTTGTGGGAGGCTTCTCTCATGTTCCCGCATGAGGAGCTGGATCTGATAGAGGGAGCTCATCCGCCTCTCCTCGGATTCGAACCTGCGACCTGTTGGTCTTCAGTCCTACCGGCACAGGGGTTTAACCCACTGCGCCACCGGGGGCTCCTAGCTATCAATGAAAACTGGCCACAATATAGCCTGGAGAGTATGATCAATTAGTCACCTTCTCAGAAAAAGTGTGTATCTAAACCTCATTATATCTTCAACTTCTTATGTTTCCTGTCCTCCTGGTGCATCAGCTAAATTTCCACCTGGACAGATATAGAAAAATGTTTCTACCCAAATAGTAATCCCTTTAATGTAATTAATAACATCAGACACAAAGTTGACACTCAACAGTCTGGTGTCAGTGGTCTTATGTCCTCAGACTTAACAGCAAAAAATACCCAAGCAACAATCTACTAGCTAGGGTATCCTTTTGAAAGAATGGGGCCTTTCTCGTGGTGAAATGGATATGCAGATTTTGACTCAACATATGGAGAAGCTATCCAGTGTGAACATTTTAGTCTAGCATTTCAATGTCTTAAAAGACAGTTGGGTACACCTATCAATGAAGGGCCACACTTTGAGAACCTGAAATGTGTTCATCTTTTTTTTTTTGTTCTTCTCAAGCTCAATAATATACTTACACGTCTAGCCACTTCTGATATCATGTAATGTTGGTAACCTGCCAGATTCAGTAAAGCGGGTTCACACATTGACAAGATGCTAAACAGCAGATGATAGGTTTACTTTTTACACATGACAACAAATGTCAGCAGGAGTATCTAGAATGAAGTGTATCTAACCCATAGCACTTAACCCATTAAATCTTGTTCAGGTGTACTGAAAGGAGATCAGCCTTGACATATTCTTCTAATAGCATAACGGCTGAAATAAGATTCAAAGAAACAGTCGTGTCATACATAGTTTGGAAACACTGCTTGTTCTATATTGGCGAGTTTGCATAAAAACCAACTGGTACCACTGCACAGTGTGTAAGAATTCCATAGAAAGTTGCTTCAATTGTTTGTTCAGTATGAAATCTTGGACTATCAAGCCAGAGTTTGCCAAGCACAGTGTCATTAAATAAAGAACTGGGTTCAAACTCATGAACTCCATTCATAAACATTAGAAAGTTTATATTATCCTAAAAAGCTCCTTTGGCGAAAGCAGACTGTACAGAGCAATGGACTAGTAAAATACGCTGTCCCATTCCAAGGTACATACTAACCGAACCCAAAAATTTTACTTTATTGCATGAGACAGAAAGTCACTCCTCCTCCACAAAATTAAAACAATAAAGGAAACAACTATAATTTGGGGTTCCCTTCATGACACCCTGAATTTACTACCCATAGTACTCAATTCTCTCTGCCTAATGGTAGTCTGAGTCCCAGCCACTACATACTCAGATTTTTACATTACATAATGAACATAGATTTCTATCAAACTGTTTGGAACATGAGTTTCAACAGATATTTGTATTTTATCCCCCAAAGTATTTTTCTTTGAACTGTTTTCCCATTTAATATTCATGTAGATCAAATGCATTCTGTGACAACTCTCACTCTATATCCTGAATGTGAATACAGTAGCAGACTATGGCTCTGTCTATATGAAGTTCCAGGTTAAGAAATCAATCAAATCAAGATATGTACAAGATGTATTTGGGTGCATGCAGTCTCTTGTTCCTATCTTGCTTCTCCTTTCACACAACTAAAGAAGACTACCCAGGAATCCAGCATTAAATATAGCTTCCTATTATGTGTAAATCAAGATCTGTGGCTATTTGCTTCTCAAACAGCTAAAATCATAAACCAACATGAAACTTAGTTTGAAGAAAGTTTATGAATCCTGTCATGTTTGGGAGGAATTAATCATGGTTTGTTTTATTTTTTTGTATTGTGTATAACAGAAAACTATGATGGACTGTTGTTTCTTGGTTAGCTTTTCTGGAATCTACTAAAATATATAAGACTGTACCACTTCAGCAAACATAATTACGCAAGTATGTTGTAGGGGAATCTACAAGGGACTAGAATAATATCTGTGAAGGCTAAATGTGGCCTAAAGATTTCTTTAACCCAATGTGAACAAAGGTAAGGATTCTTGAAGCTCAGGCATTTGGAGGGCCAGACCATGAAAAACACCAAATTCAAGTTGTGTTGGAACAAAATATATTCGCCTTGAATTTGTTTCAATATTTTTTTAAAAAATCTGGGGTATTCACTGATTCCAGTAAAAAGGGGGGGATAAGCAACACAAACTTGATTTCAGAAATATTCAATCTAGTGTCCTGAAATATTGACCAAGTTTAAAAAACCATTAACACCTGCTTTACATGCCATTTTCCATAGCACTTGCCCACAAATAAACTATGCAAATAATGGAGTCTTCCCCCGCCCCACCAAGGTCTTTCAACTATAAAGGTTGCTCTTGAACAAAACAAGTTGTCCCTAATGTTTCTGAACCTGGCAGCTTTAGTCCTATCAGAAGAGAACAACTGTCCAAACACATTTCATTGTATTCCATCAAAAATATTAAGCTACCTTAAAAAAATCAAAATATAATGGTACGGACCATGAATCCTTTCAGGTCTATTTGTTTTGATACTTGACAAGCCCAATTCCTTCCTAAAATACTAGCATGCCTCCAAATTTAATCCAATTCTCACAGAAGAAAAAAGCTGCAGCCATTTGTCAATGTCCACTGCTAGTCAATGGGAAGTATGACGATTTCCAAACTGAGATTCAAGTTGAACTGAATCATACCGTTTATGAAATCATATGGTCTACCCTCTGATGGGAAAAACTGAGGAAATGTTCAATGGAAATATTTTGCAATCAGTCGCTAAAAATGCCTCTGATTCTTCCTTTGTTGTCCAAAATTGAGGCAACACAAGATGTCTTAAAGAGACAGATTGCACTGGACCATGACTCTACTGAATGGGGAAGGGCACATGCTTAGAAGCAACCACCTAGAAATGTTATTTCTTGCAACAGAAATCAGGTTTCGAAGTTAAAACGTGAAGACTGCATGTTCTTTTTCTGTCCCCATGTGACTTTCCATCTAGCTCCATCTCTGACCTTGATGTTTGTCATTCTGCCGCCCATTCGCATTTAGCCAAGCAGCATGAAGGAAGGGGTAGTTGTCACCTGCTGTTCTTTCCTGAACATAGTAGGTGGTGATGGCTACAGAGCTGGCATGCTGTTTGAACCTGAAGAAATGCTTTTCTCTCCACCTTTCTCATTTTACCATTGTGTAGCTGCCATCAGTTTTCTCAGAGAATGGGGAAAAAGTTCAGTTAAAGAGCTTTTTCACACTACAAAGACATAGCCCTATGATTTTATTTTAACCATCACGGTAACATCCCATGGAATCATGTTGTTTACTGTTTTGTGAGGCAAATGGATTCTCAGGCTGAGCATTTGAAATGTCTACCTAAAGTGTAAATGTAATACACCTTCCTTATCTGAGAGGGTGGTGCCCTCGGTTTCATTTACCCACATTTGACAACATATGTCCTTCCTATGTCCTCTGGACAAATCGATAGTATGCTTCCACTAGAAGGTGACCATAGTCACACTGGAGGAATTCTCTCTGGGCATTTCTTAGGTACTCCAAGTAATTTCAAGGTATCCTTCCACTGGGAGTCATTTATTCAATACCCACAGTACTGCATATCCACACAAAGTGCTGGGGCATATCCCTCGTTGGCATCATCATATCCTTCAGCAATCCCAATCTGACAAGGACAGTCCCGCATAATCCTCTGTTATCCTATTTTCTCAATAACTTATAAAATGTTCCCACTTTGTGATTTTTTTCTCATTAATAACTTTTGGAACTCTGGTAATACTCTGATGTTGCTTGGCCATGTTGATGACACTCTTAACATTGCTTGGCCATATCCCAGTGGTCATTTGTGAAATACTGGGGGGCATGTATCACAGGATATTGCCATGGCAGTTAAAGTAGAACCATGCTACTATAATTTCATAGTGGGATAGGGCTCTAAGAATAAGAGGAGAAGAAGGAGACAGGGGAGCAGTCATGCTGGTCTTCTTGTTAAGACAATTTGGGATGGGCAGCCCACTTCTGCATCTTGCAATGAATCCAGTACCAACTCTGTGCAGCCCTGAATTTGAAACTCTCGCCTGACTGGCAAGAACAAAAGTGAGACCAACAAATCTAAGAAGATGAGAATTTAATTTTGAGAAGTGTGAGAAATCGGTACTAATCTCTAGTAAGGAGACACTACAAAATCAAGTTCAACAGGCTTCAGACATTTCATTTGGAGATCCTGTCAAAAATAATTTGACACCAGCTTAGTATATCTGTGTTTGTTACGGATGGCCAAAAACACATATGGGAGAAGAGTTACTCTTTGTATACCCGCCACCCTGAAAGAAAGGGTCTGGTTATTACCCAGCAGAAGATGACATATAAGTGGAAGCCATCTGGCATCTGGTCTGTGTATTCAATATGCACTTTTGGCTTTTGATGGCAAGGGGAAAAATCAGCCCACACAGCATCTGTGCTTCTAATATAATTTGTTCTTCTCAACACTTCCTCCTACTGAATCTTGAAGTTTTCCAGATGAATCCCCCATTTGTATGTATGGAATCTCAAACTACACATGCCACAATTACACAGGAGTTAGGTTTGTTTACAATGTAAAATGCAGTCAGGACTTACTGCTTTCTTCTTCTTCCTGTTAAATTAAAACTGAGGCAAGAGTTCAATAAAATTAAGCACTCCAACTCCTACACAAAAACTAATCTTTGCTACTTGATGTCTGTGTTAAGGAGACAGGAATTTCCCTTCAGCATGCGCTAATGAATCAGAAACTTGGTTAGCTTTAAAATCCAAATGTATTCCTTCTTATCTGATTCTGAACCTAGCTCCTGCTGGATGCTGAATAATGCGACCAGGGTCTGGTTAATTCAAATATCAAGGAGAATCTCATGCAAAATAAGCCTTTCATTTTCTATTTTATGACCAGAGCAATACGTCGTGTGCACAGCAGGTCTCCTCAATGTCAGGTAGAATGTTTCCAACCATAAAAGAGATCAAGAAAACTGCGCAGGCAGGAGTGCAGTTTTGATCCCTTAGGAGCAATACAGGAAAAAAAATGTTAAAATCAATTAGTTTCATACTCCACACATCATGACCTAATTCAGTCATTTGTCCCAACCAAATTGTCCAACTTTCTGGGATTTGCAGAGCAAGAGAAATGACTTGAGCTATATTAGAGATGGGACCCAGGTCTAAACCACAAAATTATTTTATAATTATTATTATTACTACTACTACTAGTAGTAGTACTAATATATTTATTTATACCCCACTATATCTCCCAAGGGGAACTCAAAGCAGCTTGATATAAAAACATTAGTATACAATTTAAAATATACAAATGTACAAACTTTAAAACAGACTTAAACACAAGCAGCACTAAAAAAAAATCATAGTTAAAATCATCAAAACATATTCAAAGTCAAAAACCACACCACCCCCTGACTAGATTTTAAACACCTTCATTTTTGAAAGCCTGTCCTAATATGAAGGTTTTAGCCTGCCACCTGAAGGACAGAGGGGAGGGGGCCATTCTGGCTTCCCTGGGAGTTCCAGAGTCATGGGGCAGACACGGAGAAGGCCCAGTTTCTTGTTCCCACCAACTGTACTTCAGATGGAGGTGGGATTGAGAGAAGGGCCCTTCCTGAAATCTCAGGGCTCAGGCAGGTTCATACAAGAGGATGTGGTTGGCCAAATAGCCTGGACCTAAACCATGTAGGGCTTTAAAGGTCATAAACAGGACTTTGAATTGTGCCCAGTACAGACTGGCAGCCAGTGGAGCTGCTCCAACAGGGGGGTTGTCCGCCCCCTGTAACCAACCCCAGTTAGCATACTGGCTGCAGCTCTATGGACCAGCTGAAGTTTTTGAGCACTCTTCAGAGGCAGCACCACATAGAGTGCATTACAGCAATCCAGATGGGATGTAATTAAGGCATGTACCACCATGACCAGATCTGGCTTCTCAAGGAACGGGTGCAGTTGGTACACATGCTTTAATTGTGTAAAGACCCTCCTGGCCACCACTGATACTTGGGCCTCCAGGTTCAGTGCCGACTCCAGGAAGACCCCCAAACTGGAGACCTATGTCTTCAGGGGGAGTGTAACTCCATCCAGCACAGTCTGGATCCCTTTTCCCTGGTCTGCCTTCCCACTGACTAGGAGTACCTCTGTCTTGCCTGATTTAAGTTTCAATTTGTTTTGCCTTCGTCCAGTTCATTACTGATGACAGGCACTGGCTTAGGGTCAGGACAGCTTCCTTGGCATTAGATGGATAGGAGTAGCAGAGATGGGCATCATCTGCATATAGGTGGTACAGTACTCCAAAACTCTGTATTACCTCTCCCCGTAGTTTCATGCATATGTTAACCAGCATGGGGCCAAATGAAACCCCAAGGAACCCCACAGGTCAATGGCTAGGGGTTCAAACAGGAGCCCCCCAGCACCACCTTTTGGATATGGCCCTCCAGTAATTATCGGAGCCACTGTAAAAAAAAGTGCCTCTCTATCCCATCCCAGTGACATGACCCAGAAAGATACCATGGACAATGGTATCAAATGCCACTGAGAAATCCAGGAGAACCAATGGGACACACTCCCCGTCTAGCTCTCTGCGTAGGTCATCCACCAAGGCGATCAAAACTGTCTCTGTTCCATAGCTAAGCTTGAAACCAGATTGAAATGTATCTAGATAATCCATATCATCCAGAAATCCCTGGAGTTGGGAGGCCACCACACACTCCAAGTCCTTGCTTATAAAGGGAAGGTTGGACACTGGCCAATAGTTGTCCATTATAAAGGGAATCAGGGATGGTTTTTTAAATACAGGACTCACAACTGCTTCCTTTAGCCAATCTTCGATAACACAACTTGAAGGTACTTTTATAAACAATATTTTGATCATTTTGTCCACTGCAAATGTTGTACCATCAGAAAGCCAAAATGTTAGGTATTTCAGATTTGGAAACACTGTATTTTGGTTTTCAAAATTTCAGATAAGGGATGTTCAGTCAGTGTTTGTATATAAAATAAGACATTTGCAAGTCCTAAATATTCCAAATCTGCAATTGTCTACAGACATGAGACCCATCTCTAAAAATCCCATTATGTATTTGTAAATTATATACAAACAAATTATATACAAATAAAAACACACACACACCCCACCACAGTTAGAAAACTAGTGCTATGGAAGAGCACTAAATGACGACACATTGACTCTAACCCACAAGCTTTCTATAGTCAGGAATTTGTTTATATACTTTTTCTATTTCTTATATTTTTATGCCATATTTCATGGTTTCTAAGAACCATTTTGAATCATATGCAGCATTGTCTCTTACTTGATCTTCATTTTTAATTCATCATGTCACACTTTGTAATTTGTTTTTGCTGCCCTGTGGCTGAAATAAAGTATTAATCAATCAGTGTATAAATTTTTGGGGAAATTCAGAATTTGCAGTCTCTTCTCTCTGTCTCTCTCTTGCACATACAAACATCACTTCCAATCTAATGCAGCCTGTCCAAAGAAAAGTTCTTCCATAAGCTTTTGTTAAACTTCTACGTGGATGTAATTTTGCCTGAAATTGGTGACCATAAGTGTAAAGTGTTTAACTTCCACTAATAGACATATAAATGTTTCTCAAGACTACAGTCCAGTCAACCAAAAATTGCAAAAATAATTTCTGGAAAAAAGCAGAAAACAGTGCTCAGTTGATAGGGAACAAAGGGCATTCTGGACTACTATAATAATATTAAACTAACTTCCAGAGAAATCCATGGTTGTCCACATAAGATATTTATTGTCTACTTTTATTCTCAATTATGTCTCTATAACTATTTAATGGGATATTGGCAGTTTTGATTTAGAATGTGCCTATTATACAGAAATCCATATTGATTTTGACGGACCTGGCTTTGGCAGTTTTTTTATGTCAAAAATGATTTGAGAAACTGCAAGTTGCTTCCCATGTGAGATAATTGGGCATATGCAAGGACGTTACCGAGGGGATGCCCAGATGTTTTACCATCCTGTGGGAGGCTTCTCTCATGTCCCTGCATGAGAAGCTGGAGCTGAAAGATGGGAGCTCACCCCGCTCCCTGGATTCAAACCACCAACCTTGTGGTCAGCAGTCCTGCCGGCACAAGGGTTTAACCCATGTCACCACCGGGAGCTCCTACTTTGACATTAAACCTGAGATTGTGACTATAAACTTTCACATAAGGACACTGGTACAGAGGCAATCTTAATTTTTTTACAATTAAGATTTATACTCAAGTATGAATTGTTCTGAAAATTGAGGTTCTAGCCCAAGGCAATCAAACAACATACCAAGATGGCATGGTAAAACATAAAAAGCAATGCTCTATGTCACTGAAACTGCTGATATATCAATATTATTCGGATCCAAAAATATCTGTAGGTATCAGCTTTGCTATATTCTAAACACCACACAATATGGATAAATTCAGCCTTTTCTGCTTGCTACAGTTGACTGGCCAATTCACTTCTGGTTTCATTTTAAATCATGCAAATGTAATATAGTCATTGCCATGAAATGGCAGTTTGGAACTTTTCCTTGATATGCCCAACCGTTACAATTGCCTCAAAAACATATAATGATACCACAAAGGCTGACATTTAGCTTTCAAGCTCCACTTGCTCTGTGTGAAGGTGATATTTGCCTAATTTGTTTTAGAAAACTTACAGGTTAATTGTGAACATAAAGAGAAATATAATGTCAAGTACCCTAAATGAAAACACAAGTCACCTTAGGCACTGAAAAAAAACTGGTGGCCATAGTTAGGTCGTTGATCTAAATTGTATTTGCTCATTACATATTTACACTCAGCTTCTGAATTAGCTATTCAAAAAAAGACACATCAGTGACACTGACCTCAAAAGTAACACTTCAACTAAAACTAATTAGTCACAACCATAAGCCAATAGGCAAGTTCTGACTTTAGTTTCAATAAGCAGTTTAACTCAAGAAACATTTTCTATTGCAAAGTTGCTCTGTGATCTGTCAAGTACTACATATTGGGTCAACATTATTTTAAAGTATTGAGGTCTTCAACAAAAAAGCTTCTGTGGGGCTAAGTAATATATGTATGTGTATATATAGCCATCATGTTTTATACAAAAATGTCCCAAATCCCTGGCAATTTGATCTGGATAAAGGTAGCTACACTTTATTTCCACCAAAAGCAGTGGGGAAACTGAATCGGGTTTTGCTGAAGTCTATTAAATGTGGTAAAGGCTAAAGGTCTTCAACCAGAGTCAAAAGCTGTGATACAGATATAGATATTGCCATCAGAATGTTTTATACACTAATATCCCAAATCCCTAGCCAAGAGCTTTGAGCTATCCAAACTTTAAGGATGTTTTCGATGCCTATTTGGTATCATTTTGCCAAATGCAATATCATGTACAGATATATATGGTAGACTATTTGTCAAACAGGATGTCTCAGACTCTAATTTGCACACAGATAATTAGTTCCATAAAATGGTGAGCTCTTTGCCCCACCCCAGCCATTCCACAGATATATAAACCCATTGTCCTATTTCCAACAGACCTCACTACCTCTGAGGATGCTTGCCATAGACGCAGGCGAAACGTCAGGAGAAATACCTCTAAAACATGGCCCTATAGCCCGAAAAAACCCACAAGAACCTAACATTCAACTTGTATGCAAGTTGGAACAGGTATATTTTAAGTGTAACTCCAGTCAAATACAAACCTCACAACCAGGGCCGTAGCCAGAAAAAAAATTCGGAGAGGGTTGAAAATTTCGGGGGGGTTAGGGTCACGCTAAAGCAAAGAGCACAGCAGGGGGAAGAGCAGCCTTCAATAGCCTGCAGCTCCGCCCTGTCAACCACCTCCACCAAGTCTGGCCTCCTTAATGAACAACCTCCCCCCAACTTGGTTGCTTCACTACATCGGCTATTGCTGTAAGTAATGGCAGTATGAATAAACTGTCAATATTTGCTTGAGATAGTGCTTGCAGTTCTGAAGGGACTCTTAATTTTTTGCATCTCATAGACTTAGCATGGGGATTTTGGTTAACCAGTTAAAATTCATGAGGTTTTTTTTACCTGAAAAATTTCGGGGGGGGGGGGGTTGAACCCTAACCCCCCCCCCTCTTGGCTACAGGCCTGCTCACAACCTCTGAGGATGCCTGCCATAGATGTAGGTGAAAAGTCAGGAGAGAATGCTTCTGGAACATGGCCATAAAGCCCAAAAACCTTACAGCAACCCGGTGATTCCAGCCATGAAAGCCTTCAACAACACACCAGAGAGAGAGAGAGAGAGAGAGAGAGAAGCTTTGGATAGCATGTGGTGCTGTGTTTGTTTTGCTGCCTGTGCTCATGTTCAGAAGATATCACCTATCTTCCTGTGCTTGTGATTATTGGATTTTGGAAAATTTGACTTGAGGTGGAAACAAGTATTGGGGGTAAAGCTTCAGTGAAGACACATTTTCCCTATGATAACTCTTCTTGGAGTGAATTGCCCTCCCAAGGGGTAGATTTCTCTCATTTCCTGCTGTCTCAACTATGAGTTGTTTGTAAGTCAGATGTTTATAACTCGGGGACTGCCTGTATTCTGGCACATCAAACCAAAAAATCCCACAAGCATCTTACCCCTAGCTGTGATTATGAAAATACAAAGTGAATAACTAACTATGTGCTATCCTTTCATAACAGCACAAAATCTAGCCTTAGCCATTATATAGATGCAAACCTTTCAAATTTCATGATGCACATAGGATTCAGGTCACTGCTTCTCCTAAAAGTTTGGAACAAGAAATTAAATGGATTCTTGTATTTAGTCTTTATATATATATATTTCTTCTGTAACTAACGCCAGTCTAATTTTAGGTTGGTCTGTTTCCCTGGGCTAAGAGCATACTGGAAAGCATGTCCCAGAAATACAGCATTACATACTTCTCAAGGTCTAAAAGTAAATTCAGAGGATCTCTTTGATGTACTGAGGCACACCCTCTTCTCTGACTTCTCTCATTGCCCCCACATGCTTATCAGTTCTTCTTCCTTCCCCAGTTTTCATTCAACAGCTTTCAACTGTAAAAACACTTTTAAGTCATGCCACTCCAAACGCCCACCAGGAGCATGACTGGAGCCACTGGGGACAGCGGGAGAGGATTGCTCACTGGGTTTACTTTCAGAATGTGTGAATCCAACTGTAAGTTCAACAAATTAGATAGATGCAAGAAGTCTGCTACTATATTTCCCAGCCCTTTTCTTCTGAAAAAAGCATCTGTTAGACATATAAATTAGAGACCTGGATCTCTAACTCCTTTGCCAGAGCTGCTATGTCCATGAAGAACATGTGAAGAACATATGGTTCTTCAGATAGTGGGCTGCAGCTCCCCATCACTCTTTGCCAGCACAGCCAATGGGACCTGATGAAAGATGAAAGCTGTAGTCTCACAATATCTTCAAGGCTACCACTCCATGTTACTGATAGGAGGAAATACATAAACATTTTCCCCGTAAGTAACAACAGATATTGCCAAGGCAGGAATAGTTGGTTCTGAACCAAGACAGATTCCCATGGGATTTCTTTTAGGGGAAAAACAAAGAATTCGGCCCATGTGACTTCCACTCACATATGACTTGTGTGTGTGTGTTCAAATTTTTAATTCTATTGTATACAAGTGATAAGCAAAAGCAAAAATTACATTAAGTAGCAACTCTCTGCCCCAGAGTGTGGTGGAGGCTCTTTCTTTGGAGGCTTTTAAACACAGGTTGGATGGCAATCTTTCAGAGGTGCTTTGAATGCAATTTTCCTGCTTCTTGGTAGATGTTTGGGCTGGATAGCCCATGAGGTCTTTTCCAACTCTATGATTCTACGATTATATTCCCCTCCTTCCTCTCATCTGTGAGCCTATTACTTCCATCATTACTCACTGTGAATCTTATATCTAATAAAACCTACCCTTATAACTTCTTTAATAAATTCCTTTTGCAGCTACTTTAAAGTCAACATTTGTCTTTCTTCCCAAATATTCAAATGCCAGCCCCCTTTTGTGGTGAACTCTTCGTTATTTCCCTTCGTTAAGGTAGCTTGACCAATTGAATGTAGTCTAATAACTTTTTTCTCCAATCCTTTTTAGAGTTCTTTTTCACCTTTCCAAGAATTCATTATTGGCAACCTGGCTGCAACAAAGCTATACTAACAAATTTCTTCATCCACTCTACTAATTCCCTCCCTAAATATTCCTAAAATATACACTTCTGGATTATTTTTAACATTATTAGTAATCATTTTGTTTGTCTCTTTAATCACATTTTTCCAAAAATCTTGTACCATCCTACAGGTCCGCCAACGTGAAAAACGTTGTTCTGCATCTTGCATCTCCAGCATTCTCCTCGATGAGATTTATCCATTTTAGCTATCATCTCTGGCGTTTTATAACTTCTATAGATAATTTTATACATATTTTCTCTGATAGAGCCAATTATTGAAAATTTAAAGCCTCTTTTCCATAGATGTACCCAGTTCTCCAAATCAATGTTTTTCCCTAAGTTTTTAGCCCATAAAATCATAGCAATTTTAAATTGGTTATCCTCTAAATCGGGGGTCCACAAACTTTTTAAACTGAGGGCCAGGTCACAGCCCCTCACATTGTTGGAGGGCTGGATTATAATTTGAAGAAAAAAAAAACCAAAACATGAATGAATTCCTATGCACACTGCACACATCTTATTTGTAGTACAAAAAACACTTAAGACAATAGAATAATTAAATGAAGAACAATTTTAACAAATATAAACTTATTAGAATTTGAGTGGAAAGTGTGGGCCTGCTTTGGCTGATGAGATAGGATTGTTGATGGGTGCTTTTAAGTCATTTCAGACTTAGGTTGAGCCTGAGCGAGGGCCGGGTAAATGACCTTGGAGGGCCGCATCTGGCCCCCGGGCCTTAGTTTGAGGACCTCTACTCTAAATGATACTCTTAAGATATATTTGTGCAATCTAGACTCCTTGAAAATAAATTTGTGCAGGAATCGAATATGTGATCCATATGTTCTCCCATAAAAAGTGGAGCATAACTCCAGGATGTTCTGTGGCTTCCAAGATGCTCAACAAAGAGACAATAATAAACAACTAATTAAGGTGCATTAATTGTGATTCTGATTTGTTACCAAACAGATATCTGAGATAACATAACATTACAGTTTTCTTTGGAGGGGTGTTTTTCTCCCTCTTTTTTGGGTAAATGCCATATAAATAACGCTGAGTGGTTTCCTGAAAGGATGGTTGCCCTTCCCTCCAGGAAAGGCAGAACATCCTCTTAAGAAAATTAATGTACTGAATCAGAGCTATGGCCATCCTGTCTCCCACACTGGGCAGTTCCCAAATGCTGAAAAAGTATAAATGCAAATAGAAAAAAAAATACCCTTTATGGAGCACTGATTCAGGCTGACAGAACTTCTCAACTTGACATCATACAATATGTTCCATCCACCTTGGCTTGTGTGTATATGTTTCTATTCTTCATACATTTGTCTTGCTGTTCCTTCCATTCGTATTTGATTGCCTACCACTACAAAATTCTTTTTTTTTTAATTCCTGGATAATGTTAGTTTCTGAAGAAATCTGTCATTATTATACAATATGTGAAGATTAGCATAATGCTTTGCTCAAACTGCTTTTCCTGTCTTTGACTTCACATACATCCCTCACAGGGCTGATAAATTACAAATCATACATTGGAGGGAGGCTTTTTGGGGGGCTTCCTGGGTACTTTTAAGAAATATTTGCACACTTTGCCTGCAGCTCAGCACAATGTCTACTTCAAAGTCTTGAAAGCACAGTTATATTTTACTTAAAATATCTAAATGGCTCATTTTTCCTGCTGTAATAAATACCATACACTCTCTAATAGGCTTCCAAAAATCTTCTATGTCACTTTGCTTCATATAATATATTTTAAAAGCAATTACCCTTTCCAAACTTGCTGTAACTAGCCTGTGTTAAAACAATAATGAAACCATGGCCTGTACAAAATACCAAGTTTTGACTTGTCCTGATAAATGGTTGTTGATGGATAGCATATTATAATGTTGACATTTTTTCTCCAGGTATCGGGCGGTTCACATAAAACAGAGGCCACAGATAGCTAACATGAGACATAACAATATTCAAAAATCAGTAAGGCTGGAGCTACACTCCCCTATATTCCAGGATCTGATCCCAGGTTATCTGCTTATCCCAGATTATCTGGCAGTGTAGAGTCATATAATCCAGTTCAAAGCAGATAATCTGGGATCAGATCAGATCCTGGGATATAGGGCAGTGTAGATCCAGCCTAAGAGACTATGTCAACCACACAGTGGTTCTGTTTGCAAAATTTAAAGTGATCATTGTGGAGCAAAAAATCTTCAAAGAGAGATTAGAGCAAGAGATTGCCCATGTTTCAATTCATTTAGTACCTCTATTCTCCCATTATCAGAGCTCTGGAGTATGAAAAATGTCCCATGAGAACCAATGCAATATAGTTGCTTTGAGTGTTGGATTAGAGCTCTGGGAGACCTGGGCTGAATCCACAAGTTGACCTTGGTTATGCCTCACTCTCTCAGGATGTCATATAAAATCTAGATTATCTGCTTTGAACTGAATGATATGTCAGTGTAGGCTCATATAATCCAGTTCAAAGCAGATTATCTGTTTAGATAGTTTGACATGTGATGACCCTGAGGCAACCTTAGGCTGGATTTACACTGCCATATAATACAGATTATCAAATAGGATAATCCACATTATCTGCTTTGAACTGGATTAAATGAGTCTATACTGCCATATAAAGCAGATAATCTGGATTTTATATGACAGTGTAGATCCAGCCTAAGTTTGTCTCAGGGTCATCACAAGTCAGAAACCATTTGAAGGCACAGAATGTAACAAAAAGGGTTGCTTAGGACTCCTAGTCCAGATAGTTTAGACCCAAATAGAACAGATCCACTGAATCAGTTATTGATTGGTCAGTCA
This sequence comes from Anolis sagrei, assembly GCF_037176765.1. Taxonomy (NCBI): domain Eukaryota; kingdom Metazoa; phylum Chordata; class Lepidosauria; order Squamata; family Anolidae; genus Anolis; species Anolis sagrei. Next base: position 129,000,955 of record NC_090025.1, on the reverse strand, counting down.
ACACAAAAGTAAATCCCACTGAATCAATGGGATACTCCAGTTGGGACTAACAAGGAGGTATTTCAGTTTACTTGCTACAAGTCAGAGTATTTGTGTTATTGGAAACAATTTTATGAAAAGCCAATATTAATAATATAATTGTCACTGTCAATACTTTCAGAATTCCGTTTTTGTCTCATATTTATTTCCAATGGTGCTATTCTCAATTGAATATAAGGCATGTGTTTGAGAGTGTTTTTATACATTAACATCTTACATAAATTTCTGAGAATGCACATACATATCCACAAACAGGCCCTTCTGAAATTCTGAGCAAAATTTCATTGACAAGTATGTTACAATCCACGAAACCTTGGACTTTAATAAATTTGTTAGGCTTACATTGAAATAAGCATTGCATTCAATGCCTGTGTCAATGGCTTTGCATTACCTGTAACTGGTAATTGCATTTAGATTTTAATTTTTAAAGCAGAGATAAAATGCATGTATCCCTGCAATTGTACTGGACAGCAACTCCAAACAGCCCTAGCAAATAGTCATTGGGGAGGAACACTGAGAGCTGCAATCCAATAAATTAGGGAGGGGAGAAGAGTCCCCATCCCTGCTTTACAGTGCCATGGAGTCACTATTTCTCATAAATGAGAACTGCTGTTGGTGCTCCATGGGTGATTAAGTTTTATATATCAGTGTTTAACAGCATGGACCAGTACAACTATAATGCTGATAACCAGCCATGGGTTGTTGCCTTTAGAGCTTAATTGAAATTTGAAAGTGCCCCAAGAAAACTCTCCTATAAGTGAGCATCCGCATCTGCCAGAGGACCTTGAAGAGCCTACCTAGGTTTAACACCAGTTTCTAAAGGCCCTTCAAGACAGGCCCTATATCCCAGGATCTGATCCCAAGTTTTCTGTTTATCACAGATTATCTGGCGATGCAGACTCATATAATCAAGTTTAAAGCAGAAAACCAGGGATGCAGACTCATATAATCAAGTTTAAAGCAGAAAACCAGGGATTAGATCCTGGCATATAGGGCCTGTCTGGAAAGGCCCACAAAAACACTAATTACTCTTCTTAATTTTCCGCAAAAGCTCTGAGAGTGATCCTAGGTCAAGGGCATGGTGGGATAACTTGACTCACCAGCTCAGCATGGTTCAAGGCAGAGCTCACTTGTATGATGCTGGTGCCCTGGCTACCGTCAAAGAACACTACATACTGATTACATGCCAACTAAACAATTCTAGAACAGTGAAATCATCCTTTCTCTTAAAAATTGAAATGCCAATTCCACCATTTCTTTGTGAGTAAGCCTGCCTTTCAGACTTGATAGATCCAGGATTCTCAAAGACTGAAGACCAGGTTGACTCTTCCAGTAGACCTGACTTCTATAGTTCTTGACATTCAAATGAAGACAAAGAGAACACACTTTTGGCTAACAGTAATCTATAGCGTGTGTGCGACCTAAAGTGCATTGACTGTACAAAACAGGAAGCTCTCTTCAGTGTTGCTCTGTTTATTTGGGCTGGGTTTTCATGTCCTTTAAAACATTCTATACAAACAGGAGGCACACAATGGCAATCATGCTCAATGCACAATTTCAGCAAATGCAGGCAACATGGATTTTTTATTTGTTTGTTTGCCATGTTTTATATCACCATACTCCAGCCCTCCAACAAAGGAATGCATCAAAAAACAACATGCTTGAACTTCAAGAAGAAGAAAATGAAACCTTTCATTGTGATTCAGCCGTCTGAGTTGAAAGATTACGATGTAAGTGAAAGCCAAGGTTTACAGCTGAGAGTGGATAGGAAAAACAAACAAAATAATTATCATTCTTAAGCACTAGAGGACAAACCTAAAACTGCTTTTCTGAAAGTGTGTTGCAGGTTTAGCCTAGTGATATATAGGTTAAAAATTCCAATCTCTTCATGAAACAAGCTTAGTTGTATAGTAGTTAAAAGTCCTGGACTGAGATTTAGTAGATCCAATCCCCACCAAGCCACTGATGGACCAATCATTCATCCTCAACCTGATTATCTTACAAGGCTGTTGCAATGAAAAGGTTGTGGGGAGGAGAGGCATGCATGTCACATCGGGAATTCATTTATGAAGGCTGAGGAATAAATGTAATAAATACATAACTCAATAAGTATCAATGAATTCAGGAGACTATATGCTTTGAACACAAAAGGTTCCAGATTCAATTCCTGGAAACTTCATGTAGGGCTAGAAAAACTGCCACAAACTTTGAAGAATAGATATAAGCAGCATCAACAATTCCAGGCGACACAAACTAATGGTGTGACTCAAGTTTCCTGTGTTAGAAACAGAATTGCTGCCTTAAGAACACATTGACTCAATTCTTCTTCCCAAAAGGGCAGAATCTTACATTGCTGTCCACAAATCTTGACTGGCACAGCAGCTGAGCACATCAAGGACACCTATGCTCCTAAAGCACAAGTTACGAGATCTGGCATCAGCAAGCAAAGGAGAAGGTTGTTCAACAGTAACAGAAAATGACTCTGAAATATCTTGGAAGGATTCAGGCTTGGGCATCTCGGAGTTTAATGGCTCCACAAAGATTAGAACCATCAAAGCTTGAAGTTGTGGCCAATGCCCAGGAATGTCAGTGCATGTGCAAAAAGCACCTCCATGCATATGTGGGTACATGGGCTATTTTTTCCCTTTTGGCACAGTCCTTTGTGCCTGTGGGGGAGCCAATAATGGAGCCTTGCTCTTAATAGTGCCTTTGATCAGCAATCACCAAAAGAGGAGAGGAAGCTGGAAAGGTTCTCTTTATCTAGTACTTTGGGATGTGGCCTGTTGCCATCACAAAAATAGCAAATAGAATTGTTGTGGGGTTTTTTAAGATTAAGAAGTTTGTATGGATCACACCTGGGTTGAAAACCGCAAATAGTCACCATAGTCACACCCCCATTTTCTAAGTGCCAACACTGGTATTACAGATATTCCTTGTGTAATAGTCACACCACTCGCCCGCCCATCCATATATCTGCCTCTTAAAGCTACAGAGTTTCCCTTGCCTGGCAATAAAGGGAAGTCCAGTAGCTGCAAACAATTTTTACCACTTAATAGTTGCCACCATATAATAGTTGCACCCCCCTTTTTTGGTAAAAAAGCAGAGGAGTGTGACTATTCCACCGTGAAATATGGTATATCAGGGATAATGCCACCACAAGTGACATGTAAGGAGACACCACTAACCTATACTATTCTCATACTGTATCAGGTCCTTTAAGAGAAAATTTGAGATGTTAGCAACAGTGTGTTCAACAAAGCACCATAGTGTTGTGGTTAATAATGATAATAATAATAATAACTATATTTTTATACTCCACAATCATCTCCCCAAAGATACTTGGGGCAGCTTACAAGTGGGATACACAATTATAAGAGTGTTAGGGTACAACTGGGTTCAAACCTTTACTAAGTAATGAATATCACTAGATGATCTGGAGCACCTTCTTCAGTCAAAGTGCAATATAGATATTATAGATATATCATCATATAAAAGAATCCAAACATTTACACCCTTCACTTTTCTACATTTCTAGCACTGCAATCCAGAATTGAAATGGCATTAACTGTGAAGTGCACAGCATACCCAACAATGTAAAGGTGCCAAATAGTTTTAATATGGCATAAAGTTAAGTAACAAAAATAAACTTGCACTTAATAGTTGCCAATACATTTCTTCCCTTTCTTGTGATACATCAAAATAAGCCCTGGTACAATCCCTTGTCCTCAAAGGTCACCTAAATAATTGAATGGAGTCCACCAGTATGCACTTTAAATCCCACTTGAGCTCAGGTTAAATACCCAAAATTTGTTTCTGCTAGGCACAAGTTTGTTGAAGAGCTTTATAAAGGTCAAGGAGATATTTTAAAAAATGCCTGGGATGGGTGCAGAAGTACTAATCAGGACCTGGATTACTTTTTTTAATCCCTAAGTATGAATCTCTCCTAGAGCAATGTTAAATTCATTTGTATAAAATGGAAATAATGTAGTTCAACTGCAACTCTGCCTAGAGAAATCCATCCACCAAAACGCAGTGACAGATAAGGAGGGAATTAACCAGAAAAGCTATCAAGAGGCTAAAGGTAATTCTGCAGGAGCTGGGCATACTGGCAACTGATGAGAGAAACTATCCATGGGACAACTATCCCTAAACACTCCACAAGGGTGGGATTTATAGGAGAGTGGTGTGAAGAAATAAATCAGTCATACTGCTGAAAAATATCCAGATAATGTCCATATGCAGTTTGCAAAAGGCATATGGGAAATACAACAAACATGCAGAAAAAAACTTTCCTGATGTGATGAGACCAAAATTGAACTTTCTGGTCCTGCCATGTGTAGCAATCACCATCACTTTGGAGAAGCATTGTGGTGGCAACAGCATGCTATGGGAAAGCTACTTTTCATCAGGGATTGGGAACTGGTGAGGACTGAGAGCAAGATAGATGAATCAAAATACAGAGTAATTATAGAGGAAAACCTGTTTCTATCTACAAGGGATCTGGATTCTGTTCTTCTTCCAACTGGACAACAACTCTAAACACACATCCCAAAAAGCACTGGAGTGAGTTTAAAAAGGAAAAAAGAATTAGATGTCTCAGAATGTCCCAGGGATAGCCCATGCCTCAAACTGAGAAATTCAAGCAAGTATTCAAAGTTGCTATTCACCAACAGTCTTCATCCAACCTTATGGATCTGGAGCAATTTTGACAAAAAAATAGGCAAAATTTGCAAGAGCCAGATGCACAAAGCTAACCCAAGAAGATGCAAAAGTCTGTAATTACTTCTATCACATACTGACTTCAAGAGTGAATACAAATGCAACCAATGCATGACAATTTGCTTTTCACTGCTTAAGTTGTTCACATATTATGGTTTCTTCATACTGTTGGGTATTTTATGTGCAACAACTGGAAACAATACCAGTGAAATCCATTTCACTTTCAGGTTGTAACACAACAAAATGTGTAGGGAGGGAATTATTCTCCATGTCATTGTAAATTGTATTAAATATACATCTTTGCCTACTTGCAAGTGTTTTCCCATAATGCCTTTTTACTAAAGCCAACAAAAAGCTAGAATTTTTCTCCATAAAATCAGTGCTTCCTTCTGAAATACCAAGGCTTCATATGACAGGTTCAGACTATCTGAAAGATATTATCATTCTACCTGAAGCTGTCAAGTTTTGAGATCTCCAGGTTAATTGGGTGAAGACATGAGAGACAGTTTTCCTAATTGCACCTCCCAGGCTATGGAACTCCCTCCCACAGGACAGATGGCCAACACTCCCCCACTTGCCTTCTGCTGACAAGCAAAGACCTTCTTAGTTAAACCAATGTTTAGCCTTTAAATGATTGCTGCAGAAGAACTGTTGTATCTTCTACTAACTAATACCTTCTAAAAGAAATTGACACTTGTTTAGCTGTTCTTAAATTGTTGTCAATATTATGATTGATTTTAGCTGTCTTGCAATCGAAGTTGAAAAACTGCATAGGGTCTTAGATGGGAACAAGCTAAGCTATAACTTCAACAAATATAAATACTGGTACATTACAAAGCAGTTGGATGATGAAATCCTCAAAACCTAGTTATCCAAGCACTCCATTAATGAGAATACTATCCATTATGTTTCCCAAATGGGACTGAAAAAAATGCTTTGCTGTTGACAACATAACATTCAATTGTGAAATGCAAACAAGAGGACCAAGACCAATTCCAACCCTGTTTTTTTAAACACACACACAAATACTGCATTTTAAATTTCTATTACCATAATTTTATCTCACTAACAATTACTATTTTTCATCTGCTTAAAAGATCTCATTAATTATATGGGCTGAAGGCAGTTTGCAATTTTAAAAGAGTGCCTTAAATGCAAAGTAAAAAAGTTTTTAAAATCCTTTTAACTATGTAAGAAGACGGGCATTTCTAGCAATCCTTCCCATGAACACAATGAAGTGCTTGAGACACAAGCTTGCTTATTATTTAGTTTAATTCTATCAATTTAGCATAACTTGTGTGTACTGTAGAGTCAGGGCATGAATAGAATGGTGTCAAGGATACAGCTATATTTGATGAGCCACAAAGCTTATGTGCAGCCTTGACAAGGTCTCTTTCTCTCCCTGTCCTGACAATATGAAGTTGTTGAAAAGATACATGAGAGGTACTGTAGTAGTTTGTAGCACACTGACAAACTCTTTAGCAGTGTTAATTTCAATAACTTTGTACTTCAGCAAACACCTAATGACATGAATATATTTATTGAAAGGTTCATGCCAACCACCCATCTTAACATACAGTCAAAATGAAAAATACTTCTGAATTTGCACCATGTCCTGAATATGATTTTATTTTTCATTCATTCATTCATTCATTGCTTTGAACAATGATTGATAATGTATTTCATCTATTACAATTATATCTCCTTTTCCCAAGATAGATAGGTCGAAGGAGGGTTGCAAAATCATCATAGTAAAAATCACAACTAAAACTATAAAACTATTTCTATTCAATTTTTAAATGTGATGGAAGTAGAATAGTTAAGGTCTAAAGGAAACTAGTGTACACATCAAAAGACATCTAGAAATAACTTTATCAGGGCCTAATCTAATTGATAGTTCCATCCTACTACAGAAAATCACCTGCTGGTCATTAAATTAGCATTTATGCAAATCATATTGATTCAAGAGGTCTACTCTAGCTAGGACGAGCAAATTGATGTAGGCTTTAATGTCACTTCCCTTGAAGGGAGGTTGCCATTTATGCATCACCAAAAAAATGTAAACATATCAAAACTCTTCCAAAGAGATGATAAAACACAAGTTTGTATAACATGTTAATATATATTTATAAATACACATTTTGAATTTTATCACTTAAGACAGGAATATCCTACATATTAACATAGCGGAGAAGATTTTGACTAGGTGATTCATGTGCTTGTACTATCAGCAGTCTAAGTTTGATGGGCAACTTCAAGATCCCTGTTCCTCACTTCTTGGGTTTTTCATCTTTAAACCAAACTTGGACAGGATAACTCTTCAAATAAAGCAGATGCTTACAAATAAGGAAATGTTCTCTATGCATCAGTCACATAATCACTCTGCATTTCTATGGGAAACCTCTAAAGGTTTGATGTTGCAGTTATCAAACCTCTAAAGGTTTGATGACTGTGGAGAAGGTCCAGCTTGTGATACCCATCCAACTAATCTCAAGTACCGATGAAAAGTCAAATAGCATAAATTTAAGAATAGGATGGTTGAATGAGCAGCCCATTTGAGTCTACAGATCAAAAACCGCAGACAACGTAGATTTGGCAGTGTCAATATAATATCTTCATTTTGGACTGACCCTTTTCAGGGTCACATTATTGTATTTGGAGCAGCTGACACTTCTGAATATACCTAAGCTACCCTTAACATGAACAGAGCATTAAAAAAAACTGTGGTGGGATCATGCCTACTCAAAAAGTGTCAATAATATTCAGAACTAGTATTGACACTTTCTAAATAAGAATAGCATCACCACAGTTCTTCATAATATGTTCAGAACATTGGAAATACCCAAACGGCACCATATTCTAGAAACTAAGTAGGATCAGCTCCTGTTAGTCATTATATGGAAAACCACCAAGGCATACATGTTGAGGAGGCTAGGGGAAGAAACTGATAAAACCATCTCTGAATATTCCTTGCCTGAGAAAACTCGATGAAATACATGGATTCATCATAAACTGACAGGCAACTTGAAGACCCACAGACACAGACACTCTTTTGAAAAGCCAAAAGTGTTTCACTCTACAAGTATTGCTTTAGTCTCAAATGGTGATGAAGAAGTTGCAAACTTGTGATCCCTCTTCTTCATGTTTCAAGAATGAAATATCACCTGTAGTGTGAATTTACTTGTCCTTATTCATGGCAATCTGTGCCTCATATATGTTCTTCCACTGCAACATCCACAATTCCTCTCTTTTGATATGCTGGCTAGATCTGATGGCAAACGTAGGTCAAAAACAACTGGAGAACAACAGTGCCTACCTTTTAGTTAATACATCAAGAACAGGCTAAACTCCGCTCCTTGTGAGGCAAACTCTTATCACCACTTCTGAAAAAGGTCACAGTTTATCAGCTTTCGTCCATCCATCTAATCAACTAATGACATCAGGCATTTGTTTAGGACACCTATTGCACTAATATTCTCTGACAAAGAGAATAAACAGACCTGAGTAAAATCAGCATACCAACCATCCCACATCTTAAATTCTCAGATCACCCCTGCTAGTGGTTTTATGCAGATATTAAACCATGGGGGAATCAAAGCTCTACTTTCTCCTTTAATGAGAAGCCCCAAGAGCACAAGATTATTTTTTCACTCTTTGATGAGTAATCCAAGTAATTACCAACATGAAAAAGGGAAGGAGGAACACAAAATAGCTAACAGAAGCATCATTTACTTGTTTTACACCAAGCAGACAACAGAGTCAGGGCTGTCCTTATTGCTATAATACCCAGTGCTGCCATGCAGCCAAGCCTTGTAGGATTATGGCTCCAGGGTTTGGGATTAACGGAGATGGTCCTATATGTCACCATCTCCACAAAAGCTGCCCTGTTCTGAGTTTCACTTCAGTCCCTGCGCAAGAAAGGAAATGGCTATTCTCATTTATTACAGTATATGTTATAAAGTTGTAATCCAAAATGCAATGAGAGAAAGAGAATAATTAATGGAGATCCATCAGCTTTTCAGAAGGTTCACTCCTCGTAGACTAGATATGAAAAGTGTTAAAACCGTTCTATTGCTCTGGATCAACTCAGCCATCTACACTTGTTTTTGGACTCTCCCTGGTGTCACTATGGGGGTTGATGTGGCAACAGTATGTGCTTCACAATAGTGTACATTAGAACCCCCTTATCCACTGATTTGCTGTCCACAGTTTCACTTACTCACACTCCAAAAATATCCTCCCTCCCCCGAAAGCGTTTGTGGATCTCTCTAGGTCACATATGTCAAACTCAAGACCCTCAGGCCAAATCTGGCCCACCGTGCCATTTTATGTGATCCTCCAGATGCTGAACTACAACTCCTGTATTCCTCATCATTAGACAACATGACTAGAGTTGATAAGAGTTGGGATACAGTAAGATCTAGAAATTTGTTCCACTTTAATCTGTTTAGTCAAAATACTGGGTTTGAATATAGATACACGGCTTGTGGACATGATGTCTGACTCTAAAATGTTGTTTAACCTTTCCCCAACCTCAGAGCCACAAGTGCTGCAGGCTTGCAATTCCCATTATCCACATTCCCCATGGTGCATAATCAAAAGTGATGAGAGTTGTGTTCAATAACATCTGGGAATCTAAACTGGGTAAAAACTAAAGAGCACTGACCACTATTTAAAAAATTATAGTGGGCCCTCTATATCTGTCCATGAATTTAATGGCCCTTTGAAGGCAACCATAAAGCTGATGTGGCCCTTGATGAAAATGAGTTTGACGCGCTTGCTCTAAAGGCACCAAATTGCTTCTAACATTGGAAGCTTACCAGGTCCAGCCCTGGTTAGTATAGCGCAAGCAATATAGCTGTAGGCTACATTTTAGAGGAAGGAACTGGCAAAAGTACCATCAAGTATTGTTTGCCTAAGAAACCACTATGTAAAAAAGTTATAGTCTACTCTCTGTATTCATGGATTCTCATTTCATTGATTCAATGGCCCTTTGAAGGCAATCATAAGGCTGATGCGGCCTTTGATGAAAATGAGTTTGACACCCCTGCTCTAGGTCCTACAGTGCAATTCTATGGTATGCTTCTGGCCCGAGTTCAGTCAAAACATAAGAGTTCATGATTATCCAGGGGGATCTTGGAACACGATATATACTGGCACAGCCCTAGAATGATGCAAACCCAAAACTAAGTTCGTTTTCATTGAACATCGCCACTCTCTATTTATTAACGATTCCACAGTAATCCTCAGGACAGCCCACCATTCACCATACTGATCAAAAACAGATCTTTTTACACCCTGAAGGGAGGGGAAAACCAGGGAAATAATCCCATCCAATTAATGTACGCTTAACTGTGTCCTCTTGGTGCCGCATCTGAATGCGAGGAGGGCCTGTAATGTGATCCAGGCCAATGCCACCTGCTTGCCTAGGGCAGGACGTGGGAACTCACCCAGAAGAGCAGATTGAGAGCATAGAGCAAGCAGCGCAAGCACTTCACCGAGTCTTCGCGGGCCATTGTGAGCTCCTCTCTGCCGAAAGCCCCATCCTTGAACTTGCTACATCCTCTTTCCAACACCTCTAGGCAGGCAAACCTAAAGCGATCTGCAGAAAGGAAAAAGGGGAGGGACACGGAGAAGAGAGCAGAGGGGAGAGAAAAAGAAAAAGAAATTATTCCATTGATGACAGGAAAAGTGCAGTTCCAAACCAAGCCAATGAAAGGAGCAAAGGGAGACGTCTGTGTTTTCCACTATCTTTCTGCTGCTATGGCTATTTCAACTCCGGCGTCATCTGAAGTGTCATTTGAGTGGTGAAAGGAGCAGAAGTTAGTAGCAAAACACACAAACAAGCACTACTTTGCACTCTGCAAAATTTGTGTTTCCAATCTAAAATGCACATGCTTGGAAGTTTTTGGTTCTATAGTCCTTCATTCACACAATACAGGACAGCACCCTTTGGTCATGTTTAACTAATTCACACAAAGAAAAATACCCGCCTTCTTGCCATGATTTCCATATCACACGGAAGTGTTGTTCCAAATACGCTTGCTTAGAAGGGGTGGGAAAACATTTTGATTATTCATTAACCCACTTGAGGGAACATGTAACACAGAAGAGGCATTGCAAATCCAAGAATCCAGCAGAACAGGGGTCAGTGCCCACGTCAATGGCACAAATGGCCTATTGACAGATATTTGTGGGGCTTATTTCCAAAAGGTACTAAATCCATCTGAACAAATTTTACAGGAATCAAAAACAACATGCAGAGGACGTGCATTCCTTTGCTGTAAAGTCCTGTATTGAAACGATTTGATATGTTTTGATAGTTTTGATCAGTACATAATATGGGACTCCAGTCAACAATACAATCCCCTTATCCACAGATTATGGAGCCCCTGGTGGAGCAGCACTTGCTGACCAAAAAGTTGGTGGTTCGAATCTGGAGAGCAGGGTGAGCTCCCGCTGTTAGCCCCAGCTTCTGCCAAACCAGCCATTCAAAAACATGCAAATGTGAGTAGATCAATAGGTACTGCTTCAGCGGGAAGGTAACGGTGCTCCATGCAGTCATGCCAGCTACATGACCTTGGAGGCATCTACGGACAACGCTGGCTGTTTGACTTAGAAATGGAGATGAGCACTACCTCCTAGAGTCAGACACAAGTAGACTTAATGTCAAGGGGAAACCTTTACCTTTGACTATCCACTGATTCGTCCTGTCACTCATTTTAATTTTTTATTTGATACCTTTTAGAAACAAACTCCACATTTATATACTTCTTAGATCTAAACTTTTTTAAAATGGTGTATACTGGCAAAACACAAAATGTTGCCCAATCTGAAGACACACAAATTGATTTACACACTTTTTCAGTTATGTGTCGGTTTGGTTATAGGTTTTTTCCCCTTTCTACCTACTACTTCAGGAATTTCTTTAAGGAATATTGGGGCAAATGCATACACATTTCTATCTTTCTTTCCAGATCTGATGGGATCTTGGTTGTGATCCCTACTTTCCTTGATCCCCAAAAGTGAAGGAAAAGAAGGAATGTCCAAAGGAGGGTCAAGGTTGGAAAAGGAAGGGACCTGAGGCTGTTAGGAATGGTGGGAGTTGAAGTCCAACTAGAGCAGTGTTTCTCAACCTGGGGGTTGGGACCCCTGGGGGGGTCACAAAGTGGTGTCAGAGGGGTCGCCAAAGACCATCAGAAAACAGTATTTTCTGTTGCTCATGGGGGTTCTGTGTGGGAAGTTTGGCCCAATTAAATTGTTGGTGGGGTTCAGAATGCTCTTTGACTGTAGGTGAACTATAACTCCCAGCAACTACAATTCCCAAATGTCAAGGTCTATTTCCCCCAAACTATGCCAGTGTTCACATTTGGGTATATTGAGTATTTGTGCCAAGTTTGGGTCCACAATCCACTGTTTGAGTTCACAGTGCTCTCTGGATGTAGGTGAACTACAACTCCAAAACTCAAGGTCAATGCCCACCAAACCCTTCCACTATTTTCTGTTGGTCATGGGAGTTCTGTGTGTCAATTCCATCGATGGTGGAGTTCAGAATGCTCTTTGGTTGTAGGTCCCAAAGCAGTTGCTCTACTCCGAACTCAAGAACGGAAAACGGAATATTGGTGGACAGGAAAAGAGATTTAAAGACAGGCTCAAAGCCAACATTAAAAACTCTGGCATAGACACGGAGAACTGGGAATCCCTAGCCCTTGAGGGCTCCAGCTGGAGGTCAGCTGTGACCAGCAATGCTGCAGAATGTGAAGAGGCACGAATGGATGGTGAAAGAGAGAAATGTGCCAAGAGGAAGGTGCGACAAGCCAACCCCGACCGAGACCGCCTTCCACCTGGAAACCAATGCCCTCACTGTGGGAGAAGATGCAGGTCAGGAATAGGGCTCCACAGTCACCTACAGATCCACAAGAATACTGATCCTGGAAGACTATCCTACTCGTCCAACGAGGGGTTGTCTAAGTAAGCAAAGAACTATAAATCTCAGCAACTACAACTACCTAATGACAAAATCACCTCTCCCCAATCCCACCAATATTCAAATTTGGGCGTATTGCGCATTTGTGCCAAATTTGGTCCAGTGCATGAAAATGCATCCTGCATATCAGATATTTACATTACAATTCATAATAGTAGAAAAATTACAGTTGTGAATTAGCACCAAAAATGATGTTATGGTTGGGAGTCAGCACAACATGAGGAACTGTGTTAAAGGGTCACAGCACTAGGAAGCTTGAGAAACACTGCACTAGAGAATGAATAAAATCCAGTTGCTGCCTCTTGCAGAATTCTGGGGTTTGTAGTTTAGGGAGGAGCCTTGAAGAGCCTCACTAAACTACAAGTCCCAGAATTCTGCAGAAGGCAAAAACCAGATTTAAAGTGGATTCATTCTCTAGTGCAGTGGTTCTCAACCTTCCTAATGCAGTGACCCCTTAATACAGTTCCTCATGCTGTGGTGACCCCCCAGTCATAAAATTATTTTAGTTGCTACTTCGTAACTATAATTTTGCTACTGTTATGAATTGTAAATATTCAATATGCAGGATGTATTTTCATTCACTGGACCAAATTTGGCACAAACACCCCATATGCCCAAATTTAAATATTGCTGAGGTTGATTTTGTCATTTGGGAGTTATAGTTGCTTGGATTTATAGTTCAATCAAAGAGCATTCTGAACTCTGCCAACAATTGAATTAAACCAACTTGGCACACAGAACTTCCATGACCAACAGAAAATACTGGAAGGACTTGCTAGGCATCGTCCTTGAGTTTTGGAGTTGTAGTTCACCTACATCCAGAGAGCACTGTGGTCTCAAACAATGATGGATATGGACCAAACTTGGCACAAATACTCAATATGCCCAAATGTGAACACTGGTGGAGTTAGGGGGAAATAGAGCTTGACATTTGGGAGATGTAGTTGCTGGGATTTATAGTTCACCTACAATCAAAGAGCATTCTGAACCCCACCAATGATAGAATCATAGAATCATAGAATCAAAGAGTTGGGAGAGACCTCATGGGCCATCCAGTCCAACCCCCTGCCAAGAAGCAGGAATATTGCATTCAAATCACCCCTGACAGATGGCCATCCAGCCTCTGTTTAAAAGCTTCCAAAGAAGGAGCCTCCACCACACTCAGGGGCAGAGAGTTCCACTGCTGAACGGCTCTCACAGCCAGGAAGTTCTTCCTCGTGTTCAGATGGAATCTCCTCTCTTGTAGTTTGAAGCCATTGTTCCGCGTCCTAGTCTCCAAGGAAGCAGAAAGCAAGCTTGCTCCCTCCTCCCTGTGGCTTCCTCTCACATATTTATACATGGCTATCATATCTCCTCTCAGCCTTCTCTTCTTCAGGCTAAACATGCCCAGCTCCTTAAGCCGCTCCTCATAGGGCTTGTTCTCCAGACCCTTGATCATTTTAGTCGCCCTCCTCTGGACACATTCCAGCTTGTCAATATCTCTCTTGAATTGTGGTGCCCAGAATTGGACACAATATTCCAGGTGTGGTCTAACCAAAGCGGAATAGAGGGGTAGCATTACTTCCCTAGATCTAGACACTATGCTCCTGTTGATGCAGGCCAAAATCCCATTGGCTTTTTTTGCCGCCACATCACATTGTTAGCTCATGTTTAACTTGTTGTCCACGAGGACTCCAAGATCTTTTTCACACGTACTGCTCTCGAGCCAGGTGTCCCCCATTTTGTATCCTTGCATTTCGTTTTTCTTGCCAAAGTGGAGTATCTTGCATTTGTCACTGTTGAACTTCATTTTGTTAAGTTTTGGCCCATCTCTCTAATCTGTCAAGATCGTTTTGAATCCTGCTCCTGTCCTCTGGACTATTGGCTATCCCTTCCAATTTGGTGTCGTCTGCAAACTTGATGATCATGCCTTCTAGCCCTTCATCTAAGTCATTAATAAAGATGTTGAACAGGACCGGGCCCAGGACAGAACCCTGCAGCACTCCACTCGTCACTTCTTTCCAAGATGAAGAGGAAGCATTGGTGAGCACCCTCTGGGTTCATCCATTTAACTAAACTTCCCACACAAAATCCCCATGACCAACAGAAAATACTGCATTTTATGATGGTCTTTGGTGACCCCTCTGACACCCCCTCACAACCCCCCCAGGGGTCCCGACCTCCAGGTTGAGAAACACTGCTCTACTGTGATGAAGTATCTGGAACCAAATCTCAGTGGATACCAAGGGCCCACTGTATACTCTTCTCTGGAGGTGCATCCACACTGTAGAGTTAATGCAGTTTGACACCACTTTGACAACTGCCAAGGTTCAATGCTATGGAATGCTGTAGTTAGGCACCAGCACTACTTGGCAGAGAACAACACCGAAAACTATGTCTCCCCTGATCCCAAAGCGTGGTGGCAGTCAAACTGCACTCATCCCCCAGTGTAGATGCACCTCAAAGCCAATGGTCATTCTGATCAAAAGTTGAGTAAAGTAGCCCAGCTTGGGTATGCTCTAATGCCCTATCCTACCAGTTGGGGAAAGCAGGAAAAGGGGAAGAAGGCAATCAACCAGAGAACTTTTCACGCTTACCGCGTGGGCTACCAGGCAACCCTGCTCTCCACGTTGCGCTGATCCGAGGCAAGGCAAAGGGAGGAGGGAATCAAAGCCTGAGTGGGCTGGATGCTCCCTTGGAAGGCAGGCACTCCCTTCCCTGTTGACTCCTCTCCAGGTCCAGCAAGGGGATAAATAACGCGCGGCTTGGGCAATAACTTTCAACTTGGAAGGAGGGGGGGGGGGGCACAGGCTCCTTCCCTCCCGCCTCCTTTCCCAGCCTGGAAGGGCAGCCGCCAGCTGCACAAGCCCTCCTTCCCACGCATGCTCCGCCGCCCAAGGCCTCCGCTGGGTCTTACAGCCCGCCTCTCATTCTCAGCGCCCCTTCCTCTCTCTGCCTGTGGCTGCATCCACACTGTGCAGAATGAATGCAGTTTGACACCACTTGAACTTCCATGGCACACTGCTCTGCAATCCCGAGAGTTGTAGTTTGTATTTTGTTTAATTAACTTTATTTTAAAAGTTTTTAAAGTTCCAAAAAGTTTGAAAAATGAAGCCAGAAAAGAAATACAGAGCAGAAACACACACACAAAACTGCCAAATTTTAAAAGAAAACAATTTTTAAAAATTGTGTCACTCTACACATGTCAGACTACACAGAGAAGCCATTGAAATACAAAAGCATGTGGACAATTTCAACAGAAAGGAGGAAACCATGAAAATGAACAAAATCTGGCTATCAGTATTAAAAAAAAAACTCTAAAATTACAACAGCACAACAACAGAGAGGATTTGGTCGTGTCAGGAGCGACCTGAGAAACTGCAAGTCGCTTCTGGTGTGAGAGAATTTGCCGTTGCCCAGGGGACACCCGGATGATTTGATGTTTTATCATCCTTGTGGGAGGCTTCTCTCATGTCCCCGCATAAGGAGCTGGAGCTGATAGAGGGAGCTCATCCGCCTCTCCCCGGATTCGAACCTGTGACCTGTCGGTCTTCAGTCCTGCCGGCACAGGGTTTTAACCCACTGTGCCACCGGGGAAACAAACAGAGAGGAAACAAACAAGGACATCTAATCACCTCTCAACAAAAGTTTGCTCCAGGCACTGTCAGGCTATTATATGCTAATCAAGGTGGTCAGTTGAAACATGTACACCTAGGTCCAGCAGACAAAAGTCCTTTGTCCCACCCTGGTCATTCCACAGATATATAAGCCCTTTTCCCTAGTTTCAACAGACCTCACTACCTCTGAGGATGCTTGCCATAGATGCAGGCAAAACGTCAGGAGAGAATGCCTCTAGACCATGGCCATATAGCCCGAAAAAACCTACAACAACCCAGTGATTCTGGCCGTGAAAGCCTTCGACAATACAATTTTTTTAAAAAAAAATAGGTACCTCTTCTCTGTCCTCAGAAAGAAAACAGCCTATGCTTCACCCTCTTAGGAGCCTCATCACACTAGAGGAAAGAAATCCACTTAAAATCCAGTTTCTGCCCCCTGCAGAATTCTGGGGTTTGTCGTTTAGAGAGGAGCCTTGAACAGCCTCACTAAACTACAAAGCCCAGAATTCTGCAATAGGCAGAAACCTGATTTTAAGTGGATTTCTTTCCTCTAGTGTGATATTAGAGGCCTCCCAATGTTAACTCCTTTCTCGAACAATGTTGTTCATTCGTTCAGTCGTCTCCGACTCTTCGTGACCTCATGGACCAGCCCACGCCAGAGCTCCCTGTCGGCCGTCACCACCCCCAGCTCCCTCAAGGTCAGTCCAGTCACTTCAAGGATGCCATCCATCCATCTTGCCCTTGGTCGGCCCCTCTTCCTTTTGCCTTCCACTTTCCCCAGCATAATTGTCTTCTCTAGGCTTTCCTGTCTCCTCATGATGTGGCCAAAGTACTTCAACTTTGTCTCTAGTATCTTTCCCTCCAGTGAGCAGTCGGGCTTTATTTCCTGGAGGATGGACTGGTTGGATCTTCTCGCAGTCCAAGGCACTCTCAGAACTTTCCTCCAACACCACAGCTCAAAAGCATCGATCTTCCTT
The DNA here is from genome assembly GCF_037176765.1 of Anolis sagrei. Classification (NCBI taxonomy): domain Eukaryota; kingdom Metazoa; phylum Chordata; class Lepidosauria; order Squamata; family Anolidae; genus Anolis; species Anolis sagrei. The sequence goes on along the minus strand of NC_090025.1, from coordinate 128,983,637 downwards.
CGCTCAGCCTTCCCTAAGGTCCAGCTCTCACAACAATAACACACCCTTAAATTATCCTTCAGAACAGCAAATTGTCAAGTCCTTCTCTTCTTCCTGCAGAAAAACGAATACAAGATTTCCAGTCTTCTATATAAATAAAAATGTAATGTTCGTTTGTGGGATTAACATAACTCGAAAACCACTGAGCGAGTTGACACCAAATTTGTACACAATACACCTATCAGGCCAACAAGTGACCATCACTCAGAAAAACACAGCAGAAGTGATTTTAAAAGCCAAAAAATACATTGCAACGCATGTGCAAAACCACATATACACATATATATACACACACATATACATATACAAAAGGCATATGCACAGACTGGGCCACACATTATAATGCATGTGCAAAACCACATATATACACATAAACACAAATATATGCACATACATATAGCCACACACATACACACACAAAACACACATACACAGACTGAACCACAGCAAAATGTGGCAGGCACAAAACCACACACACACACACACACACATATATATATATGCAAACACACATATACACAAATATATATACACACACATATACACTCACAAAACACATATAGACAGACTGGGCCACACATTATAATGCATGTGCAAAACCACATATATACACATAAACACAAATATATACACACATACATATATACACAGGCATATACACACACAAAATACATATACACAGACCGGGCCACAGCAACGTGAGGCAGGCGCAAAACCACACATATATATGCAAACACACATATACACATATACACAAATACATATATACACACATAACATATATACACAGACTGGGCCATACATTATAATGCATGTGCAAAACCACATATATACACATAAACACAAATATATGCACATACATACACACACACACACATACGCACACATATACACACACAAAACACATATACACAGACTAGGCCACAGCAACATGTGGCAGGTGCAAAACAACACATATATACGCAAACACACATATACACATATACACAAATATATATATATACACACATAACACATATACACAAAATGGGCCACCGCAATGCATGGCAGGAGCCGGCTAGTTCAAAAATAAATTTCCAGTGTCCCTTCTTTTAGTAAACATATTAATTTGTCCATCTTGGCCAAGTCCATCATTTTTATCATCCAATTCTCTGTTGTTGGTGTTGAGTTCTTCCATTTCTGCACAAAGAGCAACCTGTATTATTATTCTTTGTGTTGTTGAAGGCTTTCGTGACCAGAATCACTGGGTAGCTGTGAGTTTTCTGGGCTGTATTTCTATGTTCCAGAAGCATTGCCTCATGACGTTTCACCCACATCTATAGTAGGCATCCTCAGGGGTTGTGAGGTCTGTTGGAAACAAGGCAAGTGGGATTTATATATCTCTGGAATGTCCAGGGTGGGAGAAAAAAACTTGTCTGGTTGAGGCAAGTGTGAATGTTGCAATTGATGACCTTGATTATCAAGGGAACTGGGTTATCTGAGCCTACACTGCCATATATCCCAGTTCAAAGCAGATAATGTGCAAGGGTCTGACCAAGTAGAAAAGACTCAGGTTTTAACTGGATATTTTCCCCAAAACTTTCTGGATCTCCTTATGTATTTGAATCCAATATTTCTTGGCATGTTGACATGTCCACCACATACGGTAGAAGGTCCCCACTTGCTGTTGACATTTTCAGCAAGTGTTGGAAAACTCTTTAGACATCTTAGGGCCCTTCCACACAGCCAAATAACCCAGAATATCAAGGCAGAAAATCCCACAATATCTGCTTTGAACTGGGGGCCTATCCAGACAGTAGCTTTATTGCAGTAACACCCTAAAATAAAGGAACATTCTGGACAGTCCCAAATTAATTTGCTACAAACTAGGAAAACCCTGGTTTGTAGCGAATTAATTAGATAGTGGATTTATTCTGTGCCTTCTTGGCTCCCCCCCCCCCTTCCTGGCACGTCATTTCTACGTGCCAGGAGAGCTTTTTGAAGCCTGTAATGGAGACCAGGTAAGTTTTCATTACTTTTCTAATGGGTCTGGGGGCTTCAAGGGAGGGGGCAGGGCCTCCAGACGTTCTCCTGGACTAGTCCCGGGAGAACGTCTGGACACCCACCCCAGAAGGTGTGCACTTTTTGGAGTGTGTGCGAACAGGCCCCCAGGAAAATCTGCATTTTTAAATTGCGGATTCTCCTGGGATAAATGCTTGTCTGGATCTGCCCTGAGTCATCTGAGTCCGCACTGCCATATATTCCAGTTCAAAGCAGATAATGTGGGATTTTTTCAGCTGTGTGGAAGGGCCCCAGAAAGCTTTTCAGGAGTCATATACCATCAGTACATTGTTTTATTAAAACATTCTTTTAAATTATATTATAATGTACTTTTTTACCCCTTGTCCCACATTTTCTCCCATTAGTCCAACATTACATTACACCCAACATTGTGTGCCCAGTTTGTCATAGATTCTTTAACTTGCTTGTTTGTCATTTTTGGGAGTTGTAGTTTTACAAGGTCTTTAGCCTCCTCTACCTCATGGGGTAGATGCTTTTGAAGATAGATGCTTTTGAACTATGGTGTTGGAGGAAAGTTCTGAGAGTGCCTTGGACCACGAGAAAATCCAACCAGTCCATACTTCAGGAAATAAAGTCGACTGCTCATTGGAGGGAAGGATAGTAGAGGCCAAGATGAAGTACTTTGGCCACATCATGAGAAGACAGGAAAGCTTAGAGAAGACAATTATGCTGGGCAAAATAGAAGGAAAAAGGAAGAGGGGCCAACCAAGGGCAAGATGGATGGATGGCATCCTTGAAGTGACTGGATTGACCTTGAAGGAGCTGGGGGTGGTGACGGTGGACAGGAAGCTCTGGCGTGGGCTGGTCCATGAGGTCACGAAGAGACGGAAATGACTGAATGAATTAACAACAACCTCCAGGGTTTGAAGGAGAACAATAAATTAACGCGTTGCTGTGAGTTTTAATGTCTTTCCACCCCTACATCAAAATCCGGCCACAATATACTGACACAGGCAAGCAATCATCTAAGCCCTTCTCATTTCTGGCAGCAAAAATACATAGTAAGTGACACATGAAATAATGTAAAATTTGCATTGCCTAATAGTAAGGCTGGTATAGCTGTATGCAAATCTCAACAGCAGCATTCAATTGATCACTACACTAATTGTTGCCTTGTTCTATCATGTTTGGTTTAAAGAAAAAGCATTCTTGGGTTTCGTGGTTTAAAAGATGAGTAATGTGCCACATTCTAATTCCCTTTTTCCAGAAATGGGATATATCCTTTATATATGAGCCAACTGGCAATACTTAATTCATTTGTTTTGTAAAGGCAATCCATATTTGCCCTCCTGTCCATTTTACAAATACATATTAAGATCCATTGCATTCTTCGAATAGTCTAAAAATTAATTCCGTGCTATGCCTAATTGATTTGTTAGTTATTGTTTTCAAGGCATATCTGCATATGCTTCATTTATGCACAAAAACAGAGTTAGCTGGGGATGATGCTATTCTTCCTTGTTTATGAAAATGCATTCATTTCATTCTACATATGACATCGGGCAGAAAAATCAATTAAGCAAATATTATTTTAATGGTGGTTCATTAACAATTCTGGCCTTTCCCCAGGGTCATTCAAAATATAACATTTTCTACGAAGGTAGGAACAAGCTATGTACACTATCTTGTATGCAGTTGTTTGGATTGTTTGTTTTACGAGAAATCTTTGGTTAGAATTGAGAGACCTGTGTGATATGCATCTCTGTGTGTGTATGTGCCTTCAAGTTGCTTACCAAGTTACAGCGATCCTGCGAATTTCATAGGATTTCTTTGACTATCAATTTAGATGTCCAATGTTACCATTTAGCACATGGCTTGTGTAGCACAAGCAGCGTTCAACCCCCGCATGAAATATTTATGTTATGTAACCCTTATGTAGAGTCATGTCACCAGTCTTGGTGCAATGCATTTCAAGCTATCTGATGAACGGGACCATCATTTGCCCCTCAAGGTGCCAGTACGATATTTGAGTACAATTCCTTCTTTCCTTCCTACAGTAGAAACTTGCCAGGGACCAGCAGAAAAGATAACCCATCCATGGAGCAGGGTTAGGCACCAATACGCAGAACACCACTTTGGGTAGCACTATATTAGTACAAATGTACATGTAAATTAGCTTTATGATTCATGACCTTTGCCTAGTCTGAGTACATGTGACCATGCCTGTTAGGGTCCAATTTTGCATCCTTGCAGTGAGCTATGGGGAATGATAGAAGTGATAGTCCAAAAGCAGGAGTCTGCCCAAGTCTTTGTGCTCATTTGATGATTTCTGAGTTCAGTAAAAGCTACGATGTCTAGAATACTGGAAATAAAATTTTGTTTTGGTTCTGTTTATTTCATTAAAAGTTTTAAAAATCACTATGATCCTCAGTGTAGCTGTTCCCCTGGCTTGGGTAAATCAACCCATGAGCATTAAATATGTTAAATATGGTGAAACTTTGCACAGATATATACACACATACACACTACGTTTCCTGGTTTTTATTGAAAGTTTTATAATACTATGATCAGTTTATCCTCCACATGTCCATTCAGAAAGTCCAAGTGATTTCAGAGAGTGAGGATAGCAATCTTAATCTAAAAAACAAGAAACGGTGGTTTCCGATAATTCTACTGTTTCTGTCCTGTTTCAGTGATGAATGGTATAGCATGTATTAGAGGCAAAGCATGAACAATCATTTCTGGCCACAAAAGGGCTTTCACAGATGAATGTTTGGCAGCCTTTGTAGACTTAATGAACTGTCCCCAAGGAGTCCTTCTTCCTACTTGCCTGTCAACTTTTCTGAAATGTTCACTGGAAAAGAATTATGGGAAAAGTTCCCGAGCAAGTAAAATTTATACTGGTGTAACCTGAAGTGTTACCTTCCTACTTTGCACCAACTTAGAAATTTCTTTTCAGTTTCATTCTGTTGGGAAAAAAGCAGGAAACAATTAAAATTGATACTTTTGAATGCAATTGTATAATTCTTTCAAAATAGGTAACATTTCAAGTGTTATACTATGAGACTGGAGTTTGAATCTCTGCTCAGCCATTGAAACCCACTGAGTGACCTTGGGCAAGTCACATTCTCTCAGCCTCAGATGAAGGCAATGGCAAACCTTTTCTGAAAAGAATCTTGCTGGGAAAACCCTGTGATAGATCCACCTAAGGGTTGCCATAAGTCGGAACAACTTGAAGGCACACAACAACTAAAGTTGAAGGGAGGGTATATGTGCTGCCACGCGCTGGGCCTATAGCAATTGGCTTTTGAACAGGAAGTGCTCTTTGTGCCCAGCGGGAAGCCGGGATGCCTCGAGTGAGAGGCCATAAGGATTTTCCTATATAGAGTCTTTAAAAGCTTGAAAAGTTTAACAAAGTTCTTTATTATTGCTTAGGTCTTCAACAAAACAATCAAATACTTCTTTAAAAAAACTGGAGTTAGATTATTTTGATAGTGTTTCAGCCAGCAGTCAAACTGTAGCATTTTGTATTACCTGCAATTTCTGAGTCGCCTTCAAGGGTAGTCCCATGTAAAGTGCATTGCACTAGTCTAATCAGAAAAGTACAAGTTCACGGAATACTGAAGTTATCTCTGTCCAGGAAAGATAATTGCTAGTGGTCCAGTAGTCCCCAAGGACACCAAGCCACAGTGACAAAGATGGATCTAATAATAACCCTAAATTATGCAGTCTTTCAGCAAGTCACTCAGTTCCCAGACCCAAGAATCATCAGTCCACAGACTCTTTATTTTTTCAGCAGTCAGCCCTCATCTCCTTCCCATCTGACAAAACCAGTTCAATAGGATACTACACTCAGTGGTATCAAGAGCTACCAAAAGATCCAAGAATATCAACAAGCTAGCACTCTCTCAATCTTTCCCCAAAGTGGGCCATCAGTCAGAGAAACAGAGCCCATCTATCCTGCTACATAACAACACAGTTTGGAATTGCATTATATGGTCAGTGTAGACTCCTATAATCGGTTTAACTGCAGTGAACCACATATATGAATCTACACTGACCATATAATAAAATTTCAAACTGCATTACATGGTAGTGTAGATAGGGTCTGAGGCTGTCTCAGTGATATATCCCAGCCTAAAACCAGAGTGAAATCAATCAGTTCAGACCAGGCCCGTAGCCAGGATTTCGTTTCGGGGAGGGGGGGGGCTAAAAAAAATTCAGGGGGGGGGGTTTCGGGGGGGCTGAGTTTCGGGGGGGGGGGCTGAGTCTGAGTGAAAGAGGGTCTAGCCTAGCAAACCTTTTGTATCATTACCCCAATACCCCCATGCATATGGGATATATTAAATATGGTGATCAGATCATGATATGAATAAACATAACAGTTTAAATAATGCACCAGTAAGGCCTTTTCGTGAACCACCAATTCATTCAATTCTAAATAAAATTTCAGGGGGGGGGCTGAAGCCCCCCGAGGCCCCCCCCCCCCCGGCTACATACCTGGTTCAGACAATCCAAGAATGTCAGTTAACCTTGTGCATAACAGTTCCCATTGAAGTAAGTATGTTTTACTGGTTCAGTAAAAACAGAAGATAGGTGGCTCTATAAAGACTAACAAATTGTGTTTTCCATAAGCTTTCACAATCCACAAGCCATGTAGAACATGAAAGCTTATGCCATGAATAAATACATTCTTAGTCCTTAAGAACACAATACTTTCCAGTTCAGATGTATAAATTTTAGGATGCATCCACTAGTCACAATCAGAGAGCATTGTGTTTCCTGATAGGCAAACTCTTTTTCTTTAGTTTGAATACAAAGGTGGATGAGAGATATGGTAGCCAGATTAAAGGTTAGAGAAAGAGACAGTATTTTTAGTGGATGTATAGAAGAAGATGTTTTAATAGGTAATTTCGACTGGCAACCACCACCCAGAGGACCTTTTCACTGGCTGCCCAAGACTTGCTGGAAGAGATTCGACAACTAAATTAGCTGTCAGAATTCAAGACACAACTGAAGACCTATCTCTTCCAGCACCCTACCCTGTCAATTTTAACTTGTGAATTTTAACCTGCATTTTATTGATGTGGTCTTGTGTGTATTTTGTTATACATATTTTAAGAGTGTTGTGTTTTATATCTTTGTTTTCACCCTCTTGCACTCAATCTTAAGCTGCAAGGAGAGGTGGGCAATGAATCTATTATTATTATTATTATTATTATTATTATTATTATTATATGATACATAACAAGATTAGTACACAGCAAACAATATTACTATGCTGGCTTTTGTATTTGATCACACATCGGATACTTCCCAAGTGTCTAGGACTGTGTGATGTATATGTGAATAATGTGTGCAGATCCAAGTAAGGTGGCCTTTTGCAGCTGACAGATGGTAATTTTGTCAGCGCCAATTGTTTTTAAGTACAGGTAAAGGTCTGTGGGCACTGCACCCAGTGTGCCGATCACCACTGGGACCACCTTTATTGCCTTGTGCCAGAATCTAAATAATAATAATAATAATAATAATAATAATAATAATAAGGATAATACATTATTATTATTGTTGTTATTCAAAGGTATTGCTTAGCATGTAAAAAATAACAAGCAACACCTGCAGACATTTCATATTTTGTACAATTATTAAAGAAAAGGAGGGTTTATCCAGAAAGCTGTTGTGTAGACTACAGAAAGAGTATTAGTAGTGGATTTTGTATTTTGCTCTTAATTGGTGCACCTAATGTGAAGTGGAATTGCTCCCTGTTTTCTGTTTCTCGGTATTCTCATATATCTTAATTAGGAATTTATTCGGTCAAAGTTAGAATAATTCAAGACATCTAAGAACACACATTAGAGAGAATGTGTGGAAATCCGCAGAAGAAAATACATTTGAGCTACATCTTTGAACTCCTGCAGTGAAGATAACTTTGATTTTAAAACATGTGATTGTTGGATGGCATCTCTGATCCTTTTAGTTATTCCTGTTTCCTTCCGTACTTTTTTAAGGCCAGGATTTTCCCTGAGCTGAACTGTAATGAAATGATAAGCCTGCCGGGATATTGTTTACCATGAGGCTTCTAGCTCATTCCTACAGCATTTGGATGCTTTGTATAATTCTATGGTGTGCTTCACTTTAAACAGTCTCTTGAGCTTCCATCTCAACACTATGTAGAGAGCACTTGATTCTATCTTTATAGGATCAAAGAAAAGATTGCTGTGCTTTGTAGATGATGATAGATTTAAAGCAGTTACCAAAGTAATTCCTTGTTACACTGCTCTAATAAGTCTCTTTGAACTGAGCTCTTCACTGCCTAATAGAATGAGACCTAATGTTACTAGAGGCTACATTAATTGAAGGAAATGTGATGAATCTATCTGGTCTTCTGTGGAAGCAACTTGGTTTGCTTAACCAAGATACATAAAGGACTACAGAACCATAGCATTTGTTTGGCGAAACTGTAGAACCAAATAGAAGGGTAAATTCTTATTACATCAAGGATCACACACAAGAAACTCAGAACTGTCAATTAGAGGGCATCATTTCCTTGTCTTTTGATGCTGCAATAGCTCTGCTGTGGAAGCAGCCATTGAACTAGACTACAATGTGCAAATCTTAGGCCCACTATCCAAATACATTGCAGGAAATGAGAAAAAGTGGCCATTCTAGAGATCTAGAATGACACTGGAGGCTTAGTACAGTTGCATTGCATGTTCCAAGACATTTATACAAATATTTTATACAAAAGGGTAACTAAGTGGTGGGAAGGAAACGATGCTACATTATCTTTCTTGCCAGAAATTGTGTATCACAAGATCACAAACAAAAATGTACCTCTGAAATGCATATTGATTCTCCTTTATCCAAAATGCTTGGGATCATTTTGGATAAAGGAGAATCAATATGTGTTTCAGAGGTACATTTTTGCTTGTGTGCTTGTGATACACAATTTCTGGTTTTTCTTCTTCTTCTTCGGATTTTGTTTTTTTTTTTTCTTCAGATTTTGGAATATCTATATTTACATACAAATAATGAATTATTGATGGGGGAAATGGGACTGGTTATACATCCAGCCTACACTGGTTTTTTCTCAAGGAGCTCATAGTCAGAAATTTGATGAAGGGAAAGAGATGGGGAAGAGGACTGGGTTCTCCTGCTGGATTTAACCATATAAAAATCAGGCACCAGAGATTTTCTGGCCCACTCCACAATTGGCTAGAGTCTAGACGAAAGAAAGCATTATATGGATTGACCAGGATCTGGAACTTTGCAACAATCCCTGATCTCAGGGCAGTGGGATGCAGTCTCAATGCTTGCTTTTCCCCAGAGGATTTGTGTAAGCAGAATTTGGGTCCTCTCACCATCCTTTCCCCTGCCAAATCACAGACTCTGGTGAAGCACCAGCTCCTGGGGAAAAACTTAGCAAGGCCTGGGTGTGTAGCTAACCCCCTTTCCTCAAAGGTGAGGAGGGGAGCAAAACGTTTCAATTTTTTAGTCTTTCAGGCCTTGAATTTCCAGGAAAAAAGAGACTCAACTTGTCAAAATACACAGAAGTGAATGTGCATCACATGTTTATTTGAATTGTAATTATATGTGGTGTGACTGCACATCATTGAATCAGTCTTGAGATTGGCTTAATGTGATGCAACAAATAACAAAACGTTATAAATGGTACATGTGTCATGATCTTATGGATTTATTTATTTGGAACCCATGGCATCACAAGTTGAAGCAAAACTACTTATCAAACAATGGGTAATGCCAATGTTAAAAAAATAATAAACATGGCAGTATTTATTGGCTATGTTTATTTATGCATTTAAATATGTTTATTTATGCATCTAAAGTTTCTTTAGCCATCCTGTCATGCAAAGCTATGCTAATGCTGACTTTATGATCCACAGTTATCTGCATGCACATTCCTTTAATACACACACACACACAAAAGGATGGGTCAGAAAGTAATATCTCTATCACTCTAACTTTTATTTCTTTCACAGCTATTGGACTACCTATGCATAATATGATAGAGGTAACCTTACTCTACTGATACATTCTTTTCTTTTTCTGATTGACTGATTAGAACCATGAATCTGAAGCTAAAAGAAAGAGTCATCATTGAATTTCTGGCAAAAGTAGGTTTTGCACATAAAGAAATCCATAATTGCTTGAGGAATGTTTATGATTTTGCCCCTTCTGACTTTTACCTGTTTGGACCTTTGAAAGACTACCTATGTGGTTCCATAATCAATGACTTTAATGACGTGAAAACAGCTTTAAAATAATGGGTCACAAAACAAAACCCTGAATTTTTCCAAAATAGTTTTGATTCCTGGGTTAAACAATGGCGCAAATGTGTACAAATTGATGGTGACTATGTTGAATGGTAGTTTTGTGTAGAGGACCATTTAGGCTATGAGCTGTAGCGACTTCTGCTGTTATATGTTCATTCATAACATTTTTATGACATAGGAGCCCAAACGTTTTGACCCACCCTCTTGTGTGTGTGTGCGTGTGTGCGTGTGTGTGCGTGTGGCAAATTTAAAATAAAATCAGGTGTGACTGTGATCACTTTCCAGCAAAAATAATCTCATGTCTTGCTTGGCCTTGTCATGTCTCTTCAACCAATTCAGGCCATCCAAAGCTCCATTTGGAGTTATGAATAGCCTGCCTATTCTGTGGATGGGGCTTGTGTTGTCATCAAATATGCCTCTGATATCTGTGGCAAACCAATAGTGAGAGACAGGATCTTTCAGATAATCTGGGTCAAGTTATATTGGGTTTTATGACCAGCATTTTGAATTATACCCAGAAAGATTTTCCAATAGAGAAATTATTTATTTATTCCTATTCCTGGTCACCAACAAAAAAGTGGATCTCTTGCAAGTTCCAAAGGCACCTCTAAATAGAGTGTGTTATAATCTTGGGGTTGATACATCACAAACATGCTATTTTAAAATCATTCTATTTTTCAAAAATTAAATAGACATAAATAAATACATCACCTAACAACCCTTACACATAGCATTTAGAAACATTGTGAGACTTCTTATTCCAAGGTCCATAATATGCTGATGCTACGAATGTATACATCCAAGGTTAAAGCATTTAACCTTCCTGTTGTCAGTAAGACATTGCAGGGAATGTTTTTTCTTTGCCATGTGCAATTCTCAAGCTGTGGATTTGGCATTATGGCCATATTACATCTGATTCAATATATGCATATCCAGGGGCTTGTCGTCTGTTCTTTATACGTACCTGGCCAAACCCGAGAACTTCATAACCTGTGATCTGCTGGGTGGCTTGTGGTCTCTGAAATGCCTTCCTTAAAATGATTTACCTGGTGCTCATCTTAATATAATTTCAGTAACAGCAGAATACTTTTCATTCTTTTAGCTGTAGATTTTTCATCCTAAATCTAATGGTTTATCCTAGTTCCAGTGGAAAATTTAAATAAATCACTGAATGGGGCATCATCCCTTATGTAAATTCTGCTGACAGAGTTGCTCTAATTGGGAGTAAGAATTATATTTAGGCCTTAATCTTTACAATAGTTTGGAGAAAATATAGTTGCCTCCCTCAGTTCCCTGGGAAACCTCCAAAGCTTGTAATTTTGTAACCTATAATATGGAGAATGGAACTTTTGGCAGGTGATGTTTTGTTCTAAAATACCTTCAGATCATGTAAAATTAGACCTAACATTGACAGTTTTGCATACTTCTGCTCCCAGAACTTCTCCCCTATCATGGATGAAAACAAGCCCCAAACAAAATTGGAAATAACAACATATCACCTCTGTTTTGACAGAAATGTGCTTATATGGCCCCCCAGGTGGCTGAAAATAGTCCTTCCGTGCAGTTGCTCGCCGATGTTGTCACAGTAGTAGGCTGTTGATTTCTGATTTTGTATTTATTTTAGTATTTTAAGGTATATGTTAGATTTAGTATTCTGCTTTATCAGTCAGAATGGTTTTTGTATCTAATCTTTTAAATTAGATTTTTTAAAAATCAATTGGTGGTGATTTTTGGGAATATTTACTCTAAATTTTATTGTGTCGTATGCTGCTCTATAAAATCTTTTCTTGGAAACGATCTTTTAAAATTGTTTTTATAGATTTTATATCCTTCAGAAGAAAACACCAGTTGTTGGGCTATCAACCAGTTTCAAATATACTAATAATAACATTCCTCCTGATTTCCAGTCATTAAACATTCACATATCTAGGGCTCATATACACAATCACTATAGCCAGGATGAATCCTGACTTCTCTCCTGATTGGTCCTACAATGTTCTACCACGTCATGTAAGTATTATAGTGTAAAGTAGGTTTATCTGATTTATCCCAGGGTTGGAAAAGTTGGGGAATTTTCTATAGCCTGAAACTCAGAAGTAACCCCACAGTTTCAGGGTGGTGTGGACAGCACAATCAGATGCAATTGGGACCAGTCCACTGTCCATCCTCCCTATTTCCATGTACACAGGGAAAAGAAGACCGAATGAGCTCATGTCACCACACTTGTCGCTCCTTGGTAGATGCAGAGCTTCATGCAAGTTCCTGGCCATTGCCAGTGCCCCGGGCTCATAGAAGCAGAAGGGCCTGCACAATCAAGCAGAATGTTGAGAGGTTGGTTGTCTCCTTCTTCCTGATCTCATGGGGCCCATCCAGACAGTACCTTTATTGCGATATCTACCACAATAAAGGAGGGGCTGTCCAGACAATGTTCTTGACAGTCCCGAATTAGTTTGCTACAAACTAGGAAAACCCTGGTTTGTAGCAAATTAATTAGATAGTGGGTTTATTCCACACCTTCTTGGAAGGTGCGGGGAAAACCCACTATTTCCAGTTCAGGATTGCAGAATACTGCAGTCCAGACAGTATTCCCATAGTTTACTGGGCTAAATAAGCCCAGTAAACTGTGGGAATAACCACTCCATCCCCCCAAGCCCCCATACCCATTAGAAAAGTAATGGAAACTTACCTGTCCTCCATTACAGGCTTTGGCCAGCTCTTCCGGTGAATAGAAATGACGTGCCAGGAGACCGGGGGGGGGGGGGGGGGGAGGAAAATTACTCCCCCTCCCTGCTCACCTGGCATGTCATTTCTACGCACTGAGAGAGCTGGCCAAAGCCTGTAATGGAGGGCAAGTAAGTTTCCATTACTTTTCTAAGATGTGTGGGGGCTTGGGGGAGGGGGGAGGGCCTGCAGATGTTCTCTCAGGCTAGTCTTGAGAGAACATCTGGGCACCCATCCCAGAAAGCTTTCTTGGGTGGGTGTAGACAGCCTCCCAGAAACATCGACGTTTTTTAAAATGCAGGTGTTTCTGGGATAAAAGGCTATCTGGATCCACCCATGAACATCTCTGGTGATATCAGCATAGGATACTGCAATAGCAAGGAGCATACTCAGAGCTCTGAGGCCATCTGTACTAGTTATGGTTATATAGGTAGTGAGGTCAGTGTGATTTTGGCCCACTTGGACCACATATACTCTATTGCAGCAAGTTCAGGAGGGTGTATGTAATCATCCCCAAGACTAGTCCAAGGAATTTCTGCTCTGGACTGCCTTCATGTTTACCAATAAGTATAGAATCACTCTTTATAAGGCACTGCAACTCGATCCTACAGTAATAAATATATTTAAATAAAGCGGTACACTGCAAATATAAAAAGATATTGCATAGCAGTTCTGAAGCTAGATGAGAATTGTCTCTCTCCCTCATTCTCTAATTCTGTTCTAATGTAATATATTGGAAAGCATTCTGTCGAAATCTTTTGCAAGACAAACATATTATTTAGTTAAAGGCAAGCTCGTATTATCTATAACCTGAGCCTCTCCTTATTTACTCCACAGAGAACTAAGTTCAAAAGACTTACTTTCAAATCAGTATGCACAGGATTATAGGCTAAATATGTTGGATAGTAAATCTGAATGCCATACAGCTCAGTTAGAGCATAAGGATTTACCTCATTATTTGCATAGCTATGTCTTCAATTAGTAGCTACATTAGTCTTATGCATGTTTTCATAAAAGTAAGTTCCATTGAGCTCAAATTTCCCATTTCTCTGCCCACCTGTGGAGTGAGAAGTTTTGTGCAAGCCTAGTCTATGAGAATTACATGGTGGCCTGGAACGGCTGCCATGATTAATTTTTTTTATTATGAGAACAAGATTTGAGTAGGACTATTTAAGTCTGGTCTCATTCTGACCAAGTAAGTGATACAGCCCATCCAAACAAATTCACTTTTCAATCAAGATCACCATCCAGACTTACACCAATTGTTCTATTTTGAGCCTGCTCCCCCCTCCCACCACTAGTGGTAACCAGATGGCTGCAGAGGAGTGTCATGTTTGTCATTCTGTTTATTTTGCATTTGATTTTGTGTCCTTTTAAAGGAATGTACATATTAGCATTTCAATAGTTATAGCACGTATTTGTTTCAATTTGGATTAGCACAGAAGAGAAGGCACACTGGGGTTCATCATTAATAAAGTTGTATGCCATAACTGAATGCAGGAGATTCAATTGTGAATCGTTTGGTAGATTTTCAACAACTGTTGGTAAACCACAACTGACATCATGAAAAGCAAGGGACTTATATGGGGCTAATTCAGAGCTTGGAAAGTCTGGCTGGGGGATTCTAACAGTTGTAATTAAAAAAAAACTTTTCCAATCTTAGGTTTAATATGGAATTAACAGTCTGAGGGATCTAATTTAGGAAGTTGTACTAGTTGCTTGAATAAGGAAGAGTGTTGACTTTTTCAACTTCCACTAATAAACCAAGTTGTTTATGATGGCTATGATTAAACAAAAGTAGTTGTCAGGTTTTTAACCCAAGACCAATATTTTGGTAAATGCAGTGGACACTTGCTGCCAAGATTGTTGTCCTCAAACACATTTACTAAGGAGTAAACCACACCAGATTCAATAAGATTTATAGACATTTTAAAGCTGTAGATGCCCTGATGCTCTCAGTAGTCAATTCTACTACTACCTTGGTATTCCTATATTTATTTGTCACATTTATATACTACTCTTTCTGCATAGAGTCCAAATATTGATTCCTTGGCTGATTTCCTACTTTTTGGCTCAGATCTACTTACCTTTCCCAAGGCTGCTGCCTCATATGCTATTGAATCATAGCATATAAAAACAATGTTGGTCATTTTAGTGTAGAATTAAGGAGTAAGAATGCTTTTTGGGAGATCTACTGGATTTTTTATGTGAAATCTGTATGAGAAACATGATGTGATTTTCTCATGCTACTTATATTACTTGACATATGTTAGAATGAGCAGTAAGAACATATTTATTTATTTATTTACTCCATTTTTCCCCCACCCTTCTCACCCCAAAGAAGACTCAGAGTGGCTTTACAAACTGCAGCAAAAATTCAATGCTGTATAACAATAAACAAACACCTTTCCTGAAAATCTATAGCCATTTTAGGATGCTGTTTGTTCACATGGGTATTGTTCATATAAAGTATACATAAATCTTCAAAATGAACAGTTCTTCACTTGGGTATCATTCACATGAAGTGTAGATAAAGAACAAAAACTTCCATTCAGCTGATGACTTAGGAGATCAATATCCCTGCTAAGCCATTCCTGAGGACTACGGCAAAAAGATAAAGTGTTTGAAGTAGGCTGCTATCAATTGCAAGGGTAATAAGACAGAAATTGGTGACATTTCATATTGGTCAGAGCTTGAGGAAGCTTCTTCTTGGACTAGAGTTTTCTAAAGCCCCCAGCTTCCACAGCTTAAACATAGTAAAGATAAGATCATGTTCCCTCCATATCAAATATAGACTGCATTTTACATGTGGTCTCTTCCAACTCTATGATTTTACAATTCTATAAAAGATTTAAAATTAAAGACATTATTCTTATGGCCTAATGTTCACCAGTGTTTAATGGGGATTTACTTTTTAATTAGCTTGCAGAAGCCAAACAGTGAGTTTGATATGAATATTGGTTGAATCCAAACTAGAAAAATAATTCATCTTTATCATGTTCTGAGCACTGTTTGAACACATGGCGTTCCTCCGGGTTTGAAGCAATATGGCTCCATGAATGCTTTAATACAATGTTTTAAAAATACTCTTTTTACTCTGCAGTTATTAGGGGAAAGGGGTTGTTGCTTGTTTGTTTTGCTATGTGTGCCCTGTACCTGAATTGGGAATTGGGGTGGAATTGAGAATTTGGGATGGTTGGAAGGTGGGACACTGGAAAACCTGGCCTCGTCCAGCAAGCACAGAATCCTTATGAAGGTCAGACGCATCCAGGCCAGTGCTGCAAAGCAGGAAGGGGAGATGGCTTATCTCTGAACATTTTCCAAAATTGAGCATAGAAGTGAGTCATTGAGTGGAAACCCAAGACCCATTAAGGCCAATGCTGCAAGGGAAGTCGGGAGAATTTTCAATCATACATGCTCCTAGTTAAATATGAATAGGCTTATAAACTATGCCATCCTTTCCCTCTGCCTCACCTAACATGAATTTGTAAATTGAAACAGATTAACACATCTAGCTCTAAATAATTTTTCAATAGTTTGATCTCTATGGCTGGAATCAAGGCCACGCCTGCCCTTAGGGCATGTGCGGCGGGTACTACAACTGGCAGGATGCCACAGCTGCCTGGATTCTGCCCCTTATGTCCCAGAAACCCTCATATCTTGCCACTACACACCACCTTTTTCCACCTGCATGCTCACACAACACTCCTTTCTCCTGTTTCCACCTACATTTAAAGAAGCAGCAACGTAACCAACATATCTAAATACAGCCTGAGAAGAAATGCCATTTATAGAATCATAAACTCATAGAATAATAGAGTTGGAAGAGACCTCGTGGGCCATCCAATCCAACACCCTTCCAAGAAGCGGGAAAATCGCACTCAAAGCATCCACGACAGATGCCACTTTTGGCACATTGTTATAGGAACCTCCATGGCTTCAGCTGTGCACATGCATACTTAGGAACTAGCCCTGCTAAAGAGAACTTTGTTTATCTGTATCCCTTCCATTCATTTCTGAGTTATGGCAGCCCCATCATAGGGTGTTTGCTTATTTGTTTGTTTTTGCAAGATTTTTTCACAGCATGATTTGATTTGATCTTCATCTGAAGCTAAGAGAATATCATTTGCCAAAGTCATCAAAGGGTTTCCATGCCAAATGGAAATTCAGATCCCGGTTTCCAGCACTCAAACCACTCATAAGTGATCACTTGTGGCTGAGTGGGATTGTTTTCCAGAGGGAGAATCTTGTGATGGATCTGTGAAGACCTATTCTCAATCCATATTGAGGATATAGACTTCCAGGTGAAAGGTGATCACAACAAGGATATTCTTGACGTACCTTCTTCTTGCCACATTTCTCCCTTTTGCCCTATATTCATGTCTCCATAGCACCATTAATAACAGCTGATCAGTTAGAACGCTTGAGGGCCAAGGTTTCCCAATCCTTGGTGTTTATATCACATTTTTTAAGGTTAGCTTTAAATCCATATTTCAATTTCTTTTATTGTCCAACAACTTTCCATTTTCCATTCTTATGTTGGGAACAAAGTAACTGCTTTGGGAGATGTTGATTAGATTTTTGGACGATATAGCCAGTCCAGTGAAGGTGATGGTGGACAATCATCATTTCAATGATTTTTGCTTCTTTCAGAAAGCTGACATTTATCCATCTGACTTCCCATAAGACTTGCAGGAGTTTTCAAAGGCAACACCAATGGACTCTTTCTAGAAGTCAAGAGTCACGTTTGTAGGTGATCCATGTCTCACAGGTGTATAATACAATTGGAAGGACAATTGATTTATGAACAAACATCTTGGCATCTCTACAAATATCCTGATCCTCAAACACTCTCTACTTCATTAAAAAAAATGCTGCACTTACAGAGCTCAGATGGTATTGTATTTCGGTGTCGATGTCTACTTTTGTGGCGAAGTGGCTGCAAGGTAGCAGAAATGATCAATATTTTCTAGCATTACACCATTAAGCTGTATTGCTGGCATTGCAGAGAGGTTGGTTTGTTCTTGCTGGTAGAGCACTTTGGTAGTCCAACAGTCAAGCCACTACACAACTCTTACCTTTGAATAAACAGGAATACTTGTGCAGTTTTGCTACCAGCCATTTGGACAAGGGGATGAGGTTACATCATTACCTGACAAAGTTTTAAAAGTTATTTTCACAGTGAGTAAAGCTGATGATACACTAAGGCCAACCATATTGAACAGTGGAAACACGATACGGTTAGCACCAAAGCATCATTCTACAACTGGTGGATTATGAATGGCTTTAGCATCCATATTGATCCTTTTGAAAAATAACTTTCTGTTGATAAGCAGTAGAGTGGAGGAGAAAGAGAAAAATAATTCAGATGCTGAAAACAAAAACATTGTGAAATAAAGACTATTATACAGAGCAAAAGGAACAGCTGGTGCGGTCATGCCTGATATGTGATATGGAACCTCCATTGTCTGTTGCTATTTTTCTTTCTGCTTTACTGAAGCAGTAAATGATAACAACTAGCAATTTACTGATTATAAAGTAAGTATGGCTAAGCTGCATTGACATTGCCTTCTGAAGGGAAACAGAAAGATTACATATAACAAAACCATAAGAAATTTGTTTGGTTTCCATATAAATTTAAAGATGGCATTCATACCGATGACTTTCATCCCCATTAAACTTGGTTTTTTTTTGTTTTTTGTTCTAATTTTAGCCCTTCAGTCTGATACTATCAGACTATGAGTAATTTTAGGATGTTTTAAAAAGAGAATTGAATGACAGATCCCACCCCCAATTGCCAAATGCAATACAATTTCTCAGCATGAATTCTTATATTCTGCTCTATATGCAAAAAAAAAAAAATGTAGACAGTACAAAATGTTCTGTCTGCAAATGTAATTGAAACCCATACTTTAAATCAAGTCAAATTTAAAAATCCTAATTCATTGACATTTTTATGTATTTAAAAATGAGGCAATCTTCTTCGGATAATATTACAGCCGCATTGCATACGACCTTTATTACTAAAATTGTACATCACAAAAAATGGACAAACATCTGATATAAATAATGTTGCTACTAGAGTACAAATGTCAGTGATTTAAAATCTCATCAGCCTAATTATACGTAACAAAGAATGCCAGCTGGAGACTTATGGGCGAGATGGTATCCATCATGACATTGTATCTGATTTCTGCCCAGTACTCTCACCAAACTTAACCATATGATGTGGGGTTACTTAAAAAACACTTATAATCTTATTCCTAAAGAAAAATATTTCTGAATAAAAATACCCTTCATTTTAATATTGCATTTCAATGGCAGGGGAGGATTTTCTTCTCAGGAGTGGTGGAGCACATCCAGTTCCTGCTGTCATTTTATCCAGTCTCCTCCACAATTCTCACTATGAACCATTGTGCTAATAAGGTGCTACTTCTCCTTGGCAAAAAAAAAAAAAATCATTGACCTGGTAAATAAAAGGTGACCGTGAACAGAGGAGTCTGCCAAGTTATCAATCTTGAGGGTAAAATTCTTGCCAGCCAAGCTGCTGAGAATGTATTATTTTAATTATACATTGAACCTTTTTTTTTACAAAGTTTTCAAGGTAGTTTATCAAGACAACAACAACACACAGTATTTACTTGAAAAAAATTAAAAAAAACAAGAGACAAAGGGTAAAATTTTAACATCCAGAGAGTAAATTTAGAAGGTGGCCAAAGAACAAAAATCTTCTGTGGAATGATGGCAGTCAAGGGACTTCATCATGTTAAGTTCCAATTTACAAATGATAGTGAGGATATTTGCCATGCATTGTGATGAATTTGAAAGCAGCAAGCCATCCCACACCCCATATTGCTCATATCATCTACCCATTCTGCGGGTGAAATTGTCACTGCCCAGCTTCCCCTCACGCTAGCCCCATTCTTCTTTATGAGGACATGAGAAGCCTCCCATGTTCTCTTTCCCACATCCTAGGGTGCTTGCAGCCAGAGCCTCGCCAGAAGTATATGTGTGTCATCTGATGTCATCCGGCAGGCTCTGTCCTCCTAGTGTTCTCCAGGCATTGGATGGTGAAATCCCTAATGTGATGAGGTCCCTGGAGGCAAAAATTAAACATGGTTCTGCCTAAGGAAGTTCCAGAGTCTAGACCAGTGGTTACCAACATTTTTTGACCAGGAACCACTTGACCAGGGACCACTCTCCAACATTAGTACCAAAAGGATTACAAATCAGTTTTTGGTCAACTTTAGATTCGGTTTGGTTATTTGGGATGCTGATTCAGAAAATTGCATTGGCTAAACTACATCAGCTCTACTTTCAGATACAGAACATATGCCATCTAATAGTTGCTATCTGATCACCCAACGAAAACCATATTTAATAATCTAGAGTTGATGTGGTAGTAGTAATCTTTCGTGGATAGTCAGCCTCTCCCTTCCAGACACTTGGCACTATAAGAGGGTTTTGTGAGACCAATCGCTCTTGTTGCCGCATGGCTTCAAGGCAATGGTGTAGTAATGGTGAGGCTGAGGACCATATTTTCATTCTTGTGGACCATTGGTGGTCTACAAACCACAGGTTGGGAACCACTCATCTAGACCTTTCTCTTATGTCCCACCCATTGAGACTCGTGTGCTGCAGGCTAGTCATGAGTCTTACTTTACAGACTACAGGCTTCGACTTGAATGGCCCTTTGACTGAAGGCACCCTCTTTTTGATGAGATATCTAATGCAAGCCCTATTCAAAGACAGTAATATAAATGAAGAGGAAGGGAGCTTGAGCAGGTAACATCAGTCCAGAAAGTAGAAGCAGATAATTAGGGTGTAGCTATAGGGAAGATGAAATGCACCTGAATAATGACTCTTGCACATGCTCTATGAAGACCCCAAATTTCTAGCATTGAATTAACTTAGAACTATAGTTGAGCATTTATAAATAAAGTGTAGTCTTATAAAGAAAAGGGTAGGCAAAAATAGTGAACACAGCAGTCCCTCCACTTTTGTGGGTATTAGGGGCACAGGGTCCTTACAAAAGTGGGGAAAATATGGATTATTAAAAATCCTATTTTTTAAGTTAGGGTATCTTGTGGGAATCTTTGGTTGATTCCATGGTCATCTTCTGACAAATCTTGACCATAGGGTCCCCCCCTGGAGACCTATAGATTCCTAAAGAGACTATATTAATTAAATTTGTGAATAATATAATCAAATCCTCACAGTTTAAACCTGCAAATGTGATGGGCTGACTGTAAAAGACTTCTACGTGGGTGCAATCTTCTACGCTCTACTTTGTACAAAACTAGAAATTTGGGGACTTATGGAAAATTTAATTGGGAATCAGAATGTTTTTGAGGGGACAATGACCCCCACCCACTTCTTCCACATTTTGACAACTTTTTCCCACCTTCTGGTGAGATGCACTGCACTTCTATTTAAAATAAATGTACAAATCATCAGATTGCCAAGCACAAATTAATACATGGAAATATTCTAAAAACTTTTGCTTAGTGATGAATTTTCATTTTTTAGAATAGTATAAGTAGCCATTTTATTTGGGTGGAGTGTGAAAGACAACCTTAATGATGGATTTTAATGAGCTAGCTAATACGTATGGAAGAAATTGACCTAAGAGATATCCTGGTACAAGCTGTTTAAAGCTTTAAATGCCACCACTAATGCCAACAGATTTTCACAGCATAGAATGGTAGCATTGTGTATCTTGACTGTTGAGTCTGAAATAAGACACCATTCAAGGGACAGAATGGTGGAAGGTTTTCCAGCCAAAGGTAAGAACATAATGGTTACTGCTATGCATCTATTGTTTGTCCTTCAACCAAAAGAAGTATTATTTAATAAATAATATTTCCAATGGCAGCATCCAGCCACAAGTATTTAGCTGCGCAAAATTTAATATTGCATAACACGGAAGATAGACATCACTATTTATACTCATGGGGCCATGATTTGTGCGCTAAATTTGCAATGGTGTTTAGTCCTTAATAAAGCTTTCATGCACTAAAAATAGCTTCATCCAATGATAAGGAAGAGATCGAAATACCCTGAAGGCATCAGATTTCTTCTGATCTTGGAAGCTAAGCAAGTTCAGCCTGGTTAGTACTTGGATGCAAGGCTGCCAATGGATACCAAGTTGTTGTTGTTGTTCATTCGTTCAGTCGTCTCCGACTCTTCGTGACCTCATGGACCAGCCCACGCCAGAGCTCCCTGTCGGCCGTCACCACCCCCAGCTCCTTCAAGGTCAGTCCAGTCACTTCAAGGATGCCATCCATCCATCTTGCCCTTGGTCGGCCCCTCTTCCTTTTGCCTTCCACTTTCCCCAGCATAATTGTCTTCTCTAGGCTTTCCTGTCTCCTCATGATGTGGCCAAAGTACTTCAACTTTGTCTCTAGTATCCTTCCCTCCAGTGAGCAGTCGGGCTTTATTTCCTGGAGGATGGACTGGTTGGATCTTCTCGCAGTCCAAGGCACTCTCAGAACTTTCCTCCAACACCACAGCTCAAAAGCATCAATCTTCCTTCGCTCAGCCTTCCCTAAGGTCCAGCTCTCACATTCGTAGGTGACTACAGGGAATACCATGGCTTTGACTAGGCGGATCTTTGTTGCCAGTGTGATGTCTCTACTCTTTACTATTTTATCGAGACTGGACATTGCTCTCCTCCCAAGAAGTAAGCGTCTTCTGATTTCCTGGCCGCAGTCTGCATCTGCAGTAATCTTTGCACCTAGAAATACAAAGTCTGTCACGGCCTCCACGGTTTCTCCCTCTATTTTCCAGTTGTCAATCATTCTTGTTGCCATAATCTTGGTTTTTTTGACGTTTAGCTGCAACCCGGCTTTTGCGCTTTCTTCTTTCGCCTTGATTAGAAGGCTCCTCAGCTCCTCCTCGCTTTCGGCCATCAGAGTGGTGTCATCTGCATATCTGAGGTTGTTAATGTTTCTTCCAGCAATTTTCACCCCAGCTTTGCATTCATCCAGCCCCGCACATCGCATGATGTGTTCTGCATACAAGTTAAAAAGGTTGGGTGAGAGGATGCAGCCTTGCCGGACGCCTTTCCCAATCTTGAACCAGTCTGTTGTTCCGTGGTCAGTTCTTACTGTTGCTACTTGGTCCTTGTACAGATTCTTCAGGAGAGAGACAAGGTGGCTTGGGATGCCCATCCCACTAAGAACTTGCCACAATTTATTATGATCCACACAGTCAAAGGCTTTAGAATAGTCAATGAAGCAGAAGTAGATGTTTTTCTGAAACTCCCTGCCTTTCTCCATTATCCAGCGGATATTGGCAATTTGGTCTCTCGTTCCTCTACCTTTTCTAAACCCAGCTTGAACATCTGGCAACTCTCGCTCCATGTATTGCTGGAGTCTTCCTTGCAGGATCTTGAGCATTACCTTACTGGCATGAGAAATAAGGGCCACTGTACGGAAGTTTGAGCAGTCTTTCGCATTTCCCTTTTTTGGTATGGGGATATAAGTTGATTTTTTCCAGTCTGATGGCCATTCTTGTGTTTTCCATATTTGCTGGCAAATGGCATGCATCACCTTGAGGATACCAAGTACTGTGGGTTAAATTTTAGAGAACAGAACTGGCAGAACCAGCTCTGAGTGTTTCTTGTTTAAGAAAGCCCTATGAAATTAATGTGGGTTGACAGGTGGCTTGATTGTGCTTTCCCTGTATGGCAAGGGGTTGGACAAGATGGCCTATGTGGTCTCTTCCAACTCTATTATAATATAATTCTATGAAATATACACAAAGACAGAGAGGTAGTTCAGATCATATCTGAAAGTCAGCCAACAGAGCCATTGGACTTTGAGACAATGACAGTTTGCCTTCCTCATGTAATCAAGTCCGAAATCTTGTTAGTCTCAACTCAAGTAAAGCCAATTAAATTAGCTGGATTTACCTGTGTGTTGGCTCATCATTCAACAATTAGAAATAGACTAGAGTAGTTGGATCTAAGCAGCATGCTTTCAACAATCTAATTCAGAATACAACATTACTAAATGTACGATGGAAAAGAATTGTACTGGATCCAAGAGTCTCACGAAAAGTAGCCATTTCCCACTTTCTTAAACTCATTAAAGAAATATACTTTTTCTCAAACTTTCCCACCTTTGTGAGGATTCTGGGAGATGTGGGAAAAATCAAACATGCACAAGATAATACACACATTTTGAAATGCATACAAATGACAAAAAGCCAAACAAACATGTTTCAATGAGGTGAAATGCTTTTAATGCATGTTTTAAAAGTGTGAATAAATATCAATGTCAGTCTCACAATTCACATGATAAAAATGTAGGGATGTAAACATGGAGTGAGGGACAAAATGAGGGCATTGCCACCCCAATAAGAATTCTGCCCTTGTAGATGGAATTTTGTTTTATCCCCCAAATTTCTAACATTGAAGTAACTTTTCGGTTAAGCCTTTATGGATACAGTTTAGGTGTATAAACAAAAGATGCAGACATACAATATTAATAGAATATGAAGGCAGTAAATAATCATAGATGTGAATGATCTTCCGTGTCTCATTATCTGCAATGTTAGAATTTTTGACTAAACAAAACTTTTGTTTGAAGGGTAAAAATCTGATTTCATGGAACATACCCATATTTTGCCCTCCAGAATGGGATGACCAATGTAAGTGGAATTTTGTGGAATGCAATAAATTCAATGCACATAGGTTGTCACATCACTATCTAGATTTAGACTACTCACTGGAAGAAAAAAAACAGCATGACCTTATTTCCCAAAGATATTTTTGAAATCAAAAGATCAAGTCACAACACTCATAGCTGTCATAGAGAAGTAGTTAATACATAATATGGGTCAGTACTCAGGTGCATCCTCTTAGTCACATGTCAGAATTGTTAGTGAATCCCACTCATTCATTTTTTCCTTCTTTTTATTAAATCAATGGCTTTTTTGCCACAATTCAAAACAATTAAACATACGGAAGACCATTAAAATGGATACTCATCTCTTCATTGTGGCTCTCAGACCAAAGGTGTTCAATTAGATGTATTCAGAAAGAATAAGTGCAGTGCAACCAGTTCTCATAAAGGAAGGGGGGGGGAATATTGTGCAGCAATCTCTGTGTAGGTAGTTATATTATTTTATCTACATAAAGCTGTTACAGTGTTATAATGATAAGCTAATTTTCCTCTTCCCCAGATAATTCAAAATATTATCCCACCGTTCCCTGCTGCAAACTAAATATTATGTTTTCAAGGGAAAGGCATTCTTCAGTCAAGTTCAGCTAAAAGTCTCACAAGGGAGCTGCCTCTGTTGTCCAATCCATTTATGAGCCAGGATCAGTAAATAAAAAAAGGAAACTACATCTATCCTGTAACTTTGGAGGTCACCTAGCAATTCTAGCAACTATAAGTCACCAGCCTAATGGAATTTCACATTTTCTTCATACAGAGCTTTGGGTCATATTAGCCAGCATCATTTGCTAGAGTGTTCAACATAAGGACATTCTTATGAAAAGGATAGCAGGGCATGTTTTTCATTCTGACACCTTTGGCAGACATTTGTACTGCCTCCTGTAAACTCTGGGAGACATAACCCTTGTTTCATTCTGAAATATACTCTTGCTATCTATATGGAAACGTGAGGAAGAATTTATAGGGACGATTACAGGACTCAGACGTTATTATACTTCTGATCGTGAAAGCCAGTGGAAAGTGTATGAGGTATTCAGCCTCAAATATATTTACTAGGTCACCCTGAATGGGCAAAATCACCCTAACCTATCTAAATAGTGTGCTTTTAAAAGGTTCTTAGATAAGCCTACAGAACAGAAATATCTATATCACAAGGCTGTTGTAAGGAAAAGATGTGCAATCCCATGCGCATCAGCCTGAGAACCTTTGTTAGCAACAAATACAAGATTAGTAGAGTTGAAAGAGATCCCAAGGACCATTGGGTTCAACTACTTGTTCAATGCAACATCTTCACCTCCAACTTCCCCAGCAGGTAGCTGTCCAGGTTCATTTAATACCTGAAATAGATTAATGATCCAGGGAAAAGATGGATCTTATTGTTCTGTTACAAAATTAATTCCTCTACCAGGGTTTAGTATAGTTTAAAGGTGCCAAGAGACATTATAAGTGAGGTTAAAAGTGGCCCTTCCAGACTACCCACTCATAGTATTATGATTCCACTTTAACTGATACAACTATGGTCTTTAACATTAGAGGATCACAGCCTATAAAATCTTAGGAGTTGTAATTTGATGAAGCATCAATACTATTTGACAGTGAAGGCTAAAGGCCCTGTAACACTACAACTCCCTTCATTCCATGCCATTGTACCATAGCAGTTAAAGGGATGTCAAACTGAATTAATTCTACAATATAGAACAGTGTAGAACAGTGCAGAACAGTGGTTCCCAACCTTTTTTTGACCAGGGACTCATGACCACTTTGACCAGGGACCACTCTCCAACATTAGTACTAAAGGGGTTACAAATCAAGTTTTGGTCAACTTTAGACTCCATTTGGTTAATTGGGGTGCTGATTCAGAAAATTGCATTGGATAGACCACATCAGCTCTAGTTTCTGATACAGAACATATGTTATCCAGTAATCGCCATCTGCTCACCATCTGGTGGTCCACGGACCACAGGTTGGAAACCACTGGTGTAGTTGCACCTCTTTAACTACTATGGATCCTTCCTAAGGAATCTTGGAATTGGGAATTGAGGGGGGGGCATTTAGAATTCTCAGCCAGCTAATTCTAGGCATCTCTAAATAGAAACCCCAAGATTCCATAGAATCTTTCCATGGTAATTCAAGTGGAATCATAGCACTACAGTTATGTAGCATGAAAGAGTCCCTGGAAATTTATTGATATTTAGTGCAGACAATTCCGAACTAAAAAGCCTGTGTTCACAGAAGGCACCTTCCGATAATCTTAAGTGAAAGTGACTTAGTGTTTGCCTAGGGCGGATTAAAGTTTATAGGGAGAAAAACAAGACAAAGACTCTAAAACGAACAGTGGAATATAGGCTATGCCTCAGAAGGTCAAGCCATCTGAATTTGCACATATATGCAGCCCTCCTTCCCTCACTGGGAATAGCTTGTATGCCCCTCTGTCATTTGGCCAAGTTAGTTGATTTCTGTTTTGTAATGCATTACAGGGTTAGACAAATATTTGAGGGAAAAGGGTTGTTTGAGAACAGTCAAGATTAGCCAGCAAAATTTATCATCAGGTCCTGGCCATTCTGTTTTCAGTGGAGATTTGCTAGATATCTTGGCTGTGAATTGCCGCCTCATTAATTACCCAATGTTTAGTTGCTCACTTCTTTCACTTTAGACCATCTAACAAGAGGTTTCTTTATAAAACAAGTGCCCAAAATCCTGATCTTGGCTTTTAGCACAAACTCTGATATTCCTAATCAAGTGTTGCCAGTAATCCTAGACTAACAGACTACTCAACATATAAAATATTAACTGAAAAAAGTGCACATTATGGTAATGAAGTTGAAGAAGGAAGGAAATGAGGTTACTGAAAAGCAATTGTGACTTACTAAGTCATCAGGCAATGTGTTGAAGCTTCTCACTCTTATATTGACTCTTGCTTTTTAAAGCAGACAGAGATGGACTTGTATTTTAAATAGTGGTTAAGGATGAATTAGTGTCATGGCACTTAGAAACTGTGAAACCAATGTGAACAAATTCTAGTACAGTAGAGTCTCACTTATCCAACCTTTGCTCATTCAACATTCTGTATTATCTAACGTAGTCTGCCTCCTGCCCGGATCCACAGCTGTTTCAATACATTGCGAAGTTTTGGTGCTAAATTCGTAAATACAGTATTTACTACATAACATTACCATGTATTGAACTGCTTTTTCTGTCTATTTGTTGTAAAACATTATGTTTTGGGGATTATTTTTTTAAAATCATAATGTAATTTGACATTTAATAGGTTTTTCTTTAATCCCTCCTTATTATCCAACATTTTCGCTTATCCAATGTTCTGCCAGCCCGTTTATGTTAGATAAGTGAGACTCTACAGTATACATATGAAAGTAACCCAAAATTAAAGGGTAATATTTAAATTTGCAAATAGTAAATTCCTTAGGTAATACAATATAATGCTATAGACTCTTGGTTTCCACTGGGGTTTGGTTCCAGAACCCCTGCAGATACAAATACAATGTACAAGGGTGCAGTCAAATGTTGCTTCTTATATAAAATGGCAAAAAGCGAAGGTTTATCTTTTAGATTTTTTTAGTGTATTTTTGAGCCATGGATGGATTTAGAAATCTGGATATGGGGGATGACTTGGTTTTTATAAGAGGCTCTGAAAAAACTAATAATACATAAGAGTGCAAAGACGATATGTCTCTATGGTTAAACACTAAAAGCACATCTACATTGACTGTTTTCCTGAAAGGAGGTGGGGGGGGGGGGGGAGAGATCTGCTCTGTGGCAGCTGTTGTACAGCTGCAACACAGAGAGCTGTTTCAGGTTAACATGGGTTTCAGGTTAACATGGGTCAAAGTTGCTTAATGTGATCTTGAACTGCATTAACAAAAGCCACAGGTTGCTCTGATTTCTCTCCAGGACTTTTGGTCTGTGTAAGATGTTGGACCAGTCACAATGTCTTACAAGTCACAACTGTTTCCATTGCCACCCTGAATTCCCCAGACTTGGGAGGGCAGGGGATATGGGTTGGGAATCATTATACTCCTCCCATTCCCATCATTGCAATGGACAGAGGTTGTGAAATGGCTAGTGTCATTGATCATTACCTAGAATTGCATCAGATGGAAAGATGGAGCAATCAGAGAAGGGAGAAGGAGAAGGGGATGCCTCCTCTCTCCTTTCCTCTCTCCCTCAGACCAGAGATGAACAGCTTCAGAAGCTTCAAGGATAGGCAAAAATGATCAAATGTTTCTTGGATCAAGACCAAGGTTCATTCAGGCTTACTGAAAAGCAGAATGGGGGGGGGGGGGGATGCACATGCATGTGGATGCCAACCTAACTTGTATAGGAGGGACAATGGTGTCTTTTAAAACAATAGTTTTATAGTTCACCTTTTCTCTGCCAGCTAACATCATCTCATGACCGTTCTGCCCAATGAGAAATGAACATCTGTCTTCTCTTCTCTTGTCTGGTCAGGAGGGTATGGCTTTGCTTGGTCTCATCATCTCTTTCTCTCGGAATATGGGCATGTGGGCATTTCAGTCAAGAAGCAGCTATCAATCATGCACTGCCCACTATTTGGGCCATGCAGTCATAAAGCAAGGAGAAAGAGGGCAGAAGCCTGAGCATTCTTTGCCTAACACAGCAATTTTTGCACAATGGTGTTTCTATTTCTGTCTCACACAATGTGGTGTCATTGTGGTAGCCTCAGTTGATATAAGTTTGCATTTTAAAAGAAATCAATTTTCAAATGATGTGTTTTGCCCTCTGGAGAATCTTAGTTTGTCCGAAAACTTTTCCCTAATGAGCTAAACCAATCTCTCTTCTTCACCAGGAGTTCACTGAAAGTTCACCAGTTTTCCAATGTCTAAAAATCTCAGAACATGTGAAAAGAAAGGCAATCAAAGATTTATCTTTCAAGAATTTGTTTTTGCAGGAAAAAATGGATAACAACAAAAGCCCTGGATAGTGTTTCTATTGTTTATTTTGTGATTCTGGAGACAATGTCCAGAACTTCATACCAAAACTGATTTATTTTTGAAAACAAAATAAAAACTTACTTGCATTAAAACTGATTTACTTTGGCACATGCCCTAAGATAACATTTAATCTTTGTGTGATTTTGCAGTGTGGTTCTTGCTTGAAAAATAGTCAAAATGCATAAAAAAAATATAATTATATGTATGGTACCATTAGAAATGCATAGTTAGAGAAAAATGCATTTATAAATATGCAGTTTGTGGGAAAATATATTCCCAAATATGTATTTAAGGTTTGGAGGTGGATTTTTAAAATGCTGTATATATATATATATATATATATATATATATATCTCATATGTGAAAAACTGACACATATTGGAAATAATTGATCACGTCATGGGCAATCAGAGATTAATATATTCAGAATTGTGGTATAGTAAGAATATATCTATCAGATGCAAACCAGAGTACACAAGAGGCTGAGAAGAAACTGCAGAGACTTGCATTCTACGGCCTAAGAACTTTGCTGCAGTGACCGATGCCAAAGAATATTCTGCCAGTGATATCAAGACTACAACAAGGTTAATAACCATCTCTGTTCCTGGTTCCTCCCTGTCCGAGAGGATTCAAACTGGATAAATGTTCAGCAAAACAGCAGGGGAGATTAAATGTAAGTGCTCTTTCATTCAATAAAAGAATAGAATTGGTAACGAGAAAACTTTTAATTAAAGGCACAAGAGGCCCAAAAGCCACCAAATAGGCTTTGTGCCACAATTGCAATTTATTATAATAAAAAGGTTAGCAAACCAAATCTGAAAAGTACTAAAAGTATTGAAGTACAATTTGTCTGTGATATGTGGACACTCCAGAAAACATGTGTAGAGAAAGAGTGAAGAGAATTTCAGAAATATATATAAGAGACTGAAAAAAAAGAAAGAAAGAAACCCGTGAAATTTCTATATGAGAGATAAGCTTTGTCTTGTTTTGGGTTTAAAATTACAACATCCATAATATTCTAGCCAACCCAGCCATGTCATGAAATTATGGGAAGTATTTACTCCTCTGAAATCCCTTCCACCAATGGACAGAGGGTTTTTTTTCAAGGAAGATGCAAAGCTGTATTTCAGGTGAACTATTGTCAGCAAATGCTCTGTAGCCTAGATGTGCCAGTTGCCTAGTTATGTGAGCTGCTTGGTTGTCCGGCTTGGTCTAAGGGTTTTCCAACAGCAAAGTGCAGCAAAAAAAAAATAGGATAGGTGAAAGTGGCAGGTGAACGTTACACACGACCCTGTATATAATGATGTTTCTGTCTCCCTTGGAAGTTGTTGCTTTTCTCCTATGTGCTTTTTAATACAGAAAGCATACACAAATCTAGATCTAAACAACATGTCCTACAATTCAAAGTTAAACAAATTATCCCACAAATATACATCTTTATTATAACAACACAAACCAAAACACAAAAATGATTTTTCACTATCCTTTCAATAGTTTCCATATATCGTATATACTCGAGTATAAGTCAAGTTTTCCAGCCCCTTTGACATATATCCTTGTTGGCTTATACTCGAGTATATATGGTAATTTTATTGGTATCTATTTTTATTTTTATTTTTGAAATTTACCAGTAGCTGCTGCATTTCCCACCCTTGGCTTATACTCGAGTCAATAAGTTTTCCTAGTTTTTTGTGGTAAAATTAGGTGTCTTGGCTTATATTCTGGTTGTCTTATACTCAAGTATATACAACTAGTTTTACATTTTTCTTCCACCTTACTACTATTTGCTTTATATTTGTTTTTACATAAAGAATAAAAAATCTCTACAGTTTACAGCTCTAAACATGTGGATAATATATTTTCATCTCTTTCATATAAACATTGAAAAGGGAGTACCTATTTATCTGAAAATTTATCCAGTGAATTACTTTTTAGCAAAGTTGTTAGTTCATCCATTTTTATTAATTCCAACATCATCATCCAATCTTCCAATCATCGGCATCTCTTTTTTTCAACAGCTGGGCATATAATAGCCTCATATTGCAGCATTATACAGAGTTCTCGCTACTTTAGTAATATCCGTAGATTATACATGTTTCTAAAAACCCAAATAACAGGGAGCAGTATGCTGCAGCCCCAAAAGCAACTGGTTACACTATAAACTGGCAAAATCCACGAGAACCTTAACAATTTATGCGGTTTTATAGTGAATTATAAAGAATTATAATCTATTCTTGCAAACTATCTTTGGTTGCCATTTAAGTGACAAAGCACAGCACTCTACACATAACAGTCCCATTAATAATAACTGTAAATCTATAGCTTTTAGAATAATCCATCATCATGTTCCTGCGGCAGGCTGGTTTACATTAATCCTGTTTACTGTGGAAGCCTGGCTATTTTTAAAGGTAGCTGGGTCCAGTATATAAATCACTTGAAACTGAGAATTAGCATTCCATATTTATTTTTAGATAAGGTGCATGTAAGATTAACAACATATTAATGCCTTGGCTACAATGGAATTAGGGCATTTAATCATTGTGCCTCATGAATATTTTTTTTCAGTGAGAATACAAAATTTTTCAGCCGATAACATTCCCTTAACTTTGGGGTCAGTTGTCCAAGTGTGACCAGCACTTCCTCTGCTAATACCTCCATAATATAACATAACATGCCACATAAAGATGCCTGTATTCTCGATTTAAAAATTAATAGTAAAGAAAACAAGGAAAGGGTTGGAATGTCCACCAGCTATTAAATGAATGACCAGGTTCTCTGCCAGAAAATGAATAGTATGCATTTCTATTTGTCAAGCAACTTTCAGGACAGTGGAGTTTATTGCCCAGAAATGTGGCCCGTAATGTGAATCTAGAGAAAGTTAGGCCAGGCTTAAATGTTACACTTAACATATCATAAACTTAGAAGAAGCATGTACTGGAATTCCTCTCTTCTTTGCCAAAGTTTAGAACAGTGTTTCTCAACCTGGTGGTTGGGACCCTTGGGGTGGTTGTGAAGGGGTTCAGAGGGGCTGCCAAATACCATCAGAAAACATATATTTCTGATGGTCTTAGGAACCCCTTGAGCAGAAAAGGCTGAAGATCTCTCTACCTGTCCTTCTCTTCCTTTTTGGAAACAGATGGGAAATCCTCCCTTCAAAAGCCCTCCTCCATTGTGACTGGCTGCCCTCTCAGCTGAGGGCTGTTTCTGAGATTCCAAGTGGGGAGGGGAGAACAAGCATGCTCAGCGCATGGCAGCATGGTGCGCATGTGCAGGCGAAAGAGAGTGTGTGAGGCTGGAGGGAGGGTCATGCCAGCAAGTCCCTTCAAGCCATGGGGGTTCTGGGTAGGAAGTTTGACCCAATTCTATCATTAGTGGGGTTCAGAATGCTCTTTGATAGGAGGTAAACTATAAATCCCAGCAACTACAACTCCCAAATGTCAAGGTTTATTTTCCCCAAACTCCACCAGTGTTCACAGTTGGGCATATTAAGTATTCGTGCAAGTTTGGTCCACATCTATCATTGTTTGAGTTCACAGTGCTCTCTGGATGTAGGTGAACTACAACTCCAGAAGTCAAGGTCAACGGCCACCAAACCCTTTCAGTATTTTCTGTTGGTCATGGGAATTCTGTGCGCCAAGTTTGGTTCAATTCCATCGTTGGTGGAGTTCAGAATGCTCTTTGGTTGTAGGTTAACTATAAATCCCAGCAACTACAACTCCCAAATGACAAAATCAACCCCTTCCCTCCAGTATTGAAATTTGAGAGTATCTGATCTTTGTGCCAAATTTGGTCCAGTGAATGAAAATAAATCCTGCATGCATATCAGATATTTACATTATGATTGATAACAGGAGCAAAATTACAGTTATGAAGTAGCAATGAAAATAATGTTATGGTGGGGATCACCACAACATGAGGAACTGTATCAAGGGGTCAGGGCATTAGGAAGGTTGAGAACATTCCTTAAAAAAAAGATAACCAGTGTTACATTTTGAAAGTTTCTTTCTGGACTAAAGTGGTTGTATTTATGGGAGTTGTGTGTGTGTGTGTGTGGGGGGGGGGGGTGATTTAAATATATTTAGTCCAAAAAGGCAACCTTACAAAACTGTCTCCACCAACTACTAATCAAATAGCATTCGCTTGTTTTCTTCTTGTATTTTTTGTGTATATTTTGGTTACTGCATTGTATAACTCTGTCCTAAACCCAGTTAGTCCCAACTAGAGTATATTCATGGGGGTCAGTGGAAGGCTTACCAGGTTCCCATTGCTTTAATGGGTCTACTCCAATTGGGATTTAGAATTGGATTTAGGCCATTGTCTGAACTCTAATCTGAACAGTAAAAAAAAAACAAAACAAAAAAAACCTGGAAGAGGTTAGAGAGCTCCCATCGAACCCGTCCTTAACTCTTTTCAAGGAGATTTATTTCTTGGCTTACACACATAAATAAAACATAAAGACATAAAGAAAAAGCAGGCTAATATTTTCCCATAAAATTCAACCACTGTTCACTGTGAAAACTGTTCTGGCTTTCTCCCAAGGTGCATTCAGCATTAATCTTATTCAACAAACCTGGCATACAAACCAACTTTAAGGATTGGCAAATTCTGGGGGGCAATGATGGGGGGCAATGGGAGTTATAGTTCACAGATATTGTGAACCCAACTTACGATGGATCTGAGCCAAACTTGGCATACATGCCCATCATGACTGACTTTACATACTGGCAGTGTTTAGGGACAACAACAGAGGGCCATACAAGTTATATTTCATCAATATGCATAGTGCATTGTGAACTCCACTGATGATGGATCTGAACCAAATTTGGCACACCAAATCATGGCCAACTTTACATACTGGTGAGTTTTGGGGAAAATGACCTTGGATGATGATAGTTGCAACCTGGAAGTACTCTGATGCCTACTAACAATGGATCAGGAGCAAACATGACACACATACCCATTATAACTAACATTAAGTACTGGTGAGGTTTGGGGCTATTGACCCAGGATGTTGGGAGTCGTGGTTCACCCACATCCAGAGAGCACTGTGAACCCACCAACGATGGATCAGTGACTATTTCTAATATAAATCACTACAATATACCTAACCCAGGCATTGCCAGGTACCTAAGCTAGTGGGACATAAAGTAGCTAGTTATTTTCTACTGATTTTAAGGGATTTCAGAACAATTGATTTTATCTGGAGGACCAGAGGATAGTAATCCTGAATGTAGAGCTTCGAAAGGTTACTCATTTGGACTGTCATTTCCATAATCCACTGACAGGATGACTGAAGATTCTGAGAATTGTATTTCAAAGATATTTCATCTTACAAAGCTTTTCTTATATCTAGCTGCCCTTTAATAGCAACAAAATTGAGGTGAGAAGTCAAATACAGTGATTCCATGTTAATATTAAAGATTGAGAAACAGTGCTATCGTTACTCAGACATGTCATCTGTAGTATACATGCCTTCTCTGCCTTTTGCAAAGGTTAGATGAAAACCTTTGATGAACAGCGTGTGGTTAAATAAATAAAAAAAATCTGTACTCAGAAAGATGGAATCTTCAGCTTTCAGTCATTCAGATCAAGTGATTCCAGTCTTATTCAACACAAAGCAGGTGACTATTAGGCTCCATCTATACTGCCATATAAAGTCAAAATTATCTGCTTTGAATTAGTTTATAAAGGTAAAGGTAAAGGTTTCCCCTGACATTAAGTCTAGTTGTGTCTGACTCTGGAGGGCGGTGCTCATCTCCATTTCTAAGCCAAAGCGCCGGTGTTGTCCATAGACACCTCCAAAGACATGTGGCCACATGACTGCATGGGGCACCGTTACGTTCCTCAGAAACAGTACCTATTGATCTACTCACATTGGCATGTTTTTGAACTGCTAGGTTGGCAGAAGCTGGGCCAAACAGCAGGAGCTCACCTCGCTCCCTGAATTTTAACGACCGATCTTTCAGTCAGCAAATTCAGCAGCTCAGTGGTTTAACCCGCTGCACCACCAGGGGGCCCAAATTAGTTTAAATGGCTGTGTAAATTAAAGGGTGGAATGAGTCAGTGTGGAATGCACACGCTTATGGGATTTTCCACCGAGGAACTAAAATATTTTCATTGACCTTGGATATTAAGTACCTTGACCAGCATAGTAGCATGTGGTGTGGACGGCAGCCAAATGTCCTGATTCTAAACCTTGGGTGGGAATGGGTTTTTGCTTCATATGTGGTTGAACCCCACTCCCATGTCAGTGTCATTGCCATTAGTTCTGGGTTGCTAAACTAATCAGCATCATCACAACATCTATCTAGCACAGGCAATATAATTTTTAGAAATCGCTGAACAGCCAAGGAGAGAAAATTACAGTCCTGTAAATATCCGGAGGGTTGAAGCATTTTGAATAATTTGTCTAGCGCATGCTGCCTGAAAAGCATTACTTGAACTGTTGCTACGATCACTTTTCTAATCAGAAATCTGCTATTCATAGAGATGAATTTCCAATCAACATTGCTGCAGATAAAGAATCTCCAGTGCTACAAAGATACTCTTGCTTTATATTCTGCTTCGGTGCCAAGTCGAGTCTGCTGTACTGAAACTGAGTCAACTATTAAATAAGTAAAGCTCCCAACAGGCAGCTAAATGAAAGCACTGTTTGGGTAAACTTTTATTTCAACCATTTGTTAAGGAAGGATGTTGGAATATAGACTTGGAGCACAATTTGCCCAGGAAATTCAATGCCCAAACACTGTTTGAATGGAGGCTGATTGAGAGCACAATACGCCTGTATACTTTTTATCCCTTCACAGCAGCTCTTAGTAATTTCAATAGAATTTGCCCAGGAGAAATTCTTGGAGTGCATTATACCCCTGGAAATTTTGGAATGTACAAAGTAATCATTAAATTGGGAGATCCTTACTTTGTTTTCATTTGATTGTCAAAAAACAAATGTTTGGTGTATGTATATAGACCTTCCCTGATCCCCTCATACCCGTGCTAATTCCTCTGAGATGTTTCAGAAGGAGATAAGTCCAAGCACTAAATTAAAAATCATCAGAGACAGGTCGGTTTTGTGATTAATTGGATGGTAAGATGTATTGTTCTGCTCGACCCCTTTGATTTTTTAAAAGATCCTGCTTCAAACTCAAATATGGGAGTAATTACAAATCTTGCTACAACTGCCAAGTGTGGGATTCTTTATAGATGGAGACTTTCTGAACCACCTACAGGGGAGAAGTGATTGATTGGGGCTGACAAAAGGGACGAAGATGTATCTGGTAGGACACGGGAAGACATGTAACAAATGAATGTGCGTTTAATAAATGGCTTCTATTCAAAACAAAAGAATTTACCATTTTTAAGCAAGTGTGAATAGGTACATTCCAATATTTCATGGAATTAGGCCATATAGCTCAAACTTCATTTTTTCTATTATTTTGTAAATCATTAAAATATTGTTCTTGTTGGATAAGACACTGCTTGTATGTTCTTTCAGTTCTTTCTTTCTTATTTTTATAGGATTGGTGTACTGCAAAAAAAAAAAAAAAACAACCCACCTCAAATGACCTTACAATAGTAAAATACAATTCTACCACAGTGAGACAAGTTAATAAAAATCCTTTTTTATTAGAAAGAGGCTAATAGAAGAGGGAGGGCCCATCTACACAGTACCTTTATCCCACAAGCTCTCATTTCAAAATGCAAGATTTTCAGTTGCAGCAATATCCCGGTTTTAGCCAGAGAATGTGGATATTCAAATCTCTGTATGCCCCTACACTCAGAAAATACTGGGGTTTTTTATGTTGGTTTGTTCGCAGGTTAAACATGTTGGTTCCTGACTGGTTGTATCCTAAAAACATGACAACAGTTGACTAGAGGGCAAAAACTTTATCCTGGCAAGATAAACTTCATCCTCCAGATGTTCAATGAAGTTTATGACACACAAATAAAGGTTTTTGCCATGTAATCAACTTTCCCCATGTTTTATGTTAAAAGCAATGAGGAACACACATGTATAATCCAGGAACATCACCCTGTTGTTCCCAGGTACAAGTACACAACTAAACCTGTCTGAACAGATGGCTATGCAGGCTCTGAATGATAATAATGATAATGAAGTTCTGTTCCTGGCTTGAAAGTATCTGTTTCTATTTAATAGTGTAGTCATGACTTTGAAAGTAGTGGTCC
The DNA here is from genome assembly GCF_037176765.1 of Anolis sagrei. Taxonomy (NCBI): domain Eukaryota; kingdom Metazoa; phylum Chordata; class Lepidosauria; order Squamata; family Anolidae; genus Anolis; species Anolis sagrei. The sequence goes on along the minus strand of NC_090025.1, from coordinate 128,945,744 downwards.
TACTCCACAACCTTGTTTGGATGCCACAAATGTCATTAAACATGTGGAGGACAAAGTTTTCGCCCTCTAGGAAACTTCTGCCATCTTTTCAGGATAAAAACAATGAGGAACAGATAAGTATGACACAGGAACAAAATGTGTATGAACAATGTGCATATTCACACTTGCAATTTTAAAGTTTTTTTAAAATGCCAACATTTTTGGCGGACATCCTGTGGCGGCCATCTTGCGGGCTTTGAAATCCCATCACGAAGCAGCAAGTCTGGACGTCACAGACAGACAGAAATCCCAGAACCAACAGTTCTGTGTGCAGACCTGCTCTTAGGTCCTGGGTTTTTTTGCCCCTCATGGAAAACCCATGATTTGGTGCTGTCTGGAAGTATCCAGAGTGTTCTTCATCAGAGGTTTCAAACTGGCTCCTTTAAGGTGACTGAGGGTGCATCTACACTGTAGAATTAATGCAGTCTGACATCACTTTAACTGCTTCAGCTCGATGCTATAGAATCATAGGAGATCTTTAGCTTTCTTTGCCAAAGAGTGCTGGTATCTCACCAAATTTCAGCTCCTGTGATTCCATAGTATAGAGCCATGGCCATTAAAATAATGTCAAACTGCATTAATTCTTACTCTTACAGCCATTTGATAATAGTCCCATAGGTATAAGTCTCATTATACACATTTTAGGCACTACTGCCCCCACCCCATACACACATACTTTTGATCTTCTCTACTGTGTGGTCAAAAAAAATGATAGAATTTCAAGTCATTGCAATTTGAGTCCTATTAGACAAGCCTTTCTCTCACAAATGTCTTCACCAACTAGTTGTGTACCAAATTGGAACTGATCAGGTGCATCATTTGTACTCTTAATGATGTCTATCTGAAAGCAAAAATCAATTGGTTTTCCTTTCATGCAATCCAGGAGTCCAAGCCTTTACAGTTTGGGGCAACTTATTATTTGTAGAGATAGTAGTATAGTTACAGTTCTCTTTTATTTACTTTTATCCCGTCTTCCTCTGCTAAACAGATCTGTGCCTCACCAAACTGCAACTCCAGAAATCTAAAGCGTTGAGCCATGGCAGTTAATGTGGCATCAAACTGTGTTAATTCTGCAGTGCAGATGCAACCTAAGTGTAATGAAAGAATTTTGGTTTTATTCCACTCTCCCTCCAAGAAGTGATGTATTTGTTTTCTTTTCCTATATTTATTCGTTTTAGTGGTGAATATTAGCATAATCTGTTCCAGATTTTAATCAAAATTTAAGAACTATCCAAAGTGCTGGACCTAATTTGATTTTTTTAAAATCTGGATTAAAACCTAAATTCACCATTCTACTAACAGGGAGCAAATTCACCACCCACCATTGGGTCAAACTGGGAGGCAGTACTGACCTTCCCACTTCTAGGTTGAGCAGCCATTTGGTCCTGAGCAATTATAGATTTCCAAAGCTATCGTTTCCTCTGTAGGACATTTACTCATCATCTGTCATGACGACTTTTGATCACTGGCTTTAGGCACCTGCTAGTTGGCAGCGTCTGTAAAACCATAGAAGGTCATTTAGTCTGACGCCTGCCAATGCAGGAAATCTGCCGCTACGGCGTTCCTGACAGGTGGCCACCCAGCCTCTGTGCAAAAATAGTTCTCTTGCAAACTCTTGCTGTGATTAGGACTTTCTTTTCATAGTTTCACCTCTTGTCATACTTTCTGGCACAGATTTCAAGAACTAAATGTGCTGAAAATGATCAGCATCTTCCAGCACAGAAATAATTCAGCCTTTTAGTTTGGGCAAAAGTCCTCCAAGTGCTCTAAGACATGAATTTGAATATATACCCTTCAACTGTTCCGATCTGGCAGAGACAATACCAGATCATTCTTTAAAATGTCCCAGTTTCTCTCTCTTCTTCCCACATCCTCCCTTAGTTCACACTTGCTTAAAAATGTTAAATTCTTTTGTTTCCAATAGAAGCCATTTATTAAATGCACATTCATTTGTTACATGTCTTCCCGTGTCCTACCAGATACATCTTCGTCCCTTTTTGTCAGTCAATCAATCAATTCTGCGAAATGAGCCCCCATCTACACTGCCATATAATACAGCTTGAAACTACATTTTATGGTCAGGTTAGACTCACTGAATTGAACTACACTGTATGAGTCTATGTTGACCATGTGGTTCAGTTTCAAACTGTGTTACACTATGTAACAAAATCTGAAAGAAAAAAAATCCGTTTGTTATTTCCTGTTTAGTTGTGCGGTACTTACTTTGAAATTAGTTGTTATTGTTGGAAATAGCAACTTTCTGCAAACCTCCTATACTAGTTATTTGTTATATATAATTCAGATTGCTTATTATATTGTATATGTGTGTATTGGTATGCAGTTTTCCCGTAACTTTATGTTGTTTGAGGTTGTGGGAAGGATTGCAGACTATATGATTAGATCTGGGACTATTCAGACTGGGACTCCATCTCAGAAGTCAGTGTTGTGTTGTATATTGTATAGTCAGTGTTTGTTATGCATTAGACAAGAGACTGCAACAGAATGCCTTAGAGAACTTACTGTTTAAATTTTCAGCAGATAAGCAATATACCTGTATGCTGAATGCATTAAGTTTGTAAGTAAACCAACTATGTTATTTTTAATGAAGACTACCTTATTTTGTCTCTTGAGAGCATGATTTAAAACCAAATATATTTTATGGGAGAGTAGATGTTGTTGGGCAACTGAAATAACACTTCTGAAGATCTGCTATATATTTTGTACATTGGCATAATCTTTGTTACTAACAGTTCAAAGAGATAAGCAGATCTAATACCTATAAAATCTAATTTGCCTTGCGTGAATACTAGTGGATATTTACCACTAAAGAGAAGATTTTAGCTCTTCTCAGGAAGATCATGGATAAGCTCATTGAAGAGCTCCCTGTTGGTATTCACCACTTCCAGCTCCTTCAAGGTCAAGCCAGTCACTTGACCTTGATGATGCTGGGGGGAAAGGAAGGAAAAAGGAAGAGGGGCTGACCAAGGGCAAGATGGATGGATGTTATCCTTGTCCATCCATCTTGCCCTTGGTCAGCCCTTCTTCCTTTTTCCTTCCATTTTCCCCAGCATCATTATCTTCTCCAAACTTTCCTGTCTTCTTGTTATGTCGCCAAAGTACTTAATCTTTGTCTCTAATATCCTTCCCTCTAGTGAGCAGTCGGGCTTTATTTCCTGGAGTATGGACTGGTTTGATCTTCTTGCGCTCCAAGGCACTCTCAGAATTTTCTTCCAATGCCAAAGTTCAAAAACTTCTGTCAGCCTTCACTCAGCCTTCCCTAAGGTCCAGCTCTCGCATCCATAGGTTACTACGGGGAATACCATTGCTTTTACTATGCAGACCTTTGTTGCCAGTGTGATGTCACTACTTTCACTATTTTATCGAGATTGGTCATTGCTCTCCTCCCAAGAAGTAAACGTCTTGTGATTTCCTGGCTGCTGTCTGTGTCTGTAGTAATCTTCGTACCTAGAAATACAAAATATGTCACTGCCTCCACATTTTCTCTCTCTATTTGCCAGTTATCAATCTGTCTGGTGGCCATACTCTTGGGGTTTTTTGATGTTTAACTACAACCCAGCTTTTGCACTTTTTTTTTCGCCTTGGTTAGAAGGCTCCTCAGCTGCTCCTCGCTTTTGGCCATCAAAGTGGTTTCATCTGCATATCTAAGGTTGTAAATGTTTCTTCCAGCAATTTTAACTCCAGCCTTGGATTCATCAATCCCTGCATGCTGCATGATGTGTTCTGCACATACTTTACAAAACGTGTCATATTTTACAAAAAGATTACGATTTCCCAAATGGTAGTGAATGCCAATTAATCTCCTAAAGGTCACGTTTCCAAAAGGTTATGGAGATTCTGGTTTTCCAAAAGGTTATGATCCCAAAGGACATCCTTTCCCCAAAAGTTATACTACAAAGACTTTGTTTTTGTGGTGACCAGAAACTATTTTGAATTGGTTGAGACTCAACGAAATCTTTACTGAAAAACTATCACAAAATGTGCTGCAGTTTAATAAACTTTCCCCATGTTTTTATGATAGAACCAATTAGGAAATGACATTTATAACCCAGGAACAGATATCATGGTACATAGTGTTGTATGGCAGTATAGATGAGGCCTACGTTCGGAGTGTAAAAGTTGTTTTCATTCAATTAACTCAGCAGGGAAAGAGGGGAGGAAAGTGGGGGGGCGGGGGGAATCTAACCCTTCATTGTAAATTAAGGGAAAAGCAAAATACTGCAACCTCTCCTAGCTTGTCTATTCTTCATTGTTTAATCACTTTTTATCAACTTTATTTTTACCCTTCCTCCACTCTTTCCCTTGAATGCAAACAACTTTGCTTGACCACACATGTCCGGCTTTTCATCTTGATGGCGCAATGGGTTAAACCAATGGTTCTCAACCTGGGGTCCCCAGATGTTTTTGGCCTACAAGTCCCAGAAATCCCAGCCAGTTTACCAGCTGTTAGGATTTCTGGGAGTTGAAGGCCAAAAACATCTGGGGACCCCAGGTTGAGAACCACTGGGTTAAACCCTTGTGCTGGCAGGACTGCTAACCAAAAGGTCAGAGGTTCGAATCTGGGGAGCAGGGTGAGCTCCTGTCTATCAACTTCAGCTCCTCATGTGGGGACATGAGAGAAGCCTCCCACAGGATGGTAAAACATCTGGCAACCACTGGGCAACATCCTTGCAGACAGCCAATTCTCTCACACCAGAAGCGACTTGCAGTTTTTCAAGTCACTCCTGACATGAAAAAAAATCTGTAAAATGTAAAAATTCTTCTCTTGAGTTTCCATCATCTGCTAAAGAGATTCCAATTTATTCATGTTATGTTGGACTTTATAAACAGCCCTTGATGTCCTCTGGGGTTTGGTTCAAGAATCCTTATGGATACGAAAATGGCATGATCAAATAGTCTTTCTTATATAAAATGGCAAAATCAAGGTTTGACTTTGGGATTTCTTTTTCTGAAATATTTTCAAACCATAGATGGCTGAATCTGTGGATGCAGAATCCACAGAGACAGAGGTCTGACTGCATAATAAGACAAGGAACAATCTGCTTTATTGATTGCAATACATTTAAAACTTAATTGCTCTTTTTAAAAACTCTCCTTTATACTCTATTGTTAAAACGCGGTACATTTTAGCAGCATCATACAAAATCTCATTAAACAGAAAATAAGAAATAAATTACTATCTCTTAGCAAGATAAAAGCCAGAATTATCATGGCCTGTTCAAACAGCCCTTCCAGATCTTTATAAATGTAACCCATTTAAACTGGAAATCTGGACCACGAGGCAAGTGACCGTGGGCTTCTCAGGGTGACAGGTTCATTATTAAATAGCAGCCATTAATCATAATAGACTGTAATGTTGGAAGGGGTCACGGAGTCCAAAATGTAATACAGTATTTGAATATTTTAACTTATTTGTTTAATGTTTTTTTTAAAAGAGTATTTTAATTACAGCATATTTCCTAAACAGTCTGTGTGGCCAATATGTCCATCCCAGGTTCCCCTGAAGTCCCCTTTAATTACCTATATTTGCAGACAGTGTATCTGTGCCCTCTGCTGGCCACGAGGAATAGTGCACGTAAAATGCTTTCTTACAGTTTGGGCAGATCTGTACAATAGATTTAATAGAATCATACAAGTTGTTGTTACCACTTTTGGGAGGGGGTAACTATCTTAAGGAATAAACTGTTTTAAAACAGTTTACCTGGGCATCTAAAATGAAATAAGTGATCACTCCAAATTCCATTCAATTCAACCTACTGTGATTTCAGCTATCATCTTGTTAAAGGTTCTCACTCTCTTGAAAACTAGGCTTGAAGGTTTGTAACATAATATTTGGTGTGAGTACATAGATTGCTAATACCTGGGCCTAAATCCAATTTCTGGCTCAATTTTTGTTACAATGCCCACCCCATTGCAGATAGCAGCTCTGTTGGTCAAGTGGTGCGGCCTAGAGGTGCATCTACACTGTAGAATTAATGCCGTTTGACACCACTTTAACTACTATGGAATCCTGGAATTTGTAGTTTGGTGAGACACTAGCATTCATTGGCAAGGAAAGCTAAACACTGTGTAAATCTACAGCACCCATAGCACTGCGTTGTGGCAGTTAAAGTTAAAGTTAAAGTGATGCCAAACTGCATTAATTCTACAGTGTAGGTGCACTGTAGGATTCATGGTAGACTTGTGTTGGCTTTCTATTTGGTTCACATATTGGGGCCATCCCTAGGCTTCAGATTTCAGAGCTGAAATGTGAAAAAATTATGATGTCACAAGGGCAGGGTCTGTTGCTTTGTTTTGTTTTTCGTGTCAGGAGCAAATTGAGAAACTGCAAGTTGCTTCTGGTGTGAGAGAATTGGCTGTCTGCAAGGACGTTGCCTAGAGGACGCCATATGTTTTACCATCCAGTGGGAGGCTTCTCACATGTCCCCACATGGGAAGCTGGAGCTGACAGATGGGAGCTCACCCCACTCCCCGGGATCACTGATCTTTCGGCAGGGTCTGGTGATGTTAGCAGAGATCATTTGTGATGTCATCAAGCATATCATAAGCATCAAAATGTGCCACTCAAATGCAAGTACAGTACGCTATCCACTTTATCATTTGTGATGTCATATATATATATATATATATATATATATATATATATATATATAAAAGAAAAGACTTCTCTAGGAATCTCTAGGTCCTCCAGTACTGTAATGACATCATAAAATAATTATAAATTATGCCATATTTAATGTATTTAATGCTGATCTGAGTTTCAGTCCTAAACATGCTTGTTCATAAGGGATAAGCCCTACTCCTTGTTAATAAACATCCATAGGATTACATTGTGATAGATTTCTTTGCCTTTGATATGAGATTTTTATATACGTATATATGCAGGTGTGCATATACGTGCCTATTAATTTTAAACTATTTTTAGATTCCATTTAACAGTGGGAGCCTTCTCCGGGTATCTTCTTGGATAGAAGTCAGTGCTACAATAAAGCAGAGAATAATGAATAAAAGCCAATAATAATAATAAAATCCTCATCCGACCCATGCAAAAATCCAATAAACAGCTGCAGCAAAGCTATTATCAGTCCAATAAAACACAAAACCAATGAGAACCAATGGGCCTTGCAGGCTTTATTAAACCGTTGTGGCGATAAAATCTAACAGATCTCAGATGGTAAGGCTTTCCTGAGATGGAAAACCTCAGAGGATAGGTTTTATTTAAGTAAGAGCTTGGAAAGTTCCTTTTCTTGCATACCCCAGAATCTGTTTGGGAGTTTCTAGGAACTGACTTCTTGAAAAGTAACTTGATCCATCCAAAACATAATATTCAATTTACTTAATGATTGTCATAACTGGAGCAACAGTATGTAAAATCAAATTTATTATTCATTCCGTGTTTTTGAATATATATATTTTTCAGAAATGTCTTTTAATATATTTATTTATTTATTTATTTATTTATTACTTGCACTTATTTACCGCCACTCTCAGCCCAGGGGGCGACTCGTGGCGGTGAACAACAACATAGAAAAGACAATTTACAGTAATCAGAACAATACATAACATGCTACTACTACTTGACATATACTTATACTAAAAATCCGCTTCGTCATATCATGGGTCATAGTCAGTCTCATAGTCGTGGTCCATTCCGGTCATCATTGCCAAGATATAGCACTCAGTTAAAGGCCAACTCGAAGAGCCATGTTTTCAGGCTTTTACGAAAGGCCATAAGGGAGGGCGCCTGTCTAACTTCAGCAGGGAGGGCGTTCCACAGCCGGGGGGCCACCACCGAGAAGGCCCGCTCTCTCGTCCCCGCCAGGCGTGCCTGGGAGGCAGACGGGATCGAGAGAAGGGCCTCCCCGGATGATCTCAAGGTCCTCGTGGGCTCGTAGGCCAAGATGCGGTCTGCAAGGTATTTTGGGCCGGAACCGTTTAGGGCTTTGTAGGATAGTACCAGCACCTTAAATTGGGCCCGGTAGCAAATCGGCAGCCAGTGGAGCTGGGACAGCAGGGGCGTTGTGTGCTCCCTACGCCCTGCTCCTGTTAACAACATGGCTGCCGCGCGCTGGACTAGCTGGAGCTTCCGGGCCGTTTTCAAGGGCAGCCCCACGTAGAGAGCGTTGCAGTAGTCGAGGCGGGATGTGACCAAAGCGTGTACCACCGTGGCCAAGTCAGACTTCCCAAGATACGGGCGCAGCTGGCGCACGAGCCTGAGCTGTGCAAATGCTCCCCTGGTCACCGCTGAAACCTGGGGATCCAGGCTCAGCGACGAGTCCAGGGTCACACCCAAGCTGCGAACCTGAGCCTTCAAGGGGAGTGCGACCCCGTCCAGCACAGGCTGTAACCCTATACCCTGTTCGGCCTTGCGACTGACCAGGAGTACCTCTGTCTTGTCTGGATTTAATTTCAGTTTGTTCGCCCTCATCCAGACCATTACAGCGGCCAGGCACCGGTTCAGGACTTCGACGGCCTCCTTAGTAGCAGGTGGGAAGGAGTGACAGAGTTGGACATCATCTGCGTACAGATGACACCGCACCCCGAAACTCCGGATGATCTCACCCAGCGGCTTCATGTAGATGTTAAACAGCATGGGGGACAGGATGGAGCCCTGAGGAACCCCACAGGTCAAAGGCTGTGGTGTTGAACAGGAGTCCCCCAATAACACCTTCTGGGTACGGCCCTCCAGAAATGACCGGAGCCACTGCAAAGCAGTGCCCCCAAGACCCATCTCTGCAAGGCGCCCCAGAAGAATACCGTGGTCGACGGTATCGAAGGCCGCTGAGAGGTCCAGGAGCACCAACAGGGACACACTCCCCCTGTCTAGCTCCCGGCGCAGATCATCCACTAAGGCGACCAAGACCGTCTCGGTACCATGTCCCGGTCTGAAGCCAGACTGTGCCGGATCCAGATAATCCGTGTCTCTCAAGAATACCTGGAGTTGTGAGGCCACCACGCTTTCCATGACTTTGCCCAAGTAGGGAAGATTGGAAACAGGCCGAAAGTTTTCGAATTTGGTGGGGTCCAGTGATGGCTTCTTCAACAGCGGCTTTATAATAGCCTGTTTTAGGCTCGCTGGAATCTTGCCTTCCCGAAGGGAGGCATTCACCACCACCGTTACCCACTCGGCCAATCCCCCTCTGGCCTCCTTCAGAAGCCAGGATGGGCAGGGGTCTAGGATGGACGTGGTGGGCCTCATTCCTCCAAGTATCTTGTCCACATCCTCGGGCTTCACAAACTGAAAAGAATCCAACAAAATAGGACAAGCAGGTGCTTGTGTCACATCCACAGAGACTGCACTTAATGTGGCGTCCAGCTCAGAGCGGATCAAAGCGACTTTGTCTGCAAAGAACCGAGCAAATGCTTCACAGCGCGTGACCGAATTGTCAGGGCTCCCACCTGAGGTAGGGGGAGTTAAAAGACCTCTGACAATCCGAAACAGCTCCGCCGGACGGTTCTTTGCAGACGCAATAGTAGCCGCAAAGAAAGTTTTCTTTGCGGCTTTTATTGCCGCGGCATATGCCCTTAGAAAGGACACAAACCGTGTTCGATTTGGCTCGCTTGGGTCCGAGCGCCACACGCTCTCTAGTACCCTCTTCCTTCGCTTCATCGCTGCCAGCTCCTCAGTGAACCAAGGGGCTGGTTTAGCTCGGTTACTCGAGAGGGGACGTTCCGGAGCGATCCTGTCAATTGCCCTGGTCATCTCCCCATTCCAGAGAGCGACCAAGGCCTCGACATGGTCACCTACCGAGGTGGCGGGAAAATCCCCAAGAGCCGTCAGGAATCCATTCGGATCCATAAGCCTCCTGGGGCGGACCTTCTTAATGGGTCCTCCACCTCTGCAGAGGTTAGGGGGCGCAGTGAGCCTAAATCTGATCAAGAAGTGGTCGGTCCATGGCAACGGAGAGATAGACAGCTCCTCCACACCGCCACCCTGCTCCCATCCCTGGCAGAAGACCAAGTCCAATGTGTGTCCAGCACAGTGGGTGGGGCCAGTTATCCGTTGGGACAGCCCCATGGTTGCCATGGCGGACATGAAGTCCTGAGCCGCTCCTGTGAGGGTTGCCTCGGCATGGATGTTGAAGTCCCCCAGCACAAGGAGCTGTTGGGACTCCACCGCCAGGCTCGAGACCACCCCCGCTAGCTCAGGTAGGGAGACTGTAGTGCAGCGAGGTGGACGGTACACTAGCAGAATCCCTATTCTGTCCCGGTCACCCACCCTCAGGTGGACGCATTCAAAATTTGTGGTCTGCGGGATGGGGCTCCTGGTCAGATGGATGGAATCTCTATAGACCACTGCGACCCCGCCTCCCCGTCCTCCGGCTCTTGGTTGGTGTTGCACGGAGAAACCTGGAGGGCAAAGCTGGGAGAGATTTACGCCCCCAGCTTCATCCAACCAGGTCTCCGTGATGCACGCCAGATCTGCCCGCTCCTCCAGGATTAAATCCTGGATCCAGGTCGTTTTTCCGTTGACAGATCTGGCGTTCAACAACACCACCTTCAAGCCGGAGGGTCCGCTCACCTGGTTACACCAATTTACCTTAGGAGACCGATTGGGGGTTGTTAATATGGATAAGCGTTCCGAATTAGGCCGAATTTGAGGTCTCCTTTTTCCGCATCTCCTCCTTCCCACCACGACCTCTATGGGGGCCCCTCGGCTAGTGGAAGACCTCCCCCCCTCCATGCCGCCATCCATAGTCAAGAAATTGCTTTCTACTTTGCTCGTTGTTAGATTTTTTGGTTCTTGCCAACATCCTCTCTCCCCCTCCCCCTCCCTCCCTATCCCATTTTCGTTCGCAGGCTCCAACCCACCTCCTTTTTTGCCCCCTCCGCTACACAGAAGTAACAGGGACAGTACATAAATGGGGATGGGGAACCACATGGATAGCAGCAATACAGATGGTGGTGGTGTTCCAGCCACACCAATGGGCTAGATCTTAAAGTGCAAGTTTTTAAATGCAGCCCTGTCTATAGTAGTATTTAATCAACAGCAGACACTACGTGCTATCGGGCACAATCATAAAGTGCTAGGTCTAAAGTGCTCTATTCGACAATAATTAAAGTGCGGCACGGAGGGATGGGGAAGGGGCGAAAGTGCTGGTGCAATCTAGCAGCAGGCGGCAGGCGCCTAAAGTGCTCTATTATGTTCTCACCATATTGGTACAAATGACAACCAGGAATATACTAAGTTGGTAGTATATATTACCCTCCAATGGGGATGAAAGTGATGGCAAATTAGTTAACTATTGATATGATCCCCGGCGGAATCTTTAGACGGTTGGTATACAAGCGGTATGCTTTTTACTGAATGTTTTGGAGGCCCTGGTGGTGCGATGGGTTAAAACCTTGTGCCAGCAGGACTGAAGACCGACAGGTCGGAGGTTCAAATCAGCAGAGAGTGCAGTTGAGCTCTTTCTGTAAGCTCTAGCCCCCCATACAGGGATATGAGAGATGCCTCCCACAAGGATGGTAAAACATCCAAACATCAAGGCATCCCCTGGGCAACATTCTTGCAGACGGCCAATTCTCTCACACCAGAAGCCACTTGCAGTTTCTCAAGTTGCTCCTGACTCGAAAAAAACTGAATGTTTTTATGATGATGAGTTTTAACCTTAAGCCATGAGAAGAGGCAGATAAGAAATAAAATGTATTATTATTACTACTATTATTTTAGATTTAAAGAATTGTTTGGACAGGTTTTTTTTCATGTCAGGAGTGACTTGAGAAACTGCAAGTTGCTTCTGGTGTGATGGAATTTGCTGTCTGCAAGTGGATGCCAGATGTTTACCATCCTGTGGAAGGCTTCTCTCATGTCCCCACATGGGAAGATGGGGATGTCAGTTGGGAGCTCACCCTGCTCCCCAGGTTTGAACCTCTGACCTTTTGTTTAGCAGTCCTACCGGCACAAGGGTTTAACCCATTGTGCAATCAGGGGCTCCATTTTACAGATGAAAAGCTGGACATGTGTGGTCAAGCAAAGTTGTTTGCATTCAACCTTTCGGCCAGCAGTCCTGCCGGCACAAGAGTTTAACCCATTGCGTCACCGGGGGCTCTTTGTTTGGACAGTTGGTGTGAGTCTATTACAAAGTAAATTAAAAGACACAAAGAAGTTGCTTTGTGCATCAAATAGAGTACAAACATAGGATACCTCTACACTATAGATTTAATGTAGTTTGACACCACTTGAACTGCCATGGCTCAATGCTATGGAATCATGGGAGATGTAGTTTTTACAGTGTTTTTAGCCTTCTCTGCAAAATAGTGCTGGAGAATCAATAAACTACAAATCCCAGATTCTGTAGCATTGAGCCAGGGCAGTTCAAGTGATGTCAAACTTCATTAATTCCACAGTGTAGACTCAACCAGAGCTAAACTTAATAGGACACATAAACACTCCTTCAAGTAATAGTAATACAACAATTATGCTAATGAATCCAATTTCAGATGTGATTTCTTCTTTGTGGGGATAATTTAAGTGCCTTTAATTCGTTGATCATAAAGTGGGATGCATTTGTAATGTGGTGGGAAGACAGGTCTCCCATGACTGCAGTCACAAACGAGACTTAATGTTATTATAAGCTTATTTTCAGTGCCTCTATGATTAAAGATGTTTATGAAATGGAATCAAACGTTCTTAATGGCTAGTAGGTTATGAAAAATGGTTTAAATTGAAGTGTGATGAGTTGTGCATCCATTAAGGAGAGCTGTCAGTTTGAAGTACATCAGCGGTAGGGCACTTTCCTGGCACATTTTTCACTCTGGCTCCATCTATATGTTCCCTCATTTTGAGAAGGCCCATATGTATATTATCATTTCAGTTTCCATTGGAGATTTTGAAAGTACTATATACACTTGTTACTTCCAAATTATTGAAAATGTATGTTTTATTCATTGGGGTTCAGCATTGTAGTCGTGATGATATAGATGAATTCTTCTGAAAGGTGGATTGGAAATCTATAAAACAAGAAGAGCCATGACAAAAAGAAATGCTACATGTGATCCCACCAGCTCTTTGTTGCAGGCAAATGGTTTTTGTGGCACAAGTTCCAATTAATCATCTGAGCAACTGTGTTATGCCTCTGCTTGTAGTCTGTCTGCACGATCTTCTTGCAGCAGCTAAGGATGTGATCTATTGTTTCATCTGCTTCCTTGCAGAGTCTATTATTATTATTATTATTATTATTATTATTAGAAACACAAGATAAGTCCACAGCAGACACTCTGCTGGCTGTTGTATTGGATCACACGTCGGACACTTCCCAAGTGTCTAGGACTGTGTGATGTATCAGTGAATAATGCGTGCAGATCCCAGTAAGGTGGCCTTCTGCAGCTGGCAGATGGCAATTTTGTCAGCGCTGATTGTGTTTAAGTGCAGGCCAAGGTCTTTAGGTACTGCACCCAGTGTGCCGATCATCATCATCATCATTATTTTTATTTGAAACACAACAAGATGAGTCCACAGCAGACAATATCACTCTGCTGGCTGTTGTATTGGATATTATTATTATTATTATTATTATTATTATTGCTGCTACTACTTTCAGGAATTGTGGAAGCTGAAATCCAAAACCCTTGGATGCCCAAAGTGTGGTAAAAGCTTGGAGGACTGGTTTAGTGATACCACAACTCCCAGAATCCATGGCCTGGAAAATTATGGGAGTTGAGCTCCAGAAGAGCAAGGATGCATCTTTCTACACTGCAGCATTAATGCAGTTTGAGACCACTTTAGCTGCTATGGTTTCATGCTATGGACTCCTGGAAGTTTTTTGTTTAGTGAAGGCACCAGAACTCTTTAGCAGAGAAGGCTAAAGACCTTGCAAAACTACAAGTTCCCTGATTTCAGTGGGGCATGGTCCTTAAAGTGGTGTCAAACTGTAGTCCCCACACTATAAAGTAGACCAGGCATGGGCAAAGTTGGGCCCTCCAGGTGTTTTGGATTGCAACTCCCATCATTCCTAACAGGAAAGGAAAGGAAGGGGCCTGAGGCTGTTAGGAATGATGGGAGTTGCAGTCCAAAATAACTGGAGGGCCCAACTTTGCCCATGCCTGAGGTAGACTAATCATTCAAGTCTCTAGCTATGAATGGAGACCCTGTACTAAGTAGAAGGCAGACATTCCGCGGGCTCCGATTGGTCGTCGGTTGTCCGCGGGCTCCCATTGGCAGAGAGCTGGCATTGAGGGGCGGGGCGTAATGCTCCCGGGAGAGATCTGGCGGGAAACGCGGCGTCAAGTCATGGAGGGCGGTGAAGGCGATGGCGAGGGATGGCAAGGCAGCTGGGACCGCGTGGCTCCCGAGAGAAACAACGGGGTGACCCAGCGGGGAGAGCGAGTCCCAGTCGTCTCGGTAAACCAGGGAGAGACAGAATTCGCCCCCCCCCCCTTTTTTATCCTCCGTCCTCCAGCTCAGTGCCCTTCTGGGCATGCGCAGAGTGATTTTCTACGAATGCACCTGTAGTGTGGGCTGCATTTGAGTGTTCTGTGCCCAAGCGTCGTTCAACTATGCATAGAATCATTGAGTTGGAAGAGACCTCGTGGGCTATCCAGTCCAACCCCCTACCAAGAAGCAGAAAAATCATGTTCAAAGCACCCCCAACAGATGGCCATCCAGTCTCTGTTTAAAAGCCTCCACCACAATTCAGGGTAGAGAGTTCCACTGCTGAACAGCTCTCACAGTCAGCAATTTTTCCAAGTGGAATCTCCTTTCCTATAATTTGAAAACATTGCATCCTAGTCTCCATGTAATACAGCAGAAAACAAGCCTGCTCTCTTTTCCCTGTGACTTCCTCTCACATGGCTATCATGTCTCCTCTCAGTCTTCTCTTCTGCAGTCTAAACATCCCCAGCTCTTTAAGCCACTCCTCATAGGGCTTGTTCTCCAGACTCTTGATCATGGCTTGTGTGTGCATGCATATTTAAAGCAATCCTAGATTTTGGAGGATTTTATACAAGGTGGGCCAAAAGTCACTAAAGGGGTTTCAGTGTTTAATTCTTCCTTTATTTCTTGTTTTCAGTTTACAATGCCGTAGGATCATAGATGATATCTATCTATACACATCTATTTATCTTCTATCTATTCATCTATCTTTATCTATCTAACTATCTGTCTATACATCTATCTATACACATATAATCTATTCTATATAATAATAATAATAGTAATAGTAATAATAGTAATAATAATAACTGCAAAGACTCTGGCACAAACCAGTAAAGGTGGTCCCAGCAGTGATCGGCACACTGGGTACAGTGCCTAAAGTCCTTGGCCCGCACTTAAATACAAACAGCGCTGACAAGATTACCATCTGCCAGCTGCAAAAGGCCACCTTACTGGGATCTGCACACATTATTCGCTGATACATCACACAGTCCTACACACTTGGGAAGTGTCCGACATGCGATCTAATACAATAGCCAGCGGAGTGTCTACTGTGGACTCATCTTGTTGTGTTTCAAATAATAATAATAATAATAATAATAATAATAATAATCAATTTTTATACCTCACCACCATCTCCCCAATGGGGACTCGGGGCAGCTAACATGAAGTCGAGCCCAAAACAATACAATGAAATAAAATACAAAACAACAGAAAATTAAACACCACAAAATACATAATGCAATAAAATAAAATAGACAATGCAGAATAACACAATAAAATCACAATAAAATCAATCACACATTCTGGCTATCTATACACATAATAAACCGTGTAATACAGACACCCTCCCACCTCTACTCTACAAACATGCTCTAGTTCCAACTGCTGAGACACTCCCCCAACTGACATCACAGGTTATACTGCTTGCCATGAACATGTAGCCCAAACGCTGCCCATATCTTCCTCAAACACTACGGCTCACCACCCGAGGAATGTTTTCATTTGAGGAGAATTTCATTCTTCAATGATATCCCATTTCTGTTCCCACCAGGCACACTACCCTATTCATCCATCTCACCCAGGGCTTTTATATTTTAATTCTATGCTTTTAACTTGGCCCAGCCCACTGTGAATATTTTTATTATTTTATTTCATTTCCTCTATTTGATTTTGTATTAATTTGCTTTGTTTATATTTCATTTGATGTTATTATTTGCTGTATATATTTTATTTTGATTTGTTGTAATTGTTGGGCTTGGCCTCAAGTTACCTGTTGGGGAGATGGTGGTGGGGTATAAATAAAATTTATTATTATCACGAGCCTTTTTCTACTTTACAATGCCAACACATTGTGCTTAGTCATATTTGCTAGTTGAGCTGGTGTCCTATACCATTTCCAGATAAATTTCCTTTCTAATTCTTTATAATTTCCATCTTAATTTTCTTAACCCCCTTCTTTATTTCCTCTATCGTTTGTTTTGTGAGTGGCCCTTCCTCCCAGAAGCTATTTTGTTCATAACTTGGAGACTGCCTGTATATAGGGTAATTGCGAGCTTCTTGTCCACTGCGTGAATAAAACACTGAACTAGTCAAGGCCTTGTTTGATCCAGCTAGTCCATTCTGGATAGATCAGAGAAGGTTCCTGTGGTGTGATAATCTTCAAGATGCTTCTCCTTCATTTTGACTGATACATTTTGGAATGAAGAACTAAAAGTGTGATGGGTCTGAACATATGCAGAGGGTATTTATTGGCCTCCTTCTTCCCTGACACTTATCCTTAGAACAGCCTAACTGCAATGTACTTGTTTATAAAATACTTGGAGGAGTGAAGTGTTTATCAAAAGATCTTTTTTAGCGTTGGCAGTTTTGACTGTTGCCATCAAGGTTATAAGACATGAGGAGTAAAACTAGCTGATATCTGGTTTGGTTACATGCATCAATTGTAAGGAGACAGTTGAAGAAACACCTTCTCAGTAATGTGACATGCTTCATAACACTCTTCTTTCTTCTGTTCAAGTTTCATCCACAACGGATGTCGGACATCACAGGTGATGGTGGAGTGTTGAAGGAGATTCTCCACGATGGCTCCGGTGAAAGAGTTCCTCCTGGTGCAGCTGTGCTAAGTAAGACAGTATTCTGTTAAGAAGTCCATGCTATACTTTTTTGTGTGTCAGGAGCGACTTGAGAAACTGCAAGTTGCTTCTAGTAAGAGAATTGGTTGGCTGCATGCATGTTGCCCAGGAGACACCTGGATGATTGAAGTTTTACAATCCTTGTGGGAGGCTTCTCTCATGTCCCTGCATGGGGAGCTGGGGCTGACAAAGGGAGCTCATCCGCACTATCCCCAGATTCAGACTTCTGACCTGTCGGTTTTCAGTCCTGCTGGTACAAGGGTTTAAACCACTGCACCACTGGGGGTTCCTTAGGCTATACTAAAGGTTCCAGATTCATAGATTTGCATAACTACTGTATTATTATTACTACTCATTTTAATAATAGTTATTGCTGTATTTTATTAATTATTTTAAATTCTGATTGGTCTTTTTTTGTAATGTGTTGTTTTTTGTTAATTGATATTGTTTAATATGTTTATGTAATTTTACCTGTGTTTTATGGCAATATCATATGCTGCTATAAGCTGCCCTGAGTCCTTTCTGGGAGATGGTGGCAGGGTACAAATAAACATCTTCTTTCTCCTCTTCCTCCTCCTCTTCCTCTTCCTCTTCCTCTTCCTCTTCCTCTTCCTCTTCCTCCTCCTCCTCCTCCTCCTCCTCCTCCTCCTCCTCCTCCTCCTCTTTTGGAGAGATGGAGGCAGGGTATAAAAATAAATTATTATTATTATTATTATTATTATTATTATTTTCTCCTTCTTCTCCTCCTGTTACTCCAGCAACTGAGCGCAAGGCCAGGCACAGTGTGGGCAGGGAAATTATGGCAAAAATTTAGTGTTCTGAGATTGGAACAGAATCCAGAATTCAATCTCTGGGGAAAGCAGAGTGAAGTGAAATAATCTTCCACACCTGTGTTTTGCAGTTGTTTCCCTAGCCTTTGCTTGTAGAGCAAGGAATTTTAATTTTACCAACCCCAGGAATGGAATGAACTTTCGCTGGAGACTGGGAATGCTTTGGATCCCAGTCCTATCTTGATCTGTTGATGCTATACATTTCTTGCTCCTTTATTACCCAGGGCCGTTTCACACAGCCATATAACCCAGAATATCGAGGCAGAAAATCTGCTTTGAACTGGATTATCTAAATCCATACTGCCATTTATTCCAGTTCAAAGCAGAAAATATGAGATTTTATTGAGCTGCATGGAAGAGGTGGGGAGTACATATCTTTTATCAGAGCAGGATAAGGCATCCAGGTCAAAACCCACTTGCAGGCTGTGCAGGCAAAGATTCAAGCTTTCCTACAAATACTGTATAAATATCCCATTTAATTTTGAAAGCTAAGCAAGATCAACCCTGCATATTACTTGGCGCTGTGGCCTTTATTTTCTGGAGGAAGGAACTGACAAAACCACATTGTCTAAGAAAACCTATGAAATTAATGGGAGCACCATAAGTCAACAGGTGACTTCACTGTAGAGTTGTGCCATTTGTGCATGAACATGGTTAATATGAAGGTGGGGGGAGCAGATTCGCAATGAAATGACATAACTGTGGGAGGGGATAATCAAAATTAGAATAGCAAACCTATTTCTGGGCTTTATCATTCAAATTCCCCTGCTCCTTTAAACTGTAAAGGGGAATTGCTCCAAAAACGTATGTGCTTGATTTTATATTTGGAAACTGAAAGCACTTACCTGAAAAAAGGTTCTATCATAATTTGAATTTTTAAAAAAATGTTGTTTAATAAATAAAAGGGATATTTTCTCTGTCATCCTGCTATATCTTATGTGGTATATCAGTCAGTATTAATTATGAATTTTAAAACCACATTCTATGTTGTATTTCAATTTTTGTTTCATATATTTTAGTATGTCTGCATTGGTGGCACAGCGGGTTAAACTGCTGAGCTGCTGAACTTGTTGACCAAAAGGTTAGCAGTTCGATCCAGCTTCTGCAAACCTAGCAGTTCAAAAACATGCAAATGTGAATAGATCAAAAGGTACTGCTCCGGCGAGAAGGTAACAGCACTCCATGCAGTCATGTTGGCCACATGACCTTGGAGGTGTCTATGGACAACGCCGTCTCTTCGGCTTGGAAATGGAGATGAGCACCACACCCCAGAGTTGGTCATGGCTCGACTTAATGTCAAGGGAAACCTTTACCTTTACTTTACAGCAAAGCTATGGGAAGAGAACACTTCCCTACCGGTGTAATAATAACAAATGTGTTTGGTGTTCCTATCTTCAACTGCCTTTCTCCTCTCTAACTTTGAACTTTCTTAGTTAAGTTTTCAGGCTATTTAGAACACATGGACAGACCCTTCGACTATTCTTGGAAGGATCCCAAACTCATGAAACTTGGCCAAGGTAAGGCTACAATGGCAATGTGATCTCTAAAAAGGGTGGAGGTCTAAATGTGATTTGAATCATCCTCTTATATGCATGGGTGCTCCTTAACTCAGGTAGACTTCTCTGATCCTCTGCGCTGCAAAACTCTCTTTGTAATGCAAAAAAAAATCAAGGTACCTGTGTTGACTTTAATAGATTGGGATGAATGAATACATCTTTTGAGATCAACTTTGCAATCAGGAAAGTTGTCATTAGGAAGAGGGTAAAGGAAATTGAGTTGATGTTGACTGACATAATGCAACCTGATCTGAATATCTACACACACCTTCCAGCATTGAGTGTTGGACTATGACTCCAGAGACCAAAGTTCAAATCTCTGCTAAGCCATGCAAACTCAGCAGATGACTTTAGGCAAATCACACTCTCATCCTTAGAGGAAGGAAAAGGCAAACATGCACTGAACAATACTTGCAAACAAAGGCCCCTTCTCCCCTGCCATATAAAATCCAGATTGTCTGCTTTGAACTGGATCCAGACTATCTGCTTTGAACTGTAGACTCATATAATCCAGTTCAAAACAGATAATTTGATGATAATAATGATGATAATAATAATAATCTTTATTTATACCCCACTATCATCTCCCCAAAGGGACTGGAGCTGCTAACATGAGGCCAAGCCCAAAGATTACAATGTAGCAAAGTAAAATACAACAGCAAATAATAATAACAAAGTAAAATACAAACAATAGCAAATACACAAACAACGCAAAATAAAATAGTAGAAGAATAAAAAAAACAGTGGACAGGCCAAATGCACAAGATAAAATTGATAAAACCCTGGGTGAGATGAGATAAACTGATTAATGTGTATCTGGGGGAGAACTCATATAATCTGGATTATATGGCAGTGTAGAAGGGACCAAAATCCCATGATCAATTTACCTTAGGCTTGTCATAAGTCAGAAATGACTTGAAGGCAGACAGCTACAAGAACTGCAACCACTTCCCCTATTTTGTCTAAAGATTGGTCATTCAAATGCCATGACCTCAGCATCAAATGGGGGTCCCCTGTTCACCCAGTAGGTTAAACCGCTGAGCTGCTGAACTTGCTGACCGAAAGATTCATGGTTCAAATTTAGGGAGTGCAGTGAGCTCCCGTCATTCGCCTCAGCTCCTGCCAACTTAGCAGTTCGAAAACATGCAAATGTGAGTAGATCAATAGGTACAGCTTCTGCAGGAAGGTCATGGTGCTCCATGCAGTCATGCTGGCCACATGACCTTGGAGGTGTCTAGGGACAATGCCAGCTCTTCAGCTTAGAAATGGTGATGAGCACCACCCCCCAGAGTTGGACACATCTAGACTTAATGTCAAGGGAAACCTTTACCTTTACAACATCAAATTGGCCTTTTATGTTGATTTTATGTTTGTGTCCTTTACCTTTCGCTTTATGAAGTGTGTTACATGATGAAAAGATCCAGATATCTCAAAAGCTTGTCTACATTTTAGTAAATTTGGTTTGCTCCATAAAGCATTGTGCAGCCTATCTTAACTGTAACAAGTTCCTTTTTGATCATCCTGCTGTATCTTATGTGGTGTATCAGTCAGGATTAATGATGAATTTTACAATCACATTCTAAGTTATGTTTTAATTTTTGTTCCATATATTTTAACATGTCTGTGTTTTAATATGTGCTGCTATAAATGTATATTAACATTTATGTTGTATCCCACCTTGAACAATAAGGAGAGGCAAGTATATTATTATTATTATTATTATTATTATTATTATTATTATTATTTCTCTTCACTGAGTCTTCTACTATGTCCTGATGCAGGCACTTCAAGAGCCTCTAGGACAGGCATGGGCAAACTTCAGCCCTCCAGGTGTTTTGGACTTTAACTCCCACAATTGGAGTTGAAGTCCAAAACACCTGGAGGTCCAAAGTTTGCCCATGCTTGCTCTAGGATTTCTGGTGCAATGTATAAATGTTAAAAACCAACCTTTTTCCCTTCTGCCTTCTCAGACATTACTCTCTGGGGTATGGAGCTTGGGCTTCTGACCATGAAGAAAGAGGAGGTGGCGCGGTTCCTCTTCAGGCCAGATTATGCTTATGGAAGACTGGGCTGTCCTCCTCTAATCCCGCCCGATGCCACAGTGATGTTTGAGATTGAGCTTTTGGACTTTGTGGACTGTTCAGAATGGGACCAGTATGTTGACCTGACCCCTGTGAGTTCCTATGTAGAAATCTTCTCTGTTCACAGATGAGGAATGTCTGACCTTCCAAGTATTTTTAGTATTAAATCACCAACAATAGCAGTAGCAACCGTTTTAGCAGATCAGAAGCTCCAGAGCAAACAGGAGCAGAGTCAAGCTTTGAAAGTTATAGAAGACTTTACTGAAAGATCTACATTTCTATATAGGAAAGATAGAGCCTAGCTATCTAACTAGCTGTCTCTCTGCATGTATCTTGTCTTGCTCCAGGCTCACAGGAGAAGAACAAAATGGAGGATTCAGGGGCTTGCCATGTGCTCAGAAACTTTGTACAAAAAGAGGCGTATTCCTTAGAAATATCAGTTTAACAAAGAAATGGGAGGAGAGAATAGTGAGGCAAAAGAGAACAGTGTGGGAAGGGCTTTTCCTGCCAGTTACGTAACTCATTGACCTATCTATTTACTTGATGAGGACTATAAGCTTGGGCAGGATGTGGTTGGGTTCCAGCTGATAGTCCATTGTGTTGTCAAAGGCTTTCATGGTGGGAATCACTCAGGCTGTATGGCCATGTCCCAGGGGCATTCTCTCCTGATGTTTCACCAACATTTATGGCAGGCATCCTCAGAGGTTCTGAGGTCTATTGGAAACTAGGCAAGGGAGGTTTATATATCTGTGGAATGATCTCCAGGGTGGGAGAAAGAACACTTGTCTGCTTGAGACAAGAGTGAATGTAGCAATTGGACGGCTTGTTTAGCATTGAATGGCCTTGCAGCTTCAAAGCCTGGCTGGTTGCTGCCTGGGGTGTCCTTTGTTGGGAGATGTTAGCTGGCCCTGATTCTTGTCTGGAATTCCCTTGTTTTTTTGAGTGTTACCCGACACTCCCATGCAGCAACCACCCAGGCTTTGAAGCTACAAGGCCATTGAATGCTAATCAAGGTGGCCAGTTGCAACATTCATACTTGCTTCAAGCAGATAAGAGTTCTTTCTCCCACCCTGGACATTCCACAGATATATAAACCTCACTTGTCTAGTCTCCAACAAATCTCACAACCTCTGAGGATGTTTGCCAAAGATGTGGGCAAAATGCCAGGAGAGAATGCCTCTGGAACATGGACATACAGCCCAAAAAAACTCACAGGAACTCAGATAGTCCATTTCTGCTGTTCTAAGAGCCCACATTATAAGACTGTAATAGAACATCTGAGAAATGTTCTACGTTCTTTCTAAAACAAAAGGACTGCTGTTGCAATTATGGTTTCCAGCCCACTGTGCCAGCCAAAGAATGCAGAGAGAGAAAAGGGCAAAGGAGCTCCTGAAGCAGACAGCATAGTGAAACAAACCACATTTCACTGGCTCTCTTCTTGACCAAGACAAATGCTAAGCAGCCTTTCATGTGTTGCTTATCTTTGGTTCCTCTCTCCATGGAGGAGTTATGCTTCTGAATTGGAAACTAGGAGGATTTCGGGCCAGCCTTTGGGTTCATGCACTCAGCTGCAACAGAGCTCACACCTTTCTACAGATGATCCGTGGAAATGGATCAGCCTTGGGTGAAAGTCGAGAGCTGGAGAAGAATCTCTGTAAAGGAAATTTGGAGTTCTCTAGGGCTGGGGGATTAACAAACCAAGAAAGATAAGACACTAGTCTGCAGGAGGGAGACTCCTTCACGCGCAGCTGTCACATGGATCGTGGAAGTGTATGGCCAAGTCCCGGCCTCCTTTTATTCCCCATCCACTTGTGGCTATGTCTACCGCACAAAAATAGACTCCTCTCTCATCACTAGGATCCCCTTTGCTGTGCTCTGGTTGGAATGCAATTGGGAGGGTGTGTAACTTCCACTTTTTAAAAACAGCACAAAGATGAAAGCAAGTTTGTTGCTCTTTCTCCCCGGTCCTCTAAATCTGGACTGGAGCCACTCCCAAAGAAGGGAGATATAGTTTCTGAAATGTTATAGCCCTGTCCAATTGTTGCTTACTCGGTTCTGCTGAATGCAGCACAGTTTCATCTGTGGTGAGCATTCAAAGGATTTCTTGCACATGTTGCAATGCACAGGCATTAAGTGTCGCATGAACATGCGTAGTCATGCAGTTGAACAGAAGATCTCTGTGTGCTCACAGCACAACCCAAAGATGGGGAAGTTTCCTCAAAAATGAAGTAAGTAGTGGGGCAACGGCAACAATTTTAGAAGGCCTGAGAAACATGGATCCAGCTGATAACAGTTTCTGTCTGGAAAAGTTACTCTTTTGCACTCCAAATCCCCCTGCCAGGAATTTGTAGTTTGAAAAAGTTAACTTTTCCAATCCCAGTCTGCATCTCTAGTATGCTGCTATATAATAGGAATTTTCCATATACAAGGAGACTGGACTAGTTCTAATAAATGCTGTTTCCTAATGAGTTCTATCATAAAAACATGGAAAAAAGTTTATGAAACTGTAAAAACTTTGTTTTTGCGGTACATCCTGCAGCAGTTTGCTATAGTTTTTCAGTGAATATCTCACTGAGTCTCAACCAATTCAATATAGTTTGTAGCAACCACAAACGGGAATAATAACACTTTCAAACCAGGAACAGATTTTTTCCCAAATTTTGTTACATAGTGTATGTTGCATTCCAGAGCAGAATTCTCTTCTGACTTTAAACACCACACAGTTAAGTTAAAGTAGCAAGAAGTTTATTGAAGGTAATAAAAGCAAAAGAAATAAAAAGTAATCCACAATAAAAGGTAACTCCAAACAGCAAAGGCACTTAAAACAGGAATCAAACAAAGTCAAAGGTCCAGGAACTTGGTGTGAAGAGCTTAACATGAATCCAACATTGCTTCATCTGAAGCTAGATTCTGTACTTGGCATTTAGATCCCTGCCCTATTTCCCAAGCAGCTAAGAACTGATTTTTCCTTAACTTTGGTTTCACTTTTAACTTTTGCTGTAATCTGGCTGAGTGCCGTAATTGCTGGTTTGTTTGTCTTTGACTTCTTCTGTTCAAGGCTTCATTAAAATCTGCACCAGGGGACTGCGGCACAGAGCCTTTCTCAAGCTCAAGACCTTGAGAATCCCCTTGCAGCAATACAGGCTTCTCTAACTCATCATTTGAACTGCATTCAGGCCCCACATCTCTAAAACCAGGCCCAGGAAATAGACCATCATCCCCATTCCCTTCAGGAACACCTTCATGGAAAGCATCCCCATTCCCATCAAAGGAATCAACTTGAACATGAACAACGTTGTCATTCCCATCATCCTTAGCAACCTGATCATTAGACACAATTACAGGCTGAAGAGGCTGACATACAACTGTAATCATTGTGATTTTTCTACTTATTGACTACATCTATAACCAGTTTCTAACTGGATTGCTGCTTCTCTACACAGGAGCAACAAGACAGTCTTCCACTTGAGAAAGTGCTGAAGATAGCAGAAACAGCACGCGGATTGGGAAATTACCTCTTTCGCCAGGGACATTTTGTAGATGCTAAGGAAAGATACAAGCAGGTAACATAGAGGTGCTTTGTTGAGGAGAGTAAGTTATAAGTTACAAACCAAGTATGAAAATCTAGCCCATGATAAATTACACTCTTTGCTTAGTATTCATCCATATTTTTACTTTTTTAGTCCTGTTGGTACATTCAAAAGATATATCTGGAAATGAACAGCCTCCAGAATGTAGAGAGGCGGTTTGGAAATACGTTCTTACACTTTATGTGTGCTAACTTAAATTGTAATACATATGTAATGTATACGTATATACATATCTGGCTCATAGGCAATCAGACCCCAGTTTCTCTTTTGGCAGCATCCCTTTTCCAATTCTTTTTACTGGTGATGACTCTGATTTGCATAGGACATTCTTCAGGAAAAATATTTGGTCTTCCAATAAGTCAGTGGTTCCCATTCCCATTTATTCAACACCCAAAGATTCCTTTTCCAATGGTCAGGAATTCTGGAAGCTGAATTCCAAAAACCTGGAGGACCAAGGAATGGGAATGACTGGTCTAAGTAAAGGCCACTACATAGGTGCCATCTTCTTGTATAGCTCAAGGCACGTTGAAACAGTTGAAGGGGGAACTTTGTGTCAGTGCTGTGCTCTCTTCCCCACATTCAGAGATGTGAGGTTCATCGTATCCTTGAAATAGTGTACAGTGAGGGTAGAGAGAATAACTTCTGAGAATTTGGACAGTTAAAATGCACTACCGTATATACTCATGTATAAGTTGATCTTGTGTATAAGTTGAGGACAGCTTTGGGGGGGGGGGGGGGCAAAATTATGGATTCTGATATGACCCCTGGATAAGTCAAAGGTCATTCCACAGAAAGGAGAAAGTTCTTGAATGAGCTCAGCTCTCAAGTTGTATCACTCTATTCAGAAAAGGGGGTGATCCTCTCTTTTTAAGAAGATATAGTACTTACATTGACCTGTGGATACGTTTTTTCAAGTTTTTTGAGTTGATTTTTTTTTAAAAAAAACCCTAACATTTATAGACTTATACATGAGTTTATTGGGCATATTGTTACTTTCTCACATTAACATTAACATTTTCCCATCTGGGGGTCTTAGATTTCCACTAGGCTTATGCAATCTGGGTAAACTGCGATCCGTTTCATTGTCCTGGATTTCGATGAGAGTCCTGATCCATTTTTCAGGAGCCTCCTGAATTCGGGAGGACAGAAATCCATTTTTGAACAGGGAAGCTGAAAGATTCATTTTCTATCCAGCCCATTGGTGGCAATGGGGAGGGGGGACACTTCCCACAGGCTCCTCTTCCCATCATTTTCTGCATTAAGCCAAGTTTGTGTTGCTGACTCAGCTTCTCAAGTGGATGGTTTTGCAGGATTCTAGATAAAGAATGCTAAATCTGTACATCCCATTAAAAAGTTGGCTTTCACATAAAAACAATGTCTTCCTCTATGTAAGGTTCTTTCTTTTTGTTGAGATACTATTATTTTGTTAATAGTCATAGATCCTCCCTGCTCCCATTCCTTTTTAGGCCTACTCAATTTTAAAACATGTGAGTGCAGAGGAGGACGAACTAAACAAAGTGAATGATGCCAAGCTCCTGGTCTTCCTGAATTTATCAGTCACTTACTTAAAACTGGATTGTCCAGCCCGGGCCCTCACCTTTGGAGAGATGGCTTTAAAGCTAGATACGAAGAATGTCAAAGCCCTCTTCAGGTGTGGTCAGGTAAGGAAATTGCCCTTGTTTTGAATATGATTAGCCAAATGGTAGTACAAATAATGGCTTATAGGCCTTAAGTTTGCAAAGAATGTTGTAATCCTTGTGCTAAGATTGTAATGATATGGTATACTTGTGTATTTGAGCCATTTTCTAATGCTCATGTCATCAGTGTATAGTGAGGGCTTGGGTTTTTGTTGTTTTGGGTTTTTTTATTTTATTTTGTTTGTTTGCTACAGACTGATGAACTCAGTGAGATGACCATAATTCAGGACTCACACTCAGTTTTAAATCTAGGACGCTGGGGAACCTAAACCATCTAGATGTTTTTTGGATTTCAACTCCCAGAATCCCATACAGCATAGCAAATGGAAGAGCAAAAGACAAAGTTATAGCCCAAACTGAACACCACATCTCATCATATAATAGTCGCATCCTCATTTTGAGAATCCCAAAATAGGATTTTCCCCCTTTCCTCACATAATTGTCGCAGGTGTTTATAAAACTGAGAAATCGTTTTCCCCCTCAAAGACAGTTTAAATGAAAAGCAAAGTCTCCCTTTTCTGTTTCCCCCTTAAAGACAGTTAAAGTAGACTCTGAGTTCTCCCTCTCCCCTCATCTTGGGGGTTAAGACAATTTGGGGGGGGGGGAGGGGAGAGAACTCAGAACCTAGCAAACAGAAGGCACCAATTCTATTTCATTGTATAATAGTCGCGGGCCCTTTTTCCAACAAAAATTAGGATTAAAAGGGGTGGCCATTCAATGAAACATGGTAATCAGAGATTGCCAAGCTCTAAAAGACAGAAAGGTAATTTTCCTATATTGATGCATCTATAGAAATAGGCTGTTGTCTACATTGGTAAGGCTATGCTTGTGAGAAAAGGTGAGGTTGGATGAATTAAAAGCAGCATTTGCATATCATAAAAGGTCAGAATTGCAGGGAGTTCTGGCTTATGTTTATGAGCAGTGTCTGAAGCCGTCATGCAGTCTTTCTTCTGCCCAACTACTTCCACTAGTCATAATAGCTAAACTAAGCAGAAACTATGAAGTGAACAAAAGCTTGCTGTCCAGGACCCTTGGATTGTTGTTCCCTTCACAATTCAAGAGTCAGAAGCAAGGTTCTGATCTCTATTTCTGGTTTGAAAACAACAAACTAGGAATTCTGGGTTGGAAAGATCTTCTAACCTTTTGCTTTCTTGCTAGTTCCTAGTTTAAGTGTAAGAGTAGCCAAAAAGGAAGAACTGTCCATTGTGCATACTGTTTGTGAGAATAAACCAGAATTTGCTACAGATTTGGGTTTATCATTACTTAGAAACATGACCAATGAAACTTTGCATTTCAAGAAAAGTGAGCAAACTGTTTTATAATTTTAGCTGAATGACATGCTGTTAATCTCTTAATTTCTAGGCATGCCGCTCTCTGGCAGAATATGACAGGGCTCGGGACTTTCTGATCCAAGCTCAGAAGGTGCAGCCCTTCAACCGTGATATTAACAATGAGTTGAAGAAGCTGGCCAGGTGAGAAGTCATAAGGATGTTTTAGCTTGCTTGAATCCTCTCTACACTTACTCTCATGGTACATTGGTTAACACTTATTCTTTGTGGCCATTGAAGATGCTGCTGCTGCTGCTGCTGCTGCTGCTGCTGCTGATGATGATGATGATGATGATGATTATTATTATTATTGGTAAATTGTCCATCCTGCTTGTCAGGACCTGTTTAGAGATCCTGCCATAAAAAGGGAGTGAGGAGGGATTGCTTATGTCATCTATCATAGAGCAAATATAATGCAAACGTACTGTTGCAGCATATTAATGATATTGCACGCCAGTGTGTATATGGGAGTTAGAATGCATGATAGTTTGTGGGAACAGCCAAGGAAGCCTGCTCTATGCCTGTAGAGAACACTTCTCTGGGAATCTCTGGATCTCCAGTGGGAGTTGTGCTAGAACTTCCCAAAGAGATTCTCTCTGTTTATAAAAAAAAAGTTTCACAGTTTTTCACTTTCTGGTGGTCCCTGTACCCATATCCCAATGAATGTGGAGGGCTGACTAATAAGAGGTGCAAGGATAAGGAAAATGTGGATTTTTTCCTTAAGGGAGCAACACCCTAATATTCTTTAAGGCATTCAATCAGCCTTTCTCATTGTTTCCTAAAAATTAGTTTCCTAATTTTTCCCAAAGCTTGACAATCTTTCCGCGTGTGAATGTGGGGATATGCCTTGAGGCTTTTGCTTGAAGGCATAGAACTGGTAAAACACTGCTGTCTGCCTTTCTTATCTATTTGCGTACCTTCTTTCCTGATACCAGAAAGAGAAACATGGTGCTATCTCTCTTGGTCTTTTAAAAAAGAGGGAGGAAAGTCCTTAAAGCCGCCTCTCTGAATATGTTTGAGGAAATAATCTCCATTCTATGCTGATGAGGTTTTAGCTGTCATTTGGCAAAACCTGTTGTGTTTTTCATATTCAACACAATCTGTGCTAATAGGCTTTTGGAAGTAATTCGGAATTCTGTGACTAAAGTCCCTTCAGGGAGATAGGGCGGCCTATAAATAAATGTTGTTGTTGTTGTTGTTGTTGTTGTTGTTGAGGGGAGATATCTCCACAGCTCTTTTTGTTGCTCTTCATGTGTTACAAAGAAAATTAAAGTGATATTTTCCATGTCTTGTTGCTTTGACAACTTAAAGTCATATGTTTGACTTGTGTAATTGTTGTGGTGCCTATTCCTGAATGTTGCATTAAAAGTAGTATGGTTTTTAATGCAACATTAAAAACCACACTGAGTTTTTAAACTGGAGCAGGAAGGGGCAAGATGTGTATTAATTGTGGTGCTGTCACCTGCCTTGGAACAGTTCCTCTTCCATTCTTGTATATTTCGTCTTTGGGCCCTTCCACACAGCCATATAACCAAACTATCAAGGCAGAAAATCCCACAATATCTGCTTTGAACTGGGTTTTCTGAGTCCACACTGCCATATATTCCAGTTCAAAGCAGAAAATGTGGGATTTTATCCAGAAAATGTGGGATTTTATTCAGCTGTGTGGAAGGGGCCATTGTTTCACATATCTGAGCTTTTTAAACCAGAATCAGAGACCAAATCAATGACGACACTGCTATGTATTACAGCTGTTATGGAGATTACAACCTGAAGCAGAAGGAAATGTACTGCAAGATGTTTGCATCTCTCAATTCTCTTTCAGTAGAAGAAGGCTCAAAGGTAATGGGGGGGGGAGGTTTGGGACGAGGGGTGGAGGGCTGCAAGGACTGAAATTTGTGTCAGTTGAGCTTTTCCTCTTGAGGATAACACCCCCTGCACTCAGCCTGAATATTCCAGCAGAAGTACACCAAATGTATAGTACAGTATGCTCCCCATATCCGTGAGACTAGTATGTGCTTTCATTTATCCATAAAACAACATATTTCTAAGAATTTTCTAGGTCTTCCAGCACACCATTATAGTTATTTTGGGGGCAGAAGTTCTTACTTTCAATAAGATTCACTATTATCCGTGGTTTCGCATATCCATGCAACGTCCAGGAATGTATCCCTTGCAAATTCAGGGGACGTACTATATTTAATGAAGAGATGCACACATGGGCACCTCTGCCATAGTATGAGAGTTGGAAAGATTGCTTCTCTGGCTTCTAAAAGCACTGCTATACACATGTACTAAATTCCCTAGATCTCAGTGAGCATGAATGGGAATTGTAAATCTCCCTCCGTTTCTTCTGAGCCCAGCGGAGCACAGTGCATACAAGTGAATGCACACACATCTGTAGCCCTTGTTCTCTTTTCCATATAGACTGGATCCAACCCTTGAGGACCAACAGTTTGTGTACTGCAGCATCAACCATCCCACGAACACAATCAAAGGAGGATATAAAAACACATACACAGTGTAAAAAGATACAAAGGCTGACTTTGCATGAGATGCATTGTAACTGCCCAGTAGGGTTTTGGAGATGCCTGTCGGCATGTGATAGGATAAATGCTTTTTGTTATTTATTCATTCAGTCGCTTCCGACTCTTCATGACTTAATAGACCAGCTCGCGCCAGAGCTCCCTGTCGGCCGTGGCCACCCCCAGCTTCTTCAAGGTCAAGCCAAGCTGTGAAAGCCTTTGACATCACGTTTCCCACTGGTTCTGTAAGAACAAAAAATTTGGGAGAAATGGGTGCAAGGATAAACTTGGTTAGCTCTTCCCGGATTTCTTTCTGAAAGGAAGAAAGTAGTTTTTGCAGAGCATCTCAGCCAGCATATGTTCTTCTCACACCTGAAGGCACAGCTTCTTTTGAATCCAACCGATTTATTTTCCTTTTTAAAAAAAAAAAAAAACAAACATTTTTATTTTAGTCATAGAATTAAGTATACTAAATGCTTCAAAATCAGAATATAATAGCAATTGAAAATTACAGGCAAGTTTCTATAAAAAGCAAAAGTATTGAGTGTGAACATTAGACACTTTAAAAATATAGCTAAATAACTAACCATGTGAGGTTAACTTCACTGTGGAGGATGACCCAAATCAGGCTTGAGAATTGTGTAGCCCTTCATCATTCCTCTCCATTGGCTGGCTTGGAGAGCCATGCTCTTGCCACTCCAACCCAAATCTAGTTGTTAATCTCAGTCAAGATAAACACATTGACTTACTTGCTGAATGGTAGAACACTTGCGTAAGTCCCATTCATTCTGTGCATCTACTGTGACTGAGATTAGCCATTGGTTTCAGACCTTTATTATTCCAACAGATGACAGAAAGGCTGATCTCTCTTATAAACTTATCTCCCAAATCCTGTAGCCTGTTATACTGCATTCATTTCATCAGTACAATTTGAAATCTCCATTTTGGTTGCATAGCCCCAAGTAGGAATGAAAGCGATGAACTGGCCATATGCTCCTCAGAATGGCTGCAAGGCTTCAGCTGTCATATTTCTCTTGTTTTAATTACCTTCATGTTAGGAATTTTAATATTATGTATTTAAAGAGCTTGGGTGGATAGGTTTTGGCTCTTGTTTGCAGCTGAACTAGATTCCTTTGTAACTGTGTGTTGTTCTGTATCCGAGTCTCACTCAACACATGGCTGGTGAGAGGAGGTGTGACGCTGCCGTGCTGCCGAGCAGTGAAACCTCAGCCATTTCCTTTAGTGAGGGACCAAATGCTTCATAATCTGTTTTTGCACATTACACATGAAGCAACACAGTTTGGCCTGTGCTTTTTCAGGCAGAGTTGGCATTCAAATATAGGAAATCCTGGAGTGCTAAGCCAGCTGGGAGCCGAACAGACCAGAGATGGATGGAGGAACATGGGCTTAGGAGCCAAGCAACATGTTGCGCATCTCCATCTGCAACTGTAGCCCAGTTGCCCCATTATAAAGCTGAATACCACTTTTTACTTGGAAGGGGAAAGCTGCCAGTTGATGAAGGGAGGCACACAGCATTAAATGACAAACTCTTCCTTCCTCTGCCTTCCAGTTAGAAAATAACAATGTAGAGGAATCCACTGACCAGGAAGCCCCCAGTCCTGTTGCTCAGGTGAGAACATGAGCTGTCTGCACCTTCATTCATTTTCTGTCATGTTTGTACTTGCTTTTCTCACCCTTGTAATTGTGAAGTACAGAGGAATTAACTGTTGAGGAAGCTACACCATGAAATGTATTTGTCCTGTGCTGTCTGACAAACAAAAGGAGTGAATCCACTTCTCACATTCCTCATCACTACTTCCCTTAACAAGTAGGAGGCAAGTGAAATATTGCTGCACTTTATTAACTCCTGCTCCTCCTTTGCTTGCATGCCTTCCCAGTGTGAAGTTTGTGCCATTCAGTCTTGATCCCAATTCAGTATAGGCTATTCCTTCAATAGCTCATCTACCCTAACCCTTAACTCTTCCCTATGCTATCCAAAGCTAATACCTATATTTTGACTGGAATTACACTTTAAAAATATACCTGTTCCAACTTACATACAAATTCAGCTTAAGAACAAACCTACATAACCTACCTTGTTTGTAACTTGTGGACTGCCTGTATTTAGCACCACTCAAAATTCTTTAAAATATGTAGTTAGGTCAATTATTGTAAGGTTGATATTACTGTCAATCTTTTTCTGCTAGTGACTTCACAAATACGTACAGGTTTTGACTCTGTGTGTGTTGGCTCTTTCAGAATCTGGATGACCAGAAGAAAGAGACTGATCTATAATATGATGGATCTCCACTTCTGTTTGGAACACCATATTGTTTTATGCGGAGTACCGAACGGATAAAAATATGCAGTTTAAATACACATGATGATGCATTTCTCCAGGGATTGCTCATTGTTACTGGCACTCAGAGACATTTGTTGAGAAGAAGTTATATCTCTACTGTTTTGTTCTCACTGTGAAGAAAATTCTGGTAAATGGTAAGTTTAATATGAGACTATTTTTCTTTTTGCTCTGATATTCAAAAGGATGTAAGTAGAAAGTTGCAATGTTTTGTGTTTTTCCAAGAATGTTCTTGTGTTCCTTGTTATGCAAAATAAATGTACTTCTGACAAGATGTCCTCAGGTTTGGCATTCTTCCATTGTGCAGACAGTGAATCTTCATGAATGATGTAGAAGCAGTAATGCACTGTTTCTTGTTTGTCTTAATAGTAGAGTCAATCTGGGTATGAGTAGCCTAATGTTTTCCACCTGAGCTTCATATCTTTTCTAGGTAAGGTAAAGGTTTTCCCCTGAAATGAAGTACTGTCGTGTCTGACTCAGGTGTGGTGCTCATCTTCATTTCTAAGCCAAAGAGCCAGCGTTATCTGTAGACACCTCAAAAGTCATGTGGCCGGAATGACTGCATGGAGCTCCGATACCTTCCCGCTGGAGCAGTACCTATTGATCTATTCACATTTGCATGTTTTCGAACTGCTAGGTTGACAGAAGCTGGGGCTGACAGCGGAAGCTCACTCTGCTCCCCAGATTTGAACCTGCGACCTTTTGGTCAACAAACTCAACAGCTCAGCGCTTTAACCCACTGCACCACTGGGGACTCCAGTATCTTTTCTTCTTTTTTGTCTCAAAATCATTCATGCAAAATTACGGCTTACCTTCCCCTTCTTTTGATTTGTTGAAATACGATTATGAACAGTAGGAATTTCCAACTCCAATGTGGGCTTTAAAACAGGTGGGCAAAATAGTCTACAGACTCAACCCCCAAAGGCTCTCAGGCGTCAGAAAACCATAAATCTGTTGCTCCAAAATTCCCTCTAGAAACATGGGACACATTCCCACTAGGTAAGGCAGCACACAAGAGCCAGTGTGGTGTAATGGTTTGTGCACTGGAGACCCAGTTCATGGAAGCCACTTGGATAAGTCACACACACTCAGATCCAGAAAGCCCAGTGATAAGGTTACTATAAACCAGAAATTATTTGAAGGCACACACCAATGACAAATTTTGGCCCAAAATAGACTGACTTTCTTTTTGTGGAAGTACAAATTGGGCATTATATGGTTGTCTGTGAGCCCTCAGAGCTTCTGGTGGCACAATGGGTTCAAATCCGGGGAGAGCAGGTTGAGCTCTCTTAACTCCAGCTTCCCATGCGGGGCAAAGAAAAGACTCCCACAAGGACAGTAAAACATCTGGGCATCCCCTGGGCAACGTCCTTGCAGATGGCCAGTTCTCTCACACTTGCAGTTTATCAACACGAGAAAAAAAACCTTAAGATCTCAATAGCTGATCCTCATGAAAGCACATGGCTGTAAACTCATAAAGCACTGGTTTCTTGGTCCTATTTGTCAATATAGATAAAAAAATCTCAGAAAAATGCTGGAGGCAATGCTTATGTGGGAGTATTTTTTGTCCGCATGTGATCTTGCCTCCAGGTGCAAGGATTGTGGGGGGAAGTGTTCTCTGAAATTAAAAAAATCAACAACAAAGTGAAGAATTCTCACAGCTGGGAGACCTCTCTGTTAACTAACTAATATGACTTTATTACATAAACAACTGACCATTTTTCCTGTTGGTTCGAAATAGCACTTAACTGGAAATATACTATCTTTAACCTAGTGGAAAAAAGAATTCTACTGTATTATATTCATGGAAAAGTTTACGGCTACAGCAAGTCCCTGTGTTACAGACATCTGACTTACAAACAACTTGTTAACACGGGGTGAGAAAACAGGAAGTGAGAGAAATCTACCCCTTGGAAGGGAAATTCACTCCTTGAAGAGTTATCACGGGGAAAAGGTTTCTCCACTAAAGCTTTATCGCCAATCCTTGTTTCTACAAGCCAATTTTTTGAAAATCCAGTTATCACAGGGACAGAAAGAGAGATGATATCTTCTGAACAGGAGCTCAGACAGCAAAACAAACATGGCAGGGGTGTTAACCCTTCCCTATCCTACCCAAAGCTTTTATATCTTTGGATGGATTGACTCTTAAAAATGTACCTGTTCTGACTTGTATACAAATTCAGCTCGAGAACAAACCTACAGAACCTATCTTGTTCATAACTTGGAGACTGCCTGTATATGTGTCATTTAGGGAGTTTTGCATTATTTCATTGACCATACCTGGGGAGGTTTCCTTGAGTATTATAAAAACACATGTTCCAAGCTTTGGCCCATAGGCTAGAGCTGATGGGAGTTGCAGTGCAATACCTAAGGAGTGCTGGTTGCCCACATGCTAGGAAAGAGGACCGTCAATGACATTTGATTATGGAATCTAAGCATGGGGAATAAGGTGCAGCCATTCAAATGGGTGCTTAAATAATTTCATCTTTACACCTGAAACTCTCCAAAGGATTGCTGAGATGGAGGGAGAAAAGCAAAGGCGTATTACTCTTCTAGCATTCAAATTATATATTCTTTTCTCTCCCCCAAGTCTCCAGTTAACCATCTTCCTGTTGGTCTGTGTTCAAATAAAATAACATGAATCATTCCTTACACTTGAAAATATAAGTTGATAATGATGTAAACAATTAATTGGCATTCTAGCCCTTGTCATACTGACATTTGTTCTAACAGGTTCCATTTTCAATGTATCGTAATATTGCCACAGCCATCCATGTGGCAATTTTTGGATGCAGCTCAGTAGGGAAACTGGAGCCCCCAGTAGCACAATATGTTAAACCCTTGTACCGGCAGGACCGCTGACCAAAAGGTCAGCGATTCAAATCCGGGGAAAGTGGGTTGAGTTCCCCCTATTAGCTCCAGCTCCCCATGCAGGGACATGAGAGAAGTCTCCCACAAAGATGGTTAAACATCAAACATCTGGGCATCCCCTGGTCAATGTCCTTGCAGATGGCCAATTCTCTCACACCAGAAGTGACTTGCAATTTCTCAAGTTGCTCGTGACACACACGCACATACACACAAATAGGGAAACTTATCTAAGCAAAGTTTTAAATTTCCTTGCTGTTTCGCTTCCCACTTTGACAATCATTAAAATTCCCATCCTTCCTGACTAGGAGATCAACAATAGCTATTCACTTCCTGGAGCCTGTACAACACAGCTGTGAAG
Source organism: Anolis sagrei (assembly GCF_037176765.1). NCBI lineage: Eukaryota > Metazoa > Chordata > Lepidosauria > Squamata > Anolidae > Anolis > Anolis sagrei. The sequence continues at coordinate 128,909,482 of NC_090025.1, read as the reverse complement.
TCATGTAATTTCAACAGACCAGATAGCAGCTGAAGGTTAACACAAGAGATAAAGATATAATTGCTTGAATAAGATGGTATTTCAAGGCTGAAGACAAATAGCATTTCCCATTCCTCAACTAAATCATTTGAAATACATTACCTTATTTTGTAATATATCAAAAAAGGAAACTGTCTGAAACAAGCGATGATCTGACACTCCAGCTCATTTCCCCATTTTGATGGCATTCCTTGGATTAGAATAAGATTGTCATTTCGTAGATAAGTGCCTGCAACTTGAAAATGGTTTTCGAAGTACCTCTGTGAGCGGACTATTCTCTTTTAAATGCTCGTTGCAGACCAATGCATCTTGGCTTCATCTAAAAGTACTATTCTCCTGCATATTGCTAGGTTACATATCCCTCAGTACTTAGATCGCTTAGTTTTTGTGTTGAGAGCCGACCCCAACCCAACAAGCTTTAACATTAGCACAAGTGAAATTAGGCAGCACTGTAGCATCACACAGGAGGCCATTTTGAGGATATGAAGTGTTTCGCTATATACATTCAATGCAACCAACTTTAAATCATTCCCCTTCAAACACACTATGTTTCAGGTTCATTGCTGAGGTGCACAACAGGGAATGCTAGAAGGGTCATGTTGAAAGGCAGGAATGTTTCGGCCTGGATCAGCACTCTGCTTTCCACAGCCTGTCTCTTAAGTGAAGCCAAAATTCATACTGTGATAATACCTTTATTAGGTCGACCAAACATGACATGAAAAAGCAACAAGAAATAGAAAATATACATGTATATGTACACAGTAAAACAAGTTCACATATTATACCCTTTTCTAACCCTAGCTTTACACAAGACAAGACATTCTTGAACAACATCACTTAGGTGGCAACTACTTATGAATACATAGAAATTGCATATGCATTCCCTAGAAAGTGAAGATTTTGATCTCAGGTTGCCAGCACGTCTTCTCTCAGCAGAACGTGAAATCCACATAGGGATTTTGTCTTATGCGAGCCTGCTGTAACTGAGAAATACGTTAAGTGCTCCATTATTCTTTATGGCTCTCTTTAAAAGCAACTAGGGAGATGACGACTCCGTAAATGTGAGAGGAAAAGACATAGAAGGTGAAAATAACTCAGTTAAGGATAATTGCTGAAATCCAATTGCTGGTCCTAACTAAAGTAGACTAACTAAATTGTTAGATGGCAAGTCATCAGCTATACAAAACCTATTCATTCGATGGGATTCTACTTCAAACTAGCAATTTGATTTAGATCAGATATGCACATGTCTCTTAAAGCTTTTGTTTTTTTGATATTTCTATTTGCTTATTTTGCTATTTACATTTATCCCGTGTAACAGAGAGCCTTTCCACACAACTGAATAAAACCCCACATTATCTGCTTTGAACTGGGATATATGACAGTGTGGACTCAGTTAACCTCAGTCAAAGCAAATATTGTGGCTTATTCTGCCTTGTTATTTTGGGTTATATGGCTGTGTGGAAGGGCCCTGGGAAAAGAAATAGACATGAAATTCAAATGGGAACTTGACCACTAAGGATCCCAGGCACATTCAAGGGATGTGGGAACATGCCTGTACTACTTCAACGCCAGCAATGTGTGGTTCTCCAAATATTGTTGGGCTGCAGCTCTTCTCAATCCTAGGCATCATGATGATGACAGCACTGCATGCTGAGGTCCAACATTTGGAGGTCTCACATCTGGAGGTCCCAAGTTCTCCATTCCTGCTCAACGGTTTTTGTTCGTACAGCCCATCCTTCATATACTTCTGTTGCTACCTCCCTGTTTACATATGCCACTTTATGCATACAAATCTGAATGAACACTTTTAGGAGGTTTAAAAAAGTACTTAAATGACATTGTATGGGGAAAGCTATCAGCAATTAAACAAAGATTGTGAATAATAAAAACTAATTATACAGACAGGATTTAGACTGGAACAAAGAATATTTGATAATCCTGCAAGGGAAGAAGGAATTGAAATGCTGAGGTGGGGGGTGGAGCCAATACCTAAATGAGCGGAAAGCTAACAGGGACCACAGACTGACAAAAAACAATGTAGACCCATACAACAGGTCTCTAGATGCAGTGGTGTTGTACACCTTCAAGTTATTTTCAAGTTTGTTTAGACTTGGTTTGCATTTGCCTTCCTCTGAGGCCAAGAGAATATCATTTGTCCCGGGTCACTCAGTGGGATTCCATGACCAAGTGCAGGATTAGAACTCTGGTTTCCAGAGTTGTAGTCCAGTGCAAAAATCACTATACCATGCTGGTCCTTGGTGTCAATACTCAAAATTTGAGGCAAAGGAATTAAAACAAGGACAAAAATCAGATTTCTGAATTGTCTTCAGATGTGTGACTCAGAAAATGTTGTCCAAAACACCTGGAGGGCCAAAGTTTGCCCGTGCCTGGCTTAGGGCATTATACCATTATAGATACTGACAGTCTAGGAATAGTAAATATAAATATTGCAAGAGGACAAAAGAGAGTACTTGCTTACTTTTAGCATCACTACCTGATGGCCATGCTGGTTAGGGATGGGGAGACTTCTACACCAACATTTGAAGGCTGCATTACATTAATATTTTGTGTTTGTTTGCCCCCCCCCCCCCCAAACAATACATCACTACATCACCAGTGAAAATATATCTTTAAAATAGTAGAGATCAGAGGAACTTGTGGCATGTAACTCCTATCATTACTTATGTTGGATATGGAGCTAGAAAGATGAAAGCTGCAATGCTAGGTCTTATGGAATCAATTACCCTTAGGTATCTAGCAAATTAAATCCGTTTTAAAGTGTTTAAACTTATTTAATCCTGTTACTGCTTACTTGGTGTAAGCTTAATTTCATATAGCGGTCCTGTCCTACAGCTCACAATGAAATGACATTGTGCAGGTTTATTGCCCCCATTTTCTTTTAACCCTTTTTTCCTGGGATGGAGAAAGATGAAAATAGCAAAATAGCTGCTAAAAGTTAATGACAATCCCTGGTCTTCCTGTAACTCTCCTTTATGAGGTGCTCTGAATTTACAATAAAATACTTGTGTCCCAAAGGCACCAGATCCCACTTGATCTTAGTTTCCGGGCAAAGCACAAAGTTATGGTTTTGACCTTTAAAGCCCTACATGGTTTGAGTCCAGGTTACGTACCGTATCACCTACTCCCATACAATCTGCCCCACACACTTAGGTGCTCTTGGGGGTTGGGGGCATCTACACCAACCAGCCAGAACCTGACTGGCCACCGTCACCTAGAGGACCTTTTCACTGGCTGCCCCAAGACTGTGGAATGACCTGCCGGAAGAGCATATGTAGACCTACATCTTCCAGCAGGCCTACTCAGCCAGTTTTAATCAATTTTAAACTCACATAATGTATTTTAATCTTTGTTCTGTGTGTTTCAATATATATAGTGTAGAAATACATTTTAATATGTGTATTTTATAAAATGTTTACAATGATTATGTGTTTTTAGCTATGTTGTAACCCACCTCAAGCCATGAAGAGATGATGATGATGATCTTGGAAGCTAAGGGGCCAGAGCACTGTCAGAAAGTGAAATTTGTTGAAAAGTGTGACCCTGGGTTTTTTTTAAATCTTGCAAATACATTTTGACCATTGAAAAACAAAAACAACATACTATGCATCATGTTTCAGTGCATGCAAACTCAAAGTGGCATACTATACATACACACACACACACACACACACACACACACACACTCAAGCAAATTAAAATGATCAAAGGTTTACTTTTAATGTCCTCTTCTCAACTTCAAACAAAATCCAGGTTTCCCAAGTCAAAAGATGTGGAAGCAAGTGGTATTTCTATTTTCAATCTCTCTTTTCCAGAAAGGGACTATGATGGAGATCTTACAGGGATTAATGCTGCTGATGTTGACGACTCTGGATCTGAGGGGTTAGGCGTGACTGGCAATGGTTGTGGAAGCAAAGCCTTGAAACAGGTATGTAATAAAGTTTGCTGCATTGATGTCTTTCACCTTTTTTGAAGAAGTTCTTTGTAACAGGCCAGGCCCTTGCCAGGATTTTTGTTTCAGGGGGAGCTGAGTTTGATTCGGGGGGGGGGGGGGCTGAGTCTGAGTGAAAGAGGGTCTACCCTAGCAAACCTTTTGTATCGTTACCCCAATACCCCCATGTATATGGGATATATTGAGCATGGTGATCAGATCATGATAGGAATAAACGTAACAGTTTAAATAATGTACCAGTAAGGCCTTCTCGCGGACCACCACAAGAATTTCGGGGAGGGGGAGGCTGAAGCCCACCCAAGCTCCCCCCTCCCCCGGCTACATGCCTGTAGACCACTGTTTACACCTGTTTTGAACTTTATTTTCAAAATTGGGATCCACTCTTTTCCAAAACGAAATTACATCCTCTACTTTGGCAATCCTTTCTTCCAGTTCTTTATTTGTTAGCACCCTAGGCTGAACCATATGATCAGGCAGGGCTTCCTGTTCCCTGAAGAGCCTTCTGTTCTTCAAGTAACAGGAGATCCTCATCGGTTAGTGCCTCATCATGTGACCCAAGCAATTCTGCAACATCTTCAAGCTAGACATCCAATTCTAATTCTCTTGTCATGTCAGCAAAACATTTGCAGTGATCTCCTCCATTGGATCCTTAATACCTTCAAAATAATCCATGAATGTGGGAATGAGATTGTTCCAAACACTGCTCAAAGTTGTTTTTTTTTAACTTCATCTCACGCATCTCTAATTGTTTTAATGCCAAGCCCTTCCAAAAAGCTTTTAATTTATTTTGCTTGGATTCCTCAGAAAAATCATCATTTAAGGCACCTTCAGCCTTTGCAAACGTCCTCCTTAGGGAGTAAGATTTGAATGAAGAATTCACACCATGATCCATTGGCTGCAGCAGCAAAGCCGTGTTTGCAGGTATGAAGACAACTTGAATTTCTCTGAAGAAACCAGTTAAATCTTTAGGGTGGCCTGGAACACTATCAACAAGAAGTAGAATCTTAAAGGAAATCTTCTTTTCCTTCCAGTAAGCCTCAAATGTAGGCTTGAAATAATCAGAAAACCAAGTTGCAAATAAATTAAGTCATCCAAGCTTTTACAATACTATTGTTTCAGCCCAGTTTACCTGTCCAAACGTATTCCCCCCTACCAACCGTCAAGGGTGTTAAGAGGAGAGGCCCTGTTCTTGGTCCCGCTACCTTTGCAGTAGTGTTTGGTGTGGACAATAGACAAGGCCTTTTCTGTGGTGGCTCCCCAGCTATGGAACACTCTCCCAAATGAAATTAGATCTGCCCCCTCCCTCCTGACCTTGCAAAGCATTTGCAGAGTGATGGCTGAGATCGGTAATTGACTAAGGTATTGACCACAATATGCGGGCTGAGTTGGACGTTTTTATCCTGGCGAATGTTTTAGTATGCTTTTTATCTGATATGTATTTTTAATTTATTGTTTATATATGATGTTTCAAAGGTTGTTTGTGAGCATTGAATACTTGCTGTTAGCCGGTCTGAGTCCCTCTACGGAAGTAGAGAAGATTGGGATACAAACATTTTAAATAAATAATATAATAAATATTGTAATAAACTGAAAGGGTAAACTTTAAATAGTTTTAAAGGGCTCTAGGATTCTCAGGATGATATATAAGCATAGGCTTGAGTTTACAGTCATCAGCTGCATTAGCCTCTAGCAGCAATGTCAACCTATCTTTTGCAGGTTTGAATCCAGGCATAGATTTCTCTTCTTTTGCAATAAAAGTTCTTGCTGGCATTTTCTTCCAATATAGGACTGTTTCATCAACACTGAAAATCTGTTCCTTTGTGTAGCCATCATCTTCTATAATTTTTGCAAATTCTGTGGGATAGGTTTCTACCATTGCAGTTTCTGTGCTAGATGCTTCTTGCACTTTTATTTTATGCAAATTGGACCTTGCTTTGAATCTATTGAACCAGCCTTTGCTAGGCTCAAAAGTTTCTTCAGCAGATGCCTTTCCTCTTTCAGCCTTCATCATATTAAACAGACTTAAGGCTTTGATGCGGAAAATGGCTATGCTGAAATGAATATTGTGACTGGTTTGGTCTTGAATCCACTCATTTAAAACTTTTCCATGTCAGCAAATAATCCACCCCCTTTTCTAATAACTTTAGTATTCACCGGTGTAGCTTTCCTATTTTATCTATCACCCTGGCTTTATTCTTAACAATTGTATTAACTGTGGAGCGAGGTACGCCTAGTTTGCGGCCCATGTCACTCATGGACATGCTTCCCTCACCAAGTTTGATTAGGTCTAGCTTTTCTTGCAAATTGAGAACTCTATGGGATCTTTTAGCTTTATCACTGCCCTTAGCTGCCATGATGTATTCTAATACTGTAAGAGACTCACTGGCCATGATGTCAAAAGCAGCACAGGCTGAATAGAGAGTGAAGGAATACTACCCACCTCATAGGCACTGATTGAATGAGCAAAAATGGCATAGAGGGAAATAGTATCAAACAGCACTTGATCTGTTGTAAGCAAGTCTCGCTTAAACACCTTTCTCCCTCTTTTAGCTTATTTTGTAAGTAACTCATGCAAACAGCTGATGCTTATACATACAAATAGTTCAAAGCAACCTCCATAGTTGCATTGAACTGTTTGTGAGAACACTGCTTTTTAAACTGTGGGTCCCAACCCCAAATGAGAACCCTTGAGTTCAATGTTGAGGTCACAAAAAATGGCAACCGGAAAACGTTCCTGAATACCATTTAGACAAATCTGTTAGCATCAATGTATAGTGTTTGCAGCAGGCTGCAGAAAACGCTTCAGCTTGTTTAGAAAGCCTTGCAAGTGCTGATTGCAAATGCGTAGAAGAGGCATGGATCCTTTAGTTGTTGGGGGGAAATGAAGCTCTGAGCACTTCAGGAAATGCCAAATGGTTGGCCATGGAGCATCAAGAAGCCAGCGGCACCACAGAAACATTTGGGAAGTGTGTGGCATTGCACTGCAGCGGCTTCAGGATGCAAGGAGTGGAACAAGCCAAAGTCCAGCTAATGGCTAAACTCCAGTGGCCACCAAAGTGCAAGAGGGAAAAGAATGCTTGCAAAAGTAGTGTGTCCTGCTGAGGCTTCCAGCCAACTCCTTTCCTGGTCCAACCTCTTTGCTGCTTGGCCTCTCACAAACTTGTTCAGAATTACAGTAAACAAATGCGTCTGCACTCGCTCATCCCTTTTTGGTTCATTCCGGCTTTTTATTCCACAGATATATAACCTACACATCAAAAAGTGGGGTATTGTATGTACAGCTATACCTCCCTTTAGACTGCTAACATATACCAGGTCCCTTGGGCTATATTTCTCAGGAAGGAACTGGCAAAAGCACCTGTGAGGTCCCTTCCATACAGCTGTATAAAATCCCAATTGAACAGTGTGGATTCTGATACCCAGTTCAAAGCAGATATTGTGGATTAAGTGCTGTAATAATCTGGATTATATGGCAATGTAGAAGGGGTCTGAATCTCCTTGTGGGTGTGAGTATTCCTTGCTTAAGAAAAAACCCCATGAAATTCATGATGTGGTCGTAAGTCGACAGACAACTTGAAGGTAAATATACTTGAGTGTTTTGTGAGACTTTCCACTTGTAAATTCCCCATGTTTTTCCACTTCTACTCCTTCTTCTGTATTTCTTCTTGCAAAAGTCTGTGGGCTTTTCCACACAGCCCTTTATCCCAGGATATCAAGACAGAAAATCCCACATTATCAGAGTGTGGACTCAGATAACCCAGTTCAAAGCAGATATTGCAGATAATCCACAATATATGCCCTGGGTTATCTGAGTTTACACTGCCACATAATCCAGTTCAATGTGGATTTTATACAGTTGTGTGGAAGGGGCCTACGATAATCCAGCTCAAAGCATCAACTGCTGCTCTGGGCCAGAATGAAGAGAGAGGGGACCAGGGGACAGTTCCATCTTGTCTCCTGCATATGTCATCAGTTGGGAACCCCTCCTCCCAACACCAACTGCTGCTCTGGGCCAGAGAGAGGGGGCCAGGGGCCAGCTCCACCTTGTCTCCTGTACTATGCTTATAATATAATGTAATATAATGTAATATAATATATTGTATATACATATAATATTTATATTATAATGTAATGCAATGCAATATATGATAATAATATGATATTATAATTATATATTTATATGACATGTAATATTACAAATGATATTACAATATAATGGTATAGTACAATATAGTAATATTTAATACTGATATTGTACTGCGAGGAGGAGCTGAGGAGCCTTCTAACCAAGGTGAAAGAAAGCGCAAAAGCTGGGTTGCGGCTAAACATTAAAAAAAACCAAGATTGCAGCAACAAGAATGATTGATAACTGAGAAATAGAGGGAGAAAACGTGGAGGCCGTGACAGACTTTGTATTTCTAGGTGCAAAGCTGACTGCAGATGCAGACTGCAGCCAGGAAATCAGGAGATGCTTACTTCTTGGGAGGAGCGCAATGACCAATCTCAATAAAATAATGAAGAGTAGAGACATCACACTGGCAACAAAGATCCACATAGTTAAAGCAATGGCATTCCCCATAGTCACCTACGGATGTGAGAGCTGGACTTTAGGGAAGGCTGAGCGAAGGAAGATAGATGCTTTTGAACTGTGATGTTGGAGGAAAGTTCTGAGAGTGTCTTGGACCACCAGAAGATCCAACCAGTCCATACTTCAGGAAATAAAGCCTGACTGCTCATTGGAGGGAAAGATATTAGAGGCAAAGATGAAGTACTTTGGCCACATAATGAGAAGACAGGAAAGCTTAGAGAAGACAATTATGTTGGGAAAATGGAAGGAAAAAGGAAGAGGGGCCAACCAAGGGCAAGATGGATGGATGGTATCCTTGAAGTGACTGGCTTGACTTTGAAGGAGCTGGGGGTGGTGATGGCCAACAGGGAGCTCTGGCGTGGGCTGGTCCATGAGGTCACGAGGAGTCGGAAATGAATGAACGAATGAACAACAACAATATATATGCTCTGTGCATAATGAGTACCTTAAAAACAAAAGAACTAATGAACAAAATCACACCAAATTTGGCAACAAAATGTCTTACAACACAAGGAGTGACCATCACTCAAAACATTATGATTTTGTCATTTGAGAGTTGTAGTTGCTGGGATTTATAGTTCACCTATAATCATAGAGCATTCTGAACTCCACTAACGATGAAATTGAACCAAACTTGGCACACAGGACTCCCCTGACCAACAGAAAACACCAGAAGAGTTTGAGAGTTGTAGTTCACCTACATCTAGAGAGCACTGTGGACTCAAACTGTGATGGATCTGGACCAAACTTGGCACGAATACGCAATATGCCCAAATATAAACACAGATGGAGTTTGAGGGAAATAGACCTTGACCTTTGGGAGTTGTAGTTACTGGGATTTATAGTTCACCTACAATCAAAGAGCATTCTGAACCCCACTAACGACAGAATTGGGACAAACCTCCCACACAGAACCCCCACGACCAACAGAAAATACTTAAGGCCATCCAGTCCAACTCCTTTCACCAGGGCAAGAAAACGTAATCAAAGCCCTCCTGACAAAGACCCATCCAGCCATAGATAGGACATAGTTCTTTTAAAATTTTTATTTTGCACTGCCTTTATGTTTAAATGCACTTTAATGTTTTTGCTTTATTAATGTATGTATTTATGGCATCAAAGTGTGCCGACTGTGTATACCGCCCTGAGTCGCCTCTGGGCTGATATAGGCGGGATAGAAACAATGTAAATAAATAAATAATAGATATATGACTCTCTCTCACACAGATATAGTATAATAGATTCGAAAGGGATCCTTAAAGAAGGACAATTATATGTTGCATGTTCCAGAGTAGGCAAATCAGACACTCTCCACATCAACACTGTTTACCCACAAGCATAACGAAATTACATATATTAGAAACCAACTTTCTCATTACTTTATTTTCCAGATCACCAGACTGGGCCACAGCAACGCGTGGCTGGGGACAGCTAGTATGATATATTGCATGTATATATACCTTGTAAGCCGCTTTGAGTTCCCTTCAGGGTGAGAAGGGCGGCATATAAATGTCGCAAATAAATAAATAAATAATGTGGATTTTTTGTTTTGCTAACGTGAATTACCTGGCAGTGAAGAAGGGGCCTAAGAGCTCCTTAAGTTTTGAAACCTGCAGCTGCCTTGGTTTACCTCAGTACAACCTCACAGGAGTTCAGAGAGTCACACAGTACTTCTAAATGAGCATGCACGGTATTATTTTGAGAAGTTTCCTCGGCTCAGCTCACACACGAACAACTTTCCCTTGTAACTCGAATCCAAAAGGCGAGTTTCCTCCTTCTTTCTTCTTTAGCGGGATGCAGGACTCTGCCGAAACTACGTTTCCCAGAGAGCAACGGGAGAGGCGCGAGCCGCCCGGCCTACGTCAGAGGCGCCAGGAGCCAATCGCGTGGCGGCCGAAGCCGGAGCGTCATCCGCCAATGTTGTTTTCGCTGAGTCGAGCCGCTGGTGTCGTTGGCGGTGCCGGCGCCATATTGGAAGGGACGAGGCGGTGGTTGGCGTTTTTTTTTCCCTTTCACCCCACCCAAAACTCCCCTCTTCGCTCGCCGCTGAAACAACCGAGACCCTCTTAAGCCACGGGCCTCTCCGCCGCCGCCGCCACCATGCTGTACTTGGAGGACTACCTCGAAAGTGAGTCGTTGGAAGCGAGGGAGGGAGGGGGGCGCTAGGCCCGAAGAAGGGAGGGGCGAGAGAGAGAGAGCGCGGAGGGAGCGTAGGCTCCGCCCCTCGCTCCGCCCCCTCTATTCTTCCCTGCCTTGACTGACTCGCTCTTTCTCCCCTCCCTCCCCGCAGTGATTGAACAACTTCCCATGGATCTCCGCGACAGGTTCACCGAGATGCGCGAGATGGACCTGCAGGTGCAGAGTACGTGAGCGGGCTCCGCCCACTGTCCGCCATGCGTGTTGATTGACGTGGTGTGGGCGGCGCTTAATCCTAGTTCCTCTCCCCCCGCCCTTCTCTTATGCAAAAGGGAAAGCTGAGCCTGGAGCGAGTGTTTTCCAGAGTAACCATTAAGTCAGCTCTATTGGAGTCTCTGTGTATTTATTGTTTATCTTGTCAGAAGTGAATTGAAAACACAGTTATAATGTATATAAAAAAAAACACAAACAAAGTTTTAAAAAACCGCAACATAGTTAAACACAGAATTTAAAATAAACACAAAAGCTTGGCATTATACAAAATTTCCCTGGCCACTTGGAGTGCCTCTGGTGTCTCTGTTAAGGGATCCTCCAGTGTGCATTTGGCAGCACTCAGACTGCATTGTAGTAGGTGATTTCTTCTCCATCCTTGCATGTTGTGGACTCCACTTCATAGCCCCATTTCTTTTTCCCCCATGTCTTTTTTTTATTGCCGAAACAGGTAGAATAACATCACAATCCACCAACATTTTTAAATATTGAAATACATAATGAATACATATCACATATTGTTTCATAGTGATCTTATCAATCCCATCTTTACCTCTCCCTTGTGTCTAATGATTTTACACCCCTCACCTCCTTCCCCCACCTCCAGGAAACAGTACTTAGCCCCATTTCCTAAGGTTGGCTCTGCATCTCATGGTGCCAGAGCAGGATCCGTTCAGTGCCTTCCAAGTCACCCAGTCTTCTGTGTGCTCAGGAGGGAGTTTCTTACTCAATTCCAGCCACTGATTGAAGTTCTCAGTTTTAACCTGCCACTTTTGGACTCTCACATGCTGAAGTGTTATAGAATCAGAGTTGGAAGAGACCTCATGGGCCATCCAGTCCATCTCCCTGCCAAGAAGCAGAAAAAATTGCATTCAAAGCACACCGAGAGAGTATCTCTATAGATCTTAGAAAACGATTGTTAGGCATCAATTAGCTGCCTAGTTGTAAGCTGTTTTGAGTCACCTTCAGGTTCGAGAAAGGCAGGATAGAAATTTCATAAATAAATAAATAAATATTTCTTTATTTAATTCGTTGGCATGCTGGCTAATATCCAAGCAGAGAATGGGCCTTGGTCCTTTCATTGATGGCTGCTGCTTCCCAACGGATATCAAGTGGTGCAGTGGTGCAGTATAATTTATCCAGCGGTATAATTTATCCAGCGGTATTGGGCATAAACTTCCTGTGATAATGTGGCATGTCTCATTAAGAGCCACCTCCACTATTTTAACTTGGTGAGATGTATTCCACACTGGGCATGCGTATTCAGCAGCAGAGTAGCAAAGCGCAAGAGCAGATGTCTTCACTGTATCTAATTGTGATCCTCAAGTTGTGCCAGATTTCGTATGATATTATTTCTAGCACCCACTTTTTGCTTGATAGTCTGGCAGTGCTTCTTATAAGTCAGAACACAGTCCAGAATGACTCCCTGGTATTTTTGTATGCTGCAGTGCTCCAATGGGATTCCTTTTCAGACAGTTCTCAGAGCTCGAGATGCTTGTCTGTTCTTAAGATGAAAAGTACATGTCTGCATTTTGGATGAATTAGGAATCAGATGGTTTTCCCTGTAATAAGCAGTAAGAGCACCTAAAGCTTTGAAGAGCTGTTCAACCATTTCAAAGTGCCCTGCTTGAGCAGTGGCATGATCGTCAGCATAGATGAAATTCTCTGTCCCTTCTGCAGTCGCTGATGATTAGTGTAAATGTTAAACATTGATGGAGTAAGCACACTCCCCTGAGGCAAGTTGTTCTCTCTGTTAATATATCTTGAGTATTCCTTATCCGAAATGCTTGGGACAAGCAAATGTCCTGGGATTTGGATTATTTTGGAATCCCTGTATACATATGTATATGTAATGAGAAATTTTGGAAATAGGACTCAAGTCTAAATAAACACTGAATTTTTTTAGACATTATACCCACATAGCCTGAAGATAATTTTATGCACAGTGTTTAAAATATTTTGTGCTGAAACCAAATTTATGTACATTGAAATGTATGTACATTTATGTTCGAAAGCACAAGTATCACTATCTCAGCCACCCAGGTGGACAATTTTGAACTTATCCCTCAAAACCAGAAGTGTCTCGGATTTCAGATTATTTTGGAACACCTGTGTGTACCTAATGAGATATCTTAGATATGGAACTGAAGTCTAAACACAAAATTCATTTATTTATAACATTTTAAATTTTAAATAATTAAATAAAATGTGTGTACAGCTCAGAATCTCAGCTATTCATGTAGACAGGGAGGGGAATAGAAAAATTAACAGCACCTTTAAGGTGAACTGGTTTTTATTTTAATATTACCGTAGCTTTTGTAGATATCTCACATCTTTTCAGTTTTACATCTGAAGAGTTGATTGATATCCATGAACAGTCATGCTAAAATAAAAGTCTTGTAAATACTACTAGGTTTTTCCATTTCCCCCCTTTTCCTTTTTTAATTCATTTAGAAAGTGGGCATTGTCTAGGTTATATTATTACCAAATACAAATCATGAGTCTTAGCACTTACAAGTATGTAACTTCAGCTGCAAAAGCCTGTATTCTTTAGTTTCAAATAATTAGGGGTACAGATAACCAAGTGTGTAGGACAACTAACTGGTAATAGATAGGGTTACTTTTAAACTTAAAGAATTTAAATGCCTCTCTGGAATATATGCAAGTCAAAAGATATGTGTTTCCATGGTTATTATTTCTCTTCCAAGTAATTTCAGTGGGTCTCCATGTGGACTAAATAATGAGTTGGTAAAAGCTCTTTGAAAGTGCATTTTTAAAGTACATGAAATATATCATTTTCCTTCAGTCAAAGTTGAAATAGCATTTACAATCCCTGACCCATCCCTATATATTTATTTATTTATTTATTTGCTTTATTTCTATACCGCATTTTTTCAGCCCTTGACAGGCGAAATAGCATTTACAAAGCATTTACAAAGTTGAAATAGCATTTACAATCCCTGACCCATCCCTATATATATTGCACTGCCTATACATAAACTGCACTCCCTATATATATTGCACTGCCTAGACATAAACTGCTTAATGGAATTGGTCCATTTATATATTTATATTACTTCAATGGAATTGAAGTAATATAAAATGACTTTATGTGATTTTTTGAGAGGAGAAAAACCTATATTTTTTTTATTTTTCTCCTTTCCAAATTGAACTTTGCCCTTTTTTTGTTCCTGTCACTTTGGATTGTGAGGGCATACCAAATGCTCTGTGTTGCAAGCACAGCTGACTTTCTTTCTTCTCATATGGCAAATTGGCTTAAATTTATCGGGCCCTCAGTATCCACTATGGATTGGTTCCAGCATCCCACTGAAATACAAAAATCCGTGGATGCTGAAGACACATTATATGCAATGGCATAGTAATATGAATGGAGGTTGCCACCACTTTCAGTTGACCCTCCACTTTTGCAGGAGTTGTAATAGAATTCGTTACCAGGTGTAATCTTAACCATGTAAGTTTGCACTAAAGTCTCACTTAACTCCGTATGCCTTTTCTGTAAAAAGTCACTTAGGACTTTTGATGTACATGTCATAAATCTTACATTGAGATTAATTTTTTTAAAAAACTAAATTTAACCTCGTACACATTTTTCAATAGTTTGCCCCATAGTATATTTATTTCTCATACTTCTGTTCTCCTTTTACAATCCATTATATATTTATAAGAAGATGAATGACTGCAACTTTAATGTTTGTGTGTTTTAAGATGCAATGGATCAACTGGAGCAAAGAGTCAATGAATTTTTTATGAATGCAAAGAAAAACAAACAGGAATGGAGAGAAGAACAAATGACTTCAATTAAAAAGGTAAGAGTAAGGAAAATTCTGATCAAAATAAAGAAGGCCCTGGAGTCATATTTTTAAATTGGAGGTGTGAACCTAATGAGAAATTATTCCTTCCGTCAGAAGGTACAGTTGAGTGAGAGGTTTTGGATATGGCTGTAAAGCAAGACGACTTTCCTATTCCCTGTTCTTTTTCTTAGGCTCTTTTTTTGTTTGCTCCAAAGCAAAAACTGAAGCAATTATTGCTCAACTTCCCTCCTCTCATGCTTGTCCATGGTTCTGATTTTGACAAAAGCAGTAACCATAAGAGGTATTTTCACGGGCAGGACCTGTGTCTCTGACCACACAGCCAGCTTTCCATAGTTGTTGCTAAGATTGTTGATGCCAAGAACCTACCGTGTTTGACTTTTTCAAATCAGATGTTCCTCATGTCACCCATGAAGACAACTCTAACTTGCTTTTGAAAATGATCTCTGCCCTAAGTGGTTATAAGGATATTCTCATCAGGCTTTGTGGTCTCATCATGACATTAACGATAATAAAAAATAGATTAATTTCATGCAGGTACTAATGGTCAGTATGATGTAGTGTTTTGACTAGGACTCTGAGAGACTAGGCTTTGATTCCCCTCTTGGCCATGGAAACCCACTTGGTGACCTTGGCAATATTACAGTCTCTCAGCATTCGAGAAAAGCAGTAACATTTCCAATCTGAACCCATCCTGCTAAGAAAACCCTCTTGACAGGTTTGCTTTAGGGTTGCCATGTTAGAATGACTGGAACACTGAACAGGTCTTGAGGCCCCTGCAGGAAAACAACACTGAAGTCCTGTATGAGATTATGCCCTTCCCACAGGTCTTTCCAGTTTTGCTACTGTGACTAGCAAGAACCAGACAGTTATAAGTTAGCTTTGCTGTAGCTAAGAGGCTCGGTGCTCTCTCCTTAATTAGCAGAGTGAATGCCTTCCAGACCTGTGGAAAGGGGGCGCGGGGGCACCACATGCATGAGGCCTGAATCATAGCAATTAGAACTCTCCTGGTCAGGAATGGAATGCTGAACACAACAGGCATTTCATTGTGATCAGAAAAAGTGGACTCAGCCATCCCAAAATTTGGTGAGTTTATTTGACTATAGATATGAAGGGTTATTAGCTTTTCACATTGGCATGGTGACTCCAATTATTTAGGCTGCCCTTGCTTTCCCCCCACTAAACCCCTGATTATGGTTAATACCTAGGCTGTTCTCACTGTCCTACTGAAGCTTTAATTGGTTTTACTGCTGATGCCAGTTTCAGCAGCTGGTGGGTTTTCTTTCTCTTCAGCCAAATCCAGAATAATTTCACTTGACTGTTCTCTCAAAGGAAAGTGTTAAGACTTACCTGTGGGCTCTATTTCAAAAGGGAATTCATAGAACATCCAGTTGCATTTTCATTCGTAGCAGACTCTTGAAAGAACCTTTGACAGTCAGTTTGTGTGAGCAATTTAACACGGGACCCAAAATGTATGGAAGACTATAACTCTTTGCTGTAAAAAGAACACAATTTGTGATTTTTAAATCTAGACCTTGCAATTATTTGCCTGAAAATTTTCAAATGATCATAGAATCATAGAGTTGGAAGAAACCTCGTGGGCCATCCAGCCCAATCCCCTGCCAAGAAGCAGGAAAGTTGCATTCAAAGCAACCCCAACAGATGGCCATCCAAAGGAGGAGCCTCCACCACACACAGGGGCAGAGAGTTCCACTGCTGAATAGTTCTCATAGTTAGGAAGTTCTTCCTAATGTTAAGGTAGAATCTCCTTTCCTGTTTTTGAAGCCATTGTTCCACATCCTAGTCTCCAGGGCAGTAGAAAAACAAGCTATAAGTATAGTTAAAGAAATATAATAAAAATACATTTTGATTGTAATAGGCCATATCTTCATATCATAGGCTGATGTGTCCTTGCTATAAATAGGGAATATTAATAGGGCAAGCATCTAACAAGTTCATAGTTGTACCTTCACCACAATTTAAAGATTTGAATGAATCCTCAGATGCCAGTGGATTAGCAGATGTTGAACCGAACATAAATGTGCTGATCAACAATATGAAAAGTCTTGAATGAATGCACAACATTCATGCCAGAATTTCGGTTTTTAAAAATAATGCTTTAATTAATTGTTTCTTTGTATACACCTTTAAAAAAAAAAGATAATGGTCTCAGAATATTCTAAATATATACCTCAATGTTTATTCTAACACTACAGTTTCTAGTGAAATAAGCCCCATAAATAGAGCCCCCTGTGTTTTTGAAAAGAATAGGAAGGAATGGAGATTATAGTTCAGTGTAAAAGTAGCGATGTTTCAATGTTGTTTGGTGACTTTACCTCATTGTAAGTAAACAAAACACCAAATGGCTGTGGATGATTAGACAGTTTTAATCAGGATCAGTTGATCATTATTAATGTGTAACAATAACTAAAAAGTATTAAGATATATTTTATTGTTATTTTCCCATACAGGATTATTATAAAGCCCTGGAAGATGCAGATGAAAAAGTACAGCTGGCTAATCAGATTTATGATTTAGTAAGTAAGATAGATAATTTAGAAATGACATACAGAACTTCAATATTTTCAAAACATTAATACTTATTTTTAGAACACTTCTGTGTAGCAGACTGCCATTGATTCAGTTTGTCACTTTTGAGAGATTCTCAACTTCATTTCAAAAGTAGATTGTCATAGCTAGCAGGGATGGGATATCAACAATTTGTGAAACAAATTCTGTCTTTTTAGACAAACAGGTCTAGGTGCACTTGATAATGGTTATATGTTGTACCTACATTGAAAGATCATCAAACAGATAGTATTTATAAAGCTCTATAATACATTCCGTATTTTTTCTTAATATACCCCTTTGAGCTCTGTTTCAGTTGGTAAACAATCACTCTAATGTATTCACTTAGCATGTAGACACTACAGTATTATTCTTAGTTCAGGCTGAATATCCCTTACCCAAAATGCTTGGACTCAAAAGTGTTTTGGATGTTGATTTTTTTCAGAATTTGGACTGCCTGTATTTTTATATACGTAAATAATGAGCTATCTTGGGATCCAAATTCATTATGTTTCATATACACCTTACCACACATAGCCTGATGATTCTTCTTATGCAATCTCTATCAAACGACCTACCTACCTATCTCATAAAAGTCAATGTTGGTATGTGTATTTGTGGGTTTGTATGTTTGTGAGTGATTTCCAAGACAGTTCCCACTTCCAGAGAGAGCGATGACTCCCACCAATGAAGGATCTGGACCAAACTTGTCACACAGACTCCCCATGATAAACAGAAAGTACTGGAGGGATTTGAGGGTATTTACTGTGGATTTCGGGAGTTATAGTTCACCTCGCATGCAGAGAGCCAGTGCCTCCCACCAACAGTGGATTCTATATTATATAATTGGTGTTAGTTAAGTTTCTTATTTATGATTCTCTCACATTATAAAACTGCCTGAAAAATAGTACTTTTTTTTTAATCAGGTTGATCGTCACCTAAGAAAATTGGATCAGGAGTTAGCTAAATTTAAAATGGAACTTGAAGCAGATAATGCTGGCATTACAGAAATATTGGAAAGACGTAAGTATGTGTGATGATCTTGGCAGATACATTGTTGTTAGTGTATATGATTACACTGGTCAAGTTAAGATCACATCCTGCATTAAAATACTATGATGCATATTCGGATATGAGTACCTCACTCGTATACAGTCTTTTTGGTTTTACTTCATTTCTAGTTTAAGTGTACAGTACCAGAAGTTACAGTTCATTATGACTTCCTGTTAGACTGAACTGAAAAAACGACAGTTAATTCTTCCAAAATGAGGAATTTTGTTGGTACCTGTTTGGCTCTGAAGCCATTAAGTGTAGTTTCTGTAGGTATCTAATGTAGCAGCTTTCCATTAGGAATTAAAATTTGGTAGGGGAAAGTCATGAAAATTCAAATAGATATATGAAATTTATTTTTGTGATATCGCTACGGAAATAGAATATAACATCTATATGAGGAAAACTGAAGAACACATGTTCAATGCCTTGATGGACACATATCCCATAATTTGATATTGTTCATTTTAAAAATCATGTAATATTAAATTGTTGACAATAAATAAATACTTTATTTATTTATTTATTTACCCTATTTATACCCTGTCTTTCTCAACCCCGTAGGGGACTCAAACAGGCTTACATACATAAGGCAACAATTCAATTTATGAGGTAGCATTCTTTCGTTGGGGAGATGTTGTTTGACTTCTTGCAGTTAGGTAATTTGTACATTCAAATAAACTGGAATTGGTTTTTATTTATTTGAAAATGTGAATTACTTACTTACTTAGGTGATCCCTCATAGTCTGAGGATGATGGCCCTCAAAGTGTAGTGTCTTGGTGGTGGATACATAGGTAGCTGTGAAGACCTGTTCTTGATCTGCAGTAAAGATATTGGTTTCCAGGTGGAAGACGGTCCCGGTTAGGGTTGGCTTGATGCACCTCCTCTTGGCATATTTCTCCCTTTTCCCTTCCATTTGTGCCTCTTTGAATTCCACAGCACATAGAGACCACTGTTTTCTAATTCTGCAAAATGAAATCAAAACTTTAACATTTCTGTTTACTTACTTCACTGACAATTTTAATTTCCAAAGTGTAATTTTTAGTGAAATTGAAAAAGATATGTTTCTTCTGTTAACAGTTTTCAAATAAGTTCATATTGAAGTTACCATTGTGACAAAACAATGACAATAATCTAAGATTTTTAAAAATTTAATTGAATTTTTTTAATGTTATGTGTGTTGTTGCTGTTGCTGGCTGGATTTGAATAGTGGTCAGGGAAACCAAGAAAAGTTTCTCAGAGAATATCAGAAAAATTGAAAATAAACGTTGGTAGTAACCTTATATATACAGTGCATAGATATTGATAATTCAAACACCAATTGACTTATTCAATCAATTGCTGAAAAGTAACTCAATATTTACGCAAATTCCATTAGTTCTAGGAGTGTATTTTGAGAGCAGTGTTTACTTGTATATGTCTTTTTGTTGATAGGTTCTTTAGAATTGGATACACCATCTCAACCACTGAATAATCATCATGCACATTCACACACTCCAGTAGAGAGTAAGTTCCTTATTTCAACTTTTGTTTGTGATTTGATAGGGGTATAAACATGGAATTATTATACTTTAATATTTAATAAGATGTGTCTGTCTCCTAAAAGTGGTACCAAAATATCAGTATTGAGCTGAAATGTGATTCTTCCCTTGGGGGAATCCAAGTAATGTACACTTGGGTTTGAGATTTATGTACTTAGTACTTAACAGCCTCAAGTTTAACTTCAGGATTAATTGAGCTTTTTCTTTCTTCCTCATACAGAAAGAAAGCATAACCCATCCTCTCACCATTCAGCAACAGATCATGTCCCTGAAAAGAAATTTAAGTCTGAAGCTCTTCTGTCTACTCTTACGTCAGATGCCTCTAAAGAAAATGCATCAGGTAATTATAATTTCAAAAGCAATGGAATTTTTAACCATATGAATCAAATTGACATTGTTCTCTTTGCTACCCCATATTCAGAAATAGCATTGGGGGAAAAAACCTAGCTGTTGGTAGAAAGCCAGTAATACAGATTTTTACATCTAAGTTTTCCAGTTTTAACACTTACAGATAATAGTTGTTTAATAAATCTGGTACAAAAACAAAATATAAATATAAGACTGCTAATTGAACAAAAATCATTAACTGTATTTAGTTACTCAAGTAAGCTGTACTGAAGCTGCTTTTAAGTGCAGATCTGCATCCCTGGCAGAATTGTGATTGATGAAGAGTAGGGTCAAGAAAACACTCCTTATCCTTTTCAAATCTAGCTGCCACTCACCTAAAGCCCATAGACCTGGCTGTGAGAAACAGACCCCTTGAGCAGGGGGATGGCAATAGTAGCTTTCCAATCCCTTGAAATGTTTATAAGGGCCAAAGGGAAGGGGGGGGGGGGTCTTTTCCCTTTAATACCATCAAAGGCAGTTTGTTACAGGCTCAGCCTGTGAAAAACCGTGAGATGCAGCCAGCTCCTGGTTTCAAGAAATAACCTCCTCTATACTCTTCTCTGGACAGGGCATGTGTATCCATTCAGCAAGTAGTACATGCAGACAATGAAGAGCAGGAGGAAAATATGAGTTTTTTGCCACTAGAGACAAGCAAATAAATCATTGAGCTCTTTCCTGCTTCATCCAGCAATCCCACTTACCTTCTCTTTCTCAGCCCTTTATTTATTTCTTTATTAAATTTGCAGGGTGCTCTTTGCCACCAAATATGAAATTTAATGCTGTTTTCTACCATTTATGCTCTTATCTTATATGCTGTCTTCTCCCAGCCTTCTATTGATTAACTCCCTTTTTTCCACGTTATTCTTACTAAACAATAATTAAGTTGTTGAATAATAGCACAGTACAGGAGCTCACAGAGTTATGAACAAGATTTGTTCAAAGCTGACTTTGTATGTAAGTCGGAAAAGGTACATTTTTAAAGTGTAATTCCAGCCAAAAATGTACATATATCTTTTAGCTTTGGATAGCACGGAGAAGGGTGAACACCTCTATAGTTTTTGATTAGTTGTCTGTGCCCCTGTTCAGAAGATGTCACCTCACTTTACGTCCCTGAGACAATTGGATTTGGAAAATCTTGGCTTGTCCTGGAAACAAGGATTGGTGATAAAGCTTCAGTGGGGGCACCTTTTCCCCATGATAATTCTTTGAGGAGTGAATTTTTCTTCTTAGGGCTAAATTTTGTCTCGCTTCCTGTTGCCCATATTTGTCGCAGTCAGATGGCAATTGGATGTTTGTAACTAGGGGACTGCCTGTATTTTCTACACATCTCTTTCCAGGGCAGAGAACTGGACTTAGAAGACTTGTGCTGTTCATTATTTTGTATAGCTAGTATCTTGTTGAACCAAGTTCAGAAACACCAATTCGTTAATTAGTAATTTTATTGTTTCCCAAAGGCACGCACTTTGAAAAGTCTTTACTGTATTCTACTGTTACCATCTTCATTATAAGATTCATCCTGTAATCAAAATTGAATACCAACACCTCCGCTCATTTAATCATATTAAATGATTTATTGATGTGCAAATCGAAGAGCACACTTTTCCCATAGTGTTTTTGCACTTTAGTCCTGGGGTGAGATAATAAACAAATTGGAAAATCTGATGAAAAAAAGCAGTGACAAGGCTTTTAAAATATCATTAGATCACCCACCTCTTTTACTTAATGAGAACTCTCCCTACAGTTTTCACTAATATACACAGCTGATTTTCAGCTGTCTGAAATTTTAATCTAATTTTAAGTTTTCACTTTAGACTATATAAATATGTTCCCTTTGTTCATCAAGGGTGTCGAAACAGTAATTCATCATCCTCATCCAACAGTGCATATAATGCAAATTCTTCCCAGCCATTGGCATCGTATAACCTGGGCTCATTATCTTCAGGAGCTGGAGCTGGTGCTATTACCATGGCAGCAGCTCAAGCAGTGCAAGCCACCGCACAGGTAAGGCATTCAAAATACGACTAAAGGGGGTTATATTTTAGTTAGTGTAAATTCTTCTTGTTGTGTGTCTTTGTTTCTGTTGAGAATTTAAGAACTTTCAGTGATGTTCAGCTTTACTAGAAAAGAACAATGGTTTTTATACAAGAAATATAAAAGGGGTGTTTTGGTTTTTTTGTTTGTTCGTTTGTTTGTTTTGCTAAATTCAATTGTAAACTTGAAATGTTTAAGGTAACCAGGAGCCCCTTCCACACAGCCTTCTATTCCAGAATATCAAGGCAGAAAATCCCACAATATCTGCTTTAACTGGAAAATATGGCAGTGTGGATCCAGATAACCCAGTTCAAAGCAGATATTGTTGTATTTTCTGCCTTGATATTCTGGGCTGCGTGGAAGGGACCCAGGTATCTTAAGCAGCAGTTTTGTGCTCACTTAGCCACACAAGTTTTGTTGTGACTTCAAATAATTTCCAACCTAAGAAGACCATAAAGGGAACATATGCTGCAGTGACATGTGATACATCTTATATAGGAATGATCTAGCAACATAGCACATATTTGTACCCTTTAACTAGTGCTGTTATACTTGTATTCAAAGCAAATTTAAAATGCTTCTAAGCAATAACGCATTATATGTTGCATCCAGATTTAGTCATGTTTGAACAGCGTTTCTCAATCTAGGGGTCAAGAGAGGGGTTTCAGAGGTGTCACCAAAGACCATCAGAAACACATATTTCTGATGGTCTTAGGAATCCCTTTGGCAGAGAAGGCTGAAGATCTATCCTTCTCTTCCTTTTTGGAAACAGATGGCAAATCCTCCCACCAAAAGCCTTTCTCCGCTGTGATTGGCTGTCCTCTCAGCCAAGGGGAAGCTTGTTTCTGAGATTCCAAGTGGGGAGGGGAGAGCAGGCATGCTCTCCCCTAAATCACTGTGAATTTCTCCCAAATCCCTCCAATATTTTCTGTTGGTCTTGGGGATTCTGTGTGGGAAGTTCGGCCCAATTCTGTTGTTGGTGGGGTTCAGAATGCTCTTTGATTGTAGCTGAACTATAAACCCCAGCAACTACAACTCCCAAATGACAAAATCAAAACAACAATATTCAAATATGGGAGTATCAGGTATATGTGCCAAATTTGGTCCAATGAATGGAAATACTTCCTGCATATCAGATATTTACATTACAATTCATAAGAGTAGTAAAATTACAGTTATGAAAGTAGCAACAAAAATAATTTTATGGTTGGGGATCACCGCAACATGAGGAACTGTATTAAGGGGTCGCAGCATCAGGAAGGTTGAGAACCACTGTGTTAGAATATACTGTGCACATAGTTAATTATGACTTACACCTCTTGATTCACTGGGCCTATTTGAAGTGTGACAGAGTCACTGTCTGTATTAATATCAGTGTTTTCGTTTTAGATGAAAGAAGGAAGACGAACATCTAGCCTAAAAGCAAGTTATGAAGCTTTTAAGAACAACGACTTCCAACTTGGAAGAGAATTCTCATTATCCAGGGACACCGCTGGATACTCCTCATCAGCTTTGGCATCAACGTTGTCACAGACATTGAGCTCAACAACCACAGATTCACGAAGTGGTCGAAAAAGCAAGTAGGTTCATATAGACAATTTCTTGTTTTCACTTCTAAGGAATCAGGAAAAACCATCAACTTATAATCAGTAACTTCAAGCAGAGTGAAATTGAAATGAAACTCACTCTTTTGCATTGCTGTACTTAGTCTTTACCTGCCATAATGCCTTGAGAAGAAGTAAGTTACATTTTTTAAATGGGCAAGGGAGATCATATTGTTAGACGTTTGTCCACCAGCTATTTGTGGTTACAATAAACATCCATACAGATGCTTGTGTAGATAGGATGGACAGGCTGTTATTTATCGTGTCAGAAGCAAGCTTAGGGTATAGTTAAAATGCATTTAAAAACACAAACAAAGTTTTAAAAACTTGTGATTATGCTAAATGTCCTTTGACCAGAAGCTGGCCACTTAGAGTGCCTTTGGTGTCCCTGTGAGAAGGTCCTCCATTGTAAATGTGGCAGGGCTCAAGTTGCATTGTAGTAGGTAGTATGGATTGTTCTTCTCCGCACTTGCATGTCGTGGACTCCACTTTGTAGCCCCATTTCTTAAGGTTAGCTCTGCATCTTCTGGTGCCAGAGCACAGCTTGTTCAGCGCCTTCCAGGTCGTCCACTCTTCTGTGTACCCAGGAGGGCGTTTCTCATCCGGTCTCAGCCACTAATTGAGGTGCTGATTTTATTCTGCCACTTTTGGACTCTTGCTTTCTAAGGTGTTCCTGCGAGTATCTCTATAGATCTTAGGAAGCTGTTTCTTGATTTGGGCATTGACATGCTGGCTAATATCTGAACAGAGGATGGGCCGAAGATGTCAATGCAATTCCAACAGGTTGTTGGAAACGGTAGGTAGGTAGGTAGGCAGGCAGGCAGGCAGATAGATAGATTGACATGATTATTCAACTGGCTATCTCTTGCTTTTTTTCAACCACCCCTCACTATGTTAGCCATTTGTTTCCCCAGAGGTCCCTTTAGTAGCATTTAAGCAGTCTAACTCTTCAGTTTTAAAAGAAAATAAGTCATTCTCCACTTTCCACAATTTGACTTTGTTCAACTCGGAGCTTAGCTGCCTGATCTGAATGAATATCATTTCTTCTGTTGGTCAAAGGCTATAAATAATAAACCTAAGAACTAGATAACGCGAAAGGCGTATTTTTTTATAAAGCTGCAGAATAGGAAAGTCAGGATGATTGAATGCCTAGGATTGTTGCATCAATAACAATGCAATAGAGCAATAAAGTATGCTTTCTTTTGTGAAGTCCCACAAAGAAAACATTACTTTTCTAAGCATGGCCCTCCACTAGTTGGTTTATAGAGCTTCGTAACCTTGTGTGACACCTCCACAGAAGATGAGTAAATACCTTCTAGAAAAATATGAGTTGTAATGTAGGTCATCAGAAGATCCAGATAAGGGAGAAAATTGACTGGAGCTGAGGCATCATGGTACCTTAAAATTTAGATACTACTGTTGAAACAGCAGTAGGACAGTCTTTATAAAGAATAGGAAATGCTGGATACTTTCACTCTCTTAACAATGAAATATAGTGTGGTTATATAGAACTTCACTTAAGGTACCAGACTGCTCTTGAGGTACATTGTTTCTTAGACTGTCAGAATCTTATGTAGTGCAGATAAAAATGTATGCCTACAGTGTAGGAGTGTGGGCATATTATTGTTTAGACATATAACTGTTTTGTAAATCCTTGTAGTTTATAAATCCTCTAGGCTGTAAGTGAAATAGCAGAGTTACTGTTCAACAACTGTACTGTAAAATTCTATAATGGTTTTTCCGTCCTTTTCATTTGTACTGTTTTATGGTTAGTAAAGGGGAACACCCTGGATATATGTTTATTTTTCAGAAGCAACAACAAGTCTTCTAGTCAGCAGTCTTCCTCGTCTTCTTCGTCTTCCTCTTTATCCTCCTGTTCCTCATCCTCGGCTCTAGCACAGGAACTGTCTCAACAGGCAGCAGTTATACCAGAGTCAGAATCTAATAGCCAAGTCGATTGGACTTATGATCCGAATGAGCCACGTTACTGCATCTGCAATCAGGTATATTCTGTGAAGGAATGTCTCATCAAGTACAATATATTGTAATTGTATAGCTGGTTTAAATCTTTAATAGAATATATTAATTGGTTCATTGGTTTTTGTCTCATTTGCTGACAAATGACCACTTCACCTAGTAGAGATTATATAATAAACTATTCAGTTTGAATTTTTACTATTTAAAATGCTATAAAATGCTTGAGTCCACACAGAATAAGGAATGGTTTATAAAGCAGCTGTAATCAGGATGTATTAATACATGCAGAATGTGCTTTTTTAAAAAAAAAAACCCCCAAAGTGAACCATTTTATGCCTTTAAATAAAATCTTTCTAATCTAGGTACAATGCTATAAGGCTGCGTTTCTCAACCTGGGAGTCAGGGCCCTTGGGGAGTATCACGAGAGGGTTTCATAGGGGTCGCCAAAGGCCATCAGAAAATACATATTTCTGATGGACTTAGGAACCCGTTTGGCAGAGAAGACTGAAGATCTCTCCGCCTATCCTTCTCTTCTTTTTGGAAACAGATGGCGAATCCTCCCACCAAAAAGCCCTACTCCTGCTGTGATTGTAGGTGAACTATAAATCCCAGCAACTACAACTCTAAAATGTCAAGTCTATTTCCCCCAAACTCCACCAGTGTTCACATATGGGCACATTGAGTATTTGTGCCAAGTTTGATTCAGATCAATCATTGTTTGAGTCCGCAATGCTCTCTGCAAGTTGGTGAACTACAAATCCAAAACTCATGGTCAGTGCCTACCAAACCCTTCCAGTATTTTCTGTTGATCATGGGAGTTCTGTGTGCCAAGTTTGGTTCAGTTTCATCATTGGTGGAGTTGAGAATGCTTCTTCATTGTAGGTTAACTAAATCACAACAACTATAACTCCCAAATGACAAAATCAATCCCAACCCCACCAGAATTCAAATTTGGGCATATTGGGTATTTGTGCCAAATTTGGTCCAGTGAATGAAAATACGTCCTGCATATCAGATATTTATATTATGATTCATAATAGCACCAAAATTACGGTTATGAAGTAGCAACAGAAATCACCACAACATGAGGAACTGTTTTAAGGGGTCGTGGCATTAGGAAGGTTGAGAACCACTGTGATAAGGAATATCAGGGCCATCATTTACAAATTCCTGTTTCCTGTAGGTTTTTGTTAATCCTCGGAATCTCCAGACCCTTTTTGTATTATTTTCATCTTTAGCTTGTATAGTACTCATACATCATTTTTTTCATTCCTTTTCTTTTTTCTTATAAATGTAGAATTTGCAGAGTTTGGTGAAGATACAGAGCATTTACTTTCCCACACTAGCATATAAAGTAGGACAGTATTTATGAGGAATCTTCATGTTTCCTGTGCAATCATAATACTTTTAAAGTGTTGGCATTGCAGAAACATTTAAAGCAGAGGAGAGGTTTTACTGCAGACATGAGCTGAATGTAAGGGAGAAAGGAAATAAAATGTAAAGAGGAAGAGAGGATTAGATGACAAAGACTTAAATAAGCAAATAAGTCTTCAGGCATTGCATTGCAATGCCCAGTGAGAAGGGGGTCTAAAATATCTTGCAGCAGGGCTTTTTCGAGATGGCATACTGCAAGCACACATATACAACAATAGCTATTTGCATACCCCTTTTAAAATCTAAATTGACTTTGAGAGTTTTAATGCTTTGAGAATTGTTTCATCAGAAGGATAGTGATCCAGAACTTATTCAGGAAATGAGTGGGGTAATGGAGTCAATCGTTCTAAACCTCTTTTTTTAGTATTACTGTTGCTTCATTACATTTTCATTTCTTTATCTACACCCTTGACTTTAATATAGCTCTTCCTAGCTATATAACTCCCTAGCGGTTTTCTTCTCTATTTTTGAAAGCCAGATCCACCCTGTAAAAACACAGTGATCTAGCTGGTATCACCCCATACAAGGGTTCTTGATTGAGAAACAGATTGGCAAAACAGATCTGTACATACCCAAGATCAGTGTTAATTACACCCAATATAGATGTGTACAATTGAATCTAGAAAATTGGGTATTTTAGGACATGTGGGCATGATAGGAACTTTCAGTTAAACAGTCTTATATTAACAGGAAAACGTTTAAGACTAGAAATGTTGGGAGGAGAAAAGGTGTTTAAATGGAAAATGAAATGTGTGTTGTCTTACAATGGTTATAATTGTAAAAGGAGAAAGATGACCTAAAAACCTGCTCCAGAGGGTATCGCAATTTTACAAGAGTAGTTTTGGGCACCATAGAGGAGGGAGGAGAAGAAAGTTCCGTTGTTGTTGTTGTTGTTGTTGTTATGTTTATTTGTACCCCATTTTTTCTTTCCATAGGGAGATTCAGGCCCTTTCTATATTGCCATATAGTCAAGATTATCAAAACAGATAATCCACATTATCTGCTTTGAACTCTGTAGACTCAGTTCCATTATCCGAGTCTACACTGCCATATAATCCAGTTCAAAGCAGATAATCTGGATTTTATATGGCCATGTAGAAGGGACCTCAAAATGGCTAATACTTCAGTGAGATCAGATTTCGCACACAATTCCCTCTTAATTATTATAAAAAGAATTTACTGTCTTCATATGATAGCTTTCTTATGTTTCTTATGTCTAACATTGTCATGCTGTGGGTCCCCAGATGTTTTGGCATTCAACTCCCAGAAATCCTAACAGCTGGTAAACTGGTTGGGATTTCTGAGAGTTGTAGGCCAAAACACCTGAGGACCCACAGATTGAGAACCACAGACTTAGAGTATGCTTTCTGTTTATGTCATGTTTTAACTCTTTGAGGCCAATTTGTTGTGAGTGGAAAATGTTTAATTACTTGATAATGGATGCTTATTGTGTCTTTCCCTAGGTTTCCTATGGTGAAATGGTGGGCTGTGATAACCAGGATGTAAGTATTAAAAAAGGAACAAAATTATACTGTTAAATTCAAGTTTTACGTTCAAAAGCAGGATTATAAACCATATTTTAATGAGTGACTAGTCATCTGAAAAAGCTTGTGCATGTACACCAGGATTCCATTTATTGTCAACAGTAACTTCTCACTATGTACCTGCCAGGTACACCGTTGAATCTAGACGTCGTTAAACTGAAAGTAGATTTGTTGAAATCACTAAGACAGTTTAGCCATAATAGATTTTCACTCACAACTTGATGTGTGACCAGCTGGTTGTCTACACTTGAGGGGAAAAAAAACTATTCATGCCCACCTTGAATCTGGTGCTGTGAGAACATAACATACTACTATTTTGGTGGTGTATCTGTATTTTTTTAGGTTTCAATGCTTTTGTTTACTTTATTTTTTAAGTTCCATTTCAGAGCAGGGGAAATGAATGACCATCAATACAATGCCAGTGTAGGTGTGGCACTAATGGAGAGTAGGGGAAATCTGGCATGTAGGCAACCCCTAAGTCTAGATGCAGTCCAATGTTTTCAACATTGTTTTGAGTTGCCAAATCTCTTTGTTGGCAGCACTATTGGAAGGTGATATCTTTCAAGCACATTGCACAAATAGACCATTCTAAGTAAGAGTAACTTTGGTTTTTTAGGTACTACAACAAATTACATTGTGTAGTATTAAACCAATGAAACTTTTAGAACAGAAGAGTCTTTATTACTACTTCATTTTTGCGTTGCCATTTTTTCATTCATGCAGTAAAAGTGGAGCTATGACCACATTCTGAAATCGATGTGATGTTAAAAGAGACTACTGCAGTGTTCTGTTATAATCCGAGTTACAGAAACTAATGTGGTATTTCTTCCTTTTTTAAAAAAAAAAACTTGTTTTGCAGTGTCCTATAGAGTGGTTCCATTATGGCTGTGTCGGTTTGACAGAAGCGCCGAAGGGGAAATGGTATTGTCCGCAATGTACCGCTGCAATGAAGAGAAGAGGCAATAGGCATAAATAAGTGTATTGTCTGCATCGTGTCAGTGAATGAAGTCACGCTACATTTGGGGAGAGGGGCAAGCGGGAATGCTTTTTTTGCAACCAGTCAAAGGAGGAGTAATAATGACTGTCATAAAAGGTTTTTCTTAATTTTGCTAGCTGTGTTTTAATATTGTACCTACATTATTTATGCACTATTGTGCTATAAATAATGTTTCCCAGTTAGCCATGGATTGGTCCAGAGCAGACATATGCTGAAAATTTTGCTCAAAAATATTGTCTCTTAAGCAGTGGGCATTCTTCAAGCATTCAGTCTTCAAATAATGTGAGCGAATGGAGAATTTGATTGGTTCTGCATTCAACTGGCATTCTGCTGCATGTCCTGTACTCAAGAGCTGTTGTGTGGAATTGTGTGTCTTTAAGTGGTACAGAAAGTCAAAATGTAAAGATAATGATTTTTTAAGATGCCTTTATAGCTTTGTTCCTTGTTGAAACTGAATTCAGCAGGCTGAAAAAATGTTCTTGTATACCCTGGGCTCATGGCCTTTGGAGTACTTAAGTATGTGAAAACAACTTCTTGTCCACTTGAAACAAGCAAAAAATGATAATAATGTACCACTAGTCTTGTGTGTTTGGTGGCCATTGAGGGCACAAATCATTAAAATTGTGTTAAAGTGACAAGCCTTTTATACCGAATGTGTTTATTATTATTTTTTATTTTTGTGTGCAAGTGATCCTTTAGATTGAAACTGTATTAGGTGTTCAATTTTTTTAAAAAAATCAAATGCTAGCATTAATGCTTTGCATACTTTATCAAAAAGATAAGTACGGTAAACATTTCATGGACGCTTTCATAATATGCTGTCTAACTGGAGGATTTTAAATAGCTTTTATTTTTTTATAAAAAAATATATAAATAAAAAGTTTCCATCTCTAACAAACTAAGTGCTATGCGTCTTGTGTCATTGTTTGCTTTCCTGTGAGTATTTTTCCCATTCTCATTTTAATTAATATAATAACATTTAAGAAGAACCTTTAAAACAAAGGCAGTTTAATCTGAAATTAAATAAATGTTAATGTTAGGTATTGCATACAAAAGAGAACATGGGATTAAACTGAATTCTTGCACAGTAAATATCCTATTTTCTTTATTACACAAGAGTAGACTCCAACATTCAACTGGTTTCGACTCACAGGAGTCTTCATCAGGTAGGGTCTATAAACAATACATGTTATTAATACATACATATAGTTTGTCAACTGGAAACATCAAGCTTGATATATGTGTGTGTGTGTACATGCGTGTGTGCGGTACTTACTCATTTATCAAAAAGCTCAATATTTGAGACAGTGCTATTGAAAAGTGGATCCTGAAGGTAGTACTCCATAGTTACATGAAACATATACCATTCATAACAAAGATATATAATATGTACAACAAAAGTGATTAATAATACTCACAAGTCCTTGTTAACCAGTATATTTTGCAAATGCGTTTGATAGCGCTTAGTTTGGTTATATATGTACAGGCTTGATGTTTCCAGCTGACAAACTGTATATATATATAATAACCATCATCATCATCATCTTTATTTATACCCAGCCACTATCTCCCCAAAGGGGACTCGGGCAGCTAACATGAGGCCAAGCCCAAAAATAATACAGAAAAGTTAAACACAAAATAACAGAAAAATTGCATCACAACAAAATACATGAAGTAACAAAATAAAATAAAAAGTGCAAAACATAATAAAAATCAAACAAAAAGGGCAGGCCAAATGTGCAAGATAAAATGTTAAATATTAATTATATGTCTTGTTTATAGACCCAACTACCTGATGAAGACTCCTGTGAGTCAAAACTGGTTTAATGTTAGAGTCTACTCTTGTGTAATAAATAAATAGGACATTTATTGTGCAAGGATTTGGAATCTACTCCCCTGTAGTAAAGACACAAGAACTTTTTCCACACATGTGAAGAAGAATTTTTTCATCTTTCAAGAAAAGAACAAATTATTTCTGTTAAATGTGAATGTAACAATCCTGTTTTACTGACACTTGTATTTGTATTATGTATACATTTAACTTCTATGTGTTTAGATACATTTTCATCACTGCAATTAGTGGATACTGGTCTTTTTAATTCTAAGGAAACCCATTTTCCTTTTCATTAAACTAAATTCACAATCAGCACTTCGCAAAATTAGGAAATTGGATGCAGACTTTGTTTTTGTCAGTAGAAGCATCTCTGAATGGACTTCAGTCTCAGACATGTCTACTGACAGAAGGAAGTTGAATGTGATATTTACCCATTTTCCATCACCAGTGTCACATTCTCTCAGTTCTCCAAAGCAGATTGGTTGGAAAGTATGAGATTTGGGAGGGAATCAATGAAAATAGCCACTTTCACTGGTTTCCTTGCAGGATTTGTCCATAGTATTACAAAACTCCCATGAAGGAAAGAACATTTCAAGTTGTGAGACAAAAAGTCTGGATTCTAGCCAGGGTTCAGTATATTGTGATATGTCCTTAAAATACCAAGTATTGCAGTATTGGCACCCAAATCCAGCAAATAGCAGTACACATGAAGATAGATTTCTCTGTGGACAATCATTTTCTCACAACGAATGATCCTGTTTTCATGAACATATTTATTGGTGAATTTAGTCACCGATGAGAACCACTCAGTACTTCAGGCAACTGAATATCACAGCCTGAACTGCCGTGTAGTCATGGTGGATAAAAAGCCATGTTTCTAGGGGGTATTATATATGTAATAAATGAAATGAAGCCTATCATAAAGGATACAAAGAACAGCCGAGGTTTCAAAAGTGCCCTAAAGCTATTCATAGATTTCCAACTGTGATAAGAATCCAGTGTTAACATCACATGAACAAAGGGTAGGAGAGATGTAAGTGCTAGTGATTTAGTTTTTGAAGCTGTATACATACAGACAAACAAAATTGTTTTGGGTTGCAACACCACTTGCAGTGAATTTGAAGTGATTATCTATTGACCATTCAGAAGAATATACTGAATGGTGATTTGATACCATAAGAGCAGAAAGTCCTATAATATCTCTTAACAACCCCTACTTGCTAATGTGCTCCCTTTTTCCTAAGCATGTTTATTCTTTCTTTGGTGGTTCACTTGCAACAGTTTCTCATCAAAAGGTGCCCTTTCCACTGGAAGTAATGCATCCTGTCATTCAAAAAAGTTATAGTTAGAAACCAAACTCATAGGTCTTCATTTTGGACAGTTTTGTCTATTTTGCATTTAGAAAAAGGAAGCGGATTTTGGCCCTTACTAAAAGATTTTGCGGAAAGTCATGCAATTTAATTTTTACCTTCATCTAAGTGGTAGCATTGAAATAAACACAAAATGCTTCTAGTTGTTAAGGTTTTCCATCTGTTGTTTTCCCACAAGTTTATTACAGCTTCTTCTAGAAAATGATCTTACCAGGCCACATCTTTATTCTGTAACCCAAAATTGGATTTAGATCGCTTCTGTCTAGTTCATGAATGGCTCCATGAGCTTGAAATAAAGTTTGTGAAGATCGTTCCAACTCTTTTCTTGAACGTGATACTTAAATGTGGTTCTATATTACTTTGAAGTCAAGAAGTAAAGGCCACATTCTTGTAGAGATTTTGTCATCCCGTGGATGTTGGCCTTATTTTCATTCATTCAAGCCAGAGTGACCAGTGGTGAAGGATTACGAGATTTTCAATCTATCATCATCAAGAGAATCACAGATGTCCTACCCTTTCTTCATATAATCAAGAATTAGAGGTGATCACTAGTTACCATGCTGCATACTAGAATAAATCCATGTGTTTTCAGATTCCATAGATATTTTATAGTAAACAAAACAATATAATAATACTGTATTGCTGAAACCGGCCTAAGTGTCCCTTCGGAGTGATAGTGTGGGTTATAAATAAATTATTTATTATTATTCTTATTATTATTCTTATTCTTATTATTACAGATAGATGCAACTAAATGTACTCCGCATTGCTGAAATCATTGCCACCTTTCCTGCTTTGAATCCAATATATTTAAATCGTAGACTACAAAGTGTACAATGTTCAGTCATAGACCACAAAGTGGTCATGTGGCAATGCTAGGGTTTTAAAAATTTGCCTTAACATACTTGTAACATGTTTCCATTACGTGAACAGCCATTACACTTATATTGTATCGGAAGTCCTTCTGCCAAATAATTCCTACACCTTTACTTTTTAAAAGAAAATGTAAAGAACCCCAGGTACCTCACTACCTCTGAGGATGCTTGCCATAGATGCAGGCGAAACGTCAGGAGAAATGCCTCTAGAACATGGCTCTATAGCCCGAAAAAACCCACAAGAACCTAGTGATTCAGCCATGAAAGCCTTCGACAACACAACCCCAGGTATGTTTAAAATTTTCTAGCAGTTCTAGGGATGGAAGCTTATTACCTCGAAGTCTCCCACAGGATGGTAACACATCCAGGCGTCCTCTGGGCAACGTCTCTGCAGACAGCCAATTCTCTCACAAGTCACTTCTGACAAGATAAAAAAAATTACCACGAATAAAGTATTGACGGAGTTCCTGACAAAACCACTAGAGGTTAGTCTTGACAATCCTGGCTGTTCAAAAATCCCATATTTTGGTAAGAGTGGAGTTTACAATCTGATCCAGTACAGGTTTGTATAGAGACCCTGTTCTTGTGTTTATCTGCATAGAATTAAGTCCTGCTGGGCTTAATTGGAATTCTATTTGTAGTGTTTACATCTTGATCCATCACAAAAAGTAAACATATGTTAACTGTTATAATACGTGAAAAATATATGCAGTAATTCTGTAAAAAAAAGAACACCAATCATCATTTAAAATGCATTTCCAGTAACATGGAATAAAAGTGTGTGTGTGTGTGTGTGTGTGTGTGTGTGTGTGTGTGTGTGTGTGTGGGAAGTGCTGTTTCATTACTGCAAACTGATATACCGAGCCAGCTAGCCTTAGATCATTCACAAAATGCTATTTAAACAAAGAGTGTTCATATATGGAAAAAGGTCTAAAGTCAAGGCTAATCCGATTTGATTTCTAAAGATGCATCTTTTTCCTGTGGAACAAAGTGTTCTGGTTGGAAAACATTTTGTATTTAGTAATGTTGCATACAGATTTCCAGCTGCATTCACATAAGCTTTCGGCAATGTTATTTATAGCTTTAACTTGAAGCCAATTTAAACATTCTGAGAAAGATGTTGTCCAGCCTTATTAGTACAATTGGGATGAAGAAACATTTGAATTGCAAACACACACTGAATCTGAACAGAAAACAACAACCCTTCCACAATGTTTGTTTCAAAATATTTCCTTGTCAATAAATATGACATGTAAGCTTATGAACTGAGGCCTTGGCATGTATTATACTCTCATTTTTTTAAATTGTAACTTGCCCAGTATATATGATTCAAATATATTGGGCACCACAATCCTTTTTGTGTAAAGATTTGTGTTAAGTAATGCAAAAGCATTGTAATATGCCCAAATGAATTTTAAGCACATGATCTGGCTATATTCAAATACAGTACAGTCTCGCTTATCCAACCTTCGCTCATCCAACGTTCTCTATTATCCAACACAGTCTTCCTCCCACCTGGAATAATGTCCAGGGTGGGAGAAAGAAAGAGCCCTTGTCTGTTTGGGTGCTAAATTCGTAAATACACTGATTACTACATAACATGATGTTTTGGTGCTTAATTTGTAAAATCATAACGTAATTTGATGTTTAATAGGCCTTTCCTTAATCCCTCCTTATTATCCAAGATTTTTGCTTATCCTACATTCTGCTGGCCCATTTATGTTAAATAAGCGAGA
The DNA here is from genome assembly GCF_037176765.1 of Anolis sagrei. Taxonomy (NCBI): domain Eukaryota; kingdom Metazoa; phylum Chordata; class Lepidosauria; order Squamata; family Anolidae; genus Anolis; species Anolis sagrei. Next base: position 128,873,697 of record NC_090025.1, on the reverse strand, counting down.
CTCTACTGTAGAGCTTTTTAAAAATCCTAACTCCTTTCTTTCTTTCTTTCTTTCTTTCTTTCTTTCTTTCTTTCTTTCAGTAGCCATGCAAATATTCATGTGCTTTTAAAAAAAAACCTACCTGTTTCTTAGATTATCTCCCAGATTATCTTCTATTTATTGTGATTATGCTTTAAATATTCTGCATTGTTCCCCCTTTCCTTAATTAATTTTTGCTTCAGGGGGAAAGTATTTTAAGTGTTCAAATACTTTCACATGAAAAAGGAAAGATGTTAAATGTAGAATCTTACAACTTACTGCCACAAAACTGGTTGCCTTTATTTATTTTGGTTAAAAAAGCTAAAGACACAATTTTTACCAGCTAATGTAACAACCTTTTTTAAAAAAAAAAAAATAAACCTTGTAATGCATGAGGTGACTTCAATCTAATTGTGTTTTCAATATGCCATGGATAAAATACAATATCTGTTCCATATTATTATCATATCAGCAAAGATACCATGCACTAACAGCCAATGTCTCATGGTGCAGCACCAGTCCATGGACAACTAGTTTGAGTAGCACTTCCTTATACCATTCCAGACCTAGCATTTTCCAGTAATTAAAGGCAAGCAACCTAGGACCATTGATCATGTTAAAAATTAAGCATTTAATACGAGGGTTATCCGGAAAGTAAGTATATAAGATTTTTTTAAAAATACTGAGAATGAATATATTTTAATAAAACTTGCATGGATTGTAGCATAGGTATGATATTATTTTTCCACATAATCATCATTCAATTCAATACATTTTGTCATCCGTGAGATGAGTTTTTGATGCCTGTGTCATAGAAGTTTCCCTCCACCTTTTTCAGCCAGTTCGTTTCTTTGATTTTCACCTCGTTGTCATTGGAAAAGTGTTTTCCACTGAGGTGTTCTTTCAATTTAGTGAACAGATGACAATCACTGGGTATGCGATCAGGGCTGTGAGAGGGGTGGCTTAAACATCCCGACCAAATGAAGTCAGGAACTCTTGGGCTGCATGAGCAGTGTGCGGATGTGCATTGTCATGAAGGAGACAGACTCCCACCATCAGCATCCCACAACATTTGTTTTGGATGGCTCTGTGAAGTTTCTTCATGGTCTCACATTATATTCCATACCTATTTTGTCACACACTTTCTTGACATTACGTCCTCTCCATAAACTGAAATGATTTCGCAATGAATCACAGGAGCATTCATGCCCTTAGCATTTAGATAGCCTATTACAGCATGAACTTCACCCTTGGAGGGAAACAGAATGAAGACACTCATCTCTAACCTTCACCACAACATCAGTCGATGAGCTACTGATGACTGGCACTGTTAGTTCACTTCGGCTGGCTTCCCACTACACAGCAGTGATAGCAACTTCCTCTGCAAAAAATTCCTGCGAGAGCTACGTGCCCTGTAACCCTACTTTCTGGATAACCCTCGTAATACAGCACAACTCCTGTATCCTTTTTGACTGTAACCTTGGAGAATCTACACAGGCTCACAAACACTTCCATGAGGAAATACTTCTGGAGGAACCAAAATCGGGCAATTTTGTAATACCAATACAGTGCTTTTCAAATTGCAAGTGTATAACTATTGGGGGTGGTTATTGCCCCCCATAAGAATTCTGTGCCTAAAAATGGCATTTTTAATTAAGTTCCCAAATGTCTAGTTTTGCAGTGACTTAAAACTTCATTTGTAAAGAGTGCTATGAGATCATTCAAATGATTACCAAGATCTGATTTGCTCAATTTACACATTCACTTCTCATTTCTCTTGTATCTGCCTTCTTGGTGAAAAAGACAACTGCTCACGAAAGTTGCCATATATCATTCTTCACCGAAAGATTTCTTGTAAGAATCTCAAGAGCCCTTACTGGGGCACTCTTCAGCACAGCAAACACAGGAACAACAATATTTCAGTGCCTCTGTGGATAGATTCCTGTGTTACCTAAAAGACTCAAGGAGTTGCTGTCTAGGATATACACAAGGATCTACACTGTAGAAGTGATGCAGTTTGACACCACTTTCACTGCCATGACTCAATGCTATGGAATCCAATAAGCTGCAGTTTTATAAATCTTTAACCTTCTCTGCTAAAGAGTGTTGGTGCCTCACCAAACTACAACTCACATTCTTTGATAGCATTGAGCCATAGGAGTTAAAGGGTACCAAACTGAATTAATTGTACAGTGTAGATGCACCCTTTTCCAAGCTTACTTAAGAAGCAAATAAGCCTTTAGTAAGAGAAGTACGTGGACTTTATAGGATTATAGTCTTCCTCCTTAACAGGTGGGTGTTCTAAATCGAAAACAGCCTTCAAATGAGCCTGTGTATTTCTCATACCACATTGCTATGTCCGGCACACAATCTGAGACTTGCTTGAAGTGGGTTTTTTTAAGTGCAGAGTAATTTTGTTTCCTAGTTTAATTCTGCATTAGCTTTGCAGTTGCAGACCTATGTTTGAGTTCTCTGTAACCCGATCCCATATTTAGTTCCTGTGTAGTTTGGAAGAGTAGAGCATGGGAAGGGGAAAGGACATTGTTTCTGTGATTCAGCCCAGCTTCCAGCCTGTGAGCCTTTTCAGAACTTGGTAAACTTAACCCCACCCCTCCGGGCTGTCCTGCTTTTTATTTGTATGTCTGTGGTCCAACTGAGTTCAGATGGAGTGCTGTGTGCGTGTGCGAAGATGAGCCGGAGTCATGAGGCTGGGCTGCTCCAAGTGTTTTTAATCAGCCCCTCTTCAGGAGAGGATGGAAAACGTTTGACAGGGCGAGGAACGGAGTAAGTAAACATAACTTTGAACTCAAAAAGTTGGAGAGAGAAAGAGACAGAGAGGGGGAAAGAAAACTAGCTTTTAAGCTTTTAAAGACTGAGCTTGCATTTTCAGTGAGGAATGGCTGGGAAGGCTTGCTGACAGGAAAAAGGCAATTTAAAAAATCTGGAATGAAGGAAATGGTATATTTAAATAAATCAGAACATGAATTCGACTCACAAGACGGGGAAGAAATCCTTGACAGTGTTCAACTCTGTGCACAGCACATGATAATTTTTAACCTATAGCTTTCATTTTGAAACCTATAGTGTGGGTAAGTTTAATTTTTTACTTTTCCAGATGATAAGATTTCTCTGACCAACACTGCAGAATGCTTAATTCTGTCTGTTCACAATCCACGTTGTCACTTCTTTCACTCTTCCACCCGTTCTGTTTTGTACAGGCTGGACACTGCTTCTGGAAGAACTGTTCATCCCAGAGACCTGTGACTTTTTGCCATGGAAAAACTTAGGTCCAGAAACCATGGAGATGATTTGAATGATCTCTGGAAAAAAACACACTTTATTCTTTATTTCATGCTGAAGACAAGTAGCTGTACGGACTACCCTTACAATGAGGAAATGGGACGAAATTAGAAACTTATGGTGGCCATGTTTTGCCGGCAAATCTTGCCTGGAAGGAGATGGTGTCGGCTTCGCCCATTCCTGGTGGTGCTTGTGTTGGGTGCCTGCCTTTTTTATCAAACTCTGACACCTTTAAAAACGAGGAGATATCTTTCATCAACTGGCAATGGAGTTCTGACAAACAAAGCGGTTGAAGTTCAGCAAGGGACGTATAAGGAGGTCTCTAAAAGGCAGGTCCATTGCTTCCTTCCTTCAAATGACCTACAAGCACAGAAGGAGGTAAGAGAGTCTGCTAGTATAAAATTAAAAAAAATACTGACTGAGGGCCCTTCCACACAACCATAAAACCCAGAATATCAAGGCAGAAAATCCCACAATATCTCCTATGAACTGGGTTATATGAGTCCACACCACCAGTTCAAAGCAAATAATATGGGATTTTATGCAGCTGTGTGGAAGGGGTCTTAGAAGCTAGGAGGAACATGCCTGGCAGGCACTGCTAAAATTAACCTTTCAAATAAGCTATGAGGGATCTGTTTTCTAACTAACATGTGTCAGGGAGAAGTTTAGATTGAGTTATTTGCCTTGATGATGCCACCGAGATGAGTTTATTCCAGGAAAATGGGGCAGGAGTGGGTTGTGCATGGGAAGCATATACAAAGAAATACACACACGTGGAAGAGCAAAAAGAAAGAAAGTGCAATGTCCTGACAAGAATGATAACTCTCCAACTTCATCTGAGACCAACTGTAATTCTGTTGCCCTCCAATTCCAAGGTGATGTGATGGAAAATAGCCCCCTTCTGAACATTTGATCAAGTGCATGTATTTATTGATGGCAGGATTTGAGGCTTCATATTATTTGGAATGTTTCAGACAGATTGATAAAGGCAAGAATAATACAAATCGGAAAAATAGAGTGTAGGAAACAGGACTCAGTAGCTCCCGAAGAGCAAATTATGCAGACTATGGTCCTCTCCTCTGGCCACAGGAAGTGCACTATATCCGCACTTCTCAAATTATCTGATGAGAAAGATTGGCCGATTGCGTTTCATCCCATGTGCCAGGGACAGGCACTATATTTAGGCCCAGGGACAGCATTGTTTGTTTTTTTTCCTGAAGCTGGCAGCCCAGCCCATGACCATCAATTTGAGTACCATTCAAAACATTCCTCAACTCTTTGTCAACCACAATTCACACATTTTCATGGTTTTCTTCATGACCATGAAGAAAAGGATTCTGCACTGTACCAACTGGCCAAAGAGCTTGCCTTCTCTCAGTAAATTTACATTGTGGATATAATAATACAGTACTATGCAATTACACAAGATGCAGTTTTAGCTGAATTTTAGCTGGATAACTTTTTGAAAATGAGTTGAGGGTAATGTTTTGGCCAGCTCAGTAGACTCCGGAGAAAGGAAGGGCCAGTGACTATTAAGGGCACCTTCAGCCTATTTACTCACATGTATGCATACATCCAGAAATACAAACACTACAAATGACCAAACTCTGTGCGCACATACGCACTTGCCATGCAAATAGAGCCAGGGCTGCATCCTCATACAACTTTGGTTCCTTTAGGCCTGTGGTTCTCAACCTGTGAGTCCCCAGGTGTTTTGGCCTACAACTCTCAGAAATTCCAGCCAGTTTACCAGCTGTTAGGATTTCTGGGAGTTGAAGTACAAAACATCTGGGGACTCACAGGTTGAGAACCACTGCTTTAGCCACTTTGAAAAAGCAGAGGGCAGATAGGAATGCATTAAACCTTGGGAGGGGCAGCTAGAGACAGGACTGTGTAGGAACAGAGAAAATTATTATGCTAGCCATGGATAAAAATTTAACTTGCTTGTAATATAGTACAGCTTTTCCATTTTATTTTCTACATCTCCATCTGGATCTGCATACATTTAGCAATTTAGGAGGGCAATTGCTCATGCCTCACCAAGCTGAATTCATCACTAAATATCTTGAGGCCACAAAACCAGATTCAAGGAGGAGTCTTAGGCCCCTTCTACACTGCCATATAAAATCTTCTTTGACCTTCTTTGACCTGGGTTATATGCCAGTGTAGACTCATATAATCAAGTTCAAAAGAACTGGATTATATGAGTCTCCACTGCTCCACTGGCTTCAGCTCCACTGGCTGCGGCGTACAGGGAGCATACCACCCCCCTGTTGCGTCAGCTCCACTGGCTGCTGATCCAATTCCGAGCACAATTCAAAGTGCTGGTTTTGACCTACAAAACCCTATACGGTTCCGGCACAGTGTATTTGTCCGAACGGATCTCCCTCTACATCCCACCTCGAAGCTTAAGATCTTCTGGGGAGGCCCTGCTCTTGACCCCGCCACTCTCACAAGTGAGGTTGGCGGGGACGAGGAGCAGGGCCTTCTCAGTGGTGGCTCCCCACCTGTGGAACTCACTCCCCGGGGAGATTAGATCGGCGACCTCCCTTCTGGCATTCAGGAAAAAACTGAAGACCTGGGTTTGGGATCAAGCCTTTGGACACACTGGCAACTAAATGAAGGATCTGACGATAGACAAGGACAAATGGAATGGAATGGATATATGGACTCTGAACCCGAGCATGAGATTGTCTTAATATTTTATTATGCACTGATGTTTTAATTTAATTGTTGAATTGCTTTTTTGTATTTTGTATTGTTGTCAATTGATTTAGGCATCTAATGTGCCTCCTCTGTAAGCCGCCCTGAGTCTCCTCCGGGGTGAGAAGGGCGGGGTATAAGTAAATGAAATAAATAAATAAATAAATAAATAAATAAATAAAAGAGATAATGTGGATTATCTGCTTTGGTAATCTGGAATAAAGGGCAGTGTAGAAGGGGCCTTAAGGGGAAATTAATGGAGCCCAAGATCTAGAATTGCAAAGTAAATCTGGAGAGGGGATCTGTCCCAGTGCTGCTTGACTTTTCTGGCAGACCTTTAGGAGAGGGACAGGGCAACTCTGCAGTCTTCAAGAACAACAGAGGCTAGTCTGTCTCGTTGGCCAACATCCAAGCTACATAAAGCAATCCAGTGAACTGTGGATATTATCTTTAATCTGAACATTTCTTTTTCTGCTTTATTGTGTGTGTAAACTGTCACCAGGTCAGCCCCAACATATGGCATCCCTACGAATGAGGGACCTCCAAGTCTTTCCATCATCTATTCAGGTCTTGCAAACTCAGAGCCATGACTTCCTTTATACAGTCTATTCATCTGGAATATGCTCTTCCTCTTTTCCTACAAACTTACAAACTACAATTTATTCAGATCCAAGTATTATAATCTTTTCTAGCGAGTCTTGTAATCTCATGATATTAGTAAAGTATGATAAACACAATTTAGGTTCAAGCGAGGTTAAGGCTTCATATGTGGCTCCACTCTTCATAACAACCACATGGGGAAAGGTAGAGTGAACAACTGGCTCACAGTCACCCTGCGAGTTTTCCAAATATCCAAAGTCTCAATCCAGGCACTCACTGCTATGCCTCATTTATTTGATACATAGGTTCTCTCTATATTGTGTAAAGCCTATATGATAATGAGCAAAATAATTTTGAGTTTTAGCATTATCCTGCCTCCTAAGTGAAAATACAATTAACGACAACATGAGTTATTCAGTCCACCATGTCAACAATCAAAGCATCTATTTGCTCTCAAGGCTGACACTATGTTTAGGCAGAAAGCAAGGAGAAAAGAATAACATTCCAGTCATTTCAAGCCAAATCCCACTCTTTCCTGAACAAAAATACAAGTAACATAAAAAGCTGACAAATCTGAAGTTGCTTCCAGAAAAACAAAACAGGAAATATTTTTTTCCCTTTGCAATGTAGGAAACATCTCAGCATTAGTATCAAATGAATCAGATCCTAGAAAAACACATTGTGTGGCTATGTACAACTGTAGTGAAGGTCTATGTCATAATGCCAGTACGTGTGTTCTCGAAAATACATACTTGCAATGTTGCTAGCAGCTAATGTTACTAGCAACTAACCGGGGTTTTACTTAAGTAGATATCTTTCTCTGGATTGTGTGGCTTTTAGCCAATTTCCAATTGATTATTTTGGCACCAACAGAAATAAGGTAGTGAGAACCTACTATAGTTCCTCATTACTTTTGGTGGTCTCTCTCTAGAAATTCCCTAGCCACTCACATAAAGTCTGGGTGGTGCACAGCTGGAATAGCTGGTGTGAGCTGTTTTCTGTCATTGTGTTCATTCATCTGTAACACTCAATTTTGGTTAAGAATATCTTTTTTGAATCCTAAATGGGCAAACTTAGTATGATCCTATATCCATTGAGGATAAGTTCCTGGACTTACTGTGAAAACATGGAAGCCTAGATAGTAATGAACCCTGTTGAAATGAACCACTTCCAGTAATCCATAGGATTCTGGTGAAGTACCGAGAAAATGTCTAGTGATGGAAGCATCCCATAGAATAGCACAAGGGTTACTTACTTAGGCGATCTCTCATAGTCCAAGAATGATAGTCCTCCAAGTGATGTGTCTTGGTGGTGGATACGTAGGTGGCTGTAGAGCCCCATTCTTGACCTGCATGTTCTCCTGCAGTGAGGGTTTCCAGGTGGAAGGGGTTCCCGGTCAGGCTTGGCTTGACGCGTCTTCTTCTTGGCACATTTATCTCGCTCTCCATTCGTGCCTCTTCGAATTCTACAGCACTACTGGTCACAGCTGATCTCCAGCTAGAGAGCTCAAGGGCCAGGGCTTTCCAGTTCTCGGTGTCTATGCCACAGTTTTTGAGATTGGCTTTGAGCCCATCTTTGAATCTCTTTTCCTGTCCCCAAACATTCAATTTCCCATTTTTGAGTTCGGAGTAGAGTAACTGCTTTGGGAGACAGTGATCAGGCATTTGGATAACGTGGCCGGTCCAGTGGAGTTGATAGTGGAGGATCATTGCTTCAATGTAGGTGGCTTTTGCTTCTTCCAGCACGCTGACGTTTGTCTGCCTTTCTTCCCAAGAGATTTTCAGGATTTTTCGGAGGCAATGCTGATGGAATTGTTCCAAGAGTTGCATGTGACATTTGTTGATAGTCCAGGTTTCGCAGGCATATAGCAGGGCTGGGATGACAATAGTTTTATAAACAAGCACCTTGGTATCCCTACAGATGTCCCGGTCCTCAAACACTCTCTGCTTCATTTGGAAGAATGCTGCACTCACATAGGGTACCTTATATGGTTCTTTGTTGAGAATAGTCTAATATCTGAAGTTGTCAGAGGATAGTTCTCTGTCTTAAGAGTATGTAACTGTAGTTCATCAAATATTTTGAATTGCAGCCACTCCATGTTCTTCAATATTTCACAGATGACAAAAACAGAGCCTTTGTTTGGCCACATGTGTCCTAGTTTTCATTTGTAAAATGAAGGAGGATGTGACACACATGTGGCCAAGGGAATACCTCAGTGTGGTAATGAGGAAGAACACAGCTACTAGAGGCTGCATCAATATTCCAGAACCTCCTGGGAAATGTACAACCCCACCCCATCCCTTCTCTTGCCCTTGTTGAATTAACTCCTGTGTTTGAACTCAGTTTGCAGCACTTGGAGTGAGCTGAGAACAAAGGCAGAAAGTAAGAGTAGTAGAAAAAACGGGGCATTTTAAATTTGGCTGGAAAGGTGGGTTGATGGAAGATTGATTGGGACTACCACTGCCAAACTGGGATAGTTGGAGCATATGCCACTCCCATAATCCTTCACTACTACCAATGCTGGCTCGGTTGAAGCAGCAGAAGTCCAACTGCTTTTGAAGGCTCATATTTTCCTACCTGTGTTCTAGCAATATGTGTGTGTGGGAATGGGGATGCAAATTCAGCCCAAAAAATATGATACATACACAGAAGACTCTAGGATTTGCAGGGAGACTGCTTCTTTAACCTCATAGACTTTCTGCCCACTGTTCCTGCAGGTTGGTAAATTCTGGGAACTGTAGTCCCAAAAGTAGTTTATGATAGCTTTGGGCAAAAAGGTCACTCCTAGCAGTTAATTAACCTAACCAAGCGGCTGTGTTTAGAGTGTGGGTGGGTTGAGCAAATCCAGGCAGACAGGGCTTGCTTCCGGACACCCTCTTCCAGTGTGCCAGTGTGGTTTTCCTTTGTGGGTTATGTTTCCAATCAAAGTCAGACACAAATGAGGCTGGATTGCTGAAATTACATTTTTTGCCAGAAGACTTTTAAAGAAATTCTATCTCCTCCCTGCTCTAGTTTGGAAAGCTTCAGGCGTTTCAGAAAAACAACTCCCACCCCTATTTTTGGCCAATAGAACAATAATGATGTCTTCATCAGCAAGTTCTTGAGCCAATGTTATATTTACTCAGAAACTGCTCTGAAATGATAGAAGTTACAGAAAGAACTAAAAGACATTAAAATGCTTTGCATTAAAAATCGAATGAAAAAGTGTTTCTTTTCGTGCATACTTAAAATTGTAAACTGCTGCTTGTTTTGCCATGAGTAACAGTATTACTGTGGTTTCAATTTAGTACTTCTGTGAATCTTACAATTTCATAATTGAAAATTTGTGTGCCTATCCTTTGATAAGCATGAAGTATTTTATATCCTGATTTGGCAGGGACAGTCATGATTAATTCTCTGTCACCCCAGTTTGTCAACTGCTTTCAAATTATCCTAGTTTCTTTCAACTCATCTACTTTCCCCCCTTGTCCTCAGCTTCCACCAATAGCTCCAGAATTAAAATGCAAAAGTAGTTTGTATTCATTGAGCTCAGAGGGAGAGAAGAGAGATGCAATCTTGCCCTTCCCAGTAGGCTTGGGCAAAAGCAAAGTGCTTCAGTCTCTCCTAATTTCGGTATTCTTCCCCAGGAATAATTTTGACCATTTTCACCATCCTCTAAGGTTGCTTGGCCATATATGTCCTGTTCTTTCTCTGCAAAATGTCAGAGGGTATGGATACCCCATTGTGTAGTGTTAGGATTAATAATCTCTCTGTCTCTCTCATATATATATATATATATATATATATATATATATGTGTGTGTGTGTGTGTGTGTGTGTGTGTGTGTGTGTCTTTTTGCTCTTTATGTAAAAAAATCTCAGCCTGTGTATGTTTGTGCATGCAAAACTTGAAAAGTAGTTGGTCGATTGACTTGACATTTTGACACAACATTGCATTCCAATACACACGTGTATTTAGAGTAAAACAAACAGCCCGGGAATAGACAAAGTGGAATTTGTGATGCCCAAAGCAACCACTCACAGCCTAGCTTTCATTTTACCTCAGCAGTATAAAAAATGAAAACTGAGCTCAAGCAATCAATCCCTGCGCAGCTTTTCAATTACCTCAGTAGTAAAAGAAATAACAACCAATCACGGCGAAGCTTTCCTTTTATCTTAGCAGTATAAGAAAAACCAAGCAATCGCAGAGTAGTTGTTATTTCATCTCAGCAGTAAAAGAAATTAAAGCTGAACTGTGATTGGTTGCTATTGCCATACCACTCATATTGACCGACATGGTCTTTGAGTACTAATAACTTCAATTTCCAATATGCCTTATGTTCGCTATGACTATCAATAAAGTACAAGTATGCAGTTTGAATTTAGGAGTCAGTAAACCATCAGCTCTTTATGTTTATGCAGAAAATGGACAAACCAAAAATATAGTCAATCCACTAACTTTACAATAAAAAATAATTTATGTTAAAAACCTCTTTTCCTTTCCTTTCCTATCATTCCACATAGACACAGCAACGCAAGGCAGGGTACTGAATTGAATGATGTGTTTTCTCAGTGAATCTATGTTCGCAACAATACTTTTATTTCCTATCTCATTCATTTCATATCAGACTGAGCCACAGCAAAGTGTGATCGGATTTAGCTAGTAGGTTATGAAATTTGCCCATAGTAGCAAAAGATTCTTGTGGTAGCTAATTTTTGGAAGAAGACATGACAGCAAGGCTGATGAATCTCAAGGAAAACATAAATAAAGAATGAACTAAATAGATGGGTGGGAGTTGGGTACAGTTGTTGGGGGTTTTTTAAAAAAAAATATGAATGTGTGTTTATTGTTATTCCCCAGCTATGAAGGGCCTGGTGACCAATTTTCTACACTGAGGCCCTATGGATGCTGCATGGACTTGCAAAGATCTGACACAAAGATAACAAAACCAGATTTGACCAGAACTCCACTTCCAGTTTTGCAACACAATTGTTTTTGGGCATCGAATCATTGCCATTGTAAACCACCCTGAGTCGTCTGAGGGCTGAGAAGGGCGGTATACAAATACAGTAAATAAATAAATAAATAAATAAATAAATAAATAAATAAAATTGTATCCAGGGAATGGGGTTACTGCCATATAATCCAAATTATCTGCTTTGAAATAGATTATATGAATTTGCACTGCCATATAATTCAGTTCAAAACAGATAATCTGGATTTTATATGGCAGTGTGTTAGAATTCATTAGACTGCTGCTTCTTAAACTGTTAAACTTGACCCCTTTAGCTCTATGTTGGGGTCATGAAAAACTTGGCAACAGTAAAAGGTTTCTGAATGCCATCCATTTACACAAATCCATTAGTAACAACCTACAGTGTTTACAGTGAACTCTGCAGACAATGCTTTGGCTGTACTCCACAAACAAAATCAGCCTGTTGAGCAAATACTAGTAAATATATCTATATACCCAGGGTCATGTCAAAATTTCTCAAGCGAAAAAAATTAAGAATCCCTGCTTCAGTTTTTTCTTATGAACAACATAATCACTAGGGCTTTCTGGTGGTGGATTCCAATAACTTCATAGAACTTCACATCCCAGGAATCCACAGACTACAGCATTTACAGTTCTATCAGAATCCTGTAACTGTGTAGTCTCAATACAGCCCTGGACAAGAAAGGCAATTATTCCTCCTATTCCCCTATGTGCAGGAAATCTGAAAAGGTTGAGGGCCACAAATACAGCCTTGTAATTGGAATCCTCTTCCAAGAGGAAACAGCAAAGGTTATTCAAGTAGATGGTGTTTTATATCTGGTGTTGAGATTGAAAGTGCTCTGCCAGTGCCTGACTACACTACTATTTGTGTAACATTGAGACCCAAGACAACTCCATTAGTACTTTGTTTTCTCCCACTAGCAATATGCTGAATTTAGATCACAGATTTCGCGCCTCCCCCTTTCACATACACTATTTTGTTTCTGCCATATATGCTCTTTTGTCATTAATAGATTCCATAACTCTGCATGTGTAAGTAATCTACTGTTTCTATTGCTTGGCATTTCTAACCAGTCAAACTTATTCCTTTAAAGTATCATGTACCCTTATCAGTTTGAAAAATTCTCTTGAGTGTGGCAAATCATTCTCCTTTAGAAAAAGTAAAAATATCATCCCACACTTTGGAGAAGAGAGTGTAAGAAGTGTAAAGGCTAGCAAAAGCATAAATTATTTGAACAGACACTTTTCATCTCTCAATACAGAGCCTTTTTGTGCCAAGACTCCGAGGTACATTTTTATAGCTTTTTTAAAGGGAGGTGTGTGGCTGAAAAAGCAAGACTGGCAAACCTTTGCCTTAAATTGGGACCTTGTTTCCATAACACTGGAAATTCTTGCAGACTGCAACCAATACTTAGAACAGCATGAAAAGTGATGGTGACATTTTATGTACAGAATGGCTAGCAATTTAATAGCGCTCGTTCAGAAGAGGGGAAACCCAATTAAGGCGGACAGACTTTTTAATTAAAGCACAGTTTAAAGTATATAAAACATAGCCCCAAAGAAAGGGAAAGAAAACATTGTAGGCTGTTAGACAGACCTCTTCAGTATAAAATAAAATAAAAAGTCTACTACTGTTTGTTTACAGCAGGCTTCTGCAGATGTTGACCTCCAGATGTTTCTGGACTTCAGCTCCCATAATACCTGACATCATGGGTGTATACTGTAGATTTAATACACTTTCATCCCACTTTAACTGCAATGGCTCCATGCTATGAGCTCCAAGAATGTATGGTCTAGTGAAGCCCCAGCACTCCCTGGTAGAGAAGGTGAAATACTTTGTAAAACTATGACTTCCAACCTCCCATAGCATTGACCTTTGGCAATTAAAGTGGTGCCAAACTGCATTAATTCTACAGTGTAGATGCACTCCATGTTGGTGGAAGGCTAATAGCTTCTCATGTGAGAGAATTTGCCATCTGCAAGGACGTTGCCCAGGGGATGCCTGGATGTTTTGATGTTTTGCCATCCTTGTGGGAGGCTTTGAACCTCCAGCCTGTTGGTCTTCAGTCTGGCCAGCACAAGGGTTTAACTCATTGCACCACCAGGGACGCCTGGAAGGTTAATGGAAGTTGCAATCCTATCGTTTATGGGTAATTTTGTTTTCCTTATCACGCAACCTATACCATGGTCCAATACAGAACACAAATTCAGAATTTTCCCTAGATTTCCTGGGATGTAAATGCTTTGAAATCTGAAATCAGTTTTCCTAGACTGAATTTTAGATTTGAGTTGAGATCACATTGTCAAAATAGAGTCTTCCTTCCCCCTTTGCCCTCAATCTAACTGCTGAAAATAGGTTAAAGCAAAAAAGTTTGTGTTCAACTCATTGGGAAGGAAGAGATGGCAAGGAGGGAGAATTTTGCCCTTTTCAGTAGACTCAGGTAAAAGCAAACTGTCGTAGTCTCTCCCAGCTTGTGCCATTACCCTTATTAACAAATTTAACCTTCTTGGCCATACTCTAATTTTGCTTGGCCACATTTGTTTTCATCTGTGAAATGCTGAAGGTAGTGCCAAAGTGAATGGAAGTTGCCACTAAAGAAACCTGAATTCTTTGTGATGCACGAAAAACATATTTACTCCATTAGCACAACTTGTGTGTTTCTGAGGTAGGAAATAGTCATGCCAGAAAAACCAAATGAACCCAGTTTTATATTTTAAGCTCCAAGCAACCAAGACTATAGTGGGTTTTGTTTTGAAGACATTTCTTAAGAAAATGTTTGCGCCAATTGCTTCCAGAAACTGAAGGATCTAGTGCAAATGCTTTTTGTCTAGACTTCTTGGATGAAGGCTGGATGATCTATTGTACTCTTTCCCCAAACTGGCTTGTGTAATGATTTGGTTTTTTTTTTTCAAGAACTATTTTTAACCATGAACACTGGACATGATGGAAAATAACTTGTTTGGATTGGATATATTCCAGTCATGTCATTTATTCCATCAAAAATATTTTTTTGATCACTGTAAGCGTAGAAATGAAAATACATTATTTATTTTGAAGTGTCAGTGATGGCAGGCTTGAATGTTTGTGATCCATCTTTTAGAAAGTTTTTGCTCTCATTCTTGGTAAAAAGAAAAGCTGTTAAAAAGACTATGTGCTTACCATACTAGTCAGTTGTTTTGAGTTATTCTGTTTGAAAAACACTTCAATGCTTGGAAAGGTAGTAAAATAGCAATGCATTCTCTTGCACCATTACTACATTTGCATCCCAGTAGTGTTAGTTCCTGCATTTACTTTCTCACACTTAAACTACAATACCATTTACACTATCCTATTGGTCCCATCTTCTGCTTCAAACTTTCAAAGCGAAGTTGTAATTCCAGAATTGTGCAATTGTGCAATTTCACAATTATATAACAACCTTTCCACATAATTCCCACCCCAATTAGGAAGATAAACATATTTCATGTCCATGTTTAAATTTCTGCAAACAGTCCACAAATTCATCTGGAGATGGAGGCTTTGTATGGAGAGTAAAGACACCCTCACCTGGTCCTACTTCATGTCTCTTCCAATAGCATTCTTCTTATGCTTTCCCTATGATATATCACCTCCCTGGTTCTACTTTTGTATATTTTGATAACACAGTCCATGCATCTGCAGGGCATATGTTCCTGAACTCACGATGGAAAGAGGAAGCTATGGATAATAGCAACCCTATGATGTGAACAACTTTCACAAGAAGATACAATTAAGTTGTGCTGGACAACTTAGGAATTTGCTAGGTACTTACTTACTTACTTACTTACTTAGGCGATCCCTCGTAGTCCAAGGATGATAATCCTCCAAGGTCAGTGTTCTGGTGGTGGGTCTGTAGGTGACTGTGGGGCCCTATTCTTGATCTGCATTGTCTCCCGCAGTGAGGGCATCAGTTTCCAGGTAGAAGGCGGTCCCGGTCAAGGTTGGCTTGACGTGCCTTCCTCTTGGCATGTTTCTCTCCTTTGTCCTCCATTCGTGCCTCTTCAAATTCTACAGCACTGCTGGTCATAGCTGACCTCCAATTGGAGCGCTCAAGGGCCAGGGTTCCCAGTTCTCAGTGTCTATGCCAGAGTTTTTAAGGTTGGCTTTGAGCCCATCTTTAAGTCTATTTTCCTGCCCACCAACATTCCGTTTTCTGTTCTTGAGTTTGGAATAGAGCAACTGCTTTGGGAGATGGTGGTCGGGCACCTGGACAACATGGCGTTGATGGCAGAGGACCATTGCTTTGATGCTGGTGGTCTTTGATTCTTCCAGCACGCTGACATTTGTCCACTTGTCTTCCCAAGAGATTTGCAGGATTTTTCAGAGGCAGCGCTGATGGAATTGTTCCAAGAGTTGCATGTGACGTCTGTAGACAGTCCATGTCCGGCAGGCATATAGTAGGGTTGGGTGGACAATAGCTTTATAAACAAGCACCTTGGTATCCCTACGGTTGTCCCGGTCCTCAAACACTCTGCTTCATTCAGAAAAATGCTGCACTTGCAGGGCTCAGGCGGTGTTGAATTTCAGTGTCAATGTTAACTTTTATGGAGAGGTGGCTGCCTCTGTAGCGGAAATGTTCAACATTTTCTAGTGTTACACCATTAAGCTGTATTTCTGGCATTGGAGAGTGATTGGCTGGTGACTGCTGGAAGAGCACTTTGGTTTTCTCAATGTTTAATGACAGGCCAAGCTTCTCGTATGCTTCTGTGAAGGTGTTTAGAGTGACTTGTAGGTCTTCTTCTGAATACGCACAGACAACGTTGTCATCAGCATACTGGAGTTCTTTAACAGATGTTGTAACCTTGGTTTTGGCTTTCAGTCTGCTGAGGTTAAATAGCTTGCCAAATGTCCGATAGATTATTTCCACTCCGGTGGGAAGCTTCCCATCAACAAGGTGAAGTATCATAGCAATGAAGATGGAAAATTAAGATGGGGCAGTATTACATCCCTGTTTGATACCTGATTCCACCTTAAATGGGTCACTTTGGGAGCCATTGCTGTCCAAGACTGTTGCCATCATGTCATCATGGAGGAGCCGCAGGATGTTTACAAATTTACTAGGTACTCCAATGTGATTCGATGGTAACATTTGATGGAAGCCTATCATGGAATCATTTCACAGACTTAAAAAAAGTCCTAGAGATTATATATTTTGTTGCAAGTGGGTAGGTGAAACCATGGGTACTGGTTCCACAGTTACTAGGATCACACTGTATTTGATTTTTCATCTGTTATTTTAACTTTTTCTAGGTATTAGCCCACATGTTAAACATTCTAAACATCAGAATTGCAGTATCACATGACTCTCCTTTCTGAAAGCAAAAAATGCACACACACACACACACCCCAAATGCTGGGGGGGGGGGGGGGAGAGAGAATGAATATACAATGTAAACTCTTGGAAATCATGGTGCCTTTCCAGTGCAATCAATGCAAATAGTCTGGAGTTTCTCTGCTAAGAGTTCCTGGTGTGAAGCCCGCCCCATGGTCCATTTTTTGGGCCCCGAAAAGAAAGAACCAAAAACAACCCTCCCAGTTTCAGGAGGCTTACAAAAAAAAGATTAGGGCCACCAACGAAAGCCGGGACATGAAACGGGACAAGGTTTACTCTGAATGCACATATCTAGTGTTCATTACATTCCCCAAATTGTAATTCAGCAGAACAAGATATTCATATCCAAACTGATTACTAAATCATAGCAGGATGTGGAATTATTAGTGGATGGTTTCAGTTGGAAAAGGGATTTCTTTTCAAATGACCCAATGGCGGTTTAGCACTGTAAGGCATTAGGAGAGCTATTGTTATTGTATAATAAACTCCAGCAAAGTTGGGATTCATGCGGTATAACAGCGTCATGCAATAACTTCCTCATACTTTGAGAAGATATTTATATTGTAAGCATACTAACTTAACCTCTTGGCCAGGGGTTTCTTGTGTTTGCAGATTCTTAGAGAATAGTAAAACCCTTTTTCTATGCTCGTGGAAACATTTTTTCCCCAATTTTCTCTTGATCATTTTACTTAACCCTGCAATAGCTTAACAATCCACATAGTGTATGGTAGAAATTAGAGATGGAACAGAAAGACAGTTTAACCAATGTTTCAGTTGCATTGCACTCTGTTATATTGGACTGTATTCAAGATGGGAGTGTGAACACAATATATAATAGTAATAAGAAGCCATCTTTCCAGATCCAGAATTGTTTATGTGTGGGGCTGTGTGCTGGGAATAGTACATGGAACAATGGAATACAAGTCAACTTCTGAGGAGCCTTGAAAGGAAAAACAGAATAGTTAAATATTTGAGGGTTATATATTTTCACCAGGAAGAAAAGATGTGTCTGCATGTGAAACATCTGCAAACTTAATGGACTATTTTTTTTCCTCTGGTGAAATTCTCTTTCCCATTGGGGATCCTGTGGTGAAGCATCCAAATGAATCAACCCAGGGTGGGGACTGTTTTTCCTATGAGGGACAGTTGATCCATGAGAGAAAGTTAGCAGAAAGCTGCAGCTGATGGTGGATAGAGCCATATATCATCATGGGTGGAGCCATATCCTAAAGTGGAGACAGACTGCTGCATAATTATATATCTATCTACCCCCTCTTTCATTTCCCCCCTCCTTCTCCATGTTCCCCATTTTTCTGCCATTCCACATAAAGCCTTGCTGGGGGACACTAATCTGCAATCTCAACGGCATGGAGAAACAACACGCAGTACAAAAGTTCTCATATGCAAGAAAAAAATCCTGCTTTTGGAGGTTCAGTTGAGGACTTTAAAGGGGATTGAAAGGGTCAGGTGACAGACTGAAAAAAGACAACTGTTCAACTACATGTCTAGATGATATCACTGAAATTGCATTATAGGCTGCTAGTGAAAGGAAGGAAATGAAGATGAGATAAACATAAACAAGCGAAAAAAATATTCTTTCATTTAACCTTAATGGCCACAAGTCATTCCAGATCAAAAGGTTCTGGAACAGTTGTGAAATTTAACTAGGCATTGGCAGGCTTCCAGCGGAAGGGAATTCCACAGCTGCAGCCCGGTCATTAAAAGCGTCTCACTCTGTTCTTTTGCTGGCTGTCCTTACCTGGCACATCATCTCTATAGCTTACAATTTCAATTGGAAAATAGAAAATGACTCATAGATATGTTGGATTCAAGTGGTACAGAGGTCTGGTTGCTAAATCCTATTAAATGAAAAAATTGGCTAAAAATTACGGTTGCTGGTTCACAATTATT
Organism: Anolis sagrei; assembly: GCF_037176765.1. Taxonomy (NCBI): domain Eukaryota; kingdom Metazoa; phylum Chordata; class Lepidosauria; order Squamata; family Anolidae; genus Anolis; species Anolis sagrei. The sequence goes on along the minus strand of NC_090025.1, from coordinate 128,854,839 downwards.
CCAGGTTTTATGATTTCCAGGAGAAACCCTACTTAGGGATGGTAAGGCTATTAAGAGACAGGCATTTAAAGCCAACAGCTTTGCTTAGAACTCGTAATACAATCACACACATTTTCCAATTTCTAAATTAAAGAAACATTTTAGCTAAAGAATCTGTTCCTAGATAAAGTAAAATGGGGATTCCTGTAATCTTTTTCTCTTACTTGGAAAGATGGGTGAAGCAATTTAATCTAGTCTGCTTACTTTCAGCAAAAGGTAGACTAATAATGAATTGTGAGACCTGGCACAACAACTGAGGCAAAAGAGAAACTGGGTTGTTGTAGGTTTTTTTGGGCTGTATGGCCATATTCTAGAGACATTCTCTCCTGATGTTTCGCCTGCATCTATGGCAAGCATCCTCAGAGGTTGTGAGGTCTGTTGGAACTAGGAAAATTGGGTTTATATATCTGTGGAATGACCAGGGTGGGACAAAGGACTCTTGTCTGTTGGAGCTAGGTATGAATGTTTCAACTGACCACCTTGATTAGCATTTGATGGCCTGGCAGTGCCTGGGGGAATCTTTTGTTGAGAGGTGATTAGCTATCCCTGATTGTTTCCTCTCTGTTGTTTTGCTGTTGTAATTTTAGAGTTTTTAATACTGGTAGCCAGATTTTGTTCATTTTCATGGTTTCCTCCTTTCTGTTGAAATTGTTCACATGGTTATGGATTTCAGTGGCTTCTCTGTGTAGTCTGACATGGTGGTTGTTAGAGTGGTCCAGCATTTCTGTGTTCTCAAATAATATGCTGTGTCCAGGTTGGTTCATCAGGTGCTCTGCTATGGCTGATTTCTCTGGTTGAAGTAGTCTGTAGTACCTTTCATGTTCCTTTATTCGTTTTTGGGTGCTGCGTTTGGTGGTCCCTATGTAGACTTGTCCACAGCTGCATGTTATACGGTAGACTTCTGGAAAAGTGAGAGGATCCCTCTTGTCCTTTGCTGAACGTAGCATTTGTTGGATTTTCTTGGTGGGTCTGTAGATAGTTTGTATGTTGTGTTTCCTCATCAGCTTCCCAATGCGGTCAGTGGTTCCCTTGATGTATGGCAAGAACACTTTTCCTCTGAGTGGATCTTTGCCTTGACTCTCCTGGCTTGTTCTCGGTCTTGCAGCTCTTCTGATGTCTATGAACAGAGAAACTAGCTAAGGACCTCTTCACACAGGGCAGGTTTCGGTAGTGACTCCATTTCCACAGCAGCTTTGCTACAAAATTCACCAATTCCCACCACACACCACAGAAGTATTTCCAGGGCAGCTCTCTGGCAAAACTATGTGGAACCTGAGACACCACCAAAAAAAAAAAAAGCCACCAGCAGCAACATGGGAAGTTTCTTGTGTTGCATTGCCCTCAATGGGGCAAGCTGGCTAGTGGACACATCCCCCCATGTGATAAGGTGAGGAGAAGCCAGGATGATGTGGGTACGTGGACTGACAAGTGCCTATGCCCCCTGGATGGGTGCCTCTGAGACAGGCACAATCTGTGACGATCCATGGTAACTCTGGCTGCATGAGGGACAAGGCTGTAAGCAAATACATAGACTTTCTGAATATTTTTTTAGGCTGGATCTACCCAGATTATCTGCTTTGAACTGGATTATATGAGTCTACACTGCCATATAATCCAGTTCAAAGCAGATAATCTGGATTTTATATGGCAGTGTATATCCAGCTTTAAATTGCAACAACAAATTGTAGCAAGCTGAGGCTGTATTAACTGAGCTGGAGATTTGCACTCCGAATTCTCCTGGAAGATATTCCACAAAAATGGAAGACTTGGAACCAGGTGCTGAGATCCGGCAACCCTACTCAAAATGTACTTTCTAGTAAACCAGAATACCAAGAATACTGAAACAACCAAGTTACCAAATCCTACAATTTTCCTTGGTTTAGTTTCACGACCCCCATCTTTATTGTGGATACCAAAATCTGTGAATGTCCCCTGACATATAATGGCATAATAAAATATTGTCCTTTAAAAAATTGATTAAAAGGGTTTGTTTTTTGAAATTATTTAAAAATATTTTTGAGCTGTGGCAGGTGGGATCCATGGATTTAGAATCTGTGGATGTGGAAAGCTGACTATTGGCATTTTCCCTAGAAATCTGAATGCAAACAAATCCTTGTCTCTGCTCTCCTTGTTTCTAAACTGAATTTCCTTACCAGATTTCAAATCCAGCACATTGCATGTGTAGAAGAAGCCTGAAATGGAAAGCGTTAGGTTTTAGTAGGCTCAAAATTAATTGAATAAAGGTGGCAAAAGATAGAAGCAGAACAGAGGATTAAGCTATAGAATAAGGGGTGTGTTTGGAGGTAAAATGGCATTTAATTTCTCACTACAGGACAAATGGGTTATAAATATGCCAAGGACAGGGAGAGGATGAATTACAAGACTGTAACGTAACTCCCATGAGCTCATCATTTCCTATTTACTCCTGTTACTTTTGCTTATGAACACAACATAGATATTCTTGGTTTATGCATTAGTTCAACATATTTGATGAAATGTGGATGAATTATTTTAACAGCTGTCAATGCTATTGATTGTAGCTCAGGAAGATACATGTTCTGTCTTAAAACAGAGAGGCATGGCTCATTCATCAGACTAGACACTGTGATGTGTCTCCCTTCTGCAAGGAATCCTACATTTGAGCCAAGTGTAACATAAAGCTACTTCCTTTACATGCTGTGGGTGTCAGTTTATAGCTGGCTACCAGGCCCATAAACAATTGGAGCCCTTTTGAATGACAACTCGTTTACACTAAAACATCTGCCTTTCTCCTTTTAGCCAGCACTTATGTCAAGGCTTGTAATTGCTTGTTTTCAAGTTGCTTCCGGTTAGCGGTCCAGGAATATATTTAGCAAATATGAAGACCGGACTGGTCACCTTTCTATTTTCCAATTAATTTTTTTTGTGTGATAGATGCCAACACTTATGAAAAGGCTGACCCTGTGTGCAGCTGCTGTTTTTTAGAAACCAAAACTGATTTTGGACATAATTAGAAAAAGACTTGAAATAAAACTGCCAAATCATACTGATCTTATTAAAGCCTGTAGTGTAACCAATCTGGAAACTGTGTACAGTTCTATAACTTCATCCCTTGCAGTCTTCTTTCCATTTGAATGCACTGGCAAAATAGAATTCCATAGAGGCCATCCCATGACGCACGGCCATTTCCATTCTCTGCCCATGGGAATCCATGTTGCCAGCATGTTAAAACAGGGAGAAGATCGTGTTTTAAAGAGACGGGTGCTACCCAACTCCTGACTCAATAAAATGAGGAAAATGTGGGAAAGCAAAGTAAAGGACGTGGTATGGCCGGCCATCCCAGAAGACTGGGAAAGACAGTCAAGAACAAATTAAATTGGTTCCTTCTGCTTTTCCCCACTTACCCTGCTTTCCAGAGGTGGCCCTAGGTAATGTTCAATGGTAAGCAAACAGTACAGTATTTTGGCACCCACCCACCCCCAACCAATCATTGATATATATTTTCTGTTCATCATGGGAGTTCTGTGTGCTATATTTGGTTCAATTCCATCATTGGTGGAGTTCAGAATGCTCTTTGATTTTAGGTGAACTATACATCCCAGTAACTACAACTCGCATATGTCAAGGTCTATTTCCCCCCAAGAGTGCATCAAGAGCGCCCCTGGGCAAAATCAACTATACTGCAAATGCTTACTTTGAGTAATGGGTTGAGCTGCCCCTGCTGCTTTCCAATGTGATGAGGTCCTTAGTCACCACACCTAAAATGGATATTCTATAATTGGAAAAAATGAAGCAAAAGGAGAACCAGAATGCATAACTGATGATCAAAGAAACTGCTTAGGTGGGAAGGTAACAATTTTGGATGATCTTTCTCAGTAAAAAGGAAAGTATACTAAAGTGGATAAATAGAAAATTTTCTCCTTCTCTTATAATACAGCAGCACTAAAATTGAATGCTAATATCCATTGAAGTTGAATGATAATATAATATTGCAATTCTGATCATCCACTAGTTGATTGGCAATATAGGACAACAATTAAAAGGAAATATATCTTCATGCAATGCATCGAGACACCGTGGGATTTGCTATTAAGAGACAGTGATGGCCACGAACTTGCTCAAGTTTAAAAAAGGATTCAACAGATATATACATGGAAGGACATTAATTACTGATAGCTATGATGGCTAAATATTAAATTCAGTGTCAGGGTGGCATGCCAGTCATATTCGCTACTGAGTAATAGAAGTTAGACAATATTATTTCTCTTATGTCCTGGTTGGAACAGAATTCTGGACTGATAAACTTTGGGTCAGATCGAGTATGGCACATTTCATTATGTGATTTTTTGTAGCTAATTATATTATTTGAGGTGTATAGCTATCTGAAACCATTCTACGGGGGAAATGAATATTATATTCTGTCTCATAAAATCTGATGTCTACATTTTCTTATGTAACACATGAATCTCTCTTCTTGTTTCTTCTTTTAGACTGAGGATGCCATTTTTAAATATTTTAGAAGCCAGACAAGAACAGGAATACTTTACATCCTCCCGTCCAGTAGTAAACAAGACTTACAATTATATCAACATATCCTTGCACAACACCAATATGAAGTTACAGTCCTTGAAGATTCGAAACAGAGCAGATATGAAATCCCCAATCCAGGTGAGAATATGTATTTATTTACAGTATTTATACCCCACCCTTCTCACCTCGAAGGGAATTCAGAGTGGCTTACAGAACACATATATGGCAACATTCAATGACGATTATACAATTAACAAGAACAGACAACATAATCAGAGGTAAAGGCAGTTTTTCCCCCATCTTATTTCCGGCATCTTGAAGGCTGTACTCAACTCTTGCCATGGTGGGGAGGGTGGGGGGTGCTGTAGCTCCATTTTCATGCTTAGGAGCTTTCCTCCAATTGATGTCCTTAAGGGTACCTTTATTATCTCCCTGCAAAAAGTGGTACCTATTTTATCTACTCGCATTTCTGCCTTTGGCCTGCTAGGTGGACAGCTTAGCTGGGGCTAATGGCGGGTACTCACCCTGGCCTGGGATTGAACTGTTGACTTTCTGATGGGAAAGATTTTTCTACAGCACAGCAGTTTAGCCTGCAGAAAAAATGAGCAATGTATTTCCTAACTGTAACACGATTATATTGTCATATTTTAAATATTTTAAATTCTGAGTTTGTAAATCTGCTGGTTTAAGAGTTAAATTATATCAAAATCTAGAGTTCCTACATCCTACAGTCAACTCTACACATTTGTATGTCAACGAAGTTTATTGATTAGTCCACTGACCATATCAACAGTAAAGACAAAATGAAAAACTACACAAATAGATACTAATCACTATCCTAAGACTCCTGTAATAGTGAACTAACATACATTAGAACTTGATTAAGTTAAAAGTTACGAGTAATTCAAAATATCATCATTAAAATGCCAAGGTAAAATTTCACACCACAAAAGTTTAAAATGAAGGTTAAAACAAAGGTTAAAATAGACTAGCTATTACACAATCCTAATCCAGTTCAAATATCTGCATCACCCCTACAGTTTACCCCAATCGCCTCCAAATATGCAGTTCTCAGCTGTGTAGCTTTATGAAGAAAAAGGGCCATTTGGTGTGTTATCTTAGCATTCTTGCCAGACATTAAGAATGTAGTTTTGATATGGGGATCCATTTAAGGCTTTATAGGCTAAAGCCAGTCATTAATAGGCAACCAGTGGAGTTGCTAAAACTATTTTATTAAATGAAGGTATTCATGATCCACAGTTTAGTGAAGAATTTCTACCAAATACACTGGTGAATTATGTAAGCCACTACTGCATTTTATATAATTCATGTTTTGAGATCAGGAACAGTAATTCCTTACATTTTTCTCCAGCAGTAACAAAAGATTTACTTCTAAGTGTTTCCTGTCAATATCCAGATGTACCTGCAACTTTCCTATATGGAACTTTGTAGTAAACATCAAACAGATGTCATTTTAATGGGGAAAACCTATTGTTAATTCTATTCCATGTGTTCAAGGTGTTTTGTAGTTCTTGATGTTCCCAGATTTAAGAATAAACTTTTCACATAAATTTAATTTGCTTACATACTGAACTGATGATCTCCTCTAAAACAGATGGGAAATCATTTTTGTCTAACATTTTCATGCTAGGTTTGCATTTATTTTTGAAGGCACATAGATTATGTTGCATTGTAACATATTTTTTAAAGTAGAGATGTTTTAATTTATAAAAATATACTCCTTGGAGGCACTACTTAAAAAATTAAAATAGCATATATTGAAACATATGGGCTGAAAATGGCAAGGTAAGCAGACAAGAATCACTTCTTCTTGTCTGATATAGTTTAGCAGCCTTATCCAGTACTTTCCCAATTTTGTTTCAATTTCAGAGGCCTGTCTGGTTTTTGTTTCCCTCTTCAGGTTTTTCTTTTTAAAAATCTGGCTCTGGACCTATAGAACAGTTTGAAAACATGGATGAAAGAAACTGCAACATTTCTTCTATGCAGAAGCTTAGATTATCTGATCAGACTGAAGTTTTTTGAGCCTTTCACCACCTGAGGCCCTAAGCTGTAACTGGTATATAAACTCTTCTTAGTTTTGAAAACAAACAAACACATTCCTATGTAAATGCCACATGTAGTGATTGATAATCTAGTTTTAGGAGCTACTTGCTTATTTGAACCATTTGTGGGATGAAGAACAGTCTGATGACCACAGATCAATAGCAGATTTTCTACTGTCAGTGCTGAAGGATCCAGGTTCAAGTAGCTAATATTGTGAAAGAGGTATACTTGAGATCTCTGAGATCTATTGCCAATTAGAATAGATAGTACTTCGTTGTATGAACAAATGATCTTGACTATGAATAAAGCTGCTACTGTGTTCTATCTTCATCCACGGAATGAGACAGGAAGGAAGACTATCGTGTTTCTTTAAAACTCTTCCATGGAAATTTCTGTGATATTGAGATTGATGAGGTTGGATGGATAGGATCATATGATGCAAGTCAGAAGGCTTATAAAGAAATAAACTTGATGATGTTGTTGTAGGGTATATTGAAGTCCTTTCTCACTTATGGTGATCCTATCACTGGGGTTTCTTGGCAGAATTTGTTCAGAAGAGTTTTGCTCTTGTATTGTTGAAGGCTTTTATGGCCAGAATCACTGGGTTGTTGTAGGTTTTTCTGCCTGTATGGCCATGTTCTAGAAGCATTCTCTCCTGACGTTTTGCCTGCATCTTTGGCAGGCATCCTCAGAGGTTGTGAGGTTTGCTCTTGCCTTTGTCTGAGGCTGAGCATGTGACTTAGCCAAGGTCACCCAAAAACTATCCATGGTTGAGATGGGATTAAAATCCTGGTCTCCCACAGTTCCAGTCCAAAACTCAAACTGCAGCATCATGCTGGCTTGCAAATAAAGAAAGTAGTCCAAAGTAAAAGCAAAATAGTCTATTAGCATGTTATAGTGATAAGTTGTACCTCCATATTTGAGGTTTTCACTTTTGCAGATTTGATTATTGATGGATTTTATTAAAATGTTATCTCTAGAATTCTTTAGGCTATCTAGTGTGACTTTACAGTCAAGTTCATTCACCTATGCTGGAGGACCCAAAGATTTCTAGAGAAAATACTTATCCATGTTCTCCAGTGCAATTCTAGTCAACTTCCAGTGGAAAGTGCTGGAAGTCCCAGATATTCTTTGAGTGGTATTCTCTTAGATTTGCAAAAAAGCAATTTTGTTATTCATGGTTATTTATTCATTTTATGGGAGTCTTGTGCCCCTAACCCTAGTCAATGTGAAGCCTGACTGTATTACAAACTGGTATTCCAACTGACATGTCAACATATTATGAAGTCACCATGATATTACAGGATACATTGTATAGAAAGCAATTCAATAGGTCAGTCTTCTGAAATTTCTAGCTATTTCCACATATACTGAAGTTTCTCTTGTTTCTGTGTATATAATCATTGGATTTTTGTCTTTTCATATTCTTGTAGACAGAGTAAACAATCGCAAGTCAGCCTTCCTGAACAACCACATGTGTGTATATGTTATGCATATCAAAGGGTTCAAATAGTAGTCTACATTCCCTGCATCATTCCTTGCACAACAGTGCTACGTAGTTGCCAAGGATGAAGCAAAGCTGGCCCTTTTGGTATGAACAAAAAAGACTACAAAATTGCAATGGGTCACAAACTAAAGTATCCATAAAGCAACTACTTTGTAAAACAACACAGCTGCCACTCTGAGTTGCAGTTACTCAAGACACTGTTACTGACTTCACTTACTACCTTACTTGGTTTATTTTTAACTGACTTTGGCAAGGATTAGATCTTTTGCTGCAGTCTGTTTCGGCTGAAATCTTTCCAGAATGACATGGTTTGCCTGAAGACGATTCAGAGGAGATACACAGATAAGAAAAGAATGTAAAATGCAGACTAGAGGGAAACCATGTTTAATAAGGACATGATTGATTATCCTTTGCATGTATACATGTTCAAGTCACCTTTTGACTTATGGCAACCCCATTAATTTCATGGATAATCCTTTACGCTTCCATATATATATATATATATATATATATATATATAAACAATTATTCACCCTGACCATTAAGGAAAGAAAAAAAAGACAAACTGAGTGCATACTAGTGCTAAGGAAAACTAATCTAAATCCATGGACAGTTGAGCATTCAGGGTATAAAAAGAGTTGGATTAGAGTAGACAAAACAAGTTGCCTAGTGCAACTGTCTTCACTTGTCTTCAACTGGCACATCTACGCTGACCAGTTATCCTGAGGGGTGGGGAGTCAGTTTCATGGTGGCTAAATGATGCACAGAGCTGATTTGGGTTAATGTATTGTGCTATTAAAAGGCATGGATTATTACTAGTTTCCCCCAGGATCCAAAGCAGACTATGACTTTGGCCCGTGTAAACCAATTCTAAGATGGAACATGGCCACTCTATATGCCCTGGGCTCAGGTAGTTTAAAGACATAAGATAGCACTTACCACCCACCACCCCCCACTCCCATTTTCTTTATAATGGCAATCATTGGGCATGGCATGGCAAATATTCTTTGTTTGTTGCCTGGAGTGATATCAGCTGAAGCAACAAGGTGGTCAGAGAAAGGAAGGGGTGGAAAGGAAGGTTGATTCTTCCTCCCCAGACCATATCATTCTGCTGCCCTGGTCAACATCGTTACAGGTGATGAGTAATACACACTAATCATGTCGTATTCACTGACTGCCACAACGACAAGAATGGGAGAAGAACAGTAAGGGTGGCCATCCGGCAGTCTGAACTGGGTTTGGTGCTGCTGGATGATCTGGACTCCTCTGCACCAAGCCAAACGAGGAGGACAATCTAAACCCTCCTAGTGGCATTTCAGCATTCACCACTCCAGATGGGCCTCAGGATAAAGGATCAGTGTGGAACTACTCACTAAAGATATCTCACAGAAGTCTCATTATGTTGTCTAGAATACATGTTGTTACAATACTTTGTTTTCTTGTTTCTGCTTTTAGAATACCCAGCTGTCAAGATGCCTTTTGATATGGTAACATAACCCAAAGAAGATTTTACTACATGAGTTTATGTGGTGAATATTTTGTAGGAATTCACAATCACTCAGCAAGAGTTGCTTGTAGCTAGTGTCTATCAGAGCGACCCTTTACTTTCCATCTTTTGTTGCACTGAAACAAATGCAATAAAAATACTTCTTTATGATTGTACTACGGGGAAATTCACTCAGTCAAAAGAACTTAGGGATAAAACTTTCTGGACATTTCAGGCTCTGGACAGAATTCAGCAGACAACACACACACACAGACACACACACACACACACTGGTACATATATAAAATAGGATGATGATGATGATGATGATGATGATACTTAATTTATATCCCGTCACCATCTCCCTGAAGGGACTCAGGGTGGCTCACAAAAGCACTCAATAGTGCAAATAGTACTGTTCATAACAGTACTTTTCCATATAGCCTTTGAATTTAGTATGGTTTTATTTAACAAATGCAGCAAAGTACATAAGCAAAATAACACAACAGCATTAAGGTCATAAACAAATGATAGAAAAACATAATATAAAACCTCTACTGACTTAAAAGAAACAATAAAACACAGCAGAAGCTGTAGATATAAAAATAAACTGTAGTTAATAACAGTCCTGTAAAGTGCTAAGTCCTTAAATATAATAGATAGGGTTTCAAACATGGTTGAAGGCCTGTTTGAATAGCCATGTTTTCCGATTTGTTCTGAAAACTTGAAGAGTGGGGACTAGTTTAATCTCCCTAAGAGGATATTCCAGAGCCAGGGGGCCACCAACGAGAAGGCCCTTTCTCTCATCCCCACCAACCATGCTTGAGACAGAGGTATTTATTTATTTATTCATGTCAGGGCAACCAGTCAATTATATTACATTTCTAACAGAACAAAGCAAACAAACAGACAAAATACAAAATTTGTGAGTTTGGTAGTTGATTAAATGTCCTTTGACCAGTATCTGGCCACTTGGAGTGCCTCTGGTGTTGCTGCAAGAAGGTCCTCCATTGTGCATGTGGCAGGGCTCAGGTTGCATTGCAGCAGGTGGTCAGTGGTTTGCTCCTCTCCACACTCGCACATCGAGGATTCCACTTTGAAGCCCCATTTCTGAAGGTTGGCTCTGCATCTTGTGGTGCCAGAGCGCAGTCTGTTCAGCGCCTTCCAAGTCACCCAGTCTTCTGTGTGCCCAGGGGGGAATCTCTCATTTGGTATCAGCCATTGGTTGAGGTTCTGGGTTTGAGCCTGCCACTTTTGGACTCTCGCTTGCTGAGGTATTCCAGCGAGTGTCTCTGTAGATCTTAGAAAACTATGTCTAGATTTAAGTCGTTGACATGCTGGCTGATACCCAAACAGGGGATAAGCTGGGGATGTCTCTGCCTTGGTCCTTTCACTATTGGCTGCTACTTCCCGGCGGATGTCAGGTGGTGCAATACCGGCTAAGCAGTGTAATTTCTTCAGTGGTATAGGGCGCAGATACCCCGAGATAATGTGGCATGTCTCATTAAGAGCCACATCCACTGTTTTAATGTGGTGAGATGTGTTCCACACTGGGCATGCATACTCAGCAGCAGAGTAGCACAGTGCAAGGGCAGATGTCTTCACTGTATCTGGTTGTGATCCCCAGGTTGTGCCAGTCAGCTTTCTTATGATATTGTTTCTAGCACCCACCTTTTGCTTGATGTTCAGGCAGTGCTTCTTGTAGGTAAGAGCACGGTCCAGAGTGACTCCCAGGTATTTGGATGTGCTGCAATGCTCCAGTGGGATTCCTTCCCAGGTGATCTTCAGAGCTCAGGATGCTTCTCTGTTCTTGAGATGAAAGGCACATGTCTGTGTTTCAGATGGGTTGGGGATCAGCTGTTTTTCCCTGTAATAGACAGTAAGAGCACCTAGAGCTTCGGAAAGCTTCTGTTCTACCATCTCAAAGCTCCCTACTTGAGCAGACACAGAGGTGGGACCAACAGAAGGGCCTCCCTGGAAGATCTTAGAACCCACACTGGTTAATAGAAGGAGGTGCGATCTCAAAGAAATGTTGAACATGAGGGAGAAGGCTATGGAAAACTTTTTTGATGGCAATCATATATGTGTCTAAAACATTTTAAAAATGCAAACTGTGCTTAACAAGTTATTTAATTAAAAACAAAACAGATTATTACAAAACAGAAGGAGAAACCAGTGGCTGCAAGGAAAAATACTAGCATGTTCTCTAAACATCTGGTTGCCATTTTCCATCATTATTCAAGGACCCACCTTCCTGGGCAGCTAAAAAAAAGTTTTTTAAAACAAGACACTGGGTATTTTGTTCTTTCATTGCTGGGAGAGGAGTAAAAGAAACATCATGAATACAGGGGTCACAAGAAGCTCAGCTTTTATAAATAAGAAAGTCTGTGAAATTTAAAGGGAATTTAACTCATGTTCCCGTCATGTAAACAATCCAACAGAGTGAAGGTTAAATAAACATGACTGGGGACCCAACCGATGCTTATGAAAGCACAAATGTTCCTGTGTCACTAATAAATCCATCTTTAATAACCACCAGGGAAACATATTCATACTAATGGTAGACATTAAAGGAATGGTACAATTAAAAGAAAATGAGTCCTGCCATATCTTCTCTTCAACTCAAGATGCAAGCAGAAGCCACTTAGTGCAAGCAATGTTGGCCTTTGAATAAATAAAATACAAACCAAAAAAAATAATCAATAACATTTTTTCATCCTTGCTTTCCCCCCAGACGAAGCCTATAGATAGATTACACTTCTGTAACTGCAAAGACTTTTTCTTAAAAAAAAAGATTTAAACTTGCATATTCAATGTAGATTTTTGAGATTTAGTACTTTTGTGGAGTTTATTATGCTAGAAATACAGACTCTTATTCTTTAAAAGGGAGGAAATAAATATAACCCAGAGCTGATTGAGATCATAAGGCAAGCAGATGATACCATGTGAAATTGTGAGATAGATGGAATTCTATCAAGAATGCCTGTAGCATGTAGAATGCATTTAGGCATAACACAAAATTTTAAAGGGTAAAAACATCTGATAATGGCAACTTCATTTAAAATGAAATAAAATATTAGCTGTTGAATACAATTTGCTAAGAATAGACCATCACCACCCTGGTGAGCTAGTTTTGGAATCTGTGGATGTGTTGGAGCCCTGTGGCACTTCCTAGCATAAATAGACTCTCGTTGATCCGGGAATTACATGATAAGCTAGCAATAACATTGTTGGAATAGCTGCTGGATCCAGCACACAAACACAGATGAAAATGCTGTGGTGAGGAGTAGAACCTCAATCTGTGGATATGATCAGGTTTTCATGTAGTCTGTTCACACTAAAAGAAAATGTGATCGGGTGCACTGGGAGCTCTCAGTCACATATTAGTGTATTGACTTCATTAGAAAGGATAAGCCACTGATTCCAAATAAATGAATAAATAAACCATTTTATACAAAATTTGGAACTATAGTTCACCAAGCAGATGTGCTCTTGGGCATTACTTCTTTAATAGAAAATTTGGTGCAGAGGTAGCAATAAGATGGAAAGAATTGCCAACAAAGCATTCAAAACAGTATGCATACACATAATGACACAACAACAATGGGTAACTATTGCATAATCAGACAAAACCATTTTGAACCTTCTACACACACATGAAAATGTATTCCAAAATGCATCCGGAGGTTATTGTTTTTCCTTCATTGGCCTTTCCTTTTGTTATGATTTTCATTATGGCTTTCTAACGTGCTGATTTGTAGCAGATGGGGCAAGCTTATTTGCTTTCTTCCTTTTCTTTCCATTTTGCTCTTACTAATCTTCATGCTTAGTAAGAGATTCTAGAGCAATGGTTCTCAATCTGTGGGTCCCCAAATGTTTTGACCTTCAACTTCCAGAAATCCTAACAGCTGGTAAACTGGCTGGGATTTCTGGGAGCTGTAAGCCAAAACACCTGGGGACCCCCAGGTTGAGAACCACTGTTCTACAGGAAGCTGGTGTTGTAGGAACATAAAGTACAACTAGAATAGGATCGGTTGAAGGTTATCCCATTCTTTCTGAGCTCAAACTCAAAAGAATCTGTGTATAAATTCATGGCCAAGGACCAAAATATGCAATATTCACTGTATTTGTTTATTTGGCCTGTCTCTATGGTATTTTGAAGTATCTAGTCTTATTTTCTGTCTTGCTTTTCTGCCCTCCACTTGCCAAATCATATCTCCCACTCCTAAGGTTTTTCAGATAAAATAATGTTTGTCTTTCTACTCCTAATTAATTCTTTGTCTATTTGTAAATTTTTGGCCATCTTAGGCATTCCAACTGGTCCATTGAGAGGGCAGCATTCTGAAGAATGTGCTATGTTACTGCCATCTGCCAACTCTAAGCCTAGTAACAATGAGACTTTACTTGTGTGCTGCTTAAGTCATACAAGATGTGATCAGAAAATAGATTACAGTAATCAGATTGCAGAAACCATATCTACGAACTCATCACATTTACCTTTGGAAGCGTCCTACGATGCTTCCACTCCAGCTGGAGGACAGATGGGCCCATTGCCCATCACACAACATAATGGGACTTCCTGTGGAAGCCCCTTCTCCAACTGGAGGGAAGGCATTGTACAACTCTTCCTTCTCAATATGGAAGGCTTCCATGCTGCCCAGGTGATTTACCCATGTGCTGGGGGGTTATTGTGAGGGAGGGGCATGTGAAGTGATGGATTAGCCTGAGCTTCCCCTCATTTTGGTGGTGAAACAGACACTTTTTCTGGTTAATATAAGGTCCCTAGAAAATCTCTAAATTCTCCAAAGACCTTACTGTATTTACACACTCAATTGGAAGGCCAACAGGGAAGAAATGATTCACCATCAAACATGATAGTGAGGGACACATTAAAAGCTCTCTCCCCCATCCCCCTTAGCTCTGCCCAGATAATATAGAACTCATTGGCAGCAAGAGAGAAGGACAAATTATATCAGGGAAGAACCTGGGTTCAAGTTTATCCCAAGCATCATGAAGTTTTTATGACGTAATCCTCTTTTGCAAAATAATTCATCTTTACCTCAATTCCAGCTCTGTTTGAACACAGCCTTGGTTTCAGGGTGAAAGCAATCCTTCTAATTCCTAGAGAGGACATTGATTGATATGGAGGTGGTCTTGCATGTGTGTATGTGTTTTGCATGTATGTCGATAGATGGGGGGGGGGGGGAGGGAGGAAGGAAGGAAGGAAGGAAGGAAGGAAGGAAGGAAGGAAGGAAGGTCTAGTGAAGTAGATAGGTGTGGTGGTAAAGCACTGCTAGAATTCTTGAAATTCTCTCTGACTGGTTATTGTGGAACTCTTGATCCATGCCTAGGGGAGATTCAGGCCCCTTCTACTCTGCCATATATCCCAGGTTTTGATCCCAGATTATCTACTTTGAACTGGATTATATGAGTCTACACTGCCAGTACGCTTCTTTAAAGGACCACTCTATAAACAGAAAAACTGGAATGTATTTATTGCTTTGTAGTCTGGTGGTACCTTAATGGTAAAATGGGTGTGGAGGAACGGTCATTCAGTAGTGCACTGAGCCAGAAAAGATAGATAGATCTGATTTACAACATTGTAATTCACCAACAGGGTGTCAGCCTATATTTTTCACTTGAAGATAGTCTTGAAGTCTTTGTGAGCATGAACATTTAATGAAAGGACATTGTTTTTTAATGGGGTGATACAAGCATCACTTTCTGATAGCATTTAATTCAGAACAATAAAGAATTCAAGAAGTGGCATTTGTGCACTTTTATTTTAGATTAGTTTTACTCGCTCATGGTCATCATACTTCTTTTTCATTGTGTTTCTCTTTCTTTCTTTTTTTAAAATAGAATTAAGCTCTTGGGATCTTTTGATTTGCCTGTCTTCCAGAAAAGCTGACCATGAAAATTGCTTAAACATAATGGAATCTCATCGACCAACGTTATTGCAGAAGGTACATCTTCAAACTTCTGTCTTACTAATTTTCCCATCTTCAAGTAATTATTTTTAAACAAACAGAAAAAATTACCCTTTTCATTTCAGAACTTATTTAACTACCTAATACTTAATCAGATCACAGTTCTGGTACCTTCCCTTTCATTCTAACAGCTACCCAACTTTCACTGGAATTTGCTTTTATTAGAATTGAATCTTTGCATGAACAAAGTATCAAGTGCAAAACTCAAGGTCTGGATTTAAAATATCTGCAATACTTGGACCTGGAGGGGGAACATGTATATAGCGAAAGCAAATGTTCAACTAAGATCGTTGAGTTTGTCTGCACCTAAAACCCCCCAATTTATTTGCACTGTAATTTCCCAGTCCACAAAAACTGTCATATTAATGCCATGTGCAGCAATCACATCACAGTGAGTTTGTCTTAAATGGCCACATGTACCCTGGCAGCAAACTCACCTCAATGTGAACTTGCTTTCAGAAGACTCTTCTTATTCACACTATTTACAGCAACATGGCAGTGGCCACTTCTCTTTTTTCATCTTCCCATCAGGCATGCAAATTTACGTATTACCATCTATGTCATTTTTAGCCATCCAGTTATGCATACTGGTCCACTAAAATTGACATGCTAGTATCTAAATACACATTCCACTGTATGTGTTTGTGTGTGCGCGTGTGCGTATGGAGCAAATTTAAAATTGATTTGTGAATGAATCTACTTCCTTTTGGGAAAGATCACATGATGTGACAATTCTTTTTAAAGTGGTTTAAAGGACACAGAAGATTTCTGGTTCAATCCCAGCATAACTAATATCAATAAAAGGTAAAGGTTTCCCTGACATTAAGTCTAGTCATGTCCAACTTTGAGGGGTGGTGCTCATCTCCATTTCTAAGTCGAAGAGCCAGTGTTGTCCATAGACACCTCCAAGGTCATGTGGCCAAAATGACTTCATGGAGCACTGTTACCTTCCGCAGAAGTAGTACCTATTGATCTACTCACACTTACATGTTTTCAAACTGCTAAATTGGCAGAAGCTGGGGCTAACAGCAGGAGCTCACCATGCTCCCCAGATTTGAATCACTGACCTTTCAGAATTGGGGGGGGGGGGGCTGAAGCCCCTCAAACCCCCCCCCCCAGCTACATGCCTGACTGAGGGTAAAACATAGAATCTTAGAGTTGGAAGAGAGCTTGTGGGCCATCCAGTCCAACCCTCCACCAAAAAGCAGGAAAATCGCATTCAAAGTACCCTGATAGATGACCATCCAGCCTCTGTTTAAAAGCCCCCAAAGAAGGAGCTTCCACCACACTTCAGGACAGGGAGTCCCACTGCTGAACAGCTCTCACAGTTAGGAAGTTCTTCATAAAGTTCAGGTGGAATCTCCTGTAGTTTGAAGCCATGGAACTATGAAAGAGTGAACATGGAATAATGGCTAAACTATGCTACTGGAAAAATGAGTTTAACAGGAGGACACTGATGATTATATGTTTTTAATGGGTTTTTGTATGGATTTTATAATGTTGTGATAAATGTCTTTAATTGTATTTTATGACTGTTGTGGCATCAAATTGCTGCCAATTTGTAAGCTGCCTTGAGTCGCCTTTGGGCTGAGAAAGGCAGGATAGAAATACTGCAAATAAATAAATAAATAAAATGCTCTGTGTCCTAGTCTCCAGGGCAGCAGAAAACAAACTTGCTCCCTCCTCCCTATGACTTCCCACCACCTCTTTATATATGGCCATCATGTCTCCTCTCAGCCTTCTCTGCTGCAGGCTAAATGTGCGCAGCTCTTTAAGCTGCCCCTCATTCAGCTTGTTCTCAAGACCCTTGATCATTTCAGTTGCCCTCCTCTGGACACATTCCAGCTTGTCAACATCTCCCTTAAATTGGACACAGTATTCCAGGTGTGGTCTGGCCAAGGCAGAATGACTTTCCTGGAAGTCATGATAGATTTTTCAAAATAATAATAATAAAAAATCTCTTTGGAGTTAAAAAAAATGCCTCCTAAGAAGATGCTGGTTGGCATTTTAATGTCTCTGAGCTAAAGATTTTCAAATAAGAAGATGAGAAAGATCTCGATGCCTGTGAGTCAGACCATATAACACATTAAAGCCATGTTCTGCTGCCTGAAATCCTTTTTTTAAAATTCTGTAATAAACACATGGGGCCCCAAATTCAAATAAAGAAGGTTTAAAACTTTTCCTTGTTCCTTTTTTGAAAAATCCCCCTCTTTGTTCTTTTAAGAAAAAGAAGAAAATGCTCAGTTGAGGTCCCTGCCCATTTTTAAACTTCCATCTGGGAAGAGGGAGAAATTGTTAGATTAAAACCAGATGATTGGAAGGTTTAAATCCTTCTCCAACCAAGCACACTGATTTTAGTTCAAATGAGGGACATGTATCCTTCCTCAAGAGTAAAAAAAGCAATCTGTATTTGTTTAGTGTGTGTTAGGTATAGCATGTGTTTTGACATAGATTTCAATGTGCAGAAAGAGATCCTTGAAATTACTATGTACCCTTAATGACCTGCTTTGCTGTTGCATAACATGCATTTTTTATAGTTTACTTCCCCCACCTCCAGAATTCAGCTGTGGTGCATTGTTGGAAAATATAGAATTCCATTGGAAATACACAAATATCCCATTGGTAGAGAAAGGCTAAGGAACAAAGGAAAGCAAAACGAGGAACATATGCTGAGCATTTTTTAAAGCATTGGGTACCCATTTTTCTGGGGATCAATGGAAGTCACAACTTTACTTGTCAGGGTAGACTTGACTTTAACATGTAAAAAATGTACTGTACTTCAACAAATTGCTAGCATAAACAACTCTCCTAGGCAACTGCAGAACTATGCCCACACATAGAAAACTAAGAGACTGTAGAGTATTAGAGTAAATAGCGAGTGGCTGGTAATTTAAGAATGCTGTCCAATGTCAACAAAATGTTTTTTCTTTACTTCTAAGTGGATTTTGCATTATCTGCTTGCTTAATGCTAATTTGCTTAATAACAAATATTGCAAATATTTGTGAGGGTGGGACATGCATCAAACAGACTCACTAAAAAAAAAGAATAAAGGTCAGGCTGACTGAAATCATCCACATAGATTTCATCCCGCACAAGGGCAGTTTGGAGGTTTTGTAGGACACATCTCCACTGACCGTATAATGAAACCGCATTATATGGTTAGTGTAGACACAGTGCTGTTAAATTACACATAGAATATAGTTTCAAACTGCATTAAATGACAATGTAGATTCAGCGGAAATCTGGGTTTTATTCCTCACTCTCAGGGAACCATTCCAAGGTGCTAGAACTTTACTGGTGATAGAGTCGGTACTTTGGATAGCTTCTATAATGTTGATTCCCAACCTGTGGTCTATGGACCACCAGTGGTCCGCAAGAACGAAAATATGGTCTGCAATCTCACCATTACTAAACTGTTGCCTTGAAACCATGCAGCAACGAGAGTGACTGGTCTCGCAAAACCCTCTTATAGTGCCAAGGCAACGGGGATGTCAGGAGGGGAGAGGTTGGCTACCCATGAAAGATTACTACTACCACATCAACTCTAGATTATTAAATATGGTTTTCTGTGGACAAGCAGATTGCAACTACTTGATGCCATTTGTTCTGTATCAGAAACTAGAGCTGATGTGGCCTATCCAATGCAATTTTCTGAATC
Organism: Anolis sagrei; assembly: GCF_037176765.1. Taxonomy (NCBI): domain Eukaryota; kingdom Metazoa; phylum Chordata; class Lepidosauria; order Squamata; family Anolidae; genus Anolis; species Anolis sagrei. The sequence continues at coordinate 128,835,585 of NC_090025.1, read as the reverse complement.
AGCATCCCAAATAACCAACTGAATCTAAAGTTGATCAAAAACTGATTTGTAACCCTTTTGGTACTTATGTTGGAGAGTGTTCCTTGGTCAAAGTGGTCCCTGATCAAGTAGTCCTTGGTAAAAAAAAAGGTTGTGGACCACTGTTCTATAGAGTCAAAAATAAAACCTAGAATGAATTCACTGCACCTATTACATGGAACTCATAGGTCACCCTGCCTTGAGTGCATGGTTGACTTGCTGCTGTTTCATGTCCCTTATAAAGTAATAGTTCCCCTCTTGACATCCCAGGTAAACACACAGAGCATGGCTATAGCTCATTTCTTGTATTGGCTTGTAAAAAAAGCTAGATTATCCAAAATTTAAAAAAATTCTGATTAGAAGCCCTCTCTTTCTTTTCAGAGAAACGTTCTCCCCTCGATACAGCATCTGCTTTGCAGGAAGGAAGGAGTGTGCCAGATAAAGAGAACATTTCCAGGTAATAGTCTGAATTACCATCAAGAGATTGCTTCATTTGGTTATCTTTGGGTTCTCTTGTTCAACAGACCGAGAATGCTGGAATGTGAGTGCTTCTTGGTTCACCTTGCATCACAAATAAATTGAGGTTACCAGCCCCAGTACATTTTCAGTCAAACATCATTTTAAACATCGGTTTTGTTAAATTAAGCTATTCTGATAAAACAGTGTTGTTGCCATAGGTTTACAATGAACTATGAACCACTGGGATTGTGTGCATCAATGTAGATGGCATGCAAGAGAAATGCTCTAGTGCCACAGAACATAAAGCCAAATCTCAGTCTTAATATTACAAAACTAGGAATCATGAAACCTAGATATTATGTTAGTTTTCTATGTATAGGAAATCATTCAGTAGGAACATTTGATTATGTAAACTATTACGTACTGTTTCAAATGAGATGGTATAGGTTTCAATCAAGCTTTTGTAAGAAGAATTGCATATGACTTGGGGTTCAGTGCCAGGACTCCCTGTAGATACCAAAATCTGTGGATGCTGCGGAAGCATAGTAAAATGATGTCCCTTATGTAAAATGTCAAACTCAAGGTTTGCTTTTGGTAATTACTTTTTAATATATATATATATATTCAAGTTGTGAATGGTTGAATCTAATGGATACAGAACCCATGGATACAGAACCCATGGACACAAAAGGCTGACTGTACATTAGGACATATATACATCAGCACATGTTTTGGTTTTTTTAATCACTCAACTTTCAAAATATCCTGGTGTTATTGTTTCCTTTAATTCTACGCAGAAGCCAGCTTGGCTTAGTTGCCCTCATAAATTATGTTGTTAAACTGGGGAAACATCAAAAGTAAATAAATAATAGGATACAATTGCATAAATAAATAAAATAATACAAAGAGAAAACTTTTCTGAACACTTTCTTTTGAAACAATGTGGTTTCTTTTGAACCAGATGGCAGAACGGCACTGAATTTGGAGCAGTCAGCCCCCTATTATAGCTTCCAGGCAAATCATAAAGCCCTATGGGGAGCAAAGATAGATTTTTGCAGATTAGAGATTCCTCTCATAGACAATTGACTCTAACACATGGAAAATATTTTAAAAGAGGCCCCACCACATATCAAGGATATATCCTGTATGGTTGTTCACGCTGACTAATTTTGAAATATAAATAAAATGATTTTGCAATTGTTTCATTTTCTCTTGGCACTCCCATCAGGATAGCCTCCCCATTGTTCATTCTGCTAATTTGAGTCTTGTTTTGTGTTTTTCCTGGCAGCACCTTTCAAATTAAAATGTATTATAATGTGGAGTTATGAAATGAACAGGAACAAAGTCCTTCAGATGCTTCTTTGACTTCTATTGTACTTAATGCACAGGGCAACTTACGTGACAGAGGTGAATTCAGAACTGTCCTTTTTTTCATTTCCAGTGTTGGGTTCCCAAAAGGACATTTTATCACCAAAATGAAACTATGCTTCGCTAAAATGAATCAGATGAAAGAACAAAAGAGAAGTCAAGTTCTTATTTCCTTGAACTGGGGATTAGGTGCCAGAGAGATTTAGAATATGAGCCAACCAAATCTATGAACTTTGGTAAATTAACTGTACTTTATGGTATTTAATTCCTACATGGCGATCAATATCAGTCTTTCACACAGCAATCAATGGCACCCATAGTTTTGGCTGGATTATTCCCCAGAACTCAGAAAAGTTACTTTTGCTCTTCGACCCTCATAATCCCCAAAACTGGAGCAGCACTGACAGTGCAGGTTGGGAGATTCTGGATGTTGTAGTCTAAAACATAACTTTTCAAGTTGTCATTCCTTCAGTAGGTTGTCTTTGATTAAATAATAGAGATACAGTATGACTGTCTGCATTTAATAAGCCTAATCTTCTCTTCACTGCTTTCCCATATCGATTTCCACGTTGTTTAGTTGCTTTTTAAGAGGAAAAAGGGGGAAGAATGTGCATTTGAAATAGCAGTTTAACCATGGACATGATCTCTTCCTCCCTCCCTTCCTCCCCAAATCCCAGTGTGCTGGCCACATAGCATCATGTGGTTAGCCTGCTCCTTTGGCTGCTAGCCACAGCATGCTCTCTGTCCCTGCCCACAGAAATCTGGCTCTGTGTCCAGCAACCTCATGTTGCATTATGAGGCAGGGCCTCTCTACAGCTTGGAACACTGCCATGGAGACTGTCTCCCTCTCTCTTCATCTTCATGACCTCTTCTTCAGTAGCTAAAATATAGCATCTTGACAAGACACAGAGGTCAATGTTGCAGATGTTGGCTGTCCCACTGAAGGCCATTTTACTGGAGGAGGGAGAAAGAGAAAAGAAGAACCATTTCAGAGGCAGTTCTTTCTGATTTTCCCTCATTCTTTCTTTTGGAAGATCTTATGCTTCATGAAGTCACATTGTTTTCTGCTCTTCCCAGTTGGCTTTATAACAGCAGCTGGTTGGCCAGTTTTGAGGTGTGTCATCTCCTATTACATTCCTTCTGTGGGTTTGCTGGTCAACAGCTGACTTAAACTTGATGATATTGTAGGTCATTTAACTCTTTGCATGACTCCAATGGCCCCATGGAAAGCTCTTTTAAAGTAATGTCTTCTCATTACAGAGTATGAAGCTAACTTGTTGCTTTCACTTATTATCATCATTTGTATTTTGCTGATTTCCATTATTCAGGATTAATTGGGAATTGGCAAAACGTTTGAATATGTCCTTTCAAAATACCACATAAAATGACATTTAAAAGAAAGTTTTTGAAATAATGACAAAAATGGCTTGTTCTTCCAACAACCTGACAACTCACACTTATTACATTGTTCCTCGAAGTCAGCCCCATTCTGCTTTCCTCACCCAAAATAGTATAGCACGACCCTCATACCTCTGGGACCTGTACTTGGAGTTTCATTTACCCACATCCAACAATATATATCTTCTTTAGGTATTTTCTAGGTCCTTCAGGTTATTCTAAGGTATGCTTCTACTAGACCAGTGGTTCTCAATCTGTGGATCCCCAGATGTTTTGGCCTTCAACTCTCAGAAATTATAACAGCTGGTAAACTGGCTGGGATTTCTGGGAGTTGTAGGCCAAAACACCTGTGGACCCACAGGTTGACAATCACTGTACTAGATGCTGGCCAAGCCTAATGATGCCTAGAGATGTGTCCTTTCTAAGCATTTCTGATGTCTTCTGGCAAAACTTTATGGTATTTATTCAATAGGGTTCCTATTATCCATGGCTTCACAAATTCGTGAGAAGTCCTGGAATGTATCCCCACAAATATGGGGGTTGTACTGTAGCTTTTTACAAACAGCTGTAACTACGTAACTGTTAAACCTGCAACTCCCTGGTGCTTGTATTCATTCTTTGAATTAATGTAACTGACACACAGTTTGAGCTCAGTTTTTTCTTTTGCTTAAATGTAACAAAACGTCCTCAGAAATCCTTTAAGCAGAGCTGACCTGAGGCATTTTGCTGCCTCAGGCAGAGCAGCAAATGGCAGATGCCCACCCATCCAAATCAAGTTACATAAGGCCAAAAGTCAGCATGCTATTTTGGCACATGGGAAAGAAAATCCCATAAACCCTCTCCTCCATCTCTGTCTGTAAAAAATGCAATGTGAATAAAGTAACTATTTATTGTCATTTGTTTCAGAACCAAGTACCTGAAGCTGCTTTTTCTTTTTGCCTAATTGTAGAGCTGGTCCAAAATTCTCAGAATTAATTATCATGTGGTAATAGAGGTGCGAAACGGATTCTGGCCTTTGCATCATCTTTAAGTCTTCCTCATTCTGCCATAGTAACACATATGTCACTTCACCTCAGGAATGTACTATGAAGCATTTGCTACGCAAACAAAGTATGGGATGGGACCACTTCTGCCCAAGTCAGCACTGCACAATCAAACAGGAACACAGACTTTCAACCCAGGAACAGAACTTTGACATTATTGACACGTTTTAGAGCCTGGCTGCCTGGCCATCCATCCAGACAGATTTGGTTGTGTACTTATGGCATCAAACAACAGGGTGCTGCTTCTGGGTTATACATGGCTGTTCCAAATTGTTCTTCTTGGGAAAACATTGACTAGGGGGCCACAACTTTGTCCTGGCCAGAGAAAATGTGCCCTCCACACATTTCATGATGTTTCTGTCACACAAACAAAGTTTTTGCCTTCTATTCAGTGTCGCCTTCTTTTTAGGAATGGACTAATTAGGAACAAATATCTAATACCCGGGAACAAACCCAGACAAAAAAATAGTATGATTGCAGGGTTGCAGAGACATACAGACATGTGAAGATCCGCATATTCAGCTCAAAACCATGATATTTCTGCACCTGGAAATTTCGTGGTTTTTGCCTTTTGTAGTGATTGCTTCCATGTTTACAGGGAACTGTGTTTGGCCATCCTCCTGTTTGCTGTGGAAGTTCCTGGGATAAAGGAACTGTCTAGACAGGCCTTGAGAAGGAAAATACTCTGAAACTCAAAGAAAAACTAAAGAAAATGAAAGTGGCCCCAACTTATTCTGTTGTAAATATTCTTAGTACGGAAGCTGGCTATATATACAACCAGTATTTTGCTGGTTGTCCTGTAATACTCCCAGAAATAGAGCAGTAAAGTACTAACAGCTGAGTTGATAAAACACAACTCAGCTGTCTCCTTCTCCTACGATTTGATACAGTCCCATAACATATAGGCTTGCCTGAGGTTCACCAATATTAGTGAAACTCCCACCATCAACAGTTGGAGTTAGAGTTAGTGCTATATGTAGAAACTTTGGATTTTGTGCAGACAATTTTCACGCGGAGACTCTTGATTCTTTTCTGAGAGGAGTCTCCTATTTTCTTTTTATTTGTGTGCTGGCATGGTGTGGATATCTCTGCTGAAAGAATGCAATTTGATAAACTCAGACAATGTTATGTGTTAATAGACCACACAGAACTGTATTACAATGCGTACTTTTCAATCTTTAGACTGTACGACTAGAGCACCTAGTTACAAGCCTGAAGACTAGCTAGATGTTAATATTTTATATTTTGTTCCTACAATTCCAAAAAAAAATAATGCTGTTTTCTCCCCACTGTGGAGAAAAGAAATAATGCAGTCCTTTGCCATATTCATACATCCCAAAGTTTTTCTATGCTTTGCAGAAAGCAGACAGCCTTGCATGGTTTTTGATGCAATATTATGTTTTTATGTCAAACAAACATACAAAATACGAAAGCAAAATGGTAACAAAAACTTCTTACAGCAATTTTGCACAACAAAAGCATGCAGCAATCTTTTGTGCAAAATTGCAATGTGAAGGAGTCATGCAAGTTTTTAATCCAAGCTTTTTGGTGCACATGATTGCTCATTTTTGCTCAATTTTTGTGTGTGAGAATTTATATTGTGCAAGATTACTGAGTTTTGTGCAAGGTAGTTTTCATCACAGAAGATCATCCATTCATACACAGAAAACAACTATCTAGAATTAGCATTTAATTCTGTACACACACACACACACACACACTTTAAATTATCCTGCAAAAGTTTACTTGTATTTCTGAACAGACCAACTTCCTAAAGCACTCTGAGATAAATACCAGGTGAAAACTATGCAAAATTTTCACCGATGTATTATTCTTTCCATCAGGTTTCTCAAATGCTGGGAGATCATTTCTCTATCAGGAAATAAACAACAGTGAATGTTTTACCCAACACTAACACCAGAAGATAGTTTTTGGATAAAAAATCCTCCAACAATCATAGAATAAATAATATTTTATTCAGACCAATGGCTAGACCCCATGCAGCCTCTTAACTAATTCTGCAGAGCCAAATCTGGTGCACATTATATAGTTTTGAAAGTCCACCAACAGTGATTTACATTGGATCTTTGGAAAATTTCAGATGGGACCAGCATGTTTCAGCATTAAGTGCTCTTCTTTATAATTTCAGCCAGCAGATATATTTTTCCCAGGAATGCTACATTCCATTCTCCCTTTTTTACTTTTCTGTCCCTGCTCCCAATTGTCAGTCATAAACATTCATTGAACATTTTGGCTTTTAAAGACTCCCTTTTAAAAACTCCCTTCCTGCCCAGATTTTTTAAAAAAATGCCAGGTGCATCTACCTTGTCACTTTATGTTGAAGGGGGACTGGATCATGCTGTGGCGGTTACATGTTGCATGGAGAGGATTATCATAATGTGAGACAAGGCCTTGAACAGTCTTGAGTAGTGATAATAAAAGTTGCTGGGACATTCTGGAGGTTTCCCCAAACTCCAAAATAACTAGTTACTTCTGGAATAGGTAATCAACTGTTGTGCTTCCTATTTGGGAAGTGGTTGTGGTTGGTTATATCGCCATCCCATTTTCTCTGGGTTCGGGTACCAAGCACCAAGAAAGAAGGGGGGAAAGAAGGGATTTTTCCCCCATTTCAGCAACTTGAGAAACTACAAGTCACTTCTGGTGTGAGAGAATTGGCCAGCTGTAAGGACATTACCCAGGGGATGCCTGGATGTTTGATGTTTTACCATCCTTGTGGGAGGCTTCCCTCATGTCCCCACGTGGGAAGCCAGAACTGGCAGAGGGAGGTCAACCCACTCTCCCTAAATTCAAACCGCTGATCTGTCAGTCAGCAGTCCTGCCGACACAAGGGTTTAACCCAGCATTTCTCAACCTGGGGGTTGGGACTCCTGAGGGAAGGGGAGCTCAAGAGGTGTCAGAAGGGTTGTCAAAAACCATCAGAAAACACAGTATTTTCTGTTGGTCATGGGCCAAACTTCTCTGTGGGAAGTTTGGCCCAATTCTATTGTAGGTGGGATTCAGAATGCTCTTTGATTGTTGGTGAACTATAAATCCCAGCAACTACAACTCCCAAATGCCAAAGTCTATTTTCCCCAAACTCCACCAGTGTTCACATTTGGGCATATTGAGTATTCATGCCAAGTTTGGTCTAGATCCATCATTGTCTGAGTCCACAGTGTTCTCTGGATGTAGGTGAACTACAACTCCAAAACTCAAGGTCAATGCCCACCAAACCCTTCCAGATTTTTCTGTTGATCATGGGAGTTCTGTGTGACAGTTTGGTTCAATTCCATCATTAGTGGAGTTCAGAATGCTCTTTCATTATAGGTGAACTATAAATCCCAGAAACTACAACTCCAAATGACAAAATCAATCCCCCCAACCCCACCAATATTCAAAGTTTAGTGTATCAGATATCTGTGCCAAATTTAGTCCAGTGAACGAAAATACACCCTGAATATCATACACTTACATTACGATCCATAACAGCAACAAAGTTACAGTTACAAAATAGCAACAAAATAATTTTATGGTTGGGGGTCACCACAACATGAGGAACTGTATTAAGGGGTCATGTCATTAGGAAGGTTGAGAAACACTGGTTTAATCAATTGTGCCTCCTGTTTTACCTCCCCTTTCTCCCCTTTCTTTCTCACTCTGGTATTATCACTCTAGGCACCAAGTAATGAACACCATTTTTTTTTGTGCCTGGAGGACAAATCAAGGGGGATGAGGTAAGGTTTGTAATCAAAGGGCACCTGACGATTTCTAGTGCCGCTCAGCTATGCAGCCACCATCAAGCTCCTGTGATGTGTATTGCAGTTCCCACTAGCCCTAAGCCAGGTCAGGAGTGTGAAGTGTAGCCTTCAGCAATGCTGATCCAGAGCACTCCACTGTGGATCAGCGTTGCCTTTTCTGCCCTGTCAAGATACACCCAGATTCCTGCAAGCCTACTGGTACACAGAAAGTAGTATTGGGATTACATAAACACCCATCCTCTGAGAATACACATACAGGTGGAACAATTATCAGTCATAACAATTCATAGACTTGGTTCTGGTCATATTAAAGTAGATGTTTCTTACTTCGTCTTATCAGATCCATCAAATTTCCTATCTGAAAAGCAATCTCCCAAAGAAAATGGAAATCTGTGTAATATGCATTCTGTCTTCTGCACAATATATAGGAAATGCATTGCTTTTCTAATGCTCTTTATAACCTGGTTCTAAATATATTTACTCAGAATAAGTTTAGGTCCCAGAAAATTGGTTTAGGGACTATACAATCTTATTATGCTAAACATTGGGGGAGGAGATGCTAACAGTGAGGTCATGCATTTTCTATAAGAAGAAGCTAGGAAATGGCTTATTTCAGTATCTCCATTTTACAGTGCTCTTTTTTGAGGTCCAGAGAAGCCAATACTTTTTTTTTGAGTTTTTGGAAGCTTATGTCCTATCAGTGTCTGAGGGACTGTGTGTTTTATCCCTTGCTGGAGGTTTTTCTGGTTTTCTATACCAACCACTTTGAAAACCGTGGAAAATTATAAAGCTCTGCTTCAGAACAATCAGCTTATTCAGTCAATAATTTGAATGGTATGCGTAAGCTTATTAGAATTATGCCTGGAGAAATAAATATTTTCTCCATTTATTTTTATGTGCTTACTCTGTCACTTCTTTAAAAAACAAAAGTGAACCCCATTTTTGTTGTCCTTCCACTATTCCAAAATGTATGGCTAATGCTATATAACAATACTTCTCGTGCTCAATGAAAATTACTTAATTGGAAAAACCTATCAGAATGAACAAACATAAAATGCACAATTAAATATCATATAGGTGTTAATACTCTAAATGTGTTGTTAGTTTACATGAGTAGATATTGGCTTAGCTCTTGCTGAGATTCAATATTTAATTTTAGTTCATTTTGAAATATTCTATTCCACTCTCCATTAATTCTCACAGATACCAGAAAAATGCAATTTCTTCTCTAAAATACAGTAAAACATCATCTCAGTAATGAGAAGGATTTTTTTTAAAAAAAGATAATTCTCTATAGCAGTTATGAATGTGTAACCCTAGGACACATTTACACTGACCACGTAAGATGGCAGGAAGTTATTTGAATCTGGAACTGATCACAGATTAAGGCCAGAAACTGGGCCAAGACCTGGATTGTGCTTATATACTCTGGACAGGTCAACTCCGACTTGGTTCTAGAATCCATTGTTTCATAGCCTTGGAAGAGTTGCGACTTTTAAAATCCTCCTCCCCATGAGCATGTGAAGAAATCCTGAGCGCTAGTCTCTTAATAGGTTTCGCCATGCAATGTGGTTTCACCTACACATGCTGATGTACATTATGGACTTTATTTTGGTGTATCTCCAGATTGTGGTTATCACAGTTTAAAAGCTTTAGTTCATATTGCTACGTGTGTTTGTGCCTTGCATCATTTAAACAGCACATTTTCAAGCTGCCTTCAATCCACATTAGGTGGTCAATGTAGATGTGCTCCTAGAGTTATGTACTCATGACTGTTAAATATTCACGATCCCAATGTATTGGGTAGCAGCTGCTGCAAACAATGGGGATCAGTTTCCCTGTTGATTGGGAAGTAGCCGGCTGATGTCCACCTCTCATGTGAATGATCTCTCGCACTAGGGAAAACTGCAACAGGGATCTTTTGTAAGGTTGCCTTGAGTCCCCTTCAGAGTGAGAAGGGTGGGGTACAAATGTGTTAAATAAATAAATAAGTAAATAAATCTTGCTTCTACCTCCCACAACAGAAGTCAATCATGGGAGGTGGAAACAGCTGTCAGCTGCTTCCTGAGCAGCAGGGGGACAGGTCCTCCATTGAACATAATGGCTGCTTACAATACATAAGGACTGGAGAGATCAGGCCAAGATTCACTGCATAACACCAGAACTACAATGCTGATGCATACAGGTTTCTACCCACCAGTCCTCTATAACTTAATGACTACAGTGTAGTTCCCCCTGAAATATTGGGCTAAGTTGGATGAATTTATTGTATAAAAACTCAAAAACAAACCTAAAGACAAGAACATATTTTTTTTCCTGATATGACTCATAATGTGGTTAACACTTGCCTTTAGGACACTGAATCATACTGAAATATTATCTTCTGTCAAACTGGACAGTTGTCTCAACTATGTTAATAATATTGCATGTGGTCCAACCTTGATTTGGGTGCTTTTAAAAAGCAATGGGTAAAATTATGATTTTTTTTCTTGATAATTGATAAGCCAAGCTATATAAAGGGAAGAGAATTTTAATTTCTCTGAGGACCCTAGAAACATGGCCTTTTTCTTTAAAAGTCTAGTAAGTCAAATGTTGCAGAGAACAGATGTCATTGCAGAGGTCAGCTGCACTGGATGATGAGCTGTTATTTTTACCATGGAATAGTATAACAGCCACATGGTCCTAAATGAATATGTGGTCCCACTGATATTGTAAAATAGAATATATATTGTTATATTGACACATGCATGTACTCTTGAAAAAAAAAGTGCATGTCTTTATACCTCTCCTTCAATTTTTCTCTCTTTTTTGGAATTGTCTTTTTCAATTGATAAAATATGCAGTCATCATCTAGAAAACAGTTGCTGAAATTAAGAATATTTCTGGGAGGTTCAGTAGTTTATAACTAGCTGGAAGAGTTTTCTCTAAATGATATGCTCCATAAAACTGATTTCACCTTACTTTGTGCTGTTCCTTGCCAGAGGGTCCCAGTGAAGATTATGAATTTGGTTCACTCAACACACAGCTAAATTATTTAGTTGGGGCATGAAGTTTAATGTTAACTTATATATGAATATTTTTCTTTCTCCTTTTTCTTCCCTGCTCTATCCTCCACCATTATTTCATAAAATTCATGTCTAATTAGTATTTGAAAGAATTATGATGAATTATAATGGATTATATAGTGCACCAGTCACAATTTGGATCAGGGAAATAGCATTGGGAGAATATCGTAAATATCTTCTCTCCTTCAATACTGCTTCCAGAAATTTGTTCTGAAATAGCAAGTCTGGCTTCTACTAGTTGTTCAGAATATGTATCGTGGATCATGAATACAGGTAGTCCTCAAGTTACGAACAAGATAGGTTCTGCAGGGTTTTTTTTTCTTAAGTTGAATTGGCATGTAAGCTGAAATAGGTAATTTTAGGTGTGACTCCTGCCTATCTATCTATCTATCTATCTATCTATCTATCTATCTATCTATCATCAACTTTGGATAACATAGGGAAAGGTTAACACACCTGAGGTGTTAGTTTTGCTATCTGTACCTCCTGTTCAGAATATTTCACTTAACTTTCTGTCCCTGTGATAATTGGTTTTGAAAAAATTAGCTTGTTGTGTAAACAAGGATTGGTGATAAAGCTTCAGTTGGGACACCTTTTCATCATAACTCTTTTAGAAGTGATTTTTCCTTTCGAGGGGTAGATTTCTCTCAATTCCTGTTGTCTTAGCTATGAGTCGTATGTAACTCAAGGACTGCCTGTATCATGTGCAAGCTTCTCACTCTCTCAAATTTACTGATGGGTTTTTAACCTCTAGGAATTTAACAGATATATCAGAACCCTTTTGTTAACAGAGAATAAGAAATGTCCAGAAATGCAGAAGAATATGCCTTATTGTAACTATGATTATTTTTGGCAAGCATAAGAACACAAACTGTTATCAAAGGAAGTCACTTAGCTTCCTAAAGGGAAACGGTTGCTGGAAGAAAATTCGAAATAAGATAGCACAAATTACTTTTATCCTCTTCATTTTTGTATTTCCACCCACTCCTTTGTTATTTGGACAGCCTGATTTTTGTAAGCCTCTGCAGAGTCTTAAAATTCTGATTTGAACTACAAGTAAAAACTACAAGGGGGCTACAATTACATTTACCTTGGTATCTTGTCACAAACAATTGTTAGAGTGCATCTACACAGCAGTTAAAGTGGTGTTGAATTGATGCAGCTTTACACCACTTTAACTGCCATGGCTCAATATTATGGAGTCATGTCAACTGTAATTTTATGAGGGCTTTATCTTTTGGACTCTGACTTGCTGAGGTGTTGCTGTGAGTATCTCTGTAGATCTCAGGAAGCTGTTTCTTGATTTAAGACATTGGTCATGAAGAGAAGTGTTGGGGTCTTTTATAAGCAATAGTATCTCTGTGATTTGCCGTCAGCTAAGAAAGCAAAGTTAAATGATTCTGCGAGGACAAGCTTTTCAATATGGTTTTAACAGCTTGCTTCTCAGAAGTTCAAGTTATCCGTAGTAATACAAAAGCAATTCTATCCCACTTAAGTTGGGATAGAACTGGATCAGCTTCATGGCAGCCAAATGTTTCATGGAGGCCATCCGAAGTAATGCAGGACAAGACCATCTTAACCTGACCTTGCACCTCGTTAGCTAAAGTTGGGGGAAAGTCTGAATGCTGGCACAAAATTTTGACTAGTCCCTGATTTTAGGCCTGTTGGAACAGTTGGACCACTTCTAGAATGGAACCTGCTACAACGTTCCCCACTGCCATCTCATGTTTATTTATTTATTATTTATTTATTTCTTATACTTGTATACCGCCGTTTCTCAGCCTGACCGGCGACTCAACGCGGTTTACAACAAGGATAAAATCAACAACAATATACAATGTAAAACCACAAAGGCATAAGATACAATATTAATCCAACAATAAACAACACAATGCATCTCATAACTAAAATCATGATCCAGTTCGTCGTCCAATTTTCCCATTCCTGTAATCATCACATTGGTTGCACTGTTGAACTGAATGTCCGTTCAAACATCCAGGTTTTTAATCTTCTTCGGAACACCATCAGCGAGGGGGCAGATCTTACCTCCATGGGAAGGGCGTTCCACAGCCGGGGGGCCACCACAGAAAAGGCCCTGTCTCCCGTCCCCGCCAGCCGCACCTGTGAAGCAGGCGGGATAGAGAGCAGGGCCTCCCCAGAAGATCTGAGGGTCCTGGCGATATGTGTGCAGCCTGGGGATATGTGATGGTAGTCACTGCCCCCTCCATTGTCCTTTGTGTCCCGGTGATCTCTGGTCATGACATGGGTCCTACCTGTCAGCTGTCACATACACTGACATGGGCTGGGGTGAGAGCAGGCTCTGAGAAGTGAGGGGAAGAAGAAGAGAGATTCTTTCTTTTCTCTCCCCTCAGCCCCCATCGCCCTGGTCAACATCACTGCAGGTGATGGTCAACAGGTAGGACCTATGTTGCAGGTGGACACTGCTGCTACATGAAGACTGAGTTGTGGTGACAGGAAAGGTGACTCATTCCACAGAGCAGGGAAAGCACCAATGGTGGCAACAACCATGAGTGGTAGCCAACCACTCATGATTGTTGCCACCATTTCTCCATGTAGGCTTTCAAAAAGGCCAAAAGCACCAGAATGGTGGAAACAGCTGAAGGGTTGGTATTGCTTTTATGTTCTCCTGAGATGAAGTAAGATCTTTCCTTTGCCACTCTACTCAAAGGATATTATGGTTCTTTGTCGAAAAGAATTAATACTGTACTCACATTGACCAATGGGTAATTTATAGGGCTGGGCGGTTTCGTTTCGTTAATTCGTAATTCGTTAATAATTCGTTAATTTTTTCAATTACAAAACGATAACGAACCATTCTGGAGCAATTATTAAAAAAATGAATTTTCAAAAACGTTTTGTAAATGCTTCGTATTTCGATATTGTATTCATTTCGTTATTGTTTTGAAGTCGTTTCGTTATTATTTCCGCATGTCTGGGCCAGTTTTATGGTTTAATTAGTGAAAAAAAATTATAATATCACACCAACAGTCAACAACAGAGGGAGAGGGAAGCTTCAGAAGGTTTTGGAGGTTTTTTAGCATATTTCGCGGTCGCGTCCGCCATTAACGAATCGATTCGTTATTGTTTCGGAAATCGATTCGTTAATTTTTTACCATTTACGAAATTTCGTAAATATCGAACTTTTTAAAAGGAAAATTTTGTAATTATTTTAAATATCGAAACAAAAAAAACCCCCAAATACAAATCGATTTTAGAAACAAATTTTTCCGTTGTTACCCAGGCCTAGTAATTTAACCCAGTTTTTTGAGTTAATTTTTTGCCTTAAATTTCTGGACTTATGTATATGAGTATATAGGGTAATCTTAAGACCCTATTAAAGGGCTCCTTTCCCCAGCATACACCAGTTGCTCTCTTCTTTTCTGATGGAGCCCATTACACGACACACACGTACTTCCAGCTGGACTCCATCAGGAAAAGGGAGAGAAAGCCGTGTATGCTGCCACCACAGCAACATGGGAACCTTCCCATGTTGCCTTCAGAACAATGGGAGGAAATTGGGTGGCAACACATCCCCCATGTGATGAGATCATTAATAAGCTGTGTGTGGAGCAATGGGTTTTCCATGCCCTCCTCCAGGACCTAATGGATTTGCCATGATGCATGGCGAATCCATGGACCTGTGTGATGAGGTGGTCCATAGACGTTCAAGCATATACACAGTGCACAAGGCATGTGGGGGAGTGGAGGGGGGTTGGGGTGTTTCAGATGTTTCCAATTTTATATCTTGTCTCTCCACTGCAGTCTTATGTTCCACCCACATTTTATCAGGATCATCCAAACAGAAAGCAGAAGATATGCAATAGTATGAAAAACAAAGAATCTTGTGATTCCTTAAAGATGAACCTAATTAATGTATCATAAGCTTCACTGGGCTGGAGGCTGAAAATGCTTTATCAGATGCATGAAGCATTATTCTCAGTTGGCAGATCCAGATAAACATCTTGAACTATTTATAGCAGACCTGATACATAAAACAAAGGCAGTCAAATCTTTACTCAATTTGTGCTTAAAAGTTGTATCTGTGCCCACATTGGTGGTGGAAAGCAGCCAGTACAGGCATCATGGGACTATTTTATCTTCTGCATGTTGATTTCTATCAATGGTGCATTAGTAGCTTCTCACATGCTTTTTTCCATAAAGAGCAAGGGTGGGCAACATCTCCTTGGGCTGGAGACTGGGTAAGTTGACTATGATCACACACCCAAGGAGTACGGCAAAAAGTAAAGAGGTGGAGCTTGGTAAAGTTTTGAAAATGAAACATAGATTAAAAATTAATGACAATTCCATTCATTTTTTTGTTTTCATACTAAAATTTCTTTATAAATTTTTAAACTGTCTATTTATTTTTAATTAGCTATTACAACATTTATATGCAAACTTTATAATTTGACTTTAATAATAATTTAATTTTCTTATCAACAATTGAATATAGTATATAATGCAGAATTGATGATAATACTGAATAAGATATTGATAGACAATATTAGAGTTATGGTAATATCATTTCTTTCATGATTGACCTTGGTGAATTTGAGCAACTGGACAATCTCAGTATCAGTTTGGAGTTGATGTCCAAATCTGGATACCAAGGAAAAGGTGTAGCACTGTGGTGTCAAACTTGTAATTTTCCAGGGGTTTTGGACTTCAGCTTCCAGAATTCCTAGCCATTGGACAAACTGGCAAGGGATTCTGGGAGCTGGAGTCCCAAACATCTGGAGGGCCACAAGTTTGACAACTCTGGTGTAGAGACTGCATGGAGCCCATGGACAACACAGTCTACTTCTCTGGTACAGAGTTATTAAATCAGAAATCTTTAGTAAGAGTTCCTTTTCATATTCCAATATTATATAATCATGTCTTGAATCCTGTTGTTAACATAATATTATGCTATGCCATGTTATGTACTTTCAAGGTCGTGTGGAAAGAAGGTATCTAGTACCTCCTTTTTTCAACATTCACCATTCCCATCATGTGCACAAACCTATCAGATGTACTCACTGGAAAACTGGGGCCATGCTGATTCCATGCTGCTTTGAACTGGATTATATGAGTCTATGCTGGAATATATGGCAGTGTAGATGGGGCCTGGAGCACAACAGCTCTTTCTTTTTACCAGTTATAAATATTTCCACATAGCTGAATAAAATCCCACATTTTCTCATTTGAACTGCAATATATGGCAATGTGGATTCAGATAACCCAGTTCAAAGCAGATATCGTGATATTTTCTGCCTTGATATTCTGGTTTATATGACTGGATGGGCCCTCCATTACCATCCCAGCCACTGCATTACCATCAACTGGAATTGCACATGGAAACACTGAGATTTCTGCTCTTCCAGAAATCATACAGTTTCTCTGTCACAGATCCAAAGATTGCTGATATTTGTACCTGATCTCTACTGTCTTCCTTGCAGTCATTTGATTGTTGTATTTATTTCACTTGGTTTTATTGCACTTCTTTTATTGAACTTGATGGAGGTAACATATTTGCTGTGTGTGGAATGTCGTTTTGCAGCGATTCCCATTCAATTCACTTACTGAACAATGTGCCTCCCATGGCTTTTGACTAAATGAGCTTCGTCTGCTAGCCAAATTGCAAAGTATAGATCATTTTCATCATGTAAGATTCAGTATGATTTTATTAATAAGTAACACACCCAGTGTCATTTACTTGTCTTTATTGTCATAGCCTCAGTTTATCTTAAAAAAATGTTTTCAATCTCTAGTAATTTTTACTCATACTTTAAAACGTAATCTTGGATACTATCAACAGCAAATTATTATGATGACTGAAGCTGCAATCCAGTCCTAATTATACTTGCTGGAACGTATCAATGGATCTTACTTCTGAATCTGCATAAAAGCTGATGGTTGGGACAAGATGTGATATAATTTAATCTCAGAAAGAATGTAATCAGACTAAACTATGATCAGACTATTGTGACAAGTGTGTTTACATTACATAGCTATGCGTAATTCGGTGATCTACATATTAAAACACTATGCTGTAAGGTTAATGCAGTCGACTTTTTGTTCTGTTCACACTCAGAACAGTTCCTGTCCCCCCCCCCCCAAAGGTATACTATCTACACTGTAAAATTAATCTAGTTCAACAACACTTTAACTGCCGCAGCTCAATATTATAGAATTCTGGGATTTGTAGTTTGATAAGGCACTAGCATTATTTAATAGAAAAGGCTACAGACTTGTAAAACTACAATACTTATGACCCCATTTCATGAGCCATGGAAGTTAAACTGGTGTCAAACTGAATTAATTCTACAGTGTAGATTCACCCACATAATTCTGCAGAATGGAGCATGATGGCTAAAGTGGTATCAAACTAGCATAAACTATAGTCTGTACATTTGTACATGTTTTCCTTATGAACCATATTTCATTTTGTCATAAAGGGATTATTCTAGTAAAGGTAAAGATAATCGTTTCCCCTTGACATTAAGTCTAGCCGTGTCCCACTCTGGGAGGTGGTACTCATCTCCATTTCTAAGCTGAAGAGCCGGCGCTGTCCATAGACACCTCCTATGTCATGTGGCCAGCATGATTGCATGAAGCGCTGTTACCTTCCTGCAGAAGTAGCACCTATTGATCGACTCATATTTGCATGTTTTTGAACTACTTGGTTGGCAGGAGCTGGGCTAACAGCGGAAGCCCACCCTGCTCCCCAGATTCGAACTGCCGACCTTTCAGTCAACAAGTCCAGCAGCTCAGTGGTTTAATCCACTGCACCACCGATTCTTGTCTTGTCCTTAAAAATCCTGCATGAAAAGGAGGAAGGAGGTGAAAAAAGGCACCTTTAGCTGGTTTTTATTTTAGCACGAGCTCTTGAGGATACAAGCCCACATCTTCAGATGCAGCAAATGACATATAGAGAATGAAATGTTACAGTTATGATTTTACCTTGCCATATTAAACAGCAAAAATCTGTTTAAAAGAAGACAAGTTTACTGTTCACTTAATAAGCTCCAGCACTGTGTAGTCTCATGCTAAGTAATGAGATCTGGGAACAATAGGAACAGCTTGACTTCTCCTTTGCAATAAGCATTTGGACATATCTAAAAATGGCCTTTGCTGTAGTTAATAAAGGCTATGCCACATATGAACAAAAAAGGCTTTGTGACAAAACAGTGAGAAAAAGAAGGAAAACAACACCCCCTGCCGGCCAGTTTCATCATAGAATTGCTTTTGTATTACTACGCATAACTTGAACTTCTGAGAAGCAAGCTGTTAAAACCATATTGAAAAGCTTGTCCTCGCAGCACCGTTTAACTTTACTTTCTTAGCTGACGGCAAATCACAGAGATACTATTGCTTATAAAAGACCCCAACACTTCTCTTCATGGCCAATGTCTTAAATCAAGAAACAGCTTCCTGAGATCTACAGAGATACTCACAGCAACACCTCAGCAAGTCAGAGTCCAAAAGTGACAGGCAAAAACCCAGAACCTCAATCCATGGCTGTGCGACTTGGAAGGCACTTAACAGATTGCACTCTGGCACCATGAGATGCAGAGCCAACCTTAAGAAATGAGGCTACAAAGTGAAATCCACAACATGTGAGTGTGGAGGAGAGCAAACCACAGAGCACCTACTACCTACTACAATGCAGCCTGAGCTTTGCCACATGCACAATGGAAGGCCTTCACACAGCGACACCAGAGGCACTCCAAGTGGCCAGCTTCTGGTCAAAGGACATTTAGTATAATGCCAAGTTTTTAAACTTTATTTGTGCATGTTTTTTTTTTAAAAAATGCATTATAACTGTACCCTCAATTCACTTCTGACACAATGAATAAAAATAAAATATGAACCTACAATTCCAAACTGAATTATATAGTAGTGTCGATCCAGCCAGAGTGAAGGACTTCAGAATACCTAGCTCCTTCCTGATTTAAAATAAAATAAACAGGTTTGGATCCAATAACTGCCTGAATAGGATCCCATTGTGTCAGCCTATGAAATGAGGTAGAAGAGACAAAAGAAAAGGGGAAGATGAGTAGGAAAAAGAGGAACAACAGTTCCATTGCAATTCTATAGAAAAAGGCACCCACTACTTTGTAATCTTTTAATTTTACTTTTCCCTCTTTGTCTTGATGTATTTTCAGGTTTGCGCCTTCCATTTGCTCTCTCTGCTTGCCAGGAATCAAATGTACCTCTTCATACTGTGAAGCCCCAGGACAACTATGAAGGGACACGTTTGACCCAAATGTTTTATCAGCCCATCAAGAAGGTTCAGCAGTAAGAGAATGATTTTATCTGCTTAATAATATAAGTGCTGTAGGTGAAATTAGATGTTATATTTCCTGCACAGGGATATTTTCATTCCCTTGTGATGCTCATGGTGAGATTGTGGGGGACATTTTCAGAGATAAACACTTATTGCTGGGAATGCTTTCCTTGTCTACCAGTTCTCCCCCATTTTTCATTTTTAAGATCTCCTGCCCCATGGAGGTTAGCTAGAATATTTGATGTATTTGGCCCTGAAAGACAAATCGAGCATCTTCTTTGAGTTCCCCATGTTAACAAAATAAAGAAAATGTTTCCTTTTAGATGAATCAACAGTGTTATATCATTTTTGTTGTCATTGTCCAGGCATCAAATACCAATTGAAGTTGACAATAAAGGAGCCTTTAAAATCCAAGACCTTTCAGTCATCATCAAAGTATATGTCCTAGTGACCTCTCTAACACCTCTGAGAGCATTCATCCATTCAACTGGTGTTGTCTTGTATGCACCCAAAAAGAAGCACTTTTCGGTCAAGGTAAGATGGCATTTCCCCCTTTCATTTTAGCTTTTGGTTTAAGGAGGGAGGGGGGGAATCTGTGAAACTGGAAATGATCTGATTTCTTGTCATGGTGGGAGCCCAGTGTGAGTCTAGGAAAGATATGCAAGTAAAAGATGCCTTTAATAGTTGACCATCTCTTCCTGAGTAACAGAATTCATTATACATGAACTTCCTTTGAACTTTATGCAGGAAATGAATTGTATTCAGAAGTTGCATATAAAAGACAACCACTGATTAATAGTGAAGATGTGCAATATTCAAATAAACTCAACCAACGGAGGTTTTATAGGCCAGATTATTCAGTTGCCAACTTTTTAGTTGGTCATATACTTATAAAGAACAGAATTAACCTAGTATAGGCTATAGAACAGTGGTTCTCAACCTGTGAGTCCCCAGGTGTTTTGGTCTACAATTCCCCGAAATCCCAGCCAGTTTACCAGCTGTTGGGATTTCTGGGAATTGAAGGCCAAAACATCTGGGGACCACAGGTTGAGAACCACTGCTATAGAAGATATGAGCATAGGGACTAATACAAACAGATAAATCCATGAAAGTGTCCATATCATTAAGAACTAGCTTCAGTCTAGGAAAAATGCCAGATTCTTAGTGGAATGTAAATAAAGATGAAAGAGTAGAAGTTGACCACCAGGAATGAACTCTGCTAGGAGAATGCTATATGACGCTAGATGACAGGCAGCAAAAGACTTCTAAGTGATCATGAGATAAAGACCTCTAGTGTAGTTGACATATACATAGATTAAACAACTGGTTAGCTGAGTAGGCACAAAGAGAGACTAGATACTGCTGGCAAATGAGACCACCTGTTTGTGTGTATCCAATGCTAGTCAAACATGCTGATACAGATGGATTGTGTATAAACAGATATAAAACAGAAATACATGTCCTACTCTTCTTGAAATGGATGACAATTTACATGTTTATAGTAATGGATGTTGTTAAGATTTAACAATGCTCAAGGAGAACAGTCCTTGAATACCTGTATATTCACAGAAGTGTGGTAGAGATGTAAAGTTCCACAAACAGATGAGAATATATACAGTAGTTAAATGAGTGAATGGCTAAGTTTGCAATGTTAAGATGGCTATAGATACAAAGAAAATCATCATGAAATATTTGTATAATGCCTTAGCAGATACTGTGCAAAGTCCATGATGATGCTGAGGAATAAAAGGCAACGTTAAATGGTCTAGAAGGGTCAGGTTCTTACATGTGTTTTCTAGCACGTAGCCTATACAAGGAGATATAAAATGAAGTCCCCATTAAATATTTCAATGAAAAGGTAACATCTTGATGGCGATATGACGTAATGCACTGACGACAAGATGCAATGCAATGCAATGTAATGAAATTGAGCACCCAAACATTGCCATGTGTTTTTCCCTAAGGAGATCCTTATGTTTATATATCTATACACCTATAAATAACTCTCTATATACAGACAGTTTTAATGGTTAATTTTAAACTTCCACTGTTTGCCTGTTTTTTGCTTTGTATATTTTGATGTATATTTTATGGAAATGTCTTTAGATATTCTATGGAGTGTTTTAAAATGATTGTGTGTTTGTTTATGTTTTAGTGATGCTGTAACCCACCTTGAGCTGTGACAAGAGGCGGGCAGGAAATAAAACTATTATTATTATTATTATTATTATTATTATTATTATTATTCACAGATTAAAAATTGTCAAAGAGCAGACTCATATTTCTCATGCATATATCTTGAATTTCCAATCTTAAGAATGCTTATGTGGGTGGTAACTGTGACTGATTGAACCACCTTCATGATTTAGATACTCAGGTAGATAGAATCATAGAATCATAGAGTTGGAAGAGACCTCATGGGTCATCCAGTCCAACCCCCTACCAAAAAGCAGGAAACTTGCATTCAGAGCATCAACAATCAACACCAGAGAACTATTTATTACATGCATTCAGCATGACTTCATCTTTTTGAAATGCACTGGAATTATTTTTTCTAGTTTTCTGAACATTTACACCAATATTTTTGAGAGGGGTTGCCATTGACTATTGCATCCAATTCCATTGTTGTCCAGTAGATGGCGATGGTGTGTTAATTAGAACTACTATTTCAGGCAGGCAATGCATCATATTCTATCTACAAATAGTGTACTTTTAATAGATTCTTAATAGTTGGATGTCCACACAGGAGTGAAAGAATGACTGTACTCAGTAATCGGAGAGAAGATTGTTTGCTATTTTTAGGAGTACGTTTTTGAAAAAAGATGTTAGTTGCAGTGACAGAACGGAAGTTCACTAAACGGAAGAGGAGAAAAACAATACTGCCTGTATTATGAAATGTGCATTTGTTTATAGCTCTTATGTCTACTAAGGCCCCTTCTACACTGTCTTATATTCCAGGATCTGATTCCAGGTTGTCTGCTTTGAACTGGATTATATGATCATACACTGCATGTAATCCAGTTCAAAGCAGATAATCTGGATTTTATATGGCAGTGTAAATGGGGCCAGAGTTTCATCCTGATGTAGAAAATGGATATCAACCAGAGGTATAGCTGGGTAGAAAAGGCAAAATGAAGGTACGAATTACAATATTGCAATCTCAGTGAAATTTTCCATGAGACTCCAAAATTCTATTATTGTAGCAATTTCAAATGTTCATTGAGCATTTCAAAATAAAATTGAGACAATCAAAACAAAGGGGCAAGAAATGTGATGAAAAGAATGTGGGCACAGCAAATATTATCATTTTGAGGTGTGACTAATTTTTAGTATGTTATTCTCTGCAGTGCTAAAATTTAGGGACAGGAGAGAAATTTTATAGGGCACAGAATTCTTATTTGTGGGGTCATTCACCCCCGGCCTCTGTCTCCAGCATGGTCCCACAGCATTGCGCTGCATAAGATGAAACAGAAAATGGTTCTCACTCTCCCACCTATGGTCAAGGTGCATGGTGGGAAATATGTGAATACGGTGGGACCTCTGTATTTGTGGGGGATTGGTTCCAGGATACCACACAAATACCAAGAAATGCAGATGCTCAAGTATTTTATATAAAGGGATTATAAGGGAGCTTGAGGGCCACCTGATCCTTTCAGCCTAGTCCTGAAGGTGGCAGCCAATGCCTTGCATATGCCTAAGCAGCCAGACAAGCACTTTCTAATCTTACTTTCTTCCCCAAATACTAATCCCAGTCTCCTGTCCTCACTCTGACAACCACTCCAAGAATCACTTCCCCTTCTTCCTCCCTCATGCTCTCTTTCTCACCCGACCTCAATGGTTTCTTCATCCCCAGCAGGGAAATAATGCAGAAGATAATATTTTGATTTTTAGAATTATTTTCAATCTGCGGTGGGTTGAATCTAACTAATATTTGCATTCTAATATTTCCCAAACAAACCATTATTATGTTGACAGATACAGGAGTGGGGGGGGGGGCATTATGTGAGCTTTAGTTAAAACACAACTTAGAAATATAAGTTTTTATGAGTAAAGGATCCAGAATCCTCCAGTTTACTATAAGCACAGAAATTAATACTTTCAAGTTATACATTATTTATACATCAGCAATGTGGCTGTGCAACAAATTGCACATTCCTGCCACATTTTCCAATTACTGTTTTGTTCCTGATGACAAATGTATAAATGACTGAATATTGAAGATGGAAATAATATCTGGAAATATTCAAATAATCTCCAAGGTAATTGTGTTTCTAGAATGTAAGGGAGTCCTGACAAGGCGAGAATATTTGTAGTCTGGGACATTTTTGTGAAAATTCACACAGAGCACAAGTCCTGTGTAGTTTCAAACACTTTCTTACAGCAGGAAGGATTCATTTTAACAACAAAATTACACCTCCCACTCAAAACCCACCCAAACGGCCCTGTGAATGAGACTTCATTGTAGGCATTTTGAGTGGGTTCTCATCTATTGTTTGTTACTGTGAAAGTTAACAGTACTGGGATGTAAATCTTCAATTCTCAGAATTTGATGATGGTAAAGAAATATGTTTGTGTATTTATGTATTTATTTTGATTTTTTGTTCTATTTCTCTCACAATTCTCTCCGAAGGGAATCCACTGTAACTTGTAAGGAGATTACAAAACAGCAGGGCTGGTATTCTAGATCAGATACTTATGTACATTACTTACATAGCTAAATAGTATGTTACTCTACATAATGCATTTGTAACGGCAATCATGAATTCCAGCCCAGAGGATTTGATGATATGGTTTATATCCTTCCTTTTTTTGTTTACAGCTGCAAGCTTTTTTTGAGAACTTCTTCACCACCAGCTCCCCTCAGCAGGCTTTGGATGACATGAAAGACGCAATAAGCAAACTCTTATTAATAACTGAGGTTTTCAGCGAAGCGCCTTCATCTGGACCAAAGGCTTCCAGCCAGTGAGTAGATGGAAATAAAGAAATGCCAACTTTTATTAGGAAAAAATGCTTTGGCTTTGAGAGGAGAATGGATTTGATTTCCAAAGTTTAGCGCGTAGTAGAAGCTTAGCAACCTTGCCCAGATGGGCTGGTTTGAGAGCTCTAAAATGCAGACACAGCTCTGGCTGGATCTGCACTGCCATATTATGCAGTTTGCTGCTGTGTTGAACTACATTTTATGGGTTATTTATTTATTTTATGTCAAAAGCATTGCACAAATAAATATAAAACTGATAAAAAAGAAGGAACACAAGAGGTCTAATAATTTTTGACCAAAACCTGGCAATTGCAACTGCATTGACTGTAGCTTTAAACAATTCTTCCTCTGTGTATGAGGCAGGGCATTCTGGACAAGCATACATATGCAGAGTTGTTTGTTCTGCTCCACGTTTTGCCAGGTTGACTTTTGATCTGCCCACTCAGCTTCTGAGTCTGTTCAGGGACTTCTAAGTTGTCCATTCCTGGTTTGCCCTTGAAAACAGACCCTCATGGAGGGCCATCCATTTGGGATTTCCTGGTTTAGCTACCCAGAGGGATACTCTTGCTGTTGCTGGGGGAACATTTAGATGAGTGGTGGTTCTCATGAAGCTTTTCCTTGATTTGAGAGTACTGGGAGGACTTTATGGGTCTATACTTACCATGCAGTGCAGTTCTGAACTGCATTATATGACAGTGTCCATCCAGCCTATATGATTCATGAAGATGTAAGGACAGTGAGTTGGAATAAGTTTGTAAGGGGAGGCAGATTTTCTGTTGCTATTAATGTAAAGCTATTTCTTTGCTTTGCCCATACACAAAGCAAGAGTATATAGCTAAATATATATTGAGATGCAGCATGACTCCCAGATCCATGAGGGTTACATATCCAAACTTCTCATGGATTTGTTAAACTACTGATTATATTTTCATGCTCAGAGCAAAAATAGAACATTTATTATCTCTTCACCAGCTCTTGTCCTATGGAGGAAGTTCCTCTGCTTCATCATCCAAGATGATGCAGGGCTGTGAAGCAATGCTACTCCAACTTGAAATTATGTATTTAGAAACCAATGTGTGAAAATGAAACAGCTACATTTTAGTTTTGGTCATCTTATTTTAGATGCAGTTCATGCTTTCAGATGCTAACCTTTGACATTGGGTTCAGCTCTTCTATGCATCCAGTTGTTCTTGAGGTAAGCAAATGTCAATGATACACAAGCAACTCATTAGGAGATGGAACCTGTATAATTGCATGAGAGGGGATTCTTTACTGAATTAGCAGATAGGGAGGACCCCACCTTACATCAAAAGATGAATTGCTTGTACCAAAGAAGGTTCATGGAGTTAATAATTACATGTTTCTGACACCTTGTATAGACAGCATGAGCTAGAATGGGTACAGTTCTGAGTACCAGAGGAAACTCCACCTACTCAGCTTGTGTCTAACAACTCTGTATCTGACAACTGAGTAGGAGTTTCTACTAATATAAGAGGGTAGGTATTGAACTTAATTGAAGTTCTGACTGTCACTCAGCTGAAGTTGACGCAAAATATCTTCAGGTGCAGTTTTCATCTTCATTGTGCCAGGTAAAGCATGAATTGTGTTTCTGGGCACAATTCAAAGTAGTAGCCACAGCCTAAAAAGTCCTTTTATAGTTTGGATCCTGAGACTGAAATATTTTACTATGTAACACACTTTATGTTCTTGGGCTATAAATGCCATTTCCTAATTGGTTCTATCATAAAAACATGGAAAATATTTATTAAATTGCAAAAACCTTGTTTTTGTGGGACATCCGGCAGCACATGTTGCTATAGTTTTTCAATGAATATCTCATCAAGTCTCAACTAATTCAACATAGTTTGTGGCAGCCACAAAAACAAAGTTTCTGGGGTATAATAACTACTTTCAAAGGAAGTACCACACAATTAAACAGGAAACAACACTTTCAAACCAGGAACATAAAATCAAATTTTGTTACATAGTGTTACATCTCCCTCCATGAGTCTGTCCAGGCCCCGAGATCCTCGGGAGAAACTCTTCTCTTAGTCCTACCACCTGCAAGGGACACAATACAAGTGCTTCTTGATAGCTGCCCCAAGGCTCAAAAATTTACTTCCCAAAGAGGCTAGAATTGCCACCTTCTTTCTGTCTTTCCATAACCAGGTAAAAGAAGATCTTTTAGGAGTTCACTGTACTGTTTAGATCATTTTTAAAGCTTTTTTTTTTTTACAGAACATCCTTTTGTTCAATTTTAATGGGTGTTTTTGTGTGCTTTTAGCTAAGTCATGCTGATTTTAATTTGCAGGTTGTCTTGAATCCCAGTTTGGGTGGGGGAAATGGAGTAATGATAAGAATGCCACAAATATAAAGTTTCTTACTGTGATTACCGACTCTGGGTTTTCTGCCTCTTACAAGTAAAGTGTGGTGGGTGGATAGAAAAGTAAAGCTCTTCAACTCATTGCATTTGAGAACTCCTGCAGACTTTGGCTTCTGAAAGATTCTTCTCTGAAATTCTTGAGATTTATTTTATTAATAGTCCTTTATGATATACTAAGTCTCGTAGTTAAATATTTATATTTGAATACATCCATAAACACTTTAATATATTTATAAATTTTCTAGGTACATGAGCACTTTGACGTTCCAATTGATGAAGATCCAACTTTTCAGGACCTAACTGTTAAAGAAACTCTTCTCAGAGACACTTTTAGAATTATCTTATCCAACCAATCCTCTTCAACTGCTTTCTTCAAGGCTTTATGGAATGTGTACCGAACAGCAGAGATTAAGGTATGTATGAATATCAAATGAATATCAAATGTAGTCCAAGAAGCTCTGATCCATGATAGCACCGAGAACCATGGATTTCTCAGGGGCTGATGCAAGTGCCCTTTGCAAACAGCCAGATTCAAATTCTGAGAGTGAGCATATATAAAATTTGTTATTGAATTTACAAGTATGATTACAAAGAAAAAAACAGAGAAATATGACAAAAATATATAGAAAGGAGGAAAGAAAAACAGACAGAAAAGGGGGCGAGGAAATAGGATATAGATGAGGCTTGTGCATTTCAGCTGAACTTCGATTCGTTTCTGCTGGCAGGATTCCGATAGACCCCTGTATCCATTTTTAGGCACCTCCCAAAAACGGGCGAGTAGCTGGATAGCCATTTTCGGTCCGCAGCTGAAAAATGTGGCTAGACCAAGCCCATTGGCGGCAATGGGAAATTTACAAGGCTCCTCTTTCCATTCCTGGGACCCTTTCCTTTCTTCCCTTCAAGGGAGCCTGGGTTTCAGCAACAGAGTTAAGGAAGCACCCTTCCTGGGACCTTTTCCTTTCTTCCCTTCTTCCCACAAGCTTTATTTCAGGGGCACCTGAGTTTCAGCAATGGGGTTAAGGAAGCAGACACAGCTTGCGTAAGACACATCATCTTTGTGTGCCGCATTGTACCAAATAGGGGAGGAGGAGCCATGATCAGCTGCCACATGGTCCTGTAATGGATGAAAAAAATGTGACAGCTGGGTCCTTGTCAGTCTGGCCATCTGACCAAGCTGAACAAGCAGGATTGGTTGAAGGAAAACAGCTAAAACAGATTCACTCACAAGTCTAATATAAATGAAAGCTAGTGATATATATAAAATGACCGTATTTCCAAAAAATATATTTTATTGATGCCAACCACTATAAAATATGGTTACAAAATGGTACATGTTTATGGTCATTAAATGATGTATAGTAAACATTTATCTGTCCCACTTGGAGGGTGTGTTCCCATGGAGTCGTTGTTGTTTTCATTATCATCACCTTTCTCTGTCACTCCCTCATGCACATACAGAAGTGATAATGACAACGACAATGACTCTATAGAAACAGAGGGCCAAATCTGCACTATTAAATTAATGCAGTTTGACACCACCCTAACTGACATGACTTAATGCTATGGAATCATGGGAGTTATAGTTTGGTGAGGCACCAGCACTCTGGCAGAGGCTAAAAACCTTGCAAAACTGGGGATTCTGGAAATGGATAAATGTGAAACCATATGTGTACAGTTAAATATGTGGTTACAGGGATGAACATAACTGGGGAGTGATAGTTAGGATGTCCCTCTTTGTATTCTCTTCAATGAATCTTCTTCACACAAATTCCCGAGTCAGTAGTTTCAATATTATAGTATAATAACATACAACAGTCTATGATGTCATGTTTCCTATGCTAGTTTTATTCAGTTAGATTTTTTTTTAAAAAATTACAACTTCAAAACAATCACAAAAGCCCATAGCTGAGTTTTGCCCTAATGCTGACTTGGATTTTTATATGCCTAATTAGAATGTCACACATGCTGGTAAAATGGCATTAAGTCTTGTAATTTGTTTACCTAGAAGCAACATTCAGATACGTTTTGATATTTTATGTGGGTTCCCACCCCCATGACATTCTTTTTGTCCATAATTTTTAGCCCTTGAAGATTTAAAATTCTTCACCATCATATAACTATGTTTACAAGACCATGAGATCATATCCTTTCTCCCTCGTTCCTCAAGCACTTTCCCTCAATAATGAATTCTTCCCTCCATCCATATACTTGAATGACTGGTTTGTCATTTTTTGTAGTATAAGTGATAACACTTCATACAGTCCAAATGATCTACATCTTTCTAGAGTTTGGGACAGTGATTTCTTTGGATTACATCTCCAAGAATCTTCTGAGCAGCTGATGGATTCTAAGACTTGTCCTCCTCATAGTAACCTTCCTAAGTCAATGTTTTTGTTTTTTTTTTCAAAAATTGAAAAGGATAGGAAAACCTCTTAACAGGCCACATGCTTTTCTTCTCACCTCCTCTTTGCAGAATGAACTTCATCAGAAGGAACTGGACCATTGCTTAACTTTAGAAGAACTCAATCCATTGATCAGTTTTGTCCAAGAGTTTCAGAATCTAGGACAATTTGAAGTGGTAAGTCAACATGTGCTTTTGTCAATGGGAGGTACACTGGTTTATTAAAGAAGAGATAGAAACACGTATCACAATTCTCAACATGACTTTACTAATGTGATCCACATTTACTTTTCTTTCAGCTTTTCCCCTCTACTGCTCCCAAGAGCCATTTCTTGCTGCATGACCTTTATCGGATGGCGAATGTAGGGGAAAACCTTCACTCAGTCCTGACTGTTCACTGGCTCCTCACAAATTTACTTGAACAGTTGCAAGTCATCAACAGAGTAGCACACACAAATCAACTAGGAAGGTAGGATGACAATTTGCTAATATTTGTGGGTTTGCAGTTCCAATAGGTTACAAGCTTGATTTAACTGGCACATGGTGAGTCGTAGGGCCTCCTACAAAGATACGTTTTTAGCACCATCAGCTTTATATCAACAGGCATTCACAAGTGAAGGCCACAGCTGAGTTTCCATTAGAGCGATAGTCTGGCCTTATCATCTGCCATAAGGTGCATTACTGTATACTGTCAAATATTGTATGTGGCTCAGTCTGTAATAAATATGCCATTCTGATCTCTAATTTTACCAGCTTTCCCAGCTGTTATGTATGCTATATAAAAGTAAAAGATTAAATTGCATGAACAGAAAACTGGGGAAAAGAGAATGAAGAGAATCAGAACTGTTTTTTTAAAAAATAAATAAAAATAAAATAAAATACCGAGCAGCAGGTCAGAATCAAGAAATTTGGGACCATACAAGTGCATTTGCCTGCACTTGAGCTATGATTGTTTAAATTTCCTCCATCACTCCATATGATATTTGCTAATCAGAAAAGCCTTGTAATAAATCTAATTGTGTTTTTAGAATCTTTTTGAAGATTTCAAAGAATAGGGTCAGAGTATATTTTCTCCAAAGAATAAGATTGCTTTGATAAAATCAAATTCTGCCTGACTTTTTTGTTTCTGGAAACAGACATGTATCAAATGAATTCAGATAATCAATGAACCAACCACATTTCAGATGCAACTTTTAAACTGATATATGCTTGTTTCATTGCAGGATCCTCTAAGATTATTATGGCTCACGGCTGTAAAAGTCACTTTATATGTCTTTAGAATAACAGAGTAATAGTATTGGAACAGACCACAAGGGTCATCTAGTCTAACCCCTTGCCATGCAAGAAAAGCACAATCAAAGTACCATGACATATGGCCATCCAGCCTCTATTTAAAAGCTTCCTAGGAAGGAGCTTCCACCACACTTCCACCACTATTCATGGCAAAGAACTACATGCATCAGAAGAGTAGCAAGAACATATTTGCACACATTCTGCCACTCTTCTGATGTATCTACATGCATCTTTAGTTCTTTAGCCATCAATAGTTGGCACATAGAATACTTGTTGCTTTAGTTCAATATTCTTGGTGACTTCTCTATGTGCACACATTTGATAATAAGATTATAAGTGATCCTGACTAACTGAATATCAAAATTGACATCAGACAAATATTTATTACAGTTGGGCAGATCTACATATAAACGCTCCTATTTTGTTCTTTGACTGCCAACTGATCACAATAAAGAATTTTACCATTTTTCCATAGGCCAAACAAGAATTTGGGGAATGCATCTTGGATAAAAGCTAGATGGTCAAGACTTAGGTAAGAATTAAGAAGATGATGACTTGGAAATTGATAGTTCAAGCAGTATACAGTCACCATTAGAGAACCATTGCCAAATGAGCCTCCCAATGCTACTGACCACAAACCACAAAAAGAAAAAAAAAACACTTTGCTTGCAATGGAAGGGATGCAACAGAAAGCAAAACCAAACAAAATGAAACAATGATCAAAGAAAACATAAAAACACCATATTGTGGGGTGGAAAGAGCCCATATTTGGTTCTTTGTATCCCACTTACCTTTCCATCCAGCTGGCAAGAACACGGCAGGGATTTTGATTAAATTAGTCCTTCAAAATCAAAATGCTTGGGATTGCCAGTTCCCACCAGATTACACACATTGAATTTATGTTAATGCTGCTTTCCTCAGTTCTCATTAATTCAGTTGATCCACTCCAGTTGGGACTAGCAATTGGATTTAGGCTTTAGGCCACAGTCCTATGTGCACATATGCATCTAGGAGGAAATTCCACTACATTTAGTAGGATTTTCTTTTGAACTGATATACTTAGTGCTGTACCATTAACCCCCCACCCCCCGATTACCCATAATTTATCTTCCATTGATCTGATGGTCAGTAGATATAACTAAAGAGAGCATGCTACCTGAACCTCTACCTGTTGTTCAAGAGAGGAAATTTCAACTGATGTAGCTTGTCATATGAGCTACATTTCTTTTCTATATAGCTATTCAAGATGTAGGAGCTTGTCCATTTTTATGAACAGGATAAATACATTTTAAAATGTGTAAGAAACCCCACATCTCTATGTGACATGCAAAAAATACAATATCCTCTGCAAATGTTTTTTTCTGTGCTCTTTTTTTAATTTGTAGATCGTCTTATTCAGAAAAAGGTAGCATCAAAACAAAAGTTTATTCTCCAATCAGTGAAAAGCATGAAGGTAAGATGGCTTCACGTTTTTCACTATTATTTTCAGAAAATTGTTGTCTGCTTGAAAAAAAGAGCACTGATTTAGGATCTGTTTGTAAACCAAGGTATAAATCCAATCCATATGATGGCCGTGCCATATGATATAGCTGCTTATCATGAGAAAGAGTCTTGATTTTTCACTATACCGTTGTAAACCATCAAGACTTCTGAGTTGAATTTGTGTGAGAAATTTCTCAAGCTGTTACATATGAATGAGTCTCCTACTTGGAGATACTTCATACAGCTAGTTTTCCAGGAGTGTAGCCACTTTGTCACATGAATTGTTACTATTATTTTTATCTGCTGTTCCAATTTTATTATTTCAATCGTTGATGCATGCAATGAATGCTATATGAGCAATTCTACATTGTGTTCTTTTGTTTTCTAGGTTTGCACTCTTTAAATTTGGCTAAAGAAATACATTGCAGCCATGGTAAGTCATATATATATAGGTGCAAAGTCTAGGATTGTGGCAGTAGATGGCACTAATTCAACAAGTATCCATCCAATATTTATATCTCTCCCTTTCTGAAAGGATGTCACTTCTGCCTGTTCCATTACTGTTGGTAAATTGTAGTTTAAGCAAAACATATATTTGAGCAATAGATTTGTAGATCTCAGAGATAACAGATATGCTTCAATAATCTTGTAATAGGATAACTGACATTACATACAACTGTATCACTATTATAAGTTTTTACAGTCTGGGTTGGTGTGAGTTTTCTGGGCTATATTGTCATTTTCTAGAAGCATTCTCTCCTGACGTTTTGCCCACATCTATGGCAGGCATCCTCAGAGGTTGTGAGGTTTGTTTGAAACTGGGCAAGTGAGGTTTATATATCTGTGGAATGTCCAGTGTAGGAAAAATAACACTTGACTGAGGCAAGTGTGAATGTTGCAATTAGCCGCCTTGAAACATTAGGAGAGAATGCTTTGGAAGCATGGCCATATAGTTCGGAAAACTCACAGCATCCCAATGATTTCAGCCTTTGACAACACATTTTTACAAACTTCACATAATTTAAACTTTATCAATGGAGAAATATCTTTTATTTTAATCCATGCTAATTGTTCTTGTTGTTCTGGCTAAACCTTATTACAATAAATGTTGGAAGTGTGCGTGTGGTGTGTGTCTGTGTGTGAAGGGGGGGGATGTGGAACTATACATGTCATCTGTTGCTGATTGATGTATTTAAACCTAGAAAAATAGCGTAGGCAAGAAAACAATAAATGTCTGAGAGAAGTAATAATAAATTCAGTATGGCTAAGAATAAAGAGTAGAACCATTCACAACATTTAACTCAGAGTTTTCCAAACTATGTGTGATGACACCTTAGTGTGTCTGTTGCATTTTGCTGTTGTGTCACATGAACATAATGAGACACCTCTGAGTCTATGTGAAGTAAACAACAGATAGTATCTTTTTCAAAATATAAATGAAATGTTTGCCTTAGATATGTTGCATCCCCATATCATTATTACAATGTATCTATGTGTTCGTATCTCTCAAAAAGGGGTGGTTTACGCTCCAGTTTGCAGGTGAAATTGAATTACTGTGTTCCGAAATGATGCATGTCTGAAAAGTGTGTTACCAATGTGAAATGTTTGGAACGCTCTGATCTAACTATTAGAAATGTTTTTTTTTATTAACAGATAAAGATACCCTACCTCATATCAAGCAAATCTTTACTGCTCCACATTTGGACTTAAATCCTATTTTTGATCCAAAGATCAAAGAATACTACTCTGAAGTCCCATTTGATGTGGTGACAATCATGATTAAAGCAGAAGCTGCAAATTGTCAGTGTGAAGTTCACTTGGATGAAAAGAATGGACCAAGGTACTTGAGATATTGTTGTTATTCAAATCTTTGGTCCTTCAGTTGTTTTGGACTTCAACTCCCAGAAATCCCAGCCAGCTTACCAGCTGTTAGGAATTGTGGAGGCTGAAGTCCAAAACAGCTGGAAGATCAAAGGTTGGGAACCATTATTCTAACAGTATGGGATAAAACAGCTAAAGCCTACAACAATGTTAATTATGACTAGTCTATCGAATGGCTGTTAGCATAAATAAAATAAGTGTGATTAATTTAGTCTGTAGTGAAACAGAAAATATCAATCATTCTAAGAAACTGCAGGAAGCAGATTTTAACAAATACTCTGAGCACAACAATTCTTCATGATATTCAGTTAATCCATTCCTTACCATTCCCAGAGCCATATTGATGGTCCCACTGTCTTTGCTTAAAACATGATCCCCGAGTCTAACCAATATCTAATCTATTAACTTTTGTTGTTATTGATTTGTGATAATTATTCTGGAACAAGAAATTGCAAAATTTTGATACACCAGAGATCTGAAATCAAAATAGATACAGAATGCCAGAATAAAAGTCAGTAAATGCTTCATGGATTTGTATGAGAGATACTTTACAATTCTTTCAAGTCTTATTCACTCAACTCTCTCTCTTTCTGGAGCAAAACAATCACTACCAGTGATAGGCTCAGTGGTCCTTCATGCTTGGGTGGTAACCAATTTCTAGGGCTAGTTGACATATATAATGTCATTTGACTTCAACATCTTGTGGCAGCATATGCCATCATATTGTCAGCTGTCTTGCCCAGACTAAGACTGAAACCTATATTTAACAGTATTGTGTGTCATCAAAATTTCAGATCATCTGATACCTCTATCAACTAAAATTGGGTCAGCTTTCCTATGATTTCTGCTGCTGTGTTATTTTCCTGTGTGGTTTAACCTCCCAGCATTGAACACTTCGCTGAGCTTATCTTGAGTGAAAACAAATTTATATTAAATTATAAATGGTTTTCATTAATGGCATATGTTTGGCAGTGCCAGTAATTTAATATTAAAATGTATGCGAGCTTATTAAAGATTGTTTTGATGGGGAAAGGAAACTATTAAATGTAGAAAAGTAAAACAATGCAATGATTTTTTAAAGATAGACAACGACAAATTAAATAACATACAGGCAGTCATTGAGTTACAGACATCCAACTTACATATAACTCTTGTGACCTCATCATACGGGCTAATTTGCCAGTCATATGCTGGTTCCTCTCCCTTTTGCCACAGAGCCCATTGCATAACATACATCTACTTTCGGCGGGGCTCCGTTGTAAAAGGGGAGAGGAAGTGGCAGCAACACGAGAGGCTTCCTGGGTTGCATTAGCAAAAATGGGAGGAAGCCAGACGGCAGACACTTTCCTCCCTGGGGTGGGATCAGCACTAAGTTAGGCAATATGGGGCATGGGACAATGGGTTTTCCATGCCCCCCACCACGACCTCATGGATTCACCACAACATGTGGCGAATTCATATGCTAACGTCATCAGGCCCCTAGTTACAAACAGAGGTGGTACAGCAGGAAATCTATCCCTAGGAGGGTACATTCACTCTTGCAAAGTTATCATGAGGAAAAAGTTTCTCCACTGAAGCTTTATCACCAATCCTTGTTTCCATGACAACCCCAAATTTTCAAAATCCAGAGACAGAAAGTGAACTGAAATCTTCTGAACAGGGGCACAGGTAGCAATCCAAAACTAAGAACAAAAATGGCTGAAGTTACATTGAAAAACTGGAGTAGCTGTCCTGCAGAGGACCAAAGTATGCAGGGCAGATTCTGTGGAAGAAGGCAATCCTTTATGTAATCTGGACCCAAACCATGTAGGGCTTTAATTTGTAATTTGCCTGGAGACTAATTGGCAACTAGTGGAGTGACTGTAGTATAGGTATAATATTCTCCCTCCTGGGTGTTCCTATAACTAGTCTGGGTGCTGTGTTTTGAACTAATTGAAGTTTCTGAACTTGGTACAGAATGTATATTACCAGTGTAAAGTGCATTGCAGAAGTCCAACTTTGAAGTTGCCACTTTAAGTATGACTCATAAATGGCTAGGATTTCATTTGCCATTCAGTGGCAAAGCACTCCTGAATTCCCATGAAGTTGTTTTGGTGATTTTAGTGATGTGCCTTCAATGCCTTTCTGACTTTCACAATCCTAAAGTGACCTATCAGATTTTTTTTATGGCAATATTTATTCAGAGGGAGTTTGTAATTCCCTTCCTCTAAGGCTGAAAGTGTATGACCTGTCAAGATCATCCACTGAGTTTAGATGGCTGTGTCTTCCAGAGTCCTTGCTCAGCATTCAAACCACCATACCATCCTGATTTCATATTGCCATGGCAAATTACTAAAATTCCTTTCAAACAAGCATTTTGTTTTTGCTTCAGTGGCTTTTTGCATTTTTGCTGCTGAAATTCAGTGATGTGTTTTGCTGTTGAATTTTGACAGCTTGGTGAGTGCATGTGTTGCCAACAGCAGAAGTCTTAGGGAATCTGATTGAAAGTTCCATGCAAGGTGGCAACAGAAAAAAGGTGCCCTAAGGCATATATCATGTCAGAAACATCCTAAGCATCTGAATAAGGAGAGAGCAATAGAGATACCATAGACAAGAAGGAATAGAAGACAAACTCTACTATCTCTTCTCATGGATCTTGTTTACCACAGTGGCCGGCTAGATAGAAGTTGTGAAAATATAAGACTTTTTCCTGTTGCCACTACCAAGTAACCACCATTCAGTTGCACCACTGAAAAGGGAAGTTCTATATCTCAGGGCCCTTCTTCACAGGCCCCAAATCCATGATAGGAATGGGTTTACCTGAAGCATCCTAATGACACAGCAGGTAAACCTGGATTAATCCAAACTAAACTGGGTTTTCCCAGTTTACTTCAGATTAATTAAATGCATCAACAATTCCGGGCCTTACTGAAAGGTGTTGGGCCTGTGGGAATTGCATTTCTGGACTGTGTTTTTCCATGCTATCTGTGCATATCTTTAGGTTGGAATAAAATGTTTGCTAAAACACATTCAAGCTGTTCCTGTAGCCACTCACCAAGAGAAAGCCCGGGGTTGCAGGAGAGAGTGGGGACTCAAATCCAGAAGGAAGTGGTTAAAATAGTATAGCATAGTACCAGGCATGTAGCCGGTACCCGAAATTCTCAGGGTGGTCTGCGAGTAGGCCTTACTGGTACATTATTTAAACTGTTATGTTTATTCATATCATGATCTGATCACCATGCTCAATATATCCCATATGCATGGGGGTATTGGGGTAACGATACAAAAGGTTTGCTAGGGTAGACCCTCTTTCACTCAGACTCACCCCCCCCCCGAATCAAACTCAGCCCCCCCCCCCCCGAATCAAAATCCTGGCCACGGGCCTGCGTAGTACAGTATAATGTAGAAGGGCCCACAGTTTGACAAATAAGTAGGCAACGCCTAAAGCCATTTATGTGTATTTCCCTGCATTCCCACAATCCTCCATCCTTGGGGACAGGGTGAAAATGTTCATTGCTCCCTCAAAGATTTCCATTAGCAATAGGAAATTCTGCTTTTCAAATGTTTGAGAATTTTTTCACCCATTTGAGGAGGTATGGGAAAATCCAGCCATACAGGCCAGATGAGGCCCCTTGGACTCTTTCCTCTGGCCCTCATCTGCCTCGGCATTCCTCTCAGCCTAGGGAAGCTATGCCCCCAGGCTGAGAGGAGGGCCAGGACAGCTGTGTCTCAAATCCTCCCTCCAGATGCCCCCGGGCTCCTTCCCCCCCCCCCCTACCACACAATGTGGCCCCATGTTACAAAGTTTGCCTACGCCTACATTAGAGTCTTTCAGTCATCCTACACAGGGCTTCTTTTCAATTGCTTAAGTGCCAGGATTGAGCTATCCAAACACTTCCTATTGCTTTGACACACTACACAATTATAGCATTATGAATATACTTTAACTGCCTTATCAACTTCCTATGGAATCCTGGAATTTGTAGTTTGATGAGCTACTACAGCAACCTGGTTGAAAATTCCAAATGTGTTGTTGTTAACTATCATTTATTTATTTGCTTCACTTATACCCTACCTTTCTCACCCCATGGGGAGTCAAGTTGACTTGGACTTATGGAGTGAATGAGAGATCTCCAAGTCACCCTATCCTTGTGGAGAGAAAAAGTGGGGTATAATAATATAATAATAAACTTTATTTGTACCCCGCCACCATCTCCCCAAAGGGGACTTGGAGTGGCTTACATGGGGCCAAGCCTGAACAAAAATTACAATATAACAATACAAATTACAATCAAATAAACAACATAACAGTAAAATATAAAACATCAAAGCATATAAAACAATATACACAAAACATAAGAACTAAGCATAATGGCAGACAAACAAAGAGCGAGCTGCATGTACATAAAATGATTTAAAAACTCCAGGTGAGATAAGGGGGGAGAACTAATATAATAAACATAAATATAATAATATCACCATCAATAACCCTGGTCTTCCAGACTCAGGACTGTGACTTCCCTGATCTGAGTCTATCCACCTGTGGTCTCATTCCTTTTCCTGCTGCCTTCTACCTTACCAAGTATTGTTTTATTTTCTAGTGGGTCATACCTTCTCATGTTCAAAATACATCTCAGTTTAGGCATCTTGGCTTCTAGAGTCACTTCAGGCTTGATTTGCTCTTGAACCCACTTTTTGGAGTTTTTTTTTAAGCAGTCCACCATATATGTAGAATTCTTCTCTAGCACCACAATTGATTTTCTTTCTATCAGTTTTCTTCTTTTTCCAACACTCACAAAAATACATACATAGAAATAGAAAATATGATTGCATGGACCATCTCTAATATTAAGTGATATTATCTTCACATTTCAGGATCTTGAAAGCAATTCATTCTTCTTATATTATACCCAAGATACTGTTCTCACAGCCTGACCAATTGAACTATAGTACAACTGAAAATATTACTAAGAACAAAGGGGCAAAAAGAAGGATGTCAAGACTTCATGTATATGTCACATATCACTATTTATAAAGAAAATATGAAAGATTTTGAAACCAAAGATTTTATGTTCTGCGATACCTTTAAAATGCACTGGAATGTATACATACATAGATACGTTAGGTATATTTTCACTTATATTTTGTTTTTCTTGTCACCTCCACTCCTCCCTATTTCTAACAGTGCTGCAAATTATCCACTTGGGCTTGGAATAAACAGAGTAAATATTCTGGTAACAGATGTGTCTCAGTCCGTTCATGAAGTTGTCAGCATCTACCGAATCATCGTTTTTCGAGAAGACCGTCCCAGTTTGCCACTATTTGATGACTTTATGGTGTGTGGTTTTGTACAGGTACTTTTTCATCTTTTATATTTAAAAAAGAATGAAATACATACCAATGGATGCATAACAATTCTGATGTTCCTTTGTATATCAGTATTTTTCTCTATATCTTTCTTCAGTAGGTACAATGCTATCTGCAAAACTTTTTCTTTCTTGCTGTCTGCATTTTTCATTCCCAATCTTTTGCAAATGCACCTCCATGCACATATGTATGACTGCTGTTGAAACTCCAGCTCAACTTGAAAGTAATGTGGAACAAGTTTTGTTGTTACTCAGAACATATAATTTTTTTAGGATATTGAGGGGGCAATGCAAGTATACACCTTTAATGACATAGGTGCATTCTTAGGCACAGCTTTTTGTACAGGCACTTTGGTGCCAAAGGCAGAAATAACATGGAAAGAATAGAGATAGGTTAATGTAACACACAAAAAAGAGTTACAGCTTTAACATGTTTGAGCAAACATTTTATTCCAGTCTAAAGCTAAGCACAGGTGGAATGGAACAATGAGGTCAGGTGAGCTTTGCATGATTTATTTAAAATATGGGATTGTCTAGAAACCAAGAGTTCTTCCAAAACTGGATCTAGGGATTGCAGTTTCTTTCACTAGCTTCAACTGGTCTAATAATGTCTCTTTTGGTAGCGAAAGGTGTAAATCTATGCTGTCTCCAGTCCACTGTCACTATCCTCACAATGCTATTGTTGCTTTTTTGAAATGGCAAAGTAGACAAAGTGCAAGGAAAAGGGGGCTGAGCAGGCATAAAAATACTTTGTAATTATTATTATTATTGTTCCACTTTTTCTCTTCACAACGAGACTCAAAGCAACTAAAAAGCTTCTTTCTCAGAGTCTTGCCAACTAAAATATGTTTGTGCTAGTATCTGCTTCAAAACAATAAAATAACTTATAAACCATTATTTTCATCTTTGCAGAAAACTCATTCCTCCATAACATTGTTGAGGGGTATTTTTTTTTGCTCTTTCTGACTTTTTAGCTATATTTTAATAATAAAATATTAAACCCTTGTGCCAGCTGATTCAAAGATTGGGTTGAAGGTTGCCGGTTTGAATTTGTGAGATGGGGTGAGTTCTCATCTGTCAGCTCTAGCTTGCAGGGACAGCAGAGAAGTCTCCCACAGGATGGAAACACATCTAGGCATCCCCTGGACTATGTCTTTGTAGATGGCCAAATCTCTCACACCAGAAGCAACTTGCAGTATGCTCTCAAGTCACTTCTGGCACGAATAATAATAATAATAATAATAATAATAATAATAATAATAATAATAATGTAATATGGAAATCAGTACATTATCAGGTTAGTCTGTAGTGCTCCCTGGCAGTTCTTTAGTGCTCTCTGGGAGTTCCAGATAATATGATCGAGGACTCTGGTATGAAATTCTATGAAACCCATTGAGAGCACTATACTTACTTACTAGGCAGACCAGTTGTCTAATGCTGTATAAGGCAGTTTCTCATTTGCCTAATCTGTCCTTGAATAGAAATGGCTCTTAGTTGTATGAATTGGGTAGGTAACTTGATTAAATTGCATTTTTAATAGTTTGTGACTTTTGTTTACAATGCACTTCACTGACAGCATTTCTTTCTCTTGGAATTCATTAATTGCAAATGTGATCACTTAGGAAGACTTTTCAAAAGGGAAATACAAACAAGATCCTCTGTGTGGATTTGGAGCATTTGTCAGGATCTTTAAATGTGCCATTATTCCCTTGGACACAGGGGGTCTTGGGGATTGTGTTTCTCGAACAGGAGTCCGTTCTGTATTGCAAAGTATTTTGAAAATGAACAACTTCCAAAAGCAGATTGTCATCTGGATAGGGGCCTGCTGTTGAAAGAAAAGATTTTTCAAAAGACCTCTCTCAGTGCCTAAGTATTCATCAGAACAATATTTTGTATTAATGCAAATGGAGGCACACCATTGTAGTGCCCTATATGTAGATAAAGAGATGTAAATATCATTTTAAAATATGTTGTCTCGAATCTGAGATATTTCAGATGAGAAATTCTCTATTGCGTGAATATTGCAGAGACGGGGTAATTTTCTGCTTGGGAAGTACATTGCTCACACTGGCTGAGTTTGCCTGTGCCAAAGATCAGAGACTTCCGTGCTTTTTCTTTTAAGTAACCAGACACCTGTTCTAGGAGTAAAAGGATAAACGGAGAGCAAACGGATGGGGTCTTCTTTAGACACTTGACTAGGCACAACTGGACTCAGGCAGAGGAAGGAAAAAGGTCAAAGACAGTGGCGTGGTCTTTCTCACAGCGGGGTTTCAGTTGAAAGTCCAGTCCTGAGACTCTTTTCTTTCAACTCTAATCCTGTTAGGATATTCAAGTTTCACTGCAAGCCGATACCGTGATGAAGGTTACAATACAAAGGGAGACCCTGGGATGTTGTTTCCAGTCTGCCGACAATTCTCATGCATTTGAGTAATCCTGGATTAAGTTCAAGGCTATTCAGCAAAGAAGTGTGCACTTCCAAAGCCGTGCGGCCCCTAAGAGTACCATATTATTATTATTATCTCTTTTTTATAGTGCCTATAATATCCTCATTAAAAGCAAATTAGTCAGGAGATAAACTGTTGAGCCATGATGGCATCTTAAAGGGCTGGGGTTTCCCTTTGTTTGCATTGTGCCATTTCGTAGGGCTGCATTTTCTGTAAACGAAAAGGTTCCGAGCTTTCGTTTGTGTCAGGTTGAAAGGGCTGTATTTAAAATGGATTTGTTTCAGGAAGGAAGACAAATTGAAATTATTACTTAGGGCCAATGGATCTAGCATCATGTTTCAAAGAATGTTGTTGCTGTATCAGTGACCCCTAAAATGCAGGACTGGGATCCATGGATTGAAGACAGTGAGGAATGTAGCTATCATGCAATGTTCTTTAGAGGTTTTGGATGTGAGAACATGAAATTTATTCTCAGCATGTGCCTCCAAACCAGAAAATGACTCTGAATTCTGAGACACTGGGAAAATATGGGTTGCCTAGTTGCTGTTTTTAAATGCAATTGCTGTTTTTAAGCTCAGCTAAAATTATTTTTTCTGTAAATAGTTACTATTACAAAAGAGTAGGGCAAAGTAAAAAAAGAATAAAAGATTCTATGTCACTGTTGGAGAGATAGTCCTCCTCTATCTAGAATCTGATATACATGTAAAGTAGATGTCAATTTAAAACATTTAAAAGATGCTAGAGTGTTACAGGCCTTAATCTTGAAGACTTCTGGAAAGTGTGTTTAAGAATATTGAACTGATTAATTTTATTTATATACTGATGAAAATCCTTCCAAATGATTTTAAGATAGCTTTTCCCAGATAATTAATCAAATAATATTTTACAAGAGGTGCCCCCATTGTGTTCTCTCCCTCTCTTCCTTTCTCTTTCTCCACTTTGTCTTTTAATTGTGCCATTCCTCCTCTCCATCTCTTAACTTTGGTAACAAGATGAAAATTGGTCCAAAGTTCTTTTCCATACCTGTGCCATTTGCTAGTCCTTGGAACACAACTGCATTACAATACAACACAGGCGTCCCCTTGGACCACAAGAAGTTCAAACCAGTCCATACTCCAGGAAATAATGCCTGACTGCTCACTGGAGGGAAGGATATTAGAGGCAAAGAAGTACTTTGGCCACATAATGAGAAGACCGGAAAGCTTGGAGAAGATAATGATGGCAGAGAAAATGGAAGGCAAAAGGAAGAGGGGCTGAACATGGGCAAGATGGATGGATGTTATCCTTGAAGTGACTGGCTTGACCTTGAAAGAGCTGGGTGTGGCTATGGCCTACAGGGAGCTCTGGTGTGGGCTGGTCCATGAAGTCACGAAGAGTCGGAAACGACTGAACGAATAAACAACAACAACAGGCAGTCCCCATGTTATGAACAAAACAGGTTCTGTAGGTTTGTTCTTTAGCTAAATTTGTATGCAAGTTGGAACAGGCACATTTTAAAGTAACTCCAGCCAATATACCCTGTTCAGAAGATTTCACCTCACTTTCTGTCCCTGTGATAACTGGATTTCAAAAATTTAGCTTGTTGTGGAAGCAAGAATTGGTGATAAAGCTTCAGTGAAGACACCTTTTCCCCATGATAACTCTTTCAGGAGTGATTTTCCCTTCTGAGAGATAGGTTTCTCTTTCTTCCTGTTGTATCACCCCAGTTCTTCACTATGAATTGTTTGTAAGTGGGATATTTGTAACCCAAGGACTGCCTGTGCTCAGAAATGAGAAAGAACAGAAGTCCAACAAGAGCAAAAGCATAAATGTCCAAATTCACTGGTGAACTGAGAAATAAAAGGATCAAATATTTAAGGTGAAATGTTAGTAGAAAGGTTTCCTTGTTTTCACTCACTTGTTACACATGCAAAAATAAGTGTGTGTGTTTATGTACTTGGTTGCCAATGTAGATTTTCTGCCCCTGTCTCCAAGCACCCTGAAACCTCCCTATACTTGAGAATGCTGAATGTTTTTCTACAAATGATCACAGCTGAATGAAATGGCATCAACAGACTAGTTTCGTTACCAACCTGCATGCTGAGGAAGATCTAACTCCATTTGTCACTTAACTCATTTAAATTCACTTTAAGCCCCCCCCCCCCTCCCTTTATATGACGTTTAGCTTTTCCTTCTCTGTTCTTATGTGGCTGAGACACTTACAATTACCTATGATCTCATTCTTCTTTGTTTCTCATGTCAGAGAAATGGTCTGTATACAGTACTTCAGATATTTTTCATGAATATCTCCTTATCTTCCCGCCTTCTTTCTTGCTCCTTTCCTTTGTGCACTTTCTTTCATGATCAATACACTATCAGACATCCAATTCTAGCAAGATTAATGAGAGCTAAGAAAATAGAAATATTTGATCCTTGAACTGACAATAATGATCCAGATTAAAAGGATTTGACTAAGCTTTCAATAGGCTTCTTAACTCCTCACCCATCATGTGTGATGGATTCATGAAGGCTGTGCATGCTTGGAACTAGCCTTGGACATTATCAGTTAAGA
This sequence comes from Anolis sagrei, assembly GCF_037176765.1. NCBI lineage: Eukaryota > Metazoa > Chordata > Lepidosauria > Squamata > Anolidae > Anolis > Anolis sagrei. The sequence goes on along the minus strand of NC_090025.1, from coordinate 128,791,428 downwards.
ACATATTTTTCTCTGCTTAATAACAATAGATCACTGATCTATATAAATAAAAATGTAATGTTTGTTTGTGGGATTAACAGAACTCAAAAACCACTGGACGAATTGACACCAAATTTGGACACAAGACACCTAACAACATTTGGGAGTTGTAGTTGCTGGGATTTATAGTTCACCAACAATCAAAGAGCATTCTGAACCCCACCAATGATGGAATTTAACCAAACTTGGCACACAGTTCTCCCATGACCAACAGAAAATACTGGAAGGGTTTGGTGGGCAGTGTCCTTTGGTTTTGGAGTTGTAGTTCACCTACATCCAGAGATCACTGTGGACTCAAACAATGATGGATCTGGACCAAACTCTACACGAATTCTCAATATGCCCAAATGCGAACATTGGTGGAGTTTGGGGAAAATAAAATCTTGACATTTGGGAGTTGTAGTTGCTGGGATTTATAGTTCACCTACAATCACAGAGCATTCTGAACCCCACCAATGATAGAATTGGGCCAAAACTCCCAAACAGAACCCCCATGTGGGCCTCAGCAACGCGTGGCAGGGGACGGCTAGTAGAATAATAGAATCATAGAATTGGAAGAGATCTCGTGGACCATCCAGTCCAACCCCTTGATGATAATAATGAAGAAGATACCTAGTTACAAAATATGCCTTGTGTTTGTTGTCAAAGGCTTTTATGGCCAGAATCACAGGGCTGCTGTAAGTTTTTCGGGCTGTATAGTCATGTTCTAGAAGCATTCTCTCCTGATGTTTTGCCTGCATCTATGGCAGGCATCCTCAGAGGTTGTGAGGTCTGTTGGAAACTAGAAAAAATGGGTTTTTATATCTGTGGAATGTCTAGGGTGGGAGAAAGAACACTTGTCTGTTGGAGGTAGGTGTGAATGTTTCAATGTTGGAGGTAGGTGTGATTGAAACATTCACACCTACCTCAAACAGACATGACTTCATTCTCCCACCCTGGACATTCCACAGTTATATAAACCCCACTTGCCTAGTTTCCAACAGATATCACAACCTCTGAGGGTGCCTGCCATAGATGCAGGCAAACGCCAGGAGAGAATCCTTCTGGAACATGGCCATACAGTCCGATAAAACTTACAGCAAACCAATGCCTTGGGTTCAAATTTTGACATGAGATTGAAGTTATATTAAAAAGTTATATTCTTGGTTATTAACTCAGCTAAACATTTTTACCTTTAATACAGGCTAAGAAAAAGTGTGGCAAGGATATTGCTTCCATCTTGTTCCATGCAAAACAGTGATTAAAACAATATGTGAAAGTTAATTTTTTTGGACTACAACCCTCTTCATTCCCCAGCTACCATGGTCACTGGCAACATGCTGGTTGGGAAATTCTGATATCTGTAGTTCAAAAAATTAAGTGTATATTATTGTTTATTGCACATCTATAAAGAGGCCCATCTAAATACTCTGGTTAGACGTTAGAACCCCATTTATTCAAGATGTAAGCCTAGATTTTTGGACTTTGCGTATGTAATTTCTTTCTGCCTGTGGTTTTCTTTTTTCCTTTCCACTTTTAAAACTACTGTTTTCAAGAAGCAGATGTCATCCTTTGGGTGAGTATTAATTTCACCCATCCCATCCCTTTCAGTTAATTCGTCCTCTCTCAAAACGAAGCCCAGTCTATTAATTAGAACATGAAGTCATTGAAACCTTTAGAGCCTGTCCCAATTCATCACTCTTGAACTCTGCAGACAATGCGAAGTGGCCTGCTGCACTTAGCCCTTGATGATGTGCACAATAAAGGTGAAAAAGGATCCGTCGGTATGGAAGCTTCCTAAGTGTTAACGGATCATGAAAATTGGCAACAACTGTTTTGTTGAGTATAGTAATCTGCAAGCTGAGAGTGGATAATTTCACAGTGATGAGCGCTTGGTGCTTGAGCCGTGGTCACATTTGCCTTTCATGTCATTTGGGCCTCTCCAACGAACTTCAGGAGAGAAGAAAAGCTAATGCAGCTGCCTTTGTTAATCAGGCCTATGGGCCAGCCTCTCCAGGAGGCCGGCAAAGACAGATACACACTGAGACACACAATCCTTTCTGATTAACAGTGAAAGCTGGTAAAGTTACCCTCTAAGCCTGTCTGGTCCATCAGTCCTAGAAATGTAATTTGGATGATTATCTGCATGCCCATTAAACCTTGTGACCCACTGCTGGTCTGTTTGAAGCTTGCCTGCTTAAACTTGCTAATAGGAACAATAGCAGGATTAGCTCAGGGGTTGTGAAATAAGAGAGCAGCCCCACAAAAAAAGAAAAGAAGTAAAGAAGATGACGAAAGGAATGGAAGGAAACTTTCTAGTCCAGTGTCAGGCAGGAGTACTGAAAGGGGAGGGTTTATTATTTATTTGTTCATTTATCTTATTGCTTATGTGTCCCCCTTCTTTATTTTAAGATGTTACATTTTATTCAGATCATAACTTAAATCACCCTGATACTGAGTTATTGACCAAATTCTTTGGAAGTGGGAAAGGGAATGGGCTATTAGAACTAGCTATTAGAACTAGAGCTCAAACCACTTGCTTCTTAAGACTCTAATACTGCAAGTAAGTCACTTGCAGTGTCTCGTTGCTCCTGACATGAAAAACAAACTAGGACTCTAATTCCCAGAATCCTCCAGCATGCATTTCTGGAAGATACTGAGATCTGGTGATTCCAGGAGCTGTTGGCTGTGTAAAAACTTACCTGAGTTCTTTAAAAATATATAATGTATTGTTTTCTTTACACATACAATCTAATCCCAAATCAGAGTAGTATACATTTTTAAAAGGCAAAAAAGAGCAAAGAGAAAACAGAAAAAAATATAGTGAATACAACACAATACAACTCCTCTAAAAACACTAGATAACTAAAACACAATAGGCCCTGACGTAACTGTAATGCAAGAAAGAAAGAGTATACCATTGAACCATTACAGATCCATTTTAACAATCCTAAAATTTTCCTATTTTTGAGTAGAAGTCAACCAAGACATTATTCTAATTTATTTCAGTCTTTCTTGGGACAGTTCCTAAAGAATGCTTGGAGTGAAATCCTGAGCTTGCTTACTTGCATACAACTTCAAGTGAAATAAATTGGATTTTAAAGCCAGATATGTTTTGGACTAGCATAGTGGTTTCTACCAGTCTGGCAAATCATCTGACATTTTTGTTCAGCATAGCTGTATTATAAATGTCTCTTTAAAGTTTGCAGGAAGCCATAGGAGGCCAGGTTGTGCTTAGGCTGCTCTAAAGCAGCAGGGAATGCTTTAAATGGAAATGGAAATAAAATGGATGTCATACTAGCATGAATAGAAACAAGGTCAAGACCACCACTGAGTTTTCTTTTTTTCAGTTATGGAAAAGTAGGCGCCAAATGCTTTGTGACAATTGAACGTTTTCCCAAGTGTGTGACAAGCAAAGTACTATTTGATCTCAGAGACCCATGTTACATAGATAGATAGATTGAGTGTACCGACCACAACAGTTGTTTGCGCCATAATTTGTTGATTTGAAAACAGGCCAGGTCAAGCAGGAGGCCATCTACTTTGAGAACTTGGAAAATATATAGATCTTTGGAGACATATAGTCCGTGTCTCCATTTCCCTCCAAACCCAAATCATCTAACAATATTTTTAGGATAGTTCAGTTTTTAGTTCAGCGGAACCATAATTACATGTTTTTAATGTAAGACGCTTTAAGGACTTCATCATATTGGTAAATTTACCTATTGTATGACTCTTTCACCACAGTTAGGGGGTGGATCCTAAGAGATCCCATCAAATGACGTAAAGCTATTTCTGGTGAGACTCCATCCCCTAATTGTGGTAAAAGCATTGTAAGAGGGAACAATGAGGACATGGGAAGCGTCCCGTGTTCTCGTTGCCCACAACAGGATGAGCTTGGGAGGAAGCCGGGCAGCAATGCTTTTCCACGTGAGGTGGAAAAGGCATCTCTCCAGGTGATGTGGGGCACAAGGCAACAGATTCGCCACGCTGTCTGGTGAATCCTCCTGCTGTTAACCACATTGGTCGACTGAATGTGTTGAAGTCCTTAGTCTCCTTGTGGAGAGAAAAAAGGGATATAACTAAGCATCATTATCATGATAGTAGTAGTAGTAATAATAATAATAATAATAATAATAATAATAATACATCAAGACATCTCCTGACTATGCCTCAATCAGTCCAATTGTATTTTTATTCTGAAATTGTAGTTATTGCATGCCTGCAAGTCCATTTATAATTTGTAATTGATTATATGTTGTAATTTGTAATTGATTATGCCTTCAACATATGGCAACCCCATCATAGCATTTTCTTGGCAAGCTTTAGTCCAAGGAGGATTTCCATTGCTGTCCTCTTAGACTGAGAGAGTGTAATTTGACCAAATTCACCCATTGGGTTTCATGGTTGTGCAAGAACTTGAGCACCGGTTATCCATAGTCCTAGCTTACATGTAAAACCACTGTGTTACACTGGCTCTTTCGAACTGGGATCTGTCAAAATCAAAAACACATACTTAACAGGCTATGGCTTATGTTCATGATCTTTACATTGAAGACCTAGATATAGAGAATATAAGTCAAGAAGCTATTAGGATCATGATTTATAAATCCATGTAAATTTATTCTAAAATATTTCTACCAAGTACAAACAATCCCCAAGTTATGAGCAAGATAGATTATGTAGATTTGTTCTTCAGTTGAATTTGTTTGTTAGTCAGAACAGGTACATTTTTGAAGTTTAACTCCAACCACACACACACACACACGCTTTGAATAGGATAGGAAAGGGTTAACATCCCTGTGGCGGTTGTTTTGCTGTCTTTGCCCCTGTTCAGAAGGTTTCACTTCTTTTTCTGTCCCTGTGATAATTGGATTTTGAAAAAAATTGGCTTGTTGTGGAAACAAGGATTGGTGATGCAAGTTCAGTTGTGATCCATGATCACTCTTTCAGGACTGAATTTCCCTTCCTAAAGGTCGATTTTTCTCACTTCCTGTTCTCTCACTCCCATTTGTAGCTATGAGTTGTTTGTAAGTTGGATTATTATTATTATTATTATTATTATTATTATTATTATCTTTATTTGTACCCTGCTAGCATCTCCCGAAGGACTTGATGCGGCTTACAAAGGCCAAGCCTCAAAACACAACATAACAATACAACACCTAAAGCAAATTAAAAACAATTAAAGCAATATTAAACAACAAGCAATAAGCAATACATCAAGGCACTATAAAACTGGGCCGGGCCAGAGTAATGGGTACAGGATTAAAAGTGCTGATGTGACAGGTGATGTGTAAGGATTATAGGGTAAGTGCAGTGTGCGGTGTGCAGCAATCTTAGTTCTAATAAAGTGCTGGATGTTTGTAACTTGTGCCTGAAGTTACCAATTTTAATTATATTTATCATGAGAGGGTTAAAACATTGACAAACAACAAAAATTAATGGGAAGGAATGCATAAATCTAGACATATGCAAAGCACCACAGGACAGAAAGCAGCTTGATCTCTTCAAGGATTTTCAGTTGTATAGATTCATGTAGCTTTCCAACCCACAGTTACAAGCCTGAATTGAATTGAATTGAATTATTTCCTAGTCATCTCTCTACCTCCTTCAAAGACTGGTGAAGCTTAAAAAACAGGATTTAAATGTATAGGTCACCAACTGTAGACCTGCAATAAAGAAGGCATACACCTCAAATCATTTTGCCATGACTTTCCTGACATTGTGTTAATTATCATTAAAATACACATACATTTTGTTCTTCTAGCACCATATGTTTTTCATGTGGAAATGCTTTTCCTGTATGAGACCCATAGGTTACCTGGAGTAAAATAAATCTACGGGAGTGATGACAGCATGGCAATGAACAACATTGCCACAATTGTTTCATTTCCTTGGGATATATATTTGCCACATGTAATACTTGTGCCTCTGATTTATTATTTTTCCCATTCTGATATTTCATAGCTGTTGCTAGAACAGACCTAGGACATTTTAAATAAGATTTTCATTAATTAATTGTATGTCTCAGAGCTTTTTTTTCTACCATGCTACCAAACTGTCAAGCATTGTAACATAGGCACAATGTTGTTGTTGTTTTTTTTCTGTACAGGCAGAAAATAATACTTTATGTGTTTATTGGTTAGTAATAATGGTGATTTCCATATCAAGGTGTGGAGGTGGTCAATGAATTTTACTTCCATTATGAAAGGAAAAATCTAAGGTGCTTAAGCTGTTTCGTGGCTAAGGCTCAACATCTTGGATAATTCATTTAAAGTTTTGACTATAACCTAAAGCAGGTTCCCTGCCTCACTGAAATGGAAGTCCCATACCAACACTCATAGCATGTAAAGTGGACTATATTGTGGGGGATACAATTTGTGTAGAAGCTTCTGTATCTAAGCAACAAACCAGTGGTTTCTTTGCACAGTTTTGCACAGTTTTTACAGTAGATTGTCTTTTCTTTTCTTATTCCTTATTCTTTTTTCACTTCAAGTTCTGTGGCTCCATTTTGTCTCCTTTCCCTAATACCTCTTCTTCCTGAAAAATACATATGCCATGGATCAGAATTTGGACAAGTAATTTTATGGACCACAGCTTCTAGAATTCAGTAGTCCAAATGTGCAAGCTGTGAAACAGATTTTATTGGGCCCAGCACTAATCCATATTCTACATTATCTATGTACACAGACCATTTTGGAGAAACGGAAAACCTCATGCACACAGTGATGTACAAGGCAACAGAGATTTGAAAAGCTACTGAGGCTTAATGTGCCATTCAGCACAGCTTAAGTTCGATATCTTTGGTATAAGTGTATTTTAGAGTTCCATAACAAGCTTTTAATTTTCACCTCACAGTGACATGGCTTTAAAAGGATGAAAAGAACAGTGTGTTCAGAACTAATATTATAGAATAACTCTTGTTTGCTTATAATGTGAAGCATATTCAACACACTTGGTACCAAAGCAGCTAGCTGCACTGAAATGTCATGGCCACACTTTGCTTGTCAGGTAACAGCAATATTTGGAGCTATAATGAATCCTTTACTGGTCCAGCCCCAGATGATAACCCTTGAAATCAGCCTCAAGACATCTCTATCTGAAGGAGAGGGAAGATCCATGAACCATGGTGACTCATGGTGATCTCTTTTCCACCCTTTGGCTTATCTTGGTACTACATTGAATAGTGAGGTGGATTAAACTGGGTCAGGCCAACTTAATTCAGCTCACACAGCTAAATTCCCATAATATATCCTTGATTGGTTCTCACATTATAATGATTCATGAATAGATGCATTCTTATTAGGAACCCATCTGATACTTAAGAGTAATAAATGTTACAATAAAAAAGTTTCTGGGAATCTGAGAGATAAAGGAAGCATGCAGAGAATATGTGAAAACATATAAAGATATAACACTGAACCTTTTGTTAAAGATCCTGTTTTTTTCCTTCAAATCAATGTAATTATTTGTCATTGACAAAATGAAATTAATAACAGTAAATCTATGGTTTTGTATTGAGGCACTGTAGATCTACGAAAGAGGAATAGGATTTGGAAGGACATCTGTAAACGAACTAGACCAAATCCTGAAGTGTACACATATATCACTGAATAGTAAAATTGGGATACTCCAGGCCGTCATATTCCCCATTTCTATGTATGATTGTGCTTGTGAAAGTTTGGACAGTGAAGAAAACTAATAGAAAGAAAATCAAATATTTTGACATATGGTGCTGGAGAAGAGTTATAATCAAATAAAACTTTATTTATATACTGCTCTATCTCCCCTAAAGGATTCGAGGCGGTTTCCATATAACAAAACACCAAACTATACAAAGTGAGCAAAGAAACAGAAACATAAAATTATCAAACAAGACATATACGTTAAAAAGCAGTTCTTCCCTATTCTTCATGTATAAGTTGCTGTTAGGGCCAATGTTTCAGGAAGGACCTGAACTAATTAAAAAGGCCGGACTAAGGCTAGTGCAAGGTGGGGCATGGGAAGGCCAAGGGAATGGGTAAAGTGCAAATGGGGCCTGTGGCTGGTGATTTCCAGGGCCTATTGAGAAACTATCTGGGGTCATGGGGGGAGGGGGGCTGGCCAGATTGTAACAGTGACTAGGAGCTAGGAGTAGTACTAGTCGTTCTCAAAGGCCTGGTGAAACCACCAAGTCTTCAAGCTCTTGCAAAAAGGGGTGAGGGATGGAGCCTTTCTTATTTACCTTGGAAGGGCGTTCCAGAGGCGGGGGGGGGGGGGCACCACCGAGAAGGCCTTCTCTCTCGTCCCCACCAAACCGCACTTGTGACAATAGTGGGAGCAAGAGAAGGGCCTCCCCGGAAGATCTTAGAGTTCTGTAGATACAGTAGACTGTTAAAATGGAAATAAGAGGGTCCTAGAACAAATCAACCCTCAAAGTTCCCTAGAAATCAAGGCTCCTTCCACACAGCTAAATAAAAAAAACCCATTTTCTGCTTTGAACTGGAATATATGGCAGTGTGAACTCAGATAACCCAGTTCAAAGAAGATATTGTGGGCTGTTTGTGTTGATATTCTGAATTATATGACTGTGTGGAAGGGCCCCAGGATAACTATCATGAGAAGAGATGACAATAAAGCTTAGTAAAGTGAAAGGCAGTAGGAAAAGAAGAAGACTGCATTCCAGATGGATAGACTCAATGAAGGAAGCCTCGACTTTGAGTGTGTAAGACCTGAACAGTGTTATTGAGGATAGAGTGACTGGAGGTCTCTTGTTGACTTGAAGACAGTCAATTTGAAGGCAGTTAACAGCAAAGATTTTTGTTATTGTATTCAACTTGGAAAAGATTCTTTTTTGAGTATTCCATAATCCCTCTGTCAGCATAGTTGACAACTGTGGTAGTTGAAGAATTTGCGGGGTTTAAAACATAGGGCGTTTTAAAAGGATGAACCCAATTTGAAATCGCTATATCTCTTCAACCATAAATGAAACTCTTACCACTTGAAAGGGTGAGGCATAAAGTTTCAAAGGATTGCCATTAGATGCTTCTCCCAGTGCACAAACATCCCCCAGTCTCAGTCATTCAAAAGATGGCACATCCACAACGTAAGACCTGATGAGATATTTCTCCATTTGTGGGGTTATTTTATATACTTGTTTCTGTCTCAGAATGGCTAGTAAAACTGGATAACTCACTGAACAATTTGTAAGTTTTGTGTAATTGTAACACACTGCTATCATGAAATATACTGCTTTGAAATTGGGTTCATCATTTTGAAACTCCCTATAATGTTACTAAGCTCTTTTAAAGCAGCATTCATCAGCAATTTGGGTGGACAATTTTCAAAACTAATTAAAAACCACAATGCAGTAGGCATGCTTTTGCATATCACGAAGCTCTAGCTTGAATTTTACATTAAACCCCTTTGGGTAGAAGGGCAGAAATAAAAATATGTTGCTGACAGAGACTGTTTTATCTTCCTTGAATCATGTGTTGAATTTTTTCTTTGTTAACTGAATGCAATGTTAAGCCAGAGGCCATGAACAGAGGCATATTTACGCAGAAATTGCTCTGCATATAGATTGCATTGTGCAGCAATATGCAAGGATATCATTAGAAAAATGCTTTTATCTTTCTGTAACCTTGAGACTGACAGACTTGTGAGGGCTAACAGTCTTTGAAGGAAATTTACACTTACTCCAGAGACTGTGATATAATCATGCTCAGTATGAATGGAATGACAAGATGAAAACCTGTACATTGATAGAGATATCAGGCAATCCGATGCAGCCAAAACTTGGAAGTGATTTATTACAAATACCAAGGTACTTGTATTTAATCCTCCTCCCACGCCCAATAAATAAGGTTTATACAGGCAGTCCCTAAGTTATGAACAAGATAAGTTCTGTAGGTTTGTTCTTAAGCTGAATTTGTATGCAAATTGGAGCAGGTACATTCCTGAAGTGTTACTCCAACCAAAAAATTATATTTTAATGCTTTGGATAGCATTGGGAAAGGTTAACACATCTGTGGTGTTTGTTTTGCTTTTCGTGCCCCTTTTTCAGAAAATTTCACCTCACTTTCAGTTCCTGTGATAATTGGATTTTGAAAAAAAAATGGCTTGTTGTGAAAGCAAGGATTGGTGATAAAGCTTCCCTGGAGACACCTTTCCCCCATGATAACTCTTTCAGGAGTGAATTTCCCTTCCAAGAGGCAGATTTCTCTCACTTCCTGTTTTCTCATCTCACCCCAATTCTTAACTATGCATCATTTGTAAGTCGGATTTTTGTAACTCAGGGACTGCCTGTAGTGTACAGCATTATGCTTTCAACATAAAGAAATAATTTCACTTCAGATGGCAAAAGTGATGAAAAAAATTAAAATCCAGATACAGTTTGTGGGGATTTTTAATTACCCAATTAAAAGCACAACGTTTATTGTGCTAGTTTTCAAAGCATGCAAGCTTTTTATATGATCAAGATGGTACAAAATCGTGTAAGGGGAAGAAAAATGATGGTGTTGGAGCCCAGGTTTAAATCTTTCTTGGTCTGAAGGTTATCTTTTTCTTTCCACATATATTTTATAAAAATCTTCTTTCCCTCATTAAAAAGCCATAATTATTTTTGCACCTTCTGCTTGACTTAATGATATCGCTGCAATGGGTATTTTGTATTTTGTTTTACAGTCAGTATAGCTATTCTGCAGATACTGTTTAGTTGTTTTTAGAGTTTTGAGGCTGTGGCTTCACACTCATTGATATTGGATCGATGTCACATAGTTCATGAGTTTGCTCACACTCTTACTTCACATCCATTCCAGAGAGAATGAGATGGATGGGAAGAGGAAAGTGTCTTTGAGGACATGGGGAAATGTCTTGTAACATTCTTAATTTTTAATGAGTAAAATTGGAATCACAGTTGTTATGTTTAGTAAATGGGAACGGAAGGAATTCCCTTCTAAAGCATTGTAACTATGACAGACATAATTAGTTCATAGAACTCTATCAACTGCCCCCGGTGGCACAGTGGGTTAAAGCACTAAGCTGCTGAACTTGCTGATCAAAAGGTTGCTGGTTCAAATACAGGCAGCGGGGTGAGCTCCCACTGTTAGCCCCAGCTTCCACCAATCTAGCAGTTCAAAAACATGCAAATGTGAGTAGATCAATAGGTACCTCTCCGACAGAAAGGTAACGACACTCCATGCAGTCATGCCAGCCACATGATCTTGGAGGTGTCTATGAACAACACCAGCTCTTTGGCTTAGAAATTGAGATGAGCACCAACCCACAGAGTCAGACATGACTGGACTTAATGTCAGGGGGAAATCTTTACCTTTACCTAGAATTATAGTTCCAAGCCTCTTCTAACTGATTACTTTTTTAAAATGTTACTTTCCAATCTCTGGATACGGCTCTTAACATTAAATCAGACCATCAACTAAGAACTTTGTGATATAAGTTTATGGAAGCACACTGAATGAATTTTCCTGGAGCATATACCTTGCTAAATTCATTCCAGTTTTTACTGAAACCAGATCTCAGTGTGTCACACGGTCTGTCCCGTGTCCTACCCTGCTATGTCAGTTGTGGTAGAAAATGCTGTTCTCTCATTACTGGTTTTGAAATAAGATTCTGCTGCCAGTCTGGTCTCCTGCTGTATCAAGAACGTGTGCTATCTTCTTCTTCTCCTCAGGCAGTAAAATGTGTTGGACCAGATCAAGACTCTTTCCAATTCAGCCAATAAATTCCTGGCAATCATCTTTTCCCTATCACATCTCTTAGACCTGTATGAAATTGTCTGTCTCCAAACTTTAGTGCCACAGTAAAGATACTTTCAGCAAAATCCCATAACATTTTTCAATAACCAATGCCAGTGGAATTTTATTCCTCTCTCCTTCCTGCTCCAGCTTTCTGAGGTACCAGGGATCTTCTCTAGAGGTTGACTCCTCACCTACCAAGCCAAACATGTGAAATAGGGGGTGAGCTCTGCTTGTGAAATGTCTTGTTGCATTAGAGACCACATTTACACAACTCTGGAAGGGTACAACTTCTGCAACTATATTTCTGTCAGTATAGTGGCCCATTAGAATTCAAGCCATACTGACAGTATCCGTCATTCTTCATTAGGAATAGGTCTGAAACAGTCCCAGGAAAGGGAGCAGGGAAAAGACAATCAGAGACCGTCTTCTGGACTCAGGAACCGGGATATAACTGGAGAAAACACCCAAAAACACATAGGATAGGAGCTGTCAAATTTGCCTGAATTGCTTCAGTGATGTTGAGTAAAGGGCTTGCCTATGGGCAGTCTGCGACCAAACATTGATATTTATCTCCCAAATTCCTGCTTCATGAGCCTGGCATGGTAATTTCAGGTTTCCCTCAACTGCTTGGGTCTACTCTAGAGTAGCAAAATCTGAAGGGAAACTCAAGTATCCCATAAGCTTTTTCCCCAGAGGTCTTTTCTTTTAAACTGGAATAGGCGGGGACTACACGGGCTCATGGGGTAAATCTGAAAACTGAATTTCTGTAAAGCTGGCAAGAAAAGACAGTGTGCAAAGAGGAATACAAAATAGAAGGATGTCCTTTATAACACCGTGGGACATAATGCTTCCCCCCACTCTGGAATTGAAGTCTTTGGACTATGGGAGACCAGAGTTCAAATGCCTACTGAGCTATAAAAACCCACTGGGACACTCTCTCACGCACCACAACTATCCAAATTTGGCACATGACTCATGGTTTCTCTTTCACAATCTAACTTTTTCAGTAGCTTTTAAAATGTTCCCATTTTCTCTCCCCCTCCTCCTTTGTCCTTAGTTTCTTTCCACTCATGCAAATTTAATTCCAAGGGCTAAAGGATTCAGCACTCAATTATTGCTGTGATTCCCACAGCAAGCTGGCTTCAGAAAAGGCAAAAGCTGCACATCGCAAGTGTTGAACCTGACTCAGCACATAGAAGATGGCTTCGAAAGGCAGCAGATCACAGGAGCTGTCTTCATAGAGATGTCAGCAGCCTATGATACTGTGAACCACTGCCTCCTCCTGAGAAAAATGTATAATATCACAAAGGACTACCACCTCACCCGCCTCATAGGAAACCTGCTACAAAACAGGAGCTTTTTTGTTGAGTTCCAGGGCCAGAGAAGCAGATGGCGGAAACAGAAGAACTACCTGCGTGCTTGCTCCATCCATGTTCAACATCTATACAAATGACCAGCTACTGCCAGAAGGGACAGAGAGTTTCATCTATGCTGATGATCGTGCCATCACTGCTCAAGCAGGGAGCTTTGAGATGGTAGAACAGAAGCTTTCCGAAGCTCTAGGTGCTCTTACTGCCTATTACAGGGAAAACCAGCTGATCCCCAACCCATCTAAAACACAGACATGTGCCTTTCATCTCAAGAACAGAGAAGCATCCTGAGCTCTGAAGATCACCTGGGAAGGAATCCCACTGGAGCATTGCAGCACACCCAAATACCTGGGAGTCACTCTGAACCGTGCTCTTACCTACAAGAAGCACTGCCTGAACATTAAGCAAAAAGTGGGTGCTAGAAACAATATCATACGAAAGCTGACTGGCACAACCTGGGGATCACAACCAGATACAGTGAAGACATCTGCCCTTGCGCTGTGCTACTCTGCTGCTGAGTATGCATGCCCAGTGTGGAACACATCTCACCACACTAAAACAGTGGATGTGGCTCTTAATGAGACATGCTGCATTATCACGGGGTGTCTACTCCCTACACCACGTCATATCAGTATCTCAAAGATCTCCATTCTCAAATACTCATAGCCTACTATCACATTTGCCTTAGGATATATAAGCAATGCTTCTTTGGCCAACATGGTAATAAATGTTAGATTGGATCAGAAAAGAACGTTTTATGCCTCAAAATATCCATCTTCATACATAGGGAAAAGGTATCAAAACACTCAGAAGGTGATAGGCTACCAATGATAGGAACATTTCTTAACCTGTAACAATGATGTAAGTTAAGTAGAAGTAGAAAAAGCTTGAGTATAAATGCTTCAACAGTTGATTAGCAAATCAGTGAAAAGATATTACTGCTATGCTTTGATTCAAGTCAAAAAGGCAGGTATAATCTTAAGTAGTGACTTGAAATGTGTTTTTTGCCATATGACTCTCAGGAAAAGGATTATTTCTGAAAGAAATGTGTACTATATTTCATAAAAGCACATAAAGCTACTGAGTCACCATTTGCCTTGATGTACTATTCTTTAAAATATGTATTTCTATTTGGGAATATAGGTGTTATGAAAAAGCTTCATTTTCCGACACCAAGTCATCTTTGTTAGTGCAGACAAGCACCCAGGAAACTGTACCTATTATCCTTTAGGATAGAGAGTGGAGAAACTAACGCAAATATCAGAGAAAATAGAAGAGTGGTCCAGCATCTGAAGTCCAAAAAGGAAAGCATAGTCCTGAGCAGAGTTCAGTGCCCATAAGGAAATTATCACCATGAATAATCCAAGATAGATTTTCAGCTTTAGAGATCCTTCACATCAAACTTGGTTGCAAAGCAAGTCCTGGGAATTGTTTACAGTAATGAAATGGCTGAGATAATTTATAACCAATGGTAAATCGGCTCTTCACTCAATATTTTCCTTTCAAAGTGGTTCATGATCTTTCTTGCCCCTTTGCAATTGATGTTTTGGATCTGTGATGTGTTTACCTGATGAAGTGCCTGTGAATCTTCCTCATGACCTGCAGGAGCGGCATGGGATAGTGCGAGACTGTTTCTCCCAGTGCCATGACAGGACGGCTAGCTTTCCCTGACTCCAAACGGAGCTTGTTATTTTGTTTGTCTTCTGCATCATCTGAGGAGGTCTTCTTTAGGTAGGATGTGAAATGGGTGCAAAGCTCTTATAGTTCCTGGGGTCAATTTTCTACCTTTGGGACCTCAAGCTACCAAAATAGTGCTTCTTCAAAAATAGAAGTAACCTTAGGTCTGCTTCTGGTTGTGATTAATCCCACTATCACAAAAAGGCAGTGCCATTGTTGAGTAGTATAGTTTGCTCAGTGCAAATGTCATTGTTTTTTTATTGGAAATGTTTAACATTGAGCATATTTCTTTTCTGAATTATGCTTATAGATTTGAAACACTGTTTCAAACAAAATGTTTTGAATGGCAGGACTTGCCAATAAGAAATATTTTTATTATAAAAACAAAATATACTTAAGCTATTCACTTGTTACAGTTTTAGGATGGATTCCTAAGGAGGTGGCTTGTGTCCAGATACTCGAGATGGAATTTAGTTCTGAACTATAAAAAATGAAGATCTGGTCAAACTAGGGTCTTTCCATACATCCATATAACCCAGAATATCAAGGCGGATAATCCACAGTATCTGCTTTGAACTGGGGCCCCTTTCCACACAGCTGAATAAAATCCACATTTCTGCTTTGAACTGGAATATATGTCAGTGTGGACTCAGATAGCCCAGTTCAAAGAAGATATTGTGGGACTTCTTGTTTTGATATTCTGGGTTATAGGCTGTGTGGAAGGGCCCTGGATTATCTGAGTCCACAGTGCCATATAATCCAGTTCAATGTGGTTTTTCTGCAGCTGCGTGGAAGGGGCCCTAGATTATATATTTATCCGTTCATTTTGCAGAGGAGAATCTCTCCTCCCATTGAAAGATACCTCTTTGTCATGAAATTTTTTCCTCATCTATGTGTTTTGCGTGTAGTATGTTTTTTGTGATTGATCACTGGAAATATTTAATTTTCCAACAACATTTCTGATACACATTGTTCTAAGGAAACCCCCTTGATGAAGGAAAAGCAAATTAATCATAAGGAATATGTATTTTCCTGAAAGTTTGAGTCAATGCTATTATACAGGTATTTTTGTTTAACAGAATCAGCTGTGCCATATGTTGACATAGTTAGGATCTGCTGTAATACATAATGTTTGTACCTTATAAACCCTAAAGGAAATGATCATGGCTCAAAAAAAAAATCTAGCTTTTTAAACGGTGACATCCCCTGGCACAAAAACCTCCTCATCCTTGTAGGATGGTCATAGCAACAGTTAGATATTTCATCCCAAGATATACACTATTTTTTTCCAGTGGAGAAGAACCTGAAAAGAACAGAGAAAAGTTGGCTATCCAGATAGGCCAATCATTCTGGTAAAGGTTTGCCTGTTCTGTTTTGGAATTCCTCCTGTTTGCACGTGAATGTATGTCTTAAATATACATAGGGAAAGGCCTTGTCTAGGAGGCACATAAGATATAAATTGATATTTCAGTGGGCATGCATAGCTTATAATATCTAGGAGGAACCATGGACTAGGATTCTGGGAGACCAGTTTAAATCCTTGCTTGGCCATAAAGAACTAATTGGATAACCATGGGCATCACACTATCTCAACCAAAGATGTAATTGATAAGCCTCCCATGAATACATCTGGTCAAGAAAACTCTATGATAAGGTTGCCATAAGCTGAAGTCAGCTAGAATGTACATAATAAGAAAATATATATGGTAGAAGTACCATAAGCTACAATCAAATTTATGAGTTGGGAGAGTCCCCTGTAGTTCTGCTCATTCATTTCACATTTCCATTGTTCTCAAAGTGTGGCTGGTGAGTGTAACATTCAAAAGAGAGATCCCTCTATACACAAAGAGGATATTCTCATCTGTTTATAAAGATGAAGATCTTGGTCAAGTAGGGGACATAAGACTTGACAATGAGTGGCAATGACAACCCATTTCTTACTTCTAGTATGTGATTTATTTTTTAAAGCTAACAGCATGGTGGCCATCACATATTTAATATCATGTGTCATTAAGCAAGCCAGTTTTGTTTTCATTATGGTCACCAAGAGTACATAGTTTCAGAGTGATGCCTTCTCACTGATAGTGGTTAAAATAGTTTAAGAAAGAGAATATGGAAGCAGAAGAATTTTTTGACTGCATTATGTGAGAGCATGATTTTGTGGCTATTTGACTTTGCTCAACAATAAAATAAAGTCTGGAATCACAGATGAATCTGATTATCCTTTTATGAATGAAATTTTAAAATATTATGTTTTCGGTTGTGAGCTTAAGCCAACTTTCTTCTACTAGTTTTGCAAAATTGTGTTATCCATCGAATAAAGTGCTCCTTCTAATAAAGTGCTCTAATAGGCCACTGGTTTCTATCTTAGAATAAATTTTATATTTTGTACACACAAAAAACTTCAAATGCTTTATTGACAGTGAAACTGGTACATTTTATTTGCCTTTATTACATACTAGCCATCCCCTGCCATATGTTGCTGTGGCCCAGTCTGTGTATATGTGTTTTATGTGTGTATACATGTGTGTGCATATATTTGTGTATATGTGGTCTTGTGCATGCGTTGTAATGTGTGTGTGTGTGTGTGTGTGTGTGTGTGTATATATATATATATATATATATATATATTGCTTTTTAAGTCTCTTCCATTGTATTTTTCAGTGTTTTTAGGTGTGATGGTCACTCCTTGGCCTGATAGGTGCATTGTGTCCGAATTTGGTGTCAATCCGCTCAGTGGCTTTTGAGTTATGTTAATCCCACAAATGAACATTACATTTTATTTATATAGATTTTATTGTGTTCAAAGAGATTTATTCACAAGTTCTGCCTGTTCTATGGTCTGTATATCAAAAGATAGATTTTATTAACATAAAAGAGGATACTTTTTGGAACACAAAAACAATAGTCAGGATCACAGCTGAAGAAGCATAACATAAAAAGCCCACATGGTGATATGCACCATTGCCCCTCAACTCTCTTGTTTGGTGTCATCTTGTTTACTCACAACCCCACATCATGGCGGGCAGGAGGTGGCAAAGAAGTGTCCAGCAATGCACCTAGACACCCCCAAAAGGTGATTTTCCAGTAACTTTGATGGAGGTCACACAGTATGTCATTGTCATTGTTTGCCCAATTATAGGCACATCGCAGGATGCTTCTCTCCAACTTCCATTCCCTGCCAACCACTAAATGTCCGTGAAAGGAACGCATAGAAGCAAAGTGACTTTTGAAGAGGTTGGGGGTCATTTCACATAGAAATTCCTCTCTTTGTATTAGCAAAAGGGGGGAAATGTCAGCTTTAGCATATGCCACAAACAAGATGCCAGCAACTGTTCAATTGTTGTGCCTCATAAAAACCCATGCCATGGAATCAACGGTATATAACAACATGTGACGGTTAGGGAACTAATAACTTTCTTGATATTCATTGGCCATGATTGGCCTTGCTATCTAGGTTTTTTTGGAGAGTTGGGGTCCAACAACATTCAGAAGACTCTATATTCCTGAAATAGAGGAAGTAAGCAGAAAAGTAGTTAGGAGGTCACAAAGTCTTGTTCCCTTTGATTACAGAGACCATTTTTATTATAGAACAGTCCTTTCCATCATCAGCTGTCATGCCACATTTCCCTCTTTCTTTCTCTTATGGTGTGCAGGTGCTAGCTTTGATAATTGTGTTTTCCATCATTCCCCTTTCTTCAGGGGTAATCTTTCCTAATGTTTTACTGACCTGCCAAGCTTCTGTGTTACCTCATTTATCATAGTCATGTGCTGTAGAAGGAAGTGTTTGAGCAAAGTGATTTATTCAATACTCAGGATTAGTTCATTGCCCCTGTGATATGTTGAGTGACTTTTCACTACTGTTTCTTAATTGTTACTCATTGTGGGAAAGGAAATGGTGTAATAGATTGCTTTGGATAATCTGCTGGGACCAGTTCGATCTGGAATCTACTCATTTGGCTTTACCAGCTCCCAACTGATTTTCAGTTTATATGTGAAAGCTACCTCTATGCCATCAACCATCAAACTACCAGAAAATTATGTTTTCTATCTGCCATCTGCCAGAAGGCATCCCTTAATCAGCTTTTGAAAGATGTAGTGATTAATAAGAAAAGGAGACCCAACATTAAATTCACTTCTGAAATTAGAGCAACAAATGTGCTGAAATTATATTGAAGTCAATTTAGCTTCCCTTAGGATTTTCAGAGAGACTGGATTGTTAAGTAGTTTAAAAAAAGCAAATTTACCTTCCTTTCCTTTTGTCCCTCAACCCCCCCCCCCCCCCAAATGTGCATTAAATATAAGTGTGGAAAAATATTTAACTAAGTAAATTATCAGGAATTCTAACCTTAAAACAGCAGTACTTAATTGGTTTTCAAAAGCCAAACATCCTTTGCCAGTCTTCTTTTGTGGGGTTGATTCACCTCTCCTTGCTTTCTGATTATGTTAATAACTATCATTTGACAACATTTATTTATTTATTTACTGTATTTATTTGTATACCACCCTTCTCAGCCCTCAGGGTGGTTTACATTGGCAATGATTTGATGCCCAAAAACACCATAAAACATTTTAAAACATTAACACATAATATAAAACCATAACAAGATTATTAAAACATAGATCATTTGCGTCTCTTAATAAAAAACATTGTCCCATCTCATCATCCAGTCGTTCCAATTCCTATGTCTTTTACCTTGCATTTTCAAACGCTTGCTCAAACAACCAAGTCTTGACTCTTTTCTGAAATGTCAAGAGGGAGGGGACTGATCTAATGTCTCCAGGAAGGGCCTTCCATAGCCAAGGGGCCACCACTGAGAAGGCCCTGTCTCACATCCCCACCAAACGTGTTTGTGACGCAGGCGGGATCGAGAGCAAGGCCTCCCCGGATGATCTTAATGTCCTAACATATACCCTAGAAATAATTTATCATCAACTTTGAACCTAATATTGAAACTGAGTGCTTATTTTTCTGGTCAGTTATCAAACAATGAGACAACAATTTATCTCCCCTTCTGATTCTGGAGATGCAGCTTCTACTTTGGAGGGGGTGGGGGGAACCCAACTTCAGATACTCAGCCCTTTTAGATATTTTTTGAATGTCTTTCAAAAAAAGTAGCAGGTCGAGGGGGGGTGGGGTGGGGATCAGAGTCATTATGGAGGTAAATCAAGTGATGATCCAGTTCCATAGCTTTCATGATCCTTCACCACTTCCTCCATCATTCACTACTTTCTCAACATCATAAGGAAACATCTGGAGTGATAACATCTTAACTATTGATTTTAGCTGATTTCCAGCTGATTTGGGGAGGGGGGGGGTTGACATGTTCTAGGGTATATGGAGAACTTGATGGAACGTTTTTCAGTGGTTTTGAGCTGCTGTGCTTATGATAAATGAATAGATGTGACTCTAGGAATGAGAGACCTTCAATTCACCCCATCCCCCACTGCCCGGCTAAGCTCTTTCAGACACAATACTGTTGCTTCTCTAATTCAGTCTAAAATGTAGTCTTCTTCTTTTCCTACTGTGGTCCACTTTACCAAACATTAAAATATTTCTGGTGAGTGTCTTATGCCATAGCCAAAATACCGTACATCAAACTCAGTTTAGTCATCTTGGCTTCTGGAGAGATTTCAGATCTGATTTATTGTATAACCCATTTATTTGTCTTTTCAGCAGTCTGCACTATCTATGGAATTCTTCTCTAGCACTATATTTCTTCCTATCAACTTCTTTTACTGTCCAGCTTTCATAACCATAAATAGAAATAGAGAGTTTGGGTATGTGCCATCCTAACTTTGGTATTCAGGAAAATAATAATATTAATAATATTTTTTATTTCTTGGCCACCTCTCCTCACAGCTTGAGGTAGGTTACAACATTGCTAAATCACCTAAAAACATTCTTTAAAATACATATATTAAAACATATAATCATACTTCAGGATCGTATCCAGAGCTGCCCTTCTAAGTACTAGTCATCTGATATTTTTTTACAGCAGTCTACACATTGAGTAATATGGAAAATCTTAAACTATATGAAATCCTTTATCATCTAGGTTAAGGTCATGTAAATAATCTGTAGTCATTATGCAAAATTATGTGATGTAAAATATCATACTGAATTTCAGGAAATGCTTTTTATTCTACACACACACACAGACATAGGGTTTTTCTTTGTATACATAAAGATAAAATTAAGAAAAGGGAAGCAGTATGATAGGAAATGGGTTTTGGTAGGTTTTGAGTAGGGTAGAGTAGATAGGGTTGGGATTGGAGATTACTAGGTTTGAATCTCGGAAAAGTAGAGAAGGGGAGGAGAAGATAAGGGAGGTAAAAGTTTGTAGTCTTCCAATCTTATTCTTCATGGTTGTCTAATAAACTCTAACCTCTTTTTTCTTTTCAACATGTGCTTCTCCTTTTCTTACTTCTTCATTGGGAGTATATTCCTTGTACTTATCTAATAAAGTTATAGTATTATCATTCTTTTCTCTAAGTTCATATAGTCCTTAAATAGTTGCCAGTGCTTTCATTTACTTGCACTGCCCTGATTCTGTGAGTTACTAGAATCAAACAGAAGTTTCATTAGACTATATCAATCCTGCCTTGAAAGATTTTTTTTAAAAAAAAATCTATGTGGCAGCCTGTGAGGCACCATGCCTCTACCCAATGCTCTGGTTCTCTGGCTCCTATAGTAAGAAGTGATGGGAATTTCAGTATAATAAAATCTGGAAATGGGCCACAATTCCTCCATGCCAAATTTGTGCATACATGCTTATGTATTTTCTCTCCTTGAAGAGAGAAGATGGAGACAGAGAGTAGGAAGAAGAAAGGAGGGGAGGAAATAGATTGAGGAGGATACTTCCTTACTTTATTTTGGACATCTCTTGGTGAGAGGTCTCCATTTGCAACAATCCAACAGAGATCTTCTCCTCCTCAACCAGCTATCAATATGTGCCTTCTTAATTTGCCAAAGCATGCATCTTAACTTTTTTTCAAGTATAACTGTTATGAGTGATGCGGGACTTTTATAATATAAATAAAATGTAAAACTTCAAAGCATTCTGGCTTAGATTTGCTTGAAGCATATTTGAGAATAGACTGTAAACATGAACAAAGAGAAATGCCTGCTATTGACTAACGAGTCAAGTATGCTTTTCATTAGCCTTCTCCCACAACACATATGTAAACCCCTGCTACATTTCCGTGGAGGGCAGGAACTAATTGGGCCCATGGCATTATGTGGGAGAACAACCTCCCGGAGTAGGCTAATGCTATTCGTGTGCCTGATGCTGTCTCTGCCTCCTTTCCAACTTTTATCAGAATATATTTAGTTCAAAGGACTCTTCCAGATGCTTACACACCCAGAGGACTAATTCAAAGATCCAGAGAACTAGCTCAACAGGAACTGATTTACACAATATTTTTAATGATTTGCAGTAGTCATTTAAGAACGCACATGTACACACCCAACAGAGATCAGTTTGGTTTGCAATTATATTCTATACTTGTTGATCCTATTAGACTGGGTTGATTTAATAGAGATCATTGACAAAGAAAATAGTGTAAGAAATAATCTTACAATAATATATTTGGCTATGGGAAAGTACATTGTGGTAAAATGTGAGTAAAACTACTGCTTCTCTCATCTATTTGGAATGCATCTTCACATTTATGTCACTTCAAAAAAAAAAATTCTTGTAGTGAAAGGCCTAAGAAAATTTGGCCTCAAGAGGTTGGTGGATTGCTCTTCCCAGAAATACTCAGTATAGCTAATGCTAGGAACACTGGCACTTCATGCAGTTATGCCGGCCACATGAATTTGGAGGCATCTGCAGACAATGCCAGTTCTTCGGCTTAGAAATGGATATGACTAGACTTAATATCAAGAGAAAACCTTTACCTTAGGAAAACGGGGAGTTGCAGTCTAACATCTGGAAGGCCACATTAGGCTATCTTTGATTTGGAGATATGTTCTAACATTTTCCAGTGGTGAAGCAAATACAGGTTGAGTACCCCTTATCCAAAATGCTTGGCACCTGGGGTGATTGGAATATCAGAGCTTTTTAAATTTTGGAATATCTGCGTTTGATTATATGTACATAACAAGATATTTTGGAGACAGGATTCAAGTCTAAACATGAAATTCAGTGTTTCATACACACTTTAAACACATTGGCTGAAGGTAATTTTATATGCAACATTTTTATTAATTCTGTGCATCAGACAAAGGTTGTGTTTATTCAACCATCAGAAAGCCAAAGTGTTTTTGGTACCCATATGGACAATTTTGGAACAGTTTGGAATTCCAAATTCTGGATAAGGTATGCTCAACCTGTGTCTGCTTGCTTCCCCAAAGAGGGCAAATAGCGCTGTACAATAAGCATTATTCTAATGTGAAATATGTCACATTTTGTTCAGTAAGCAAATAAGATGTACAGTAGGTATTGTGACTCAGCTGGAATCACAGACTGTCTCTGATGAGGATGATGGGACTCAGGTTCACAGTTTGGTTCAAGATGTCCCTGTTATAGATGATGAAGAAGTACAGTTTCCCACAGCAAGGCATGAGAGTGTTGACAATGAAAATATCCAGGTGCAGATTGATTCAGAGAAGGAAGATAATTCTCAGCCTGATAATGAGCAAGCAGGCTGACACTAACAACCAGACTGACCTTGACGAAATGGGAACCTTAGATCGGGCTGACCATTTAGAATTCCAAGTCCGAAGGAGTGAAAGGATAGCTAACAAGAGGGAGGCCAGGGAGGCCAGGGGCCAAAGAAATGCCTTCATGTTTTGCAAAGGATATTAAGGCATGTGTGAGAGACCAAATCTTTGTCAAAGCAACTTTGCATTCTACTAAGAAGTTTGCCTATGCTTGTCTGGATTTAGCTTGCAGTTTTCTGTTCATGATTTCAGGGCCTTGTCATGTTCTCTTGGGTTTTTGCTTTGCTGATGCCTTTTTGGATTAAGCTTCAAATGCTTTAGGATATTGATCTGTTGGAACATTAGCCTTTGCTTTGATGAACTTTTAACCTTTTATTTTCAATAAACTATAAAGACTTCTGGCTATGTGTAGTTTGGTGTCTTCAGCAAGATGAATCTACTCTGAGGTACAACAGTAGGGAACAAGACTTTTTGTAGTTAACCATTTGGTCTTTGATCAAAAACAAGGTTATTTCTTAAAATAAAGTCATGAAAAATAGAAATAATTAGAAAATTAAAACGACAACTGTTCTTTTTCCATTTTTATAACCTTGTATTCATGGTATGTTATTGGGACCAGCTACTTGACCGATCAAAAACATGTACAAACTAGGGATGGAAATAATATTGGAAAATGTTCAAAAATGATCAAACATTTTCCCTCTCTGCTGAGAAATCCTGAAGGGAAGAATTCTGGATTGTTGGCAATCAACACAGTTTAAGACTAATTTTGCACAAAATTGGCATGTGGTTGCTTTGCACAGAAAACCTCATTTTCTGTACAGGAAGTTCTATTTCTATGTAGAAATATTGCTTTCTAAAAATAATTTTAAAAATGCTATAATTGGAGACTTACCGTGTACAAAGTTTACACATGGTTGATTCGTATGGAAACTAGCATATCTTTTTCTTTGTGGGGTACAGGATAAAGCTTTTTCTTTACACACAAAAAATATATATTTCTCCACAGACACATTATTGTCTATTCACAAATAGCTTCTCTGTGTAGATTTTTTTATTTGCAAAACAACCATGTGAAATTTGTTTTTCACAGAATAGATGCCAAAATGGGAGTAGACTTTGAAAAGTTTAGTTTTGGAAAAAAATTACTAAAATTATGGTATTCATTGGTTCATTGAGAAGAAAATTAGCAAAGAATTACATTCCTGTTTCAACTTTTTACATTGTAAATTTGTACACAATTGTTTCAGTATAGAACAGTTACATGAAAAGACCAAGATAAAAACTAAGGGTACATGATTATACCATTTATGACCTATTATACTAACTGTGGCATGTGTACATGGCTCCAGTGTCAACATTGAATGTTTTTCAAAATAGTGGTGCAGTAAAGGAGAGGGAAGGATCTCATTCTGCTGTCATTGGGTGGATTTGTAATGTTATTGAAGAAAGGCCAAAATGTACCCGTGTAAGGCATTCCGATAAAACTGGAGACAGCCTAACTCAATAGAGTTATAAACTACCATACAAATTATGGTGGCATCTACTTCTCATTTGCTTTGTTACATTAATCATTTCAATATATTGGAGTTAATCCATCTGCTCACAATTTATTTCTTTGTAACGAGATCCTATTTCACTTTTTATGGCTCACTCTGTCTAATCTTATTAGTATACTTTTCATGGTGAATTTTAATCATTTTTCATCATACCTTGGTCTTGAAGGAAAATGGACATAAACTGACTAAACAGAGTTGAAATGACTTTATGAGGAATTCATCTCTTTCTCTTTTTGAAATAATACAATTGGTTTCAGAAGATAATTTCATTGTGACCTGATTAAAATGAGATAGCACGGTACACTCGCAAATGAATATAGCAAAAATATTACAGTTCCTCTAATCTTCAAATATGACTGCCATGTTACCAGATTCAACTGAGGCTTGGCATGACTTTCCCTTGAGATGGACCACCATCACTTTGAAGTTGCATATAGATTTTTTGCCTTAGAGAAGTGAATGTTATATAAGGTAACTACAGAGTATATGTTTCATGTGTGATATACACATATTTTTTCTGTTTCATATTTTTTTCAGATTGTACTTGTAGATATTCAGCCTTGCCATCAATGAATGCTAATAATAGTTGGCAATAGTCTGAATTAGAGAGAATGGCATGGCAGGCACACAAAAACACTTTTTAACTCTTTTGGATTGAATAGTGTACATGTTTGTATGAACACGTGTGTGTATATTTTTAATGGCTGTCTTACAGAAAAATAAGGCCAAAGGTAACATATAAATATGCAAATTGTTTAAGTGCATTCTCATGGTACCTTCTTTAAATGATGCTACTAAGGTTGATGAATACAGAAGTTGCACTGGATACATCCCAAGGAACTCATGTCATTCAGAGACTACGTAGCTTCAGAGCAGTATTATGAAGACTGTTGGCACCAAAATGAGTACATCTGAATATTTCCCATTTTAAATTACATGTTAGAAAATGTGGTTTTAATTATGTCAGCATATCGTTATTAAGCACCCAAAATATATTGGCACGCTTCTGCATACCATAGTTTCTCTGGATAACATGATCCCATTATTTCACTTAGAAATTGGACTCAGATAAATACTGACTGTGGAAACATGATATTGAAATGTAAACCACTTTAATATATTGAACTATGTCACTGTTATGGGTGAATGGATGGAAAGCTAGGCAGCTCGTTTGACAGGCAACAGATAGAGACCATCATTTACCAGAACCCCATCTCAAAATTTATTTCATGTATCTTTATGTATAACTAGCTAAATAGCAGAGGCACTAAGAAATTTTGTTACTGAATTGTGAGAGTGAGTATTAGGACACCAGCAAGAATATCTGATGTACATTCGGATGAATGAACATCTGTGCAGATGTGCATTGGTGTGTGATTTGCATTGAACACTTTGCCAGCTCTGCTACATAGAAAGATACAGCAGCCTTCTAGTGTAGTAAGACATTAAGTCCAGTCCCGTGACATTAAGTCCAGTCATGTCCGACTCTGGAGGTTGGTGCTCATCTCCATTTCTAAGCTGAAGAGCTGGCGTTGTCCATAGACACCTCCAAGGTCATGTGGCTGGCATGACTACATGGAGTGCCTTTACCTTCCTGCCAGAGTGGTACGTACTGATCTACTCACATTTACATTTTTTTTGAACTGCTAGGTTGGCAGAAGCTGGGGCTAACACCGGGAGCTCACACAGCTCCTTGGATTCAAACCTGTGACCTTTTGATCATCAAATTCAGCAGCTCAGCGGTTTAACCTACTGCGTCACTGGGGGCTCCGTGCCTTCTACCGTATATGGATGTTACAAAACTGGCCAGTTTTAATTTCTACCTAAGTCTAATTATGAAGATGTAATACCCATACAGGATTCTGGCCATTGTTGATGGAGAATGCTAGAGGAGTTCTGTTGTTTTTCTAGTTGAACAAGTGTTGGCTTTCTTGTTCTTGTGGTTCCCAGGCACAAACTCCATCAGAGGTATTCCTTTGGCATAATCTAGAATTAGGTGTCCAGAAGTGTAACATGTTTGTTCTAGTGGAATGATGCCATTAGAAATTGATCAACATGGCCAGATATCCTTCTTCCATATATCCATGAATATGGCTTTTAAAGACATTTAAATTATGATTCTTCTCAATCCTTATTAAATTAGCTTGTTCGACTTCAAGTAATTTCTCACATATCACAGTCCTTCAGCAAACATTCCATGGGATTTTCCTGACAACATTTGTTCAGCGAGAGTTTCCATTGCTTTCCTGAGAGAGTGTGATTTGCCCAAGTCGCCCAGTGGGATTCCATGACTGAGTGGGGATGTAGACCCTGGTTTCCAGAGCTCTAATCCAACACACTGGCTTTCTTCAATAGATTACATGGATTTGATCTAATACGACCTGGCTAAAAGAATTTATAATAATCTAATTGAGAGTATTCCTTTTTAAAAATTACCTTTTAAAACCTTTTATGACAGTCAGTCTACAAAATGCTTTAATGTGGAATCATCGAGGGAAAACCTTTGGGGAAACCTTTAAAGTGTTTGGTCTTTTCGAGTACTGCCAATGTGATTCAGACTTCAATTCTATATCCATTTACCTATGAATAAAACCAGTGGACAAAGCAGAGTTTATTCCTGAGAAGATACAGCTATGAATACACTGTAAGTGAGCCCAAATCCTACTATGTCCGTTTAACTAGATGCTCGTTTCCTGTCCTATATCAACCCTTCTGAGTTATGACCATATAATCACACTATGTCAGCCTAGCTTTCTTTGAAATCAGCCCAGACATTTTAATGGTAGTCCTTCTGCCTGCCTACCTTTTAAAAATGAAAGTGTCTAGAAAAAGATAATCTTTCCTTTGCTTGCCTCTCATCCTTGCAGTGACTCATATGTTTGACAGTCTTGAAGGTTTTGTCAACTTTCATCTTGGGATAAAGCATTAGCGATGTTACAGTACTTGTAAGGAACTTGACCTACCCACATACTCTTAATAAAATCCTTAGGGTAACAGAATATGAAGCTAAAGTGAATGTGAATGTCTGACCTTTGGCCCATCCATTTTACAAGAAAATATTAAAACTGCCTTTGATCATAATGCATAGGCTCCCCTTTGCACATTGCATACTTCCTGCCCAAGACTTCTGTAAGAGATTAGGAGTTAGATATTCCTTTAAATATAAGTTTTGTAATTTTTAAAACCAGCTGAGCTGAAAACTTCATGATAAATATGCTCTTAATCAACCCATGAAGCAGTTGAAAGCAAAGATTATTGTACATTAGCTCAACATCTGAAATGTTCAAAAGCAACAAGAAAATCCTTGTACAGTTTTCTCATGACACCTTGTTGACAACAGTCACAGTTTGTTCAGGAATTTAGAATTTCCCCATGAAGACTTTTCCAAAGATGAATAAAACCTTTGATGGGAGTGTTGGTGGTGCTGTTCTAGCCTTGACTTAATTCTGGACGTATGGGTTGCTCAGAGCCCCCCAATCTTTATCACAAAAAGGAGCTAAATGTAACTGCTAATCTAGGCAGAATAGACCTAGATAGAGTAAACCCACTGATTAATGGAACCAACATAATTTTTGTAGTATTTTTATTATAAGTTTCCAATAAAACAAATTTGCAATATTGGAACCTATACAAATTTTAACTTGCCAATGATCTGGGCAGTTCTACCCAGACACTAAATTCAATTTAAATAAGTAAATTAAACTGAACCGATTCTAATGTAGAGCACTTACACAAATACCCCAGGAACTGGTTTGAGACTCCAGTGGTGACCACAATATCTTCTGTGTATCAGAAAATTTTCATATCATAATACAGGGATTTTTTTAAAACTCAGGGCTTATTCCATTTGGAGCAACAACACAAGATAATGCTTGTTGAAGTCCTTGAAGTTCTATTCCATAATTCAAAATTATCTACATTCCTTTACAAATATTCTTTTTTTGCTATAGTGAAAACTTCAAAATTATCTGTCTGTCCTCTAAAAGGCCACTCTTCTTCTGCTGCTTGTTATCATTTCTGTATATAGTTTCAGTAGATTTATTTGTTTTGTCTGGAATAGTTCTAGTCCATTAGTTAATATGTTTCAAAAGTACAATGACAGGACTGTTTGCTCCATGTTTATCTACAACAATAATTCGTTTGATACCATCCTACAAAATCCATAGATTTGCATTCATGACCTTATCATATGGGGACCCCCCCCCCCCCCCCGTGCACACAGCAATGCTTCCCTCATCACATGGGTATAAGTAATTTTTATATAAGCAAATATATTATTATAAATATGTACTACAAACACATTTGCTAACAATTACAATCAAATGAGACATACTTAGTTTTGCTTGCAAATGATTGCAACATTTACATTTTCTAAATCATTACAGTTACAAAACCAGTTGTGCTATTTCTTCATGTTTTTTCTTGTTTGGTTTCGATTACAAATACAGATATAGTTCCAAACATAATTGCAAATTCATATATCTCAGTTAATATATATCAAACTTTTCAAAATTTTCTTTTGTAATCACATGGGGGAAGCGTTGCCTGACTGGCATAGAAGTGTGCTGGCTCCATTAGGATATACACCAGTGTAAATCTGTCCTGACTCTAACAAATGGGTGTTGAATGGGAAAAACTAGAAGAGAAGAACCCATCCTTGTATTGTAATTCAGATGTCACACAACTGAGTTATTTCCATACATTAACCAACCATGTGTTCATATTTTAATTCAGGATTGTGGTTTGATAATCCATCCTGAGGAACCCTGTGGTTTGAAGCCTATCTCTGCTGATTATCTATCAACCATTTCACAGCCACAGTTAAAAGCATGTGAAGCGGGAGACATAAAAGGTGGGTTTCTAATATATTTTCTACCTGTACAGAAATAAATCCATAGTCCCATCGGAATAGATGGTCTTTTTAGTCTCTCACAGGAAGCCAAATGAGAGAGAGAGAAAAGCTGAGGCACCCCTGGTTGAACATAAATTTACATAAATGCTTACAACTTACTGCTGAGGGACACTTAAAGGAAAGTATCACACATACTAGTATCTCATTTGGCTATTCAACAGTTAATGACTTTATCAGAAATGCATGAATGGTGCCTGAAAAATTGGATCTGAGCCTTAATCAGCATGAAGAAAGATAACAAGATATATTTCTGCCCCTTCCCCACCTTGTCTGGGATGTTTAAGGTTTTTAAGATCAAGTCAGGGAGTTCTGTGGTTTCAGCTATGAATAAATTTTAATTGGCTTTAAGGGTTTTGCTTGTTTATTTTTCATACATATGTAAGACATCAATAATTGTCAGAAGCTAGGGCTGAGCTTGCCAAACATTTTCATGATGGTGATACATGTTTTAGACATGCATCATTTTGCAACACAGTAATTAAGACCGCTTTCTGCGCTGCCCTATATTCCAGATTATTTGGCAGTGTAACTTCATATAATTTGGGATCAGATCCTGGGATATAGGGGAGTGTAGATCCAGCCCTAATTTTCTAGCAAATCGGAGGTTAAACTGAATCTTTCTAAGAGATAACAGACAAAAATAAATTGTAATAATGAAATGTATGGAGACATAACATATCTCATGAAAATCTTTCTTTTATATATTTAAAAATATTTGATTTATTGCTTATTTTAAATAGATGCAGAAGTTTTTTGTTACATTTATATGACAAGCCTATATACTACAGTTTGCACACCCACATCTCATGACACACAGTTTGGAAAGCTTTGAGATACTCCCAGGGAGAACCTGGAGAGCCATACGATTTCTGGACCTCTTGCAGAAGAAAAACAATAATCAAAATTATTTTGCTTCCATATCCCTCTAAGGCCCTGCAGTTGACATGAAAGCATTTTTGCCTCCCTGGGCCATTCTAGGCACATAATATCTTGAAAACACTTCCTTATTTTTTAGGTGTAAAATATGGTTGTAATGTCCCTACAGGGTGTTTGGGAACATTTTGAGGCAAACCTTTTGACATGGAGAAGGGTGGCATTTGGGGGTCTCGTAAAAATGTCAGTGAAAGTCATGGGTGTGGTTGGCGCACTGCAGCTACCTGGGCCTCCCTTCTCCTAGGATATCTGGTAAATCCATAGCCATCAGGGTGACAAATTAACTCAGAGTATTACTTTTTTTCTTTGCCTCCTTCAGCTATTCTGTGTCTAATGTGATTTTCATCCTGCAGAACCTTTTCTATAAAATGGTACAGCACAAAGAGATCTCCTATTCAACTTGGATCCATAAAGTAGATTTGCTTCCCAAATAAATAATATTAATAACTTTATTTTTATATCCTGCCACCATCCCCCTGAAGGGACTTACATGGGGACCAAGCCCAGTCAAGCACAATTAAAAACATGACACAATAAAACAATAAAATGCATATAAAAACATCATTAAAACATAACCATCATAATCAACAATTAGTAATATATCCACTGCTTGCCATGCCCTCTTCTTAACAAGAAAAAAATACTCAAAATCCAAATGACAATTTGTTTTCTAGGGCAATGGATTGTGCCTTGTCTTAGTTGTTCTGACAACAGAACCTGTGACTGGAGACAAATAACATGGCAGCCACACAATTGTCAATATCCTGTTCTCAGCAAACCAGAACTGCAACAATGTGTAGAGAACAAAAAGGTATGTCTATGTCATAAATATGGAATAGGCTGGCTTTATGAAAAACATCCAACTTTTCACTGACATAATTGCCTTACATATATCTATATGGACACATGCTATATTTGTATAAGATTTATAGTACAGTGGAAATACCTAAATCCTACCCCTTTTAACTATGAGATTTTCCAGAAAGAAGAGAAGTCCCTGGAGGTATGGAGACCTCCCACTTCTTTCTATTATCCTTTGGTTTCGCTTGTCCCTCCCTTACTTACGTTCTTCCTTCTTCCCTTATGTGTTATATCCATGACCTCATCACATGGAAGGTTTGCCTATTCTTTTGAATAGGAGTCCACCAGAGCCCCTCAAATGATGCAGGGCTACTTCTGGCAGGGCTCCATTAGGCTCCATATCGGCAGCATGCTGGCAGCACAGAGGGACGGAGCTCAGAGAAACCATCATGTTCATCTTCAAAATAAAACGTTAATGCAGGAACAAAACTGGAGATTTTTTTGTATTTTTGTGTGTATGCAAAGCGATTATATAGCATTACAATTTTTAATAACCTTTCATTGGCAGCATCTAAACAACAAATACAATTAGCCCAGTTGTCATTTCTGTATAGGATGACATTTTCCAGATGAACCAGTGCTATGTGTTTTCATTCAGGATGAATACCCTTGCATGGACACTGTATCCTTTGCCAGTTACCTAATGCATGGCATTGTCTCTGGCTACTAATCTTTTTTCACATTCCTGTGTAGGTCTCAGATGGGGACCGCACTAGGCTGACTTTTCTTATAGTGAAGATTCTGTGATGGTTGCTTGGAAATGCAGTGTCGTCTTAATAAGCATGGTGTGACTGTCTAACATTTGAAAGCAATCTGTGGCTCAGGTACAATTATCTGGTGATGTAAGTAAGAAAAACACTATATGTTATCTAAATTAAGAAATTATTAATGGAAGTACACTTAAGAGCAAGTCTTTTGAGGTGGTAAAGAACTACACATGGCTGGAATTCTGTTGGCACTATACGCCAGTGCAAATAGCAGAAGGAAATGGCCATGAGAAGTATAAGACAAATTAGTTGCTCAGAATTGACAGCTTTTATATGCCTTCCCTCACCAGTACCACTGCGAGATGCTGAAAATATTGCAAATATGTGGACTATACAAATTCTGCACTAATTAGATAAAGGTTGATTATCCCTGATCAGAAAATTTTGGGACCAAAATAGCTTTGGATTTCAGATATCTTTTTAAATTGGGATACTTTTATTCACATATTTGTACATAATAAGGTACCTTGGAGATGGGATCCAAGTCTAAACACAAAATGCATGTATGTTTCATCTATATATAATTGAAAGGTAATCTTATACATAGTATTTTTAATCATTTTATGCATGAAACAAAACGTGTATATCATCATTATCATAGGCTGGATCTCTGCTGCCATGTAATCCAGTTTCAGAATGTAGATTAACTGCATTGAACTGAATTATTTGAGTCTACACTGCCATATAATCCAGTTCAAAGCTTTTAATATGAATTCTATAACTGGATAATATGGCCTCAGTCACCAAGATGAACGATTTTGGATTCTGTAATATTTTGGATTTTGGAATTCTAGTTGAAGGATCTTCATCTTGTTCATATGGATGTGTATATTCTTTAGGATGTCAAACTGGAGGAGCTTTTAATGGCTGTGTAAAAGAGAGAATTTCAGCAGGCGTTGCTTGTTAATTGATTGTTTGACAAGTAATACTACTGAATTTTTCATTTCTACACAACCATTGGAGAAGATAATGATATTGGGGAAAATGGAAGGAAAAAGGAAGAGGGGCCAACTAAGGGCAAGGTGAATGTATGCTATCCTTGAAGAGACTGGCTTGACCTTGAAGGAGCTGGGGGTGACTACAGTCGACAAGAAACTCTGGTGTGGGCTCGTCTATGAGGTCACAAAGAGTCGGAAGCAACTAAATGGAT
The DNA here is from genome assembly GCF_037176765.1 of Anolis sagrei. NCBI lineage: Eukaryota > Metazoa > Chordata > Lepidosauria > Squamata > Anolidae > Anolis > Anolis sagrei. The sequence goes on along the minus strand of NC_090025.1, from coordinate 128,757,772 downwards.
AAATAACACACACAACTATTAAAGTTACAGGAACTCTTTCCAGTTTTCGGACTAAAAGCCCCAATTCTCTGTGTAGTGTGCGTATTATAAATGGTTGCATAGTGGAATCATAATAAATGTTTGGGAAGAGACAAACAGCTAAACTATCAGCAAGTAATTCATCCCAAGCATTCTGACCATTTTGAAATATCTGACTTGGCCAAAACAAACAAAAACCACCTCAAAGTTATGTCAGCAAATTATTTCCGTGAAGTCAAGAAGAAATATACTGATGCTTGGAAAAGTAATACATTTGCTGCACTTACTGAGGAGCATGTAGATGTGGCTACCAATGAGTACAGTTTCTGTAGGAAGGAACCAGTGTATAAAGGAATTGACTGTTAGCTCACTGTCGCATCATTTTCTACTAATAGCTGTAATTGCCTTTATCTGGACTGCTTTTTCACTTTTCCTGCATGTGACATTGCGCTCGAGTTCTTTCTGTCAGCACTAACTCAGGACCACCTGTGGAGACAGAATAGACACAGATTGGCTGGGACATGAAAAGAGGCTATAAATTCCCATAAGCAATTTTATAAGAGAACCTATGTAGATTAATGGGGTGTTAGCCAAGTTAATCAGTCATTTGCAAAGAATGAAAGAGATTTGTGCTCGGGAAGGTGGGTTTCGGGTTTATAAAAAACTCATTTTGTTTCATATTGTATGTCAGTATTTTTCTTTGAACTCCCTATTAATGCAAACTGTATGAAGGCTATATTCCATCTGTTAGATGTATCCACTTGGGAACTGACATGGGTTTTAAGGACTGGGGTTGGGGAGTGAAATCCAAACAGAAAAATGCTTGAATTTCTTTTACACCAGTGTGACAAAAACCATATAAATTTACAGTTGATTAACTTTTACTGTTATAGTTCTATGATCTGCCGAAGCATAACACTCTAATTAGGGTACATGGTCACCTCTCAGATAAAAGTTAAAATAGCTCATGAATAATAAGAAGTTATTCAAATAACTAGGTATACATAATTGTATACTTAAATTGTAAGTGATCGGTGATGAAGCATATATTTTATTTATCTCGCTAAAAAAGCAATTTAAATTTAAATTTTGTAAGAAAATGCTCTCAGCAATGTATCATTAAGAGATGGAAATATGAAAAGACAATATTTGTTGAAGTACTTAAAATCCACTTGTTTAAATAGGAACACACACACATATACATACCTATGTGTCTCTCTCTCTCTCTCTCTGTGTATATATAAAAGGTAAAGGTTTCTCCTTGACATTAAGTCTAGTCGTGTCCAACTCTGAGGGGTGGTCCTCATCTCCATTTCTAAACCAAGGAGCCAGCGTTGCCTGTAGACACCTCCAAGGTCATGTGGCCGGCATGAATGCATGGAGTGCCATTACCTTCCTGCTGAAGTGATACTTATTGATCTACTCACATTTGCAGGTTTTTGAACTGTTAGGTTGGCAGAAGCTGGGTCTAACAGCGGGAGCTCACCCCGCTCCCCAGATTCGAAATACTGATCTTTCAGTCGGGAAATTCAGCAGCTCAGCAGTTTAATCTGCTGACTCAGGTCAGGTACTTAGGAATGAATTGTATGATTATTAAAGGTCAATATGGGTTCCCCAAAAACAAACCATGCCAGACAAATCTTAGTCCTTTTTGATAAAGTTACAAGCTTGATAGATGAAGGGAATGATGTGCTTGTATAATATCTTGATTTCCATCAGGCCTTTGTCAAGATAATAGAGGACATGCTTGTCAAATTTGCAGATGAGACAAAATTAGGTAGGGATGCTAATTGCCCAAAGGACAGGATCAGAATTCAAAATTACCTTCACAGATTTGAGATTTGGCTAAAACTAAGAAAATGCATTTCAACAGGGGAAAATGTACACTGCTACACTTAGGCAGAAAAAATTAAATGCCCAAATATTGGATGGTTGACACCTGGATTGAAAACTGTACATGCGACAGAAATCTAGGAGATCTCAGTACACCATAAGCTGAAGATGAATCCATGTGATGCATCAAGTATAAAAACCAATGTAATTCTAGGCTGCATAAATATGAGGATAATGTTAAAAGGAAAAATAATAGTACTGCTGAATTCCATTTTGGCCAAACTTCACCTGGACTACTGTGTCAAATTCTGGGCAGTGTAGTTCAAGGATACTGACACACTTGAACATGTCCAAATAAGAATATCTTGATAGTCAAGTTTAAATATTTGAAAGGCTTGTTCTATCTTCATTATAACATGTTTGAAAGGATGTCATGAAGATGGAGCAAGCACTTTTCTGCTGTTCCAGAAACTAGGATGTGTTGCAACACATTCAGACTGCAGCAGAAGAGATTCCACTGAAATGTTAAGTACTTGCTGACATAAGGGGCTGTTCAGCAGGGGGATACGCTGCCTTGTAATGTAATTGAGTTTCCTTCTTGAGAAGTTTTCAAACAGAAATTGGATAGCTATCTATCACGAGTCTTTGATTATATGTTTCTGCATGACAGGCAGTTCAGCTAGATGGCCTTTGGGGTTTCTTCCAACTCTATGATCCTATGATTCTATGTTATTATCAGCCCTTCTCTGACCAGGAAGCAAGGCTGCAACAACCAGAAGCAGGAACCCACAATTCTACACAGTTCCTTGTTGTGGCTCTTCTCACTGGTAGGAGAAAGCGAGAAACATCCCTCTCCTTGTGCTCAATTGGCAGCTTGCTCTCTTTTGCTGGATGCAAGTGCTAGTAGTTTAGGTTGGCTAGTAGTTTAAGTCATGGGGTCAGGATAAGTTACATAGTTATGCCTCTACTAAGTAGTCAATATAATTGTGGAAATTAAGATGCTTTGGTCACATTTTGGGGGACAGCAGGATATAAATTATAGAGAGAGATAGTGGAAGGGAGGGAGAATCTCATTCCACAACCAGAGTACCCAAGTGCAAATAGGTTTACTCTAGTTTAACAGAACAGTTATCAAACAGTTCTCAGTGCTCTGTGGTTATCTTTTCCCTTTGAAGGTCCTTTTTATTGGTGATTCAACCAACAGAGGAATGATGTATTATCTGATAGAGAGAATGAACAAGACCCTGCAAGAGTGGCAAAAAGCTCATGACGTGAAGTTCTATGACAATGTAAATGATCGGAGGACTTTTATTAGTTACTCATATTATCCCCAGTTTTGGATCAGTGTAACTCAAAGACCAACATTTGAAAAAGCTCTGGAGGAGCTGCTGCTCAGGTAAGTTAGAGCTCAGGATGCTAAGGAACTGGCACTTTTACTAATCTTTGCTGATTTCCCTAGTCCTATCTGTCAATGTCCTAGTGTTTCAGTTAAAATGGAAAGGATTTTGTATGACTCAGAGTCTCTGGGAGACATTTTACATGTGCATTGTAATGTTTAGAAAAAGTAGAAACAGACCTTGGAAAACTTACTTTATGGATTACAGCTTCCTAAATCTCTCGAGGCCGCATTGTGGGCCCAGCTGGGAGGGCTAAGCCAAGAGGGAGGGAGGCTGGGAACATGCTAGGTGGAGAGGGCCTGGGAAAGGACAGGGCCAGGAGGGGGCAGTTCAGGGCACGGGTCATCCTCACGTTGTCCTCCCAGCATAAGGACAAGGCTGCTCATCCCATCCTTATGCTGGGAGGAAAGTGGGACATGCGGCAACTTCCCCGATCCTCTTTCCCATCCTCCTCCCCCAATTCTCAGGCTGTCTTCTTGGCATTATGCTGGGAAAAGGGTGAGACACATGCTTTCCTCGAGCCGTCCTCTTGGCACAAGGATAGGGGTTGCTCATACCAACCTTATGCGAGGAGGGTGAGACACACAGTGGCCGAAAGCACGCCAGAAGGCTCTCAGCTGCTATGTGCCCTCCTCCTCCATATTTTTGGCAAAAGGATGCAGCAGGCCACCATGTCCTTATGCCAAGGGGACAGGGAAAATGAGGAGGGCCTCAAGTAAGTGCCCAGGGGCCACATATGGGTCCCGGGCCTTAGTTTACCCATGTCTGCTCTAAGACAACAGGTCACAATGACCATACTGTTTGGAGATTGTGGGAATTATAATCCAAAAATGCTATTTTTCCATATCCTGAAGAAGAACTACTACAATTGAATTTGATGGCTCTTGCAGTCTCTTCCAACTCTATGATTCTATCATTCAATCCAAAATTGGAATAACTCTCTCTGAGTGTACATTGCATTGTCTGTGTAGAAGTTCTTTAAGTCATATAGATATCTCACCGTCTGCAATTGTCAAAGCCAATTAACAAGCAATATATAATTCATTGGAAAAGAATTTGCTCTTTTCCAATTATTCTGACAGATTTGTCCAATGAAAATGAGATAAAATAGTGACTTAATCTTAAAATATGCAGAACTCTCTTATATAACCCATAATGACATCAGTTTTTCATGGTCAGGGGTGGCCAGTACGCTTGGCTAAAGTTTAATGCAAAGCTGCTAAAAACATTGCCATATGTTCTGAATTCTGAGCCATAGTGTGCTTTTGTGGTTCTGTTTTGTTTGTTTTATTACAGATCGCAACCACTACGGAACACAGGCCAGACTATATTAGTTGTTGGTGGTGTCCAATGGCTTAATTTCAATCACTTACATATTATTCAAAGAGTACTGAAGCGGTATGTGCTATTTTTCTTTTCTTTTGTATGAAATAAACACTAATGGTGCTAAAATTAATTTCCAATATCATTCTCAGAATCTTTAGTTTTCATTTATTCAATGCCTACAAAAATGTTTGCACAGTATATTCCTTCTTTTATAGGGTACTTTCAGCACCTATAAATTAAATATAGACTCTCATTCTATTAGTTGGTTATGATGCTGTTAATTAGACATAGGAATTCTAAGTGTTTGCGATTCCCATCTGTGATCATGGCAGCACTCTTGCCATGACTGCAAATGACCCTGAAACCCACCTTAAAAGCCAATTAGCCATCTGGAGCAATGGAGGTTTGTCCTGCAGCCAAGCGGAGCACCACAGGACGATGTGACCAGCCCTTCCTGCCAATATGCAATGCAATGCCAAAGATAATGCTATTTCTTCCTACTTTCCCATTCCTTCTTCAGCCAATCTACATATCACTGTGAGTGATCTCTATTCTTTTGAGAGCAGAAAAAAGGACGATGGTGGCTACTAGATGATGGAAGGATGATATAGATATTGGAAAGCTGTTTTTTCCTTGTGTTGCCTTACCAGCTTGGTTTCCAGTTTATGAATTCTGTCACTGATTATGCCATGACAATACTCAATCATAATTCTGTATCTATTACTTCATTTATTTATGAAGGTGCTAATCTATTAGGTATCACTGAGACCTGGGTGAATGAAATGAGTACAATAAACTCATCATCCAGAAGAATTCCATAATACGTACAAGTATCTGGCCCCGGTTTTGATGTTTCATACTTCCAGCAGAGTTCAAGAAACAGACCAGGCATGCTACTGGTGTACTGGCTGGTCCATACCAGATGTTCTTACAATTTTTTCCCCCATTGAGTGAATGTTTTCAGCTTGGGGACTTTGTAGTCAATTTCATATGCAGGGGAAACCTATTTCTTGAAACTATGAGGGTTTTGCACCAGAACATTGTATTTTGCGATCTCTCTCTCTCTCTATATATATATGTGTGTGTATGTATGTATGTATATATGAGAAATTTTAGCCAAAAAAACCTCCAAAAATGCATTGAAAGTCCCAAATGCATTGAAAGAAACACAAGAACACTTGTAATAGTTCAAGATATCTTTTCTCACTGAAGATGAGAAAACTGGCAGATATTCTTTGGCTGAGGTCTTGTATGTTACAATGTTTTGTAATTGTCCCACAGTAGGAACTGCACTATGGACCTCACCACATTTAGTTTGATAATGTGGGCAACAGTGGGGGGATTCACTGGGTTTTGTGGCAAATCTGTGGGGCAGCAGGGGAATCCCTCACCCTGCAGTGCCCGCAGTACCACCTTCCTCATCGCATGTGAAAGCTTCCCACCACACTGTCCCCATTGCTGGCAACAAGAACATGAGAAGCTTCCCATGCTCTCGATGCTCCTTCATAGGGTGCTGAGAACACAATTCCTGGACGGAGTCCTACCAGAAGTAGCTTTGTGTCATATGTAGTGATCCTGCGGGCTCTGTCCAGGAACTGTGTTCTCAGTGTCCTACAATGGGTCTGAAAGCCCATATGATGAAGTCCTATATCTCTCCTCTCACCATCATGCCAGACTCACTATTTAGTTTCTGGAGCTTCTATAGACATTCAGTAATTATGTCCTTCCTTCTCAGTAGTTGGGGAGGATGATTTTTCCCACCAATAATACATTGTAATGAACTTTCCCTATTGTAGAACAAAGCAATCGAAGGTGCCTTGGTTTTGCATGGTCAATTAATACCCATGTGATCCATGTGGGAAAGTTACAACCTCTAATACCACAGATTCTTGTGGTGATTTAAAGTAATTGTTCAGAAAAGATACAATATTTAATTTGGAATAAGTAATTTTTATATGCTTACTTAGGAGATTGTATAAGATAAAAACACCAATAAGAAATATTTATAGTATGTCAGCCTTGGATAACTACAAATAAAGTATGCCTATTTTAATTCATTTCATCCATAGAGCAAATCTATCAAATATCCAGGTAGTGATAAAATCGTTGGGAATGGGCTTCCATCTGCCAGTCGATGGAGTGCATTATCTATCTCCAGTAAGTCACCTTTTGTCTCTCTTCCAGTAAACACACTCTTTTGCCTTTAAACTGAAGCTTCATTTTATTTGGCAGCATGTAATAAATAAATAAATAATATGGTATGTATCTGAATGGAATACTTCTGCTATATTTATCCCAATATTACTGTGTATATATGCATGTATGAGTCAAAAACATTGAGTAAAAAAATCAACCCAAAAAACAATATCACCTATTCACAGGTCAATGTAAGTACTGCACCTTGATGCTTCTCAAAAAAGGACTTTGGCACTTCTTAAAGGAGCACAAAGAGATGAATAAACTTCCTTTACTGCTATACTATCATTATCATGTTGAAATATTAGGTGCAATGTTTTTAACAGTTTTTAAAATCATATCTATATGCTTTATTTTGATTTTAAGTTTAATGTGTTGTGTATTTGTATACTTTTACGTTCAGTGTAGCATTGAATAATTGTCAAAACAGGAAGTTGCTCTGAGTCCCCTCCAGGGTGATATAGAGCAGGGTAGAAATACACTAAAATACAGTAAATAAATACATAAATAATAAAGACTATATCAGCAACAGCTCCACCATTGTAAAGTTATTGCTGCTGACAAAGAATCTCAGCCAGAGGAAAGGGGGCCGGGGGGGGGGGGGGGGGACAGACAGACCATGTTCTCAAGCACTATATTGTGAATCCACTAATGGTCAGAAAACCCTGCTGGTCTGCTGTAAATCATCCAAAGTTTTACTGGGAGTTCCCAGAGAGGCTGTGTTGTATCTTAATCTTTCTACCTGTGAGACTAAGAATAATCTGGAAACACCTTCCTTTGTTTCAGAAGCCCCTTTTCCGGATTCTTTATGTAGAGAATTCTCTCCAATTTGGTGATGGATGAAATATATGCTGCCCCCACCCGGGGGTCTTTTCATCTGTTCTTAGTTCATATGTTCCAGGCCTGAGGCATGAGATTAAAACCATATGCCAGGACTGAGTCCTGGTATAAATAAAACCGTGCTGTTTGTTCCATGAACTACTACATTAAAAGCAAGTAGCACAGAATTATGATTGTTGATATAATGCCAACAATATGGTTGGGACTTGCCAAAGCAACCACAAAAGGACACATCTCTGCCTCCAGAGGTTTACAGACCAAAGTTGGAGACAGAGAAAGGAACAGAAGAAGAGGAAGAGGAGGAAGAATGAAGAGAGAGGAGACCAGAGAAGAAAATAACAACAGCAGCAGCAACTTTATTCTTGTATCTCACCACAAAGGGACTTAGGGCAGTTTACACATGGCACAAGGTGCCTAAAAACAGAACATAAAATAAAACGCAATATAAAATTGAATGAAACATATAGGCATATAAAACAACAACTTAAGACTCAATTAAAACAGTGCTTATCAACCACTGGTATTAAGCTACTGTAAACATGACCAGGCTGTAAACAACAGGACAAGGGAATAGGATAAGTGCAGAGCTGTAATCATGGGATGAGGGCATGGGATGAAGTGCAAGGCTGCATAACTATTGTATACAACAACTAGGGACTAGGCATTTTCAAAAGCTTGTTTGATCAGCCGGTTTGGATCTAGGCGAACCATACTTAGAGTAGGCTAATTGAGATCATGGGATTTGTATTGAAATTTGTGATTTCAAATGTGATTAAGACTAGATGTGGGCCGAAGGACCCTAAAGATACCAGATCCCATCTGATCTTGGAAGCTCAGTAGGGTTAGTCCTGTTAATATGAAGTGGGACACCACCAATATCCAACATATCTGGAGGCCCTTCCACACTGCCCCTTTATGCCAGGATCTGATCCCAGATTATCTGTTTATCCCAGATTACCTGGCAGTGGGGACTCATACATTCCAGTTAAAAGCAGATAATCTGGGATCAGATCCTGTGATAAAGGGCAGTATGGAAGGGCCTTGAATATAGCTGACATCTGCATATGCATGAAATTGATAAGAATAATTTCAATTTCAATTACAGATGGAAGTGCAGAATTTGTGGAAGGAAAATCAAGCTATTTTGACCACAGCCAAACAATATGGCTATGAAGTGGTTGATACTTTTATTATTACTATGGGACGGTACAAGGAATTTTTGCAAGGGAAATGTGGATGCCATTTCCATGAGGTAACTATGTGGTTCGAATTCTCATTTTGATGAACAATGTTGATACTTTATGTTGTCACATTTTAATGGGGATATTTGCACTAAACAGCATTCAGCAGTTGATTAGTTGTGGCTAACCATTGTACTGCCTAGACTATGAGAAACTGAATGTTTTTGAAGAAAATTTTTTCATCTCTACTGGTTTTAAACTACTTTTAATCTTTTTGACTGTATCTTTTCAACTGTTATTAATGGTCTTGACAGTTTAATTATATTTCAATGTTAACATTTGTATGTTTCAGTTGTAATGCATTTGTACTTTCAAATGATGCGTGCAGATCCAAGTAAGGTGGCCTTTTGCAGTTGACAGATCATGATTTTGTCAATGCTTATTGTTTCCAAATGCCAGCTGGGATCTTTTGGCATGGCACCCAGTGTGCCAATAACCACTAGGACCACCTGTACTGAGTTATGCCAGAGCCTTTGCAATTCGATTTTGAGGTCCTGATAATGGCTGATTTATTTTCCTGTTGTTTTTCCTCAATGTGACTGTCACTTGGTATGGCAGCATCAATAATCCAAACTATTTTCATTGTGATGTCTGGTATATTGTGTTCCAAAACTTTGTCAGTGTGGATTCGAAAGTCCCACAGTATTTTTGCATGTTCATTTTCCACTACCTTTGCTGGTTTATGATCCCATCAATTCTTTACTGCTTGTAGGTGGTACTTGTGACATAAGTTCCAGTGAATCATTATTATTATTATTATTATTATTATTATTATTATTATTGCTTCTGGTGTGAGAGAATTGGCCGTCTGCAAGGACGTTGCCCAGGGGATGCCCGGATGAATTTTTTTTATTATTGTTATTATTATTATTATTTGAAACACAACAAGATGAGTCCACAGCAGACAAGATCACTCTGCTGGCTGTTGTATTGGATCACACACCAGGCACTTCCCAAGTGTCTAGGACTGTGTGATGTATCAGCGAATAATGTGTGCAGATCCCAGTAAGGTGGCCTTCTGCAGCTGGCAGATGGTAATTTTGTCAGCACTGATTGTGTGCTGACACTTGTAACTGTAACTGTGGAGTGCAGGCCAAGGTCTTTAGGTACTGCACCCAGTATGCCGATCACCACTGGGACCACCTTTGCAGTTTGATCTTTAAATCCTCCTATTGTGTCAGCTTTTCCAGTTGTTTCTCTTCAATCCTGCTATCGCCTGGTACTGCACATTGACAATCCATACTTTCTTTTTTAACACAATTGTGAGGTCAGGAGTATTGTGCTCCAAAACTCTGTCTGTCTGAATTCGGAAGTCCCTGAGTAGTTTGACATGTTCATTTTCTGTAACTTTTTCAGGCTTGTGATCCCACCAGTTCTTTGTCGCAGGCAGATGGTATTTTGTTGTTGTTGTTGTTGTTGTTGTTGTTATTATTTTGGGATGATGATCATAATGATGATCATTTTCATCATTATCATTAATTTATTTATTTACCACACTTGAACCCCTCTGTTCTCACTCTGAAGGAGACTCAGTGTAGCCTCACAAAGGCAAAATTCAATGCCTGTAAACATATACATATCGGTAAATAAACAACTGCATTAAAATCAACCCCATTAAAAACATAAACATTAAAACATCAGTTAAAATCACAAAATCCAAATCATATTCCAGAGCCATTATCATCATCATCAAACAAGAAAGAGTAAAATCCCACTAAGTTCTCTATTAAATGAGATAGTGATTGGTCATAACTTCCTTGAGTTAAAAGCAACTTTACTTTCTGTTCTTTCCCAATCTCTTAATCCAATCCCTAAATACAATACAATCCTCTCTGGTGGGGGCTCTACTTCTACTGTAACTGTGGTAGTTCAATCTCATGGAGTCCCGGAATTTACAGTTTAAGGAGAGCTATTTAGAATTTTTAGTACCTCAGCAGACTGCACACCCCAAAATGCCATGGTAATCAAAGGCGAATTATAGTGCTATAAATCTGTAGTGTGATAGGGCCTTTAACCCAGTCCATAAATTCAACCCAGTCACTTAATTTAAATCACAACATTGGATAAATGAATATGCTTTTTACATTTGTAATGACCACTTTGTAGGAACACTATGCATCTCAAGGAGCCCCAATAAAACATGGGGCGGAGGGACTTCAAAGTATTTCAACACATTGTTTTGACTCCAGCCTGATGCGAGGCAATGAAATGAAGAGGAAAGGCAGCTGCAGCAGCTGGTTTGGTTTCAGGTGTCTGACTCTGAAACCAGCACGAGCCCTACTGTGATAAGCAGAATGGTGCACTCAGGGATGATCAGTTGTGAGCCATTTCAAAATGAAAACCCGCACAGAATTAGAGGAGACAGGTCAGTCTGCAACTATGTCAAAATGCTTGAGTTCTTCACAAGTGAAAAGGACTCATCGTAACCACAGGCCTCTGTACCTTGAGGCTGGGAAGCTACTTGACAAGAGTGATGTTTGTTGACACAAAATCCCCATGAGTCCTCTTAGAGACATTTCTCAGTGAGAAAGATAGCAAATTGTGTACAGTCAATCTTCCATATCTGCTGGTGTTAGGGGCACAAATCCCACATGAAAGACCTAGTAATTCCTGGAAAAATGTAAATAAAGAAATTACTAATTTTTAATCTGAAAAAATACCTCTCCAGGAAAGTTTAGGTCTTGTAACATGACTCTATATAGTAAATTTCCACTAGAAGCTGACCATAGAACTGCATATGGAGAAACTAGAGATTCCTAAAGATTCCAGCATGACTGGAGGAAACTGACAATAAAATCACACTGAAGGACCAAGAGAGTCCTAGAGAGAACATTTTTAATCAAACCCATCAATAACAAAAACCACATTTGTGGTTTTGAATTCATTTCTAATAAGACTTGAAAAGGAAGTCTATTATTCCTAGGTATGCTCCAGATGAACCTCTTGACTTCCAACACCCCAGAGCAGCACATAGATTCAAATAGGGGAGAATGTGATAGTGGCCAGTTTGTCAAGTCAAAGCTAATTTGCTTGCCAGCATTCAGCAGCTGTCAAAGGAAAAGGCACTTGGTATTTATATTTGGATTACTCTCTGAAGCTATAGGCATTCATGTGTATATACCTGAGGGCCCGTCAAGACAGGACCTTTGTTGTGGGAACTCCCACAATAAAGGAGGGGCTATCCAGACAACATTCTGGACAGTCCTGAATTAATTTGCTACAACCTGGTTTGTAGAGAATTAATGTGATAATGGATTTATTCTGTGCTTTCTTGGAAGGCATGGGATTAATCCACTATTTCTGGGTCTGGACTGCAGAGTACAATATTCCCACAGTTTACTGAGCTAAATAAGCCCGCTAAATGGTGGGAATAACCACCCCCTCCCCCAAACCCTCAGACCCCTTAGAAAAGTAATAAAAACTTATGTGACCTCCATTAGAAGCCTTGGCAGGCTCTTCTGGCATGTAGAAATTATGTGGCAGGAGAGCAGGGAGGGTGGAGGAGGAAAATCACCCCTTGCCCCCTGCTCTCCTGGTGCATCATTTCTACATTCCGGGAGAGCCTGCTGAGGCTTCTAATGGAAGCCACGCAAGTTTTTATTATTTTTCTAAGGGGTCTGGGGGCTTGGGGGGAGGGGGGAGGGCCTCCACACATTCTTTTGGGCTAGTCCTGAGAAAACATCTGGACACCCACCCCAGAAAGTGCACGCTTTCTGGAGTGAGTGTGGACAGGCCCCCAGAAACATCAGTATTTTTTTTAACGTGGATGCTTCTGGGATAAAGACCTGTCTGGATCTGGCCTTAGATTGCTTTGGGAGATGAGATCTGAACCTGGAAGGGAACAGGAGATGAAGTAAGGAATTGAACTTTTACGGTTTTCCAATATCCTACACTCAATGCTGTCCATTTTCTGCTTTAAAGCACCAAGTTAAACTGCCTGTGAGCTTACAGCCACCTCACTGTAGCTGCAAAACAATCCTTAGCAAGCCAGTCTAACTTGAGAATGTTCTTCATGAGTTTGAAACTGGATTTGGCAGCATTTAAGCGCCTGGGTAGACTTTTACCCTTCCCTAGAATTTGAAAGATTACACCTCCACTGATGGATCACGTATTTTGTCCCATAATTGGAAATCACACACACAGGCCCCTTCTACACTGGCATATAAAATTCAGATATACATTTTGAACTGGATTATATGACAGCATAGACTCATATAATCCAGTTCAAACCAGATCATGTAGATTATCTGCTTTAATAATCTGGATTATATGGCAGTGTAGAAAGGGCCTTAGATGAAGTCAGTCACTTCTTGTTCCTTTCAAGGTCTTTAATGTCTAGACTAGCCTTAGTGTGGGAAGAAATTATTTTTAAATGATATATTTTATACTGTGAGGCTTCTGTAAGTGGTATTTGCAACTTGGGGGGACAAAATTGTGTGTTAAGGATGAAAGTATTGTAGAGGAGCTGGAGGCCACATGTGACTTGCATGTCACACTTACTCCCCTAATAATAATAATAATAATAATATATTTATACGGTATTCTGCCCTTCTCCCTGTGGGGACTCAGAGCAGATTACAATGTAAACAGATACCGGCAAACATTCAATGCCTTGTTACAATACAATGAGACACACAAACACAAACAAAGGTAGAGGCTTCTTTCCCTATTTATTTTGTTGCTAATTGTGTTTTGTTATATAAAGTACCTTATTATGACAGTTTTGCTTGCGTCCCAGATGGTCTCCTTTTTTACTTCTCCTGGTTTGTTTTCTGAAAAATACAGTGTTAGAATTTATTTTGCTTTCTTAACTATTTGTGAGTCTTGTAACAGATTTTCATTTATTTTCCAGGATAAGTCTGTTTTCTTTTTTAAAAATAAATAAATAACAGAATTTGCATGTTTTCGAACTGCGAGGTTGACAGGAGCTGGACAGGAACTCACCCTGTCTTGCGAATTTGAACTGCCAACCTTCAGGTCAGCAGTTCAGCAGCACAAGGATTTAACACATTGTGCCACCATGGCCTAAAGAACATAACAGCAATTGTATTAAATCATCCTTTTGTTATGTACCTGTAGCTTAAATGGGCTGTTCAGCCTTTTACCTTGTAGCATCAACATAAAAGCATCACAAGCATTTGTTTTTTTTGTTTTTTTTTCATTTTCAGGTGGTGAAATCCAAAACATCTGAGGGAAGCTTTCCCATGGCAATGCCATTTTCAAAGCCCTATACTCTGGGCAAATATTTCAACAAGCAAAGCAACCTGGTGAAACTCCAAGCCTATGCATCCAATTCTCAATCCCCTTATCATGTGAGAGGTCCAATCAACCAAGTTTATTCAGAAATACTCCTCAGCAGGATCTGTGCAAATGACGGGAAGGTTGCTGGATTGTAATTTTGTATGGCTGAACTGTCAAGCTCCAGACTCGGTGCTTTGCCCATGTGGTGTTCCACAAGCCATACCAGACTTATTACACACTTCTCTGCGTAGCTGAACAGACCACCAGCGTAACACAAGACATGTGACACATTTCCACAAAGTCTTATAAAATCAAGATGCATCCCTATGCATCTGTGGTTTCAGAATAAGAGACAGAGAAGATGAGAAGGGGAGGAATTACTTGAAATCTTGCCCAAAAAATGGAATTGGTTTTGAGCTAAGTAAATACAATATCATATGATGGAAAAGAAAGAACTTTTATATCTATATAGAGATATATTTTATATATTTTTTAAAGACTGCTTAAATATAGGTACAGTGAAAGAACCATTCCATTTCAAAAGGTTTTATGGCATAACAAATCAGCAATATACGAATGTGCACTTAAAAGCAAGTATCACATTTTTACCGACAGTACCAGATTTGTATTTCTTACATTTGCACTTAGAGAATGATGGTGCCAGATATCCTTCACTCTAGAGTTCTACAGTGACAACTTTCTGAATAGATAAATTTGGATTTCAGGTTAATCCCTTTTCTCTGCACAACATCCCTACTTGACTTAATCATCATGATTTCGTCATGAACATGAAAAAAGGGACTAGTGCAGGCACGGGCAAACTTTGGCCCTCCAGATGTTTGGACTTCAACTCCCACAATTCCTAACAGCCGGTAGGCTGTTAGGAATTGTGGGAGTTGATGCCCAAAACACCTGGAGGGCTGAAGTTTGCCCATGCCTGCACTAGTAGCTCCAATCCTGCAATATGTAATTCAGCTCTTAAAATGTTTCCTTACTTTGTTGTTCTTTGTATTTCATATGAGGCATTATTGGCCCTGTTTGCAAACTTCCTACTACTAGTTCTAGAACTATCCTTGGACCTTTGGAAATCAGGTTATGATTTTGTACATGAAACAATATTTTGTAGTGTGCAGTAAAAAAAAAAAACTCTGGAGGCCAGGGTACAATTCTCCACTTAGTCATAGAAACTCACAGGGATTTTTTAAAATTGTGACAGAAGTGAAATTGAGAATATACTGCAAGTCGTTTCTGCTGTGAGAGAATCAGCCATCTACAGAGATGTTGCCCAAGGGACACCTGGATGTGTTACCATCTTGTGGAAGACTTCTTGCATGTCCCTGAATGGGAAGTTGGGCTGACAGATGAGAGCTCACCCCATCTCATGGATTCAAACTGCTGACCTTCAGGCCAGAAGTTCAGCCAGCACAAGGGTTTAACACATTGCCACACCATGGCTCCAACTCACAGGGTGACCTTAGGCAAGTCACTATCTCACTCCTAGAAAACCCCATGATAGGCTCATCTTAGGGCCACCGTAACCCAGAAACTACTTAAAGACAGACCAACAACATCAAGAAATATCTAAGGGAATGAGATGTTTTTGTATTTGCAGATAGTGGTCAATTAAAAAGTTATCTGAGCTTGTGGCTAGAGCATGGTTTGAAATGGAGACTAGTCAGGTTATGCACTTACCTATTAGAATTAGTCAGCTCTTTTTTCCTTTCTGACAATGGCATCTAATGCTATGTGAGGAGTAGAGGTTGGAAAAGTTTGCTGGGTAAGTACTACAACACTCAGAATCCCGCATACTACATGGAATATTATAAACACAGCTAGTCCTGGTTTTCATCTGAACTTAAAAGAAGCTCTCCAAAGTCATGACCAACATTTTGGATATCTCCCTTAACATTCAGGCTAAAGTCTGCAATGAATTTACCAGCCCACTGACATAAAAACTGTGGCTCAAAATGTAACTTTTCCAAACTTTAGAAAGATGCCACAAACAAAGATCAAAGAAGCATAATGAAGCATATAATGGAAATCTAGAAGGCATAGGGAGAACTTACTGAGATGCCCTCATGTCTCAGCAGCGACTAAGGGGCTAAATGGAGAGTTTCTCATGGGGAGATAAAGTAAGGCATTAATAATAATAATAATAATAATAATAATAATAATAATAATAATAATAAATGTGTACAACTATCAATTGTGTCCACAAAAATGAAGCTATTTCTTCATATCCTTGCCTCAAATTTTACACAAGTGCTTAGAAATACCAGCACATGCAATACATCATATATAGATACACTACAACAGCATTACAAAGTTCTCAGGCAGAATTGCACTATTGTATAACACATGAAAATAGTTGGGTGTCGTGCTATGTACAACCACAATGCACAGCCACAGTGAACAACACATCTACATGCCAACTCCACTTCCATCACTGTCAATTGAATACATCTCTTGTGCTACGGGTGCTAAGTGACACCATATGAATAATGTGTATGTCCCTAACACCCTTCATATGGTTACTAAACTAGAAGGCAAGTTTCTGCCTGTGTCCTAATATGTTTAAAGTGACTGTACCAAACTGATTGTATGTGATCATCCCAGAAATAAATTCCAAACAGATCCAGTAATGGTGCAGAGGAAATGCTTGAAAGGAAGGCATGCCTGCTTTATTGCACAGTCTTAAAAATCACTAGCTTTTCTTGTGTTGTTATAATTCTGTTTTAATTTTGACTGTACAGTTTATGTGTCATTTACTTTTTTGTGCCAAATTTTCTTGCAACAGCGGCAGAAATGGAAAAGAAGGGTGGCTGTATAAATATGTTTATACTGAAAGTTGGTTTAAAATTTGATTCCTACGTTTAAGAAAGGAAATCAAAAACTAAGAAATGTAGAAGGAATTCTGGTCAAGTTAAACTTCATGCTGGCAAATGTTTATTGCATTTTCTGCGTATTCACCACAACATGGTTTTCTTTTGCTGTTGTTCACTGTGTATAATATTTTTCAGATGTTGCTATTCTGAAAGCAATCTTCCAATGCTATATCTTACACATATATATTTTTATATAAAGTTATCATTGGAACATGTAAAGCAGTATCTGTTTAATTTAATAAGACTTCCATCAATAGAGTCTCAGAGTGAGAGGATCTTCGGGTAAATTTATAGGGAAGGAAAAGAACATTTCCAGAACTTAAGATGGTTATTATTTCTTTCACACACTGGTATGTGAACAATTTGGGACTGATCTGTTGAAAATCATTTTATGGTATATATTTCATTTTTCAGAGGAGGTTTTCTTCAGTATCAGTTAAAAAACACTGTAATAGTCTTGTTTCATTTTAAAATTTTAGAATTATTTCTTACATATGGGTAGTAGAATCCATTGATTACAATGGAACCAACATTGCAACGGGGGTGTGATATTATAAGAGTCCCAGAGAAGATATAACATAAACTCAACAGCTCTGCAAAGTCATTCATATGTTCCACTAGGACCCTATCTACACTGCCACATAAAATCTGGATTGTACTGTAGTGTAGGCTCATATAATTCAGTTCAAAGCAGATAATATGGGTGATCTGATTTGATAACCTGAATTATATGATAGTGTAGATCCAGCCTTGGACATTTTCTTGCGCAGTCAACTATGTTAGTGGAGTTTTAATCTGAACTTCATAAGTGGTACCCAAGATCCCAAACCTATTTTGAGGATAAACTTCAGCATCTTGGATAGATCCTATGATTTTAGTTCTGATCCTTCAAGTTGTCTCCAATTTATGATGACTCCAAGATTTGTTCAGGACATGTTTGCCCTTCTCTAGGAAACCATAACACTTCCTTTGAGGCTGAGGGCCCTTCCACACAGCCCTATATCTCAAAATATCATTTATTTGTTTGTTTGTTTGTTTATTTATTTATTTACTATACTTGTACACCGCCTTTCTCAGCCTTATCAGTGACTCAAGGTGGTTTACAACAAGTTAGTACACATAACAAAATACAAATTAAACATTAAAACAGTATAAAACCACAATAGAAGCAATAAAAATAACAAAAACCAACATCACTCTCATCAGCACCTCCTTGTTAAATCAAGGCGGAATATCCCACAATAGAGCCCCCGGCAATGGGTTAAACCCTTGTGCCGGCAGGAATGGAGACCAGCAGGTCAGAGATTCGAATCTAGGGTAAGCACGGATGCGCTCCCTCTGTCAGCTTCAGCTCCCCATGTGGGGATATGAGAGAAACCTCCCACAAGAAAGGTAAAACATCTAAACATCGTGGCATCTCCTGGGCAAAGTCCTTGCAGCCAGCCAGTTCTCTCACATCAGAAGTGACTTGCAGTTTCTCAAGTCATTCCTGACACAAAGAAATCCCACAATATCTGCTTTGAACTGGGTTATCTGAGTCCACACTCAGATAATGTGGGATTTTCTGCTTTTATAGTCTGGGACATAGGGCTGTATGGAAGGGTCCTGAGAGAATATAACTTGTTCAAGGTCACCTAGTGGGTCTCCGTGGCCAAGTACTGGTTTAAAGCTTGGTCTCCTAGAACCCTAGATCAGTTATGTCACCACACCATAATGGTTCTCAGTAGCCCTTTACAGTTTGAGCTAAAACCCAGAGAGGATTCATCAGTACCTTGCTGTGGAAGGCACTAGTCAGCTAAGCCTGGCAAACTGCTGTGAGGTAGGCTTTAAAGACATTCTGCAAAGAAAGTGGAAATATGAGATAATCTATCTCTGCACAAGGCCTATTGTTGGCATATTGAACTATCTATCATATAAAATGGAAATGGGTCCAAATGAGCCATGCATTCCACACTATGAACTAGTGCAATAATATTCTCTGCATTGTTATTAAAGCAAATTTATCCTTGGCATTCATTATTTTTAATCTCCAAACACTAGTGGTTCACGACTGTTGTTCTATGTCATTGAAGACAGGAGAGCAGTATTGAAGGTGACAGGAAAGTGTTTATTTATTTATTTATTTATTATTCCAACCTCTATACCGCCACTCCCCTGGGGCTCGGAGCAGCTTACAAGAACAGGTTCAAATCGAACACAATTTAAAAACAATTTAAAACAATTTAAAAACAGCAATATCAGAGATCAAAGTCCCGTTGAAACAGATATGTCTTACATGCCCTGCGGAAAGCTGATAAGTCCCGCAAGGCACGGACTTCAGGTGGCAGAGTATTCCAGTGATGGTGCCACTGCTGTAAAGGCTCTGCGTCTGGTTGCTGTTAGACGCAAGGTCTTGACACTGGGAATTTCCAATAGATCTTGGTCCTCAGAACGGAGGGATCTCTGGGGTTGGTAGGGGGTGAGGCAGTCCCTCAGGTACATGAATTCATGTCTTAGACAAGTCCAAGAAAGCACAGAGAAATTAACGCCACAACCATATCCTGCAGCGAGTTGTTTATCCTAGCTGCTATTCCACGCATTTATTTGTGTTATGGCTTCCGAGTAATACTTTCAATGACCTCATTTTCTGCCTCATTCCATTTTTATATGTGCACAGAAAAAGTGAGATTTACTATTAGTGTAGAACACGGTAGAGAGAAAAACATCTTGAACCTGCTAATAAAGGTGTACTATCTATGGGTTTTGGGGAAGTTTTTTGCGATATATAATGTACAACAATTTTAACAACCCACCAAGGATTTAATTTGATTAATCTATCTGAGGAAAAGGAAGCGTTTCTCACTTTATTTCACCATGTTCTCTCAAATGAATGATCACTTTGCTTATAATATAAGCTTTAGCTCAAAATAGCTGTGTGTGGAATGTCTTCTCCCGAGTACATTTCCTTGTGCAAAACTGCATTTTCCTGATATGACCACAAAAAACCCTTGATTGACAGTTTATAGAGGACAGGAATTTCCTTGAATGTTAAAATAGAAACTGTCTTGTAGTAGATATTACAATATGGCCAATAACTCAAAGGCTACAGATTATTGTTGGTAGATAGTAATGGAAAGATGATTCATTGACAAGTGATAACTCTTTCTTTGAATTTAATTAGATGATACCACTGTATTATCCTCTTAGTGATTCTCCCAGATTATCTTGGAACACATCTGGTTTTGAAATGATAATAGTATTTTAAAGCCCACTAATGCTGCTGGTGTTATCCTTAATGGAAATGTTTGCCCCATATATTATAGTGTGCTATGAAATACATGAAATATCAGGAACCCCATTTTGAAGTGTTTTGGCAAAGCAGAAGTCACTCTGAAAAGATCACAGTTGATCAAATGTCATCCACATTTTCAGAAATATATATATTTTTGGGAGATACTGCCAATGTTTGAGGCTCCATTAAGTACTTTTAATATAATATTATAGCCTCTATTGCCCTTGATTTCAAGGTCAAGCCCTAGTTTGTATTTCGAACACTAAACTCAGCTCAGAAATAAAAATGAAAAGGCAAGGAGGTAATTCCTTTTGATATTGAAAAAATATGCAAGCTATTGATTTAATAAATTTATTTGTGGACCAGGTATGAGAAATTGTTTACCCTTCAAAACATATATGCCCCGAGGCTGATGCGATGGACAAAATATTACCTGTTTTTGATGTAGAGTTTACAGGGTTATTCCATTGAAAGTTATTATATAGAAATTATTTGTTGCCATGATTAGTTGTGATTATAATTTCCCCCTTTTTAATAATGTGCTTAGACTTCACATGTGTGTAACTTGATTTTGTCTGCCACCAAAGATTATCCTTCTTTTTCTTAGATTATATCTCATTGACCGAATATGATGGCTTTCCAAGTGTAGTGCCTTGGTGGTGAATACGTAGGTGACTGTGGAGCCCTATTCTTGGATTGGTTTGATGCACCTTCCTCTTGGCATATTTCTCCCTTTTGCCCTCCATTCGAGACTCTTCAATTTCCACAGCACTGTTGGTCACAGCTGACCTCCAGTTAGATCCCTCAAGGGTCAAGGCTTCCCTGTTTTTGATATCTATGCCACAGTTTTTAAGATTAGCTTTAAGCCTATCTTTAAATCTCCCTTCCTATCCACCAATATTCTGTTTTCTGTGCATGAATTGGGAGCATAGTCACTGCTTCGGGAGATAGTAATTGGGCATTTGGACAATGTGGCCAGTTCAGCCGAGTTGATGGCATAGGAGCATTGCTTCAATGCTGGTGGTCTTTGCTTCTTTCAGTACATTGACATTTGTCCACCAGTCTTCCCAAGAGATTTGCAAGATTTTTTTTGGAGGCAACACTGATGGAATCATTCCAGGAGTTGAGTGTGACGTCTGGAGACAGTCCACGTTTTGCAGGCATATAGCAGGGTTGGGAGGACAATAGCTTTATAAGCAAGCATCTTGGTGTCTCCCTCTGGATGTCCCAATTCTCAAACATTCTCTGCTTCATTCGGGAAAATGCTGCACTTGCAGAACTCAGGCGGTGTTGTTTTTCAGTGTCAATGTTGACTTTTGTGGACAAGTGGCTGCCAAGGTAGTGGAAATTGTCAACATTTTCTAACGTTGCACCATTAAGCTGTATTTCTGGCATTGCAGAGGGATTGGCTGGTGACTGCTGGAGGAGTACTTTGGTTTTCTCGTTATTGGTATAACTACTTGCTCAAGACCAAGTGTTCTTTCAGGAAGCATAGACATAAAGATTATCACTATTTTTGATATCAATATAACTGATCCTTCTACAATAACCACTACTTGTTGTTATGTAAATTCAGATTTCTGACAGTTAAAGAAGCTCCTTGGTTTAATTTTTTTCTAAAGACTCTGATTAATCCTTTTCTCATTCAGCCAATCACTGTCTGAGCTTACACAGTTGTAGCATTTACAAAACTGGAAAATTCAATGTATTAAAACCATCATAGAGACTTCTCCCTAGGTTTCCTGTATGTGTGTGTGTGTTTGTGTGTGTATACACACACACACACACACATAGCATTTGTTGAAAAGTATGAGGCAGTGCAAAACAGAAATAACTGCTGAACCTAACAGTTGCAAAATACAATAATAAGCACAACAAATCTATAACAGCAGGGCATTGTAACATTGCATCATTGATAAGCCTCATCATAAAATACATATGTTTTGGAGTGCCTAAGAAATAAACCCATGATAGATTGAAGCATTTTTCCACTTCCACATTTACATTCTTAAGCAGGAAAATGTCAAAAATTATTCTCACTATAAAGAACCAGAAGCTCAACAGGATGTCAGTTCTAAGCCTTACCAAGCACATGGACTGAATATATGCAGATATTAAAATTCATCTGCATTCAAAACTGTGATAATATTGCAAAGTCACTACAGGACATGATTTAGGAGTTATTTTTGAAACACATATTGTTCATTTTGTTGGCAGATTTTGTACTGTAATTATCTAGAATGAAACAGCAGATGTTGACGGAGGGGAAGAAGACACAAAAGCTGTGTGCATCCTATAATCTACCTAGTGGTCCCCAAGGTTGCCAACTGCCCACAGATATGATAGGACTGTGGTACTCAACCTTCCTAATGCCGCAACCCCTTAATATAGTTACTCATGTTGTGGTGACCTCCAACCATAAAATTATTTTTGTTGCTACTTCATAACTGTAATTTTGCTACTGTTATGAATCGTAATGTAAATATCTGATATGCAGGATTTATTTTCATTCACTGGACCAAATTTGGCACAAATACCCAATACACCCAAATGTGAACACTGGTGGAGTTTGGAGAAAATAGACCTTGACATTTGAGTTGGAGTTGCCAGGATATATCGTTCACCTACAATCAAAGAGCATTCTGAACCCTACCAATGATAGAATTGGTCCAAACTTCCCACACAGAACCCCCATGACCAACAGAAAATATTGTGTTTTCTGATGGTCTTTGGTGACCCCTCTGACACTCCCTGGTGGCTTCCCCCAGGGGTTTTTACCCCCAAGTTGAAAAACACTGTGATAGGAATGCTTTCTTGTTATGGTGCTGAAGTACATATCAACTGCTCATCTGTTTGACTTCTTCAGGTGGAGACTAGTATTCTGTTACTGAAATACACAAGCATAAGTCCACTTTATGCTTGAGTATGTATTTTCTGGTCCTTTAATAGGCTGCTATTTTCTGCCTCCCTCCCTCCTAAGAATTCACCACTGAACTGCAATAGACTTCACCCTGATCATGGGTGACATCATCTGAAAACATTATTTGCTGATGAGGAACCCCAGTGGATCTTGATAGAAGATACCTTTGCCTCTGTCCTTTTATGGGGCATAGCTGTATACATCTCCGACTTCCCCTGCTCTCCAACAGCAATAGATTGGCTTTTTATTTATCGAATCAGAAGCAAACCAAGGGTACAGTTGTAATGTATTTACAAAACACAACGTTGAAAAACTTGGCATTATATTAAATGTCCTTTTAACCAGGACTGGCTGTGAGGAGTCAAGCTGCAATACAATGGTGATTCCTCAGGGTGGTGTTAGGGAATGTGTTCCACATGCAGAAATCTTCCTCTATGGTTGGCAATGTAAGATCATAGCCAGAACATCTGTCTATTTTGCAAATAGCAGCCATATTAGTTGGTGATGTAAAAGAAGGTCAAAATGAGTAAATTGGACTGGGTGATTCTTGTGGTCTAGGATTTGGAGACAACTCTATTATAGGGTTGTTGTAGGTTTTTTCGGGCTATATGGCCATGTTCTAGAGGCATTCTCTCCTGACGTTTCGCCTTCTAGATGCAGGCGAAATGTCAGGAGAGAATGCCTCTAGAACATGGCCATATAGCCCAAAAAAACCTACAACAACCCAGTGATTCCGGCCATGAAAGCCTTTGACAATACATTAAACTCTATTACATTTTAAGGATAGTTACTTAGATCTGTGAGCCAAAGGAATCACCGGAACATTCAAAGGAGAAAGCTGGCACTGTACAAAGGTGGAACTACATTGTAGTATTAGGACCTTATCACATTGGGATACTTAAGATTCTTTGGCAGAGAAGACTAACAATCTTGTAAAACTATAACTCCACAGTCCTAAGCCTTGGTGTTCTATTGCCCACCTTGTCCTTGGACATGATTGCTTTTGAGTTCAGTAAAACTATAAGTAAAACTATAATAAGTCATGACAGTTAAGGTGATATCAAACTGCATCAGGGTGTAGGGGCACCCCCAGTCTCTTCAAAGTGAAATATATTTATTGTAATTTGTTTTTTGAACATTATATGAAGACAGAGCAGCTAGTAGTGCTTCATAAGATCTCCTTACCAACATGATCATGCCAACTGACAGCAATTGCTCCGTATGATCGTTACCAGATGAGGAACTTATCACATGCAGGCTGTGGATTTCCATTCGGGGTGTTTGTGGTGATTATAGGCTAAAATTTAGACAGATCCTGTGGTAGAGTGTTGCACACAAGCAGCTCACCACATCGAATCTGTTGCCAAACGGAGCAACCTAAAGAAGCCTCAGGATAGTTACTGCAGCATATCTAGTTCAAATTTTACAAGAAGCTCATACCATCTCAAGAAGAGACCTGAGAAGAACTCCCTTGGAGGCCAAGTTCCCTGAAATGGCTATAGTGAATCACGAGGCAGTAAAGAGAAAAGTTATACTCCTGAATCTGAAATTACTGTTAGCATTTTAAACCACAAAACTACTGAATTTACACAAAGCCACTTATAAGAGTTTTCAGAATATTACTGGGAAAACTATTTGTTGGGCAAAAGTGGAAAGCTAAATTATTACTCAACTGCTTTTAAAATAACAGAAGGGTTTGTTCTTCCAGGGCTTCCATTAAAAGAAAGTGTTAGCTTATTGAAATCTTTGATAATTGAGTGTCCTTAAAATGTGACAACGAATTAGAACAAGTGATCTGACAGACATTTATGCCCAGGTCTGAATACTTCTTTTAGGAACACTTTAAGAGGGTTAATTTCTCCATCTTTTCTAAATTACAGAAAATCAGTGATGTTTTATTGATTTTTGTTGTTGTTTGTATTTTCTGTGCATGTTTTATCCTGAACTTGTTGGGCACTTCCCTTTGTAAGCCGCCCCAAGTCCCTTTGGGGAGATGGAGGTAGGGTATAAAAATAAAATTGTTGTATTTTCTGAAGAATCCTTGCTCAGTTAAATCCTTGCTAGGACTCAGGGCACTTCTAGACATAAGTTAAACCCATGTCAAAGTGGGCTGAAAAACCCCCGTTTCTGCAAAAGTTTAAGCCTGTTCTCCCCACCCCTACCCCCCAAAAAAACCCAGGCTTTCCCAGTGGGTTGTCTAGATGCCATCTTGGTAACTACCAGGATAGGATCCAGCCACCAACCCCCCCCCCCCAAAGAATTCCCAAAATCTTTAAAAACTTACCAGGCCACCATTACAATGGTTCTTCCATTTTCCTGGTGCATAGAAATGATGTGTCGAAATCACTCCTTGCCCCTTCCTCTGGCCCTTCTGCACTGCCATATAAAATCCAGATTTTCTGCTTTGACCCAACAGACAAGAGTTCCTTCTCCCATTCTGGACTCTCCACAGATATATAAAGCCCATTTTCCTAGTTTCCAGCTGACCTCACAACCTCTGAGGATGCTTGCCACAGGTGAAACATCAGGAGAGAATGCTTCTAGAACATGGCCATACAGCCTGAAAAACCTACAACAACCCAGAACACCAAGGCTTAGGACTGTGGAGTCAATTTGGATAGAGCATCTATCACAGTGGGATATAGAGAGATTGATACTGCCAGTTCCTGAGTTACACATATATGACTTACCAAAAGGGTGTGATGCAACAGAATGTGAGAGGAAATCTTCCTCTAGAAAGGATACCCAGTTTAACCAGATTGTGCCATGTATTGTGCCTTTTGTTTAGGTGGAATCTTTCATCCTATAATATGGATCCATTGCTCCATGTTCTAGTCTCCAGAGCAGCAAAAAAGAAAAAAGAAAGAACAGAAAAGCTTGCTATAACTTCAGTGTGTAATTCATGGCATTGCATTGCTTTCACTCCGTGACAGAAAGGAAGCTGATTTAAAACCTTGGAAGTGTCATTCTCTTAAAATGAAAATATGCTAAAATTCTCCCATCCATATGTTTTGATCTGAATAATTAACTTCACAAAACTATTTCAACAGAAATATAAACTAACATCACTTGAAACAGTTCAGGAAAAAAAATATTCGTTTCCCCCTCATATTTGGCACATCCTAAAACTGCCTTTTTTTCCTTTCACATATATATTAGCAGGTAAAAACACAGGAAAACGTTGAAGGCAAAGGAAAATTTAGTTACAGAATTGCATTAGTCATGTCATTATAATGTTGCCACAAGCTAATTTTTGTTGATAGTTTGTCTCACTCCTGCAGGCTGTAGGTTCAAATAAACATCTGCACCTCATTAACAACGTCACTCAAAATTAAATAGTATACCTTAAGTGGAATGAACATATATGTTACACTAAAAACCAAACTAGATTTAATAGCAGTTAGGAAGAACAAGACCATGACTCCATACATGCAATACAGGTGGGGTTTCCTACAATTAACATAAATAAATTGTTCATGTGAGAACCACTGTGGAAACTACCTAAAAGGATAGAGGCCCCTCCACCAGAGAAAGTGAGCAAGGGAAACTTTCATCTGTCCTTTGTCTCAGGAATCATTCACGATCAGTGACTTCTAGAACAACCACTTACCTTCAAACTTTAAGTATGGACTTAAGATAGTGCCTGAGTGGAGATAGGCCCAAGACCAATTAATAAATAGTTATCATTTCTTGAAAGCAATAGCGTGGACATTGATTCTGTGGGGTTCCTTGCTCAAACAGGAAGGCAATCCAGCATCCTCCAAGCTGATAGAAATTTAGGACACATTAACACTAAAGACATTTAAAGCGGCTAGGGTGTGACAGCACAGGCAGTCTTCCTTATTATTGATTCATCTCTTGATTAAGAACACAGGACCACAAAAAGAGTCTCGCTGGATCACACAAAGTGATTTTGTTGCCATCCTGCATCCAACAGTGGACAACGGAAGTGCACAAAGGACCCATTGACACATTATAGATCATAGCAGAGCTCTGGAAAATTGCTCTTCTTTGGAGAACAATGCCCAGAATGTCCAGTAAGTATGACTAGTTGTTGACAAGCAAACATCTTTCCTTTAAAAAAAAAGCCAATGGCCATCACCACATTAAAAGAGACTATTAAAGGAAGCATGAGACACAAATAGTTAAAATCCAAGGGAGGGAGGGAGGTGGAAGTGAGAGAGAGAAAAAACATTTGAAAGTCCTACATGGAGTTAGCTCTGTGTTTGGTTGTGATATCATTGTATGTGTATAAAAAGAAAGTGTCAGATATCAGAACCAAGACCTCAAATACCTGGCATTTCTCCTGACCACATAATCCAAGGACATTACCATGACCTACAGGAATTGCTTGGTGTTCTGCAAAGCCAGATGTTGCTTACTGCGAGTTGATGAAAATACTGCCTGTCAGGAATCCTGAAGAACATTCTGTAATTTCACTGCATGGAAGACACGGAGATCCTCAAGGTGTACACATCTTGGAGTACATATGCATGACAGAACAGCCATAAGTGCCAACATGGTAGGAAGAAATCAAGCTGTTGCACATTTCCAAGGTTTATAAAATTGGGTATATAGTAGAAAGAGAGAGATTGGGGAAAAATCCCCACCACTACTAATAGACTTGGAATGATCCAACAAAACTGGTCTCGGATTAATGAAAACATGTCCCATTTACTCAACACAAATGGATCTAAACTCAATAATACTATGTAACAAGATCTGGAAAAAATCTGTCCCTGGTTTGAAAGTGTTATTCCTGTTTAAATGTGCAATCCTTACTTTGAAAGTAGTTGTTATATTCCCAAAACTTCATTTGTATGGCTGGCACAAAATATGTTGAATTGGCTGAGACTCAATGCGAGATTCATTGAAAAACTATAGCAAAATGTGCTGCAGGATGTCCTGCAAAAACAAAAGTTTTTGTAGTTTAATACATTGTCAATGTTATTTTTAAATGATAGAACCAATTACAAAATGACATTTATAACTCAGGAACAAAAATTGGGTTACATAGTGTAATACAGGGGTCCTCAAACTAAGGCCCGGGGGCCAGATACGGCCCTCCAAGGTCATTTACCCAGCACTTGCTCAGGGTCAGCCTAAGTCTGAAACTACTTAAAAGCACACAACAACAACAACAACCCTATCTCATCAGCCAAAAGGAGGCCCACACTTCCCAATGAAATACTATTAAGTTCATATTTGTTAAAATTGTTCTTCATTTCAATTATTGTATTGTTTTAAAGTGTTATTTGTACTACAAATAAGATATGTGCAGTGTGCATTCATTCATGTTTTTTTTTTTCAAATTATAATCCGGCCTTCCAACAGTTTGAGGGACTGTGACCTGGCCCTCTGTTTAAAAAGTTTGAGGACCCCTGGTGTAATACATCAAACAAGTCAACTGAAATAAATGGGATAATTTACGTTCAAATTTAAATTGTTGTTCATTCGTTCAGTCGTCTCCGACTCTTCGTGACCTCATGGACCAGCCCACGCCAGAGCTCCCTGTCGGCCGTTATCAAATTTAAATAGGCAACTTTAAACACATTGTTGTCATTGTGTGCCTTCAACATGTTTCCACTTTTTTGGAAAATGGCATTTACAAATGACATTTTGGGAAAACCAGGAATCTCCACAAGCTTTTGGAAGTGTGGCCCTTTTGGAGATTAGTTGGCATTCACACTATTTGGAATAATCATAACCTATTGGAAAGGCATGACCTTGTTAGAGATCGTAACCTTTTGTAAAGTATGATCTTCCTGAGAAGAGTTAAAAACTCACTTGAGTTAGCCTTCACCTAAATATCCATTCATGCAAGGCAATTTAGGTTTCTCAGCCATTAAGATTGAAATCCCTGGATATCTCTTTGAACTGTCAGGAACAAAGATATGCCAATGCACAAAAAAGCAGAGTTTCAAGACCAGCATTTGAAGTAGCTTCTCTGTACAGATAACACAGGCCAGCTTTCTTGTGATCAACTGTCCAAAGTCTAAAGTATCTCTGTGTTCTGGGAGTCGAATAGAGTCTGTACAGTCTGAATAGTCTGATAGCACCTGTCTTTCTAAAATGGAGTCTGAGATCTGAAAAGTTCCAGATCTGGTCACATGGTCTGCAGTCCCTCCCACAACATAGAGTTAAGGAAAACTGTATACCAATACACACTTATACAATATAATAAGCAATCCAAATTATATACATGTAGAAAGTTGTTATTTCCAACATTCACTTTATGGTAACCTAAGGCAACCCTTCACCCTTTCCAGAGTTGCGAGTGTGGGATTCATCCAAAGTCATGCAGTGCATTTCCATGCCGAACCAGGAGTGGCTGTAATCCTGAAGAACATTGCTGCATCATTAGTCCTGCTTGTTAATTTGGTGATTCTAATTATGTGCTGAGTTGACTCCAATAATTATGCAACATATAAAGTGTCTCTTTTTGTTTTGGCTGCAAAAAAAAGATCAGAATGAGAGAACTAGATAAAATTGCCACAATAAGGTTTAGACAATGACACAATGGTGTGGAGCAGGCATGGGCTTAAACAGCTAAGGGGGGAAAGGAAGGGGCCTGAGGCTATTAGGAATAATGGGAGTTGAGGTTCAAAACACCTGGAGGGCCCAAGTTTGCCCATGCCTGGTGTGGAGTGAAGGCTGGAGCTGGTTCAAGGTTTATGCCCTACTTAATTTAGACAATGGTGTCACTAGGGTTAGTCACCCCAGTGTGGTAACTCATGGCGTCATCTCCAGGAAGAAGACCTACAAGAAGCACTGCTTGAATATCAAGCAAAAGTGGCGCTAGAAACAATTATCATACAAAGGCTGACTGGCAAAACCTGGGGATCACAACCAGACACAGTGAAGACATCTGCTAATGCAGTTTGCGGAGTACGCATGCCCAGTGTGGAACACATCTCACCATGCTAAAACAGTGGATGTGGCTCTTAATGAGACATTACATATTATCACAGGATGTCTATGCCCCACACCACTGGAGGAATTACACTGTTTAGCCAGTATTGCACCACCTGACATCCTCCGGGAAGTAGCAGCCAATAATGAAAGGACCAAGGTAGTGATATCTCTGGCCCATCCTGCCTTAAATCAAGAAAGAGCTTCCTAAGATTTACAGAGATACTTGCATGAACACCTCAGTAAGTGAGAGTCCAAAAGTGGCAGGCTAAAACCCAGAACCTCAATCTATGGCTGATATCAGATGAGAGACTCCCTCCTGGGCACACAGAAAACTGGGTGACTTGGAAGGCGCTGCACAGACTGTGTTCTGGCACCACGAGATGCAGAGCCAAGCTTAAGAAATGGGGCCACAAAGTGGAGTCCACGACATGCGAGTGTGGACAAGAGCAAACCACAGACCAAATATTACAATGCAGCCGGAGCCCTGCCACATGCACAGTGGAGGATCTTCTTATAGCAACCCCAGAGGCACTCCAGGTGGCCAGCCACTGGTCAAAGGATGGCTGGCCAGAATGCTAAGATAGCACACCAAACAGCCCTTTTCCTTTATAAAGCAACGCAGCTGAGAACTGCGTATCTGGAGGCGATTGGGGTCAACTGTAGGGGTGACGCAGATATCTGAAGTGGCTTGGGATTTTGTAATAGCTGGCCTATTTTAACCTTCATTTTAATCTTCGTTTTTAATTTCTGTGGTATGAAATTTTATCTTGACATTTTAATGATAATATTTTTAGTCATCTTTTAACCTAATGTGTGTTTGTTCACTGTTGTGGGGGTCTTGGGATGGTGATTGTTGTCTGTTTGTGCACATGTCTGTTTTTGTTTTTAATGTTGATGCGGTCAATAGACTATTCAATAAACTTTGCTTTGCTTTACTGGTCAAAGGACATTTAATATAATTGCCAAGTTTTTTAAACTTTGAGTTTTCTTTTAAATACATTGCAACTGTATCCTGTTGAAGGAAAATTCTGAGAGTGCCTTGGACCGCAAGAAGATCCAACCAATCCATACTTCAGGAAATAAAGCCTGACTGCTCATTGGAGGGAAGGATAGTAGAGACAAAGTTGAAGTACTTTGGCCACATCATGAGAAGACAGGAAAGCTTGGAAATCACAATGATGCTTGGGAAAATTGAAGGAAAATGGAAGAGGGCTGACCAAGGGCAAGATGGATGGATGGTATCCTTGAATTGACTGGCTTGACTCTGAAGGAGCTGGGGGTGGGGACGGTTGACAGGGAGCTCTGGGGTGGGCTGGTCCATGAGGTCATGAAAAGTCGGAAGAGACTGAACGAATAAACAAGAAAAGAATTTCCCTTTTCTCAACAAAAGATTTTCCCAGGCTCAGGCAGGCCTTCAAATGCTAATGAAGGTGGTCAGTTGAAACATTCACACCTAGCTCTAGCAGAGAAGAGCTCTTTGCCCCACCCCAGCCATTCCACAGATATATAAACCCATTGTCCTAATTCCAACAGACCTCACTACCTCTGAGGATGCTTGCCATAGATGCAGGCGAAACGTCAGGAGAAATGCCGCTAGAACATGGCCCTATAGCCCGAAAAAACCCAGTGATTCCAGCCATGAAAGCCTTCGACAATACAAGAAAAGAATTGCATCCTGATACGATAAATAAAAATCAAAAGAAAGAGAACAAGGCTAAGTCCCTTTGACGTTTCCAAAGACTCTGGAGAATAACCGTGTGAATCTAAGTATCTATCCACCCAATCCATCCCCTGGATTCCTTTTTTGATGGCTCTGAACGCCTGGAGGAGAGGCAGGAGCGCCGGGTCCCTTGGAGATCCCCGAGGCCCCGCCCCCGCCAATAAGAGCCATCGTTCCTATTTATGAGCCAACCTGAGCCAATGAAGCGGCGGGCCAAAGAAGTTGAAAGAAGTCGGGGCGAAAGTGGGCAGAAGTTTCCTCGGGCCGCCCAGGAGCGCTGCCTCTCCGCCGGGCAGCAGGTGGAGGCTGCCTCTCCCTCGTCCCTCTCCATGCGTGGCCTCTGGGGAAAGGAAGGGGCGCCCCGGGGAGCGGCCAGGCTGGGCCTCCTCTGGGCGGCGGTGCTCCTGCTCCTCGAGCTCTGCCCCGGAGGCGCCCGAGGACACTGGAGGTGAGTAGGAGCAGCCCAGGAAAGAAGCCCAGAGCCGCGCAGGGGGTCAGCCCGTCTACCTTCCCTCCTTCCTTTCCTCCCTCCCTCCCTTCCTCCCTACTACCTTCCCTCCTTTTCTCTCTCCCTCCCTTATTTTCTCTCCTCCCTCCCTTCTTCTTTCCTTCTTTCCCTCCCTTCTTCCCTCTGTTTCCTTCTTTCTTTCCTTCCCTCCCTTCCTTTCCATCCTTTCCCTCCCTCTCTCCTTCTTTTTATCCTTGTTTCTTTGCCTCCCCCTTCCTTGACTCTCTCTCACCCCTTCCTCTTTCTTTCATGCCTTTCTCCTTCTTTCCTTCCTTCCCTTCTTTCTTACCTTCTCTCCCTCAATATCCCTTCCTTCCTTCCTTCCTTCCTTCCTTCCTTCCTCCCCTCCCTCCCTCCCTCCCTCCCTCCCTCCCTCCTTTCCATCTTTCTTACCTTCTCTCCCTCCTTCCTTCTTTTCTTCCTTCCTTCTCTCCTGCCTTCTTACCTGCCCTTCTTCCTCCCTCCCTCTTTCTTTCCTTCCTTCATTTCTTTCTTCTCTCCCCCCTCCTCCTTCCTTTTATTCTTTCCTTCCCTCCCTACATCTTTCCCTTTTTCATTCTCTCGTTTCCTTCCTTCTTTCTCTCCCTTCCCTTCCTTCCTTCCTTCCTTCCTTCCTTCCTTCCTTCCTGCCTTCCTGTCTTTTTCCTTTCTTCTTACTCTCCCTCCCTCCATCCCTCCCCTCCTTCCTTTTCTTCCTTCCTTTCCTCCCTCCTTCTTTCCCTTTTCCCTTTTTTCTTACCTTCTCTCCTTCCTCTTCTATTCTTCCTTCCTAACTTCCCTCCCTCGTTCCTTTTCCTGCCTGCCTGCCTGCCTTCCTTCCTTCCTTCCTTCCTTCCTTCCTTCCTGCCTTCCTTCCTTCCTTCCTTCTTACCCAACCTCCTTCCTTCCCTCCCTTTTTCCCTTCTCCTTTTCATTCCCCCTTTCCTTCCTTCTTTCCCTCCCTCTTCCTTCCTTCCTTCCTTCCTTCCCTTCAGTAAGTGCCTAGCACCTTGCACCCAGAAGTTATAGCATTGGAGATGAGCAAGGGGTCTTTTCATGTGTGCAGGATTAAAAAAAATCTCCCTGGTCTACAATACAGAGTCAACCCTCTCTATGCACAGATCCTGTCATCCATGCATTCAACCATCCACAGCTTTAAAACATTCTCCCCTCAACTTACCAAAAGCAAACCTTGCACTTGCCATTTCATATAAAAGGGACACTGTTTTCTATATATAATGGGACTGGAGTATCCATGGATTTTGGTATCCACAGGGGCCCTGGAAGCAAACCCCAGCAGGAACCGACATCCCACTGGAAAACTCTAATCTGAAAATCCGCAACATTCCCAAACTTAAAATGGTCCACATGGGTGGATGAGTGACACCTTAAACTTCCTGGTGCATTTATGTATACTACACTTTATTTCTTAAGCAATATTATTACAAAACTTGTCTACTGGTGCCTTGGTATCTAATATGTTTAAGTCTCCTGACAACCTGCTTTTTTTTTTTAACCAAATTCCGTGGATGCTCAAGTACCATTATAAGCATAGGGTGCTGCAAATGCTTTCAAGCCATGGATACAGAATCTGTGGATATGGAGGGCTGACAATGTAGAATTACCTTCAGGTGATATGAAATATAAATGAATCTCCAAGATATGCTATTATGCTATTATGCTATTATGTATATGCAAATATTCTGTTATGTAGAAAAATTCTAAACTCAAAGTACTGGTGGCCCCATTCTTTTTGGCTAAGGGATGTTTTGCCCATAGTAGGAACCATTCCTTTTTGCATAAATCCCTTTATTTCTATTTCAGCTTTTCCCCAGGAGTAGGATCCAAAGTAGTTTACAGAATGGATGCTGCCCACAGATTGATTTTACTTTATTTTCATGGTGAAGTGAGGAGTGGGTTGCAAACATTGTTTTTTGCCACACGATCACATTTGGGGTGTAGCTTACAGGTGGCACCAAATGTTGTGCCATTCCCCTGCCTTAAATTAGAATGTTGCCTTCCCCATAACATTTCCCTTCTGTTCCCAGATCTCAAGCATTGCACTCTCTTCACTTGAACATGGAGAAATGTAGTTTAGGCATCCAAAGAAAAAGGGGCTGGCACAGTCGCCAAGGGAATGCAAACAAAGCAAAAGACTTTAGGGAGTGAACTATTTTCAGTGCCCGTCTCTACAATGTTAGGTATTTGGGTACTGAAGGAAATTTTAATCCAAATACAGAATTTTCATTTGGAGGTGAGGTGTTCTCATGTTGACCCGTTAGCAACACTTTCTAGATTTGTGTTGTTAAAGGCTTTTATGGCCAGAATCACTGGGTTGCTGTGATTTTTGTATGGCCATGTTCCAGAAGCATTATCTCCTGATGTTTTGCCCACACCTATGGCAGGTTTCTTAAG
This sequence comes from Anolis sagrei, assembly GCF_037176765.1. NCBI lineage: Eukaryota > Metazoa > Chordata > Lepidosauria > Squamata > Anolidae > Anolis > Anolis sagrei. The sequence continues at coordinate 128,723,067 of NC_090025.1, read as the reverse complement.
AGGTTGTGAGGTCTGTTGGAAACTAGACAGGTGAGGTTTATATATCTGTGGAATGTCCAGGGTGGGAGAAATAACTCTTGGCTTTTTGAGGCAAGTGTGAATCTCTGGATTATGGGATGATTTAAAACCCAGGTCACTTCCTTCGAAAACAAGCTTTTTTGAAAGAAGAAGAATCATTTTTTAAGTCAGAAGAAAAGAATTCTTCTGAAAGTCCAAGGGACTTTTCTATTCCAGAGATAGAAGACCATCTGAAAATGCACATGTCAAAATGCTGAAAAACTGTAAAACTTTCATACCTCTTTACTGTCCTAGATTCATATTTTTCACCAGGGGTTAATTCTACTTTGCATCTTTTAAAATAGAAAAAAGAGGGGTCACCGAAGACCATCAGAAAACACAGTATTTTCTGTTGGTGATGGGTGTTATGTGTGGAAAGTTTGGCCCAATTCTATCATTGGTGAGATTCAGAATGCTTTTTGACTGTAGGTGAACTATAAATCTCAGCAATTACAACTCCCAAATTCTACATCTATATTCCCTAAACTCCACCAGTGTTCATATTTGGGCATATTGAGTATCTGTGCCAAGTTTGGTCCAGATCCATCATTGTTTGAGTCCACAATGCTCTCTGGATGGAGGTAAACTACAACTTCCAAACTCAAGGTCAATGCCCACCAAACGCTTCCAGTATTTTCTGATAGTCATGTGGGTTCTGTGTGCCAAGTTTAGTTCAATTCCATCATTGGTGCAGTTCAGAATGCTCTTTCATTGTGGGTGAACTATGAATCCCAGCAACTACAGCTCCCAAATGACAAAATCAACCTCCCCAACCCCAGCAGTGTTCAAATTTGGGCATATCGGGTATTTGTGCCAAATTTCATCCAGTGAATGAAAATACAGCCCTCTCCCTTGTCCCCATAAACCGTGAATGAATTTGACATGAAACAAATAAATAAATCATAGTATATTGTAGTATTATGATTACACTTTAACTATCATAGCTGCATACTGTGGAATTCTGGGATTTGTAATGATGATGGAGCACTACAGATTCTCAATCTGTAGGTCCCCAGATGTTTTGGCCTTCAACTCCCCTGGTAAATTGGCTGGGATTTCTGGGAATTGTAGGCCAAAACACCTGGGGACCCACAGGTTGAGAACCATTGCTCTAGTACTTTCTGGCTGAGAATTCAAGTATCTCATAGGATATGGCCAATGCAGTTTAAATGGAATCATATAACTATTATTGTACAATCTTCTGGATGAAGGAAAGTGAAATCAACATGCTTTTCTTAGAGGAAGGAATGTTTCTTGTGTAGATACAGTCCTTTTCAACATCAACTGTGTCCCCACCTACAGTGACTATTTAATGAAGTTCAAAGCTATCTGTATTTGCCAGACCTCAAATACGCAGAAAACCATGCAGAAGAAAGCCCTTAATGTGCTCTGTGATTTATTTAATTACCATCTGGGCCTCAACTAGTTCCAGGATTTTCTATATAATCGTCTGCATAGTGAAACCATTTTATTCAGCATCAAATGGTCAATGTAGATGGGGGCATATGTGGATTCCAAATTCTTAATGTCAGAACAGCTGCCTGACCCACACTCCTTTTATCAAGAACTGAACAATCTGTCCCTGACCTCTTTGGCCTGGAGCTCAGCCATGCTGGCAGGGTGATTTGGGGTATTGTAGTTTACTAAAAGTAGGTTTTCCAAACTCTGCTTTTGATTTCAAGATTATCATGCAATGAAGGGAGTTCTGTCTGTAATGATACAGCAGGCTGGTCTTTTTAATATTTGGTGGCTACAGAATATGTTTTGACAAGAATTTGAGAATACTGTTCCTTGCAGTATTTCCAGAAGGAATTCTGTGATCATGGTCCAGTACTTACAATCCAGCTCAGAGAATCCTTCCTAGAAATTATTTAAGAATTAACAGAGATATTGACAAGCTGGAACATGTCCAGAGGAGGCAACTAAAAGGATTGAAGTCTGGAAATCATTCCCCATGAGGAGCATCTTAAAGAGCTGGGGATATTTAGCCTGCAGAAGAGAAGGTTGAGTGGAGATATGATAGGCATGTGAAAGGATGCCATAAGGAAGAGGAAGCAGGCTTTTTTCTGCATGTCCTAGGACCCAGAGCAATGGATTCAAATTACAGGGAAGGAAATTCCAATTGGCCATTAGGAAAAACCTCCTGACTGTGATAGCTGTTCAATGGTGGAACTCCCTGCCTTGAAGTGTCGTGGAAGCTTCATCCTTGGAAGCTTTTAAACGTTAGCTGGATGGCCATTTGTTGGGGTTACTTTGATTGTCCTTTTCCTGCCTGGCAGGGGGTTGGACTGGATGGCCCATGTGCTCTCTTCCATGTCTATAATTCTATGAATATATGGGGATCATTAAAAAAAAAAAAAGACAAACCTTAACACCAGATGGTTCAGAATTGATCCAAGACAATTTACTGTTCAGGGAGAATCATAAAATGATATCTCACACCCTCCAAATCAAAGTATCTACCCCAGGCCTGGGCAAACTTTGGCCCTCAAGGTGTTTTTGGATTTCAGCTCCCACAATATCTAACAGCCTCCCAGCTGCTAGGAATTGTGGAAGTCAAAGTCCAAAACACCTAGAAGGCCAAAGTTTGTCCAGGCCTGGTCTACCCTCATACACATGTCTAAGTCTTGAAATGTTGGTCAAGAAAATCAACACTAAAAACTGGGTCAACCTATCTAGTGTCAGTGTTTGACTTTCCCACATCTGTCGATCAAATGGAAAGTGACACTGTTTTGAATCCACAATTACTTTTTAAAACCATCTTCCGCTGACAATGGGCAGTTCCCACCAAAAAGGGCTTTGAAGTTGTCAGGCACATCCGCTGCAAAGCTTGGTAGCAGCAATCCTCATGATGATTGTATCAGTCCCTCTTTTTTTTTTTTGGCTGTGGTTAATTGAGGCTGACTCACTGAGTCAGCTTTGATAGCTGACCTGCTCTGCCACAAAGCAAGCACAGCACAGCAGTGATTCAGCCACAAAATTTCAATCCTTGCTGATTTGTCTTATTTCAAGTACTTATCATTCCAGATCTCTTGTGGACAAACTGCTGCTTGCTGGGGAAGCAGCATTTTGGAAGCACTCTGTTTTCACTAACAAACTCCGGACGTAATCCAGTGAAAATGAGAAAGGATTGTTTATGGGATACTCCCAGCTCCCGGAATGTGCTATTTATTGGCTTGTATTTCAAGACTGGGAAACCTTTTGTCCTCCAGGTATTTTGGATTAAAACTCCCATTGTCCTATATCATTAGCCATGCTTGGCAGACTAATGGGCAGCAGTTGGTGGATTCCATGTCAGTGAGGTGGAGAATCCACCCTGTGTATTAGTCTAGGCTTTGAAACAGTTGTCCAAGGGGCTGAACCTATTTTGGAGGTAGCATTCAGCACATTGGATAGCTCCTAAAACTTAGAGTGGATTAACATCCCTCTGACAAGGAAACCTCCAGTTGCCTCTGAATCCAATGGGAGTTGTGATTCAAAACATATGGAGGACCAAAGGTTCTTCACCCCTTCTACAATGGCTTGGTCAATGGCTGGCAGGGTCTTCTAATGGCAAAGATTCTACATAGAACGGGTAGTACATAAATTTATTTATTTATTTATTTATTTCCTTTATTTGTATACCGCTCTTCTCAGCCCTTGGGCGACTCAGAGCGGTTTACAACAGTTTAGATATACAGGATACAAAATCATTATGCATTTAAAAACAAAAGCATCACAAGTCATTAACATCATTAACATCACTAACATCAGCATCAAAAACATCAATACACCAATATAACAAATCCATCTGGTCTTGTCAGTGAAATCAGAATCCAAAACTCGTTATCCATTATTCCGTTTTCCAATAATTAGTCAATCAATCACACTGCTTAGTCAAATGCCTGTTCAAACATCCAGGTCTTTACTTTTCTCCGGAATGTCAGCAAGGAGGGGGCCGATCTAATATCTGCAGGAAGGGCGTTCCACAGCCGAGGGGCCACCACTGAGAAGGCCCTGTCTCTCGTCCCCGCCAGGCGTGCTTGTGAAGCCAGTGGGATCGAGAGCAGGGCCTCCCCAGATGATCTCAATGTCCTAACATAAAGCCCCACCTGGGCTATTTTGAGTTCTCCCGCCACCACCCAGGCAGCTATCATATTCCAGGTTGGGCTTCTGCTGGTGCAGAGGAATTGGAAAGGGGGGAACGGAACTGCCATATGCACATTACCTAAAATCCTTCCTCCTCCCCGAAGGTGTCCTCCTCTTTCTTCTCCATAGAGCCCAGAAAAGTGCATTGTCTCAATTGTCTTTCTCTCCTCACCACTGTTAAGCAATAGGCCCCTCCTGGAACTGGATAATTTGTGGAGGGTTATGCAAAGGGTTAGAAAATACATAAGTCACACTTACACATGAATATGAGAATGCCACTAACAGGATTCTGTGCATGATATACTTGTTTATGCTTTCCAGGAATCCAGTCTTTTGACCTAGTCCCCACCCCATCTGCTTATCTGTCGTGCCTACGTTGTGTGACATTCATCTATGTAAAATGAAATGTTTGGTGCTTTGGGTCTCACCCCAGGGACTGCTTTTGCAGGTGGCTAGGCATTGTTTCCTTTGGTGTCCCAGAGAAACTGGGTTGCACCAGCCTGCCTCTGAATGGCCGCCAGAAAGACCTATGCAAGAAGAAACCATACCTCTTGCCCACCATCCAGGAAGGAGCCCGACTAGGCATACAGGAATGCCAGAGCCAATTCAAACATGAGCGGTGGAACTGCGTCTTCTCCCCAGAGTCAACTAGTTCACTTTCTACCAACCCTTCAGCCATCACGGGAGAGCCTCGTTCCCCCATCTTTGGCTATGAGCTGAGCAGTGGTAGGTATTCAAAAATAATTTAATCATGCTGGAAATTTTAATCCACAATTTTCCTACCTCTGAGGGGTATGAAGAAGCAAACAGTTTGCATTAATGAAAAGCAGCTCATTTTCCCATCAGCCCTAGCCAATATATTGGGAACTGCAGTCTGAAAATATATGAATAGCCACAGTGGTGCCCATTATATTAGCAATGGTGGGTAATCATTGCCCCACCAAATATTTTGGGGCACAGTCCTTAGACCCTTGAAGTCTGAAACATCTGGATAGACAACAGCTCACAACTCCTGGATTAAAATCAGTGTTCAACATTTCCATTTCAGGGATTTCTAGACACAATGTTGAAAAAATCTTCCAGTGTTGTTGAAATCCTGCAAAATGGCTGGCAAGTGGGCAAGATGTAGCAACTGCCCAAAGAAAATAGTGATTCTATTTCTGAACCTGGTCCAACCATTTTAGAAATGCTTTAGTAGTTAATTTGTTAATTTTGGAAGAAGGCTGGGTGAATTCATTAGAGCCCTTTGGAAATTTCACTATGTGCTGCAGTCCTGGATATACGAGATTTTAGCATTTTGAACCCAACCCAAATCAATTTGGCCCAATTTCAGTCTCATTTGGAAACAGTTGTAACTCAATTATCCCAATGATTTTAAGTGGACTTCATTTGAAAAGGGCAAATATACTTTTAGAGAACCATCCTGACAGCTGTAAATTGCAGAAGTTAGAAAAGTTAGTGTTGGGGGGCTGGATGAAAACAGCAAATTCTAGAATCCCCAATGGATATTGCCTTTGTATTCCAAACAAACATAACACTTTCCATGCTCTGATAAATAAGCATTCTTAACTTTTATCTGGCCAGAGACATGTGCTACAGATCTTCTGAGCAATATTTCTTCCATTCTCTTGCAGGTACCAAAGAAACCGCATTTATCTATGCAGTGACTGCAGCTGGCCTGGTGCACTCAGTGACTCAGTCTTGCAGTGCAGGGAATATTACAGAATGCTCCTGTGACCTCAAGCTGCAGAGTGGTGGCTCTGCCAGTGAGGGGTGGCACTGGGGTGGTTGCTCAGATGACATCCACTATGGTATGTGGTTGAGTAGAAAGTTCTTAGATGGTCCCACTGGAAACATCACTGGAAAAGCTGGGCGTGGATTGATAGCAATGAACCTACACAATAACGAAGCAGGAAGACTGGTAAGGAGCTGAATTTCCCCCTGAATTTTCTTTTCCTTCTATTTATTTTGAATTCCACCAAGGTAGAGAAATACTCCAGCTTTTTTACATGGTTTCAGGCATCATTTGACTATCCTATAGAAGCCTCAGTATTCATTGGAATTTTGTAGGTCCACAGATGTTTTGGCCTTCAACTCCCAGAAATCCCACCAACTGGTAAACAGGCTGGGATTTCTGGGAGTTGTAGGCCACACCACCTGGGGACCCACAGATTGAGAACCACTGCCCTAAGAGATGTGGGCAGGGGAGGAGAACATGGGAAGGTTGATACTCTCCAAGTCTCATAGCAGCCCAGCAAGTCCACCAATCCACCATATTAGATGCCCATCACAGTTGTAGGCAATTGTTATTGTTCTGTGCCTTCACAACAACAACTAAGTGGAAATAGCAGTACCACCTCTGAGTATTCCTTGCCTAAGAACATCCTATGAAATCCATAGGTTGCCATAAGTTAACAGGCAGCTTGAAGATGCACACACAAAGTACTGTTGTTAATGGAAGATCAAGGAAGAAATGGCTGTTGTCTGATTTTGGATTGGCTTATTTAATTTTTCCCCAGGCTGTAGCAAAACTGATGTCAGTGGATTGTCGTTGTCATGGAGTATCTGGCTCATGTGCCCTGAAAACATGCTGGAAGACAATGTCGTCCTTTACAAAGGTTGGCAGTTTTCTAAAAGAGAAGTATGAAAACAGTGTCCAGATTTCAGATAAACTGAAAAAGAAGATACGCAGGAAAGAAAAAAGCCAGCGGAAGATCCCCATCCACAAAGAAGATCTGTTGTATGTCTACAAGTCACCCAACTACTGTGTAGAAGATCGTAAGCTGGGAATACCTGGAACCCAAGGCAGGGTGTGCAATCGTACTTCAGAAGGACCAGATGGCTGCAACCTCCTCTGCTGTGGCCGTGGATACAATACGCATGTCGTCAGACATGTGGAAAGATGCGAGTGCAAGTTTATCTGGTGTTGCTACGTCCGTTGCCGAAGATGTGAGACCTTGACTGATGTTCACACTTGCAAATGAAACTTCCTGCTCCAAAAATAAATGACAAAACACCCTCTGTAGTACTCTTCCTAGGAGTACACTGGAGCAATGTGCCAAGACAAAGATTGGTTCTTATGGAGAGGGCAATCTTGATCACAAGTGGAGATCTGGATTGCTTGAGGACATTGTATCATGAGATGATATCTTTAAATAACTCTGTCTAGCATGGCTGGAGATTGTCATTGTTTTGATAAGTTGCCTTAATCAACACAATGGCAGAGCAAAGCTGGAAAGGCCTGGTGTAATAGTTCAGATGCTGAAATGATGCGCCATATGAAATTCATCACTCTTCTGTATTTAGGAGACTCTGTTTAGGGAGACCTATGTAAGCAAAACACTGCCAGTGGGTTTACAGCTATTTGACCAGCAGCTGGAATTTGGAGGAAAAAAAAACTAAGCTTGGCAGCACACCTCAGCTATGGTTAAAGAAGGAAAGGCATAGATAATTCCAATGGACATTTTAATGTGGGAATTATAAGTCATTTAACAAAATTGTGTTGGAATACATATAAGTTAAAGCAAATGGTCTACAGCTAGAGTGAGTGAAGTGTGCTTCTACAAATGTTGAGCTGGAGCTCTTAGAAACTCTAGCCAGCCTAGACAATGATGTGGAAGACTGGAAGTTAAAGAGATAAAGGGCTAAACTTTGGGTGTATATGATGTATAGTTTAGTAGTGTCTTCTTTCTTCCATGTACCCCTGTTCCAGTTTTCTCTAAGAGTTCATTTTGGACAGGGATGAAATGTTTGGCCCTCCAGATACTTTGGTCTGCAACTTCCTTTGCAGCAGCATGTCCAGTGGTAAAGAAATGTGGGAGCTGACAATCTGGAGCACAAAATATTCCACATGCCTCATTTAGGACAAAGATGGACCTGTATGCCATAGTATCCTTCAGAGCAATCATTACCTGAGACAAGCTCATTTTTTCCTATGGAGGTGTGCTGATTTTATTTATTTTATTTTATGATTTTGTCATGTTCAACTGACAATGTCTCCATATTCTTTATTTTTAAGAATAAATATGCTATTGCTAATATTTTCTTTTTTGGAATGTAACACAGCACGTCCCATGTGAACTGGGATGTAAATATCTGGGGCAGAGATCCATGAGTAGATTTTTGTGAAACAATTTATCTATGTAAAATGGCCATTGCTGCAGAGCCACCTCCTGCAGTGTGCTAGATGAAACTTAGGCTCCTTCCACACAGCTGCATAAAATCCACATCGAACTGGATTATATGGCAGTGCGGACTCAGATAATCCAGTTATGGATTATCTGCCTTGATATTCTGAGTTATATGGCTGTGTGGAAGGGCCCTGATACAAGCACTGCACATGAGAAACGGATCTAGGAGTCTTAGGCCCCTTCCACACAGCTGTACAAAATCCACATTGAACTGGATTATATAGCAGTGTGGACTCAGATAATCCCATTCAAAGCAGATATTGTGGATCATCAGCCTTGGTATTCTGGGTTATATGGCTGTGTGGAAGGGCTCATAGTAGACCACAAACTGAACATGAATCAAGAGTATATTAGCTTTAAAAAGCCAATGCTGCATCAATAGGAGCATAATATCCAGATCGAGAGATGTAATAGTGCCATTCTATTCTGCTTTGGTCAGACTTTGTCTGGAGTAGTGTGTCCAATTCTGAGCATGGCAACTCCATAAATATATTGACAAGCTGGGACATATATAGTAAAAGTTCTGGAAACCACAGCCTGTGAGGAATGACTCAGGGTCCTTCCACACAGCCATATAACCCAGAATATCAAGGCAGAAAATTGCACAATATCTGCTTTGAACTGGGTTCTCCGAGTCCACACTGTCATATATTCCATTTCAAAGCAGAAAATGTGAGATTTTATTTAGCTGTGTGGAAGGAGCCCCAGGAATCTGGATATGTTTAACATTGAGAAGAAAAGGTTAAGAGTGGACCTGATAGCCGTCTTTAAATATTTGAAAGGGTGTCATACTGAAGATGGAGCAAGCATGCTTTCTGTCGTTCCAGAGACAAGGACATAAAACAATGGATTCCAACATTTGGAACAACTTCCTAATGGTAAGAGCTGTTTGATAGTAAAGTATACTGTCTCAGAGTGTGGTGAAGTCTCCTTCTCTGAAGGTTTTAAAACAGAGATTGGGTGACCACCTTTTGGGAGTGCTTTGATTCCTATATGGCAGGGAGTTGGACTGGATGGTCCTTGCAGTCTTTTCCAATTCCCCTCCCCAAATAGTCTATAAGTTGGGGTAGAAATCATATGAATCTCCAAATGGTGTTGACTAACATATCCAGTGGTAAAAAAAAACAACAAAACAACAGGACCTGCATTCCAGTAGTGTCTGGTGGGCCACATGGTATACACCCCTGAGATGTATGGATTCCAATTGGGTTAATTGACATTACTACTCTACATCAAGAAGCCCCCGGTGAAGCAGTGGGTTAAAGCGATGAGCTGCTGAACTTGCTGACCAAAAGGTTGCAGGTTTGAATCCGGGGAGCAGCGTGAACTCCCACTGTTAGCCCCAACTTCTGCCAACCTAGCAGTTCGAAAACATGCAAATGTGAGTAGATCAATAAGTACTACTTCTGCGGCAAGGTAACAGTGCTCCATGAAGTCATGCTGGCCACATGACCTTGGAGGTGTCTACGGACAACGCTGGCTCTTTGACTTAGAAATGGAGATGAGCACCAACCCCGAGTCTGACTCGACTGGACTTAATGTCAAGGGAAAATCTTTACCTTACCTGCTCTACATCTGCACTGGGAAATGAGTCTGCACTGGCATAGGACACACATTTTTCCAGGCCTAGCCAGTATAGCCAAAGATGAGGAAGCATGGGAATCATTGCTCAGCAATTTCTAGCGATCCACATGTTCTCTGTTTCTTTTTGTTTTGTATTGGTTTCATTTTACTAACAATAGAGTGACATAAATATGGTAAGCAAAATAAACTCCATGCTGTTTTGCAACATCAAATTATAGTTTAGTTTGCAAGCAGGTTTATTCATATATTTACCATAAACCCAAAAGAGTTCAGAACTAAGGCTCTGAATATGTTCTAAACTTGCAAAGGCAACCACAGAAATGTTTGTTAAAATGAAATAAAACACCAGTCTTATGCTCATAGTTGGCTCACAGCAAGTCCCACTGAACTTGGTGAAGGAGTGCTTCTGAGTGAATGGGCTTGCACTGTTAATGCTTTCATTTAAATGAGACATTTTGGGGAATGATCTAAACTGGGTGAGAATCAAACAGCTATCCAGATGTTGGACTATCATCCTCAACTTTCTTCGGCCAAAGACAATATTCACATTTTACTGGTTAGCCAATTGTTTGCAATCCAAAGATTTGAGAGATAGAATAGATTACATTGCACAGAGAAGAAACTCTCTACCAGCCTTCAATTTTGGTGGAGGCAACAGCAAAACATGAGATGCTTGAAACTGACTTTAACTACCATGGAGTTGTAGTTTAATTTTTTTTAATCGTGGCAGAAACGACTTGTGCAAGTTGCTTCTGGTGTGAGAGAATTGGCTGTCTACAGAGACATTGTTTAGGGGACGCGTGGCTGTGTTACCATCCTGCTGGGAGGCTTCTCTCATGTCTCCACAAGCTAGAGCTAACAGACAGGAGCTCACTCCGTCTTCTTAGATTCAAACTGGTGACCTTAAGGTCAGCAACCCAACCTTCAGCTCAGCAGTCCAGTTGGCAGAAGGGTTTAACCCATTGCGTCATTCTTTTGTCAAAGAGTGCTGGCGTAGTTTGATGAAACACCAGCAGTCTTTGACGAAAAAGCCTAAAGACAACTCCCAGGATGCCATAGCACTGTGCTATGGCAATAAAAGTGGTGACAAACTGCATTGGTTCCACAGTGTAGAAACACTCTGTGCAAGAGTCTCCTGTTTTGTACCCCACAGAAATAATTTTATACCTTTACACATAAGACTGATAAGTTGAATTGTGGCTCTTTCACAGTAGCATCCCAGTGCTTTTCACGGAACCAATTTCCATCTGGTTGTGATTGTGCCATATTGGTACATATGCTTTTTCCTAACAGCTCGGCTTATAGCTACTTATTAAGGATTTTCTTGACATCAGCACTCTTTATGGGAATGAACTGTGGTGAAATTAGAAAAGCTTCAGGTTTCAGCTAAAAAACAGAACTTTTATTGGCTTCCAACAGATCTCACGTTCCAGCCACTGTTGTACATAAAACCTCAACTGCAATGTGCATGTGGGTTGGCTGCCTGCAAGCGTTGAAAAACAACATATGCATAAGAGCTGTTGCTTATGCAGATGGCTCCTTTGTTATTCTTAAGTGTTCATAAGCTGCAGATTAAGTTCCTTGCCCCTTTGAGCTTTTTTTCATGTCAGAAGTAACTTGAGAAACTGCAAGTCTCTTCTGGTGTGAGAGAATTGGCAGTCTGCAAGGACATTGCCTAGGGGACACCCAGATGATTGATGTTTTACCATCTTGTGGGAGGCTTCTGTCATGTCCCCGCATGAGAAGCTAGAGCTCGACAGACAGGAGCTTACCCCGCTCCCAGGACAAGAACCATCTACCTTTCGGTCGACCAGTCCTGCTGACACAAGAGTTTAACCCCTTGCGCCATCGGGAGCTCCTGCCCCTTTGAGCTGATGACAGTTTATACATACAAAATCTATTGCAGGAGATGTTTAAAGAAAGTGTCTAAGCACAAAGACTGTACGTTAGGAGTACAGAACTCCTGCAAGAGTGGAAAAAGCTGGAGGACCTACAAATGCCTACAAAAGTGTTTAAGAATCTCTGGGTCCTCCAGTGCAACTCAATGGAAGAAATTATAAAGTCAGGCTAGGCAACCTAGAGATTCCTAGAGAGGACCTATTAATCAAATCTGCAAAAGTGAAACACACAAATGGAGAGGGGTGATGTATTTAAGTTGTGCACAGCAAATCCATATTTTGATTATTACTATTGAATCCCCAGGAAGGAAATTATGTTGATTTTTCATGGCATTACAGCATATTTGGCATATTGACCCAAGTGATGCAAGGCCAAGGGGAGAGAGGGATAGTCTAAGCTAGACATCCTCAAACTGCAGTCTTCCAGCTGTTTGGGCCTCCAATTCCCAGAAGCCCTAACGAACTTGTTCAATTGTCAGGCATTCTGGGAGTTGAAGGCCCAAACAGCTGGAGGGCCACAGTTTGAGGATACCTGGTCTAGGCCAAGTTTCCATAGTCATAGTTCAATGTTCAAACCACTAGACAAGAATATATTGTGAACGAAAAGAAAAATAAGCATTTGCAATGTACTCAGTTAATACACTGATAAGAACCTTTGGCATAATCTCAATTGTGTAATTATGTGAGCTTTTTATTCACTAGATATTAATGGAGGGTCCTACTGTTTGACAAAGGATCACTGAAATTTGCTGGTCCACTAAGTCGAGGAAAACTTTCTCCTCTTATGTAATAGAAAGCCCATATCCCTTTTGCAGAGCTGAACTGGCACTAGACATTTGCAGACTTAGTGAATACATTTTAAGAGATACACAGGTTTTCTAGACAGAAGCTACGGATTGGGGAGAGAGACAGCAACTCATGGCCTGTTCATTTCTGTTACTGTGCTTGTTATGCATCCTAATAACACTGGATTTAACCTTCAGAGTTTGCTGACATCAATCACCATTTGAGAGGTGGACTGCTGAGTCAAGTACCTGTCAAGCTGTTTCTGTTTGAGACATGGTGTTGTAACATTAAGCGGGATTACAACTAGGATCTGCCTTCCATGGAAGGGAAGACTTAGTTCACAGAAAGTATCTTTCCCCCAGCTTATTCAACTGGATGCCTAAGCTCTGTGTAGCATTTTCAAAAGGCTAGGGAGGAAAATGCAGGAAAATTCACTTTTATCTGCTCATTAAGTATAAATCTGGATCCAGCCTATTAAATCAATATTAACTTCCCATGGTTTTTACAAATAATAAAACAATGCTAGCATCCACATTAGGCAAAAAAAGTCAAAACAAAACCAAAACAAAAAATCCCAAAAAGCAAACAAACAAAAACCCCAAACCCACAGGTTTAAGTAATCACTTTTCCAAAAGCAATACCCTTCCAATGTATTGCACATCAAACCCATTCCCAACATGATCAAGGATGAAAGGAAATAAAAGCCTCCTATAAGGAAGGGATTGGAGGACTGGCATCTAGGTTTATAACTGACATATGTAAAGTGGCTTTAAATCTCACACATGTACAAGTATGGGTTCTATTTGAGCAAATACAGGTTTGTTTGACTGGTTTTAAAAAACTTTATTTAATGAAAAAATATAATACATGGAAATGTATTTTTTCCCTTCCAAACATGAATGATGACACCATATGGTATTTTACAGATAATTGGTTTAATCGTTAAAGGTGTATTTATTGCTATGCTACAGTATCATGGGAAGAAAAAAAATGACACTAAAAGGTTAACACAGTAAAAGAACTTTGATTCCGGTCATCAGTTCTTGGTATGTGAAAGTTGGATGGTTCTTCTGAACTATTTAAGTCATTGTTCCTGGTATTGCTTTATAGCTTTAGTGCAAACAGCATTTCTTCAATCCAACAGTCTTTGCAGCGAAGCCAAACTCTTGGTTTTAAATTGTCCTTTTTTTAAAAAAAAATGGGCATCCCTATAATTCAACAGAGTGCAGATCAAAAAAGAATTCTTGGCTTGATCCCCTGCAGCAATATATAGAAAACACTTTCACTCCTTGTTAAGTTTTCTTTAACAGCACCTCCATGTGTATAGGCCTCCAAAACTTCTCATCAAAGATAGAGGTTCCCAGTGTTTCTCAACCTGTGGGCCCCCAGGTGTTTTGGCCTACAACTCTCAGAAATCCCAGCCAGTTTACCAGCTATTAGGGAGTCGAAGGCCAAAACATCTGGGGACCCACACGTTGAGAACCACTGCTCTACACACTGACAGTCGACATCCTCTAGTTTTACTATACAAAGTTTTAACAACTTATTTTCCTCAAAGTTGTTTCCAAAAACAGAAAAAAGAGAGAAAAATAACTAAAAGAGATAAAACTAAATGATGTAAATCAGTTAGTGTGGCATGACTGGAGCAGCCTTCCATCCCATCCGTCCTTTCCTTCCTATTTCCATATTCCCCATTGCCTCTGAAAAATAAGACTCAGGACGATATCATGGAGGAATGCTGTCATGAAAGCTGAAGAGCGGAGGTATTTCTGAAGATTATAGCCGACCTATATCACTGGAAATTAATATTTCCTTCTTACAAGAAGGGGAAGAACCCCTACTAATCATAGCTCAAAGAGCCTGAGTCAAATTTAAATACTTTTTATGCACCATTAATCTCACAAAGTTGTATTTGTGGGTGGCGCTAGTCAGTTTGCTTCCAGAAATGGAGAGAAAGAGAGTCACATTTGTAGGCAATACAGAATTGTGAATAAAGACCATTGGTACTGAAGGTGCAGAAGACACTCACTGTTAATTAGATTTCAATTTTCACTACAACAGTTAAGTTTGGCTAGGATTTAGGGATAATGGGACCTGCGGCAAAAGATGTGGAGTACTACAGGTTTCATCATTCCTGCTACTGAGTCTTACTGAATTCTGTTAGGACTGACTGCTGTCTCCAAACCTTGGTCGCCCAAAGTAGGTAGCTAGGTCTGCAAAGCAACTAGTTTTCATCACCCATGGTGGCCCTGATGTAATCTTGCTATGGGTCCTGCTGGTAATTACAAGGGCAGATGGCTCACCATTGCACAATATAGACCTGCTTCTAGGGAAACCTGACAACACAGTCCAGACATCCCACTCTTCCCAAAATCTTACATCAGCCCTACTGACCACAAAATGGGACTCACTGATTTTCCATAGCATTGATACCAATGGAAAGCAACCCATGGTTCTGTATTGTACATCACTGTGGGACCGATGTGAGATGAAATGCATGTAGGACGAATGTGAAGAGATGGGGTGCATTACATGGAAACACTAGACACCAATGGAAATGTATTTTACCTTGGGCTGCTTAAAAGAATCTATAAAGTAGACTACTTCATTAGCAATATTTCTACTCTTAGACATAATCTGGAGCTTCTGAGAACTTCCTCTCTAACCCACTAAATTCAAACCTGCTCAAACTGAGTGGCACATGCCAAATTGTTTTCTATTAGTAAGCAGCCAACTTCTAAATGAGTGATGACTTCCAGGAAAGCACACTAATGGTCAAAATAGACCCTTTCCCTGACTCCAATACTACTAAACCATCTTATGTGGCTGGTGAGTTACAGAACTTGAAAGACATCTAAGTTGAACATATAAACACACAAGAAGCAATCACATTATCCTACTCTATTAACAGTCTGCATGGCTAGTGAGAAGCGGAGAGTACAGAGAATCTAGCTATAGCAACAAACACAATGTTATACATTTGTTTTTAAGGAAAAGGATTTAATTTGTGCTTTTTTATAATAGGACTACATTTTTGTATCAAACACGCAACCTTTACCTAGTTCAGAGTTTGAAGGGGGTCACAGAATGCTGCTTTCAAAGTGACAGAGTGTAAAAACAATTCATTATCTATTCTGGAGTGTTAAAATTTGCAAATCTCTCTAAAGATATGGACTCACAGCAATATCGTCATTGTTTGAGCAGAATACAAAGTAGCTCAGGATCAACTCAGCTATTCGTCGGATATATTTATTTGCCTATGGTGGTAGCTACAAAAGACATCTATCGTAAAATTACCTGAACTCTGTCCTTCAGAAACAAAGAAGAAAAAGTGGGGAATAAAGAAAAAGGAGTAAGATGTTTACAAATAGTCTTTTTTCTTTTCAGGGGAATCTATTTACAAAAAAGGGTGTGGATCTCTGTTTTAGCAATAAATAAGCCAGATTTTGTGTTAAGTCAATGTTCATGCACATTCTAAGGTGGAAACATGCTTGAAAAAAATATTTACATGGGGGCTCATCCAGCAGGACACGTTCCTGCTCACACTCCATTTAAATAAACTGGTGCAATCATGGTGCTCTTGTACAGATCCCATTCATTTTTATGGGCCCTGAGCAAGAATCCATCCTGGATGGACATGCCCACCCAATGTATTCTCCCTTCAGAGCTGTCTACCGAGCAGCAGCAGAAAGTGCATTTTCCCCTCCATTGTTCTTTGCGTTGTACATGTCCATTTGTAGACTCCTTCAGTCAAGTTTCTGTGGGATGCAGCCCTCCATCTCCACAACTTCTGGCCATCCTTCATACTTGTTTGTGTCCTTGTTGTTTCTAATATGCTATAAAGCAGAAAAAATAGCAGTTGTGATACAGCAATATCAATGACAATTGAATATAAATGTTTACTCAGACCTTTGAAAATAAATTGGCTACATGATTCCTTAGCTTTTACTCCTGAGGGTTCAAGGCAGCTCGTGCTTTTTGCGAAGAGAAAACTAAAAACAATTGTGCATCTATCAAATATTTAAATACATAAGAAATGGTGCGTAAACAAGACAACCAGAGTAAAATGGAGAAATTCTTGAACACGGGTTCTTAAGCACCATCTGAAGCACAAATAGGGAAATACAGCAGGTCTGGGCTACTTTTCCAACCCTGGGACTCGTAGGCTGCCAAAACTGACCATACCAAACAGAACTGACCAATAGTCTGTTTTTGGTTTTGGGGAATTCGGCACTTTTAGTACTAAGGAGTACACGAGTTTTCATTTTCAAGTCCTCACCCCATTTCATGATACCATGACAGATAACATTATGTAACACAATTTTTGTTCCTGGTTATAAATGATATTTCCTAATTGGTTCTATCATAAAAACATGGAAAAAAATTATTAAATTGCAAAAACATTTTTTTCAGGAAATCCTGCAACACATTTTGCTAAAGTTTTTCAATGAATATCTCTGTGAGTCTCAACCTATTCAATGTAGGCAGCCACAAAAACAAGGTTTCTAGAGTATAACAACTACTTCTGAAGTAAGTATTACACTTAAACAGGAAACACTTTCAAACCAGGAACAGAGTTTCTTTCAAATATTGTTACACAGTGTAATATTAATAGCTATTGAGAGCTCCAGAAGAATGAACAGATATGTACACCTTCTGTCATATCCTGGAATAGGTCACCAAAGGAAACAAATTTTCCACCAAACAGATTGTGGAAAACAAAATCAACTGACACTGCCTCCTTCATGCATGCTTAATTTAAATTTTAACTTAAGACGTTTGGTACAAGTTGATAAAAAACAAGAGAAATATTAACCTCTTCAACAATCTGGTTATGATCCAGTCAAGCAAACTGAGAATATCACATAAAATTCAAGGGTCTGTCATAAAAAGAGAGCTAAACTTCCCTCCTAGAGTGAGCAATGTAAAACCAAAGAGCCTGAATAGCTTTGATTATTTCTCAGCAATACATATTAAACTTGGATCTCATAAAGTAGAATGAATGCTGAGATGGCACAATGGACTAAAAAAACCCATGAGAACAAAGGTGGGAGACACCATTTATTAATGCTTCACTATGTTAGAATCGCCCTGCAAGTAGAACACTGGTCCAGCAAAGAAAGAGCAGTCAGAACTTTTCTTCTTGGTGTCCTAGTTTTCAACCTGCAGGAAAGTGGTTGATACTTTTTATGTGAAGATATGTCCTACTTAACAATCTCAGATCATTCTGCCATCTTACGATTCAGCCACCGTATTTACATTTCATCTTGTTGGACTTGTAGACTAGGTTAAAGCAGCCATCTCTAAACATCAACCTCAGCAGACTGAAAGCCAAAACCAAGGTCACAACAACATCTGTTATAGAACTCCACTGTGCCGATGACAAAGTAGTTTGTGCGCATTCAGAAGAAGACCTACAAGCCACTCTAAACACCTTTGCACAAGCATATGAGAAGCTCGGCCCCTCATTGAACATAGAGAAAACCAAAGTGCTCTTTTAGCAGTCACCAGCCAATCCCTCTGCAATGCTAGAAAAACAGCTTAATGGTGTAATGTTAGAAAAAGTTGACCATTTCCTCTACTGTGGGGCAGCCACCTCTCCACAAAAGTCAACATTAACACTGAAATACAACACTGCCTGAGCTCTGCAAGTGCAGCATTTTTCTGAATAAAGCAGAGAGTGTTTGAGGATCGGGACATCCGTAGGGATACCAAGGTGGTTGTTTATAAAGCTATTGTCCTCCCAACCCTGTTATATGTCTGCAAAACATGGACTGTCTACATATGTCACAATCAACTCCTGGAATGATTCCATCAGTGTCGCTTCCGAAAAATCCTGAAAATCTCTTGGGAATGTCAGCGTACTGGAAGAAGCAAAGACCACCAGCACTGAAGCGATGCTCCTATGCCATCAACTCTGCTGAACTGGCTACGTTGTCCAAATGTCCGATCAACGTATCCTAAAGGATTTACTCTACTCTCAACTCAAGAATGGAAAATGGAATGCTGTTGAACAGGAAAAGAGATTTAAGGATGGGCTTAAAACCAACCTTAAAAACTGGGGCATAGACACCGAGAACTGGGAAGCCCTAGCCCTTGAGCACCCTAACTGGAGGTCAGCTGTGATCAGCAATGCTATGGAATTTGAAGAGGCACGAATGGAGGATGTAAGGGAGAAATATGCCAAGAGGAAGGTACATCAAGCCAACGCTGACCAGGACCGCCTTCCACCTGGAAACCAATGTCCTCACTGCGGAAGAACATGCAGGTCAAGAATAGAGCTCTACAGTCACCTATGTATCCACCGCCAAGACACTACACTTGGAAGGCTATCATACTCAGACAAAGAGGGATCACTTAAGTAAGTAAGTATATATTATCCTGAATACAAACCTGTTCAAATGGGCTTTTAGTCTTGATCCCTTTCCCACCACAGAAAACCCAATTGTCTCTGAAGCCAAGGTTTGTGATGGAGGAGCTGCCCAACTCAGCTACTAGTTTCCGTGACTCTTCATTAAGCCTTGAAAGAAATTCAGGCAAGTTAATATAATATTGTAATTACTTTTTTTAACTGATCAAAATGACAATTCTGTTACATTTTGTATCTTGTTATCCTTTGAGTTCCCCTATTTGATGCCAATTTCTTAGAAGAATTTCCACACCCTTGAAAGTAAAAAGGCATTTTTGTTCCTAATAATACAACTATCCTTGCTCCCAGACATCTTTCCTATGGTTATGAGCTCTTCAAATCAGTCTATTTTTGAATGCACTAAAGACAAATGCATCAAACTTACCAGACATTTTCCTAGACTTTATGGAATTCTGTATCCTGAAAAATTGTTTAAAATTAACTATAATGTAAATCCTGCTTTATATTCTGCCTTTGTGATTGAGAGCAGCTTATTATAATATATAACAGGAACTGAACTAAGACTTTATAGTGAGAGTTTGGGATGCTGTGGTCCCAATTTGGCTCAATACCCTGCACTAATCATACACAAGAAGAAATCCAGAAGCCATATCAAGTAAAAATACATTTCCTACAGACTTACTTAGTGGCACCATCATCATAGGTTGCCATTAATACAATAGTCCCATCTTGAATTGTCTTCAGGAAGTCAATAAATGGGGCTACATCTAAACCAAACAGAAATATGCGTTACTATAGCAGTACACAGACAGACATCATTATGGATATACAGCATTATGCATATACAGGCATGGCTGAGTTGATCCATTCCAGCACAAAGACATAAAGGACTCCCAAAGCACCTTTGAAATGAATTCTTTATCTCAGTCTCAAAATAGGAATTCTTGTTCCTTTAAAACCACACCCAATTCTCTTAGTAAACTGAACATAATAAACTTTGTGTTGGCAAAGGTGTTGGCGAAGGCCGGAATAGCTGGATTGTTGTGAGTTTTTCAGGCTTTATGGCCATTTGTTCCAGAAGCATTCTCTCCTGACTTTTTGCCCACATCTATGGAAGGCATCCTCAAAGATTGTGAGGTATATTAGAAACTAGACAAGGGAGGTTATATATCTGTGGAATGTCCAGAGTGGGGGAAAGAACTCTTGTCTGTTGGAGCCAGGCTTTGAAGCTACAAGGCCATTCAATTCTAATCAAGGTGGCCAATTGCAACATTCACATTTGCCTCAAACAGACAAGAGTTCTTTCTCCTACCCTGGACATCCCGCAGATATATAAACTTCACTTGCCTAGCTTTCAACAGACCTAACAACCTTTGGGGATGCCTGCCATAGATGTAGGTGAAACACCAGGAGAGAATGCTTCTATAACATTGCCATACAGCCCAGAAAAATCACAGCAACCTAATAATAAACTTTTTTAAAAAAAATAAAGAACACTTTGCAATACTATTTGTTTAGGTTGGCAGCCAAAATGATTGATTTTCAAAAAGTATTTTAAAATCATTTCTTAAATTCCATTTATCAAATATCCCAAGATGATCTCTAAAATGAATGCTGGAAAACATTAAAATCTGTCGTACGTGACATTTGACATTTGAGCTGTGACATGTAAAACACTTACGGTATATTTGACAATATTGGTAGTCAAGTCCCAGCAGTAAGCTCTTAATGTTTACAAGCATCTTTCCATCAAAAGGAATGCTTTTCAAATGCACAGACTACGTCTATTACAAGTTGTTTGTGTACTGGAGCATGTATACATTAAATGAAGATGTTGCTATGTCTTTTAGTGACAATTTTATGGCAAGTCTGCAGCCATAAGGAACCCAACGTTACCACTATTTCTGCATTGCAGAATTGTTTTTGCTAACGGAAAGGAAGCATGTAACAACATAAAAGAATACACTTAAAATAATATACTTCTTTGGCCCCATCTACACTGCCATTATAATACAGATTGAACTGCATTATATGATCAATGTAGACTCATGTGCAGTTTAAGTAAATTTTAAAGTGTAGGTTGGGCCTTAGTTGCTTTTCAAGACTAATATTTCAAAGGAGCCTTACACTAGAAAACAATATTCAGTATCAAATTATAGGACCACCTCAAATTTAGATCATTTTAAAATATGCCAATGAAAACAAAGCTTAATGAAATGCAGTACAACGGCATACATTTTAAAGCATAAAGAAAAACATATTCTCTGAGAGGTACTTGATATCTGACAGCTTATGAAAATGTCATAGATGGGGTTTGCAAACAACCCAGAGATATCTAAAACATTCAGCTTTTGAGGTCAAAAGGATTCACATTCAAAACTTAATGTTTCTGTGCTTACCTCCGCCCCACATATCAAAGTACTTTGTGTCCACAGTTTCACCGGTTTTGCCTAGAAAAGGGATAAACACATGATATGCACTATAATACTGCGGGTGTTTACTCAGATGTAAAAATTCGGTGACTTGCTATAATATTGCTGAAGAATATGCAACATAACAGACTTTAGCAATTAGGGTTGCAGCCTTAACTAATGTCATCATTCACAAACAAGCAATGTGAACATTGCCCATTGAAGACACAACAGGAGAGACTGTTCAGAGCTGAAAACACAAAACAAAATAGAAGAGATGGGTGTAGGATGAAGAAAAATATCTTGAGAAAACACCAAAGAGTCATAGTCCAGCTGGCAACAACTTCATGCAGAACCCACATTATTTGTCTTTTTCTGGATAAACAAAGATATTTCAGATACAAACTGGTCCTGTGTTAATTATTCCCCTCTTCAATATCGAGGTTTTATTACTGAACTGCAGGGGAAAACCTCAAATCTACATTTAGTGTTACAGCATTCATTTAATAAAGAAAATCACTTACCATTTACCAAAGCTATATTGATGCCTCTCCCAACATTGTTTTTAACTCCACTCATCAACCTGGAACGAGACAGAAAATTTTGCCAGGTTTCCTCCCACACTTCATTCCCTTCCCTGATAGGAAGCCAAAGTGAGGCCAACCATATTTTAGAGGAAACCTGGCCAGATCCTCTTTAGCTATTTTGATTTGGCTAATCACGTAACGTAAGTGACAGGACATGTCAATTGCTTCCATCACTGTCACTTTTAATTGTCAGTTGGCAAGCATGTGAAAGCAACTCAACATATTAGAGTAATTGACTGTGATAGAAAGAGCTCTGCAAAGCGAGAATCTATGCAGACAAGCTAGTTCGGAGACCAGTAAGACTTTTCTTGCTGCTGTCAATTGACCTGAATTCTACTGTCAGTCAAAGCCAGAGCAGAAACCTAATTTGGGTTCTACCTAGACACTGACACACTATTCAAAAGTTGGATCAATAGGTTTACTACCCTAGATGGGTCTAATCAATTGAAAACAGACCTATTACAACATGAATTACAAATAGGCGCCGCCTGGTTTATTAACTGAGCCCATGCCCACTGATCAGAATCTAGGATACTATTATTAAAGTAAGTCACATTTCATTGATCAATTTTCAACTGAATAGGCACAGTCAATACTGCAACAAGTGTTTCCCAACATGGGGCCCTCCAGGTGTATTCGACAGCAACATGGTCAATGGCAACTATAAGAGTTAATTCAAAACATTTTAAGGGCAATGGGTTCAGAAAAGTTGCTCTATGGCAGTGATTCTCAACCTGTGGGTCCCCAGATGTTTTGACCTTCAACTCCCAGAAATCCTAACAGCTGCTAAACAGGCTGGGATTTCTAGGAGTTGTAGGCCAAAACACTTGGGGACCCACAGGATGAGAACCGCTGTTCTAGGGTGTGTTTGGAATTAGGTAAAATCTAGAACTGAAATAGATTGAATTCAAACACATTTAGGGGATGTGAAAACCAAAAGAAGTCTACTCTGGAGAAGAACAGACACAAATTGTGATGGTCCTAAAAACAGCATAAGAACCTGGAGGTCAGCGTACCTTCAACAACACTGAAGTATTTCTGTTCTAGTTTTGCATACAAGGAAAAGGTTTTGGGGTTTGTTTAGTTTCTTTTTTACTTATTTTAACTGAGACCAATCTCAGTGCTTTTAGGAAAAGGATGAAATAATACAAGATGGGTCTGATCCAACGTTCAGTGCACTTTGATGTCTCTCCCCCCACAAAGCACACATGTTTTGTAGGAATTTGTGGGACCTGGACAAGCCTGTATTGGATGCCTATATAGTTTGGATGCTTGCATGGAAAACACTGGATATTTCAAAAATGTCAATTAAAAATATTTAAAGAAAGTTTGGGAAGATTGGCCATTAACAATTTTTATGATTAGTAATAATAATATAAAACTTTATTTCTAGCCCCAAAAGGGACTCAGGGAGGTTTACAGTACAAAAACAGGCAAACATTCAATGCCTTACAAAGTAACTAACAACATCAGGAATAATACAAAATAATAGCAATAAGCCTATAATGGAAAAAATTAAACATTGAGTTAATATTAATTGTCTAATATTATCAATTAGACAATAAACTAGGGTGTGTAAACATTAAACATATATCATTAAAAACAGAGTGAAATCCTTATTAGGGCTCTTCTTTGCAGCCATATAAACCAGAAAATCAAGGCAGATAATTCCACAATATCTTTATGAACTGGGCTATCTGAGTCCACACTGCTATATATGATTAGGAATAGCAGAAAGATGAACATTATGAGACAAACAACATTGAATAGAACTATTAGGTGGATATGTTTCGTGTGTGTGTGTGTGTGTGTGTGTGTGTGTGTGAATATATGAGAGAGAAATATGAATTGGGAAATTTGATGGAAATGCAACTTATTATTTGTTAACCTGGGACAGAGTCTAGAAGCAATCAAATACATTTACCAGTAGTTGTATACAAGCAGATAATACTGAAGGATATAGGACATTCAGACAAATATAGAATGTGTACTTATTTCATGTTGAAAGTAATTTAAATATATGTGGCTAAGAATAATATGAGTAGACAATGAAGATGGAGTGAACTGAGAAGACTAAGTTGAAGATGTTGGAAGAATATCAGTACTTACTATGTATGATGTGTTTATATTGATTGGGTGTAGATTGTTTACTCATAAATCTATGTATTGTATAATTAATACAAATTATTTGAAGAAAAAAAATGTTGAATAAAGAGGATCTTCTGTCTCTGCCACTGCATATTCCACAACCATCATTGTTCTACTACAGTTTCTATCACTTTGGTGCTAACTGAGCAGAGAAGGCATAACTGTTTCCTGTTCATCTAACTCCCTACTTGTAGTGTTCCCTTGCCCTTTCCATCAGCTACTATGCCTACCAATTCCCCTTTCCCTTCAGAGAAAGCAAATAAGTTTCAAGTAACTAGCTCAGGCAAATGAACAACATCAAGTCTTGTTTGCATTTTGCTGCCACTGGATTTTTCAACAGAACCAACAGCTAGGAATGTGTAACATTGTGGTTCAATTGACTCTTAGGCCATACCCACATACCTTGCCATAGTTACCAAACAGTAGGGCTAGGTTATCAAAGGAAACAAAAAATATTTCATTACTTAGAATCTCAGGTTGCTATATAATTAATGCCCTAACTCATCACCACTCTCCAACATGTAAATACCAGACTATACTAGGTAAACAATAGTCTACTGCATGCAAAATAATCTAATCCTATCATTCACTGCTATCACGCTCAGACAGGCTTTTCTTTCAACTCATGACATAACCTTTCCGTCATCTTTTGGTCTTGTTCTCCAATCCAGCAGTTCTATATGGCCCTCACATCACACCACAAGACACAATTCCGAACTGTATTTTCTACTCTTCTTTTTCTCAATCAATCTCTATGCACTTGCAAACACACGCATACTATCATTCTAACATTGATCAACCACGAACTATTTGCCTTATTAATAGAATCCTAGGACTGGAAGAGACCACAGTTGCTGGGCCATCCATTCCAACCTCCTGCCATGTGGGGAAATACAATCAAAGCACTCACAACAGATGGCACTCAGTCTCTGATTAAAAACCTCTAGAAAAGCAGACTCCACCACACTCCATGACAGCATAGATACAAATCCACATTATTCTGATTCGTAGCTTATGTTACATCATTTATTTACTTATTTCAAACATTTGTATCCCGTCCTTCTCAATCCCCGAGGGGGGACTCAGGGCGGCTTACATCCGGCAGCAATTTGATGCCAATATATACAACGAACAACATAGCACAAATTTGACATTAATTAAAAAATAAGTTATAAAATGTCCAATTAAAAACATTTCTAACAGCAATCACAGCAGTCAAAACATCACAGCAGTCTCTGCACATACCATTCTGAAACATCATGCCATACACTATCCTGATACAAATTGCCCCAGCCACACACCCCAAAAAATCAAGAAGGAAAAGGGAAGTAAACCACACCTCCACAAATTCTATACACTTATCATTCCCCCCAAATAACTTGCCCATTTTTGCTGATTTCTTATTATAGAATTTTCAAACCATTTGTCTCTCTCCCTCAACTACAGTATATTCTATTATCATGTCTATTTGAGTGAATTAGATGAGATACACAAATTGACAATGTTGATTAAGGAGAAATCCTTGACTAAATTCGAGAACATACATGTTAAACACAAGGTCCTTGGGCCACAGCATTTTATGTAGCCCACGAGGCTTTCAACGCCAAGGCAACACAGTTACATGTATAAAGTCTTAGGATTACAAATGGCTCTTCGAAGACAATCATAAGGTTGATATAGCATCAGCGAAAATGAGTATGACACCCCTGGTTTAGAATGTATATAAATTATATGTTGCATATATTGGTGTGTTGGTTACTTTTCCATATAATTCCGTACTCATCTCCTATTTATGGTTACTTTTGTATATAGAGAAAAAATGTCTTTGTTTTCTATGGCAGTGGTTTTGCTTCATTTTTCTTTATACTCTTAATTTTGTTTTGTGCTGTTGTTATATTTTATCAGTAAGTTTTTCCTGTGTTTAGATAAAATCATTTCTTAAAAAAAAAGAATTATATTGCTGTGACAAGAAATTAAAAATTATCAGCAGCATTTCTCTACAGCAAATAACAATATCTCCGTAGACAATTTCCAAACATGTGCAGCACATACCCATCGATCTGAAATATGGCATGTAAAATGTCCTTGCAAGAGGCGATGATGTCTACAATTTTCAAGCAAGTCCAATAAACAAGGACGTAGTATAGGTTTTCTTCTTATTTCCAATTATAGTCAATAAAACCACCACAAATCAACCCAAGCCAGTGGCCTCTGAACTCATCCAAACCGAATCATTTTTAAAGTAACTAAATCAGGGTTCAAACTGATTATGAGCAGACACCATTACCAAACAAAGTTTGGACCCAACATGGTGTCAATCACACATCATTAATTGCCATAATGTTTTGGTAGAAGGACAATATGAATAAGCATTCTGCTTTTGTGAAAACAGACATTCCTTGTCACTACTCTTATGGAGGCTAAAGCAATGTTTATGGTTTGCCACAAGGAGGTAGCAGCACATTATTTTTAGGTTTCTTGTTCCTCCGTTGGTCAGCAGAGGACAAAACAGTCTCTGTGCAGACTACACAGTCCAATTTAACAAACAGTAAAATTTCATTCAAAGGCTTCTGAATATTGTCAACATTTTATCCTTAAATAACTATGATGAGGTCTTTTCTCTGAAAGCAGGTGGCTCAACAACTGACGCACAGAATAACGATTCTCTTTGTGACGCAAATGTGGAGTTTGTTTCCAAAAGTTACCAAATCCATCTGAAAAAAATTGTCAGGAATGGAAAAAATGTGGATGTGAGGATGTGCATTCCTTTGCTATAAAATGTGATTTTCCAAATCTTCTACAGATGTGATTTGATAGATTTTGATAGTTTTGATCTACACCTAGCCAACAATGTGCTGCCACCCATGACTCATTTTTTTCTTTTTTTTCTTTTCTTTCAGATTTGAGTTTTTTTGGAAACAAACTCCACAAATATACCTGTCCATAAAAGAACCTTCAAGCTGCAAATCTAACTCTAAAAGGAGAAAATACAATTTCCAGAGCAGATTTCTCATAGTGCACAGAGTTCTGCAGAAGGGATGGGCAAACCACTGAAGTACATCTCTAGATCTTGGCATTTATGTTTATATGAAACTTTAAAAATGCTTATTAATCACTTCTTGATTGGATAAAGAGTATTAGTAGTGGACTGTTTCAACTGGAAGATGTGAAGCCAGGAGAAGATGTGGTTTTAAAAGTATTCCGCATGACCCTAGTAGCTCCTTGAAAAAGTGTTCCAGAGGATTTAGGGGACTTCCAAAGTAGTGTGGGAAGTCTGTAAGGGAAATTGATGCAAAACCCAACTTTTCTCAAGTGGAAAATTCCACTGCATCTCAATCCTTTCCATGAGTGGTTGGAACCTTTCTATGTGCAGAGAAGCTAAACTAGTTACAGGTTTAATTATAGTCAATTTGCATAGTCCTAACATTCACAAAAAGAGTGATGCAAAAATACTAAAGAGTAAAGAATGACTTCCATGTTTAACGTAACATATTGTTTGGTAATATATTCTCCACAATTAGCTTGACGTAGAGCACTAGCAACAAGAGCAATTACTAGCACTGGAAGAATGCAGCCTTTGTTTTCATGTTAAAACAATACTGAATGAAAAAAAACCCCAACAGAATGAATACAAAAGAAATCAGCTCATACGTACACATTATCTTCTACACAAATTTTGGGTCCGACAACGTTGGCGGCTCCACTTGCCATTTTGAAAGCGAAGTGATTCTCTGGACAGGCTTTTGAAGTTCCGCACTTATATCTTGGAGGTTTTGTAGCTTTGGAGGGAAAATAATTTTCATTAATTTTTAAAAAATCATTTTATAAGATATTTAAAAGAAAAATATAAGCACTTTTTTCATGTCATGAGCAACTTGAGAAATTGTAAGTCGGTTCTAGTGTGAGAGAATTGGCTGTCTGCAAGGATGTTGCCCAGGGGACACCCGGATGTTTCATGATCCTGTGGGAGGCTTCTTTCATGTCCCCACATGAGAAGCTGGAGCTGACAGACAGGTGCTCAACCTGCTCCCTGGATTCAGACCACCAACCTTTCAGTCAGCAGTCCTGCCGGCAAAAGGGTTTTTTAACCCATTGTGCCCCCCTGTAAGCATTGATGAGCTTACACATTTCTTCTATAGCCATTTTTAATTTCATGTGATATGCAGATTGCCTAATAATAATAATAATAATAATAATTTATTTTTAATCGAAGGGACTAAGGGTGGCTTCCAAACATAAAACATAAAACTGGCAAACATTCAATGCCATCAAATCAACATTTATACATTTATAGATATAAATGAAAGCAAGATAAAACACATTGGCTGGTAATATGAGAAAAAATATTAAATATCTTCTGAAGAAGTGTTCTCCAAGGGAAAACAAGCAGCAGAAAACCAAGACTTAACTGAGGTTAAGCAACATGTTCAAATTTGCCTTTTTTCTTTTCCTCCCTCCCCATTTTTGATATTCCATTTGTGTCATAATCCTTTTGATGACTATTCTGATTCCAGGACTGTCTTGCTTGCTATCATCAATGCATAACAATAAACTACAATAATTTTTATTGGAGTTTAACCGCTTCATTTCAGACTATATAAACCTGAGCATTTGACAACATGCGAACAAGGACCTAAGCAAGATTCAAGGGTATTAAGAAGGAAAAAAAATAAAGAAAAAGGAGAAAGGCAGAGCAGACTGTAAATTTTAAACAAACTACTCAAACTTTAATTTTAAACAAACTACTCAAACTACTCAAGCAGGAGACATTGGAGATTTGATTCTCAATGGCCACATTATTTAAAAATATCAGATTGGAGGAATAGTGCTGCTTCAGGTCTGCCTTCTCTCTAACTCTTGGGAAAACATATTTTAAAAAAAATCCATAGAAAGATTAAATTATTTCATTCCAATTTGATTTAATGGGCATCTTTATTTTAAAAAAGAGAGAAAAAATGGCAGGGACTTATAAAATCCCTATCTCTATCTCCTTACACTTCAGATGATGGACTCAGTGCTTTTCTTACTATTAGTTTGAAGGATTTCTTGGAAGTATATGCACTCTGAGGATCACAATTCTGAACCATTCAACAAGAGATTTTAGAAATACTAGTCAGCTCTGGACTGCTCAGGTGAAGCAACTCATCACTGGGCTAGTGTTTATGGGAAAATATTATATGCATGAAGAAGGCAATAAATCCTTGGTGGCTACCCTTGGTTTATACAAATAATAAATATGGATAAAACAAGTAAAACTTGTCATATATTACTTACAACGTGCAGGTAGGTCTAGCGGTGATCGTGCTGAAAGAGATAATTATTATTCTTTCATTAGGTTCCTCATATAATTTATAAAATGTCAAACCCTAATTTTCAAATTATAGTTTTTCTCTGAGATCGCACAATCCTGGCACCTAAGAGCCGTAAAATAAAATATAGTGTGCAAAACACAGTGTTTTAGGCTGGTATTTTTGCTGCATGAAATAACTGCTCAGAAATTACTATGATCCTATTTCAAAGTGTGATATAGTTATTGGCCCACTCAAGTATGAGTCATTGTAGTTGTTGGTGTCAGCTTTTTAGCTTGGTCAGTCAACTCTTCTGAATGTTCCACTGATTCGACTCGAGTTGAGTTCCATTAGTCAAGTGGCAACTAACAACAGGATTAAGGTCTACAGGTTGCATGGAGTATAAGTAAAGACCAACAAACAGAGAAATCATTTTTTTAAAAAATAACAAGATAAAGAAATGTAAATATTTAGTTACAAACCAATTCAAAAGCCATATATCTTTTGGAGCCGGGGGGGGGGGGGGGGGGCTATACAGTCAGCCCTAAACCTTCATGAGCCTAACTTCCATGCATTTGTTTACACGTAATTTGTCACCCCTTCCACTGCTGCCCAACACTATTTTTATAGGGACTTAAAAGCCTTGCCTCACATTGCCAGTCTCTGCAAACCTGATGAGTCTCATAGAGAGAATGCAAACACATAGCAATTTCCTATTAAAAATGATGCTGGGCAGCAGCTGGGGTTCTGCCAAGACCTGCCAGGTGTCCACTTCTGTATTTGCAAAAGAATCACTCTGCCTAAAAGGCAGAGCTGTGGGGCTGGCATGCTCTCTGTGGCAGATTCAAATATCATATTCCATCAGGTCTAAGACACAGTTATTTTCCAAAAACTGAGGTTGAAAAAGGAATGCACCTTAAAATTGATGGTGTCTTAGAATCACATTGTTTTTTAAAAAATAAATGAAAATAAAAGATGACCAGGAGTGATGGCTGTGAGAGCAGGAGGGAAGCCAGATGTCTAGCCACCCCCAGAAAGCCTCCCCAACCACATGTCCAATGCTGCTACTGACTCCCAATCTACAGCTTTCATGCCACTGCCTCCAACCTGCTGCTGGCCTAGGTCACTACTGTCCCACGGTGTTGCCTGGCTGGGAGAACGTCTGGAGGGTGAAGAAAGTGGAAGCCCCTTCCCATTGAGGTATCACTGGTGAGAGGGTAGGAGATTGGAGGAAGAAACCCTTTGTGCCAGGAGTGTGAGGCAGCAGTGGGTCTATGGCACACAGAATTATAAGTTGCTTACCTGTAACTGTAGTTTCCTGAGTAGTCACCTGTGAATCTGCACCAATGGTATTCCTGCGCCTGCGCAGTAAAGCTTCGGAACCTTCCAGAATAAAATAAATATTTCAAAGTCAAAGCCTGGCCCCGCCCTCCCTCCCCCCTCCCCTCTCGAGTATATATAGCCCAACGCGGGGCCAGGCCACTCAGTTCTCTTCCGCCGCACAGCAGCAAGAAGGCGGGGCATGATACTCGAGGGGAGGACGGGCGGGGCTGTGCAGATTCACAGGTGACTACTCAGGAAACTACAGTTACAGGTAAGCAACTTATAATTTCCTGTCGTAGTCACTGTGAATCTGCACCAATGGTAGACTAACAAGCTTCTGACCCTGGCTGGCGGGGATCATGCCACCGCCGAAAACAAAACTGCTCTCCCAAAATCAGCTGCCCTTCTGGAAACGACATCCAACTTATAGTGTGAGACAAAGGTAAGTGGGGTTGACCATATTGCAGCTTTACAGATGACATCCAGAGGAACGCCACGTAAGAAGGCGACAGACGTGGAAACTGACCTGGTCGAATGACCCTTGACTTGTAAAGGCAAGTCCTTGCCCGATAACTGATAACACAAACGAATGAGGGACACCACCCAAGAAGAAAAACGTTGCGAGGACAACGGCAAGCCCCTGGAGTCACTACGATACTTAATAAAAAACCTAGGGGTTTTCCTAATCCCAGCCGTCCTATCTATATAAAACGCTACAGCTCTCCTTACGTCCAAAAGGTGTAAACTCTTTTCTAACTGGGAAGTCGGGTTCTGAAAAAACGCAGGAAGAACAATTTCCTGAGACATGTGGAACTTGGTGGAAACTTTAGGTAAGAAAGCAACATCTGTACGCAATACAACTTTGTCTTTATGAAACCTCAGGTAAGGAGGATCCACCCTGAGTGCACATAATTCACTGGCCCGCCGTGCAGATGTTATGGCCATCAAAAATGCCACCTTCCATGATAGATAAGGAAGATCTACTGTTGCCATAGGTTCAAATGGAGGTCTCATTAGAGCCGTCAACACAAGTTCGAGGCTCCAGGAAGGGGCAACAGGAGCTACACAAGGTTTAGTGTTTGCGAGGCCCCGCAGAAAAGACTTCACCAAGGGATCCAAAAAACAAGACGGTAACCCGGCTTTTCTTTTAAACCACGAAATAGCGGCTAAATAACATTTCACCGAGGAGCTTGAGAGTCCTGCATCTAACAACGAAACTAAGAAGTCTAACACCAAAGAAATGGGGGCTAATTCTGGGGTGACACCCTTCGATGCCACAAATTTACTAAATTTTCCCCATTTATACAAGTAGGACCTCTTGGTAGACGGTCTATGCGCGGCCTCGATGATAGCTAAGACCGGCCGCGATAGCTCCGATAATGCATTTACAGGGCAGGTAGAATGTACCACGCCGTGAGGTTCAGTAACCTGACCTCCGGATACACCACTTGGTCCCGTTGGGACAGTAATAGGTCGGGTCTGTGTGGAAGATGAAAGAACCTGTCCCCCACCATTTGTAGGAGGGGGGCAAACCAAGGTTGGCGGGGCCACCACGGGGCTATTAGTATACAACATGCGTTGTCCCTCCTGATTTTTGCGATCACCCTCACTAACAACGGAAATGGAGGGAAGGCATAAACTAATCTGCCTCCCCAGCTGTGCAGAAATGCGTCCCCCAGACAGCCTATCGATGGGTTCGGATGGCAACGGGCACAATAGATCCTGCACTTGTTGTTCAGGTGCGTTGCAAATAGGTCCACTTCCGGAACCCCCCAATGATTGAACAACTCGTGGACTACTTCCCAATTCAACGACCACTCGTGGTGGGCCATGGGGTTCCTGCTGAGCGTGTCTGCGAGACCGTTGTCGATCCCTGGAAGGTGAGTGACTAGGAGGTGGATTCCCCTGGAGATGCACCAATCCCATATCTGCAGACACAAGTCTAGCAGGGGCCCCGAGTGAGTGCCTCCCTGCTTGTTCAAGTAGTACATCACCGTGGTGTTGTCGGTGAGTACTTGAATGACCTTTCCGGACACCACTCTTTCGAAAGCCTTTAGGGCCCTGTCTACCGCCAGAAGTTCGAGCATGTTTATGTGCATGGCGGCTTCTCTTTCTGTCCACACGCCCTGGATCAGCAGACCCTGAGAGTGTGCCCCCCATCCCGTAAGAGAGGAATCCGTGGTTATAGACCTGACAGGGGACGGAGATTGGAATGGAAGGCCCGCACAAACCCAGTGTTCGTCCCTCCATCCCGAAAGGGAATGCCTGATGTCTGCAGGGACAATTAATTTGATGGTGGGTCTGTCCCTGAGGGGATTGAACACTGAGAGAAACCAAAATTGAAGGGGCCGCATTCTCAGTCTGGCATAGGGGGTAACCGCCGTGGTTGACGCCATATGCCCCAACAGAACTTGGATTTGCCTCGCCGGGATCTTGGGAGCCGAAATAACTTGGTTGACCAGGTCCGACAGCTTGGCGAATCAATCTGGAGGTAGGTAGGCCTTCTGGGCAATGGAGTCCAGTAGCGCCCCGATAAACTGGATCCGACGAGAAGGGGTGAGGGAGGACTTCTCCAGGTTGACGACTAGACCTAGAGACTGGAGTAAAGAGAGAATGACAGAGACGTGCCTTTTAAGGAGATCGGGCGAATTGGCGACAATAAGCCAGTCGTCTATATAAGGATAGACCGTTATTCCCATAGTGCGGAGGTGCGCCGCAACCACCGACATACATTTGGTGAAGACCCTGGGGGCCGTTGATAGACCAAAAGGTAAGACATTATAGCAATAGGCTAGCTGTCCCACCATGAAGGTCAGAAACCTACGGTGGTGTGGGACAATAGAGATATGAAAGTAAGCGTCTTTCAAATCTACCGTGGCGAACCAAGCGCCGTGGAATAACAGTGGCATGATGGTGGACAAAGTGACCATGCGAAATCTTTTTGGAGAAATGTATTTATTGAGGGCTCTGAGATCCATGATAGCCCGAAAACCTCCACCTCTTTTATTAACGAGAAAGTAGCGAGAGAAGAAACAGTAGCTAAACATCGTGGGGCTAACAACAGAAATGGCCCCTTTACACAATAGAGTTTGAACTTCTTGCAACAATGGTAATGATAGTGGTGTGGATACTGTCCGACCCGTGGGAGGGGTGTCTTCGAACTCAATCCTATAGCCGTTCCCTACTATAGATAGGACCCACGTATCAGACGTGATGCGAGCCCAGGCCTCATAATATGGGGACAGCCTCTCATAAAACGATAATGTGCAAGGAGCACTAGGAACCTCGGCTGCCAGACCACACAACGACGACCCCAATGGATCAACAGTGGCAGACCGATTATCAGAAGCATCAAAACAAATGTCAAACACGCTTCTTAGAGGCAGGTTGCGACCTGGGCTTGTTCTGAAAAGCTTGGTATCTAGATTTTGGAACATAGGGGGATTTTCTTCCCGTCTGGAATCTAGAAGAGGTTGAATTACGATTTCTATAAGGCCCAGCAAAACTGTTGGAATAATTTCTGCGGAAACCGGGCGACTGCTGTTGCCATCTAGGTTTTGCCTGGTAGTTGGACTGCCAGGTATAGCCAAACTTACTCGCCGCTTGGCGAACTTCCTGTTTGCTTTTCAATTTTTCATCGGTCTCTGGATTGAAGAGACCTTCCACGTGAAGTGGGAGGTCTTCGGCCAAGGCTTTGCCCTCATCTGAAAGATTAGCAGCCCGGAGCCACGCATGCCGCCTTACCGAAGTAGCGGTGGCAAAAAGATTACCGGCTGTTTCTGCCAAATGCTTGGCAAAATCTTTCTGAAGCCTAGACAAGATAATGGCCTCTTCCTGCAGTGCCTTAGGCCAACGTTGCTCTTCAGCTGGCAACAAATCGAGGTAAGGGCGAATCTTTGACCACAAAAAATTCTGATACCCGCTCAAGTATGTTGCAAAGTGGGCCATCCTTGTGATCAAACCTGCAGAGAGATGGGCTTTCCTACCGAGCGAATCAATCTTCCTTCCCTCCCTATCAGGGGGTGTCGTCAGGGACCCTTTTTGGCGCTTGGTCTTAGCCACTTCGGCTACCACCGTGTTAGGCCTAGGGGGATTGGCCACCCATTTTGCAGTGGACAGGTCAATCTTGTACATAATATCCACTCTCCTAGGCACTGCAGGTACCATAGGGGGAGGGACATCAGAGATTCTAGCCAATTTGAGCAAATATGGTAGGGGGGGTAGAGATGTGGAGGACACGACATTCTGTTCATCCGAAGGGAACATCGGGTCCTCCACATGCTCGGATGGTTTAGGGTCAGGTAACTCCAGCGCTTTAACCATCCTGCCTACAAGCGAGGCAAACTTATTAAAATCAGGGGACCTTTCTATGGGCTCATCAGTTGTTCCCGCCGCCTGGGCAGAGTCAGGTAAATCAGAGGCGGAATCAGAGGCCTCGGCCTCTATGACCCTTTGATCAGTCTCCCCATGCTCATCAGCATCAACAGGGTCGGGGTCGGTGAGGTGTTGCAACTCTCCATTGGGTCTTGTAGGTATCAGTGAGGAGATCTGGGCAGAAGGTAGAGGTAAGTTAACACCTCCCATACCTTGCAGTGTAGTCGGCCCTGCCACAGGTTGAGACAGAGAACGGTCCACCGGATGAGTTGGGAGATGCCCCTGGGAAGGGTGAGGGGCCATCGGTAGACTGTTCACCTGCATCGGAGGAGGCCCCATCGGAGTGGAAGATATCGGGAAGGAGGGTTGAAGGGGCCCAGGTGTGGGCACAAACATATACTGCCCCGCTGGAGAAACCTGCCAAAATCCTTGATATGGCATGGCTGCGGGGGGTGGAACGGGCCTGCGTGGACCCCGACGGGAGGAGGATCGGGACCATCTCGATCTGCGCCGCCTCCTGGAGGAACCCGACGAGGAAGAAGAGGATGATGATGAAGATGAGCGACGACGGCGGCGTCTGGAGCTCCTAGAAGATCGAGACGGGGACCGTGCGTGCCTGGCTCTCCCCGAACCGCGCTGCTCCGGTATCGAGAGATGAGATGCCTCCCTAGGAATGGGAGCATATCCAAGCCCCGGTGTCGATGAAGGGGCTACAGGCTGAAGGGACGCCTCTCCAAAAACCGAAGAGGCGGGGCCCGCCATCTGTTGAGGGGCCGAGGCTCCGCCCTCGGCAGGAGGTGAGCCCGATGCCGGCAGGGACAGCTGTTCAGTAGCATCAAGGTCCCGATGGGTCACTTCCGCCGCCTGCTCTATCAGTTCTCCCGGCATGGGAGGAGTGAGGGACGGCATTAGGGACAGCAGCGACTCGCCCTGCGCGTCCACGGCGTGCACCGAAAGCGAGGGCGCCGACACCTGCGTTCCCACGGCCGGGAGCGCCTGCGTCGACATCGGGGGAGGAGCCTCGCAGCCCCGCGTCGCATTTGGCAGAGCCGTAAGCGTCGGAGGAGGAGTCAGCATAGGGCCCGCAGGTAGAGGCTGAAGCTCCATCGTCGCCAGCGGTGCCGCACGTTCTCCAAGCTGTTGCGCCGCTGGAAGGCGCGTAGGAGGAGAGAGAATCGCCGACGAGCTTCCCGCCCTTTTAGCAGGGCTAACTGGTCGTGCGGGGACCCGGCGGCCATCTTGGAGCACAACTTCTTTGGGCTTTTTGGCCTTCTTTTTGGAGGGCACGCCATGTTGAGCCGATTTGGACCCAGGTAAGTCAGCCGTTTTCACGGACTTGGTCGCCCCGACTGGCGGGAGAAGGGCCTTCTCATAGAGAGCGGCTTTCAACCTGGATACCCTATTCTTGCGGGTCTGGGGCGTAAAGGCCTGACAGACCTTGCAGGGTTGAGAAAGGTGGGCCTCTCCCAGGCAAGTAAGACATAGCGAATGCCCGTCCGTGTCCGGAAGGGTATTCGGGCATTGAGAGCATTTTTTAAAAGATGTGGTCGCCATAAACTCGATCGTGGAAGACGACTTAAGCTCTCAGTGCACGATAATCAAAATCGTCAGGCCGAGGGATTGAGCAAAGCGTAGTCGGGGTGCAGTCCAGTGTCAGGAGTCCGGAGAGGAGAATAGTGAGCCAGTCCGAGTCAAAAAATTTTTAAAGTCAAGTGAGCAGTAAGCCAACGAGTCAGAGCACGAGGAAGGTTCTCTAGCCAGCGCAAGGCGGATTAAGAGAACTGAGTGGCCTGGCCCCGCGTTGGGCTATATATACTCGAGAGGGGAGGGGGGAGGGAGGGCGGGGCCAGGCTTTGACTTTGAAATATTTATTTTATTCTGGAAGGTTCCGAAGCTTTACTGCGCAGGCGCAGGAATACCATTGGTGCAGATTCACAGTGACTACGACAGGAAACTTCTTCTTCCCCTCTCCTGTGTGTTACCACCTCCCGATGGACCTGGACTTCTCTCTCTCTCTCTCTCTCCCCCCCCCCCCCCCTCTCTCTGGTGCTTGGTGCCATCAGGAGTGGAGGCAGCTGGAGATAGAGGAAGGGAGAGAGGAAAATTGTTTCAAGCTCTCTTCAAAACCATCTCCCTTCAAGGCCAACCAGGCAAGACTCACAAATGGCAGCAAACAGAAAAGAGGTAGTGGCACAAAAGGTTAGGAGGTGGCTGCAGCATCAGGCATGGGGTCAGGGAAGCTTTCTAAGAGTTTGGGCTGGACAGTTGGACAGCGAGACAAACAAGTTAGGGTGGGAACTTATTTATTTATTTTACAAAAATGAAGGCTCAAATAAAAGGGGTGCTTCTTAGAATCAAAAATACATTTTCCCCAAAAGTGGATCTCAAAAATTGGACTGTGTCTTACAATCAGTGGTTTCTTACAACCAATGAATATGGTATATTGTGTACCATACATTTAAATCCATGATGGCAGAATCCATAGGCTGTACTTTTTTGTGTATGCTAGATACAGTTTGAAAAGCCTAGAGATTCTTCCACTTTTTTTGGAGGTCCTGTGGCTATGGAGGGAGAATTCTATTTGTTTTGATAACTATGACATCACTGTATGTAAGAAAGTATGGAGCCTCAGATAATTCTCCCAAAGCATAGCTATTTACACGTATAGCTCACTCATTGTGCTGTCATTAAAGAAATGTAAATAAGGGCACTGGTGTCAATAGGACTTTATTCTGTGTAGATGTGTACAGAACTTCCCAGGTAAGTGACATAATTCTGACCAAAATTGTATAAGGAAAACTTACCAAATAGGCTTCCTAGGTTAGCATCCATTTTTATTTCAAATACTTGAGAGATGACATAAAACGTCAGCAAGAACACAGCAACTGCTACCACCAATTTTGCAGCTCCTACTCCGGAATACAGAAATAAAAAGTCTCTCACCAATTGTTGAAATTTCAATGTAGCAAAAAAATTTCTGCACTATCTGATTAAAACTAGGCACTGGAATCCAGGTCATACAAATCATGATGGTTATGTTTTCATATAACAGAATTCTTCTTGCTGGTTGTAAAATGATTTTATTGAAGCCATTCCATCAGGCATGGATGTGAAATTCAGATTTTTATTGTAATGTCTTATCATGTTTCTTATAGTGTATGCTTTTACTTCACGTTGTGTTTCAATTTTTTTCTTCCACATCATTCCTCTACCTGTGTCTTTCTTTCTTGCTCATTCCCTTTCATTTGATGGGTGAGAAATGTTTTCCCCTGCTACAATTCATGCACCCATTTCCTCCTCTGCCAAGCTCAAAACAGGAAATGGATAGGATTTTTCACCTGAATTCCATTTAATGCAGAAAATATTGAAAATGTAAATATAATCTCTGAGTCAAAAGAATTAGTGCCCTTTTCAACAAGCATAATTAATATTAAAGTTTAGTTTTCTCTACTTTCTAATAGAAATGTAGCATAGAGGCAGTTTTTCTACTAACTTTCCTAACCCTGATAGTGGGGTATAAAAAATAGCCTATCACCTATTCTGAGCACAATCTACCTGCTACCTTGGGCCTGTAAAATTATTTTTGTGGATACACTTTGCCTGGGATAAAAACACACATTGGAAACCAGGTAATAGGAAAGGAAGAAAGTGAGAGAGAGAGAAAAACAGTAAAGATAAAGACATCACATCAGTTAATCTCCTCTTGTTATCTATCATTATCTTAAAAATATAGCATCCCACAGCTTCTAAAGAAATGATGCTTGCATATGTCACAAAATTGAGAAAACTACTGGTAGTTACAGCTAGATGAGATTCTTTACAACTATTTTATGAATAAGAGGCTATATAAAAGGTTGATGTAAGGTGAAGTGGTCCTCTCTGTGATGTCATTGGGAAAGAAAGGTGAACTATGAATGAGGGGAAGGAAAGAAAGAAGTAAAGAGTCGCAAAGAGAACCATGTGGCCATGGAGAAACTGCAAAGTAATATACTACTACTACTAATAATAATAATAATAATAATAACAACAACAACATAACACTTTATTTATATTCCCTAAGTCCCCTTGAGGAGATAGATAAATAACACTTTATCTATCTCCTCAAGGGGACTTAAGAGCAGACTACAACATACACAGATAGGCAAATATTCAATGCCTTTAATACAGTGGAATAACAATTACACACAGATACACAGAACAAAGGTAAAGGCTCCCCCTTTCATCTCTGGCTTCTGGAGTGGTGCTCAACTCTGGCTATAGGGAGGTGCTCTTTTTCCATTTCCAAGCCGAGGAGTCTGTTGTCCGTTTGCTGGCATGGCTGCATAGGCACTTTTATTACCTTCCTGCTGAAGTGGTACCTATTGATCTATTCACATTTGCATGTTTTCGAACGGCTAGGTTGGCAGGAGCTAGGACTAACAATGGGAGTTCACTCCAACTCGAGGCTTCGAAATGCCGACCTTATGGTCAGCAGTTCAGCAGCGCAAGGGTTTAACCAATTGTGCTAACCACACTCTCAAATTAAGTCCTTGCAGAATTGGAGAAGGCAGAAAGGGGAGGGGATTGAAAAGAAGGAAAGAAAGAAAAAGAGGGAAAAGAAGAAGGGAGGAAAGGGGGAAGTGGGGAAGAAAGAAAAGAAAAAGGAGGGGATGGAGGGAAGTAGGGAAAGGAAAGGGGTAAAGGTATGGGGGGGATGAAAACATGGGGGGTAGTAGCCCCTCCTACACATGGGCAATGCTGGGTAGATATATATGCTAGTTAATTATAATTAGCAGCATCTCCTACTACTTTGTCTATCAGAGTCGCAGATTGCTATCTTTTTCTATCTTTCTGAATATAGCCGATGCCCAAATGACACAATGCCATCTCTTTGTGATACTGTTATTTTATGTGTGTCTACTCAGAATCAAGTCTTACTGTGCCCAGTAGAACATGGCCTAAGCTCTGTGCAAATTCAGTGTAAAAAAAATCTGAGTTAATCCTTGAAACTACCAGAGCAAGGGGAAGGTTAGAATATTTTACCTAGTCCTTTCATTTTTCTGACTGTACATTTACAAAAGCACTTCTCCATCACTAGGACGAGAATTTCATTTCTTGAAAAGTTATCAGGAGCTCAACATGATTTTGAAAAGCACAAAGAAGTCCTGTAGAAGTTACAATCAGCAAGTGGGTAATAGATTCCCATCTACCACTGAGAAATGTCTATCAGCATTTAGACACATTTTGGAATAACACAGGATTAATGTTTTTGCTACATATTGAATATCATGGTTGTCGTTTGTAATTCAAAATGCATAGATATTATTAAATCTGAAAAATCTTAATAGCCCCTGAAGCAATATGCACTAGATGAGAAAGCACCCTACATACACATATATATGAACCTGTAGATATAAATAATTTTTGCTGCTTTTATTACAACCGTGTATGCCACTATCACAACCTCACCATTCCCGAGAAACGCTTCTGGTGTGAGAGAATTGGCTGTCTGCAAGGATGTTGCCCAGGGGACGCCAGAATGTTTTGATGTTTTTTACCATCCTTGTGGGAGGTGTCTCTCATGTCCCCGCATGGGAAGCTGGAACTCAGAGAGGGAGCTCATTCACGCTCTCCTCGGATTCAAACCTCTGACCTGTTGATCTTCTGTCCTGCCGGCACAAGGGTTTAACCCATTGCACCACCAGAGACCCCTTTATTATGAACTGAACATTATTAAGGTGGTCACTACAATATTTACTGATCAACCCAGCTTATAGAATCATAGAATCATAGAATCAAAGAGTTGGAAGAGACCTCATGGGCCATCCAGTCCAACCCCCTGCCAAGAAGCAGGAACATCGCATTCAAATAACCCCCGACAGATGGCCATCCAGCCTCTGTTTAAAAGCTTCCAAAGAAGGAGCCTCCACTTGGATAATAATTAGGAACCTTTGGTCCTCTAGATATTTTTGGATGTCCTTTTCCATGTTACAGTTCCTACACCTTTGTTAGTATTTTAAGTTGATTTATACCAGAGATGTACAAATCTGAGAGTCCCAAGTACAAGAGAAAAACAAGGTACATCTGAAGATGCCAGAAGCATGGTCTTTTATTAGCTGCAAAACCTGAACTTCTTTGGTGTGTGGATAATCTTAAGGTCTTCTTCAGGAGTTCACATTATTGCTTTTCTAATAAAAATGAAATATAAGTTTACCGTTTATCTATGCAATAATTTGCCAATTAAATGTAAACATATTGAGATACATTTCACATTTTTAATTTTCCCTTCATAAACTATTTTAATTGGAATTTTAAGAAGGAACAGAAATTAAACTATCCCACTAAACCGTGTTAAATGTTTTCAAAATGAGCTTATTCTTTATTCATGGAGAATTGTATTTACATGCTATTGGTTCGAGCAGAATTCTGATGTGATACACCTTTACTGACATGAGGGTTTAATATGTAAATACTGAAGTAGAATATTGGGACTTATAGGATCACAAAATCACAGAATCATAGAGTTGGAAGAGACCATCAAGTCCAACACCCTGCCAAGAAGCAGGAAAATCGCATTCAAAGCACCCCCGACATTTAATAGCAAGTGGGATAAATGTTCAAAGGACTCTGTGTTTGGAAGGAAACCTTCAGTATTAGCAAGAATATGCATCTTTCATTTTATCCCAATTTATACAGCTTTACATACTAATTGCAATAATAGCTATGCTTTTTTTAAAAGTAGAATCATTTTAATTTCTTACATCCACCTTTGATTTAGTGACTTCTTGCCATAGCTTTCTATGTGATTATTTAAGATTACAATACTGCTGGAAAATTTGAATTGCCTGCTATTACTAAAATAAACTATTTGTTTTACAAGTCAGAACTTACTGTTGTTGTCATTCTTACCTGCTATTCTCATGTTTAGTTTTCTTCTGTTACTGATACAATTAATTGCATTTAACCAGCTGCCTAGGAGAAAAGGAGAAGAAAGCCAGAGTATGAGAAAGCATATCCAGTTGCAACGGAACAAACAAAAACACCTATCTCACTCTAAGCTTCACATTCCTCCAAGCAACAGTCATGAAGACAATGACATCACGATCCCAAACCAATATATAATTCAGCAAGCCATCATTCTTGCATGGATTAGTGTCCACATTTTTTTCTATGTCAGGAGCAACTTGAGAAACTACATGTCGCTTCTGGTGAGAGAATTGGCCGTCTGCAAGGACGTTGCCCAGGGGACGCCCGGATATTTTGATGTTTTACCATCCTTGTAGGAGACTTCTCTCACGTCCCTGCATGGGGAGGTGGAGTTGACAGACGGGAGCTCAACCCATTCTCCCTGGATTCAAACCTCTGAACTATTGGTCAGCAGTCCTGCTGGCACAAGGATTTAACCAATTGTGCCACTGGGGGCTTTAGTGTCCACATGTGACATCATCCCACTGGCCCAGAATAATTTTGCTGCACATCTTTATTACACATACAACAAATCAGGATTCATGGTTTAGTAAACATGCCAGAAAATGTTGTTCATTGGAAGCAGTATATTTTATGCACTATCTTTTCTATCCCAGTGGACAAAAAAATATGAAGCACATTTTGTCAGCCATCTGTACGTATGAGTGTTGAACATATATTTAATGTATTAAAAATCTATGTAAAAGTCAAAGTCCATCTGTCCCACAAAGGCTAGGTGAGGTGGCCCTCTGTGACATCGCTAAGAATGAAAGGTGACATGTGTAAGAGAGAAAGGGAGGAAAGAACCACAAAGAGACACATGTTCCCATGGAAGCAGAGGTGGAGAAGGAAGGAGGAGGACAGGAAAGAGGTGGAGGGAAGGGGAAGGGGAAGGAAGGAAAGGAGAAGAGAGGAGAGGGGAGGAGAGGGGAGGGGAGGGGAGGGAGGAGGGAAATGTGTGTGGGGAGGGAAGAAAAGAAAGAAAATGGGATGAAAACAATGGGTATCAACAGGTGTGTGTGTTAATAAGCATTAAAAACAGTAGAAAGAAACCTGCTTGTGCTCTTTCTGCTTTTGTTGTCATTATG
This sequence comes from Anolis sagrei, assembly GCF_037176765.1. NCBI lineage: Eukaryota > Metazoa > Chordata > Lepidosauria > Squamata > Anolidae > Anolis > Anolis sagrei. The sequence goes on along the minus strand of NC_090025.1, from coordinate 128,679,890 downwards.
TACCTTCAAATCATTTTCAACCTAAGACTGATCTATCACAGGCTTTTCTTGCAAGTTTAATTTAGAAAAAATTGTTTAGAAGAGGTTTGCCGTGACCTTCCTCTGAGACTGAGAGAGTTACACTAGGGTAAAATTTGGCACAGGAAGGATAACAACAAGATTCCTAACAGTGCCCAAGCCAAGAAAATTCATACTTAAACAACTTGCCTTATATGCATCTGAAATCTTTAGAATGTTCTGAAAGAATATTGTGACAAGGCACAATATTATTTCATTATTTTGCAGCTTTCATTATTTTGCAACTTTTTCACCATTTCAAAGCAGAATGAAATTTCTGAATGAACCCACAGCAACCACTCGGATGCAACATTGGTGAATATCCCCTAAGATGAGAGGTACACAATTTAAAGCAATAGACCCAATTTCACATCTATCTCATTTTGATCGCTATTCAATTACTACCTATTACTAGATGCTCGTGCTTCTAAATTAATATCCCAAAATAAACAGTGCTGGGGATGGAGAAGACAGACGTTTCTTTCCTGCCCTTGAATGCAGGACACTAGTTTCCAAGTCAGCACTACAGCACAGCTGGATAAGCATTAATTCATATGTATTTTGGAAAAGACAGTTTCAGGATTCTTCCAAATTCTCTAAACTGAAACACAGCTTATCTGCAAAGACACAGATCCCTCCTCATTATTTCCTAAAGATATCGTCCAAATAAATATGGAAAGGTGCAACATATTATGCAGATAACTTCTGAGATAAGAGACCTGGCTCAACAGGACCTGCCAACAGTAACTCAGCTTCGGGCAAAATACATTCCTGCAAATACATACAATTTTGGTGTCCAAGGAACCTTTCAAGAGATTTTCATATTCTCTTTCTCTAACACAAATGTCAAAGTTTTCTTCAGCACACAATAAGCAAAGGTGGTTTGCTAATTAAATTAAAAGAAATACAGTGCACGCACTGGTAACCTCAAGGTTGGACTTCTGCAATGCTATGTACATTGGGCTACCTTTGTACCAAGTACAGAAACTCCAGTTGATTCAAAATATGGCAGCCAGATTGGTCACAGGAACATCAAGGAGTGAGCATATTACCTTCAATTCAAGTAACTCTGCTGGCTACTAGTTTTCAGGCAAAGTACGAAGTGATGGTTTTGACCTTTAAAGCCCTCAGTCAGTGGTTCTCAACTTGCAGGTTCCCAGATGTTTTGGCTTTCAACTCCCAGAAACCCTAACAGCTGGTAAACTGGCTGGGATTTCTGGGAGTTGTAGGCCAAAACACCACAGGTTGAGAACCACCGCTCTAAGTGGTTTGGGTCCGATTACCTACAGGATCGCCTTCTTCCACACAATCTGTTCCTTAGGACTCTGAACACTTCCTCTTATTCCAACCAGCCTGAACCTGACTGGCAACCATCACCAAGAGGATCTTTTCATAAAGATAACTTTGTAAAAAAGATAAAGAGCTCTTTATACAAAATTATTTTATGCTCTCAGATCGTGTTTTCCTCCTACATCTTTGTAGCTTGAATGTTTTTTAAAGCAACATCACTACTTGGAGAATGATAAAGGAAGAGTGGAGAAACACAAGACTTTCTGTACAGTCAGCAAGAGTGTACCTACAGCAAACAATGCAATGCATGAGTTGGGAAGAATGGGATTCTGCTCTAGCCAATCTTATCGTTGTTGAGTGTGGCTGCTTATAACACGCAAAATGAACAGCTGCTTCTGTACTCCACTATTGAGCATGTGTGAACAAGTAAAAATAGAGGAAAGGAGAAAACAGATAAGCTGCCTCACCCACTACCCCCTTCCCCCTATTAAAGACGTATAAATTTATGAAGCTAGACAAGTGAAGGCTGAATAATGTTTTTAAACCATTCTTGGATACATACAGAAGAAGCTTTCAAGTCATCTCTTGAAGATGTTTTAGTTATTTCTGCAAGGATTACCTGATCTGGTTTTTATTTGTGCATATTGTTAATTTGAATGAAATTTTCTGAAACATGTTAAATTGCTATTTTTTGTGTGTGGTATAGAAACTTGTTCCTATGATTTTTGTATTATGTCTGTATCACATACCCAATTTTCTATTAAATAAATAATGCTCAGGGACACATCTACTTCATTAGCTTAGTCATACCTGGAAACTAAAACTATGTTCAGAACTTGCATTACAGTATAGTTAGTTCATTTTACCAAATAATCTCAGTCATTTTGAAAATCATACCAGCAACACTATCTGAATAATTCCATTTAAACAGATGAATTAAGATTTTTGCAAATTCCTTCATCCCCCCCAGATATCCAGAGGCTACGCACTACCCCAAATTCCCACAAATATCCCGCAGAAGTAGCTGAAAGTTCACTTCTAATTTTGAAAAGCAATTTTTTTGTGTTCAAAAAGAGCCTCTGATGAGGATCTACCACTCATTATGTTTTGCAAAAAGGTGGTCTTGAAAGTCCCTGGAGGGGTCAAGGTTTACAAAAACAAAACAAAAAAGCATGTAGTCTAAGGAATATACTTCATCCACCCAATTTCTACAAGGTCTCCATATTATCATCATTTACGATGTACTCACATATTGATGGGACTGGGGAATGAAAATGAAAAAAGATGGAAAATTACCAAGCCAGCAAAAGGTTCAGACAAAAAAAAACTCTAGTCAAAGCAACAAGGGAACCAGTTAGATAAAAGGGGAGAAAGTTCAAAGTACTTTGATGATCTCCAAGCCGGGAAGAGAGGAAGCTGTTGTTATGAATTGCTGATGTAAATTGCTGGTAAGGAGGCACCAGAAGAGAACAAAGGGAAAGAGAAGTGTGAATGAAATAGCTTACATGCGCAGGCTCAAGATACTCAAGGTTGCACCTTAGTTTTGGTGTGGCACTTTCTCCTTGCCTACCCAACAAAAGGATGTGATCAAATAAATCTGTAACGGATCACCTCTCCTCATAGTGTCTAACTGGATAGAGACCCTAAGGTTTTGGGGTTGCCTTTCAAAGGGGCACAATGGAGTGTCTCAACAATATGGATTCACACTTCCAGTCATTAAGAACCAAAGAACTAGAATCCCTTCCCCTGTTGTTGAACTACATTTCATATCCTTGACTATTACCAGTTTACTGCCGGGGGCTCATGGAAGATTGCCAGACAAATGGCCACCGGTTCTCCAACCCTGGCTTACATCTCACATCATTGTTGCATAGAACAAATATCTGTTGGCAAAAAAATATTTAAGGTCCTGTTTGAAGTATATCCAACTATCAAGACAAGGTAGACTGGTGGGAACATGAACAGCGCCTTCTCTCTGGCAGCATACCCATGTTGTTCAGAATTGCTGAAGTGGAACTCGTTTTTAAGGTCACCATGTTAAAGTCTGCTTGCATTACAGAACACTTTTGACAGATACTGGCTAAGAGGCAATATGCACGTGTATTTTAAGAGTCACCAACAGCATGTCCCAGCACTTCAAACTTTTAAAATTGCTGTATCTTGCCTTACGACCGGATATGTTCTTGTTGTTAACATCAAGATTTCGATAAATTCCTTTTTTGGATGCAACTCCCACAAACTAATCTAGGGGATTTTAGCAAGTGTAATCCAAAAAGTAACATTTCCAAACTCTGAGTATAATACATATATTGGTAAGTGAAAATTTAGTTGGGAGTTAGAAATGAATTGTCGTCAGTACAAAATTTTACAGGAAGTGAGATTTTTTTCTATTTATCGTGTCAGAAGCGAATTGAGGATGCAATTATAATGTATTTAAAAACACAAATAAAGTTTTAAAACTTGGCATTATGCTAAATGTCCTTTGACCAGAAGCTGGCTACTTGGGAGTGCCTCTGGTGTCACTGTGCGAAGGTTCTCCATTGTTGAATTTGGCAGGGCTCAGGTTGCATTGTAGTAGGTGGTCGTGGTTTGCTCTTCTCTGCACTTGCATGTTGTGGACTCCACTTTGTAGCACCATTTCTTAAGGTTAGCTCTGAATTGTGGTGCAGGAGCACACCCTGTTCAGTGCCTTCCAGGTCACCCAATCCTCTGTGTGTCCAGAAGGGAGTCTCTAATCTGGTATCAGCTACTGATTGAGGTTCTGAGTTTTAATCTGCCACTTTTGGACTCTTGCTTGCTGAGGTATTCTTGCAAGTGTCTCTATAGATTTTAGGAAGCTTTCTTGATTTAAGGCCTTGGCATACTGGCTGATATCTAAACAGAGGATGGGTCAGAGATATCAATACCTTGGTCCTTTCCTTACAGGCTGCTACTTCCTGGCGGATGTCAGGTGGTGCAATACTGGCTAAACAGTATAATTTCTCCAGTGCTGTTGGGCATAGGTATCCTGTGATAATGTGGCATGTGAGATACCATCTACAATGAAAGTAACGTAACACAGAAACTGGACCAAAGACAGATTTTCTTCAAGCTAAAGACTGTGAATCTGCTCTCTGTAACAAAGCTTCAGGCAAACTGTTTTGCTGCCCATTGACTTGGATTTGAACATCTAGAGTTCTCTAAAATATACCACCAGCAAAGTGTGCTCCTAGAAAAAGTAGTATGACTCGATCCCTGCAAGGAGAATTCCCTCAAAGTATTATTACATTATGCATTTGGTAGGTGAAAGGAAGCATAATACTATTTTAATAAAATTAAAATAAATCAGCTACCGAGTGGGATTTGCAGCATTCCCAATTGTTCATTAATTTTAAAAAATTGGCCAAGAAATACAACTCAGCTACCATTTAATGCACTTTCAAAAACTCAAATGTAGAAGCTTACAAATTAATTGGCTTTTTGGCATAGAAGACATTATATTACATTATATTGCAAAAATAATAATGACAGACATTATGCATTCTAGATCATAAAGGGGTAATTTATCAGTCTCTTGATAATGTACGTACTTCACTGAACTTCATAAACTGTTCTATTATATTGTTAATTTGGGGTGATTGAGTGGTAGAGGCTGATTTATCCGTTACTAAAAAAAGATAAAAGGGGGAATAGCTGTCTGTGGTATTTTTTTATGCTAAAAGGAGAAATTATATTCTTTAAGTCAAGCAAGTCTCATTAATACTATGTAAATGCTACCACCCTCCAAACAGAAAACATCCTGTGCTATTTATAGCTCTTCTGTCTGTATGGGACAAGACTTATATGATGTCTTTGATATTCTAATTCTACATTTTGATTTGTTTGTTTTTTTCGTGTCAGGAGCGACTTGAGAAACTGCAAGTCGCTTCTAGTGTGAGAGAATTGGCCATCTGCAAGGACATTACCCAGACGATGCCCAGCTGTTTTGATGGTTTGCCATCCTTGTGGGAGGCTTCTCTCATCCGCGCTCTCCCCGAACCTGTTGGACTTCATTCCTGATGGCACAAGAATTTAACCCATTGCGCCACCGGGGGTCCTATTACTAAAATCTTTTAAAAATTTTAAAAGAAAAACAAACAAACTTGTTCATTTTTGTAAAATTATCTATCCCCCTTTCTCACTAAAACTTCTCAACCCTAGAGACACCCAGAATCCTTATAATAGCTGACAATACTATTCAAGGTGCAGGTGCTTACCTATAAAGCCCTAAACGGTTTGGGACCACCCTACCTGCGTGACCGTATCTCCATCTACGAACCTACACGCTCGCTTCGATCATCTGGGGAGGCCCTGCTCGTGATCCCGCCTGCGTCGCAAGCGCGTTTGGTGGGGACGCGGGACAGGGCCTTCTCCGTAGCGGCCCCCCGACTCTGGAACGCCCTCCCAAAAGATCTCCGACAGGCCCCTACACTAACAGCTTTCAGAAGGAACCTGAAAACTTGGCTGTTCCGCTGTGCCTTCCCGGATTAGGAACCCCCATCCCAAGTCCTAATAGCACTTTAGCACAGTTAATATTGCTGCACACCGTACTTTAATCCCGACGCCCCTCCTACCATTTTCAGCACTTTTAACCTTGTACCTCTCACCGGCCGAACCAGTTTTTATATTGTCCCGATGTATAGTTCTGTTGTATTGCTAATTTTGATTTGATTTGTTTTTGTTTTTAATTTGCTTTGTTTGTTTCTATTGTATTGTGTTGTGGCTTCGGCCTGTGTAAGCCGCATCGAGTCCTTCGGGAGATGCTCGCGGGGTACAAATAAAGTTAATAATAATAATAATAATAATACAATTTCTCCACTTTCTTTTGAGATATGTTTCCTTAAAAAAAAAAAAAACAACCCTAATAGATCACTACACCCACACAAGCAATGTTCTTTCATCTGTTAAAAGGATATACACTTCATAGATAACACCCACTAGAAGGGGAGGGGGATATTTCTTTTCATCAAACAGTTCGCTTTTTAAGAAGAATTTAATTCCAAGTTCCAAAAGTATTTTTTTTCTGGACTCAGTAAAGGAAGGGAAAGATTATAAACTTGATATCCCTTAGCGTTAGTTTAAAAAGCTGGAGGGTTTCTTTTTTTTTTTTTAATAAAAAACAGAAACAATAAACAGAAAATGAAATATGTTATTGTTGTTCCATATGTATGCATATAAAGAAAGTGGGGAAGGAGGGTAAATTTCATGCTCGTCTTCATGCAAAAGCCACTCTGGAAATATTAATACTTGAAAAGAATTTGCTATTATGCTGTTACAATCTCAGCCTCTCCTGTTTAACTTGAATTGCAAACCTATACTTAACTCTATTTCCAAAAACAGATGATCCAACTCTGTGGACTGGCCACAGAGACTGCATTCCCATATTTCTCTTACTGAGAAAGGCACTGAATACAGGGAAAGTGATTAAATATAGGCAACAAGCTTATATTTGGGTTTGCCATAGGTCAACTGGAGACTTGAAATTACATAAATACATATAAAGTGGTTACAGTATTGCGTAAAGACTAAAAAGACCGAGGAACAGACATAACTCTCATGTTTTAAGCTACCCCACAAAGTTAATATGAACATAAAATTGGGGATGGAGAAGGGAAAGATCCAAGGATGTCTCACTGATTGACTTGGAAGAACAGCACTTCTTATAGATAAATAGCAAATACCAAGCACATGCTATTATGGCAGTTGCATATACCACATAAGTAGCTTCACTATGTTTTGGACTGCTTCTATGATGTCATAAACCCCAAAAGGCCTTTATTTAACTGGAATTAAGACCCCCCCCCCAAGACCTTACACAATCCAGAGGGACAAAATGGCAAAGTTTGCCTTCACTCATCCACTTTGGGATTTTTTTTCCATGTCAGGAGCAACTTGGGAAACTGCAAGTAGCTTGTTGTTTGGGAGAATTGTCCATCTGCAAAGACATTGCCCAGGGAACGCCCTGATGTTTTTGACGTTTGACCATCCTGTGGGAGGGTTCTCTCATGTCCCCCACATGGGGAGACAGAGCTGACAGAGGGAGCTCATCAACAGTCTCCCTGGATTCAAACCTATGACCTGTCGGTCTTCAGTCCTGCCAGCACAAGGGTTTAACCCACTTTGCCACTTCCGGATGCAAAGAATGCTCTGACTCAAAAGAAAACTTTGAAAAAAAATGGGGGGAAAGTAAGAAGGATTAAGAGCTGCAGAAACCGGGGGACACATAACGTAAATGTTTCCCACACTATGACCTGGCTTCAGTCACCAAAACAATTTTCTGCTGAGGCCAAAACTACTGGTAACATTTAACCCCCCCCCCCCCCCCTTGAGAAAGGAAATAACACAGGAAGTTGTTGCATCTGGCCCTAATATTAAAACAAGAGTGAAGGAAGGAAGACACAGGTGAACAGAGCAGAGGTTCAACTGACACCAAATAAGTCTAATCTCTGAGACTGCCTTGCTTTGCAATTGGGGGGGGGGGGGGCAGAAATCCAATAACGTTGCTAAAGTACCATTCTAAAGAGTCACACTGCTTTATTTTGCAACAACAGAAGCTTCTGGGGTTTACACTCATCTCCTGCCTTGGAGCCCAAATGACTGATGCTGTTAATCTGACATGTATTCATAAACAATATATTAAAAAGCTTCTATAAACTATAGCCCATTTGTTCTCTTGGCACAGTAGACAACTCACAGCTTCCTACTATTGTTTTTTTGCAGATATGTCTACTTCAAGGTATGTTCCCATCCACATGGGAGCCCTTTAACCTGGGAAGCAAGGATTATGGGATCATTTGTGGTATCCACAGCCTATCCAGGATGGCACCAGAGAGTAGAAATGTTACTTTTTTATCTGTAGTTTGCAGAATTTAGTGGACTGACCTTCTTATACCTGTGGCACCAGTATTTGTAGTTTCACTTAGCAACATCCAGCAAACTATGACCTCTTCTGCTTCTCCAGGCAATTCTATGGCACATTTCTGCCAAAAGTTACCACAATGTCACACTGAAGGATCTAGCAAATTCCTAGAGAGGATTCCCATGTTGGAACTTTCTAGATCCTCTAGGATGGCTATACAATCGTTTCCAGTAGAATTCATTCATTTCCAAAGTTTTCCTTATTATCCACCATTTCCTGTATCCGGAGTACGTTCAGGAATGTACAGTATGTTCTGCGGATATAGGGGTTGCTCTGTAGTCCAAAAAGAAACTTTTCAAAGCTCTTATAGGATTGAAAATAATCATGATTTAGTTCAGAGAACAAACTTTGATCTGATCTCCTGGTTTCTTCCAGCCATATGGAGATTATTTGAGCTTAACCAACAACAATCTTTCTGTCATTATCTTGATTTATATCTAAAATTGCTGCCTTCAACAGAAGTTATGCAATTCAACCACATATAAGGAAGCCTGCCTATCATTACACCATGTAACAAAATTTGAAAATGTTCTGTTCCTGGTTTGAAATATTATTTCCTGTTTCAGTGTGCGGTACTTACTTTGAAAATAGTTGTTATACTCCAGAAACTTTGTTTTTGTGGCTGCCACAAATTATGTTGAATTGCTTGAGACTCGATGTGATATTCATTGAAAAACTATAGCAAAATGTGATGCAAGGTGTCCTGCAAAAACTAAATTTTTGCAGTTAATAAATGTTTTCTATGTTTTTTTATAATATAACCAATTAGGAAATGACATTTATAACCCAAGAACAAAAATAGTGTTACACAGTGTTACCACTGTAGAAAATTTAGTCCCAAAAATAAAATTTGAAGATCTACACTGGATTAACTCACACAGGCCTTCCACACTGACCCTCTAACATCTGCCATTCGGTATGTAAACCCTAAAGAACAACAATGAAATTAGTAGCTCCACACCGAACTCACAGTAGCGGATGGGAGAAGGCAGGGGCAAATCCAATTAGAATTGTCGGGGTTGGGACACAAGGTTGGGGAAGTATAGTTTTTTAACACTAGCGAATATATCCTTTCCTCTAATGAGAGAATAGCAATGAACAGAACCACCCTAATGACACATCTGGCTGAAACTGACCCAATACCACACAGTGAATCACAGGACTGTAGAGACTCCAATCTGAATTTCCAGTCCAACTATAATGCTGCAATATTCTACCATGTCAATGAAGAAAATATCTTGTCCTTTGGAAGTAGGAGTTTCACAATCTTGGGGCTGCAATGGAAAAAGCCTTGCCTTATGCCCCAGCATACCAGAACTCCCAAACGTAAAAGTGAAATATAAAAATCAGGATTTTAAAGAATGTCACAGCAGAGAGGTAGCCACAGGTGAAAGAAGGCAGTCATTAAAATACAATGGTATTGATTAATGCAGGACTGGACTCTGCAAGAGATGGTGGGATTACTAAATGCCATCATTAATGACAATGGTTTATGCAGCAATACAATTACTATCTTCTGACCAGGAAACAAAAGTTAATTCTTTTTAGTTAGCTATCCAACTGGCTCAAATGCGGTATTAGGTACTTATAGCATGCTGATTCAGTAGAACAATATGATTCGCGCAAAAATGCTAGGGATTATAGAGGATAGAGAAAAACAAAACAGAAAATGCTAGGTTGGTTAAATTGATTCAAAATGTTCTTATGGAATTAGGTGAACATGAGATGCTTGTTCATCAAAGCACTGTGAAATTGAGTTGGTGATTTATGCCTTATGGCCAGTGACTTGGGCACCCGACTAGTAGAAGACTGAACCATTACAGTAAGAAGACAAATCCTCTATAGTAAATAATAACCACTGGAAAAAAACATAAATGCAAATGTATCCAGTTAGGGAAAACGGAAAGGCAAATAGTATTTAGTCGGGAACTCTGAAAAGCCTTCATGATCAGCCTCATGTACAGTGTGCTGCAGCAATCAGATATGTAGTTTATTAGGCACAAATACTTATAGCTAGCTTTTCTCTAGTTTGGGATCACACTAATAAGTACTATATAGGATCAATTACATCATACAACTTGGTCTCTCCCCCAGGAAAACAGATAGCTTAATTAAAGGTGCAGGTAGAAGGAAGTACGCAGGCAATTTGCACATCTTGAGAGAAGGACACACAAATTAATTGATCAAAATAAGGATGAGTATCCAAGCGTTCCCACAGCCCTTCTGGGAGTCAACACCTGGAGGCTCCACAATCTACTCTCTCAATCCAGACAAGTGAGAAAGAGCAGAATCTTTCAAGTGATGAAAGGAAGCTCCACATTTCTTCCCTCCCTCACAAACTCAAATCCCAATTCAGTGTGATCTTGTAACAAACAATGGTTTATTGTAAGAGTGGGTGAATGTGACCGTTGACTAAACTAGCTTAGTTGCAGTTTGATATAATATCCGAATAGACAGTTTGCTACCACTCTAGCTCCAGAGACTATACTTCATGGCAATATCAGTGAACAATTGAATGTTCAATACTAATATTGAAAATGAAAGCAAGCATCCATCTCTAAACTGTAGTTTACCAATTATGCACAACTGAATACTCAAACTGTTGCTGGGTTGGAATGAGTTATGGTTTGGCACAATGGCTAAACTTATAATCTAAAAACAAACAAGTACAGCAATTTTCATTAGGCAATCTTAAACAGCAGGGTTTTTTTTCTTTCAACTGAACTCCTAGATTGGGAGTGCGGAACTTTTCATTTTCCTGATTTTAAACTATAAATTCATTAGAGCTGACCTTGCACAGCCTTTTGGGGATTGTAAGATAAAAGATCTGGAAAGGAAAGGTTCCCTACTACTTAATAGGGGCACCTCTAGAGAATGTGCTCCCTTAATAATTAAACCTGCATGTGGCAGCGCATTCATATTGTTGAGGAAAGGGAGCAATGCTTTGTGTCGTGGCTGCGATATGTGGCCAAAATGAATCCTGCTTATAGGTAGTTCTGCTTGCCATCATATAAATGATACATTCCATCCTGCAGTCTTCAGCAAATTGACCCACAACTCATAACCAAACAGATCCCCCTTTGCTCCTTTGGTAGCATTATTTCCCATTCGCAAACCATTGTTGTTCTTAAAACATTAGCCTGCAGCTCTACTGCCCTATGGATAAACTCATTTAATTTCCCATTAGCCACAGAGAACATGAAATGAGAAATTAAATTGAAAAGTAGAATTTAACAGGATTAGGCAATATGGAGAAGAAAGGTTCCAGTTTATAATTAGATATGTGTGGGAAGATCCTAGGAATCAGAACACAGCTAGGCCACATGAATAGCATAAGAATCGGAGACAGAATTAAATTAAGCAGATGGTCAATTCATACATTCTCCTCCTCCTTTTGTTGAAGGAGAAGAAGCACGTCAAATTGAGCTCTCACACCAAGACTACTTTTATCACACACAATACCTACTGATGTACATCCATAATTGAGAAAAGGAGAGGAACATACAAGTCACATCCCTGGGGAAAGGTAGGATATAGAATGAATGAATAAACAAAGAAACAGGTCATCTAACTTTCAGTTTTTCTATTCATTGTATTACCATTTTAAATAGATTGGAAAGTATTTACAAACACGTTACTCTACTGTATAGCACCACAGAAACCACTGAACTAAATTTCTAACACAGAGTTTAGACCATTACATCACCAAAACACATATTTCTCTCCTCTACTGGCAGATCCATTTATCAGATACTTCCATGTAGGGAATCATGAAACCTCTTATTATTAACACAATCTCAGTGGCATCATCATCCCATTTTTATACCATTCCAACGACCTCTGAACAGAGAGATAGTGGATATGAAGGCATGGATGGCACACAGTTTCATACCTGGCTGATACATTTCAAGTAGCAGCACAGAAAGAGAAGAACTTATGATCAGAGGATGCCACATAGTCCATCAGTTCTTAAAATCAGTTGTCTATATCAGTGGTTCTCCATCTGTGGGTCCCCAGGTTTTGGGCTCACAACTCCCAGAAATCCCAGCCAGTTTACCAGCTGTTCAGATTTCTGGGAGTTAAAGGCAAAATCATCTGGAGACCCACAGGTTGAGAACCACTGGTCTACATGCTGATATGCCACAGTTCATTGTATATAGATGACCATTTGAATTTTCCAGAGTTCCAAGTAACTACTATATAGGAAAAAAAATTTGCACATTGCTATTATACAGAAAGTATGACCCCCTTATCCAGGGACTCAATATCTAGTTTCACTTACCCATGTTCCACAAAAAAAAAAAAAAAAAAAATCTTCTGGGAAATGTTTGTGGATCTATGTCAGGATTCCTGGTTTACTAATTGTCATTCCATGAAGAGTCACATTATTTCCAGAGTACTGTATCACTAACAAACAGAAGTGATACCACTGCAAGACAATTTTGTCAAGACTACAAGGTCTCCCTATGATTTACCTATATAAAGGCTTACATATCAATTGTCCCCAGAATCATTAATGATTAATCATGAATAATAATGCCCCCCATGACATGACCAAAAAGGACTCATTTTATAGTCATGACAGCCTCTCTAGATCATCCAGTGATATTCTATGGTATACCTCTGGTACAAGTATAGGCAGTCCCCAAGTTATGAACAAGATAGGTTCTGTAGGTTTGCTCTTAAGCTGAATTTATATGAAGAGGTAAATTTTTAAATGTAACTCCAGACAAAAATATATATCTTTTAGCTTGGGATAGCATAGGGAAGAGTTAATACCCCTGTGGTGTTTGTTTTGCTGTCTGTACCCCTGTTCAGACGATTTTGCTTCTTTCTGTGATAACTGGATTATGAAAATGTTGGGCTGTTGTGGAAACAAGGATTGGTAATAACACTTCAGTGGAGACACCTTACCCAGCCATGATTACTCTTCTAGAAATGAATGTCCCTTCCAAAGAGGAGATTTTTCTCACTTCCTGTTGTTTCACTCCCATTCTTAACTATGAGTTGTTTGTAAGTTGAATGTTTGTAACTTGGTAGTCAAAATACAGGGTTCACTAGTATCCACAGTTTCAGGTATCCATGGGGGGGGGGGGGTTGTTACTTGGAATGTCTCTTCAGCAGAAATTGGAGTCATACTGCACATGTTCATTCTGTTACATCTGCAACACTCAATACTTGAATGTCATATAAGTCACTGTATTGGGAATTACTGCTCCCGATACCTCTAAGAAAAGGAAGTACATGGATTATTTATAGGATGCAAAGTTCAAGACAGCATTTGTGGTAGTCCCCAAGCCCATATATTGTCACAGCAACCTGCGATGTTTCACATCCCCTCACTGAAGGGGATATGAACGTAAATCTCCATAATTTTAACCTGACACCTTTGGATTCGGCCCAGTTTGAACCTAAGTCTCCATAATTTTAACCTAACATTTTCGGATTCAGCCCAGTTTCAACCTAAGTCTTCATAATTTTAATCTGACAATTGAAGCAGCAGTGACGTAAACCAACATTCAGCGAGGGTTGTTCACTTTCTGAAAACTGGACAAACTGGCTTTGGTTGTGAAACAGAAGCACCGCTAAGAAATTCTGGTAAGATGTTATCTTGGCCTGGGACACATCACAAAGTGTACTACTTTTATAGAGGAAACAGATTTGGAGCAATAATAAATATTGAAGTGGAAAACTCTTTTTGATGGAAAAAAAAAATATTTTGCAAGGCTAACAAATTCTAACCGATACTGGGCAAAACGGTTTTTAGACAGTACGGCATTGAATTGACATTCTAATCTTCCAGAAACATATTCTTCTTCAGTTTCAGGATGGAAGGGACTGATAGCTGCCTTGATGTGAAATGTCCAGAACCCGATGATAGTCTTATCAATCAAAAATCATTTTTTGCCATTTAATGCACTATTCCAAAACCGGGGAACCAACTTTTTAAAAAGCCCTTATTAAGAAAAAATTTTAAAGATTGATCATAGCCACAGTTTACTGAGCTTCACAGAACCTATGTAGTATAATAGTTTGAGTGTTGGATTAGGACTCTGGAAGACCAGAATTTTAATTCCTGCTCATAAAGAAATCAGCCTCTCCACCTCAGAAGAAGCCAATGGTAGATCCATCTGATTCTGCAAAGAAAACTCATAATAGGCTCACCTTAGATTGCCGTAAGTCAGAAATGACTTCAGAGCACAGAGCAATAAACAGAGACAAGTATGTGTGCCTAGGGCCTCACTTGTAAACTCTAATGTACCTATTTTCAATTTTATCAATTGTACTCCTATTACACCACCAGTTTAACAAACTTAAAGTCTTTCCTCTCACTTTTTCCTCATAGCATCGTAGTGAGGTAAGTCATGCAGGGAGGAAGCAAGTCTGGCCTGAGGTCATTCATTATGTTTTCTGGCTCAATGGCCAGAACTTAGACAAGTTTTATATCGTACCTTCAGCTTCCCAAACCTGCCAATGAGCACAGGCTAAAAATAGAGGATAACCACTTCACATTCGGTCTTTTTAATACTGTTAATGGAGGTCGATTTAAAAAATCAAGGGTAGTTTCTGGCGTAGCTCTTTTGCGCAGTCAACAGGAGAATGCTTTAAAATACCTTGGGGTTAGGCGCATTTGAGTCTGCATAACATGAACTTGTCCAAACACTGTTAGCTATGAGGTGAAAAATAATTCACCAAACCTTTATGGAGAACTCTTACATACAGTAGTTGACAATTACTGCAGCAGGTGTACAATTATTAAATAATATCAGCCACACTTATTCATTCTTTATTTAGTAATAAGCAACCATTACAACCAAGCAACACCGCAAAACACATTTGCTCCCAATTAAATATTTCAAAGGGAAGGAATTATGCCAAACTCCAACAACCTTTAATGTTAAGAGGATTTACCATTCACTTTTTGCCTTGATATATGCCTTGAGAATTACCCTCCTGGGCACAGAGAAATTATTCAGCAGGGAATCTTAATTCATACACAGTGGAAGGTCTAATATTTTAGAGCCAACTTCTTGGAAAAGAACGTGGGGAGGAGCAGACAAAAACCTCTCCCCACAAGAGTAGTAAATTTTTAAATCCATGTATATCATTACTTTTGTTCTTCTCTCTGGAATACACTAATTCTTCAATACCAAGATAAAGTACATTTACTTGGAATCAGCATCTTTACTGATCCCACTGAAACTTTCACAAAACTGTTTTTAAAACCATGCTTTGCAGCAACAGTGAGCAGAAGATAGAACTGGGTGTATTATTAGATCTCTAGGTAATTTGCAAATAAGTTGGTACGGATATACTTTCTTAACAACAGCATTGCCAACAAAATGTCCTCTAAGTTATACTGCTGAAATGAACAGAGGTTCAATAAGTGCTACGGTTGTCTTTTGGCCAGATTGGAGCTAACGGTAGCATCCTGTGTTCATAATGAAAAGGAACAGGTTAAAGACTGAGGTTGCAGCATAAAAAGTTTCATGGGACAAAGAAAAGGGAAGTAAGAAAATGGACTGCAAATGAACAGAATAGCTGGCCAAATGTGAAGGATGGAAATAATGGGAAGAAGGTAGGAAGAAAATTAATTGTCCGTCACATTTTATGTTTCATTAAATCCTATTTTGTAAACTGCCCACAAGGAAATAAAATATTTTAAATGGGCATATAAATCTAGTGCTGCCCGGGTTATGCATTTTGTAATGCTATCTATTAGAAATACTAATTGTTAGCTTTACGATTTTATGGAAATTCCCATTTGAAAATGGGTACTGAAACTTGTATTTTTAAGTTAAGTTTAAGAAGACTGGGCGACATGGAAGGTGCTGAACAGACTGCGCTCTGGCACCACAAGATGCAGAGCCAACCTTCAGAAATAGGGCTACGAAGTGGAATCCACGACATGCGAGTGTGAAGAAGAGCAAACTACAGATCACCTGCTACAATGCAACCTGAGCCCTGCTACATGCACAATGGAGGACCTTCTTGCGGCAACACCAGAAGCACTCCAAGTAGCCAGATACTGGTCAAAGGACATTTAATCAACTACCAAGCTTGCGAACTCTGTGTCTTTTGTATGTTTGTTTGTTTGTTCTGTCAAAAATGTAATACAACTGTTTGGTTGCCTGACACAATAAATAAATAGTACCCAGCTTCTCACTACTCAGGTTAATTCTTTCTTCTTCTTCTTCTTTGTATAGGATACACATACACCAGCCATCCCTCCATTCCAAAAACAAACTTTTATTCCTCACCCTCAATTTATATGGGACACTATGCATGGTTTTTAGCATTGATCAGCAGTCCTGGAAGTGAACTACAGACAACATGGGCTCACTTTTCATGTAAAATAACAGAACTAATAGGCTGATGAAAATATATTACTGAGCTATAAATCGAGCTATAATCTCTTGCGTTCTAGGTAGACTTATGAACAGTTGAATTAAGATTACCTATATAAGATTAGTATATGTTTTGTACATCAGGCTTCAGTCTAAGCCAGTGGTTCCCAACCTGTGGGTCCCCAGATTTTTTTGGTCTTCAACTCCATGAAATGGTAAACTGACTGGGATTTCTGGGAGTTGTAGGCCAAAACACCTGGGGATCCACAGGTTGAGAACCACTGCTCTAAGCCAACATATTCAAAAGTTAAGTGTGACACTACTCCTAATAGGTTTGTTTAAAACTACAACATTAATAGTCATTGCCCCATGTAGAAGAGGGACACATTAACAAGGTTTATAGAAAGAAAAATAGCCTATGGTTCAACTATAGGGCATTTATTTAGTTTAGCAGATTTGCAACATTCCTTCACGATCCTTTATTTTTATGTGCAGGTTGAGCAAGCGTCACATTCCCCACAGACAAGTTCAAGTGACAAATCATTCTGAAACGCATTAGACAAAAATACGCAAATCCTTCACAATTAAACCTCTTATTGCAGCTTGTTTTTCAATAGTCTCTGATAGAATTTCTATGTGATTTTTTTCTTACATTTGTCATCCTGTCATCTAGTCACCAAGAACATGTACTAAGATAGTGACTCAAGAGTCCCTTATTTGCAGCACCTTCTTTCTAAAAATAATCTTATCAAAACACACCCAGTAGACATGTTCAGTTCAGCTGAACTCTACCAATGACCAAAATAATAAGTTTCCACCCAAACTATCCTTTGCTGTCATCCTTTTTGTAAAACACAGATCAAGATAAAATATGGTCCATCTTTGGAAGGAGGTCTTATCTTCAAAGAAAGCAGCTTGGAGTGAATTCTAGCTATTTATTTCCATTTACTGTAGACACCACACTTGCTTCAAGAGAAAACACTCTGAAAATGCTTTTAATATAGGCTTTATTAGGAATCCACAAGACTGTATTGGGTTTTAACTTCATGATCAGAAAGAGCATTTCACTCATATTCAGAAATGACTTTTGTCGCATATTTATAAACATAGCCTTGGCATTAAAACTGTCTTGCTATTGGATTTCCATTACTGGATTCCTCCTCGGGGACAGAATTAAATGTACAATGCTCATAGGACTGAGGTCAAATTTATCCCGTTTTATAATATCTCAGAAGCTTCTGGTTTCTCCTGATAAAGGCGAGATGTATTATTATACTATATTCATTTCTCAAATTCAAAGGTATTTTGGTGGGGTTAATTCATCAGATAGCTATACTCATCCTAGGAACACAAAATGGTTTGATTGCAATTGTGTCACACTCAAGAAACATGGAAGGTATATTTTATTATGTGCTTAAGTGGAAATATATTAAACACTTAAACACTTATCAAGCAAAAGATAAGAGCTGCGCTGAAAGGAAAGGCATTTATTTATCTCTGTCCCGGGAAGAAAGAATGGTAAAATTCTTTGGTGGAATGTAACAGAGGTTCTGTCTAATGATTATAATCCCATTTATTATATTTCTACATAGAATGGGAAGATATTTTTTTGGATGTTCTTCAAGATCTCAACAAGTCTTCAATTCACCATTCAACTGCCTCCTGACACTTCAGAATAGGAGCCTATAACTCTTGGGAGTAATTACTATTGACATAGTAGTTCAGCTTAAACTTGGGGTGCATCTACACTGTAGAGTTAATGCAGTTTGACACCACTTGAACTGCCATGGCTCAATGCTATGAAATCATGTAGTTTGGTGAGGAATGAGTATTCTTTGGGAAATAAGGCTAAAGACCTTGTAAAACTACAATTCCCAGGAACCCATAACATTGAACCATGGCAGTTCAAGTGTTATCAAACTGCATTAATTCTACAGTACAGACACACCTTCTGTAGACTCCTGGTCCAAATTCTATAGCACCTGATATGTTTAAATTTCAGCCTGATTGTTGGTTACCCTCTGATCTCAGTTCTCTTCATTTTTATTAACAAATCTAGTAAGGTTCCTAGTGTTTGGAGAAAAGTAATTTTAGTGCCTATTTCTTAAAAATGTGACAGGACTAAACCAGCATGAAAATGATAGTCTGCAGCGACAGATGGAAAAATTATAGACATTACTGCAAAGTACTCCATATGACTTTGCCAATAGCTGGCAGGTTTTTTTGGGAGGTGTCCTCTGTCAGTTAAATTCTGTGTAAGAAAACTAGCACTAAAAAGATCATACCAACTATATCTGTAATTTTCCTGTGTGTGAAAGTTACATAATTACAAATTTATTTATATCTTCAAATATATCTGTTCATTCTTACTTCTGCTTTGCCGTTTCATAATTGCAGAACCACTGGGTTTTTAAAGAAATGTGTTTCCTAACAATCCAATTACCTATTCTGCCCAAAATGGCTATTTTTCTCCCATGGCTACTAAAGAAATGTGCAGGCTAGCAAGTTTGTAAATTTGCTCGCTCACAAAATTACTTGCCATTATGATGGCCCGATATAGTCTAAATTCAAACATGTGCTTTCCCTTGAGCACTGCTTTTGAGTCATGTGCATCCGGGCCAAAAGGCATACAGTTTTCGTCTGATCCCTCATTTTGTTTACCAGAAAGTTACCCAAAAGGGGAGGGGTGTTTTCCATTTCATTTGGCAGAGGTTCGGCCCGTTGGCTACAATGGGAAACTTTGAAGGCTCAATCCTCAACCATTTTAAGGCCCATCTGCATGAAATCCATTTACAACTGCAGGCTTGCCAAGTTTCAAAACAATTCACGAATCCACTGACTTTTTAAAGAATTATTTGAAGTTTTAAACATAACATTTTAAAAAAATAAGACAACCCGCAAGAGAGGGTTCTGGGAATTGTAGTTGCCGGTTATGTCCATTCTCAATCAGTCAGAGATTGGACACCACCAGGCTTTTTATTGGCTGAGAGATACACAGAGAGAAAAACTTCAACTCCCATTATGGGAACTTTCAATGGTCACCCTATGCTAGTGCCACTGGGAAAGTGAGTCCTAAGAGCCCTCTCTGGAGGAGGTGGTAACTTAAAAAATAATAATAATGTAGGAGTCTTCTTCCAGGGAGAAAAAAAAAACACCACAGATCCCCTGCCTCAGATATTTTATGGACTTAACTCTTTCCGAAAATATTGTCTCTCTGAATTTGTTTCACTGGTCTTTTTGTCTCTCTCTTTCCCTTTCTGTTTTTGGAAATTACAAGAAAATGGCCCTCTGAAAACTACAAATCTTTTCCTTAACAGTGATTTGGGCTCAACTCTACTACTTTTGTTCTTTTCCAATGCCAGATCACACAAAGCAATCCTGCAGAACGACACACACCCATATGTTCAGTTGAGTTCTTTACCATTACGCCAAGGATGTGAAGAAAGCTGCTTGAAGAAACAAAAGAACTGGTGGACCAAGGAACTGGTGGACCCAATATAAATTTACATATACCAGGCAACTTCAGAAAAGATCTAATCCTAATGACAGCTCAGGTCAAGAATAAAAAGCAAGTTAAGAATAAAAAAAATATATAGAAGTGATATCAGAAAATCTAGTCCTAGACATATCACAATAAGCACTAAAGTGTGGGAGAGATCCATTTTTGTACCATAAAGTCAAGAAGGGCTTGGAGCAGAGATGGAAATAATGAAACCCTCCAAACTTTGAGTTGACAATGTTGGATAGATGGAACCAGTGTCATGCAGTGATTTGAGTGCTGGGCTATTAATTCTCGAAACCAGGGTGTGAAGAATCCTTGCTCAGCCATGGAAACTCATTGGATGACCTTGGATAAGTCACAGTTTCTCAACGTCAGGTGAAAGCTAATGTACGCCCCCCCCCCCAGCAAATCCCCACCCCATAGAAATACACAACAAATTTGCTTTAGAATCACTATAAGTTGGAGATTACTTGGTTATTCCTTGAAGACACACAACAATTAGATATTCAGGTAAACACACATATACTACAGAAAAGTGTTTGTCTAATATAGGGGTCCTCAAACTTTTAAAGACGAGGGCAGTTCATGATACCCAGACTGTTGGGGGACAGGATGATAGTTTTTTTTAAAAAAAAATACATGAACAAATTCCTATGCACATATCTTATATGTAGTGCCAAAAAAACAACAGCTTTGGAGAGAAGAGAAGGATTTCCCCCTCACCTCTCTGAAACTCCAATTTTTGATCCAACAGCAGCTCTGCAGAAGAGGCCTGCCTCCACTTGCAGACCTTTCTAGTAATTTCTTAGAAAAAAAACCTGAAGTTTGGGGGTGATACCCCTTGGGTTGATCTGAACTTGATCTGGGATGGTTTCTTGCTACCTCTCCAGCAAATTATAGGGGTTTGGGAGGTAGCCTGGCCTCTAACTAAATATAAATGGAAGGCTGGGGGCAATCCCCCTCGGATCAATTTGGGATTGACCCAGGAGGGTATCTCGCTCCTTTCCAATAAAATCGCAATCTGGCCCCTAACTCAAAATGCTGGTTTCTCTTGGGATATAGGCCTGATGAAAGGGCCTTAAAAATCTTTCAGTTTCCCAACACAATGTTATGGTCAACCTTTGGTGGAAGTTGACCATGAAGTCACACTGGAGGACTATATTAATCAGATAGTCTAAGAGAGTCCCAACGAGATCACATTATTCAAGTCTGAAAAAGTTAAAACACACAAACATGAAGAGCCAATTGAATACCAGGAGTACTTCTACTTTGGCAAGTCTTTAAATTTTAATGACAATTTGTTATTATTATTGCTTACTGCCAGGTTAGCTTCATCTAATTATGACACTTTGAATGAGGGACCTTCAAGAGTCCTAGTCATGTCCTGCCTTGAACAAACCTTATCAGCTGAGGAATATGATTCCCTTGACTTAATCATTCTTTCTGAACTTTGGACTAACTTTTTCCTTACTACCTTCCACGCCACCCAGCCTAGTCGCCTTTTCCTATGATGACAGATGCAACAGTGATGTGTGATAGAGCTGCCCAGTAACCTTGCAACGTGTACAAAACACGCCTCCCAATGAATAGTCCAAGATTGATAAGAAAGCAAGGGTAGAGATGATAAACCACAGATTTTAGGAAGTTAAAGAAAAGAGACTTCGTCCGGGAAGAGAAGGAAAAAGGGCAATAATGGTTGAAAAGTTGGATTCAGACCAAACCATTCACAAGAACTCACTTGCACCTGTTCATGCTTTTAACACAAAATACTGTACCTTTACTTACAACAATCAAGAGTCCTGAATTCACTATTATTTAAAAAAATCACCAGAAATGAACCAGAAATCGAACTAAGTTATATAGCATGTAGCTGCAACAATACAGTAGCAAAAACAAAAGGAAGCAAGCTCTAAACCCACGCGTAATTTAGCTCAAATTGTCATTGCTGCTGCACTCATTCCACTTATAATCATGGAGGTGAATCAGAGGCTCCACTTCAACCCATCAGTAAGTACTAAACAGGCGCTTAGGAAGAAAAAAAAAGATCCCACTCTATCAGCCGTGTGACAGTGGACACGTAGATTAAAATGCTTTAAGTAGCATTTAAACTTTCTACAGTAGAAACTTCCTAGAGGCAACATCCTTTGAATTGCAACACCCAGCAACTCCTTTTAGACACATAGAAAACCGGTTGTGGCTACTTGAGATGTAGGAAATGCATTCTTGTACATGAAGAAAAAGAACCACTATTAATATATTTGACATTTTAGGGCTGAGCACTAGTATGAGGCGTCTCAATACTTCAGCCACAGTGATATTTTCTGTCCAAACATGTCTTCTGCACACAAACACAATGCTCTTTGGGCACAGTGACAAAAAGCTACCGTATCCATACTTCCTACCAGGCACATGTCACATAAACCAATCTTAGTTTTCCAAGCTATGGAAATACTGTGGGATATAAAGATACTATTTTCTCATGAAGAACAAGAAGCACTTTAAAATGCTTTACATTTATACAGCATTTTAGTATTATGTATTATATTTATTTATATCCCACTTTTTCGCTCTTAAAAAAGAAGGCATTTTCACGCCTTCAAAGGCCTCTCTGTTTTACCGGAGAGGGGACTGTTTTAGATAGTTGCAGTAAAAACCAATTTATTATGGAAGAAGCTTTGCAAACTACACCCCACTGCATTGGATATAAATATAATTTCAGAAGGAGAGTGGAAAGTTAACCCTCATCTATGGATTAGATATCCATGGTCTCACTTACCCATGTTCTGTACATGGGTACACTAATACAGCATTTTTAAGCATACCAAAGGTCTCTCTTGCCCCATCTACACTGACCATTTAATGCAATTTCTAACCGGTATTGAAGAAAGCGGTTGTGCAGTGTAGATGATTACATAGGAAATCCTGGAACCAGTTTGGCACCAAGATGGTCATTACACAAACCACATAGAACTGATGTACATTAAGGACTTTCTTTTGCCCGCTTTTGTGAGAGCTTCTTGTCTGGCCAACACAATTTGAAGTTAGCTTCAAAGTGCATTAAATGGTCTGCGTAAATGAGGCTTCTGTATTGGGTTTCCAGAGGGGTGGCTGCACTGGACTGCTGCAACAAAAAACACAGACTCCTGTTATCCATTAAGGACTACAGTAGTTTATCAATGAAGAAACTTTGGCAAACTACAGTCTGTTATATCAAGTATTAACACAATTTAAAGCATACACGTAATTTACACATATGTGAGCAGAGTTCACATTTCTGACTGTGAGGGTCAGAGAAAAATTAAATGTAAACTATAGGTCTCAGAGTTACAAACATCCAACTTACAAATGACTCATAGTTAAGAACGGGGTGAGACAGCAGGAAGTGAGAGAAATCTATCCCTAGGAAGGGAAATTCACCCCTGAAAGAGTTATTACCATGGGGCAAAGGTGTCTCCACTGAAGCTTTATCACCAATCCTTGTTTCCACAACAAGCCATTTTTTTCAAAATTCTGAACAGGGCAGACAGCAAAACAAATGCTATGGAGATGTTAACCATTCCTAATGCTATCCAAAGCCATATATGTGTGTGTGTCTGTAGGTGTGTGTGACTGGAATTGAACTTCAAAAATGTACCTGTTCCAACTTACAAACTTAAGTTAAGAACAAGCCTACAGAACCCATCTTGTTCGTAACTTGGAGACTGCCTGTATATTGGAGAGAAAGAGAGAAATTATATTCGACATCCACGGTTTCACTTATTCACACTCCCTGAAGTATTTTGAGCCTCTCTAAACCCTCCAGTGTGATTCCGTGGTATGCTTCACACCCAAGTATAGCCAAAATATAAGGTTTTGTCATTGCCCACAGTTTCAAGGATCCACAGGGGATGTGTGCGTGTTTTGGAATGTATCTGTTCCGAGTTTCCTTCAGGAGAGATAAAGCTGTTGGAAATAGCAACTATCTACAACCCTCCTATACCAGTTATTTGTTATGTATATAATTGTAATTGCTTACTATATTGCATGTATATATTGATATGCAGTTTCCCCTTAACTCTATGTCGTTTGAGGTTGTGGGAGGGACTGCAGACCGCGTGACCACATCTGGGACTATTCAGACTGAGATTCCATTTCAGAAGACAGTACAGTACAGTACAGTGAGTGTTAGATTTTGCATCAGAAGTCAGTACAGTTTGCATCAGAAGCAGTACAGTTTAGAAGTTAGTCAGTATGCTGCAGTGTGTAGTCAGTCTATTGAGTCAATGTTCAGTAATGTTCAGTGTTTCTCAATCTGGGGGTCGGGACCCCTGGAGGGGGTGTTCTGAGGGTGTGTTAGAGGAGTTGCCAAAGACTATCAGAAAACATGATATTTTCTGCTGGTCATGGGGGTTCTGTGTGAGAAGTTTGGCCCCATTCTATCACTGGTGGGGTTCAGAATGCTCTTTGACTGTAGGTAAACTAAAAATCTCAGCAACTACAAGTCCCCAATGTCAAGTCTATTTTCCCTAAATTCGACCAGTGTTCACATTTGGGCATATTGAGTATTTGTGTCAAGTTTGGTCCAGCTCCATCATTGTTTGAGTCCACAGTGCTCTCTGGATGTAGGTGAACTACAGCTCTAAAACTCAAGGTCAATGTCCACCAAACCCTTCCAGCATTTTCTGTTGGTCATGGGAGTTCTGTCTGCCAAGTTTAGTTCAATTCCATCGTTGGTGGAGTTCAGAATGCTCTTTGATTCTAGATGAACTCTAAATTCCAGCAACTACAACTTCCAAATGACAAACTCAATCCGCCCAACTCCATCAGTATTCAAATTTGGGCATATTGGGTATTTGTGCCAAATTTGGTTCAATGAATGAGAATACATCCTGCATATCAATGCATCCTGCATATCTACATTACAATTCATAACAGTAGAAAAATCACAGTTATGAAGTAGCAACAAAAATAATTTTATGGTTGGGGGTCACCAAAACATGAGGAACTGTATTAAGGGGCTGTGGCATTAGGAAGGTTAGAGAATAGATTGTTTAAACCAGGGGTCCTCAAACCTTTTAAACAGAGGGCCAGGTCACAGTCCCTCAGACTGTTGGAGGGCCGGATTATAATTTGAAAAAAATGAATGAATTCCTATGCACACTGCACACATCTTATCTGTAGTGCAAAAAACCACTTTAAAACAATACAATTAAAATGAAGAACAATTTTAACAAATAAAAAATTAGTATTTCAATGAGAAGTGTGGGCCTGCTGTTGGCTGATGAAATAGAATTGTTGTTGTTTGCTTTCAAGTCGCTTCAGACTTAGGCTGACCGTGAGCGAGGGCCTCCAAGGTAAATTACCTTGGAGGGCCGCATAGTTTGAGGACTCCTAGTTTAAACTATCAAACAATAAGAAATGTACCTGTATGTTGAATACATGAAGTCTGTAAGTAAATCAACTATGTTACTTTTAACAAAGACTACCTATTTTTGGTCTCTTGAGAGCATGATTTACAACCAAATATATTTTATGGGAGAGTAGATGTTTCTGGGCAACTGAAATAACACTTCTGAATGTCTGCTATATATTCTGTACATTGGCAAATCTTTGTTCCTAACAGTTCAGCGAGATAACCAGGTATATCAGTCTAACAACTGAGAAGCGTAATTTGCCCTGCATGGATGCTTACAACTAAGGAGAAGATTCACCCAAACCAGTATTAAACTTTTCTCAGGAAGATCATACTTACAAAAGGTTGCTTACTCCAAATAGTGTGAATACCAACTAATCTCCAAAAGGGTCACACTTCCAAAAGGCTATGGTCTCTAAAAAGTCATGCCCCCCCCCAAAAAATGGGGGTATAGATAAAATAATGATACAGGGGTCCTACTGCATTGAACAAGGACTTTCTGAAAACTTCAGTATATCATGGGTGTTGTAGTTTGGCAAGGTCCCCGGGACTCTTTGGCAGAGAAAGCTTTGTAAATCTACAACTCCCACAGCATTGAGCCAGGGCAGTTCCAGTGATGCCAAACTGCAGTCATTCCACAGTGGAGATGTTACCTAAGTGCAGGGCTTAAGACTTGACCTGAACTAAGGACTGTGAACTCCTTCTGAACTGCTGCACTTGGAGAAGGGCGCCAGAGACTGAAGGAGAGTGGGCAGATGTGGAAAGACAGATAGAATAGATAGATACTGTACATACATATATAGGGTGTTTCAAAGTGATGGGCCCAGTTTGTATATGCAAAGAGGCAGAGTGGGCAGATGTGTACAGCATGTGTGTATACATATATAAATAGAACAGATGAGACAGATAGATTAGATAGGGAAGGGAGGAAGGAAGGAAAGAGAGAGGAGAGAGAAAGAGGAAAGGAAGAAGGAAGGAAGGAAAGAGAGAGAGTGAGAAGGAAGAAAAGGAAGAGAGAGAGGGAGAGAAGGAAGGAAAGAAGGAAGGAAAGAGAGAGCGTGAGAAGGAAGGAAAGAAAGAGAGGGGGAAGGAAGGAAGGAGGGAAGGAAGGAGAGAGAGGGGGGAAGGGAAAAAGGAAGGAAGGAAAGAGAGCGAGAAGGAAGGAAAAAGGGAAGGGGAAGGAAAAAGAGAAAGAGAAAGAGGGAAGGGAAGAAGGAAAGAGAGAGGGAGAGAGGAAGGAATGAAGGAAGGAAAGAAGGAAAAAAAGGGAAAGAGAGCGAGAAGGAAAGAAAGAGAGGGAAGGGGAGAGAGAGAGCAAGAGGGAAGGAAGGAAAGGAAGAGGGGGAAAGAAGGAAGGAGAGAGAGAGAGAGAAGGAAGGAAGGAAGGAAGGAAGGAAGGAAAGAGAGAGCAAGCTTCCTTCTTTGGAAGCTTTTAAACAGAGGCTGGATGGCCATCTGTCAGGGGTGATTTGAATGCAATATTCCTGCTTCTTGGCAGGGCGTTGGACTGGATGGCCCATGAGGTCTCTTCCAACTCTTTGATTCTATGAGGGAAGGAAGGAGGGAAAAAGAGAGGGAGGAAAGGAAAGAAAGGGGAGATCACTACAGCTGTCAGGGGTGCATCTGCGTTCTAGACTTAATGCAATTCAATACCACTTGAAGTGCTCAATGCTCTAGGATCCCAGAGTGTACCTTTTGCGCACTCTTTGGCCGAGAAGGCTTGTAAGACGACCACTCCTAGGATGCCATAGTACTGGGGTAATGTCGAACCGCATTAACGCTACAGTGTGGCTGCACTTGAGATGGCGAGGGGAAAGGGAAGGGCTGCCTCGCTTACCGGCTCTCTCTGGCGCCCTCCTGCCTCGCTCGGCTCCTTCTCGTCGGCCTGGCCCTCGCCCGGCTCTGGCGGCGGAGGAGGCGCTCGGTCCGGCTGCAACTCTGGAGCCCAGGAAGGGAGAGTCCGCCCAGTCCCTCCCTCACTGGCTCGCGCGCCTCCTAGCGGTGGAGGACCCGGACTCCCTTCGCCCGGGAGGGAGCGCGCGCGCCAGAGAGAGAGAGGGAGGCACAGAGCAAGAGTCCGGGCGAAACCCCTCGGGCGCGCAGGCGTGCACGCACGCAGCCAGGCCGAAGGAAGCCGCTTCCGCCCACGTGCAGAGTGGGCGACCCCTGGAGTGCAGCTGCGTCACAAAGAGAAGACGCTCCTCGGCTATCCGGCACTTCCTTGGCTCTTGGCCTCGTTTGATTAAAAGTTCTTCGCGGCTTGAGTGGTGTTTTGCTCTAATGGGTAGAAAACTGTATGTCCTTACTGGCAGGGCAGCGGCTGGAGTGCTGGACTTTGGGGGCATCTAGGATCTCCTCCTCCTCCTCCTCCTCCTCCTCCTCCTCCTTGTATTACCCTGCTGTTGTCTCTTGATAGAAAACTGTATGGCCTTACTGCCAGTACAGTGGTTTGAGGACTGGGCTCTGCAGCTATGCTCTTCTTCTTCTATTATTATTATTATTATTATTATTACTATTATTATTACATGCCAGTGCAGTGATTTGAGGGCTGGACTTTGCTTGCATCTATGCTCTTCTTCCTTTTCTTCTTCCTCTTCCATTATTATTATTATTACCATGTCAATGCAGTGATTTGAGAGCTGGGCTTTGCTTGCATCTATGCTCTTCTTCCTTTTCTTCTTCCTCTTCCATTATTATTATTATTATTATTATTATTATTATTACCATGCCAATGCAGTGGTTTGATGGCTGGGCTTTGCTTGCATCTATGCTCTTCTTCCTCTTCTTCTATTATTATTATCACCATGCCAATGCAGTGGTTTTTAGGACTGTGCTATGCTTGCATCTGTGCTTTTCTTCTTCTTCTATTATTATTATTATTATCATTATTATTGCCACCATGCCAATGCAGTGGTTTGAGGACTGGGCTTTGGTTGCATCTATGTTCTTCTTCTATTATTATTTGAAACACAACAAGATGAGTCCACAGCAGACACTATGCTGGCTGTTGAATTGGATCACACACGTCTGACACTTCGCAAGTATCTAGGACTGTGTAATGTATCAGTGAATAATACATGCAGATCCCAGTAAGGTGGCCTTCTGCAGCTGGCAGATGGTAATTTTGTCAGCGTCTTATTATTATTATTATTACCACCATGCCAATGCAGTGGTTTGAGGGCTGGGCTTTGGTTACCACTATGCTCTTTTTCTGTTATTTGAAACACAACAAGGTAAGTCCACAGCAAAAAAGATCACTCTGCTGACTGTTGTATTGGATCACACGTTGGACACTTCCCAAGTGTCTAGGACTGTGTGATGTATCGGCGAATAATGCATGCAGATCCCAGTAAGGTGGTCTTTTGCAGCTGACAGATGGTAATTTTGTCAGCACTGAGTGTGTTTAAGTACAGGCCAAGGTCTTTAGACACTGCACCCAATGTGCCAATCACCACTGGGACCTCCTTTACTGGCTTGTGCCAAAGTCTATGCGGTTCAGTCTTTAAATTCTCATATCATGTCAGCTTTTCCAGTTGTTTCTCTTCAGTCTTGCTGTCGCCTGGGATTGCAACATCGACAATCCATACTTCGTTTTTTAACACAATCATGAGATCAGGAGTATTGTGCTCCAAAGCACTGTCAATCTGAATTCGGAAGTCCCAGAGTAGTTTGACATGTTCATTTTCTGGTTTTTCAGGTTTGTGATCCCAGCAGTTCTTTGTCGCAGGTATTTGTGGCATTATTACCATTCCAGTGCAATGGTTTGAGAGCTGGGCTACAAGGGCACCTATGCTCTTCTTCTATTGTTCTTGTTGTTCTTGTTATTATTGTTACCACCAAGCCATTGCAGTGGTTTGAGGGCTGCGCTTTGGGTGCATCTATGTTCTTTTTTCTTCTCTTTTTCTTTTATTATTACCATGCCAGCACAGTGAGCTGGGCTTTGGGTGCGTCTATGTCCTTTTTACTCTTCTTCTATTTTTATTATTATTGTTATTATTACCATGCTAGTGCAGTGGTTTGAGGGCTGTGGCTTTGGGTGCACTTATGCTCTTCCTCCTCCTTTTATTATTACCATGCCAATGCAGTGGTTTGAGGGCTGCTCTATGGATGCATCTATGCTCTTCTTCCTCCTCTTCTATTATTATTATTATTATTATTATTATTATTATTATTATTATTATTTCCATGTCAGCACAGATGTTTGAGGGCTGGGCTTTGGGTGCATCTATGCTCTTCTTCCTCTTTTCCCTCTTCTTCTTCTTCTGTTGTTGTTGTTGTTGTTACCATGTTGTCTCCTCTTGATAGAAAACGGTATGGCCCTGCTGCCAGCTCAGTGAGTTGACTTGGGTGCATCAACACTGTAGAGTTAAAGCCAACACCACTTTAACTGTCACAGACCATTGCTAGGGAATACTGAGATTTGTAGCCTGGCATGGCATTAGTCCTGTTTGGCAGAGAAGGCTGAAGACCCCAAAATCTACAATCCCCATGATTCCACAGCATTGAGTGATGGCAGATAATAGTGTTTCCAGCTGCAATAATTCAACTGCCGGATGCATCCCGTGACCCAGGAGGGCAGAGTCTAAATCCCTGTGCCCTTGGGTGAGTCACATTCCCTTGAAACAGAAAACCCAGTTTGCCTCAGAGTTGCCATTGCTGGGGAATGCCTTGAAGGCACAGAAAAACAGCAACAAATACCTTCTAGTTCTGTCACCCATGAACATTAGGGGCAGTTATAATAAAAAACATTTGGAATGTGCAACATTGGGATCTTGAAAGATCCTGTCTGAACATGGAAGCTGAACAGGGTCTGTGCTGGTTAGTGCTTGAATAACAAGCTGTCAATGAATACCAAGCACTGTAGGCTATATTTCAAATGAAGGACCTGGCAAAGCCACATTTGAGCATCCCTTGTCTACGAAAAACCAGTGAATTAATGGAGTCACCAAGTTGATTTGAAGGCATGCACACACATGCATGTACACACACAGTGAATTAACAGTTCACCCATAGTTTACACATTTACACTGTTACCAGATTTTAAAAATCTGTTGCCCTTCCAAGGTGGCCAACGTTAACTTTGGATGAGTTCTAAAGTACATATTTATAGAGGCTGATACTGTAGGAGATAAACTTCTGATTAAATATTGATTTTGAGGAGAGAATTTTTCCAACGGACAGAGTTTGCTGCGATTGTGCAAACAACAGAATGAGCCAATTTATTTTACAGTTCGTGCAAAGGGCGGTGGCAGTGTTATGTAGACTATGAAGGCAGTGTGATCTTAAGTAACTAAAAAATCCAGCGCGGCATAGTAGTTTGAGTGTAGGACTAGGACTCAGGAGGCCAGGGTTTAAAATCCCCATCTGGAGATGCAAACCCACTGGATGATCCTGGGCAGGTCACACTGTATCGGCCTCAAGGAGGCAATAGACCATAGACCATAAACTTGAAACGATTTGAAGGCACACAAGACTCATACTACTGAGATATTCCAAATAAGAACCTGAAAATAAGTTGCATGCTAACTTATTTACTTACATACTATATTTATACCCCTCCCTTCTCACTTCAAAGGGGACTCAGAGCAGCTTATAATAATTTATACTAGACCCTGACTTAGTTCTGTCAGTGTTTTTTTAGCTTGGAAAAGAAACGATGCCTCAATACTAGTATATAATTGTTTGAACTGGGAACAAGGCTTATTGTACTTCACACATTTATCCTGTATTACTTTTTTTCAGATAAAGTGGCTTCCAAAGGCTACTTACTATTGGACAGCAAGCCTCTCTTAGAGTCCATTCATACTGTGCAATTGTTGCCCCTTTAAAGACCATGGGTTTGTGCTTGGGGGGAGATATTAGAGCTCCCTGATGGAGAATTCTAACATTTCCAAACAGCCAGTCTCAAGATTCTATAGGAAAAAACCATGCTACATAAAATTTTGTTGCAAGGCTCTGTAGGATCTCTAGGCTGATGAGAGGGAAAAGTGGGGTTTCATGAAGTACAGTATTTAAAATTGTTTGTCAGAGAAAGTGAGATATAGTGCACCAAACATCCTAGCATCCTAAAGAACGAAACCATGGCAATTAAAGTGTATCAAACGCCCCAGGAGACTTTATTGGTGGATACTATAGTGTGTACCCATCATATTGACAGTTTTAGAAAGAGATGGAGAGATCAGCATGGACTTCAGACAGTGAAGACATTTGCCCTTGTGCTTTGCTACAGCTGAATACGCATGCCCAGTGTGGAATGCATCCCAGCACATTAATACAGTGGATGTGGCCCTTAATGAGACATGCTGCATTATCACAGGATGCCTACGGCCTATACCACTGGAGAAATAATACTGTTTAGCATATATTTCACCACCATCTGTAGCAGCCTAAAATGAAAGGACCAAGGCAGTGACATCTCCAGGCCATCCTCTGTTCAGATATCAGCCAGCATGCCAACGTCTTAAATCAAGAAATAGCTTCCTAAGATTTACAGAGACACTCGCATGAACACTCGCAGCAAGTGAGAGTCCAAAAGTGGCAGGCGAAAACCTTGAACCTCTATCAGTGGCTGATACCAGACTTCCTTTTGAGCAACCTGGAAGGTGCTGAAGAGAATATGCTCTGGCACCACAAGATGCAGAACTAACCTTAAGAAATGGGGCTACAAAATGGAGTTCATGACATGCAAGTGCAGAGAAGAGCAAACCACAGACCACCTACTACAATGCAACCTGAGCCCTGCCACATGCACAATGGAGGACCTTCTCACAGCGACACCAGAGGCACTCCAAGTGACTAGCTTCTGATCAAAGGACGTTTAACATAATGCCAAGTTTTTAACATTGTGTTTTAAAATACATTATAACTGTACCCTCAATTCGCTTCTGACACGATAAATAAATAAAATCATCATGGAGAAATGACACTATGTCTGGAATTTGCTGGATCTGGGCATGCAGGCCAAATCTGGCCTTGCCTAAACTGCTCTCTGTTTTAGGAATGCTTATTTTCCTTTGTCCGTTCAGGAGTTGCGTAAATCGAATATTAAATAAAGCAAATATTGCAAAGATGTCATACATCTATAATGTCTCTTGTTCAAAAGAAAGTAGGCCTGGCAGTCTTACCTTGTTTGGAGAACGTGAAAGGGCGTAGCAGTGTTACAGTGTTTGCCCTAATGAATCATTAATGATAGGAAAGTGAAGTAAAAACAACCATCTTTAACCTTCTTCCCAGAACATAACCTTCCCTTTCTTTGAGCATTGGGGAAGGGCTTGGTCATGGTCACTTATTTAACTTCACAGTTGGCAGAACACAGTGAAAAGCAAATAATTTTTTTGTGAGTGTATAAAGTTTGAGAATCAGAAAGTAACATTTAGAAAGTGTGCTTTGCATGTCATAAGAAGGACCCACATTATCAGTATAAATTTGAAATAAGAGTGGCACTTACAAAATGTTCACTATTTGGATATAGGTCATATGTGCCACTGAAATCTTGAGGGTTAGAAATATATAGAACTTGTAACATGTATTTGTTTAACAAGCATAACATTATTATTATTATTATTATTATTATTATTATTTCTTGCATTTTCTCTATTAAAAAGGCTCAGAATGACACACAAGCCCTCACTGTCCTACAACCAAAATTAAGGCATTTCGTAGTAGCAAGGCTGATGGATTTTTGTGTAAAAACGCTATGACCGCTATTGCGCTCACTCCCGAAGCAATGCAGAATCTTGTTGAATGTTTATGACATTTGTGCTCCAAACAATGTCATAGCCCCTGATGCCCTTCCTACAAAAGTGCTATTTATAGTAAAAAAGACTGGCATTTGGCTATATCTATGAATTTAGAGAACTTAGAAAAAAGTATTGGCTCTTTCTACGGGGCTGTGTTGCAAATCTCCAACTGACCAGCTGGCTTTTTTGGAACATGTTTTTGAAATTGGCATAGGATTGGACCCAAGTGCTCAACCAACCAAATCATGATTTTTCACACATTTTTTAATCAGAGGAATTACATCTGGAAATCTTTGTTGGGCATGACATTTTAGATTATTTTCTTAATAGGACATAGCATTATCAAAAATGGGATGGAAGGGGTTTGTTAACTGCTTTTCTCTATTTAACTGTGAAATTCAATAACTGACTTTGAAATTAATAAATAACCACACACAAAAAATGCCAGCACAGCAGCCCTTTTAACATATTTCTTTCAAGTGACTAATTGTGTCCAGTGAACTTAGTGAAGCATAGCCTGCTTTGAATCTGGAGGTGAATCACAAGTATCTCTTTTTGGAACTATAAATAACACACACATCACTTTCCTTATAAGCTGTACACAGAAATTCAGTTGTCAGCATATTTTTAATGCTAGGGCACTCTTTGGCTTATTCTAATTGCCCATATTTTGCATTCCACATATTTTTGTTGCTGGTGTAATGGTTTGAGTGTTGGCCTACAACTCTGAAGACCAGGATTAAAATCCCAATTTAGCCATGAAAATGTGCTAGTCACAAACCCTCCATCCCAGAAAATCTGGTGACTGATTCCCCTTAGGGTTGCTGTAAGTCAGAAATCATAGAATCAAACAGTTGGAAGAGACAGTCCAGTCCTGGCCTTTTCTTACTCAATTGCTGAGTATGTCTGCCCTGTTTGGCATAAGTCTGTTCATGCAAAGCAGATGAACATGGCACTGAACAAAACATGCAGAATAATCACAGGATGTCTCCAACCTACACCTGTTGATAGACTCTATAAGCTAGCTGGCCTTGCCCCCCGATGTGCAATGGGGAGTTGCTGTTAACTGTGAGAGAAATATGGTTGAACAGTGTAAAAGCCATCTGCTGCATGGCTTGTAGGCCTCCTCCCAAAAGACTCAAATCAAAGAAAAGTTTTATGAGAACCACCACTCCTCTTAACTCTCCCCCAGCAACAGCAAGTGTATCCCTCTGGGCACCTAAACCACTAAATCCCAAATGGATGCCCCCCCCCCCCCAATGTGGTTCCTCCAGGGGCAAACCAAGAATGGGGAACTTGGAAGTCCTTGAACAGACTCAGAAGTGTAGCAGGCAGATTGAAAGACAACGTGGAAGGTGGAACTATCTAAAAGTATCCTCAAACTTGTGTGACTGTGGAGCAGAACAAACAACTCCATATCTGTATACTTGGCCACAATGCCCTGCCTCATGTACAAAAGAAAAATAGACAATGAGGTCGCTGTCACCTGGTTTTGGTCAAAAATTATTTAGCCACTTGTGCTCCTATTTTTATCAGTTTTATACTTATGTATGCAATGCTTTTGACACAAAATAAATAAATCTAGTCCAATCCCCTGCCATGCAGGAAAAGCACAAAGTATCCCCCCGACAGATGACCATTCAGCCTCTGTTGAAAAAGCACACAACAACAAACTGTTTAAGCATCTACCAGATTTGATAGACAAAAGAGTGCAGAGCTTTTCTTCTCTGAAGGCTGGACCTAGCCATAGATAGAGAAGTGTTCTTATGTGTTGGGTTATATATGCTGGGAAACACCATCTGAAAGGGGATTGCTATGTGACCGGCACTTTTTTCTGGGATTCTGAGTTGTTCAAACAAGTAACTTTTTATCCTCTAACACAGTGGTTCTCACCCAGAGGTCCTCAGATGTTTTTGGCCTTCAACTCGCAGAAATCCTAACAGGTGGTAAACTGGCTGGGATTTCTGGGAGTTATAGGCCAAAAACATCTGTGAACCCCAGGTTGAGAACCACTGCTCTAAAAGAAGGAACATTAAGAGCCTCTGTTGATTTGCTACAGGCCTCCTGCAAGGGCACTGAGAGGCACCTGTTGTCTCTGGTCCTTGAACCATCAAAGGAGGTTCTTGGCTGAATAGATCTGCCTCCCTAGAAATTATGCTCGACATAATTAGAGTTATGGGATCATAGAACTGGAAGAGATCCAAAGGCCATCTAATCCAGTCACCTGCCATGAAGGATGGTCATCCTACTGTTTAAGAGTAGGAAACTTCACCACACTCTGAGGCAGCATTTTCTACTGTCAAACATTTCTAACCAACCAGAAGTTCTTAATGTGTGTGTGGAAGCTTTTGATATTTAAAAGGCCGTCTTCGGTATCACCAGTTCTCTTGCTTTAAATTATTTCTTATTTATTTCATTATTTAATTTATATTTCAACTTCTTCCCAATATTATACCTAAAGTAGCTTAAGAGGTTTCTCTCTGAATGCCAATATTCTTGACCATGGAAACATATTACACCCTTTGCCTTTCTCCATAATATGTAACCTCTTGTCAATCCATAAATTGCCAACTCTGTCCAGCCATCATCATCATCATTATCATCATCATTAAGAAGAAGAAAAAGAAGATAGACACAGACCTGTGTGTAGTTGATACCAGGTTTTCTAGGAACTGCGTTATGAAGAAGACAGATGCAGGTATGTGGTAGCTGATGGGAGCTTTTCAAGACATTCCTTCTGAAAGAATAAAAAGAAAACTAGTGAGACAGGAAAGCTGAGATATTCAAGTCATTAACTTTGCTTCTATTTACATGGACCAAATCACTGTGTAAACACAATCTTTGTTCCTGAGTCTGGGAGGCAGCCAATGAAAATTTGGCTTGTGTCCAGATTCGGCAAAATTGTCAGAAACAACTTCAAATAGCAATTGTTTCAGAATATAACAATGATTTTTTAAGATGGTAAACTTCTTTCATCTTATAATGACATGTACTAGGCACTACAACAGAATTTAACAAAACAAAAGAGGGAGGACATTTCATGTTTCATAGATAAATGCAACAACAAGTTTTTATCACTGCCATTTGTCTAGATCGAAAAACAAAGAGAATTTTGAACACCAAAAGCTAGGAGTTTGATTACAGAACATTATTTATTAAAATGATAATATATCACTTCTCATTTTAAATATCCAATTGCAGTTTACAATAAATAAAACTAAAGTGATAAGACACTACAAAAATGCCTCTGTATTATAAATTATTAGACTTCATAACAGCACAACTGTCCTGCCTGTTTAACAGCATTGAATGTTTGCTGTGTATGTGTTCTCTGATCCACCCTGAGTCCCCTTCAGGGTGAGAAGGGTGGAATATAAATGCTGTAAACAAACAAACAAACACTATTCTAAACAGATTTGACACCCTTAAGAGCTATCCAAACCTGGAGCTATTACATAGGACCAGGCCCGTAGCCAGAATTTTGTTTGGGGGGGGGGGGGCTGAATTTTTTTCAGGGGGGTTTCGGGGGGACTGAGTTTTTTTGGGGGGGGGGGCTGAGTCTGAGTGAAAGAGGGTCTAGCCTAGCAAACCTTTTGTATCATTACCCCAATACCCCCATGCATATGGGATATATTGAGCATGGTGATCAGATCATGATATGAATAAACATAACAGTTTAAATAATGCACCAGTAAGGCCTTTTCGCGAACCACCATGAGAATTTCAGGGGGGGCTGAAGCCCCTCAAGCCCCCCACCCCCACCCCCGGCTACATGCCTGCATAGGACCCACCAACCATCACTGCATTTCTCACTGGGCAATAATTATTACAACTCTTCAAGATCATATCTGAACATGTGGAAATAGATGTTGGAAACTGATGTTGTACTCCTCCCTAGTCTTAAAATGTGGGATGTGCATATGTTGGACTTCAGTTCCTATCATCCTTCACCATTGGGCTAAACTGATAGGCTCAAATATATGTTAGAGCCAATATGGTTAGAGGTGTGAATGTTCGACCCATTGGGTGATTTGGATGAGTCACTGACTCTCATCCCTAGGAAAAACATGTGATAGGTTCACCTCAGGGTAGCCATAAGTTGGAAATTATTTGAAGGCACACAACAACAACAACCAACACTATAGGAAGAAGTGAAGGTTTGTCACTTCTGATTTTAAAACATGATCAGGTATGCAGCTGACAAGTATATGAGTCCTAAATGCACTAGAAGTCAGTTGGGACTGACTTCTCAGTACATGTGATATGAATGGGACTATCACGCAAAGAACTCTGCGTCACCAAAATTTGTCCAAAAGCTGAAATCCTTGTGAGAAGATTTGCTGCATGGTCTGAAAATAGCATTGTTTAAAGACATCTTCTATATATTTTGCTCCCTTGTCCTTTTCCCTCTCTCCATTTCTTGCCTTAGGATAATGTGGCCTTAAAGCTGTGTGTGACAACCAACCAAATTATATTTAACTCTCCAGGAGGAAAGGAAATAATTTTCAAAAGTGTTTATTTGACCAATAACACCTGTATTGTTTTTATTTTTATCCTTGATGCATTCTGATGAGAGGACGCACTATGACAAGGAGAAGAAATAGCTTCAGGATGCAAACGTAGCGTGTTATGAGCTCTCCATCTGGCTCGATGTGTATGAAATATTTAAGCTAGTGTCATAGGACCCAAGAGCAATAATACATGCACAAAAACATCATATCATTTTCTCTGAACAGCAGAAACACAAATTCATGGTAGGAAGAAGACAATGGCATGAAGTAAAATAGAAGGAAATTCTTTGTGGAGAAATTAAACAGGTTATCAAAGAGGTTGGCTGAGGTGGACCGAGATTCAGTAAAAACCTTGCCATGTGGTTGACCACTTCAGATGGAGCCACTGTTTTGCTTCTTTCTTTCCCCCTTTGTGAGGTTCTGTTTTCAGAGCAGGTGGTTGGGGAAACAAAAAAAGATGGCATGTCAATGCCAGGCAGTTTAGTCTGGTGTAAATATGCCAAGGAGCAGCCCTGGATCCACCCTGTTCGAGTTTAATATGAGTCTATTGTGCAAATAGCTGGAGAATGCATTTGCTGCTGCATCTATTCGTAGCCAGGCATGGAGCTCCATGCAAGCTCCTTGCCATCCTGTGCACCAATGTAACCAGCATGAAGACAAAGGGGTGATCTCCCATTTCTTCCTGGTCATGCAGACACTATATTTTGACATTGGCAGAAGTGCCTATGTGACCAGGAAGAAAGAGGTGAGATTATTTGGTTGTGCCGATGCCTCTGCTGATATCAGAATGTTGCACCTTCCCCATCAGGAAAAAGGAAGGGAGCTCGGAATAGCTGTGATGGCAGCATGGTCATGATGCATCTCCTTTCTCTGCATTGATGGGTGCGATAAAGGGGAGTGGTGTAAGCGTAACCTGAACAGTGGTTCAGAGCGAAGCAAACCAGATCTAGTTGTCAAGACTGCTGCACATCCACAGGATACCCTAAAGTTTCCAGCAAATTCCAGTGTATTCCCTGATGTTGGCCAAAATGGAGAAAAGTCAATTTAAAGCAAAAAAACAAAAGTACGGGCTAATCACTGGAGGTAGCTGTGTGTCATAGGTGAGCCCAGGGTTTTGTTTTGTTTATTTTTGAAAGTGTAGACGGGCCATGAACAAATAACAGTTCTCAGGGTCCTTCTACATTGGACGTTATTCCACTTGGGAAGCAGGGAGGCACCATATTGTGACATTATGTCCCATTGTATTGGAAAGCAAATAATATTGTTTCTCAGATCCCATCACACGTTCTTTCTTTCCTTTTCTTCCAAAATCATCAATTTTCATATTTATCACATGATAAAAAAGGAAAACTTGGGGGGGGGGTGGTAATGGGGGGGATACTGGGCTTTCCCATCCAATCCTACTCTGGAGTAAATCCAAGGTGCTGATCTTAGCTAGACATCACTTTAGGGATATTGAGCTTTTCCCTCCAATCCCACCGCTCTGGAGTAGACTCAGTGCACTGATCTTAACTAGACGCTACTTTGGGGATACTGGTTTTTCCTCCCAATTTCAGTACACTCCATTGTAAATGTCAGAAATTTAAAATCTAGCTGTACCGCAACTTCAAAAGCCAAGAATACTATGAAGGAGAAATGACAGGAAAAACAAAGATATTTTGAAATTTTGGTATTTATAATTTCTACATTATTTTTTAAAAAATTACTATGCCAGGCTCACAAAGCAGGATTTTGAGAGAATAATGTTAATCTTGGTAGGGGACTTCCCACAGGAAAACCTCTTACTCCACATCAACATGGGCAAATTTGACAAATCTCATCCTGTGTGTTTTAGCTGTTTTTTTCCCCAGTTCTATACCAATTCCAGAGCTCAGAAGATGGTCTCTGATCTTCCTCTTCCACCCACTCCCACTTTCTAGGACTTTTGAAACACTTTACTGATGATTTATAATGGGCACAGACAGTAAGCTCCCCTTTGTCATGGGATGCGCTCCATCATACATTATCTTTCTGTTTTCAAAGTGTCTAGAAAGGGGGTAGGGCTGCAAGGGATAACGTACATTGACTATATAATGCAGTTTGAAGCATACTTGAGGCTGCAGTGGTCACAAAATGAACACTAGCATGGATTTAAATACCCAAGGAAGCCGCAAATGCTAGTGTATCCCAGGAACAACAAAAGCCCTTTGAAGAACTGTGTTTGTCCTTGTGTAGGTATGTGTATGTCCATGTCCATCCATATAATGCAAACCATAGTCAATTTTTTCCCCAGCTTCCGTCTTGTTTTTTATTTTTCCCCGCACCAATTAAAACCTTTTTACCATTAAGTTTATGAACCTTATAATGAGATTCGTCTGCACAGTCTGTACTATTAATGCCACAAAATCACTTAAAACTGATGAAAGGCAAACTCTTGCATGCATTTTAAATAGTACGCTGGACAGTGCACTTAATGTTTACAAAATGCAAATAATATTGGTATTAATATTTTCCAAATAAGACTATTTTATTAATGCCAATGAGTACTAACTTATTTCAGAAGTATTTTAGTAGTTTCACAGTATAAAATCTATAATTCATAATGTAAAACACACATCAAAAGCAAGCCAAAGATCCAAAACCATAACGTGCCAATCTTTCAGAGGGTGCTTTCAAACGGACAGTTTCTAGAACTTTGTTGTGTTGTGTGGTTCCAAGTCTTTTCTGATTTATGGTGACCCTAATGTAATTTAGGGTTTTCTTGGCAGAATTTGTTCAGGGGAGAGGGTTGCTTTGCCTTCCTCTAAGGGTGAGAGTACCTGACTTCCCCACAATTACCCAATGAGTTTCCATGGCCAAGCAGATTTGAACCCTGGTTTACCAACATCCTAGTAGAACACTCAAACCATGAAGAAGAACACACAAACTGGGAGTGACAACATTACTTTGATTTTACCTTACTCTTTTGGGTTAAGTTTCCACTACTTCCCCTTTTTGCTCCTGCCAAATTAATTGAGTGCAAACTACTTTTGCACTGGGAACTCAGTTTGCAGCAATGTAAGATATTGGATTTATAACTCACCCTTCTCCCAAAGTGAAGTCAAAAGAGGAAAGGCGGAAGGAGAGAGAAATTGAAACATTTTAAAAGCAGTTGAAAAAATGGGATGAATAAAAAATACACCTGTCAAGCAGGGACCATTGGAGAGGTAATGTGAAGAACAATGCAGAACATTTCCTTAACTGGGATCAAAATACAGAGATCAAGGATGAAGAACATGAGCATTTACTTTCCTTGCTCAAATACATCTCCTCCCCACTCCCATCTGTTATCAAGGATCTAGCATTAAAGAAAAGGAGCCAAATATCCCATTTGCCTCCTAGATTTGGAGGACCAAATCTAGCACACACTGGTAACCTCAAGGTTGGACTTTTGCAGCATGCTTTACATTGGGCTACTTTTCTACCAAGTCCGGAAACTCCAGCTGGTTCAAAATAGGGCAGCCAGATAGTTCACAGGAACATTTAGGATTTTACATCTATCCTCAAGTCCCTCCATTGGCTGCCAATTAGTTTCCAGGCAAAGTAGAAAGTGTTGGTTTTGACCTTTAAAGACCTACATGGTTTTGGTCCAGGTTACCAAAAGGATTGCCTTCTCCCATACCATCCACCCCAAACACTTAGGTTCTCTTGGGGGGTGACTACTCCAACCAGCCAGAACCCAACTGATGACCATCACCCAGAGGACCTTTTCATTGGCCACCCTAAGACTATGGAACAACCTGCTGTGAAAACTCTGACAGCTAAATGAGCTATAGTAGGTGGCAGATCTACCCAGCCAGTTTGAATCATGAGTTTTAAACTCAAGTCCTGTGTTTTAATCTCTGTTCTGAATATTTTAATATGTA
Source organism: Anolis sagrei (assembly GCF_037176765.1). Taxonomy (NCBI): domain Eukaryota; kingdom Metazoa; phylum Chordata; class Lepidosauria; order Squamata; family Anolidae; genus Anolis; species Anolis sagrei. The sequence goes on along the minus strand of NC_090025.1, from coordinate 128,638,230 downwards.
TTTTATAGAAATATATTTAAATATGTATATTTTATAGAAATGTATTTAATATGTATATAGAATCTTTTTAGAATCTTTACAATGTTTATGTGTTTTAACTATGCTGTAACTTGCTTTGAGCCATGAGGAGAGGCGGGTTAATAATAATAACTATTATTATTATTATTATTATTATTATTATTATTATTATTAGAGTTGAGCTCTTTCTCCATCTTAGGGGTTGCCTACACTAACCAAAGGGAAAAAAATCAGCTGCAATTTCAAGTATTCTGTTTTGGAATTCCCCTGAATTCGCTTTGTTGGTTTGAAATTGTATTGATAGGCACACACTATGAATTCAAAGCAGCATGTTTTTTTCCCTTTTACTTAATACTGCTCTCACAGTCAAGTCCAGCTATGAGATTAATAGTAAAGGGGTTGATGGTCTAACATCTCACCATTCATGGCATAGCTGGGCTCAACTGGGGAGCGTCTTTAAGCCCCAAGGAGAAGGAGTCCTTGGAGTCACTACCACTGCCACTGTCATTATTATAATTATAATTATTACTATTTCAAACATTTGTACCCCATCCTTCTCAGGGCGGCTTATAATTGGCAGCAATTTGATGCCAAGTAATACACCATAACAATATAAACACAGATTTACAATAATTAAAACATTAAATTATAAAGTAGCCATTTAAAACATTTAGAACATTATTAATAACAATATAATTGCATCCAAGTTCAATTGAGAGACCCAATCCTAAACCTGTCTTCCCAGCCAAGCACAACTTTTTTTGTTCTCCTTCTCTGGGTACCCACCTGAGACCCATGGTACCACTTCAACTACCACTTCCCCATTGTTTGCATGGTTGATTGTCTGGAGCTTTGCTGATGGAGATCTGCCGAGGAGGTGCTTGGCCATGGAGGAAGCTGTGGCAGTAGCCACATGGAGAAACAAACAAAATTTTTTTTTTTTCAACAGCAGAAGCCTTGATCTACCCCCACACTGTTGATCTCTTGTAAACCTCAGTGGTCTTCATTAATCAAATGATATACGAGATCAGCAGACTAAATGTTAAACCCTAGCAAAGCAACATTGTGTGAGTTTTTTTTAGAAGGTGACACTTGCCAGATGGAGCATGCCACCTGCTAATCTCGGCTGATAAAACCTTAATCCAGATGGGCACAAGGAGAAAAATATGTTTTCCTGGAAACTACAGAGCAAGGAGTGAGCTTTAAAAAATCTAATTAAAGCCAATAATAAGTATTTTTACTTTTAAACAGTTGTATATCATGTGTTCATACAGCACCAGAACAGAGATGGGCATGGATATTTTTTGCTAGTATAAATGAGACCTAGGTATGCCCTTCCTCAGGCCATAAGATACTTTTTACTTTTTGGACTTCATCAGATGGAGCAGGAGAAAACGGGATAAATTTCTTCTTGCATGTAGAATCATCTTCTTTGTGTGGGATTCCATCTTTAAAGAAGATGAAGAATTTACTTATCCCCTTCACACAGGATCACCTTCTCTCACCTCAACCATCCACTTAGAGGAGACCCAAGGCATCATTCTAAAGACAGACACTTCTGGGCTCTTTGACTTTCCCTCTCAATCCCATTACTCTAGAAAAGATCTAACATACTGTCCTTAAGAACACTCATTTCTCCAAGTCACTGAAATTATTCAACATGGGCGAATCTGACAGATCCTTTCCCACATATTTTAAGCGATTTCTCCCATTTCCAGGCACACCAGGAGCTCAGAAGACTATTTCTCCCCATCTTGAGTTCCCCCTGTTTCTCCACATTTCTGACATTTGTTCTGTATTTACAAGGCTAAACTACACCCTGACCTGAGATGATTTTTCCCTGCAACGCTTCCTTAGGGATTGGCTGCTAGGTCAGAATTGTGCCCTTGAGTAAGGCTGGATCCAAGGCATCCTGCCAACTTTCATTAAACAGTGGTGAGTTATGGTGCATTAAAAAGCAAACAAAAGGAAAGCTGAAAACATATTTCAAAGTTTAGAACAAACTGAACTATGTGACTTTTACTTTTTTTTAGAAAACCAGTCACGTCAGGAATTACATTTCTTGCTACCATTTTAAAATTAACTTAAACTGTTGAACAGTCAAAATTGTTTGTGGTTAATGCATAGCAACATACAGTAGCCTGCCATAATTATTATGTTTAATTGATTTTCTAACAATACGTTCTGTTTCACCTGTAGGGAAGTGAAAGAGTCTAATTTAAGAGCTCCGGAAAAGCTTTCTTTGAATCAAATTACAGAAGTGACAAAATGTCTCATTCCCAAAATGCTCTGTTATAGTGAAACCTATTGAAAGTAATGCCACCTCTGTCAACATAGCATTAGAAAGACCCTAGAAACTGGTGCTGTAAGACTCTTGCAGCTCTCAATAGGCTTACATTATTATCTTCAGATTTTATGTAGGAAAGGTAAAGTTTTCCCCTGACATTAAATCTAGTCGTGTCAGACTCTAGGGTGGTGGTGCCCATCTCCATTTTTAAGCCGAAGAGCCAGCATTGTCCATAGACATCTCCAGGGTCATGTGGTCAGCATGATTACATGGAGCATTGTTACCTTCCCGCTGAAGCAGTACCTATTGATCTACTCACATTTGCATGTTTTTGAACTGCTAGGTTGGCAGAAGCTAAGGTTAACAGCAGGAGCTCACCCTGCTCTCTGGATTTGAACCACCAATCTTTTGGTCAACAAGTTCAGCAGCTCAGCAGTTTAACCCGCTGCACCATTTAATGCTGTAAGCTTATGCACTTACAGCATCATTGTATATAAACATTTTGTCAATACAGTATGGCTCTCGTATCCACTGGACCAGTACCCGCAGCCAACAAAATATGTCCTCTCTAAGTACTTTCTAGATTATCCAGTGAATCTCAATGAAAATCAGTGAATCTCATTTGAAATTTCAATAAGGTTTTCTATTATCTGTGGTTTTGTGTATCTAGACAAAGTGGGCACTAATATGATACTGGACCTTAGCTTCCTCTTTTTTTTCTTTTTCTTTTTTTGGAGAAAACTGCCAGTCCCCAACTACAGATAGCTGGGAAAGCATTGTTCTAGAAGCCATGGAATCCTGCACATCATTGTGTTAAACTTTAGTTGACTGAATACAAGAATTAAAGTGGAGTTGTGGAATTACATAGTAAAGTGCATTTCCCCATGCCAAGCTGCTCATGGGCTATACTCTACAGGATATTTTCCATCAAATGCTCTATATCCAGCCTGAAAGACTTGAGCAGAAAGTACTCTGTTCTTGAACGAGAGTACATCTACATGTGACACCTTTGAAACTTGGAGGGAACGAAGTGTGGCCCTCCATATGTTGCTGAATTGCAACTCCCAGCATTCCTCAACATTGTCTATGTTGACTAGGGCTCAAGGGATCTATCATCCAATGATATTTGGAGGGCTGTAATGGTGAGGACCGCTTGGATGTGCTTTGTCTTCCCTGGTTTTAAACTATAGCCTTTTGCAGCTGTGTTGATTTATTTTTAGTTACTGAAGCATAGAACAAGAAGAATTTTGCTTAAGGACCAGCAGACCCATCTGGTGTTTATATTTGCTTAAAGTCTAGCCCATTGGATGTCAAATAGAGAACTGCCAGACTAAAATAACAACTAAATCCAAATGATTATGTCACAATGGAGTTATTCTACATTTCAGTTTGTCCTTGGTCACCAAGCCAAGAAGGGTTGGACACACAAAAGCAGCAGCTTCATTTAAGGAATACTTTATTTATTTATTTATTTATTTATTTATTTATTTATTTATTTATTTATGTATTTACTATATTTATATACTGCCCCACTCAGCCCAGAGGCGGATACATGGTTTCCTCCTCTTCCTACATTTTATCACAATGATTCCATAAAATAGATCAGATTGAGAGAGATGCCCCCATCTACACTGTGGTTTGTGCAATCACCCCCAGGCCTCAAACTGGTAACAAGGATTTCCTGCAGAATGAAACTACTTCCCTCGATACCAGCTTGAAACTGAATTAAATGGTCAGTGTAGATATACCCCGGGGGGGGGGGGGGAGAGAGAAACTGATCTAAAGACTTGTATACTGCTTCTTGGATAATTCGGAGCCCGTTCTATACTGCCCTATATCCCAGGATCTGATCCCAGATTATTTGCTTATTCCAGATTATCTGGCAGTGGGGACTCATGTAATCCAATTCGAAGTAGATAACCTGGTATCAGATCCTGGAATGTAAGGACAGTGTAGAAGATCTCTCAGATAAGTGCATGTGTGGGGAAACTTTTTTTAAATATTGGCAAACCCCATCTGTTTGGCCAAGATAACCTTAGATTTCATGTTAAAGAAACACCCTTATGGTATGACCCCTTTGCTGTTGTTAACTACTGTCAAATTGGCTTACTGCAAGTCAGGCCCGTAGCAAGAATTTCATTTCGGGGGGAGGGGGGGCTGAATTTTTTTCAGGGGGGGTTTCGGGGGGGGGGCTGAGTTTCGGGGGGTTGCGTCTGAGTGAAGGAGGGTCTAGCCTAGCAAACCTTTAGTATCATTACCCCAATACCCTTATGCATATGGGATATATTGAGTATGGTGATCAGATCATGATATGAATAAACATAACAGTTTAAATAATGCACCAGTAAGGCCTTTTCGCGAACCACCATGAGAATTTCAGGGCGGGGGGGCTGAAGCCCCTCAAGCCCCCCCCCCCCCCCCCCCCGGCTACATGCCTGCTGAAAGTGAGAGATCTCCAGTCCATCCTTTTATTCACTGCCTTGCTCAGGTCTTACAAACTTGGGGCAGTGGCTTTCTTGATTGAGACTATCCAACTGTAAAGTAGGGCTGCTTCACATAAGCATGAAAATGCAGTTTGAAGCTGTCTCAAAGTCTACAAAACGTACACTCCCATTGTGTGCTACACCACACATCCAATCCAAAACAGTGTGCCCAACTAGATATGCTGCTGCTCATCAGTGCATTCTGCCAGACAAGGCAAGAAAAGAAATTCATGCGTTCAGATTGGGTCTCATCCAGCAAAACTTTGTAGCTACTGTCCCAGATTGGTTTTTGGGCTGCTTGTGTAGGTGCTTCACAGCAAACCTGTTCTGTTCAATCCATATCCCAACTTGATTCAAATACCCATACTCTTTCTCTTTTCCTACTGCCTTTTACCTTACCAAGCATCTTTTTCTTTTCTAGTGAGTTTTCTCATGATATGCCCAATATCTTAACTTAGATATTTTGCTTCTAGAGAGAGTTCAGGTTTGATTTGCTCTAGCAACCATTCTCCTGCAGGATTTGAACTTCTTCCTGTGTTTTTGTTTTTGTTTTTTTTAGCCTGGGGTGCAATTGCATTAAGTTGCTTAGCTTGGGCTAAATTACATCAGCCTGCATGTGTGGATGCATGTAAGCTGATGCAAACCCCACAGTGCATTAAATGGTGGTTTAGAACAACCCTTCAAAACCCATTTGCAATTGTATTAAATGGTCAGTGTAAATTGGGCCTAACTATACCAGGAAGCAGATCTTGAAAGGATTTGGAACAAAGTTATCTCTCTTTCTAAAAAGAAATAATAACTATTCGAATTTGTAATAGGTGATGGCATATTCAACATTTTGAGATGAGCCAAAATAGTTTCTTTTTAATAGAATTAAAAACACTTGAGAATGGAAGTTCATGAGATGCAATTTCAACAAACCTGGGTGTACTTTCATCAGAGTTCCAGAATACTCATGAGAAGACAACAACATTTTTGACAAATGCAAAGCTATTCCCTATGTATTTCAGTTCTTATTTAATTTCTGCGCTTCATCTCCCTAAGTATATGTTGGAGGCCTGCATTCCCCTGGAATATGCCTGATCTACCATGCTGAATTAAAATTTAAAATAGTATTACTTTTGATGAAGGAGCCCTATAAATCTTAATAAAACCTTGACACAGATGGATTTGAATGCTTCAGCCCAACAGTTTTAAGAAATTCGAGACTTAGAGGATCTTATATTGCTATCTAGTGGTACATTTAAGTAATTGCACGAGCCCTTAATTTTACTGATAGCTTTTCTGGTTGAAATTAACAAATTTAAGCACATATAATTTAAGGGTTGGATTATGATTATATGCTATGGTTCAAATTCCCACTTGATCGTAGAAATCCATTTTGGGCATGTCATACACTATCAACATAAGAGGAATGCAAAGGTGAGCCCACCTGAACAAATTTTGCCTAGGAAATCTCGTAATAGGGTCACCTTAGGATCACCATAAATAGTGACTAGAAGGCAGAAAACAACAAGGAAGTGGTTGCAAATGGTTAATTATTTATTTATTTATTTATTTAGTACACTTGTATACCGCTAATATCTCAGCCTAAAACGGCGACTCATTGCGGTTTACAACATTTAAAAACAACAATATTCCAATTAAAAATATAAAACACATACATATACAATACACAGTATTGGGCCACTAATACAGACCAATGCATCTCTTAAATTAAAATCATAATCCAATTTCGTTGTCTGTGATTGCCAGTCCTTGATCAGAGATTTCATCGCATCGGATTAGCCGAATGCTTGCTCAAACATCCATGTCTTGAGTTTTTTCCGAAATACTATCAGCGAGGAGGCTGATCTTATCTCTATAGGGAGGGCATTCCAAAGCCGCGGGGCCACCACAGAAAAGGCCCTGTCTCTCGTTCCCACCAGCCGCACCTGTGAAGCAGGCGGGATGGAGAGAAGGGCCTCTCCCGAAGATCTTAGGGTCCTGGTGGGCTGATAGGTCGAGATACGTTCGGATAGATATGTTGGGCCAGAACCGTTTAGGGCTTTAAAGGCCAATGCCAGCACTTTGAATTGGGCCCGGTAGCTAATCGGCAGCCAGTGGAGCTGGTACAGCAGAGGAGTTGTATGCTCCCTGCGCCCTGCTCCTGTTAGTACCATGGCTGCCGCCCGTTGGACTAGTTGGAGCTTCCGAGCCGTCTTCAAAGGCAACCCCACGTAGAGAGCGTTGCAGTAATCAAGGCGGGATGTAACCAGAGCGTGGACTACCGTGGCCAAGTCAGACTTCCCAAGGTACGGTCGCAGTTGGCGCACGAGTCTTAACTGTGCGAATGCTCCCCTGGTCACCGCCGAAACCTGGGGATCCAGGCTCAGCGATGAGTCCAGGATCACACCCAAACTGCGAACCTGTGTCTTCAGGGGGAGTGCGACCCCGTCTAACACAGGCTGTAACCCTATACCCTGTTCGGCCCTGCGACTGACCAGGAGTACCTCTGTCTTGTCTGGATTCAATTTCAATTTGTTCTCCCCCATCCAGACCGTCACAGCGGCCAAGCACCGGTTCAGGACCTCGACAGCCTCCTTAGTAGCAGGTGGGAAGGAGTGACAGAGTTGGACATCATCTGCGTACAGATGACACCGCACCCCGAAACTCCGGATGATCTCGCCCAGCGGCTTCATGTAGATGTTAAACAACATGGGGGACAGTATTGAACCCTGAGGAACCCCACAAAACAAAGGTTGTGGGGTAGAACAGGAGTCCCCCAGTAACACCTTCTGAGACCGACCCTCGAGGAATGACCGGAGCCACTGCAAAGCAGTACCTCCGAGACCCATTCCCGCGAGGCGTCCCAGAAGGATACCGTGGTCGACGGTATCGAAGGCCGCTGAGAGGTCGAGTAGCACCAACAGGGACACACTCCCCCTGTCGAGCTCCCGACGGAGATCATCCACTAAGGCGACCAAGGCTGTCTCGGTACCATGCCCCGGCCTAAAGCCAGACTGTGCCGGATCCAGATAATCCGTGTCTACCAAGAATGCCTGGAGTTGTGAGGCCACCACACGTTCCATGACTTTGCCCAAAAAGGGGAGATTGGAAACAGGCCGATAGTTGACGAATTGAGTGGGGTCCAGTGATGGTTTACAAACTTATGATTGTATGTTTTCTGGCCAACGAGAACAGATGTACAGTAATTTTCTCTCTTCCAATGTCTCCATGGGCCACGTAGCCTTATTCAAGTTGAAGTACCTTGATTTTTCTTGGCAGTCCCTATTGAAATGACAAGAGGAAGTGACCATCCTATTGTTGCCAGGTTGAGAATAACTGTTGATGAAAACTGATGCATTTGGACTTGTTCTTTGAAGGAATTGTGAGGGCATGGGGTATTTTCTTGCATTTAGGCAGTTTAGAGCATACTTTTGGGGAAATTGTCATTGCTGTTGTGTGACTTCTCATCATTTGTGACTGATGGTGATGCTAAAGCCATTAAACCATGGGTTTGGGGGGGGGGGGCTGAGTGTGTGTGATGTGTCCAAGATCACCCAGTGGGTTTCATAGTAAAGTTGGGAATCACACCCAGACCTTAATTGCTCAAAGCACTACATCATGTTGGCTCTCTTTAATGAAAATACTACGACAGGAGACTGGTATGGGCTTTAGGGGTCCCAGAATCTGGGGCCTACATTAAACCCACATGCCACACTATGATTACCCCTGTTTTAAAGTATATGCAGTTTTTAAATTAATCACTGGTTCAGACCAGATTTTAATGAAGTTGCATTTCGGGGACTACAACTTCTAGAATATACCAGAATGCACTGAACTACAGAATATGAGTATACACAGTATAAACATACACAGACCATATAACATGATTTCAAACTGTGTTATAAGGCAGTTTTTATCCATGCATCTGGCCCAGCCCATCCTGATTTACTCCTTGTCTGTAACTGTTATTTCACTTCATACCCGGTGTTATATCCCACTGTGTTACCTTTCCTTTACTGTTTGTATGTTATTGTGATATATTATTTTAATTTAATTTGTATTTTAATTCTAACTACTATTTTGCTGAATGTATTTCATTTGTTCATTGTATTCGTCGGGCTTGGCCTCATGTTAGCATCCCCGAGTCCCTGAGGGGAGATGGTGGTGGGGTATAAACAAAGTTTAATAATAATAATAATAATAATAATAATAATAATAATAATAATAAATAATAGATGGGCCCCCAGTTACTCACCATGCTGATTAGAGAATTCTCTACTATCAGCCTTGCTGATTCAGGAAAGCACTGAAAGGATGATTTAAGAAAGAAAAGCCATGTTCACTGCCCTGAGCATTTTGATTGAAAAACTAGAGATAAATTAATAACACAACATTGTATTTTAAGATCTTGCTTTTTAAATATTTCATATATTTTTACCTTAAAGTAGCCTATTTTTCTTTCTGCAAGCCACTCTGATGATTTTTTTTGTGGAAAATTGGAGTGGAAATAACAATGCAAATAGTCTTCCTCCTCCTCCTCCTCCTCTTCTTCTGATGCAGGTTATCACGCAATTCTGGAACAGCTGGCTGGGTGGCAGGGATCACCCTGGAGTGTTTTCATATTCCTCTGATGCTTGAATGATCATGTGCCATCCTGCAGGGTTTGGTTCTATCGCTCATATATCCTCCAATATTTCTCAGATGAAAATTAGACATATATGCCAAGAAACATGGGAGGCCAATTGTTTTAATTAATGTTTTAATAATTAATGTTTAATTTTATGGTTTTAGTTGTATTTGTTTTTTATATTTATATGTATTGACATCGAATCGCCTCCTGTAGGGCTGCCCTAAATCCCTTTTTAGGGTGAAAAGGGCAGGATACAAATATGTGAAATAAATAAAATAAATAAGTTATTCATGAGGATGAATACACAAGCTAGGAAAGAATGCAGCAGTTTGATTTTGCTTCAACTTACTGGGACCTAGAAAATTCCTAGAACTGTGTCCTTGTTAGGAATTTACTAGTGTGACTTTAACATAACTTCAGACAGAATCAAAGATTTTGAAGAGAGCACAAGAGCCTTCAAGTCCACCCATATGCCATATAAGAACACACAGTCAAAGCACACACGACAGATGGCCATTCAGCCTCAGTTTCAAAAGGCAGCATATTCCACTATTGAATAGTTCATAGCATGAGGAAGTTCTGTCTAATATACATATGGAAGCACTTTTCCTTCTGTTTGAAGCCATTGCTCCGTTCACAGCATAAAATTTCCCGGAGAACCTAGAAAATTCCTGTATATTCCATCAAATGTTAGTAGATGAAACCATGGCCACCAATCACAAGAGTATAGGAGTTCTTCCTTTTATGCATGCCTCTTAAATATCCATCTACAGGATAAAATATGCCATATTAAAAATCAGATCCAAAGGAGTCAGTGTACATACCTTCCAACTATGATTTGACAATTGCAATCCCAAATAATCCTCTGTGTTCTTGTTTTTTATTTGCTTTTGAAATGTCCTGGGTTTTTTTCTTCCTTGTGCTCTCTACTTAGCTTAATTTATTATTGTAAACTGAATTTAAAATGCAATTTCATGTGTGAAATACTGAAGTGTTTGAGTGTTGTACTGGGAGGGACTCCAGGACAGAAAGGTTCACGTCCTTTTCTCAGTTTTGAAAGCCCACTGGGTAACTTTAGGCCAGTGGTTCCCAACCTTTTTTTGACCAGGGAACACTTGACCAGGGAACACTTTGACCAGGGAACACTTGACCAAGGACCACTTTGACCAGGACCACTTTGACCAAAAACCACTTGACCAGGGATCACTTTGACCAGGGATTACTCTCAAACATTAGTACCAAAAGGGTTACGAATCAGTTTTTTGTCAACTTTAGATTTGGTTTGGTTATTTGGGGTGCTGATTCAGAAAATTGCATTGGATAGACCACATCAGATCTAGTTTCTGATACAGAACATATGCCATCCAGTTGTAGCCATCTGCTCGCCCACAGAAAACCATATTTAGTAATCTAGAGCTGATGTGGTCTATCCAATGCTTTTTCTGAATCAGCACCCCAAATAACCTAAGGAACAAGCCTAAAAATGAAGACACCCCCACTTCCAGGCACCACATGGAACAGCTCCACTCAGGGGAAGGGAGGAGGAGGTGATGCAGCAGCCAGGAGGCTTGTTGATGCATCTTTTGTGGGTAGTCAGCCTCTCCTCTCCTGACCTCCCTGTTACCTCAGCACTATAAGAGGGTTTCGTGAGACCAGTCACTCTTGTTACAAAGGTGTAGTAATGGTGAGGCCACCAACCATAATTTAGTTCTTGGGGACCACTGGTGGTCCACAGACCACAGGTTGGGTACCACTGATTTAGGCATATCACACACCCTCAGCTTCAGAGAATGGCAATGGTGCACACCTACACACTCCTTAAGAAAGATTGCCAAGAACACCCTGTGAAAGATCATAATAAATCAGTGTCAGCTTGGAGGCACACAGGAAATTAGATATCAGGGGACAAGAAGCAGTTTTCCTGTTGCAAAGCAATTCACTTTCCACTGTAATGAAGAGTAATACATAACAGACGATTGTGCATCAAGCAGCAATTTAATCTTGGGGAATTTTCTGCTGAGGTATCGAAGTAAAGCATTTGGCTTGGGTGATTTATGAATGACAACAGACTTTGGAGATTAACCCAAAGTGGAACCCAATTGTTCGGTCTGCAGTTCTTCTTCTTGCCTACCACAGAAAAAAGACATTCAAAAAGACACCATGAATCGGTCTATTCAAATCAATAAGAAAAAAAAGAAAGCTAAATTGGAAGGATCCTGCCAGAAATATTTCTTGGAATTTTTTTTGCAACGAAGACATTACCATGCTTGCTGCAAATAATCATTTATTTACATTCACATACATAGATCTTCATCTTGCTGTTGAGCAGTATCTTAAGAGCAGCTATATTGTGGGTATCTGATACAGCAGTGCAAGCGGAATTAGATGCCACAGAGCTAAAAGGAGATTACAGTACATCTGGCAGAGGAGGGGGTTTTACAGCAAAATAATTTGTTCTGGATTATAAAGGGGGATTCTCTCCTAATGTAAACATGACATGGGGGTTTTGTGATGGGAAACAGAAAAAAAATCCCATTGATGCACTCAATTCTGGTGGGAAAGAAATATTAAGTATTAAGAGATTTATTAACTCACTAAAGTGAATTTTCTAGTACTCCTCCCCATCTAAATTGCATAAAGCTAATATTAAAAGCAACATTTTTGCAATTAACTGACACAGGAGCAATAAAAGGTATTAAAGCATTTTATCTGGCATATTAGTAATAAAGATTCCTTGCCAAGAAGCCACATTTGTAAAATTATCTCCTTCTGGCAGTGCAAAGGATTGAGATATTCTCTCTGTGCAAGCCGTCGTATGCCATTGATAGGTTTGTGTTGGATTTCAGAGTTAAAATTAAATCATAGAATTGTAGGGATGATTGCCAGTTGGCCTACTCCTCACCTCCAAGCTTTTTGACCAATTCAAATGAACCGTTTCACCCTAACCGACCTTCTCATAACAGCAATCTAGGGAGGGAGCCAGAAAGTGTACCAAAACAGACTCTGTACATTGCTGCCTATGTGTTCCTCTGCCCAGAAAGGCATTATATCACTAGAATTTCTCCAGTTGACATATGAAGTGTTTGACAAAAACCTTTGTTGATTTCTTAGTCTCAGGATCAACCTAGAAAACATGTGTATTAATATCTTAGAAGAGGTGTTCCTTTAAGTGATTAAATATATCTATTTGTACTAGCATGTCATTTCTCTCATCTGTATCTTTCATTCCAGTGTGATTTGTTTTCATATATTAAGCCTATTTTATCATCAGATGATAAAACAGGCTTAATCTTAAAGCCTGTCAGTTCAGAGAGTTTTTGGATTGCAAACCAAACCACTGACCCTGGGATGTTTTGAACCAAACTAGGGTCTGTCCTTGATTTAACATAGTTGCTAACTGCTTAGAAACAACACAAAAGACTGTAATAGATGATGAGAAATACTGGCAACATACTTGAGAGAGAGAGAGAGAGATCTGAGTCCCCCTGGGGAGATAGGGCAGGCTACAAATTATTATTATTATTATTTGAAACACAATAAGATTAGTACACAGCAAAGAAGATCACTATGCTGGCTGTTGTATTGGATCACACGTCGGACACTTCCCAAGTGTCCAGGACTATGTGATGTATCGGTGAATAATAATAATAATAATAATAATAATAATAATAATAAACAACTTTATTTATACCCTGCTACCATCTCCCCAAGGGACTCGGTGCGGCTTACATGATGCCAAGCCCATGGTACATCAATAACAAAGCAATTACAAAACAATCAATGCAATACAATTAATATAAATTACATAGACAAAATAATAAACAATAACACACAAGCATTTAAAAACCAATGGCCGGGCCAAATGTAATAATTTTAAAAAAATTAAAATAACGCTGAGCATGAACAAGGTACGATATAACTGGTATAGGGTTTTCAAAAAGAGATGAGGGAATGCAGTCGGTCCTAAATCAATGGTAATGTGCATTTTGAGGGCATATTGCTGTGAGTTTTCCTTATTCTGGGAAGGCACACTGAAACAACCACATTTTCAGGCATGCAGATCTGAGTAGGGTGGCCTTTTGCAGCTGACAGATGGTAAGTTTGTCAGCGCCAGTTGTGTTTAAGTGCAGGGCAAGGGTTTTAGGCACTGCACCCAGTGTGCCGATCACCAATCTTTAAATACTCATATTGTGTCAGCTTTTCCAGTTGTATCTCTTCAATCCTGCTGTCACCTGGTATTACAACATCGGTAATCCATACTTGGTTTTTTAACACAATTGTGAGATCAGGAGTATCGTGCTCCAAAACTCTGTCAGTCTGAATTTGAAAGTCCCAGAGTAGTTTGAGGTGTTCATTTCCTGTAACCTTTTCAAGTTTGTGATACCACTAGTTCTTTGTCACAGGGAGATGGTATTTGTGGCACAAGTTCCAATGAATCGTCTGAGCAATGGTATTATGCCTCTGCTTATAGTTTGTCTGTGCGATCTTCTTGCATCAACTGAGGTCTCCTTGGTCTCCTTTTTCAAAGTTTCACTTGTGAGCCAAATCCATGTTTTGCTTTGCCAATTTTGCTCTCAGTTTTTTCCAGGAACTGTCCATGAAGAGCCCTCTTTGGCCGGTTTTTCCTTCATTGTTGTTGTTGTTGTTGTTGTAAAAGGATATGTTCTGTTGACTGAAGGGCTCCACTGTTCCCTCCTTCTCCTTCCTCCCCTCCAAGCTTTCCCTCCTTTTTCTCTCATCCCCATCCCCCCTGCCTCCCTCGCCACCAAAAGCTTTTTTCCCTCTGCCCTGGTGAATTTGGTGGGGACCAGCAGGAAGCGTGGAAAACTTGCCTCCCCATGTCCTGCATCATCCACCTTCCCCTTCACATCATCCCACGAGGGGAAGAGTAGCTACCCGGCTTCCCCCCTTACTCTGTTGTTTCCTGTGCAACAAAGGAAGCCTCTCGTATTGTCTCCACTGCCTCCTGTGACACTTCCACTTCACTTGAGGGATGGAGCCCTGCTGAAAATAGATTGACATTGTGTGATGGGAGCCAGACGGCTCCATGCCTCAAATGAAGTGTCATAGGATGAGCAATATTGCCCATCTGATGTGGTCGTTATAGAAGCTGACAAAAGATAACTGCACCAAAATATCTTTGCCAACTTATTTGATATAAATTAGTATTTTAAGCTACCACCTTGTACAATACGAAAATAACACTGCCTGGCAACTGTCAAATGTAACTTGAAAAAATCAACATCTGGATTTCAGAACAGTGTGCCAATATCTTTCACTTTATAAAAGCTTCTTCCATTAAAAGAAAAGCAAGAAGGCAACTTGACAAGTGCTATCTTTGGCAGGCAGGTGAATATTTTTCTCCCTCTGCAGATTTTCAATCAGTGATGGGACAACTTCTTGATGTAAATGGTCTAATTGGAGTGCCTGCATTGAGCAGGGGGTTGGACTGGATGAGCTATGTGAGTTATTTCAGTTCTATGATTCTATAATTCTTTTAAAGTTAGGTTTGTCTGATATACGAGATGTTCTTGTCACAATGGGAAGGAGCAAAGTCCAGTACTGCCTCTTCAGATCTAAATATAAACAATCCCTCCCCCCCCCCCCCAAAAAAAAAACTACTGTGAGGAGCTACTCTAAAAGGACCAGGATGGGCTGGACACATGGCAGATCCTTGGAATACACAGATGTTCTGTGTCCTTGGAAGCTGATACATTGGAAAACTACAGTAAGATCCTTATAACCGTGGAACCAACATCTGTGGTTTCACTTACCTGCACTAGGATAAAATGGTCTCTTTAGGAATTTGCTAGATTCTCTGGGTGATTCTATGGTGTACTTCTCTTGGGAATTACCATAAGTTGTGTTGAGGAGATGGCAAATTCATAAAGAAGATACCTCTAGAGTCTCCAATGAAACTCAATGGTATGCTGGGACTGGTGTTTGGTTATGTTCATGATTTCACATAAGTACATCTAGGAATACACCATCTATGAATACTGGGGTCTTAATAAATTGACTTGTAAGTTAGGATTATTATTACAAGTAGTGCTGGCAAATAGCACTGCATGTCAAAACACACAGCCATAGCAATTGTTAAGTAAAAGTAAAGGTTTCCCCTGACATTAAGTCTAGTTGTGTCCAACTCTGGGGGTTGGTGCTCGTCTCCATTTCTAAGCCGAAGAGCCAGCGTTGTCTGTAGACACCTCCTAGATCATGTGGCCAGCATGCTGCATGGAGTGCTGTTAACTTCCCACTGAAGTGGTATCTATTGATCTATTCACATTTTCATGTTTTTGAACTGCTAGGATGGCAGAAGCTGGGCCTAACAGAGGGAGCTCATCCCGCTGTCATGAATAACTTTTCAATAACGTTAAAGTATAGGTTCTTTTATTGCAATTTCCAGTGTGAGAGGGTAGATAAGATTACAGAACATTTAGACAAAGAATGACTTTAGACATACAGACATACAGATTCTAAGCAACTACCTTGGATTCACAATTAAATGGCTAACAAACAAACAAAGGAGAATTACATTTTCCATCACAATTCACACACATGTACATGCATTCATCGTAATGCATCCAGACATTACCATATCCTTTTCTCCTTCCTTGGAGAAGCATCCGTTAGGCCAGACCCTGCTTTCCTACAACCTGCCAATACATAGTTCCAAAACTCCCATAACACCCTAACTTCAAAACTCCAACATGCATCCTTTCCCTATGCACAATGCCAAGGATTAGATCTGTGTTTTCCATACAGCAGAACCTGACTCTCCTTACAAAATCTAAGATCCCAAAAGCGCACTTCTTCCTCTTCCCTTGAGAAAGAAGCCCCAAAGTGACCAAAATCAAGCTTTCCCATAGCATACCCGACACTCTCCACATACACCATCTCTGTCCTTCCCATGGAGCAGAGAGGTGGGTGAACCAGACTCCTCAGGTCTATCACAATTTGAGCATTATTAGATTGAGTCTTTTATAGGAATTTTCTGCTGATGTAGTCCCAAAGTTGTAAATTAATGATAGACATTTTCATCCTGGTTCCATCTCAGTTTCCTGGCCAGATGTTGATTCTTCTTGATTGGTGTTGATCTTATGTTGACTTCCTTCTTAACATTATAAACATGTCTGTTATCACTGTCCCAGTTCTTATCAGAGTTTACTTTTCTGATCTTATTAGCAGCTTTTAATTACAGTCCAGCAAGCAGGTAGTGAGTCATTGCAGACCTTTGTCTTTTACTGGTGTTTCCAAAATTATTAACTCCATCCATACATCCTTCCATTCTTCCATTCATTCCCACACATCATATTAAATTCACATTGATCAAATCTGCAATAATATTTTCATAATAGCGCTCCCCAGATTCAAACTGCCAACTTTTCAGTCAGCTAGTTCAGCAGCTCAGCGGTTTAACCCACTGCACCACCAGAGGGCCATGAGCAACTGTTATTGAGTATCAAATATTTTGGAACATCCGAGAATGTATATGCAGTCAAATAATGTGTTAAGAATGTTTGCCATCAAATTCAGAAAGGAAAATTTGGAGGATGAATGTGTGGTGGAGCATGCTGCTTTCAGGGAAAGATCTGCATTGAGAACTTTTTTTGTATTATTTATTTTATTACTGACATGCAGTGAACTCAAAGTCAAACATAAGGCTGACATCCTGCACACTTTAACTTCACAACAAGCCTGCAAATTAAATTGGTCTAAGAGAGAGTGATTGTCCCAAGGCTTTCACCCAGTATTGATAATGAAGAATATCTATGACAGAATTGAGCCTTGGGGGGCTGCACAAGACCACTCATCCATCAGGAGAAAATAAAAACGCCTTAGGCGGATCCCTGTCATGCTGCCAGCTGGTCAGCAGACTTCAAGATTTGCATGACACACTTTATTTAAAAGGATTTTTTTGTTTTATTTCAACCCTACGTTTCAGCTCAGAAGCACTTAGAGAATATCTTACAGGATAAAAATGGGTAAATTCAGAGGAACACGTCAGTAAATGCCAAAAACGATGTGAAATAAAAAACCAGGCATTGAAACAGGCAAACACTTTGAAATGAAAGCTATTTTTTTTTCCTCTTTCTATCTATGCTCTCTCTTTTCCTCCAAGGAGTTCACTGGCAACAATGAATTGTAGTTCTCATAGCCAGGACTCACTGCAGCCTTCTAAATAAAGATAATGTAACACACTCTAGCTCAGAAGCAGTGAACACTTCTTATCTGATATTCCTTCCAAACTAGAAAGGTAAAAGAGAATACACAAAGAGACATCAAGTACAAAAAAAAAAAAGACAGATGTAACTGTAGTTGCTGTCTTCACATTGTCAGTTTATGCGGTCTATAAATAAATATAATTGTGCATAGGAAGCTCGCAGGAGGACCTTTTCAGTGCAGAGATTTCTGGAAAAATAAGGAGTGCTGTGGCAGTTCATGTTTTATTCTAACTCGCCCTAAGTAAAAATATCACAAGCTTCCATCACCCATTCTTATAGTAGCAGGATTGAATTTGTTGGGAAGGGTTCCCAACCCAGAGACCTTGGAAACATTCATTTTGTGTGGGAGTTATTGAGCTTGAACAAAGAATCCCACAAAACGGCAGTTCCCAGAATTGTTAAGGCTCTGGCGACAAAACTGCTTTGAAACTGGCTTGAATTCACCATGCAGAGGTGCCTCCCCCTGAATTAAAAATAAAACGTCCTTTACATCTTAATGAAATCCCACTCAGCAGTTTACAGGGAGAAATTCTGAGGACATCACCGTTCAATTCTCTATTTTAAAGTTGTTCACATGAGTTGTTTTAGGACAAACTGAAGGCTTCGGGCACTTTTGCTTTATTGTTTTGCTTTACTGTTTCGATTGTGATATGGTCAATAAAAAAAGGCTGGAGCCTGGACATATGCGGTTTTATCATTAAAGCATACTGAAAACTGAGTTGGTTGTGGGTAGAATACAAGTCCAGGAATGCCTCATTTAACAAACCCTCTAACAGTGAAAGTTCTGAGTTGCTGTGAGTTTTCTGTGCTGTATGGCCATGTGCCAGAAGCATTCTTTCCTGACATTTTGCCCACATCTATAGCAGGCATCCTCAGAGGTTGTGAGGCCTAAGAGTTGTGAGGTCTCATCCTCAGAGGTTTTCAGTAAAAGTTCTTTTTTCTTTTTTAAAAGGTATTTTATATCTGTCCAGACTCTCCTTTTCCTCCTTGTGTTCTGTATAACTAGACACAGACATTTTTTTCCTTCAGGCTGAAGTAGTATGCCCGCAATAAATAATGAAAAAAAGTTTGACTGGGGATGAGTGATAGTGCATGTACACTGTAGAATTAATGCAGGTTGACACAGCTTTAATGGTTATGGCTAAATGTTATTGAACCATGGACTCTGTAGTTTACAGAGTGTTAAGCCTCTTCTATCAAAGAGTACTGCTGTCTCATCAAACTACAACCCCCAGGATTCCACAGCATTCAGCAATGGCAGTTAAAGTGGTGTCAAGCTGCATTCATTATTAATTAATTTATTTATTTATGTCAGAAGCGAATTCAACGTACAGTTATAATGTATTTAAAAGAACACAAACAAAGTAAAAAAAAACTTGGCATTATCCTAGATGTCCTTTGACCAGAAACTGGCCACTTGGAGTGCCTCTGGTGTTGCGGTGAGAAGGTCTTCCGCTGTGCATGTAGCAGGACACAGACTGCATTGTAGTAAGTGGTCTGTAGTTTGCTCTTCTCCACACATGTTGTGGATTCCACTTTGTAGCCCCATTTCTTAAGATTAGCTCTGCATCTCATGGTGCCAGAGTGCAGTCTGTTCAACACCCTCCAAGTCACCCAGTCTTCCGTGTGCCCAGGAGGGAGTTTCTCATCCAGTGTCACCCATGGATTGAGGTTCGGGGTTTCAGCCTGCTACTTTTGGACTCTCATTTCCTGAGGTGTTCCTGCATGTATCTCTGTAGACCTTAGGAAGCTGTTTTTTTTATTTAAGTCATTGGCATGCTGGCTGACACCTGAACAGAGGATGGGCCAAAGATGTCAATGCCTTGGTCCTTTCATTACAGGCTGCTACTTCCTGACAGATGTCAGGTGATGCAATATCAGCTAAACAGTACAATTTCTCCAGTGGTGTAGAGCATAGACATCCTGTGATAATGCAGCGTGTCTCATTAAGAGCTACATGCACTGTTTTAACATGGTGAAATGTATTCCACACTGGGCATGCGTATTCAGTGGCAGAGTAGCAAAGCACAAGGGAAGATGTCTTCACTGTACCCGGTTGTGATCCCCAGGTTGTGCCAGTCAGCTTTCGTATGATATTATTTCTAGCACCCACTTCTTGCTTGATAGTCAGGCAGTGCTTCTTGTCAGTATTCATTCTTTGATTATGTACTCTGAGATTCCTCTCTAGCAAATTCCAGTTTAGCTGTTTGTACTTGACTACAACAAAGCATCTAAACAGCAGCTGCCTCCAGAGTTCTTTACTGGGCATTCATGAACAACAAAATAGAAAGAAACAGAGGAAAGAACTAAGCCTACCTCACCAACTCTTCCTGCCATGTTAAAAAAAAAGCAGAGATCTATGAGTATGGCCATAGAAATGGGGGGAAAATGGAGGTTGGTTAAAAAAATCAAGTTTAGATACATTTTAGCAGCAACTCAAGCAGTCGCCATAAGATTCGGGACAGTTTTCATAGGCAAGATTTATCTAATCGGCTTGTTTTATATGTGCCTATTTTTAGTTTTTAATAAACACTTTACTGAAACATCTTGAACTGCTCTTTTTCTGTAATGAAGGAGCATGTCCTAGTCTTTGTGTATTGTTTCTGCCTCTGTTGCCAAACTTTCTGTTCAAGAAGTAATGCCCAGGAACACATCTACTCGGTTAACTCAAGTATTTAACTTTGAATGTATTTTAATCATGTCTAATATGTTGTAATTTTAAACTATTTTAGGTGATTTTTTTTTATTTGAGGCACTGTGTATGTGCCATTGTAAGCCGCCTTGACTCCCCCTGTTGGGGTAGAGAAAGGCAGGGTATAAATATGGCAAATACATAAATTAATTAATAAACCTAGATTATCAAATGCAGATCTCCAGCAAGAGAGGCAAAACTAGGTCATGAACATTTTCCATGATCAAACATTCTGTGAGCCATCTCCCTTTTCTCCAGAATTTTTTTTTACTTTGTTTAGCAGAACTTAATAAAATACACCCTTTTGCTAGTAGCTTGCTCTTTTTACTAACATTAACAATATGTAAAGCAGTAGAGATTTTATTTGAATGTATTTGCCTTGGCCAAATAAGTCATCTTATCCCAAATGGCTGCATCAGGTGAAAATAACTGGCCAACCACAAATAAAAAAGAAGTGCATGTCAGCTGTGTCCATTGCCCAAGTCAGATTCCTCAAATAACTTTCTGATTATTGAAAGTGGAACTCACTGCTTACCCAGTGGATTTTCATAGCCAAATGTGTACCTTTCATGCAAATAAATGCATTGAGCCCTCCTGCTGCTGCTCTCTAGAATACATTGAACATCTTTCCCAACATCTTACTCATGATTAAAAGCAAAATGAGGTTGCAACTTTCATGATTTACTTTGGTCTTTAGTCAAGCATGAAGACATATACTTGTACTGGAAATCTTATCTTACTGCTTTGTATATTTCAAGTGCATCTCCTCCTGCATTATTTAATGACAAACTGCTCTCTCACTCTCTTTTCATAATGTTATCGTTTATTCCCCACCTCCATTCTGTTGTTGATATAATAGGTTGCATGTGGGTGCGCATATTTACTTTAGGACTATATTATTGCTCTGGATGTTGGGTGAGTTGAAAATTGTCACATGAATCACTGGTTTTATTACCATTGAAGTTGTTATCTCAGTCTTCTGTCAACCAATCCCACTGAAATTCAAAGTGATTGCAGCATGATGAGCTGTCTTCGGTAACCAGGTACATGAACATGTAGTTGCCATGTAGTGATTATTTGGCCAATTGGCACACTTCTAACTGATGTGTCAGATGAACAATGCAAACACAGGGTGTTTCTACTTAAGGAATATGCATTCCTTTCTAGACAGACCTTTAAAGATTGTGCTGGATTTTTCTACAAAGATATATGTGTTGCTCAGTGATTCAAGAGTCTTCACCTGCTGAAAAGTCCTGTTTTTCCATGGCTCTTAGTTATATTTTACTACATTACTACTCAATCCTTAGTAAAGCTGAAGATGACAAACCTGCCAACATGCCCTGTGTTTACACTCCAACATCCGAAGGGTTGCAAGCCTCTTTTCATTGCTAAAATATCATACTGGAAGAGGGAAATAACTCAGTGACAGGGAAAATGGTTTATATGTGAAGCCACAGGTTCTTAGCATCTAGAGCATTATGGGGACTGCAGCAAAGCATTCTATGCCTCCCTCCCCACTCCCATGCAAAAGTAGAATGGCAATGGTATAGAGACCTGCAAAATAGTTATGGTGATATGCTACTTCATAGGGTCCAGAACAAAAGTTATTTCATGCGACAGAACTATAACTGTAATTCTGTTGTGATTGCCATGAATCCCTCTTGGGAGTCACTCAAGCTCTCTGGCAGAAAAGTCTAAATACATTTCTCTAAACTGAAAATTCCATAGGATAATATGTCACATGATGGAATCATGGCAGCTAAAGTAGAATGGTGTGCTGTAATAGGGCAGCTTTAGCACAGCAGGTTAAACACCAGCTGCAGCTGCAGTAAATCTTGCGAAGCCAGGTCAGGATGAACTCCTGACCTTCAGCCCAGCTCCCCCGCCCACCTAGCGGATCGAAAACTGCAACATGAGTAGATGAATAGGAACTACATTAAGTGGGGAGGTATTTTAGGGATGTCATTTCGGAGGAAAGTTTACGAACAAAGAAAGATCTTCGGCAAGGAGATGGAGCGACAGCACCCCTTGTGGCTGGAACCGAGCACAGCCTCCAAAAGATACTGAATGATGAGAAAAAGCCTAAATATACCTCTATCTATTCTCTGTCTTGTTATTGTATAATCGGCATTGAATGTTTGTCGTATATGTGTACTGTGAGCTGCATTGAGTTCCCTTCAGGGTGAGAAAGGCGGAATATAAGTACTGTAAATAAATAAATGTTTAGTATGAAATGATTCCAGGATACCTGGAAAACATAGCTCTAGGAGAAAGAAATGTCTCCAAACACAGGATGATTGGTTTTGGATAGTGCCATTCTTGTTCTCCAGCATCTGATGGAGGTATTTCCTCTGTCAAATGGACTTGCTGGTTAAAAGAATCAGGCAGGAGAACACTGAGGCCCATGTCTCTAGCTGCAGCATTATGTTGAAAAACTCTACGTTATATGGGCCAGTCATCTGATCTGCTAAATATATGAACAAATCAAACTCTACAAACAACTGAGGGCCCAGCGCAGAAATCATAGAAATCTTTCCATCTCAGGGCCATATCCAGTCCAAAAAAGAAAAAAAAAAGACAGATAAACAAGCAGGTAGGCAAAACCTGGTAAGAATATCTGGCTTTTGATGTGATGATATTTTCATTTAATAATTTTAGTTCTTTGACATACAATGTATCTTATAATGTAAGCCTATTTTAATATTGCCTTTGTTTCCATCAAGAAAAGGATGCAGAGAATTACCCAGTGAACTTCATTTGAACTGTTTTGTGCATCCAGGTACTATTATAATATTGTGCATGGCCTTGATCCTGTTCTCTACTACATTATGTGCTGGAAACGCATGGTTGCTTAGCAATGCCTGATGCCATCCAAATACTCCAGTACAGAAGAACGTGGGCATTCTATTTACGTGTTTGCCTTTCAGCAGCCTTTAATTTATCTTTTAGTTTTAAGTATGCACCTGCAATATAATGTATCATCTACATTTCAGTTTTATTATTCATCTGTTAATGAAATACGAGAGAGTTGCTAACGGGGCGGATTATGTCTCACCTGCCTTTATGGAAAATATGAATGTGTCATCAAAGAAAGACAGAATATTCCTCTGTTAACCAGCATTATAGTCTTTTAATAAAAATATTTTTCTCACTGAGAAAATTGTCAGATCTTATAATCTTAGTAAAATTGCATATGCGATAAGTAAAAGCAAGTTGCAGGGAAGATTTAAACTAGGGAAAGGATTAAACTAGAGTTGATCAAAGTGAAGCTTTTGGACCACATGTGACCCGTCCTGAATCTCAGTATGGAAGAAACAAAAGCTGACTCATTTACTCATTCCCAGTTCATGGGAGTTTTTAGGAGGAATCAGTAACACAATTTTGTCACTCTGGAAGCAAAATTATTAGATTGGCTGTGCCAACTAAACAGAGTAAGCGGCACTCATTTCTAGGCTTGTGATTTTGGGGTAAACCTTGCCTAGTTTCATATCCCAGCTTTCGTTGGGGGCCCCAATCTGTTTTCGCAAGCCTTCCAAAATCGAGAGGGTTGTTTTCAGTTCAGGGCCCCAAAATCGAGCATTCTTCTTACTTGGCACCTACTGTTTCTCCTCTAGAGTAAGAGGCGCTCCATTGCAGGTGTGCTCCAGTACCTTCTGCACACCCCATCACACACACCCCGCCACACTCTCAAAGAGTGCAAGTGTGGTGGGGCCTGAATGCAGACCTGGAGCACGCCTGCCACCAAGCTCTGGGCCTGCCTGCACACCCTGGCACACACACACTTTCTTTCCAAGGCAAGGAGACTATTTTGCTCGACACAAAAGCAGGCTTTTGTGTCAATCAGATTTTCGTGTGGGGAGGGAGCTTCCCATTTTGTGCTTCCAAACAGAAGACATAAAAAACGGTAGAAATGATAGGAACAAATTTTGCACACATGTCTATTTATTTCTTTTCCAGCTCTCATTATTTTAATATAAATGTGCAAGAAAGAGTTACACATTCCTTAGTCTTCTATTTCCCAATTATTGACTTATCACTTCTAGGACTTTTTCACAATAAGCAATTATAGCACAGTGATTCCACTTTAATTGCCATGCTTGCATCCTATGGGATTTGGAGTTTTGCAAGGGAATTGCCTACCAGAGACCTGTAATGCCACCCAGTCAACATATCACAGGATTATGTAGGATCCCACCATGGCAGTTAAAGTGGAATCATAATGCTTATAACTTATCGCACCTGCACTGCTAATCAGATGTTCTTAAAAAGAACCATCTGAATATATCTGTGTTTCACTACAAATTCCATCATGTTCAACCTGCAGAATTCAGAAAGCTATTTAAAGATGTTTTGCTATGTGATCTGCAAGGTGTTGGATATAAGCTTTGAACAAATATATTTTATTGAATTCTAACACCAAGTATCATTCTGAAGAGGGACAGATTATAATTTTATAATTTTCCCTTTTGTATTGATAAATTTCTTCTCCAACCATATTTTAAGAACTGTGTCAATAAGAGTAATATGAGAAGTAGCTCTCAGTGACATCATGGAATTTCTTCTGAAAACTGTTTTCAAGTGTTGAAAGGCAAACATTTGAATTTTCCACTCCTATTGTTATACTTAGAAGTAAGTACTGTTTCTTAAACAGTCACACTATTCATGATTAAAAGGAGGAACAACAATATTGTCCTCTGTATTTCATACGATGTATTCAAACAGTGGATTTCATTGTGTGTGCAAGTGAAGGAACAAAACCTGTCTGGCTGAGAGCCGTCCATCCATCTACAACACTATCTTGATTAGAAGTTTCACAGAGATCACAAATAAATGTTTTGTGTTATCAGAATGCAATGAGAGCTCATTCAAATGACTGCTGGAGGTACAGTGCATTTCTCCTCCACCATGTGTTTCACTTCCACTGAGCTGCACCAAGGGCTTTATCACATATGGCAGGCAAGCCACTGCCATTCTGCCTTCCCCTGCCCCCACCATAGTTATCATGTACTTCAGTATTGATGGATAAAACCAATAGCTCACACTCTCTCAATGTTACCATCACCTATCTTGGTGCAATTGGTATGTTCCATTTTGGTGCTGGCATACTGGCACTAAAGTGATGTCCGGGGTGGAATTCCCTGCCTCTCTATCCACTCACATCACTATTTTCAATTTGTCAAGTTTCCATTTGTTTTATATTTTACAGTCATATTTGCCTTTTTTTGCTTTTTTAAAGCTGAAATTGCAAAATTTATATTTAAAATACCCAGAACAATATAAGTGTGGGTAGGCAGGGTTTTGAGGATGACTGTGGGACAACGATTCGTCAAACTGGCACAATTGCATGATTGAAGAGAAATACAATATCAAAAGTGCTTCACCTTACATGTATTGAATATCAACTGCAGTGGAATAACAGGTTTGTGTGATAAAGTCCTAGATGGTTTGTTCTGCCTATTTCTTTGACCTACAACATTCTCAAATGTCAAATAAAATGCAATTAATACTTGACCTTTTCATTATGAACCTTCAGATAAGGTTGGCATTATCATGGAAGGAACTGACCCAGAATGTAATGTTTTGGATTACAGTGGAATGATGTGAAATGGGCAACCTTCTGTAGCTGAATTGCACTCCTTTTTTACTTTGTTTCAGTTGAATTGCCCTAAGTTCAGAAAAGAAGTTGGAAAAGGTATCTTTTGGGTCAACTCCTCAATTTCTCAACTCAGCATGACCAGTGGCTATGACAATTATGGACACCAAAAGTAACTTTTATGCTCTATTTGAAAAGTTATAATTTACCCATCTTGCAGAGTTCTAGTGATGAAAAATATAGAAATGAAAAGCACATTGTATTCGAAAAATTTCTATAATGTTCTTAGAGAATCTCAATTGTAAAATGAATAATTTTAAATTCCCCACACACCTTTTAGTCAACGTATCGATTAAATTAAGGTGGAAATTCTGGGGCCTCCAAATGCAACTTCCAGCATTCCTCACCATTCTACTTCATGTTGCTGGGAATTGCAGACATCATAATCTGAAGAACAACAGCATCTTCATACACACACAAAAACACACATACAATTGTATATATAAATAACTATATTTAAAGAAAACTGAATACAAATACATAGAGAGAGCACATATTTTTATCCCATCCTTCTCACTCCAGACTCAGGGCGGCTTACAGCAGGCAACCATTTGATGCCATCAAACAAAGTCATAAATATCACACACACATATCTACACACACATTTAAACAATAAATCTCTAGGTAGATAGGAATTATTACATAAGCAATATTATGTAAAGAAATCTGTAGATTGCCAAACCATTCAATGACAGTACAGAAAGTGAAACTCATTTTTAAAGGACACATTTTTAAAAATCTGTAATATTTAACAATTAAGTTCCATCTTTAATGTTTCTGCATAATGTATTATAAAAGGTATAACATTCGTGAAACATATCCCCTGAATGAAATACACCCTTGCTGTTTGATTGACTAACATTATCTGTTGATGAGTTAATTTCCCAGGATCATAAATATATCTGACAGGCTCTTGGCCTTAATATATCTCTGAGAATACTTTTGTCTAGGCGTTCCCAAGCAACCAGCAAAAAACATGTGGTTTACCATGTCCCTTGTGAACTGTATCGTAACTGGCCACACCCAAAAGCGGAGTGAAGCAACCACTACATGCATCTGATGGCTAAGGAGTGGCTGTAAGACCTTCTTGATTCCCCCCCCCCCCCCGAACTCCCTGGTTGTTCTCCTCTGTAGCAATATATGCCACACACTCTGCTCTAAATTCTTAAAACTAGTTTCCTATCTAAGGTATGCTGCTATAAGTAAACAATGAAGGAGGGTACTTTGGATCATTCTAACTTTCTAATCCTATTCCTATTCCCCATTGTGAGGAATTTTTGACTTTTCAGTTTTAAGTGTTGCTGCACTGCCAACACCCCTTCTCAACAATGAATGTAGAAGTCCACAAAAATACATTATCCTCTTACAGGTTGAGTATCCCTTATTCGGAATTCTGAAATCCAAAATTGTCCACATATTTGGCTAAAATAAGGCTTATCTAAACTGATCACATAGATCCGTTCGGAAACCGGTTTGGCAGAAACCAATATCAATGTGCATTATTATTAGATTGCCATTGCAGGAACATGTTCAAGGCCAGAATGGTGATTACATTAACCATGGTAGGAGGCTTCAAATCAGTTCTGGAATCCACAGTATCCACAACTTGACAGCCAACAATTTATTTATTTATTTATTTATTTATTTATTTCGGTCATTTATACCCTGCCTTTCTCACCCCCTAGGGGGGACTCAAGGCGGCTTACATCTGGCACAATTCGATGCCCACAATTACAATAAAATGCAATAGCAAAACACAATAGATTAAAAACAGACAACAAGGATGCCTTCCCCCTCAATTTCTAGGCAAGATTGCCAATTAACCCCCTTGAACAAGTTTTCAGTTACCTGTCCTGAGGGGTCAATTGTCCACCTGCTGCTCAGCCATGCCCTTGGTCATTTTTTGTGAGCTTGCTACATTCTGAGCTTTACAATGTGCATCGGTGTGTTGCCTGTCCACAATTTGCTTCGTGGTCTGCGGAGCTGATTTTTCCGTGTGACATGGTTAACATTGCTGATGAGCTGCAGTGCATTCAGGTTATTCTGACCCCCCACCCCACCCCTTAGCTTAAGCCTATTTAAACTCCCTAAAGTGTGCTGAAGCATTCATAATATAGCTGCTGAAGTCTGAAGCTAACTTCTTAGTACAGCTGACATTCTTTAAAGCTTAGCTTCAAACTGCATTACATGGTAAGTGTAGATGCGCCCACAGTGACACTTTGTTTTCTGAGAGTTCAATGTATCAAAACTTTTTATATACTTCAGACATAAATGAATGTCATATTTAGACTTGGTTCCATGTTATCTCATTCTATGCATATGCGCAAATATTCTTTAAAAAAGAAACAAAAAAACCCACCTTTTGATCCCAAGCACTTCCGAATAGATATTCAACCTGTACCAATCCATATTTGTACACATCTTGGGAAATGGACCATGCACTTGACCCTACTTCTAGCTGCCATACCATAAAATCATAGAGCTGGAATGGGCTCTGTGTACCATCAAGTCCAATCCTTTGCACAATTCAAGATCTCCATCTAGAGCATCCCCATCAGGTAGATGTCTATTAATAATAAAGCTTTGGTAGCTCTTACTGTAGTAGAACCTCACCATGTGATAGAACTAGGCTTCCTTAAACCCCTGTATTGTGCTACCATTAGAAATTTTTGACTCTGATATAAAAATGACAAAAGAGAAGGATGCAGGTTGAAGGTACAGAATGGTCCCCAAATGAACTGTTTCTTGTTACTTCATAGTAAGACTAGCAGCAGCTAGTATGAAGAGACATAGATGTATATATATGTATATGTATATATAGAGAGAGAGAGAGTGAGAGAGAAAGAGAGAGAGAGAGAATTACTTATAACTGTTATGTGTAAGGTCTTAAAATACCCTAGGCACCATTTCCTGTCTGATCATGGAAGCTAAACTAGGTCAGTACTTGGATGGGAGACCACCAATGAATACCAGAGTATATTTCAGAAGAAGGAACTGGAAAACCACTCTGAAAATTCCTGCAGTATTCCTTAACTATGAAAACCCCATGAAAATAATAAGGTTGCCATCAGTCAAAAGGTGACTTGAAGACACACAAATACACAGACTTGTTATGTTAAGGCAGAGACTCCAGATGCCAACAGATAAATGTAGCAGATATAATCGGTCTAGAATAAAATTTAATCTGTGCACATGCAGTTCATGCTACATAGCCTGCCAGGCAGAAATTGTGTGCTGCAGTACAGTAATAGATAGCCAGGCCTTCAATTTTGTAATTTATGAGTAATAGTGTTCAGAACCAAAAAATGTAGACCTCCTACCTTTTATCTCCATTTATGCTGCTTTTGTGCTTGTGGATAGATGCCACATTCTCAGTAGCACCAGAATTATTGTTGATCATGTTCTCTCTGTAATCTCTTAATGTTCTCTTCTGCCTTTATTTGCTGCATTGCCCTTTGAAATATGTTGTTACCAGTGGCTAGCAGGGACAATTCACATTCCAACACCACATGAAATGCTGTAGAAAATAAATCTTAATGTTCCTGGGTAAGACACTGTGGAAATTGGCTACTGAGCCATTTACAATGCCACGGGGGTCTAGACAGAAATAAAGGCAGAAAACATATACTTAGTCCTGTTATTGTTCAGAGCAAAATGATCTGTTTTGAGGAAGAATCAATGATGGCATGATTTGTGTTTCTGTTGCTTCTTTTTAAGCTTTTAGTCCTGAAGTCAAATCACTAAGCATAGCGACTGGTCCCAAAATTGCAATACCTATGCATGCTGGGGCTTCTGGGAGGTGTAATCTTTGTTCTGTCCTGAACTCCAGTTAACCTTGAAATTTCTCTTGAAACTATGAACCAGGTTTAGCCTTGAAGCCATTTTTATGAGAAAACTGGAGGATAAATAAACATATCACAGAAGATGGGGGAAAAACAAAAACCTGAGATGTCATTAGATATAAGGTAGTACATGTGTGATTAGGATATCTCACATTTTAAAAATAATAATAATAACTACTAGGTAAAGGGCAAGGACTGGAACTTTGGATCTAGGAAAGATGGGATAATTTATTCTTCTTCTCGCACCATTTGGCTGATATAAATCACTCTCATCAAAACTATTGCTTCCTTGTAAGGGAAAGCATTCTGAAATCTTGTTGTAGCTGGAAATTCTCAGTTATGGGGGAAAAACAATGGTTCAGGGGGTGATTTAAATATGTAAATAATAATGAAGACTAACAACTCCTGTGTGGCAGCTGCTACTGTTGCTTCTTAATATACAGGAGTTAACTCAGAAAAAACTAGGTGGGATGGGATACTCCCCATAACCTAAGTTGGGAAAGTGGCTCATAGCCTACATGCATCCTGCAGCTCCCCAAAATCCTCCCAGCACCTCTCAAAACCATGATGCAACCACAAATTTTCTCAAGAATAGAAATGCCCTCATGGCAAAAGCCTCATGCGTCTGGAGGTTTCAGGGTACAGCCAGAACAGTGTCTCACTTTAGGCAGAATGACACTTAGGGAGTTTCCAGAGAGAGGTAAAAACCTGCTTCAATGTGGGTTTTTGTCCCCCAAAAGGGCCCCAAATCCCAGGTTTTCCTGAGCAGGGTGCCATCCTGGCAACTACCAATATGGCATGTAGACACCAGAAGCTCCCTGGAAGAAGCCCTTAAAATTTGAAACAACTCACCTGCCCCTCGAGGAGATGGGGCAGGTGTCCAAGGAGGGAAATCACTCCTGGCCTCCCAAGTTCCCCCCCCCCCCCGTCTTTTGGCATGTCATTTCTACACGCCAGGTGGACTCCAGGACTGCCTTAATGCCAGCCATATAAATTGTTTTACATTTTAAGGCCTTCTTTTGAGGTTTTGAGGGAGGGGTGAATATCCTCACACTTTCCCGGGCCCTTGGAGCTCAGAAAACCAAGATGGCTGTGTGGGATTGTGTGGAGTGGTCCTTGGGACCAATCCACACAGGGCCCACACCTGGTAAGACCTGGATCTTATCTAAGATCCGGGTCTTACCAAGTATCTAATTAATTCGCTTTTACTGGAGGCATCGTTTGGATGTCTCTGGTAAAAGCACCACAGGCCCCACATTTTTGGGCCTGTCTTGAAGGGCCCCTAGTTTTAGAGGAATGGCAAATCAAATAACTTCAGCCCCATGTCCAAAAGAATTAGGAACACCAGCCAGAAGTCATTTATGGATAGCACTTCCGAGCCAACAATCCAGTGGGTCAGCCCGCCATGAGGTGAAGGTTGGTCCATCAGTGAAGAAGGATCCATCCTACTCTTTCAAAATAGTTTCCAAGGAGAATGTATAAAACCAATTGCATAGGAGTCCTCTAACCCAATCCTACCCTTCCTAACCACATACCCAGTAATTGCTCTTGGAAGTGAACTTTCTTTGTGTACAATACTAGATCCCTGTTCTGCTGTAGAGACAGCTGCCTACAACTGTGAACAAAGCAACCTTTTTCATTCCAGAGTGCCTGAGTGTTATGTTGAGTTCCTTTGCTCTATCCTGCATTGCTATGGAAGCGAGCCCACACCTGTGCACAGTCAACTGTCTCATTATTGTTTATGCTTCGTGGATTTAAAGAGTCAGAGGCTGTTTATACAGAATGAATGGGGGAGGAATGAGATGTGCAGGGGTAGCAAGAGTTTGATACTGCTGTTACTTTGGAGGAAGAGAAGCAAGAATAGTTCCACCTGTAAAATGAATTACAGATGAGTTCTTGCTTGCTCAGTTTGAAGTAATGTTAATAACATCTTAACAGACCAAAGTTTTTTAAAAAACCAATAAATTAAAATTAATTTTAAAATGCACAATTTAAACAGTCAAGGACTAAAGGCTGTAAAAGAATGCAAGAAAAAAACTCACATAAAAGGATTTTAAACAATAGTTTTAAAATATAGACACCATTATTATAGGATCAAAAGCCATATGAAACAATGCAGACTTCATTTAGAAAGGAGTTCCATCAATGATGTCTTATTACCAAGAAAACCCTGCTTCTTTTGTTCACCATATTTGAATAACCAAAAGCTCACAGGGCTTCTGAAACAGCGTCATCCCTCCAGACCACAGTTTTCCAAACATATCTGTTGGTGATACACTTTTTAGATATGCATGATTTCCTGACAGTTTTACTAGCAAACCAAAAATCAAACCAACCTCTTATAAGCGATACAGGCACATACATAAATTGTAGTAACAATATACATGGGGATACAACATATCTCATGGAAACTCTTCCATTTATATTTCTTAAAATATATGATTTATTGCTTATTTCACATAGGCTCAGAGGTTTCTCATTACATTTGTGCGACACACTAAGGTGTCTCAACGCAGTTTGGAAAGCTCTACTCCAGACAGCTGACTATACAAAGACCTACATATATACATGCAGTAATCTTTTAAAAAAGTTGACACCATGCTTTCAAGGTAAGCATGGCACATGGACCCATGGACTTTGACCACCTTCCACCCATACTGTCAAGACCCAGGCCAGGCAGGAACACAAACGGCACCCGTTAGAGTTAAAAGAAGGTGTTTAATGTCTATTAACAAAACAAAGGAGACTCTTGCTTCAGAGATGCAAAATAGAGAGGCTTGCAGGCAGCAGAGAAGTAAACAAAGCAGTCCCAGTCAGCTTGGCTGACGAAAAGGAAAGTCTTTCTTAAACCAAAACAAACAGCTTGAATTCAGCAGGAAAACAGAGTCCATTCCAAAAGCCAACGAAACGGCATACAGCAATCCTCATGAGGAGCGGTTCAACGAAGTTAACAGGATAAAGCAGGGGCGTAGTCAGGCAGTCCGAGGGTCAAAGCACAGAAGACTCACGAGTCAGGAACCAGCAGGGTTGTTCACAGGATCAGGTAACACGAAGCTGTAACAAGAACTCAGGCAGGAGTTAACACAAGGCACACGGCATGCGACACTTTGAACTCTGCGATTAGTCTGTCCCCAAGCTGCTGCTTAAATCTCATCCGAATCGCTGGAGTTGCTGTCAGCTGGGTCCAATTCCTCAGGTGAATCCATGCTGCGCCATTGTTGCCAGTCAGCACTCCGTGCTCCATCCTGCAAGGAATTATCTACATCCCAACTATCCTGAAACCCCTGGAATTCATCGCTTGAGGTGGGGGCGTTAAGGACATCCATGACTTCTTGCACTTTAGTCCAATCCAGATTTTCCTCTTCACTGTCAAATTCCCCACAATCTGCTACATCTCTCAGGCGTTTAGCAACAGATCCTACATCGCTATTTGAGCTGCTGGCTACTCTTTTTACACCTCTGTAATCATCCAGCTCCATTTCCTCGCGAGTAAAACCTGCAAAATCTTCTTCATCGGTCGTCTCTAGGAACAAATCCCTGATCCTTTTCAGCTGCCGCTGAGCTTCATCATTCTCTAAGCTACGTTTCCTCCTACTACTAGTAGTAGGTGCATGAGACAGACGCTGAGTCTCAACACATACATACACTGAATGTTAGTTCTGAAAGGGACAGCTTCATTTCAGAAGCCCTACAAGGTTTACAGTTTTTGAATATGGAGCTGCATACATACATACATACATACATACATACACAGAATGTAAAAATAAAAAAAAATGGTGAGACCATACTTT
The DNA here is from genome assembly GCF_037176765.1 of Anolis sagrei. Lineage (NCBI taxonomy): Eukaryota > Metazoa > Chordata > Lepidosauria > Squamata > Anolidae > Anolis > Anolis sagrei. Next base: position 128,604,621 of record NC_090025.1, on the reverse strand, counting down.
TTAATTGCTGACACGGGTAGAATAATATCACAATCCATTACCATTTTCAAATATTGAAGTACATATTAAAAACATATCAAATATTGTTTACATAGTATTCTTATTAATTCCACCTTTATCTCCCACTTGTGTCTATTGATGTTACACCCCTCTCCTGCTCCCCCCATCTTCACCCTCTGGGAACAGTATTTGTCTTCATTGAAATATTAATTTAATTGAACAATCGAGTAAAGAGAATGGTTCGGCTCTTTATATCTTTCTTTTCCTTCGACTTTTTCTATCAGTCTTCCCCATTCTGAACCCAGGTCTTCTTGATTTAGCAGAAGAGCTAAATATACAGCATGCCAAATCAAAACACAATGCTTTCTTGACTTAGGTACCACCTCCATTCCAATTCTGGCCACAAGTTACACATTTTAAAAAACTTTTTTTCTAGAAACCGTGGAGTGAAAAGGTTTCTTTCAAAAACCACATTAAACCCTTCAGGCATCTAAAAGAAGTGCTTTCACTTCAAAACCGATGTGTGTTCAAACAGCATCAGCATTCAAGGTAAGAATGAATCATTTTGCAGAAATGGATTCCCTCCATGAGAGGCATTGTCTTCTCTCACTGATGTGAAGATATTCAGGAACAACAGGGTATATCTATGTGTTTCTTACTTGCTTGAAAACTACAAACCTCTCCTGAAGGGATCTGTGTGGGGCCAATTAACCTTACAGTACTTATATCTGATGAGCAGATTTGGACATGACTGGTACCTTATATGGCCCCATATCAATCTAATCCTATGAGAAGGCACTCAAATTATAGCATTTGATTACCTTAGTTCATAAGATATCCCACAGTAACCATCCTGTTATGTGTGTACTACGCGAATCCTAACTGAATAATACATGACTGAGGTCATTCCGTATTATGGAGGCAGGCAGCTTAGGTCGATTCTAATATAACAATGCTAACGTGAAACCTGATTTGATTCTGTGCAGTAATATTGTGCATATTTTTAGGGGAGGAAATTGCATTCAAAAACTGGCAAAACAATGCCACCTATAATGTTATGGATGAATAATACATTATTTCATTTAAATTATTAGCCTTTTAAGGTGAAAATACATCTACTCTATATAAAGGTATCCATTATATAGATTAAATGGCAGCCATTTTAGTAGGCTGTAACAAAGAGAACTAGTAGAGGATATTTTGAAGTAATAATTCATTTAAAAATCAAATGGAGAGAGATTTAATTTTTTTTCTCACCATAGGAACCAGGGCTGGGATAGGTCAAGGTCAAAGAAACATTTGGGATGGCAGCCCATGACCAACTATGATAGGGGAACAAAGCAGTTTCCTGCCCCACGGTTTCCCCACTGTCTCCCAGTTTCTTGACCTCCATGTGATGAGATCCTCAGATAGCATGCTAGGATCTTGCCAGTATGGTAGCAACTGTATTTTTATGTGATCTACATTTGTTCAGAACCTAGTAGTTCCATATAAAAAGGTAAAGGTTTTCCCCTGACATTAAGTCCAGTTGTGTCTGACTCTGGAGTGTGGTGTTCATCTCCATTACTAAGCCAAAGAGCTGGCATTGTCCGTAGACAACTCCAAGGTCATGTGGCCAGCATGACTGCATGGAGCGCCATTACCTTCCCACTGGAGCAGTACCTATTGATTTACTCACATTTGCATGTTTTCTAACTGCTAGGTTGGCAGAAGCTGGAGCGAACATCAGGAATTCATGCTGCTTCCTGGATTTGAACCTGCGACCTTTCAATCAGCAAGTTTAGCAGCTCAGCAGTTTAACCCACTGCGCCACCAGGGGCTCCTGGGCTGGGAAAATTGAGGATCATTTATAGTAAATTGATAATGTGTCACTGTAACCTCTAGTTTGACCTTCTGCATGAAATGTCCTCATGCTACTGAGGAAAATGCATTATTCATTACCAAATTTTATTGATGCTTCTCTTTGGAAAGAAGATATTGCAAAGGAACACAAGGTTTGCTCCACATGCAGAAAGGTCTCAGCAACCTCATTGTTGGAAAGATGAAAATTCAAACCCGATTACCACCTTTGTGATTGAGGCATTTCACAATCGTCCACAAGAAAATTGGAGCATTAGTCCCAAGGCCTGGCCATGGCTGGAGTTTTGCTAAAGCAAGGCCACCTCCTGAACTATTCCCACAGTTCTTGAAGAACAGCTGTGCAAGATTAATGTATTATCCACAACAGCCTCAGATGAATTGTCAGAACAGCTGCAAATCAAGAGATAACTTGTGCAGTTATTTTTGCTCCACCACTTTCTGAGTGAACATGAAGCTGACATAAATACTGGGGAGTGCTTAGTGCTAAGCTTGAGCTATGATTCTGGGAACTGTGCCTGCAATTTCTCCACTCATTTCAATACTTCCATTTGCCTCCTTTAGCATATCAAAGAATTTCTCAGCACCGCACAGCTCCACCTGCATGTAAAGCATCTGTTAAAGTATGCAACTCTTTGCTACAATTGGTATTTTATTACATGCAGTTTCTGCTAGCATATACCAAGGGCAAAATCTTGGTCAGATGAAAGGGAAATGGGGAAAGCAATTATATTCCTTGGGGATGTTATTGAAATTCAGTAGTTGCCAATTCCAGTCCAGTACTACACAAGGCTCTTCTAGTTTGGTCTAAAGAGGTGCAAAATCTCACAATACAACTCCTGCCTCTGTATCTACTCATTCCATTAATTGGGAGGCAGTTTGCAATAGAGCTGTTGATATTTGACTATACAATTCTCACAATTGAGGACAATTTCCACATTTTTCTCCCCATTGTGGACAAAATGACTATATCTATGCAGTTTTCACCCAGACTTTTGGAACAGCCTCCTGTGTGTTTTGTTTCCTGTAAGATGGCTCTTTTCTAGAAATAAATTTTAATGTGCATATGTGTGGTATTTTTACAATATTTATATGTGTAATTATTCTGTAACCTGCCTCGAGCCACAAGGAGAAGTCGGTAAGAAATAAAATCCTTATAATTATTATTGTTGTTGTTTCTATTCCAAACCCAACAATCATTCACAATGAAACCATGTAATGTTTTTAAAATCCAGATTTCTGGGGTTTGTGTAAGATTTTGTGTGTGTGAAAGATGTTCATTGTACAAGATTGCTGGAGTTTGTGTAAAAATTATATCAAGAACATGTGACTGTTTGAAACATGGATTGGGCATAAACTCCCACAATTCTCACATAAAAGCATGCATTTCTGCATAAAATAATTGTCCAAACTATATGTCCAGACTGTGCCAAAACTTACAATTATAGATCCCTGAGCAGGAAACCTTTCATAAAATAAAGACAAATGGAGGAAATGGTTAACATTTTATGATTTCTTACTGTTTGAAAATTGCCAATACAGATTTAAGACACAAAAAGAGTTAAATATGGAAGGTTGAGATATACAATGGCACCATTGTAGACAGTTAAAGGAAATGCATAATATAGACAAAAACATCTATGGGTTTTAAAAAAATATAAAAACAATTTGAAATACAGGTATGTACAAATGAGAAATAGCTGATCAGCAAAATGTATACGTTATTATTGAGGTTTGAAATGGAGGATGAACTAATGAAGGACTCTATGGCAAAATGGGCAAAAGAAAATAGAATTAGAGAAACAGGAAAAAATATGGTGGGAGGGATTTAAATGTATTTTATCCTACATGTTAAGAGTACATTTCTACAAAATGATTTACCATTGATACATAACCCCAGCCAAATTAGCAAAGATGTATAAATGATGTTGGAAGGTTCATTTTATCATGTCTGGTGGACATGTAACAAAATGGAAGATAAGGGAAATGATTCAGCTCATATTTTCCTAGCATTATCAATTTGAAATTCATAGAAATTTGAAACGTTGTCTTTTTCAACCACAGGTCCTGGACTCATCCTTCCACTGCCCAAACTGGGTGAAGGTATGGGGAAGATGTAGTCCCAAGAGGTACATTTTTAAAGATATGGAAGTTTCTATGGTTCCCTCTTACTTATACTTCTTGAAATCCTATGTGTACACACACACAGAGAAAAAACTGAGAATGAATCCACCCCAAATATCTCTAAGTAGAAGACTTTGTGATGGTGTGCCAGATATTGTTAAATCTCACAAGTTTGAATGCTAGCCAAACAATGAAGCTTTGATAAAATGACCATCACCAATGCTTGAAGAAGCTCCAAATTGTTGACTGACATATTTTTCAGCATTGTGGATGCAAAATAGCCTGTTCAAACCCATGCTAAACCCATGTCTATAATTTGATATTTGGAAGTATTTTTATAGTCAGCAGATTTTAACTAATAGTTAATGATCAACAGCTGTCCAAAACGAGCCATTTGAATAGTCAAAGTAATATGACCTCCTTAGATGGGTCACCGGATTTGCCACACATAATGGCAAATCCAACAGTGCCCAGTGAGGGGCATGGGGAACCCATTAACCCACACCCTGTATTGCCTGGCTTTCTCCCAACCTCATTCCATGGGGGGAAGTATCGACCACCTGGCTTCTCCACGTTGACTCCAATTGAACATGGAAAGCTTCCTATGTTACCACCATGGCAGCACAGGGTGACTCCTCTATAGTTTTATGACAGAGCCACCCTGGAAATAGTTCTATGTCGGGGATGGGAACCGGTAGGCTCCACTGTAAAACTATAGATGAACAAGTGCATGCTACCGAAAAGTACCCTGTCTGATGAGGTCTGATGTGTGGATATCAATGGAAAGGGAGTCATTTCACAAAAGGTGAATTACCTTTATATTCACAGAAGAAAAAACTCCTTCCCCAATTAAAACTTCCCTTCTATTAATATAGGAGTTCTCAGACTTTTTAAGCAGTGGGCCAGTTCATGGTCCCTCAGACTGTTGGGAGGCCAGATTATAGTTTGAACACTGCACATATCTTATTTGTAATGGGAAAAGAACAAGTAATATCAACACAATATTTAAAATGAAGAACAATTTTAACATACATTTATGAGAATTTCAATGGGAAGTGTGGGCCTGCTTTTGGCTAATGAGCTAGTCAAGTTAATTGGGACTGTTATTGTTGTGTGCCTTCAAGTTGCTTCAGACGTAGGGTGATCCTAAGTCTAAAGTTTAGGGTGGGGCCAGGTAAATGATCACATCTGCCCCACAGACCTTAGAATAGGACCTCTGTGTTCATGGAAGCCCTTTCCATAAGAAGAACTGTAGGGAATTGGACTAATCCCAGGGTGTTAGCCCTTTGGGATAAAAGAAATATATAACAACTAGATCTGTTAGGAAACAACCTCCCTCAAAAGAGTTTAGCACATGTAACTTGATGATACTGACCTAAGTGTAGGCAACATCAAGTTACAAATGAAAGAACTTTATTAATTGTTTTTAGAGTGCACATACGTTTGGAATTCCTACATTTTAACTAACTAATGATAAAAGTAAAAGGAAGAGCATCAGTTAGTATATAATTTTAATCCACCATCTCAACATTGAGAAGCACAGTGATTGGACAGAAGCGAAGAGGAAGTTGATAAGGAAGGGGGATTTTTATATGAACAACAACCCTAGAATTTTCTCAGGTCTCATAGTCTAGTTGCTTATAAATGCTTGATTTTCTCACAAGAACAATGTCTATAACTAAGGGAACATATACACTGACTGTTTAATGCAGTTTCAAACCAGTAATGAAGAAAGTGGTTTAACTGTGCAGAGGATTGCATAGGAAATCCTTGAACCAGTTTCAGGTATGAATGGTGATTACACAAACGGCAGAGCACAGATGCACATTAATGGCTTTCTTTTGGAAGCTTTTGTGAGTGTCGGCTGTCTGGCCATCACAGTTTGAAGCTTGCTTTGAACTATCTGCTGATTGTATCCCATTTGTTAGAGGATAGAAATTTCAGGGTTGAGTATTTTTTTTAAAAAAACTGAATTAATACCATTTGGTCTGGTAGTTTTCTTTATTTTAAATTTATCAATAAATGTATCAATAATCTATAGAATGTCATGTCTTCCCACTATTTGCCTTTTCCTCATCTACTCTATTCTTTAAAAAATGTCAGTTCAGGCAAAGGTATTGTGGAAGAATATCACCTATTGCTCAAAATATAACTTCCAGAAAGTTAAGGCAACCTAAGCACAAGTCATTATTTCCATGACTTTTACAAATATATATTCTCATAACATTTTATTCATAAATGGACTGCAATCATCATCACTGGCCCATAAATTATGTGAATCTGTTCCATGTATGCTTGGTTGCCTTATCCTCAGTGGACCATAGTCTAATTCAGGTCTGTTCCATCTGTGACCAGACTTATTGCTGTCTGTGGACTATGAATTCTCCACAGATCTGCTTCATCTATGCTTGGTTAGAAAAAAACTGTAGTTTTTTCCTTCAGGCTCAAAGTACATATTTAGTTTTATATAAGAGACCAAAAATATGAAGGTTCACTCTTGCCTCTAAACTGCCTGGGGAGAGGTGGGGAACAGAGATGAATGGTATTAGACAGGAAACAACTGTTTTCTTACTACATTTATAGTTAAAAGTTGTGTTTTTTAAAGGAATATATTCTGCAGCAAAAGATACTTCTTTTTGCAAAATGGAATTACCACCAACACAGCTGGTGGACTCTTCTCCTGTAATAGTTTAAGCAAGTCAAGCAGGCAACATGAGTCTAATTTCCATTCAAACAATGACACATTATGCCTCATGTGTTTGTGATGTACTCAATAAAAACAACGTAGGAAAAGCTCTGGAGCTCTTCAATGGTTTCTGCCTCATGAATTTCTGTAGATGAAAGCTGTCACAGAGAAAAATGCTCATGTAAAGAAGGGTTTATCTAGAACAGGGCTCCTTAAACATTGTCCACTCATATCCCTTTCCATCTGATATATTTTTATGTGAACTCAGGTACATAGGTATATAAAATAAGCATAAAATCAAATATTTACTGATAATAAATCAGTATTAAAAGGCCTATTTTGCAAGGTTTGCTAAACAGGTCTTTTCCTTTTTATTGAGTGTAGTTGACAGGGATGTGCAATCCAGCAAAAACCCATGCCATTTTTGGTGTCTAGTTTTTGTCTGCCCCCCCCCTTCTGTTTTTACTGAGTTTCCTAAAGTCAGGAGGGGTTTCAGTTCATTGTCACCAATTGGGGAAATTTAGATGCTAATTTCTCTGTCATTTTTAGGCCTATCATCATGGAACCCACCTCGCTTCTAGACCACCTTTACTTCTGCAAGCCTGCCAACTTTCAGAATGTTTCACCAATTTACCAATTTTTGGGAATTTTAATTTTTTTTTTACAATAACATTTTTTTTAAGAAAAATAATCCACAAGAGGGGTTCTGGGAACTGAAGTCCCAAGTGCATGCAAAATTTGGCAATCCAGCTGCCGGATCGTCAAAAACAGATTGGGTAGGACTTAACCAGAATGGATCGTGAGCAGCTGGATATTTCTGCAAATGGAGGCGATGAGGCTGGTGGCACTCTACCTGAGGCAGGAACAGGCAAGAGCTTCTTTCTTCCCTAGCAGCCTCCTCCATCTCTTCCTGAGCCCACCCCCCCCCCCAGCAGAGTGCCCACTTGAGGCAAATAAGGCTGGAAAGAGAGAGAGAGAGAAAGAGAGAAAAAGTCGAGAAAGGCTTCCCCAGGTCTCTCCTCCAGAGAGGGCCACAATGGAAACTTGCTTTCCTGGCAGCACTTTTTGTAGCACAGACATTGAAGGAGCCTTTGCGCTCCCTCCTGGGGCATGATAGGATTTGACTTTTTTTTTCTCTTTGTGTTTCTCTTTTTTTTTCTCAGCCACAGGTCTGATTGACTGTGTCCATTCTCCTTCCCTCTTGTGGTGCATACTGGTTGGGACTTCAATTCTCAGAAACCCCTCTTGTGGTTTTTTTTAAAAGTTATGATAAAAACTTTAAATTCCTCAATCAGTGGATTTGTGAAACTTGGCAGACTTGTAGCCATAAACGGACATACAAGTGAAGCAAGTTTCATCCTGGTAGGCCTAAAAATAACAGAGAAACAAGCCTCAAAATTGTCCTCATTGGAACCAATGGACTGAATCTTACCGGCACGAAAATAACACCACCTTCCCAGTTTCTGGAATTTTCCAGAAAATGGAATGGAGGCAGCTGAAAATGGAACCAAAAATAGTATGGGTTTTGGGTGTTGTGCATATAAAGACTAGTCGATGGCCAAACGATCAATCCCACCATCTAACACCCATATAAAGAATTCACACCACTTTGGCACCAATATAACGTTTGAGGGGATATCTCACTAATTAACTTCTGCTGCCACCATAAACTAAAATGCACAGGAACACCCTAGCTGTTTAAAATATTAAAAATGCTTTTTAAGGACCACCAAGCACTGTGTCTTCTTATTTGCTTCTTTAAAGAAAACTAGTTGAGGTTGAAAAGGGACTGTATCCACAAATGCACACTTGACTCAGGCTTTTTAAGTTTCAAAATAATCAAGGAAAGTTTATTGATGGAAAATACAGGAGAAAGTAAGTGCTGTTTAATAATCTTGGCTGTTACATAGAAATTTTGGTTCTTCTTGCAAGCGTAACGGTTACATGTAATGGCTCTTTCTTTGTTACAACATAGAGATTTTCTTCTCTTTAAAACCAAGTACACTTGACAGGAACTGAATCTCTGTCAAGATACATCTGTAGCTTAGCTACCCTGAACCTATGGCCTAGCTAACTACAAATCCAGCTATTTTTCCCCTAATAGCTGTTTCCAGTTTGCTACAGCTTACTTCGCTGGCAAACCTAAGGCAAACTGCCTATTCTTAACTAATCTCAAACACGAACTCCTAAAACTACTTCTCTAATCCTACTCTAAACTCTAACAACAACAGACTGACTCAAAAAGCCCTCTTCTTTCCCTCCAAACCATTCTAAACTCCGCCCCCTTTTCTAACCCAATCCTGGCTGTTCTAGTGCTGACTCAGGCCTAGGACACTCCCCCTCTCTAAAATGGTGCTTTCCCTGAACTAAAATGGCTACTGCTGCCCTCTGCCAGGCCCTCTAAAGCTGCAACCAACTGGCTTGCTTCTCCTAGGCCCTGCCATCCAGGCTGGCAAGGTAAGGGATCTTTACAGTGCACACCCCTAATTCATAACCCATATTGATCTATGCATCTGCAAACCCCATCACCAGCTTTGCAGGGCAATTGTAGAGGAACAAAGAATGTTCCTCATTCTGTTAAGAGCAAAACATGAAGTCATTTCCCCACATTATTCAAAAGAAACTGCAAGAAATTCATATTGCCCCTTATTCTTAATGTGGTATCTCCAAGCTCTGGCCCTTTCTTGGAAGCAGACATTGTGGACAGGGTGCTAATGCCTCCTAATTTGGCACAAATTGGCCAAAGTTTTGAAAAGCAAGGCTTTCTAGAATATGAGCAGCACCTTGTAGCCTCCTATATTCAGAGGCAGTAGATGGCATTTTCCCATCACCATCCCTGAAATAAGATTTATATGACAACTTGATCAGCTTTTGCTCATGAAATGTGGGAAGAGAGGAGCACAGTATCAGGGTCTTCGTTTCAGGCAACAGAATGTCTCATAGTGGCTCTGAATGACTTTGGGAAATGGGAAACTCCATATATATTTAATGAATTTGGGGAATGATGCTTAAAAAGTGTTGATAATGACATTCAGTCTTCAATTAATCTGTAATAAACACATCATGCTCCTTCACATTTACTTCTATATTTCCAGTGAGGAAATATTCAAATAAATAACACAACAGAGAGTCAGTTTAATGCTCATGCGAATGTGTTCCCTATTTTCACTCATAATTATCCTTGACCAATTGTCCATATCCAGCCATAGTAGAGTGAAACCAGATATTCAGTTTGAATTTGAACAATGTTTAAACCAGAACAATCCATAATAATACACAGCTGCAGGCATATAATGGACTTATTAGAGCAATATCATTATTGTTTATTTGCACATTTATCTTCAAATTATATCATCCCTGTGAATATTTGTCCAGGGTTTTTATGAAGCTGGAAAAATGAAGGCACGAACATTCGCATGAATATGAGATGTGTTCAGATGGATTGTATTTCAAAGAGGAATCTCAAATGGGATTGAATCATTTGAATATGTTGAATAGTAATTGAGTGGTATTTTAGGTATTGCTGCAACTGTATTTTAATGTAGATGTAGAGATCAGTAATGCACCACGTGTAAATAATTAACATTAAAAAAACAAACAATTTTTCCAAAAAGTGGACACTTGGATTGGTACTTAGAATTGCCTTCTTTTAAAGCATATTGCATGTGTTTATCCAAACTCACTACTGGGTGTGATTGTGTACTAAGAATCAAGATGTCTAGGCTAGTATAGAATTAATTGCTGTCTCTAGGGAATTATTTTAATCACAAGATCTTGCATTAGGCCTTCTATATGTTTATTAAGAAAGAAGAGGATTAAAGAAGACTTGCGGGACATTCATTTGGCAGCAAAGGCAATTAAAGCCCCTCTTCCATTCTCATTCCAGTTGAACTCATTACATGTCAGCATCAAATTTTCAGATTAAGAGCAAACAAACATGGTAATGCATAGATTGTTATTTATTCTTTTGCTTTTAGAGAGCATTCCTAAAGCATGTCGAGCAATCTTCATTTTCGATCTAAATGATTTCTTTCATACCTCATTACGTTCCAAGTTATATCAAACTAAATGATCGATGCCTGAGGGGGAAATGAAAACTTGACTCAAACAATGAAGCCTGCAAGGTGAGTTTCAACAAGACGCAACGCCTAACTGATTAGTCAAGCTTTGTGAGGAAAACTATTCTGACAGATATTTTCATGCCAACCAATAGATTCCATCTCAGAATGTCATCACGGTATCAGAATAAAACAACACATGAAGGAAAAGACAACCATTTAGATATATCTTTCAGCAAAATTAATTTACCATATGACAGGCGGCTTCCTGTTACGCGCTGTTAGCACCATTTGTCATTAAAGTTCTGAGAGCCAAGAAAACATTTCCTTTGCTTAGAGAGTGTTAAAAATATTGGCCTACAGGAAGATGCTATGAACTGTGTGAGGAAGTTGGGGATTTGGCATCAAGAAAATTCACTGGCATTTGTGTGTGTGTGTGTGTGTGTGCTTTCAAGTTGCCTGTAAACTTATGGTGACTCCATGAATCTCAAATGGTTTTCTGACACAAGAGTGTTCAGAGGGGATTTTGCTTGTTCCTTCCTCTGGAATATAGCCTAAAGCATCCAGAATTTACTGCCATTGTTTCTGTTGTGAGCCTTCAAGTAATTTCTGGTACCTTAATATAAGGCTGTGATTTACCTAAAGTCACCTAATGAGTTTCTATGGCTGAGGAGGGATTTGAACTTTGGTCTCCAGAGTCGAAGGGCGGATCCAGACACACCTTTATCCCAAGAGAATTCACATTTTAAAAATGCAGATTTTCATGGGGGCCTGTTCACACATACCCCAGAAAGTGTGTGCTTTCTGGGGTAGGTGTCCAGACATTCTCCCAGGACTAGTCCAGGAGAATGTCTGGAGGCCCTACCCCACTCCCACAAAGCCCCCAGCCCTTACTGAAAAGTAATGAAAACTTACCTGGCCTCCATTACAGGCTTCGAGCAGCTCTCCTGGCATGTAGAAATGATGCATCAGGAGAGCGGGGAAGGGAGGAACGAATTTCCTCCCTCCCCCCACCCTCCTGGCGCATCATTTCTACACACCAGGAGAGCTGCTCGAAGCCTGTATTGGAGGCCGAGTTCATTTTCATTACTTTTCTAAGGGGTTTGGGGGCTTTGTGGGAGGAGGGTAGGTATTCCCACAGTTTTCTGGGCTTATTTAACCTGGTAAACTGTGGGAATGGTGTCTGGACTGTAGTCCAGACACTGGAAAAAGTGGATTTATCCTGTGCCTTCCAAGAAGGCATGGAATAAATCCACTATCTAATTAATTTGCTACAAACCAGAGGTTTCCTGTTTTGTAGCGAATTAATACGGGACTGTCCAGAATATTGTCTGGATAGCCCCTTCTTTATTGCGGGAGTTACCACAATAAAGGTATTGTCTGGATGAGCCCACAGTCTAGCCCTTAAATCAGACTAGCCCTCAAACCACTACAGCACATCATCAGACGGGCTGATTTGCCCACCGTACACTCCCCCCCCCCCCCACACACACACTTTCAGCATGGAGCCAATTAGATGGCACAGAGATACTTTTAGCTGGACTCCGTGCTGAAAGTGGAGAGGAAGCAGCACACAGTACCTTCCCATGTTGCCTTACCAGCAATGGGGTCAAAACGAGGTAGCAACACTTCCCCTCATGGGATGAGGGGTAAGCCAATTTGTGCAATGCAGGGTGTGGAGTGATGGGTTCACCACGCCTCTCACCAGAAGCCCATGGATTCTCCACAATGCAGGGTGAATCCATAGGCCTTTATGATGAGGTTGAGATGGTCTTTCAGGTTTGAAGCATGGAAATGAACAGGTTAGAGATGTGTGTTCTCTTTTGCAGCCCTCTGCTTGAAAGCTGCAAGAAGATAGTCCTTTCTTCAGAGGCATCCTCTATATCAGTGGTTCCCAATCTTTTTGATTCACAGAAACCTTTTTAGAATCAATTTCCATGGCCTACCTTATGGTTTATAAGTTAATGGAGTTTAGGAGTAGTGTTATGGGGGAGAGGGGATGTAAAGTAAAGAGATATCTTAACAATTGTGCAATGTCCATGCAATGAAATTGTATTCTTAAAACTTTGAAATTTACCATTATCACAGTTTATTCTCAACTACCACAATACACATTATATTGTCAAAACTTGGCCATACAGAAAAATTCTTCAAAAATTCAATAAATCAAACCATTTGCATTACAATAGAACTAGAGTGAACTGCAGTGCAATGTTAGGCCTAAATTAAGACATAACATAAAATGACGTATGAACATTTAATGAGACACATGTGGTTGCATTTTTAAATGGCTTCTGTATTTGGTTTTGATACCTGTATAGGTGGAGAATCCTACTTCACAAAGGTATGTAATTAAGAAAAGCAGCAATACTAATTTTGCTTTCTCATACAAGATTTTGAATTGTAAATGCAGCCAAAACTCCAGTAGACTTTGGTTTCAAAACACGATTTTTAGTTTGCTGTGAGATATCAAGCCTATGAGGATTTTGTATTCTGCTGGGTTTAAGTTGGGTGGTTTTTTTGTTTATGCTGAACACACTCAGAACCCATTTAAAGCCTTCAGGCACGTCACTTAAGCTGTTGGAGAATAATGTTCAAGTGAGTCTTTCAAAGCTTCAGGATGCACCTGAATATTTTTCTGTAGTTTTTCAAGAAACAATTTGTAAGAGCAAAGTAATTCCAAAATATTGAATCTTATGTTTGCTCTACATGAGGGCTGTTAACAACACCAAATCTTTCATTTCATAGTATTCAGTTTCCAAATGCATGACAATAGTATTTGGAATCTGAATATTATAAAATGACAGATTTAGTATTGTTAGCAACCCTCATGTGGAGCAAACATAAGATTCAATATTTTAATTGTTTATTTAAATAATTGTTTATGTATTCCTGCATGGCAAGAGATTGGCGTGGATAGCCCTTGTTGTGGCCTCTTCAACTCTATTATTCCAAATACTATTGTCATGAAGGTGGTGAGTCCGTTCCTCCACGTTGGTGCCATTGGAGACTCCCCAACAACTGACGGGGTGAGCTGAACACAGATCAGGAAAGCCCCCTCACTAGAAACATTTAAAAAGAATCTCAAAACCTGGCTTTTCCGCTGCACCTTTGGTGAGTAGGTACACAGCATGATATATTACACCCCTCAACATTTTCTGCTAATGGAGTTCGTGCCCTCCAAATAGGATATTCTGCCCCACAACTCTGTGTGTTTTTTGAGTTCCATATAAATGCCCTGCTCCTATCTTATCTCATCATAGTTTGTTTACTGTTTTTTATCAGGAATATGTGGCCCACCCATTGTCATCACTATAATGATTTTGTTTATTGGAAAGTTTATTTTATTTTATTTTATTTTACTTATTTTTCTTTCATGTCATTTTGATAATGTTGTTGTTGTATGCTGTATAGGCTTTGATTTTATTGCTGTATTATGTTATCCGGGCTTGGCCCCATGTAAGCCGCTCCAAATCCCCATTGGGGAGATGGTGGTGGGGTAGAAATAAAGTTGTTGTTGTTGATGATGATGATGATTATTATGATTATTATTATTTGTTTATTTACATAATTGATTATGTATTCCTGTATGGCAAGTGACTGGAGTGGAGATCCCTTGTTGTGGTCTCTTCGATTTTATTATTCTAACTGGTTCTTGTTTAAAGCTTTAAGAGATAGTGGTTTTGGAAGAACCAAGTTCAACATGTTACATGGCACACAGCAACCATGTCACCAAATATTCTCAACAATCATAAGCCTTTAGGCAGGACTAGAATGATCTGGAAAACCGCAAACTAGTTGAGATCAAGATAGAGGTTCCTGCAGTGAAACTTGTTCTTTCCAAGAATTGTGCATTGTGTTTTATCCACTCCAAAGCTCACACTTATCACAATATTGTGAGTGTTTCTAGTGGCATTTCTCAGTTTTGTGACAGTATCTTCTTCTCCACAAATGTCACTTCTTCATAGTACTTGACCTCCAGGCCTCATTGCCACTCCCATTTCCAATATGCTTTGAGGTGCCTGAACCCATTGCTTCATCCCTTCCCAGAAAAAAACCAGAACACCCAAGACGTTTACTCAGTATTGCAACCCACATTTTAACATTTCCCAAGCAACTTTTGTCTTTGCACTAGGTTTTGCAATCTATTAGCTGCTCCCTTTTATCACTACACCCACTTCTGGGTTTATGTCTATTCAGCATACTGTAGATGATTAGCTCTCCAGGGCAGCCAGTCTAATATTTCAAAATTAAAACCACAGAAAAGAGATAATATTTAATTCTTATTTAACACTTGTGTGATTTGACAGCACTTGGAAGTCAGCAGCAACTCATGTGATAGTTTGTTAGTAGATTATTGGAGGATTCATAAATGCCAATTTTTTATTAGATGTCATGAA